>NC_141693.1:1262485633-1263915303 GCF_964263255.1 Lissotriton vulgaris
CTCATTGCGCGTGGGGAAGCGCGCTGAGACGATGTAGCCCGGAGCGGAGAGCCCTGCAGTGTTGCCTCTCAAGCCACAGGCAATTGGTATTACATTTTCACGCGGCTGCCTGGCCGCGGAGAGGGCACCATCGCTTGCCGCTGTGAAACGAGGAGCGGCAGGATGAAGCTTCACAACCAAACTACTTGGGAGTAAAGAAGCGCAGGACTCGTCATGGTATATCAGCGCGCCAAAGCACGAAAAGCAAGCCTACTCAAGGTTTCCAATTGACATTTTATTGATCCAAGATAAACGAGGTGTATTCTTCACTATGGACTACAAATCCCACAATTCTATCTGGCTACATGTGTGCCTAGGGATTTGCTTGTAATAAAAACGCCCATAAATTAAGTGAAGCACACCGAGGATTACTTGGTAACAGCCCCTGATGACGGGGGTGGAGTCCCCCAGAAACGCGTCGGGCGTATTACTCATTGCACGTGGGGAAGCGCGCTGAGACGATGTAGCCCGGAGCGGAGAGCCCTGCAGTGTTGCCTCTCAAGCCACAGGCAATTGGTATTACATATATATATATATATATATATATATATATATATATATATATATGTATATATATATATGAACAAACGAAGTCCCAACCGCTCCTGGTAGTGGTTCGAATGGGCGCAGACCTCCACTCCTCCAAAAGAATTAGAAGATGTTAAATCATCAAGCCATCACAAGGAATCAGGTGTCAGCAGTGCATTTATTTCGCAAGAAATGAAAGAGCAAGTGCCCTCCCTGACGCGTTTCGCTCCGCAGACGGAGCTTGGTCACCATATCATATATATATATATTACCTACTGGCGGTCGCCAGTAGGTAGTTATAGTTAGGATTATTTTCTATAGGGAATCTGCAACATTCTATTGGGAATAACTTTGGCGTCGATTGAGGGATCTGCCTGTAATTTACCTGAAATGTGCCTCACTGCGCTCCGCTCCTTCCCTGAAAGTTTGGGGGGGATTCGTCAAGCGGTGGCCGAGATAAAAGGGGGGTCCAAAAACGTGTTTTCCCCATGTTAATTTCCAGAGGGCGGTTGGACTCACTTTTAGCCCGAACGGCTGAATGGATTTCCACCAAACTTGGCAAAATTGTAGGGACTGGTAGCCCGATGTGCCATTGCTATGTCTCAAGATATGTGCTCCAGTGGACTTTGAGTAATTTATGTTCAAAAACATATATATACCTATAAGCGCGCCCCGGTACGCGCACCGGGGCGCGCCCCAGCGCGCTATGCGAGTTCGCAAGCGGAAAGCTGATTGGCTCTCGGGTGTCTGTCAACATTCCAAACAGTCTGGAGCAGCCGCCATCTTGTGTCTCGGTTGGATCGAGACACAAGAGGTGGCAAAAACAAAGAGGGAAATGACCAAAAGGGGGTAGGGTAGACCCCCCTGGCCCCCTAGGTTTGATGTGGGGGCCATTAAAGGGGAGCGTAACATGGGAAAAAAGAATGACAGATTTTTTAAAAAATGTAGCATTTTTTTTATAAATTGGAGGTAGTTCTAAAAAGAACTGTTTTTATTATTCTTTTTGTTGTTTTATATTTCTTTTATTGTTTTTTGGATTTTTTTTAACTTTTTTTGGCTTTTATGAACAATTTTATATTTTTTTGGGAATTTTTATGGGGACAAACAAAAAACAGGGAATTGAAAACGGCACAACTGGAGCAAAAAAAGTCAGGAAAAAATTAAGGTTTCTTTGGGCACTTGTGGTTGTCACCAGCACGGTTGATGAGTTTAATACTTTGCTCACCAAAGCAAATTGTTCTTCCACAAAATATACAAACTATTTTGAATTCTCCAAACTGGGTTTGGATGTTTGGGACCATCTCCCTTGACTCTGGACCCGATGGAGTGGGTTGTTTACTTTGGGAGGTGCTGGGAGAAGATTGGGGAGGGTTTCTGGTCAGTTCTCTGACCTCTGCCGCAGCATAGTTGTTAGGGTGCCGGCGTTGCATGTGGCGAATCATGGTGTTGTTGCCAAAAGAGTACTTTTTGTTAGGGTTCCCCCTGGAAAGTACAGTGCCACAGATTAGACAAGTAACCGTTGGCGCATTTACTTTCTTGAGGTCCTTTGGGATTGAAAAAAACTCCCAGATAATGTGCTCCTTTGGCTTATAGGGGGTAGTATCTTCAGGCAGGAACCTCCTCCTCTCCTCCTCCTCCTCCTCCTCCTACTCCTCTTCTTCATCTCCACCACTGTGGTGTTGTGGTGGTCCTTGTGGTGGTGGTGGTGGTGGTTGAGATGCCCCTGCTGCTGCTGCTACTGTAGCCATTTTTCAGTACAAATAAGTACAAATAGGTCTGCAAACAGGTCTTCCTCAATCAAAGTACAAAGTGAGAATGAGGCAAATAGGTGGGGGCTTTCATCATTTGGAAAACAAAACTGTCCTGAACCAATGAAAAGTGTTATTTTAAGGTCACATGACTCGGGCTTTCATCATTTGGAAACCAAAACTGTTCTGAACCAATGAAAAGTGTTATTTTCAGGTCACATGACCCGACGCGCTTACGCTACGCGACCCGGGGCGTGCCCCGGGGGCGCTTACGTAGCGCGTTCGTATGCGCGTGGGTGCTTCCGGGTGCGCTTACGCCGTGCGTATCACGCGGACGAGGCTACGCGATACGTCACGATGATGTTTTCGTTCGCGGTAATAGCGCAAACGGGACGCTCACCGGTACGCGCACCGGGGCGCGTCAAAAGACTGCGCTTGCCGGCGCGCTCACCGGTACGCGCACCGGGAGCCCCCCAAGGAATTTTTTTAAAAAAAAATGAAGAATATACATATAAAAAATAGTATTACATAAATATACAATATAGGATTCACTATAAAAAATATTATATTTGATAGCAATAAAAATTTGCTATTAAAAAACCTTTGAAATTCACTGAAAAAACATAGGTTTGAGGCCCTATATATAGTTAGGAATTATCATTTAAAAAACCTATGAAATTCACTGAAAAAACCATAGGTTTCACATCAGTTATAGTTAGGAATTAGCATTTACAAAACCTATGAAATTCACTGAAAAAACCATAGGTTTCACACCAGTTATAGTTAGGAATTAGCATTTAAAAAAACTATTAAATTCACTGAAAAAACCATAGGTTTGACACCAGTTATAGTTAGCTGGAAATTTTACTGACATAAAACCATTGAAATTCCCACGTTATAGTTAGTTGGACTCACTATAACTTGCACGCCTGCAATGCACTGCTGATGACGTCACATATTACATCACTCATGACATGGTCAGTGACATCACTGATGACATCACTGATGACACCATCCTTGTGACAGAGTGACAGACCTCCTTTCAGTGTAATGTAACCCTTGAAACACATATTCAAAAATAGAAACTAACATTTTCTAAAAAATGGAGATACCCATACCAGTTACAACAACCAATTCAGTAATTCCACCATCTATATACACATCCACTCATTCACCAACAGTTCTATATAGTCACTCATACATATACTCACTCATCATATGTAGTGATACACCTATACATCCTGTTACACACCGACAGTCAACCAAAGGTTACTCACACACATACTCACACATGCAAATAAACTATTAAACATCCATTTATTTGCATATACAGCTATACACACACTACCACCTTACTTCTAAGGAAACTTACACATACTTACTCTCTTAAACAATCACTTTTAGAAAGACATACGTATTTAAACAGGAACTCTTACAATATCTCACTCTCACATATACTCACTTATATACATCAATACTCACATATACTAGATTAAAACATATGTAGTTACTGATAAAGACACTAGTGAGACAGTCATTCACTCACTAACACACACATATACACACTCATCCACCCATACAGTCCTGCACATATGCTGTCTTCAAAACACATACAAACAGTGAGTTAGTCATTGATGCATCTATGTGCTAAGTAACACCCCCACCAAACCATACAGACACTCATACTGATACTAAAAAAAACATCTAATAACCCATATACACACACATGTAGCTACTCACCAACCCATGTAGCAACTTATACACAAAGTGAAACACTGATCAAACATTTAAATATTTAAACATTACTCGCTAATATATGTATTCACTAAGATACACTTAATAGGCCAGTTAACCAATCAATTACAAAAAAAAAAAACATCCATTAAGACACTTATTTAAACATTTATTCTTCCATCGACCTTTTTCATATACATATATAAAACATGTTTATTTTTCAGAAAGACACACATTCACTGGATGGTGTCATCAGTGATGTCATGAGTGATGTCACTGACCATGTCATGAGTGATGTAATATGTGACGTCGTCAGCAGTGCATTGCAGGCGCGTAAGTTATAGTGAGTCCAACTAACTATAACGTGGGAATTTCAATGGTTTTATGTCAGTAAAATTTCCAGCTAACTATAACTGGTGTCAAACCTATGGTTTTTTCAGTGAATATATATATATATATATATATATATATATATATATATATATATATATATATATATATATATATATATATATATATATATATATATATATATATGTATATATATATATATATATATATATATATATATATATATATATATATATATATCCAAAATGAGTTTTCAGATCCACAATTCCACCAAAAGCATTCAGGCACTCACGAACAGGTTTTGTCAAAAAGCTTATTTATTAAGCATCCTCATCAACGCGTTTCGGGAGTCACGCTCCCTTGCTCACGATGTTTGTGCGTTGGTATGAGTTTCCCTTTTCACAACCATGTAGGGTGATAAAGACAGAAAAAGGACTTAAGGGGAAACACTGTTAGGTGAAATACAGCGGCCATCTTAAAACATTGAGAGTATATAGATATCCCAGTGAATACCATATTGTAGGACCTCTCACAACACAACATTAGTACAAAATTAATTTGTAAAAAATGTTAAAAATGTATAAATGGAAGAGATATATACATGTGTGTATCTATATCCATTTCAATATTACATTTATAATTCTCAAAGTGCAAGTGCATATATAATTCCACAGAAGCAAACTAGCTCCTTTGCAGAGACAAAAAGTTCTCAGGTTTATGCTTAATAGAGAAAGGCAAGTGCCTATATCAATAAAATGCAACCCTTATTTCATGGTGAGAGATAAAATTATGTCCTGGAATCTATGTAATATCTGACAGATCGCTGCATTCAATTTAACACAGTCAAATCCCCTAAAGGTTCGTCCTGGCTCTATTCATCAAAATTCCATTGTTACATCAATTGGGAGTTCAATCAGTAATCGTGCTGTCCAACATTTCTACCTTATTAAAAACATAAAGTGCAAGTGCATTGGTCAACAGATAAATAAATACTGTAAACGGATCAACTGGATATTGCACATGGAAAATGGCAAAGTGCTAGTGCTTAAGAGATGAACAATGTTTAAAAAAGGAGTGTAAATATTTCTGTATTGTTCACAGGATTCCATATCTACACAACATCCTCCTATGAACTCTAATTCCATAACATTGGAGGAGTTACCTAGTCTTATTATAAAGTTGCAAGTGCTTGTGTCTCAATAATACAGTACTTTATAAATGTAAACATTCTACTCCAATTGCACAACAAAAAACAATAATCCAAAGTGACAGTGCAAATCACAGGGTAATAGACAGCTATACTTCATTATAGAGAGAAATTTCTCCCAAAGCCTTCGTTCACGAATAGGATCACCTCTACATGTAAAAGTGCAGATAGGGAAAACTTCAGATTTGAACCATTAAAATCAACAAGAGATTTTCATAAAAAAGAATTCATAATGAAAAAATCTTAAAAATGCAGGTCTAGGATTGTCGAGGTTTCAGAAATAAATTATTATGTCTGTACAGTTAACTCAGGCATGTAAAAAGGTCTTCGTCAATGTTCAAACCATGTGGCTCCTTACAATTAAACTCCAAAATGAAATAAGTTTCTAGTCTCCTTAATTCCCCTTTCCTATCTCCCCCTCTCTTCTTTTTGGGGACCTCTGCAATACAGGAGTATAACAGGCCTTCGGGGTTACTCTGGTGATGGAGTTCAAAGTGGCGGGCCACAGGGTAAGACCTATCCTGGTTAACTATAGCTCTTCTATGTTGTAACACTCGTTGGTGTACTGGTAAGGTTGTACTTCCGATATATGACTTGGGACAAGGACATTGTAAAAGGTACACAACAAATTCACTTTTACAAGTAATGGCGCTCTTGATTTTCACTGTCTTGTTAAAAGGGGTTTTAAATTCAGTGCGATTCATGCCATGAAGGCATGCTTTGCACTTAAAACACTTCTTAAACCCAGGTTTGGGTTTCATCCAATCTGCACCACTTTTTCGTTTGTCCTCAAACTCACTACGAACAATTAGATCTCTGAGTGATTTGGATTTCCGATAAGTGATCTCTGGGTTTTTCTTCATCTTGGAGCCCAATATTGGATCATTCCTTTTCAGATACCAATGTTTTCTCAGTATTGATCTAATATCCTTATGTCTAGTATTGTAGGTAGTGATAAATCTTGAACTGATCTGATCCTGTTGATTGTGCTTCGATTTACATGTTCTAGATGGTTCAAAAAGTAAAGATTGCCTAGTTAGTTTTTGGGCTTTTCTGGCAGCGCCCTGAAGGATTTTCTTACTATAGCCCCTCTCAAGGAATCTTTGAGTCATTTCACCTTCTATGGTGCTGAACTGCTCATCACTGCTGCATGTCCGTCTGGCCCTATAGTATTCACCAAACGGAATGCTCCTTATTAGTGAAGTCGGATGTGCACTTTCGGCATGTAGTATAGAGTTCCCTGCCGTCTGCTTTCGGAACACCGTTGTTTCAAGTTTGTTATTGAGTGGGGTGACCCTGATGTCTAAAAAATCAATTGAGTCCCTGCTAAAGTTCCCAACAAACTCTAGATTCAACGAGTTTTGATTGATTTCCTCGATAAAGGTGCCGATTGATGTCTCCGTGCCCTGCCACAGCACGAAGACATCATCGATATACCGCACCCATAAGAGAATGTGCTCCGACCAATGATCCAGTGGGCCCCCTCTTAGCACCTGCTCTTCCCAGTAGCCAAGGTGTAGGTTGGCATAACTAGGGGCAAAGCAGGTGCCCATTGCGGTACCCCTCTCCTGAATGTAAAGATCATTACCAAACAGAAATATGTTTTTTGATAAGCACCATTCTATGAGCTCGAGGATCATCCTATTCTGGGATGCAAGGCGTATTGGTCTGCTATTCAGATAATGGGCGCATGCTTTTAGACCATCGTGATGTCTTATACTCGTATAAAGAGTAGAAATGTCTAATGTCAACAGGATCATCGTGTTTGGATCCCAACAGATATCGAAAATACACTTTAAAAAATCAGTTGAATCTTTTAAATAGGAGGGAAGTGTTCTGACCATAGGGTTAAGGAAATAGTCTATATATCGTGAAGCTTTCTCGAAAAGACTCCCACAAGAAGAAATGATAGGTCTCCCTGGTGGACTAGTGGCATTTTTGTGTATTTTGGGTAGCATATAGAAGACCGGAATCACTGGGTTGTCCTGTTTGATGTATTTGTGTTCATCCCAGCTAAGTAGGCCGGATTCTTTCCAGTGATCCAGTCTTCCATAGAACTCCCTGATGACATCTTCATATTCTCTGGTACTAATTCTTTTGTAGCAGCTGTGATCCGATAGCTGGGTCATAGCCTCTTTTTTATACTGTTCTTTCCCCCAGAGAACCACGTTTCCCCCTTTATCAGAGGGTTTCACCAGAAGACCATCCTCCGTCTGTAATTTCTTCACCGTTTTGTGGAAGTTAGCTTTCCTCAAATTCAACTTACATTTCTTTTGATTTTCTTGTAAGTATAGATTTTTCAGATCTCTAGTCACATTTTCCCCAAATAGGTCTACATTGTCTTTCATTGTTTGGGGAAGAAATTTGGATGTGGCCCTGAAGGGTGTGTGATCTTCAGGTAACAGATCATTTCCAAAGTCAGAATTTTCAATATTCTCCTCTTCACAAGTGTCATCCATTAGCGCTATCATGTCTCTTAATACCGGTAAATCATGAACTGTATATATATATTTATATATATATATATATATATATATATATATATATATATATATATATATATATATATATATATATATATATATATATATATATATATATATATATATATATATATATATATATATATATATATATATATATATATATATATATATATATATATATATATATATATATATATATGTTTACTATTCAAATACCATTACCATGGGGTTTCTGCCACTTAAATCTTTTGAAAAACCTGAATTCTAGGGCTATAACCAATTAATTTGAAATATATCTTTCTTCAGCTACTGTCCAGTGCAGTTGTAACTAACATCCCATAATGCTTTGACTTCATGATGATTGCATATATTCTGACACCTGCTATCTCCCTTTATAACTTGCAAGGCACTGAATTATATGCTTCAATTAGGGATTAGCAGTTGGAAGTGGTATAAGTGTAGACACTGCCAGAAGGAAAGAGCAGACTCTCTCATACTTCTGGACGTAGTATCCCTCTAAACTACAGCTGATGTTTAAATACCTGACAGACCAAATTCTGTGCACAGCTAAACAGGCACACACAGGTACATTCAGCAAAAACACATATACAGTCAGGTATCACTATTTTTCAAATATCACTCAAATCCGGACACACCACTCTACCACACAATCACCCAGAAAAATTCTGATATTTCACCAGATACCCAACAATGCTCTCTGCAGAACACCCTCACAGTCACATTATAGCTCTATTTTCTTTTTCTGATCAGATCAGACATACCCTGTGTTCCCCTTGTGCATAGTAAGACACAAAAGCTAAATAGTTGCAAATGTCATGCCATCCCAAAAGCACAACTCCCACACCACACCAATATACATTTTAGAAACTTTAAGATATGATTAGCTACAACATATCAAACCATCAAAACACCACATCATAGCTATTGACATGGCTGGCAAACTGCCTAGAAAAGTAATCTGCTTAATCAGGCAATGGACAACAGACTTGCTCCAACCAAGAACTGCTCGCCAGATGCAAGCCAGAGAGTATTAAACACCATCAATAGGAGAAGAATATGAAGATGGATAGGACACTTCATCAAAAGAGTACAAGACTCCATCACAAGAACAGTTTTCCACAGGATCTTAGAACTCAAACCCAAAAGAGACAGGCCAAAGATCAGCTGGAGGCGAGCTCCGGAAATAAAAACAAAGGCCCAAACCACAGCTAGGGCACAATATAGAAACTTTCTCAAGACAAACAGAAGTGGAATGTATTGCTTCATTGCTGCCCTACATGCCATCCTACATTTTGGGCAATAGTAGTAGTAGTACAACAACAGACGACTAACCTCAGCGAAAAACAGTAAAGCCCTTAAAGATACTCAGACATACGCATAATAAACTGCAAATATTTTTAACAGGATCAAAATCATTTTACTAGCACATTATCCCACAGAAACCAATAGTAAGCTACACATTAACCAAATATCTAGGGCAGGTGTCTCCAAACCGGTCCTGGAGGGCCGGATCCATGCCAGATTTTTAAAATACCTACATGTATCTCAATGGGGATATCCAAAAAATCTGGCATGGATCCGGCCCTCCAGGACTGGTTTGGAGACCCCTGATCTAGGGAATATATGCAACCAGGAAACCATACACAATTAAATGGTGGAAATCCCAGAACCTTGCGAAAAGGGAGCTCAGATTCAGAAAGCGCTACAGTGCCATATGAACAGTAGAAGTCGCTACTCAAATGCTCATGACATAACAGTAGACATACTGGCAATGTGTGGGTTCCTAGCTTCAAATGAATATGTAATTTAGCACTTTTGTTTCATGAAGTTAAGATAAAGTGTGTGATTTACATGGGAATAGTTTCGATTCCGTTAAGACTGGATACTCATTGTGTCATTAATCAACAGACTTCTGCATCACTTTGAAGTAATACAAATGTGTCTGTACTGAGCAATGTTTTGAAAAACAAGAAATGGGCAAGTTGTTCTCAAACCTAAAACGTTGTATTTCATTATAGCAGTTCAAGGTAAAGCCAGCAAATACAAAATAAAAACCAAATATGGTGAACAACTTTACTTTGCAATACAACAAAAGGGCTTCAACATTTCTGATAATGCGGGGAAAGATGTGATGAAACTTCATATTAAAACGGGATGTTTCTGCTTTTGCATTCCTTGTTCTTTAAATAAGGTAAGTATTGCATGTTAGTTTAAAATAAACAGGTGTGTAAAAGATAAAACTATAATGACAATCACATTTAAGCATGTTTTATATGGCGGGTTATACTCCACTTTATTGTTTCTAAGTGCTTGTTTATAAGAGATGTTTCAAATTCTAAAAATAAACACCAGATCACAGTCGTGGGCCTTGCCAGTGGTATGCATATGCTTTGTAAACGATAATACAATACATACAACCGTTAGTGCTGACACTGAAAATTGATCCTAACTGCATTTGTGCACTTATACTGTTACATTGTGTAATAAGAGAAGACGTATTGGCTGTAAGAAGCATAAACGTTTCAAATGCAGTGGGACATGACCATTCAAATATCTTCGTTAACTTTATCAATGGTGTGCATGAGCCACGTTACAATAGATGTGCCTGAGATCAGAGGAATAAGTCACTCCTAAGTGACACCAAATCACCTCTTCACCTCACCCCCAAGCTCCTCCCCCACATTGGTGCAATTGTTCACACCAGTGCAATCCTTCTCAAATCTGATCTTGGCGACTCCATTCCACATGATGCATGGAAGCTATGGACCACAGAACAAGGGCGCATAGAATAGGAAGTAGAGCGTGTAACAACTTCCTGGCATGAGAGGGAGAACAGGTTAAAAGTTTACTGTTACAGATACTCTTTTGCCTGCCAACGTTTCATAGTTATACTGGTTCAGGCTCATGTTCATTTGTCACCAAGCATCTTTTCTCTCAATTGATTATTTTTGCTAATATTCGTTTCCATTCCAGTCTTGTCCTGCTACATCTATGACAAACTCATAGGATCTCTTGTGGGTTTCTTCTGTGTTTTAATTCCTTCCAATTCTGGACGAGTGGCTGCTTAGCATATCTATCTATCTATCTATCTATCTATCTATCTATCTATCTATCTATCTATCTATCTATCTATCTATCTGTGCAGAGACTTAATATCGATGTATAAATATCGACTTGCTCCAATATCGAGGTAAAAATATCGTGGGTCAGAAATATCGCCAGAAAAAATATTGTGGAAAAGAAGATCGATTGTTAGGTAAGTAATATTGATGTTTAAAATATCGAAGTGTTTAATATCGTTTGTAAAAATATTGTTGTTTAAAATATCCAAGTGTTTAATATCATTTGCAAAAATACAGTTGATAAAATTGGTGATTTGTTATTAATGTTATGTATTTTAGTACATATTTTATATGTATGTGATGTGTTTTTTTGTATAAGAATGGTTTGTGTTTTTATTATATGTGTAAGTAAGTAGTTATTTCTTTTTTTTTATTAGAATTTTGCGTTTTTACTGCCATAGCGGGTTGTGGGTTTATATGGGAATAGGGTGGGAAGTAATTTAATTATATTACATGTATTGAATATTTTTCATTTCATAATATTTTGTTTAATTGAGATGTTAAATGTGAAAAGTAATTTTTTTATGAATTCATTAATAATTTGTTGATAATTCATTTTAAATAATTAATAAGTAATTATGGTAATTGTGTAGTTTTAGGTGTGTGTTGTGGTATGTATAGGTGTAAATAGTGGGAAGGGTGGAAATTAATTTATTTTCAATTGATGATTTAATAATTAGTTGTTAAATATTTTAAATAACTAATTAGTAATCAATTATAATAATCCACATTTGTAAAGCGCACAATCACCCGTAAAGGTCTCTAGGCGCTGGGGGCCGCCAGGAAGATTAAGCAAGCTATTGCCCAGAGTCACATGGTGCTGGGCTAATCTGCCGCCGGTGCCGGGGATCGAACCCCGATCCCGAGATTCCGGAGTCAGTCGCCCTAGCCGCGGCGCCACACCTCTTATGGTAATTGTGTAATTTTGTTGTGGTATGTATAGGTGGGAAAGGTGGAAAGTAATTTATTTTGAATTGATGATTCAATAATTAGTTGTTAATTCATTTAAAATAATTAATTTGCAATTAATTATGGTAATTGTGTAATTCGTTTTAGATGTGTGTTGTGGTATGTATAGGTGTAAATGGTGGGAAGGGTGGGAAGTAATTTATTTTGAATTCATGATTTAATAATTAGTTGTTAATTAATTTTAAATAATTAATTAGTAATTAATTATGTTCATTTTGAAAAAAGGTTTAGGTGTGTCTTGTGTTTATAGGTGTACATGGTAGGAAGTAATTTATTTTTAATTGATAAATTAATAAAAAAAAATTTATTTTTTTTTGGTGTAAGATTTTTATTGACAGTTGCCATCAAAATAACATCAGTACATCTTGCCAGTCGTATACTTTACAGGATAATGCCACGGTTCATACTGTCACACAGCTATTCAGCCGACAACCCTCCGGTCCGGCAGCGATTGTTCGAGATGATGCGAAATGCAATCAGGATACAGTAAATAAAGAAATAAAATCTTACTTTTTCTTTTCCATTTTTTGTTTTTGTGTAGAAGATGAACATAACAAAACTCGATGGCTCATCTGTGATATACAGTCACAAAGCGGGATACAATGTCAGTGGAGTGTGCCGAACCCAATTTCCCAGGTAGATACCCCTCCCTCTCCAAGCACCGAACAATTCCTAAATCCCTGTTAGAAAAGTAACACCCCCCGTCCATCCCCAGAATTCCTCCCCGATTCAATCGACCAGTTCCTCCTCGTCCTCCGAGTCGTCGTCTTCATCCTCCGGCAGCGGTTCACATATGTCTCCCCTGTACCTATTCCATGCCTCCCACACCTTGTTCCATTTTTTTGGGTTAGCTCTCATTTTATACACAGTTCGCTCAGTTAGCATCAATTTGTCCATAGTCCTGCACCATAATGCTAATGTAGGCACCTCCGGTATCCCCCACCTCTGTGCCGTGTCGCGCTTGGCTACCATTATTCGATAGTGACCCACTGCTGCTGTCTGAGATTAAGATCAGTTCCCTCCCAAATATTCAAGAGGCATAGGCGTGGCTCCGGTGTTAGGGAAGTGTCAAGGGCCTGGGACATAAATGAATAATTAGTTAATTAATTTAATTTAATTGATTAGAAATTAAATATGGTAATTGTGTAATAAGTTGTAGGTGTGTGGATATTATAGTGTTAAAGCATGTGTATTTAAATAATGTTTATTATTTTGTATATTAATAATATGTTTAACTGATTATTGATTATGTTAATTATGGAAAGACATTTAAATAAAACGTTTTAAGTGTTTTATTGGTGTGTAGTTCTAGGGCAGGATACAAGATAATTATATTTATGTTTTACATAACTGTTAATATTTGCTGCTTTTGAATAATTATTGTTTTTAAATGTATTTATTAATTTATTTCATATAATATTTGTAGCTTTTTGTTATATGTTGTTTATATTATAATATGTGTTTATTTTATGTTTAATATATTTAAATGTATATTATTCACTTAATGTTTATTTTTATGATTTACAAAACAAATTCTATTGTTTAAATGTTATTAGTAATTTTTGTTTCTTTGCAATCCTGTTTCTGTTGCACTCTATGGAGTGGGAATAGTAATTTTTCCGACCCGCTATCCTGCACTTTCCCTACTGTTGCACTCCCTGGAGTGGGAATAGTAAGTTTTTCCTCTCCGCTATCCAACACTTACCCTACTGTTCCTCTTACTGGAGTGGGAATAGTAATTTTTCCCCAACCACAATCCAGCACTTTCCCTACTGTTGCACTCACTGGAGTGGGAATAGTAAAGTTTACCCCCTTCCGTTATCCAGCACTTTCCCTACTGTTGCACTCACTGGAGTGAGAATAGTAATTTTTACCCTTCTGCTATCCAGCATTTTCCCTACTGTTGCATTCATTGGAGTGGGAATATAAATTTTTACTCCTCCGCCATCCAGCATGTTCCCTACTGTTGCACTCACTGGAGTGGGAATAGTAATTTTTACCCCTCTGCTATCTAGCACTTTTTCTACTGTTGCACTCACTGGAGTGGGAATAGTAATTTTTACCCCTCCGCTATCGAGTACTTTCCTTACTGTTAAACTTATTGGAGTGGGAATAGTAATTTTTACCCCTTTACTATCCATCACTTTCCCTACTGTTGCATTAATTGGAGTGGGAATGGTAATTTTTACCCCTCCGCTATCCATCACTTACCCTAATGTTGTATTCACTGGAGTGGGAATAGTACTTTGTACCCCTTTGCTATCCAACATTTTCCCTACTGTTACATTTATTGTATGTTTTAATTTTTTTTAAATAATTGAATGTTTTTAATTATTATAGATTTTTTTATTTCAACATATTGATATACATATATTTATTTTTAAATAACTGTAAAGTTTACAAATTAAATAAAGATAATATTTAAATATATATATGTATGAAATATTATGTTTCTGTGTTTATATTTTGTAATTTAAGTTTATTTGTAATATTTAGTTAAAATTTTATTAATTGTAATTTAGTTTGTTAAAATTGATAGTATATAATATATTTAATATATTGTATTTAATATATATTTTTAATTCAATATTTTTAGATCTATTTTTTTTACTTTGATATGTTTTTAATCAATATTTTTGTTCTTACCTGTTTAAGTGTAGGGAGTCGATATTTTTGTATTCTATATTTTTTCTTTGATATTTAGAACATTGATGTTTGTTACATCGATATTCTATCAGTGAACCTTATCTATCTATCTATCTATCTATCTATCTATCTATCTATCTATCTATCTATCTATCTATCTATCTATCTATCTATCTATCTATCTATCTATCTATCTATCTATCTATCTATCTATCTCTTCATTTCACTTACTCACTGAATTGCCAGGCCCTGGCGGCAGCGGTGTGTGTTTGGACATTAGCTTTCATATTAATGTCAAAAGACCGCTACTTCCTTCGGCTCATAGAAAGTGTACATGCACTACAAAAAATGCTTGTACCGAAGTTTAAATGTCAATATCTAAAAAACTACAAGGTTTGGAATAGCGTTCACAATGCATTTTGGCCCACCCACGATCTAGGTGACTTGTTCGCGAATCGCTTTGGGGCGTTGTTCCGATCGCACTTTTTTGGGGATATTGATATTAAAACTTCGGTGCAAGCATTTTTGGCGAGCGTGCATACTTTCTGTGAGACAAAGCAAGTTTAGATCTATTGATATACATGTATATATATATATATATATATCAAACACACAAGTTTACCCAAAAAACGAAAGGGCCCAACAGGTAGGTATGGCTTGCATTCTTTAATGGAGGTTGCTGGTAAAGATTCACAGGCGTGGCAAACCAAGAATAAATTCAGCCTCATGCCGACGCGTTTCGTGTAGTTCCACTTCTTCATGGGCTCGGCTGACACAGGCATGCACCAACAGTTTTTGAAAGAGCACCTGAGTTCTTAATGAATACCCGCCCGGGTGGGCGTGGCCACCTGCTTGGCCTGCCGGTATTCGTAGTGCTTATCGTTTTACTCATGTGAGTTTGTAGTGCATCCAAAATAAAAAGTTAATTATTGAAACCACAGTGGGTTGTTGCACATCCCTCGAGTACTTCACCAACAGCTCTGCTCCTCCATATATATATATATTCTCTTCTGTAGATAGCCAGTAGGTAGGTTAGGAACTAGGTTAGGAACTAGTTTTCATAGGAAAAGTTTTCTTTGTTTTGCTAATAAGTTTAGCCCTGTTTGATGAATCTTTACAAAGCTTTCAAAACTAGTACTCACCTGGGATCAAATTTGAAAGAGAGGTAGCCCTTGTTTCAGAAACAGCCCTTGCTGTGATTTGGTGTAAATCTGTTCAGTAGGTTTAGAGATATTAAAAGAAAAGAACATTTGAAATATCTAGGGACATGGACGCTCTGCGAAACCAACAAATCTCTTGCAGAGATCTGATTGGCTGTCAACACTCCAACCAAGATGTGTTGGCAGTAAAAAGAGAAGGTGGCATGGTAAGGATACCCTGAGCCCCTAGGCCTAGTGCTGGGTGCCCCCAGAGACCCCCACAAGGCCCAAAAAGCATTTTATTTTAAAATATTTGCAACACAAATCGCAAAGATTCACTAATTCATACTATCCTTTTTTTTAAACTGCAGTCTCCTGCGCTAGTTTGCATTAGAGCCTCTGGGTGGGCCAGGTTCTGGGGCTTATTTGTATGTATAATATGTGGAGAGGGCGCACACAGCCCCACCCCCCATGGCCATTTTTGGCACCAGAGCTGCCACCTCCCTGAGGCAGGCTGATTGTTTTTTTTTCACTGGAGGGGCTGCAGTGACCATCACCTCCCCGGGGCTTTATTAATAAATAGGAGGGGAGCTGTGAGGACCCTCCTCCACTGCCCTTAAAGACCCTGGGGTCCACCACCTCCCAAGGCCACAAATACAATTTAAAGTGGGAGAGGCACCTCCCCAGGGAAGGCTATAGAAGAACAAAGGTTGGGGGGCATTGGGCCCCAGTGCTGAAGCCTATATTGTCCCTGGTAACTGTCATGCTCCTGGGCCAATTCCATATGTCCATGGGTGCCCACCTTCAGGACACAGCTGTTTTTCTCTTGCTTGGCAGGAACTTTGACAGCTCCTGCCATAAGTCCACTCCCACTGGCCGGGAGCAGGAAACTGCACCAGCTCGCTGGGAGTGAACTTTTCATCTTTTTTCCTACCTGCTGTTAAGCGGGCAGGAAAAAGGATGAAACAATCACACCCACATGCAGGGAGCAACATTGTTTGCTGCTCCCTATATATGGAACCAATGCTGATTCCCGCTGGAGGTGGTGAGCTGGCAGGGACCATGGGGGTCATTGAGGCTACCCCACAGTCCCCAACAGTGCACACTGGGTGCCCTATGTGGGCTCCAGGGTATCCAGCACAAAGATGCCCAACACTGTGCCAAGATTTCTTGTTATGTCCTGGTGAGAGCAGAGTCCATGTTTCTCCCTTTACAATACTACGAGTATGCAAATGTACAAATCATCTGGTAGCTCTGCCTGTTTGGCCCCACCCTGTACACCTTAATACTATGCACAGGTCTTTCCGCCTTTTACTAGGATGATGGACAGCCTACCAAAAGCCCCACTGCACATTTCCCAATGATTTTAGTGATGCCTTCATGATGCCAAAGAATGAGGACATCTCCACCAAACATATAGTTAAGAGGAAGGACCCATGTTTGCTAGGAGATTTCCCTATTTGTAGTCTTGCTGTCTTCCCCATAGGAGTATTCATGTCATCACAGATTTCTGGATGCAGAGGAGCAATCACATTGCCATAATGCACATAAGGTCACTGGAGACTTTTCCTCAAGGTCCATAATGCAGCTTTAGTGTAGAATATGTACTACACATTTACACAACAAGGTAGCACCTACTAATTATCCAGTAGAAGGAACTCCAGTTGGGTAGATATTTTGCACAAAACTGTAGACTCTTGTTGTATAAAGCAGCTGGTGAGGTTCTGTTCTAACCCTGTCACTCACACAGCTGCTGACATATCTACACAGAAACTCACACACCAGTTCAGCTACTCTCACATATGCTCACAGAGCCACAAAGCAACTGACACATGCACTCGCAACAGCATAACCATACGGTCAATTAGACACCCATAAAACCAGTCACACAACCCATTGCAGATCCAAACAGCCACTCACATACCCACTCAGAGACCAACATAACCAATCACAAACAGGCTCATAAAGCTACTTATACACCCACTCACACACCTACAAAACTACTCACACATCCATTCACATACCTATACAGCCACTCACTCACCTATTTATAGAGCCACTCACACAGCCATACACAGACCCATGCAGTCAGTCACACATCCACACATCTACTCATGCACCCACTCACAGGTCCATACAGCCCCTCACACACCACTCACAGACCCATACAGACAGTCAAACACCTATACATCTATTCACGTACCCACTCACAGACCCATACAGCCACTCACACACCACTCACAGACCCATACAGCTGTTCACACACCACTCACCAACTCAGGAATCTACTCACACAACCTCAAATCAACTCACACATCTACTCATATACCCATACAGACACTCACACACCCACTCACAGACCGACACAATGACTCATAAATCCAGTCACTGACCCATACAGCTACTCACATACACCCTTACACATCCACAAAACTACTCACACACTCATAAAGCCACTCATTCATCCACTTACAGATCCATACAGCCACTCACAAAGCCACTAACACACCCATACAGCCAATCATACACCCAGGCAAACACCCACATTGCTACTCATGCACTGACTCACAGACCCATACAGCCACTCACACACCCACTCCAGATCGATACAGCCCCTCACACACCCAGTCACTGATCTATACAGCTACTCCCACACCTACTCATAGACCCATACAGCCACTCACAGCTGGATACAGCCACTCATACATTCACTCACATACCCATACAATCACTCACACACCCACTCAGACACCCACATAACCACTCACACATTCACTCAAACACTTATACACCCAGGTTACACACCGATAAATCTACTCAGACACCACTCCTGCACTCATACAGCCATTCACTCACCCACTTACAGATCTATGCAACCACTCACACAGCCACTAACCTACCCATATAGCTAATCATACACCTAGGTAAACACCCACACAGCTACACATGCACTGACTCACAGACCCATACAGCCACACACACCCACTCACTAACCCATGAATCTAATCAAACACCCTCAAAACTATTCATCCTCATACAGCCACTCACACACCCACTCCCAGATTGATACAGCCACTCACATACCCATTCATTTATCTGTTCAGCTACTCCCACTCACAGACCAATACAGCCACTCACAGCCGCATACAGCAACTCGCATATCCACTCACGCACACATACAGTCACTCACACACCCACTCAGACACCCACATAATGACTGGTTGTATACATTCACAGATCCATACACACTCACTCACATACCTACAAAACTACTTGCAGACATACTCCCACACCCATACAACCATTCAATCACCCACATACAGATCCATGCAGCCACTCGCACAGCCACTCACACAGCTAATCACACACCCACTCACACATCCACACAGCTACTCACACACCCAGTCACTGACTCACAAATCCACTCACACACCCTCAAAACTACTCACAATGCTCTCATACATCCATACAAATACTCACATACCCACTCACAGAGTATTACAGCCACTCACACACCCAGTCACTGACTCATACAGGCATTCACACGCCCACTCACAGCCCCATACAGCCACTCACACATCCATACAGCCACTCACATACACACCCACTTACACATCCACAATACCACTCACATACCCACTCACATAACAACACAGCCACTCGCACACCCATTCACCAACCTATACGGCCACTCTCATGAACTCTCAAAATTTACAGTTAGGAAATATCATTAAAAAACAAAGAACTTCATTGACAAAAGGTTACAGGAAGGTTATAGTTAGGCTCAGAATTCCCTGGTACAAAACCATTGAAATTTAGCAGTTATAGTTACCTGAGCTAACTAGAACTTATATCCCTGAAATGCACTGCTTATGATCTCATATATTACATCACGCATGATATAGTCAGTGACATCACTGATGACATTACTGATGACATCTCAAATGACATCATTTACAGACCATGCACACACTCACACACCCATACACCCACTCAGACACCCATAGAAGTACTAACATACCAATTTAGAGACCCATGCCCCTACTCACACACACATACAACCCCTGATACACACAATCATACAGCCACTTACACACCCACTAACAGACACATACATACACTCACACACACAGTCAAAGACCCAGAAACCACTCATCCCGCCACTCACTCACCCACAAAACCACTCACACACTCCACAACCACTTATTAACACATTCAAACACCCATACAGCTACTCATGCACACACTCACATGTATACAGCCATTCATACACCTACTCATACACTAATACAGCCCCTCACACCACAATGACACACCCATATATCTACTCACACAGCCTCTCACAAGCTCAGAAAACTAGTCACACACCCATAGAGCCACTTACACATCAATTGAGAAACCTATAGTCACTCACACACCTACTAGCATATCCATAAGGTAACTCACACACCCACTTAAACCCTTACAGCCACTCAGATGATAAATATTAGAAATAGTATCACAAATTAATACTACAGAAGAAGAACAATTTAATACATGCAGTACCTGAGTGTATATCTTTAGGTCTCATATCCTTATTTTTTACAAAACAATAACACTCACTGGATGATGTCATAAGTGATGTCATGTGAGATGTCATCAGTGATATCATCATTGATGTCACCGACCATGTCATGAGTGATGTAATATGTGATGACGCCTGGTGCACTCCAGCCTGTTCTAGTGAGCACTCAAAGGAGGAATGGGCCACTGTCCTCCAGCTACTAAATAGTAAAGGGCACGCACACCTCAGGACATCTCTGAACATGTGAATGCTGTTAAGAGGACACTTCAAAAAAGCCCTACAGAAGGTACAGCTAACGCCGGGCCGTCAGCCTCGCTTTCGTTGTGCGAAAATGTAACACGGCTCCATGATTGGCATTGGCACAATGGTTACCATGTTGTGCTCACACTCTGTTCACACAGATTAAATGGCAAGTCCGCTATTAAGCCTTTCATTCAAATGTTGCATAGAATACATCCTGGTACAATCAACTTTGCACAGCTGCACTTAAATAGTCTGGCTACCAGTGTACTGTGTTTGGAGGATGCTACCACAGGGACAGATTTGTGGAAGGAACTGCAAATCCAATAATGTAATATTTCAGTTTGACTTTTTTAAGTGTTGCAGAGTTACACAAAATAAAGAGATGTGCATATAGGAACTCAATGTTATCTGACTTCAAATATGCATGTTACTCTGTCTTTCATTTCACTTTGGGTTTCAAAACTATTAAAATGTTAATTAAAATATGTTGTAAATGTTTCACCTAGCTCTGACCAAAATTTTACTTTTTTGTTTCGTGGATAATTATTGTGTCTTTGTATCTTGAAAATCATTCCAGCAAATTCATTCAAACATTTTTATTTTTTGCATAAAAGATGGAGATACAGTCACCTCCTGGAACAATAATTGGGTGTGTTGTGCAGAACTGGAAACCGTGTGGACATAAATACACTATTCACGATGAGGCAGGAGAGAAGATCATGAAAATCAGTGGTCCCTGCAGGTTAAGCTCAGGAGACGCCATTTTTGAGGTACATTTCTATTTATTGCTTTCCTTTGAAAGCAGAATTACTAAATAATATATTAAAATTACATGTTCTGGTGGAAGTTGCTAGAGTATCCCCATGGTGGACGTCAAATACCTACTCCTGACCAGAGTTCCTCATCCCTCTTTGCCCTATTGTCTGAATGCCATGCCAGTCCCTGGTGCTACTAATCCAAGGAGAGGAACCGACAATGGGCCCTGGGATCATCCTTCTATTAGGAGGAGGCTAGGTGGGGCAAGAGAAGATCATCGCCTACATCCCCCCTAAAGAGCTTGCTTGCAGACACCACTCTCTTGTTCAGACAGTTTATTTTGTGATGCGAGGCATAGAAATTAAACAAAACAAAAATGTCTATTGTGGGCCTCCAATACTTGGGCCAACGGAGCATCAGATAAAGCAGGGGCAGAGTTCATCAATGTGCCTATACTTGCATCACCTTTACTTTTTCATACGATTAATTCCGAATTTTTGCTTTGTCCTATCTTTCCTTCACCCACCTATTCAGAACATTGAAAATGCCTTTACTTATTCTTCTTTACTTCATCCAACCTTCACTTTGTCTCCTCACTTTAACTTATCAGTGATGCAAGCTCACACACTGAACACCAACAGTATTTCTCACTTATTGAATTATATGCAAAAAATAAAACAAATGACATTCTAATGGCTAAAATTACATGGTGAAAAGAATACCAAAAACACTCCGCACAGGTTAATACATAGACAAAAGGAAGTGAAGTCCCAACTGAGTGACACTGCACATATCTAGTGGGCTGCTTTTTAATACCATATAGCAGAGAGAGAGAGGAAATTGTAGCCACATCATCCTCCCTAGAAGTATAACAATAACAACAGTGTATAGACTAGCTGGTATTTCAATGTACAAGGGGGCAACTTCCCCTCCTCTCTGTTACCGCATAAAATAATAATTTTATTGAAGCTGGGTCTTTTTTGTGGCATTCTTCTTCATTGAGCCCATCCACACTTAAGCTAAAAGCTTGCTTGAGTGTGCATGTGCTTAAACACCTTTGGTAGCTTGAAATTGATATATCTATATATTTGAATATATAAATATATATATATATTTCCAGTAAAAAAAACTAAAGATTACAGGGCTCAGGTTTCTCTCATACAAAGCCAGGGAAATTCAGCATTTACAGTTAACTGAGCTAACTATAACTTGCTCCCCGCTGCAATGCACTGCTTATGACCTCACATATTACATCACTCATGGCATGGCCAATGACATTACTTATGACATCACTGGTGACAGCTCAAATGACATCACTGATGACATCATCCAGTGACTGTGAATGTTTTTTAAAGGCTTATGAGTGCTAATTATATATACGAAGGTGCATTGGTGACTCGGTAGGTGGAAGAGTGCCTGCATGGATGATTCAGTGGGTGTATGACTGACTGTTTAAGTGAGTAGCTAGGTGTCTCAGTGAATGCATGGGTAAGTGACTGGTTGTGTGAATGTCTGTATCAGTCTGTTAGTTGGTGTCTACGTGGCTGTATGGGCGTGTGAGTGGTTATGTGAGTGGCTGCATGGGTGGTTGATTGTTTGAGTACCTGTATGGGTGTCTGAGTGTATGTGTGGGTGGTGAGGGGGTATGTTACTGCCTGTATGGATGAGTGAGTGGGTGAGTCAGTAGCTGTATGGGTTAGTGAGGGCATGTGTGAGGGGCTGTATGGATGAGGGGATGTGTCAGTGGTACATTGGTGAGTAACTGAGCCGTATAGGTGAGTGATGGGGCATATAAATGACTGTATGGGTGAGTGAGTGAATGTGAGAGTGGCTGTATGGGTGCGTGTGTACTTGTGTCAGTGACTGTATAGGTGAGTGAGTATGTTACAGTATCTGTTGAGTAAATGAGTGGGTGTGTGTGATTCTGTATGGGTGAGTAAATGGCTGTGTGATTGACTATATGGGCGAAGGACCAGGTGTGTGAGTAGCTCTATGGGTGACTGGCTCAGTGTGTGTGGGAGCTATATCGGTGTATGAGTTGATATGTCAGTGGCTATATTAGTAACAGAGTGGGTGTATGAGTGGCTGTATGGGTGAGCAAGTGGATGTGTGTGCAGATCTATGAATCAGTAAGTGGGTGTGTAAGTTCTGGTATGGGTCTGTGAATGGGTTTGTGCATGGTTGTGTGGGAGTGTGTGTATGAAATTTTCTATGGGGGTGGGAGTGCGAGTGTCAGTTATTCTGTGGAAGATATCATCAGTGATGTAATTTGAGATGTCATCAGTGATGTCACTGACCATGTCATGAGAGATGCAATATGTGAGGTCATAAGCAGTGCACTGCCGGGGGCACAAGTTATAGTTAGCTCAGCTATCTATAACTGCTGAATTTCACTCGTTTTGTACCAATGAAACCTGAGCCTAACTATTACGTCTTTGTAACCTTTGTTTTTTTCAATTAATTTCTAAGGTTTTTTTATATTCCATTTCTGAACTATAAAATCCCTGAAACCTTTGTTTTTGTAAGTTAATTTCTATGTTTTTTAAGTAGCAGTCACATGTGCAGAGTGGTGAAGGAAGGGGGCTTGGCCTCTGACCAACTCTCAGGAATGCTGCTGTGTAGGACTTACATGGGGTTCCCGGAGGACTTCTTTGCCCCCCCCAAATCCCTCAGAAGTAAAGTGTACTTCATCCCCCAAAGAGTAGTGCACCAGGAGGTGCATTTGCAGAAGTGGTGGAGAAAGGGGGATTGGCCTCTGAACACTTCTTAGCAACCACGCTGTGAGGGACCTACTGGAGGTATCAGGAGGGGCCCCCCTCCAGGGCCAATTTTGTCCCCAGGGACCCCGATCCCCCTGGGTAATACCTCTACACGCTGTGCCCTGCTCCCACTTGTGCACCCTCTCTTATGTGTTCGGGACCACAGGGGCATCCTCAAGGCCCCCGCGGTCCCTGCTGGCTCCCCACATCCTGTTGAATTCTGCTCCGCTTTCAGCAAGGAAGAGTATTTTTAATGCTCTTGCTTGCTGAAAGCGGAGGAGTATTTGCTATGTCTTGGCGGGAGCGGTGCTCCTGCCAAGCCATAGCAAACGGCAATGTATTGGGGCTGGGCACCCCGGGACATTGCTGTAGCTGCCTATGTGCAGGGGCTTTCCCCAGGACCATCTAGGGGTAAAGGAGGGGGCCACTCAGCCCACATCCTTTGTTCAAATTAGCCCCAGGGAGGTGGTGGGCATGTATGCCCCACACTAAATCTAAAAGAAGCCCTGGGGAGGTGGCGGTCATCGGGTTGGTGGGTCCAAGAGCCCCCCATATAAAATGAAATAAGCCCTGAGAAGTTGGTGGTCACTGGGGCAGCAGGGGAGGCCATATGGGCCACACCCACATGACTATTTTAAGAAGCCCCAGGGAGGTGGTGGGCCCTGGTGCATAATGAGCCCCAGGAGTGGGGACCCGTGCCTCCCTCTATTATTAGAACCATTCCCCCTGGACCTTGTCCACCCGGAGCCAGATAATGAACAAAGCGCGGCAACCAGCGCATCATATTGTTCTGTAATTTATGGCCGGATCCACAGATCCTGCCAGTAAAAAAGTGTTTTTTTTACCAAGAGGCCTTGGGAGTCAGGGTATTTCTACCCTGCCCCCTTTTCTTTTTTATTTTTTTAATTTTTTGTGGGGCTCGCTTGAACCAAGTCCCAAAATGGCTGCCAACATATCCCTGTTTGAAGTGTTGGCAGCAATAAAATTTCAGTAGCATTTCAGTAGGATTTTGAGGTACTAGAGATCTATATTTTATGAACTTAAATATCTCAGAATTTACACCAAATCACAAAAAGCATGCTTTCTAGACCAACATCTTGCTTTCTGTCAAATTTGGTGTAATTCCGTTCAGCAGTTCGGGCTATAGTCGTGTTCAAAAAAGGAAAAATCCCCATAGACATAACATACGGAAAACGTGATTTGGGACCCTCTTTTTTCTCAGGCCATGCTTGATGGATCACCCCGAAACTTTCAACACAGCAGCTGATCTGGCTATTGTTCCTTAAAAGAAATGAGAGTATTAATTGAGAGGGGTTAGAACCCACCTGAAATAATAATCACAATCCTTGTCTGGGTTAACCACTAAAGTGACTTAATTAAGCCTGTGCTCCACCCTTTGTCAGCTGAGGCACTGAGTTGACAGGCTTAACTTTAAACACATTGTGTAAAGTATTTATGCAATGCTCAAACTGTAACAAAACAGTAATAAAGGTAAAAATAGCACAATTAAAATCCGAAACCAATTTATGAAAAAATTCGAATATTTAAAAAATATCACCAAAAGCAAAAACTGCCAACTGTGAGTCTCTGGTTGTAGTAGTTCAGGTCAAAGTCAAAAGTTAAGGCTGACAGAGAAAGATTGTCACTCGGATACAGGGACCAGGCTTGTCCTGGTACCTTTATACTTAGATGGTGGAGGACATACAGTGGGTGAAAGAGGATAGATATGGCCCATGAAGACACATATGAGTAACTATTTCTAAATAATTCTCTGAGAGGAAATCAAGCAGGAATTGACATATCACTCAGTTGCTGAATTTTGTCTAATAAGGGACCTTGTTCTTGTGGACTAGTGTTCCCTTCCTTACTAGAAGTTCACTCGACCGCTTCCTGCTACCTCAACTCACTTCAAATGTAGTTTGCCCTGTCACATTGTCACTCACGTTGGAATGTTTGCCCAGTATGCATGTTTCCTTGTTTTTCATAAACCTGGTATAAAAAAGGGAGGACTGGTGACTCTCAAAAGGCAATATTCAGCAGATGAAGGTAGTTCAAAGGTAGCCTGCCTTGTCACATTGTCGCTCACATTGGAATATTTGCCCAGCATGCATGTTCCCTTGTTCTTCATTAACCAAGTATATAAGGGAGGACTGGTGACTCTCACAATGCAATTTTCAGCAGATGAATGGCCTTACACGGTGCATCTCTCCTACACTCACTAATTCAGGTTGTAAGTCTTTTTAGCCCATGGTGGCTTTCATATCTGATGGAGCTGAGAATTGTGCACTTACATGTTTTCAAAGGGGAACGGATTCAGCCACCATCACAGGTTTCCCATTGCTTACTTAACTTATCTTTATTCGGCAAATTGATCACCATAAAAGAATACATATACATAATACATTTTCAATTCTCCAGTTAAAACTATAAAAAGATACGAATAAAAGGGAAGAAATGCACCACAGTCACTAGTTTGCTACAGGCGGTTACAAGCAACAGCCGTAGGTCCCCCCGAGTACAATTTCAATAAACGGGAGCGCGTCACCCACGCACTGCCCAAGAATTTTGCCACCCCGCAAATCATGATGGAGGATGAAGAGTCAGTAGAAAGTACGCGTAGTGCCTGGCTATGGCACCTCAACCCCAGTTCCCTACACACAGGTTTCAGCCAAAATTTCCGCGCCACTTTGTAAGCGGGGCAGGCAAAAAATAGGTGGGCCACAGACTCCTTTGGTGCTGCACAGCCAGGGCACGAACGCAGGGGGGCACCAGAGTTCGACCACCTTGCCGTGAAGTCATGCACCGGAAGCGTCCCATATCTCAGGTTTAGATATAGCGCTCGATCTAGAGGTTTAGTTATCAGGTCGAGGAAGGGTTCCAGTTTTCTCACCCATTTAATTAACAGAAATTGATCCGTGAGTGAGCCCCCATCCATACCCCTCAGTGCATTACTCTGTACCCAATCCCAATATAGCTTTTTGATCACTTCCTTGGGTGGCGGCGTTTGTGACTCCCAAGCATCCCTTAGTCCCAAGTTAAAAACCAGGTCTCTCAATTTATTCAGCCATCCTATTTTTCCCCGTGTCCAACAGAAGAAGATCATCTATCCCTTCAGCGTATTTTACGAGCTCCTCAGTTCTTCTTAGACGAGTCCAGAAAAGCAACCGGCGTAGCCTTACCAGGTCCTTTAATGCTCTTCTGCCCAAATCTAATCTCAGGGGGATCAGTGGGGTGGAAGCGGGAAGAGCCACCACCTTCCTTAGAAAATTGTTTTCCGCTGTCGATAGATCTGAAACATTTTCGAACCCCCAGAGTTCGGAGCCATATAATGCCGCCGGAAGAATCTGACCCTCATAAATCGCCATGGCCGGGGAGACAGGTTTGCTACTTGACTCGCGGAGCTCCCTCAGAGTCACCCCAGATAAGTCAAGTCAAGTCAAAGAATTTATATAGCGCACTACATACCCAGAGGGTCTCAAGGCGCTTAGGGAGGGGAAGAGGATTATTTGTCAAATATCCACGTTTTAAGTTGCTTTCTGAATGCTAGGTGGTTCTGGGTAAGGCGAAGGTAAGTGGGGAGTGAGTTCCATGTTTTAGCAGCCAGGTATGAGAAGGATCTGCCTCCCATGGTTGTCTTGTTGATGCGAGGAACAGTGGCGAGGGCTTGGCTGGAAGAACGTAGTTGGCGGGAGGGGGTGTAGAAGGACAGTCGTGAGTTGAGGCATTCTGGTCCGATGTCGTAGAGTGATTTGTGTGCGTGGGTTAGCAGTCGGAAAGTGATCCTCTTATTGACGGGTAGCCAGTGGAGGTCTTTCAGGTGGCCAGAGATGTGTTCGTTACGCGGGATGTCTAATATGATCCTGGCTGAGGCGTTTTGGATTCGTTGGAGTTTCTTCTGGAGTTTAGCGGTAGTACCTGCGTAGAGGGTGTTTCCGTAGTCCAGTCTGCTCATGACCAGAGCATGGGTGACTGTTTTTCTGGTTTCGGTGGGGATCCAACAAAATGTTTTTTTGAGCATGCGAAGAATGTTGAAGCAGGATGAGGATACGGCGCTGACTTGTCTGTTCATTGAGAGTGAAGAATCCAGGATAACGCCTAGGTTCCGTGCGTGGTCTGTCGGGATGGGTGCTTTTCCAAGGGCTTCCGGCCACCAAGAGTCGTCCCATGCGGAGGGGGATGTACCTAAGATGAGGATTTCTGTTTTATCTGAGTTCAGTTTCAGACGGCTGTGTTTCATCCATTCGGCAACTTCTTTCATTCCTTCGTGTAGGTTAGTTTTGGCGGTGTTGGGGTCATTGGTGAGAGAAAGGATCAGTTGAGTGTCATCCGCGTAGGAGATGATGTTGAGGTTGTGTTGGCGTGCGATGGCCGCGAGGGGGCTCATGTATACGTTGAAGAGGGTGGGACTGAGTGAGGATCCTTGTGGTACACCACAGATGACTTCAGAGGTCTCGGACTTGAATGGTGGAAGGCGGACTCTCTGGGTTCTTCCGGTGAGGAACGAGGTGATCCATTCAAGTGCTTTTCCTTGTATTCCGATGTTTCTGAGGCGTTGTAAAAGGGTGCTGTGGCAGACTGTGTCGAAGGCTGCGGAGAGGTCGAGGAGGATGAGGGCGACTGTGTCTCCATTGTCCAGTAGCGTTCGAATGTCGTCTGTTGCTGCGATGAGGGCGGTCTCAGTGCTGTGTTTTGCTCGGAAGCCAGATTGTGAGGAGTCGAGGGATTTGTTGGCTTCGAGGAAAGCGGCGAGTTGGTTGTTGACAGCTTTCTCGATGACTTTGGCCGGGAAAGGAAGGAGTGATATGGGGCGGTAATTTTTAAGTTCGGTGGGGTCCGCTGTGGGTTTTTTCAGAAGGGCGGTGAGTTCAGCGTGTTTCCAGCTTTCCGGGAAGGTGGCGGAGTTGAAGGAGCAGTTGATGACGTCTCGGAGGTGCGGTGCTATGACGGATTCTGCTTTGTTGAAGATGTGGTGAGGACATGGGTCTGTGGGGGATCCTGAGTGGATGGAGTTCATCAGGCGGATGGTGTCCTCAGTGGAGATTGGGTTCCAGTCGTTAAGGGTGTTCAAGGGGGGAGAATGTTCATCATATGGCTGGGTGGGTTGGTCTCCGGGTTGGTTGTCGAAGCTGTTGTGGATGTCTGCAATTTTGTTGTGGAAGAATGAGGCTAGGGAGTCGCAGAGGGCTTGAGAGGGGGTGATGTCGTTGGAGTTGGCCGAGGGATTGGTGAATTCCTTGACGATGTTGAAAAGTTCCTTGCTGTTGTGGGCGTTGTTGTCTAGTCGATCCTTGAATGCTGTTTTCTTGGCCTTTCGGATTAGTTGGTGGTGTATGCGGGTGGCGTTTTTGAAGGCGTCCTTGGTGCTGGTGGTTGGGTCTTTTTTCCAGGCCTTTTCAAGGGAGCGGCAGAGTTTCTTGGACTTCTTAAGATCATCGTTGAACCATGAGGCCTTCTTGCTGCCAGGTTTGCTTTGACGTTTTTTCAGTGGTGCTAAGGTGTCGGCGGTGTTGGATAACCATAGGGTGAAGTTGGCGGCAGCTTGGTCTGGGTTAGAAGAGTGGGCAGGGGGGTTTAGAAGGAGTGATGAGGAGATCTGGTCGATGGTGATTTTGTTCCAGTTTCTTTGCAGAGTTGGTTGGAGGTGGTTGATGGGTTTCGGCTTGTTGTAGGTGAAGTGAACGCAGCTGTGGTCAGTCCAGAGGAGATCCGTAGTATGGCTGAAGAAGACAAGATTGCTGGAGGTGAAGATGGGGTCGAGTGTGTGACCTGCGATGTGGGTGGGGGAAGTGACCAGTTGTTTAAGTCCGAGGTTGGCGAGGTTGTCCAAGAGGGTGGTGGTGTTGCGGTCGTTGTTCTTTTCAAGGTGAAAGTTGAGGTCTCCCAGAAGGATGTACTCTTTGGAGGGGAGCGCGTGTGGAGTGATGAAGTCCGTGATGTCTTCACTGAATTTTGCGCGGGGTCCTGGTGGTCTGTAGAGGAGGGTGCCTCTGAGTGTGGTCTTGGGGTCGATGTGGATCTGGAAGTGAAGGTGTTCAGAGTTGGAGAGATTGACGTCAGAGCTGGTTGAGATGCGGATTGATTTTTTATGGACGATAGCGATTCCTCCTCCTGTGTGGCCGGTACGGTCCTTGCGTGTGATCTTATAGTCTTCAGGGATGGCAATGGTGATGTCTGGGGCGGAGGAAGCGTTCATCCATGTTTCTGTTAGGAAGGCGACGTCTGGAGAGATGGTGTCTAGTAGGTTCCATAGGTCAATGGCGTGTCTGTGGACCGATCGGGTGTTGAGAAGGATGCATTGTAGGTGATTGGGGTTGGGAATCTGTGGTGTGGTCGTTGCGGGGATGTTGTCGATGCCGATGAATTTGCAGGAGTGGCAAGAGAAAGGTCCATGAGTGTGTCCAGGAGCGGCTTGGACGCAGTTGGGGGCGCGACCGGGGTTGAGGGCTAGGAGGGTGGAGGCATCGTAGGTAATGCGGGAGGGCTGGGCAATGTAAGGGCCAGGGGGTCTGGCGCTGGGCGCGGGCCAGGCGCGGACGGGCGTAGACGGGCTTACCTTTGGCGCACCTTCGGCGCGGATTGGGCGCGAACGCTGCGCGTAAACGCTGCACGCGGGAACTCCTGTCATATATGGATGGTGGAGGGGGAGGGGCGAGGGCGTCTCAGCTGGGAGGCGGGGCGGGCTCCAGAGGGCGACCCAAAACAATCAAAATGGAGGCGGAGGGGTCAGCAGAGCGGAGCGCTTGTGGAGAAACGCGCAATACCAGTCAAATAATCAATAGCGCTTTAAAAATGCTAAACGAGTAAAGCGGCAAGCAGGGCAGACTGCAGGCAACAATTAGGAGGCAGTAAATAAAGTAAATGTGGAGCAACGATACCACAAGTCACCAGCGAAGCAGGGGAGCGACCACTCAGCTCGAGAGCAAAGCGAGTCACAGGGCGTTCAGGTAACGGAGCGCTGTTTGTGCTTAGTGGGAGGGCGTCTCAGCTGGGAGGCGGGGCGGGCTCCAGAGGGCGACCAAAACAATCAAAATGGAGGCGGAGGGGTCAGCAGAGCGGGGCGCTTGTGGAGAAATGCGCAATACCAGTCAAATAATCAATAGCGCTTTAAAAATGCTAAACGAGTAAAGCGGCAAGCAGGGCAGACTGCAGGCAACAATTAGGAGGCAGTAAATAAAGTAAATGTGGAGCAACGATACCACAAGTCACCAGCGAAGCAGGGGAGCGACCACTCAGCTCGAGAGCAAAGCGAGTCACTCTTTGGTGGCTGAGTAACATTTTGGCCAAGTGGTCCTTCCAGGTCATTCGACTATTTATCCGGACACCAAGATAGTCAAATGAATCGACCAACTCCAGGGGAGCACCATTGAGCAAGAAATTATTTTTAAAACTTTTAGAGGGGGAGAGTGCCATCAGTTTAGTTTTCGAGGTATTGATGGTTAAGCCTCTGTTGGTACAAAAGGAACTAAACCGGTTCAAGAGTTTTTGCAGACCCACTGGGGATTTGGAGATCAATAAGGTGTCGTCGGCGAAGAGTAAAGTGGGGATTCTTTCCCCCGCCAGAGATGGGGCATCCGACTCTTCCCCTTTCAGGTGGTCCACCACTCCATTCACGAATAGGGAGAAAAGGGTCGGAGCCATAACGCAGCCCTGGCGTACTCCTCTCCTCACAGGGACCCTATCTGTTAACTGTCCCTGGGATCCCCATCTGACCCTCGCGTAGTTCCCCTCGTGGAGCTTTACGATTAGACTCAGGAGTCTGCTGGGAAATCCCATCTCTCCTAGGATCTCCCATAATTTTGCCCGAGGGACCAGGTCGAAAGCCGTCTTGAGATCTATGAAGGCCATGTATAAACTGCCTTTCTTGATGGTAACTGCCTTCCAATAGATAACAAAGAAGCAAAAGACCTGGTCCATCGTGCCTACCTTTCTTCTAAAACCCGCTTGGAGGTGGGAGAGAATATTGGCCTCCTCCATCCAATCGCCTACTCTTGAAATGATGACCCTGCCGACCACTTTCTGAATTATTTCTATCAACCTGATAGGTCTGTAGTTCGCAGGATCATCTCTTGCCCCCTTCTTGAACACAGTTACCACCTCTGCCCCCTTCCAAGAATCTGGCACCTGGTGACCCCTAGTAATCAAGTTCATAATTGTGGCGATTAACTTGGCCCAAGCCTGCGGCTCCGCGATCAACAGGTCCCCAGGGATTCCATCCGGCCCGGCCGCCTTCTTTGGGGTTAGATGTCTAATCGCCGTCACTACTTCTGTAGTCGTGAATGGGAGGTCATCCACCCCTGAGGTATCCCCAGCACCAAAACTAGCTACCCCGGGGCTGATTGGTTCGTCATTACCTCCATATAGGGAAGAAAAGTGATTAAACCATTGCTGACTGGTTATGTGAGCTGCTAATGGTTGCGATTTCCTCTGCCTAGTTCTGTTAATCAGATCCCAAAAAAGGTTCGGATTCCTTCTACTCCCAGCATTGGATAGGTCCTGCCAATGCTGTTCCTCCCACTCGTGTTTAGCCAGTGATAGTGCTTTTAGGTAGTCCTTCCTGGCCGCTCTAACCAGCAAAAGATCCCCAGAAAGCAGGGCTTTTGTCAGGTTTTTCCTTTTGCCCTTACACTGATCTGTATACCAAGGTTTATTTGAAGTGGGAGGTGTAATAGTTTTTCTGTGGCTTTTCCCTTTCGAGGTAAAAAATTGACTGACATGATCTATTGTAGCTATATAGGCTGAGTCAAGGGAAGAGTGCGGATACATACTAATCTGATTTTCACAGTCCCAGGCCTCCAGATCAGAGGACAGGCCCTCTACCAGAGATTTAATGGCCCCTAGGTCATCCTCCTTCAGGTTAGCCATTTCAGTCTGCGATTGTTGTTGTATGGGATGATCTCTTTGGATATTTTTAAGGGGGCATTCACCCTTCTGTCTTTAAAGATGTCCCAATTAAACTTACAACACAGGGGATTGTGGTCGCTATCCTGACTTGGGAGCACCTCCATGTCAATAAGGTCTGCCCAAAAACTAACATCCATTAGGATGTAGTCAATTCGGGACGGCCCAGTAAGTCTATTGAAGGTCAGTGCACCTGCCTGGTCGGATATAGTCCTGCCATTGAGGGCTCTTAACTTGTGGTCCCCTAGTTAGTGCATTGATTTGAATTGCCCTAGCTGACCATTTCCTAATAGGGGGCAGGGATAGGGTTGGGATGGACCATTTTGAATCCTCGTCTTCAATACCCAGGGGGTCATCAACGAGGAGGGGTTCAAACGTGCAATTGAAATCACCCCCCACGATGATTTTTGCTGATGAAGGGCAGTTAGCTAAGGCAGAGTCCAGAGCTGTTAAAATTGTAGAGGCGGAGTCCCCAGGTGCCCCTCTGGCGTAAACGTTGAAAAGGTCAAGCCTGCAACCCTCCGCGTTCCCTCTAGAAGAGAGGTGGAGTATATCACTACACTCCAAGTTGTGGCGTGTAACCACCCAGTCCAGCTCTATTTTAATCCAGACCATGAGGCCCCCCGCTGGTCTACCCTTTCCTTTACTTACTGCTGGCAAAAAGTGGGTGGTATACCCCGATTTATGTAAGGGTAATAGGCTCCAGGTTTCCTGAAACAGGCAAACATCGAACCTCTCGATAAACGTGTGCCACTCTGGTATATCTAACTTCCTTTTTAACACAGCAACGTTCCAAGATAGGAGGTTTATTACCCGCCGTCCCTTGGGCACTATGGTGTGTCCCCCCTTATTCACACCCTCATTATCCACCAAGGTCATACAGCTGCCCCCATCCTGGACCAAGGGAATAGGGTTTGCAGGACAACTAGCCATGCTGGCCATATACCCAGCTAACATGGAAGCCTCAGTAGTGTTGTTAATAGTGGCAATTTGAGCTAAAGGTGGACTAACTTGCCCTGCGTCTATACTGCCACGAAGTCGTGGGGCCTCCTCCCCAGGGAGTTCACATATCTCCCCCTGGGCGCTGAACTTCAATCGTAATCTTTCAGCCCAGAGAGCTGCGAGAACCGATTGTAAGTGTCCAAGGGAGTGAAAGGTCTTAGATGTTCCAACCTGGTGCCGTGGTTCATCGTGTGTCTATAGGGCACCGTAGACCAGGCAGAATGCTGGTCAGGCACCGAGGCAAAGTGTTGCCCATACTGGGGATAATTGTTGTTATAGGGCATGGTGGGGGTGGCCTATAGGGTTGGAACTTATTTGGATATTTAGGAGGAATAGCCTCTGACCTGGGATAGAAGTGTATTAGGGCCCGAGGGATGATTCGAGTTTCCCCGTTTCCAGGTGGCCAATTTAAGATATAATCTACTGCCCGGGGGTCTCTAAAATTGACCACCACTAGATCCCCCTCTATATCTTTAGTTCTGCTCCCCAGCCAGTTGATCCGTCTAACATGCACTATATCCCCATCTATATTGGGCGCTATCGGCCTATGTGTCCTCAACCAATGAATGATTTTATTTTTGAGATCAGCGTAACCCTCCTTCTTATTTTCTGCTAACGGGGGGACCCCAGTCAAGACCACCACAAAGGGCACTGCTTCTGGGGGAATCTCCACTTGTGGCACCTTTTTCCGTGGTATTCTATTATATCTACCTTCCCCTTGGTCGTTCTGGTTGTTACTTGTCGGGGCTATTGAGACTAGTTTTTTGGGGACACCACCCGTTTCAATTGCTGGTGTAATTAACTGTTTGGAAGGCGGTGGGTTTTGGGAGGGAACGTCAACTCTACCCTGGGGCTGTGTAGTTTGTTTGGCCGGCTGAACTGGGGCAGATGGGTTTTTTGGAACGGTGGTAGAAGGGGGCCTGACCAGAGGTGTGGGATGCGCCACCCCACTCCCCTGGGTTTTAGTCAGAGTAACCATGCTAATTATGGCAGTTTCCAGTATGGTCAGTCTAATTTCCACCTTTTTAATGGACTCATTAATAGGTAAAAGGAGAGATCTCAACAAAAACTCCAAGTTCCCTATCAATGTGGGGGGTGGTGGAGTAACAGATGCTGTAGCTCCAGCATTGCTGTCAGGAACCACAGCCTGTGCAGCTGCTTCAGATGAACTATTTACCAATGATGGTACTACTGCTGGTGTAAGATCCTGCTCCTCTACTAGGGTAGTCTCAGTTGAATTGAGGGTTTTTGCCCCTTTACCAAATGCAGTATGCGAGATTTTAGCTTTACCTGGTGCCACCCTTAGTTTCCTCCTTTTTTTACTAGGTGGTGGGCGGTGGATCTGGGCAGCAACTAAATGCTTAGGTTTCTGTTTCCTAGGCTTAATTGTGACAGTGATGCGACTTGAACTAGGGGTAGGAGAAACAGTTATAATGTTATCCAAGGGCAAACAAGGTGTGGATACAAAATCACGAAACAAAAGGGGAACGCCTTCTTGACTAGCATTATCCCCACTCAAATCTACTGAGCCTCCCTCCCGGGTCAAAACAAGCAGGGAACTGTCAATGAGGGGTCTATGTTTCATGCTCTCAACTGAGCGACGCCGCTCGGCCCTACGCTCTGCTAAGATAGAATCCTTATCACCCTCACTCTGAACCTTGGGAAAATAATTATCCAATAACCCATTGCGTAATCTTCCTTTTTTTCCAGGGGTTTCCTCTTCTGTCGACATATCCAACGTGTGGCAGGGCACGGGCCACTGAACTGCAGGTGTTAAGGGGTAGGCCTAGCCCAGCCTACTCTGGCATACGAGGGCCTTAGAGGGCCCGCCCTTTGCCCGGGCTTAGCCCCGGCGTCCCGCACGCGTCCCGCTTAGCGGGGGTCAGCCGTTTTTATTAAGGTGATGAGGTGGTTGGGGGCGGGGCAAGCAGGGAGAGCGTCCAGGTGCAGGTGATGGCAACGCAGGGACTCCTGGGAAATGGAGTCCCTGTCCCTCACCTGGCGCTCGCAGCCCTGAAGGAGTGTTCCTCTCCCGCCCTCTGGTGCAGCAAATATCGCCAGCGATGATCCTTCTCCTCGGTTAGACACCCAGCAAGGACGGGCGATGCGGGACCCGCGCAGCGGGTACCGCGAGGTGCAGCGTTGACAAGGATGAGTGTAACAGCAAACACGTTGCAGGGATTACAAGGTGAGCTCCCTGGTCAGCAGTTAGCAGGTTAGGAGTCTCCCAAACGTCCTGGGCCGGCGGGAACCTTTAGCTCGGCGGTCGGGGGCGGGGCAAGCAGGGAGAGCGTCCAGGTGCAGGTGATGGCAACACAGGGACTCCTGGGAAATGGAGTCCCTGTCCCTCACCTGGCGCTCGCAGCCCTGAAGGAGTGTTCCTCTCCCGCCCTCTGGTGCAGCAAATATCGCCAGCGATGATTCTTCTCCTCGGTTGGACACCCAGCAAGGACTGGCGATGCGGGACCCGTGCAGCGGGTACCGCGAGGTGCAGCGTTGACAAGGATGAGTGTAACAGCAAACACGTTGCAGGGATTACAAGGTGAGCTCCCTGGTCAGCAGTTAGCAGGTTAGGAGTCTCCCAAACGTACTGGGCCGGCGGGAACCTTTAGCTCGGCGGTCGGGGGCGGGGCAAGCAGGGAGAGCGTCCAGGTGCAGGTGATGGCAACACAGGGACTCCTGGGAAATGGAGTCCCTGTCCCTCACCTGGCGCTCGCAGCCCTGAAGGAGTGTTCCTCTCCCGCCCTCTGGTGCAGCAAATATCGCCAGCGATGATCCTTCTCCTCGGTTGGACACCCAGCAAGGACGGGCGATGCGGGACCCGCGCAGCGGGTACCGCGAGGTGCAGCATTGACAAGGATGAGTGTAACAGCAAACACGTTGCAGGGATTACAAGGTGAGCTCCCTGGTCAGCAGTTAGCTGGTTAGGCGTCTCCCAAACGTCCTGGGCCGGCGGGAACCTTTAGCTCGGCGGTCGGGGGCGGGGCAAGCAGGGAGAGCGTCCAGGTGCAGGTGATGGCAACACAGGGACTCCTGGGAAATGAAGTCCCTGTCCCTCACCTGGCGCTCGCAGCCCTGAAGGAGTGTTCCTCTCCTGCCCTCTGGTGCAGCAAATATCACCAGCGATGATCCTTCTCCTCGGTTGGACACCCAGCAAGGACGGGCGATGCGGGACCCGCGCAGCGGGTACCGCGAGGTGCAGCGTTGACAAGGATGAGTGTAACAGCAAACACGTTGCAGGGATTACAAGGTGAGCTCCCTGGTCAGCAGTTAGCAGGTTAGGAGTCTCCCAAACGTCCTGGGCCGGCGGGAACCTTTAGCTCGGCGGTCGGGGGCGGGGCAAGCAGGGAGAGCGTCCAGGTGCAGGTGATGGCAACACAGGGACTCCTGGGAAATGGAGTCCCTGTCCCTCACCTGGCGCTCGCCGCCCTGAAGGAGTGTTCCTCTCCCGCCCTCTGGTGCAGCAAATATCGCCAGCGATGATCCTTCTCCTCGGTTGGACACCCAGCAAAGACGGGCGATGCGGGACCCGCACAGCGGGTACCGCGAGGTGCAGCGTTGACAAGGATGAGTGTAACAGCAAACACGTTGCAGGGATTACAAGGTGAGCTCCCTGGTCAGCAGTTAGGAGGTTAGGCGTCTCCCATTGCCCCAGGCCTCACCCATCCCTTTACCGCTGCATGGTTGAGTTTTCACAATGGCACAGTAGGCTAACTTTCTTCTCAGATATTCTCTATCTGTGCAGCAGAAGGCCATTCTCCAATAAAAAGAAAATGTGATGGATGGATATTCTTGAATTATTCTGTACTATTGGTAATTTCGCTGGGCACATTTATTACCATTGATTTTTAGCTTTTCTGTGCCATTACAGCAGACAGGACACATTTAAATTTGCCTTGGTTCTGCTCCAGTAGGAACAATCCAGGCTGAGTTGCAAGTCCACAGAGCCTTGGAATGAGAACATATGCAACACCACACCAATGCAATTCATTCGTAGTTCCTATAGCAAGGAAGAGCAAGACTCATTCCCTGCCTTTCCCTCACCCTGTTAAGGTGACTTACTTAGACAATAAAAACTATTTAGAAATGATTGACTAAAAATGGTCTACACGCACTTTTCTTGCTGTGTTGTATGCCTTTGATTTTTTCTCAAATTTGCCATTGTAGAAGGGATAATTGCAATGCAAATCAGACTTGCTCTCGCTCCATTTGGAAAACTTCAACAGTAACTGCTGGGCCACAATTCCCTCTGATGAAGGAACATGAGTAAACCCTGCCTGATTTCCCTTCTGCCCCTCTTCTGTTAGTCTTTGCTTTCTCTGAGCTATAAGAGATGTAGCAACACTAGCTGACAAACAAAGCATTCTCCATTTTGTGTCACAACTACAATCGAGGTTACTTTTGTAACTCTTTATCAATTACCCCTTTCTTATGGCAATGATCCTCACAGAGTGTAGTTTTCACGGGATGTCAGGGCTAATAATTTCCTATATACATGTTTGCCTTCCTGATGTTATGCGCTGATTATACAGGGTCACAAATGTGGCAGTAGTTATTTATCTTGCAGCAGAGTGGGGATATTCTAAATATATTGCCATACTGGTTGAAGAAAATATATTTCTCCACTAGCCGCTTGCTCTGCCCCAGTCACCTCTAATCTTTTCAATCCATACTAGGCTTTGCATACAGTACATACAGGATAAGGTAAACTGCACACCTCCACAGTAGTCTTGAGGGTCTTAGTAGTATCTAAGCCTTTCATAGACCTGTTTATTCTAAGAGATATTCCACAGATGAACATTCATACTTCCAACCCCTGGTTGCAATATGTGCAGGTTAGATTAAGGCAAGTGGTGAGATATATGGCTAACCAAAGTGTATGCTCCCTTCAGTTCAAAACAACATTGTTTCCTTGCTCTACACTTTCACTGTGCCAACAGGGGAAGCCATTGAATTATGCAAGTCAACTATTAAGGCCCATGCTTTGGTTACAACAGCCCAAGGATAGAAGAGTATCTCGACTGGGTTCACAGCTATACAGATTGTCTCTTTTCAGATTTGGACTTTTGTTGTTTTTTCCCAAAGGATAGAACATCTGAGGCAACGTTTCTGTAGCCATTTATTTCAATTCTGTGCAGTACACTCTGCACTTACAGTTTCCAGTAAAATCTACGAGTTGCCAAAGGTTAATCATTTAAGACAATTATAACTGGTTTAACGACACCACAATTGTAGATCTGCCTTTCTAAATATAAAGATGTTTAACTACTTTTTAACCAACTTTTGTGCCACAAGTGGTGTTGAGACGTTACGTAAGGTTTGAGAGAAATCTCATGATTAACGATGAATTATTATGCATATTTTATGAAATATCATAAGTACAATGTAATGCCTTATGTTTTGAGAGTGAGCATATATCTGTTTTTTACCTTCTTTTTACTGTTCAATGTGATGAAACGAAATCTAAAATTATTCTATGATTTTAAGGCGTTTTAACCGAATTAAAACAATTCTGATATAAAATGGTTGACTGAATGTGTGTTATAGGTGTGAATACGGTGATTGCCATAACGTTTGATAATATTCCTGCCATTGAGGATTATGAAATTAGTACCCAAGAGGTTGAGAAAATGATCACCATCAAATGGAATAACATGAGGACATCAGAGTTTGAGGTATTTAAAACGAGTGTCAGCGTGTTGGATAAATGGATTCCCTTAAGGTAGATAAAAGTAGTAACACTGAAGTGTATAAAAGGAGTACGTTTTAGAGTAAAGCATGAACACAATTTAGGCAATCAAAATAAGCAAGTACCTTTTAAATAAATAAACTGTGTACTGTTGAGCTGGAGAGCACTGTTGAGGTGGAATACCAGCAACTTTGAATTGGTGGTTAAGTGTGAATGTTTTGCGACCACATTTCGGTCACAAAACATTTGTACTTAAAAGTTAGAATTGGTATTTGGGAGGGACACCCAAAACACGCCCTTTTCAAATATTGATTCACAAACCCAAATTGTGATTTGGTAATAGGTTACTGAATCGCATTGAGGACTTTGTGCATTTGAAAATGCCTTTTTGCATTTGCAGACAAGCTGATTCTGTGAATCAGCCTGTTTGCTAACACAAAAAAGCATTATACATGTGGCCCCTGGTGCCTTCTGCCTGTTTCTGAACACACGTCTGGGATGTGTGACAGCTGGGCTTTGTGCATTCCCCCTTGTAGTGAGTCTGGACCTTGGGCAGGAAGGGCAGGGACTCTGTGCACTTCAAAAGCCTCTCTTTGAAGTCTCCCTCACTTCAGAGGCACAACTGGGTATACGTACTGGATCCCTGACACCACCAACTCAGTACACTTATGGACCTGTGGATGCTCTTTCAGGAAGAACCACTGTATTACATCTTGTCCAATCCTAATGGCTAGAATCTGGAATGTAATACAGATTCCTGAAATAATGAGATTCCAGCCACTGACAGATGGCCCAGGCTTCTTCGTGACAAGATGGTTTATATGCTATCTCAAGAATAAATAAACCTCCCTAAAGAACCCTGATGCATGCAGAAGATTAATTAAAAGACAGAAAAATAACACCGGCATAGAGCGGAACCAGCAACAGAAGCCTGGAATCCCTTGTAACACTGACTGCACTTGGTGTCACGGATTGCAGCAGAATGGTGCCACAGATCGAATGGATCATCAGCGATCACAGGATTAGCCTGCACCCTAGAATAGAGAGGTCAGAATATAGAAGATTTAAATTAAAGCCCTAATTCACACAAATTAATGAGCCTTGAGTAAGCGCAAGCATAGGGTGATGAGGAAATGTTAAGCATGCTATTGATAAGGAGGTGTGAGGAAGCGCACATATAGGCGCGTGGGGCACTGCGGGAGCCATGAACATTGAGGACGCAATGATGCGCATGCTTCACAAGCACTAGAACATGTCGTCAGACACTGAGAGTGCGGGTGGTGATGAGTGTTGAAACACACTCCAATATGTTCACAACGCGTGCAGTCAACCGGGCGTTTCAGCAGCATCTTGAAATGGTACACTTTTGCTCATAGAATTGCCATATTCAAATTGTGGTGATTCACTCATCAATTGCGAACACTGTTTTTAATAAACAGACAGACACATTGGCAGCCCTTGTCATTTTCTTTAAAGAAGGTTTTACAATAAAAACTATGGTGATTTGCACACCAATTGCAGACATTGTTAATTTATTAGTCAGAAGACTAGCACACTGGGAGCCATATTTAAATAGATGTTATACCAAAAACCATAGTGATTTACACACCACTAGCAAACACCAGGAATAAGTACTGTGTAATAAAACAGTCTAGAATCCTTTGGCACCCTCTTCCCATACCTCCGGAATTCCCCGTCCCACGCACTCCTCCCCTGCCCGCCCATCCTCCTCTCCGTGAAGAACCCGACACGACAACAGAGCTCACCCATCATTCCAGTGCACCATAGTAATAACACATGCATCCTGCCGCTAGACACCACCCCCAATACTACCAGAGAGAACAAAACTCCTCTACCCCCCTCCGGCAACCACCCTCACCCTCCATCCCTCCCAACCCACTTCAAATGACTTCAACACACAGTACGTGACTCCCAAGCCACTCCCCAGACCCTCATGCAGTTTAACACCGATGCTCCAACATGTCCCCTGCCGCCCCACACCCCAGGCCGCCTAGATACCACATGGAAAGCTCACTCACAAAAGGGCAACTTAACAACGTTAGGCTCTCCCCCCCCAGGTTTAACTTACCCGCCCAGAACACCCACACCGACAGAGACTGGGCAGCGGCTCACTCTGCTTGAAAGCCAGATAACAACCATTATCCAGAGTCTTAGTGAAATCCTTAACAACCTCGCTGCACCCGTAAAGCCCGACCGTTTCCCTTTCTTCCACTCTCTCTCTCTCAATGGAGGCTTTCCAAGGCTCCCCACCCGAAAGGGATCCCTACCCCCTCTCTAATCAGACACAAAGACCAAAAAATCAGAGATGAAACGTCTGAGAGTGAAGTAGCAGCTCTCGTTTCCTTGTACGACAATCCTGTTACTGCCACCCTCCAATCCAAAATACAGGTGATCATCGACAGGGAAGAGAACAGGCCCCTCCAAAATCCCCTAGACCCCCGGCCACACGCACTATCATCCCCACGGTCCCCCAAACAAAAAACCTCACAACAGAGACGTCCCATACAAACTGCATGCTCATAAACTGCAGATCAGCCCCCAAGCATGCCACAGTGCTAGCTGAATCCATCCTCAGCCACGACACAGACATAGCATTCATCACAGAGACAAGGCTAAATGACTCCTCATTTCCACTCACGGACACTCTTGTCCCCCCTGGCTTTGTAATCACCAACAAAGATAGTAAAGATCAAAGAGGTGGAGGCATAGCATTCATCCACAAAAACAGTATTTCCGTGACGGAAATAGACTCCTTCAACTACAATACCTTTAAGTGCCTAACCGCCAACATCAACACTAGCAACAATAAAACACTTATCTACCACCTTCTTTACCACCCCCAGGCAACAGCACCACATTCACTGAACATCTGTCTTACCTCATTGCTCACTGCTCTCTCCGAGACATGAACAACCTTATTCTGGGCGACCTCAATCTACACTGGAATGAAAAAAACAACCTGCTAATCTAGAACCTGAAGGGGCTGCTTCACAGCAACAACCTTACCCAACACTGCTTAGAGGAAACCCACAACAAAGGAGCAATCCTAGACGCCATTATCGCCCAGCACGACACTGGCACGATAGGCCGCACCTTGCCCGTGGACTGGTCCGACCACCACTTAATCCTTTTTCAACTCAATCAGCCGATCACACTTAAACCCCCCGCCTAAGACCCTCCGAAATGGACTAGAAACTTCACTCAGATTAACATGGCTGACCTAGAGGGAAGGGTTAACTCTCTCCTCCATGGATACTCTATCCACAGCAGAACTCACCTCCCACTACAAAAAAAAACATGTCATCCATTATAGATCAAGTAGCCCCCTTGGAACTAAAAGAAAACAGGAACATCCCATCCAGATCTTGGTTCAACACAGACAACAGGCAACACACCTCCAAGCCCCCAGAATCCTATTTACAGGACTCCAAGGACTTGTGTGAAACTTCGCCAACTTCTTCAAAGAAAAAATAACCAAGATTGAGCTCTCACTGGACATCACCGTCAACCCTGTCTGCAAAGGCTTGCCCCCAGTGACAGTAGATTGCAGGCTCAAGCACCCCACAAAACCCTGGAAGTCTTTCAAGCCCATACCGGAAACTGATCTCCACCTCTAATCCAGCCTCTCACATCCTCGACCTGATACCCACCCAACTGACCAACAATTTGAAACTCTTCATAGCCCCGTTCTGGTGCAAGATCATAAACAGATCCCTGAGAACCGGTATCATACCAGAATGCCTCAACGTTAGCCATGTCACGCCACTATTAAAAAAAACAGACCTTGACTCCAAGGAACTGAATAACTTCAGACCTGTCTCCAATCTCCTCCTCCTATCCAAAATCCTTGAAAAATGCATCCTCCAACAACCGACTCAGCACATGGATAGCATCAACGTTCTTGACCCCCACCAATCAGGTTTCAGAAAAGGCTATAGCACCAAGACTGCGATCCTTAACATTACAGACGACATCCACAAATCCCTCAATACTAACCAATGTTGACTCCTCATTCTCCTAGACCTATTGGCAGCCTTTGACATGGTTGATCAACAAATTCTCATCAAGGCTTTGCAAGAAAGGATAGGTACTGATGAGGTGTTCCTACGCTGGTTCTCCTCCTCCTTACACAGCCGCTCACAAAGGATACAAATACAAAACTTTACCTCCGACCTACACCGCGTCAACATGGGCGTCCCCCAAGGTTCAGTGCTCTCACCTCAACTGTTCAACATATACATGGAACCCTTCACCACCCTACTCAAAAATGCTAACATCCCTTTCCACCTCAATGCAGATGACACCCAGAACTATCTAGAAAGCTTCTCCATAGATAGCATTCACAGACTAAATGTCACTCTAAAAGAAATCCAACATTGGCTGTCACTTAACCATTTAAAACGCAACCAAGATAAAACCAAAATTCTCCTAATCTCCAACAAAGAAGAGAACCCCCATATTTCATAATGGCTGAAAGCTTTGGATGCTCTTAACGGCAATCACACTCTGACCCACTCCGTAAAATCATTAGGAATCACCCTAGACTCGAAACTCGACATGGCTACACACACCAAGAACACCGCAAAGAGTGCCTTTGCCCACCTGAAGCTACTTAACAAAATATAACAATTCATTCCAAACAACGACCTCAAACAAGCCACCCAATCACTGGTGCTATCCAGACTCGGCTATGGGAATGCCACCCTCACCGGTACAACAAAATCTCACCTAGCTACCCTCAAAACTACTCTCAACGCAGCAGCTAGAATGGTCACTGGAATCAGGAAATACAACCACATTTCACCAGCATTCAGAGAACTAAAATGGCTCCCAGTCAAATTGCGTGCCAGTTTCAGAACTGCCTGCCTCACATACAAAGTCTACACACAGGAAATTCTGAGTATTTGGCTGCTAAAATCAAGAGGGCTCGTCAGACAAGGAACCTCAGGAGCTCCAGCACCGTACTACTTATCCCTATTAAAACAAGAAATAAAAAAACTGCAGCAAAGTTCTGCACCGGAAACGCGCCCAAAATCTGGAACGCCATCCCAGTCGGTATCAGGACTATCTTGTCCTTCACAAAATTAAAAAAACACCTAATTGTCCTTTTCCTCAACCTCTCCCTCCCAAACGAATAGCCGCCATCTAAACGCAAATTCCTGCTCATCATCTCTCCCAGACATTGTAGCTGTTAGACTTACCTCTTCCCTGCTATTTGACCCCTAACTACTCCTCCCCCTTGCCCCCCTAAGTGGTTCAACCCCAAGACAACGTGCACTCTATGAGGTTATCTCAGGACTCATGGTCTACCTCAATGCTGCTTAGCACACTTGGACTTCCGAACCTATATGTATAATACTGCTTTATTGTACAGAGATTGCTCAAAAACTGTTCTGAAATGCTCCGATACCCTCTGTCAGGCTAGCGCTATATGAAACTCCATAATAAATAAATAAATAATAAATAAATACATGTAAAAACAGTGCATTATATACTGTGATATCCACACCAAATTGCAAAAATCAGGACATTAACTTTAAAGTGTGATACAAGGTATTGTAGAGTGTAGAGTACAGTCATTAAATTGTAAATGTAATGTGTTAATGTCAAAGTAAATGCTTTGTCATCAATGGAGTGTATCATTGCACCTATTTCTTTCTTATCCAGCCCAATAGATCATGTGTTGTAACAATGGAAATATGGTTTCAAAGCCTATTTAGAAGCTATTGGAGAGTTTGTTTATAAAGATAAACACAAGATTGCCATCTTAAAACATTTTGTTTAGGGACGGAAGGAAGCATACTAAAACATTTACCACCAGTAACTGTGGATGAAGAAGATAGCAATGTATAAGAGATGGCTATGAGACAATTGGATATTCTTTACACTAAGAAAGTCTATGCAGTAGTATCTAGTCATACATTTTTGAGTAGAGGTCAAATGCCTAACGAATCCTTTGATGTTTTTATGAAGGATTTGAGAAATCTAGCAGCTAAATGTAACTGCGCAAACCTTCCTGATCAAAGGAAACGTACCAGATGGTACATAAGATAGATGATCAAAAATTACAGGAATAGCTGTTATCTGTAGAAGATCTTACTCTAGGAAAAGCTATAGATATAATTTTAAGAAATAAAGGGCCATTTATCACGAACGGCGCAAACATTATCGCTGCTTTACCGGCAGGAAACTGCTGTTAAAGCGTTGATAAGGGGCTTGATAATATGGTGAACAACTCTTACAACGCAACTTTTACATCGCAGAGCCTTTACAACGTAACCATTACAACGCAAACTATCACAACGCATTGCTCTGGGAGGCGCTCTAGGATAGGGAATAGGTTAATTTACTATCCAATAACCTTCCCTAGTGTCCACGGGGACTGGAGTTGGAATAGTAAATTAAACTATTCACTATCCAGCGCCCCAAAGCACTATGCGTTGTAATGGACTGCGTTGTAATAATTGCGTTGTAAAGGCATGCGATGTAAATGCATGCGTTGTAACGTCATACATCCGATAATATGCCCTAGAGAATTCCAATAGAAGCCCAGGTTTGTGGTCCTTGACACCAGAACCTGGGCTTCTATTGGAATTCTCTAGGGCATATTATCAAGCCCCCTATTGCCGCTTTAGCGGTAGTTTCCTGCTGGAAAAGCGGCGATAATGTTTGCGCCGTTCTTGATAAAATGGCCCAAAGTTGGGTATGAAAGAATTAGCTGTAACATCTATTACTGAATTACAGTTGGTAAAGAAGGCAAATTGGGCGAGGGAACACCCAATACTCAAAATCATGCTCAAGGCATAGATTCAAAAGAGTACACATGTTTTGAATGCTGGTTGGTAAATGACAAAACATGTCCAGCAATGGGACAAATTTGCAGGTACTGTAAAGCCAAAGGGTATTACGCCAGAATGTGTAAGAACAGAAACAAGAATAGGGATAATGGGGCTAAGGCATTCAAACAAAAATCTAACCACATCAAAGAGCTCCGTCAGAAATCAGATGGCATGTCAGATGAGTATATTTTGAGTATGTATGAGATTAATGAATAAAATGTGATGCTCCCTTCTGCGTCATTGGCATAGGAGGAAAAGAAATTAAAGTAATGGCTGATACTGGGGTTCATTAATTGGTGATGCATGGTTAAATGAAGTTCCAGAAATACAATTGATACATCCGGATACTAGACTGGTAAGATATGGTAACAGCCCAATTGAGTTTTTGGTATATTTTGCTTTAAAATTGAGCTACAAAGGCAAACGAATTAATGCAAAGATTTATGTAGCCAAAGAAGGATCTTGCTTGATGAGTTGGCCACAGCAAAGACATTTAATGATTACATTTGAGCCTAATCATCCTGAACTGTTGCGCCGCGGGCCGTGACACGACCCGCGACACTGCCCGTTTCCTTCTCGAGGGCTGTGCCCCTCCTTCCTCTTCGAGCGCCCGGCGGTGCGACACGGTGGCCTGCTGTTGCTGTGTTGGCATCATGGAAAGGACCCGCAACGCCTGCTGTGTTTCTCTGTCAGACACGCCGCAGACTTGAGCGGCGGCCCGTCCTTTACATCAAAGGCACCTTGCAATACCACAGTTCCCAGATTGGGACTGAGGTGTCCTGTGCCATTCTTGGCATTTCACTTACCTCTGTGATGATCTCCTTCCCTAGGGGCCATCTTGTTGCTTCTTCCTCCTACAGTCTTGCTCCCAGAAGGCATTGGGGAAAGACTATCATACCTTTCTAACATGGTGATCTTTTTACTCTGCACTTCACACCTTTTCCCTATCCAAGATGGCAACATCTCACCTCCTGTTCTTGTACGTCGCTTCCTGTTGTTTCTATATAAAAGGGACGGGAACTCTCCTTTCCTTGCGTTGCAACACTCCTTCCTGCTTGTGTGTCTTTGCTCCTGTTTGTTCCTTGGCTCCAGTTTTTGGTGTTCCTTTCTTTCTGTTGGTGCGCTGTTGTTCCTTGCGCCCTCTGCTCCCTATTGGCTTCCAGTATTCTCCTGGTTCTTCTTGGATTTCTGGATTTTCTGTCTCCTTGTCCTGTCATACATTCCTGGAGTCTCATTATAATCTGCGGTTTTTCACTCCATGGTTTTTTGATCTTTGGACTCCTTCTGTAGGGCACTGGCTGCTTAGACTTTATCATTGTCGCAGTACCGTGGCTACTGGAAAGGGTCACCCCTATCTCGGACAAACTAGGACTTACAAGAGCGGAAGCCAAGAACCATCCTAACGACTCAAGACTGGTAATAAAGATACCAAGCCTTGCATTGATCAAGTATTAGGATAAAATGATTCAATATTACAAATTAGTGTGAATACAACCGTGGAATGGGAAAATCAGCTTCCCAGAGTTTTCTCACCAAATGTAGCATTATTAAATAATGTTGTTCATAAGAACAAGTTAAAACAAAATGCAGTGCCTAAGGTAGACAAGATCAGAAACAGTCCTTTATCTATGAGGAAAGCCTTAAAGGAAGAATTAGAGAAACTGTCCAAAAAGCATATAATTGAAGAGATTGATTCTTCTGACTAGTAGTAGTGATACCCAAACCCCATGAGAAATTCAGAATATGTGTCAATTCTAGAGATTTTAATGAGTGTATGTGTGGGTAGATTGAACTCCATTGCCTAATATTGGAGATTTTTTTTGTTCACCCTAAGTTGGCAGGGTATGCCCAGACGCGGGTCCCTTGCTCACTTTGCCAGTGGATTCAAGCTAGCCTGGCTGATGACGGCTGATTAGCCAGAAACCGGTCCCAGGAGGCTTTTTTCCGGTCCAGAGAAGACATGTATTGGCAGTTCGGGCTGGACTGTTCCAATAGAGGCACAAGGTCAGACTGATTTGCATATGGCCATGTCTGAAGTGTGGTGGCAGAGTGAGCTAAAGAATGATAATGGATTAAACCCAAATTAGTTGACTGGGGGTGAGTGCTTGCAATGTTCAACACTCCGTCCATCATCCCCTTTGGGTTCACTTTGTTCAATTTTTAAGGGAACAGCAATATTCTCCATGTTAGATTGATCTAGTACGTACCATCAAATAGCACTACATAAAGATAATTAAAGTCTTTTATAACACCAGAAGGGGCATTCAGGTACAAGAGAATTCCATTTGGTTTACAACATACTAGTTTTTAAAAATACCAAAAAAAGAACATGCAGCGACTCTATGTAAGTATTGAACTATCTGCAAGACCAAGGATTGAGATTAAACAAGGATAAATGCAATTTTGAAATCGACTCAGTGGCTTATTTGGGCCATACAATTGGTAAAAACTGTGTTCTACCAAAACTTAGCTTTGTTAAATCAATAGAAGATGCACCAGAATCTCAAAATAAAGTTCATCTTCGATCATTAGGTTTGGCAGACTATTATGGTAAGTTAATTCGGCTATTCTCCAATGAGACAAAAACATGAGGAATCTGATGAAAAGAACAATGTACATAGAATGAAAAATGTAAATCTGAATTTTCACTGTTGGAAAATGAAATTTCTTCAGCTCCAGCATTGTCAGGCCTTCAATACTAAATTTGATTTCTTCATAGTTACCAATGCCTGTAATGTTGGAATTGGAGTAGTGTAATACAAGGTCACAAAAGCAAATTTATTACAATTGCATTTGCATCAAGACCATTATGCAGAGGTGCAGAACTAACTTACTGTCTGTCTTAAGTCTGTTTTAAGTTTGTCTTGAGTCAAACTTAAGATAAAATCCTAACTTTACTACTACTAAATGCCTTCTGTGAATACCAAAAGTAGTAAGTTTAGGATTTTGTCGTAAGCTAATTCTGTGAATCGGCCTCAAGCATTTACTTTACTGAGCAGGAGAGTTAAATCTGGCTCCCCGGCCGATCCTTTAAACCCTGCCCAGTTCAGGGACTCACTCTCTCTCTTCCTAGCCCCTTTGTGCCAGGTTGTTAACACCTCTTTCTCTACTGCTGTGGTCCCTGTGCTGTGGAAACAAGCAAAGGTATCTCCAATACTAAAAAAAAACTTCGCCTAACCCAGCTAAATTGGAAACATTTTGGCCAATTTCCCTCCTTCCTTGGGTGGCTAAGATTGAGGAGGCTCATGTTAATAACATACTAACGAGGTTCTTGAACACCAATAACATCCTAGATCCCTCCCAGAATGGTTTCCGCTCCGTCCACAGCACGGAGACTGTCCTCCTGACTGTAACAGAACATCTGCGGACCAGCCTTGATTCCGGTCATAAGGCGGCACTGATCTTGCTGGATCTGAGTGCCGCTTTTGACACGATTTCTCATGAGATTCTGTTGCGGCATCTGGAGGCAGCAGGTGTTGTGGGCCTAGCGCTGGAATGGTTCAGATCGTTCTTGACATAGAAATCATTCCGCGGTTGGCTCCTCCGTTTCTTTCCCAGACTCATGCCATCGGTCAGGGTGTGCCACATGAATTGGCGTGAGTCCCATATTGTTTAACCTATATGTTCAACCTTTCACAAAGATTGCCAGGAATATGGGTCTCACCATGGTTTTCGAATGCAAATGATACGCAAGTGGTGGTGGCCCTAGCTGATGATTCCATGCAGAACGCGGCTAGGTTTAGGAGCGGCCTGGCTGCCGTTGCAGAATGGATGACCACAAATTGCCTCCAGCTGAATGCTAACAAAACGGAAGTAATGCTCGTAGGGGAGGACAGGCGTCTTTGGAGTGAGCAATGGTGGCCAACTGCTCTTGGTAGTGCTCCCACCCCTAAGTTGGTGGTTAAGAACCTCGGGGTATGGTGGCGAATCAGACTGAGGTCATGCGTATGCAGCGTGTTTAAAACGCTGCCGTTAGAGCCCTGTTGGGGCTCCCGCGTACGTGCCCTTCTATGGATGCCATCCGGAGACTTCATTGGCTACCCATGCCCAACCAGATCCAATTTAAGGCTCTTTGCTTGTCTTTTAAGATCGTGAAGCTTGCTTCATCTGGCCTCTTAGTCAACTTTTAAGCCCCATATGTCCCAACTCGCCAGCTGCGCTCCTTGGGACAGCACCTGGTTAGAGTTCCACGAGTGAAGCGTCTTCGGGTCTGTGGTCTCTCTTTCCGCTACTTTGCAGCTAAGCTATGGAACTCCGTTCCTCTCCAGATTTGTAGCTTGGACTGCCTGCTGGATTTCAGGGAAAGCAATCAAAACTTTTCCCTTTCCTTCTGTTTAGTCTTTTATTGCTTTGCTGAATGTTGTAAGTGCCTTCTGGTTTTGTCCTTTAGTCTCTTGGTTCTTTCTGACGCTGGCAGAGCCGGGACGCCTCTTTGCTGAGGCAGCTGTGCGCTATATAAAATCAGATAACATAACATAACATAACATAAATAACGTGTGACCATCGATAGAGGTCATGCTAATGAATGTTACAGTACAGCAGCAGCAGAGAAAATGTGAGAGTAGAGGAAGAAGGTTAGAAACCAGAAAAGAAAAAGGCTTTTTTCCTCCTCTCCTCTTCTCCTTCCTTTAAAATGGCATTTCTATAGAGCCCAGTTTGTTTCCTGAATGAATATTTTAGTTGAACACTGAGCCAGCTAAAAAGGAGGTTATAACAATAAGAAATACCTGTTTCTAATACATTTTGTAAGATACTCATTAGAACCGTTTTCCTCACTTTACATTCAAGATTTAGTTTTAATTTTGGCTTTTGGAATTTGATTATGAACTTCAAAGGGTTTTATGTACATACTAAAAAAAATATATTCTCTTAGGTCAACTCGTTCGATATGCTTGTTGAAATTGGAAAGATTCAGAGACGCAGGCCTGTTGTTCCTGAAGCACAATTGGAAATCCAATTTCCTTTGGACCTTCATGAAAGTAGAAAAAGATTGTTGATTGGAGCCTCCATCTTCATAGTAAGTTGATATTGCACTCCTGGTCCTATGAACGGTGTATATATCTAAGGTCCATGGAAGTAACAGTATTGTTTATATTTTATATCCAAGATTTTGATCATTTATAGGTCCATTTTAAATATATTTATTAATTCACCAGAACAAATATATGATTTACAACTGAGATCACAACAAAGGTGTTAAAATATTGATTTATATATTTTGTGCAATTGTAGTACATATGATGTATCCATTGATGCCTTGGCACAGGAGAGAGTCTCTTTTCGGGGTATCTGGACTCTTCTATTCCAGGTGAAATCCTTTGCTGGTCTGCTAAGCCCAACAAAACATTTTCTGAACAATGGGTCATCTTGGCCTGTTGTTGTAGACTTGTGGTCCATCCAGGTGAGACTTTGCTTTGCGTGGTGCAAGTGACACTCTGGGACATGACTTTGTCAATGCTATCTCAGATAATCTAACAAAATAGAGAGATAAAGTGCCCACAAAGGATCAGGGATGGTGTTGAATCACTCAATGTGCCCCTAAATGGCAATTCAACAAAAATTAACCAAGTATCATTTACTTAAATAACTTCCTCAAGTCATTAACCCTTTCCCTGCTAGTGTTCCTTCAATGTGCTTTGCCTTTTTTGGGCTATTTGAGGTATTTCGCGCTTAGGTCCCCATAACATTTTGTCCACATAAGGTATCCACGCCAAATTTGCATACTTTTTTTCAAACATCCTGAGGATTCTAAAGGTACCCAGGGTTTGTGGATTCCCATGGAGGGAACCGAGACTTTAGCCAAAATACAGATACATGTTTTATTTTTTGGGGAAAATGTGGAAAAGATGCTACAGAACAAAGTGTCTGTTTTTCCCCTGCAAATGGTATTAATGAAAGGTTTACAGTGCTAAAATCACCATCTGCTAGCTTTCAGGAACAGTCAGACGTTTGTCAGAAAACCAAACTGTTGTTTAGGTTTTGGCATTTTAATGGGATATAACATATTTTCCCACTTTTTGGTAATTTCAACCTCTTTCCAGTCAGTGGTAGAAATGAGTGTGAAACCAATAATGGAACCCCGAAAGCTATACGTTTCCAAAAAGTACACAAAACTCTAAATTCAGAATGGGATATTTTGTGTAGACCCTTCAAGGTTTTCCTATAGAAAGTAGCAGTTGAAATAAATAAATATTGAAATTGAGTTGAACAAAACAGTGCCTACCGATTTACCTGTAACTTCTCTTAAATATGACAGATTGTTGAAAGCAATATACTGTCATGTCTGCTGGACCCTTCTGGTTGCAATGATATGTAGGGCTTGTAAGTTCACCAAGAACCCGAAGTACCCAGAGCCAATATCTGAGCAGCACCATGCAATGGGTTTTCATTGTGTACCGGGTAAACAGCACTTCATTTTGTAAAATATATAGAGTGAAATTGGTTATCAAGGAAGCCTCTGTATTTCTGAAATGAGAACAAGATATGGAGTTTAGAAGCAGTAGTAATATGCACATCTATGAAATTGTGGGTACCCATGCTAGCATGTGAATCAGAGGACATTTTTCAATATGACAATTTTTTTACACACTGGCTTACATTTGGAAGGCAGAAATGCATAGAAAGACAATTGGTACTCACACTTGTTCTACTATTATGTTGTCCCATAAGTCTCCCTTTAAATTGGTACCTCACTTGTGAGGGTAGGCCTAGTGACTGCAGGAGGAAATAGCCCAAAACTTAATGTGGAGACATCAAAGTTATCTATCACAAAATGACCTGCTTTAGCAAGGGAGTAACATGTGTTTTTGGTCCTGGGCTCGGCAGCCATCTAGTGAAACCTACCAAACCACAGAAATTTCTGAAAACTAGACACACGGGGGAGTCCAGAGAGGTGTGGCTTGCATCAATACCCCAATGTTTGCCTACGCAGAATGTCTTGCAAACCTCAAATGTAGCTAAACAAAATCAAAATGTCCCCCATTTCTTTGTGGGAAAGTTGTGGGTTCACCAGGGTGACACTTTTCCTACCACCCAGTGTTTCTCCTGGTCTCCTGATAGAAATGGTACCTTACTTGTGTCGATGGGCCAAGTGCCGTTGACAGGGAAGGGCCCAAAATGTTTTGTGGAGACATCAAATTTTCTATCACAAAATGACCTGGTTTTCCAGGGTGGGCACCTGCATTCTTGGTCACAGGCTTGGCGGCCACCTAGGGAAACCTACCAAACTCAGACATTTCGGAAAACTAGACACCCCGGGATTCCAGAAATGTGTGGCTTGCGTGGATCCCCCAAATGTTTCTCGGCCAAGGGCCCCTGCAAACCTCACATTTACCAAACAAATCGCATATCTAGCACATTTCTGTGTGGGATCACATCACTGGCACAAAGTCCCTGCCTCCCAGTGTTCCCCTCTATCTCCCAAGTAAAATTATACCTTATTTGTGTGGTTGCCCAAAGCAGAGTCAGCCTAAAAACATACAAAGAAAACCTGTGATTATCAGCTCGCTGTGATATTCCCTCAATCTCAACACATTTTTGGCTCTTCCCTGTCACAGGCACTTGGCCCACCCACACAAGTGACATATAATTTTACTCGGGAGACCAAGGGGAATGGTTGGTGATAATAAAATTGTCCCAGAGCAGGAATCCCACACAGAAATGTCCGTTAAAGGTGATTTTTTAGCTAAATTTGAGATTTGCATGATAATCTGGGTAGAAAAACGTTAGGGGGATCCTAGCAAGCCACACTTCCATGGACTACCCAGGTGTCTAGTCTTCAGAAATGTGTGGGTTTGGTAGGATTCCCAAGACAACTGACAAGTCCCGCACCAGAAATGCACAGGCCTCCCTGGCAAAATCGGGTTGTTTGTTGATTGATAATTTTGATGCCTCCACAAAACATTTGGCCCCATCCCTGTTGGGGGCAATTGGCCCACCCACACAAGTGATGTAACATTTTCATTGGGAGACCTGGTGATCCCACAGCTTTTCCACAGAGAAATGTGAGGATTATTTTTTGGGCTAAAGTTTAACTTTGTACGACATTCTGGGTAAGAAGACATTGGGGAATTAATGAGATCCACACCTCTTTGGACTCCTCCGGGTATCTAGTTTTCAGAATTGTCTGGGCTTTATAGGTTTCCCTAGATGGCCGCTGAGCCCTGGACCAAAAACGCAGATGAATCCATTGCAAAACCAGGCTGTTTTGTGATTAACATTTGTGATGCCTCCACAATACATTTTGGGCCCTTCCCTGTCACAGGCACTTGGCCCACTTGCACAAGTGAGGTACCATTTGTATTGGGAGACCTCGGGAAATGCTGGGTGGTAGGAAATGTATGCTGGCCCGGTGATCCCACCACTTTTCCACACAGAAAGGTGAGGACAATGTGATGTTTTTGCTAAATTTGGGGGATCCATGCAATCCACACCTCTGTTGACAGCCCCAGGTGTCTACTTTTCAGAAATGTCTGTGTTTGGTACGTTTCCCTAGATTGATTGCGAGCCCAGGACCAAAACACAGAAGCCCCCTTTGAAAAACAGTTTTTTTTTGTGATATATCAGGGTACACTTTCGATTTTGCTCCCAGGTTTGGCGGCCAACTAGGGAAACCTAGACACCCCTGTTTCATAAAATCGAGTCTTGTGGGCTTTCTGCCCCCTCTCCATCTGTCTTCCAGGGGACAGAAAGACTGTCCCTTTTTGTTTGGGGTGGAGGATTGGCATGAACATTTTGGACAGCCAAGCCCTACATATTAAAAAAAGAAAAGAAAACCCTGGTGCCTAGTATCCTTCCTACCCCCATGGGGCAAATCAGGGGCTATTGCCCCCATTCGCTCCCCAAGACGGGAAGACTGACTGATTATGCCAATAGACATTTGGGGGGAGAAAAGACCCTTGCCCAAGGGCCCTCTCCTCCCTCCATATTGTCTAGTGGTGGATCTCTGCATGGGGATCACCCTTCTGTGGTGATCCCCAAGCAGGGATCCACTAGGGAAGAGTACCAGTGGAAAGGGACGATTCTCCCCTTTCCAATGATACCTCTACTGTTTGTTTCAGTGCTCGGGGCTGAGATAGCTCTGCGAGCACCAAAGCAGTGAAAGGAAAATGAGCCAATCGGTTAATTTCATTTTCAAAGTATTGACGCCATTGTGCGCAATGCGGCTGTATCGTCATTACACTAAAAAACAAAATATGCCTCTGGAGGTTGGGGAAGCTCTTCCCCAGTTCATGAGGCCGAAAAACAAAAAAAGGAAATCACTCTGCTGTAATTTGGCGGTCATGTGTAGAGGACAGAATGCTTCCGTTCTCAGCACATACCCACTGTGGCCGAGGCCGAAAGCATTCTGTCATCCACACAGAAGAGGTTAAAACGTAACCCATGAAGGTTTATTAAAAATAATTCAAGAGCATTACAAAGGAAAACATAATAGTTAATCAGTTTACAAAGAGAATTGTCATAAGGCTCATTCGAATGCATCAGTAGAATTACATGAACCTCAAGACGAGAATATATTAAGTTACAAAGTTTGGTTCCAAAGGTGGGTAGTCAGAAGACTGGCTCACCTCAAAGATTTATAATTTTTTTAGGAAAGTGTCCAATAGAAGTCAATGGAAATTCCATAGTAAGCATAGGGGAAGCACATGCAGCAAGAACTGATAAATCACAGTACAGAATTAAACAATGCCACCTAATGCCACCAGTCTAGCACTAGCCCTAATTGCATATATTCGAACCTAAGGTCATTGTAGGTAACATAACAAATCTAGTTACATAAACAATGACTGTCTTATAAAGAATGACACAGGCAGGAAGAGCCTTTGAAAGCAAGAAATGGTTTCCTCCATGATTCTTTAAGAACAGCATGTCAATACAAACTCTCTGTATCCATTTTGGTCATGTCCATTGGGGAAACAACCTTCACAACGTGGTCAGTAGACCGCAATAACTTCACAAAATGTTTGTTAAAACGACTGCGTTGTTAGAACGCGATGCCATTATTGCGCAAGTCATTATATCGACTTGCAATAGATGGCAATCTAACATAAGGAATAGTATAATTTACTATTCCAACCCCTTCCCTACTGTTGTGTAGGCTGTTGTTGGAATAGTAAATTATACTATTCCTAATGTTAGAGCGCCATCTACTGTAAGTCGATGTACTGACTTGCGTTGTAATGGCCTCTTGTTCTAACAACGCGGTCATTGTAACCACCGCGTTGTTAACCCCTTCGCTGCTGATGACGAGCTCAGCTCGTCATCAGTCACGGGTGGCGTGTGCTGATGACGAGCTGAGCTCGTCATGTAACGCGGCTTCTAGAAAAAAGCCGCACAGCGCAAAAATCGCCGCAGCAGCGATGCGGTTAAGGAACGTTATATGATTGCATGCGTTGTAGCATGCTATATTCTGTGCATTGTCAGAGTAATAAATTAAAACATACATCATGGTTGTCTTAAAATCCAAGAAGTAGGTTAGGCTTTGTTTGGACCTAGTTTGGCCAAACACAGGCAAGTGCATTTCTGCCAAGTGCAGCATTCTCTTTTTGGTGCAGAATGTTCATAACGTTTAGTACACATCTTATTAAATCAAAATCAACTCACACAACTTCATACAATGGGTGTCACCCATACACCGACTCATGGACTCTTGCTCAGTGGTATGAACTTGGGCCTCCAGGTTGGTTAGAAATTTCACTTTTGGCAGCCCAGTCACAGGAACGCACAGCAGACTCTACCCAAGATCCATAACTTGAGGAGATCGAACGAAACCTTGTAGTCGGAGCCCAGCAGGCAGCATCGAAGGAGTCCAAGCGCATGGCCACAGAATTTGCCTATCTACCTGCTTGGTAATGCCCATGCAACCATCCCTCACTAACGTTTGTCAACTTATCACCGCATTAATGTGGTCACAGTTTGCCTGTAGTTCTGAATCGCTTCACAGTCCCCAGCATGTTGCTTGTGTAAAAAGAAGATTGTTGGTTCCTGTACGCTGTTTGCAATCAAGATCTACGTAAGAGAGCGCACTCACCATCATGAGCAGCATTGGTATTTTTGCTTCCTCAAGCTGATCGATGATGTGTTGTAATAGGCTGGCACACATTACGTTCTGTGATAGTGGTGTCAATGCAAAGTAAATGCTCTGTAATAATGCTTAATAAAGCACTCCTGATTTATTTGCAGAGCAGTAATGTTACAGTGCATTTACTTTTCATTCTTGTTGCATTAATGTAAAAAACACAGGCTCTGCAACAGTACTGCTCTATAGATAAATGAGCAGCACTGTTTTATTGAGAGAGCAGTACTGTTACAGTGCATTCACTTTTATTTCGTGAAACAGGAATGAAATCTAAATGCTCTGTGATAGTACTGCTACGCAAACATACCAGCACTATTGAATTATTCACGGTGCATTACTATTGTAGAGTATTATTTTTCATTCTTTTGGCACTAACACAAACTCAGTGCTCTGTAACAGTACTGCTTAGAGGGGGAGCGTTAGCAAATTAATAGATAGAGCCAAGCGAAAGGTCTACCTTGGCCTGAGCCCTAGCACAAACAGACTCATCAAACATTTACCATGTAAATCTAGAAGCAAACTCCATGTAAAAATATGGGAAAGGTTCTTAAGCAATGTAAAAGTTTATTTCTTTAACAATTGAATTGTTGTTACCCCAGTATATTAAGTTATTTCTCTGCATTGACTGTCACTGATTAGAAGTGGTAATTTCAGAAACATTACCCAGTTTTTGAAAGTTTTTTGCTTGCTTGTGTGGGCGCTGTCTCTCAGATAATGTGCACGAGTGAGACAAAGAACCCGGTGCTGGGCCAGGGGCAATGTTGTCCCCAAAAATAGATGGGACTAGGTGTCCCTAAATCCAAAATTCAAAACAACATTTAACAATACATACAGTAAGTAAATAAGACTGACTCATAAAGTGAGTTTGAGATCAGTAATTTAGGGGAACCACGAAGGTTTATTAAAAGAATAAAGTGCACTATAGAGGGGAAATGTATAGTCAGATTCAATAAATCAGTCATCGGAAATTAATTTCCATGGAGAATAGCAATTAAAATAGATGTAGCAATGAGCAAAATCGAGAATATGCAACAAATTAGTAGAAAACAGGGCAGCATCCATAGAGGCGCAGAAAAGAGTCTGGTTCACCCAAAATCATTTTTTTTTTAGAAGATGTCACAAGGAAAGTAATGCAAATCACAAAGTCATTATAGGGTTTGCAAATGTAACAATGTAATAATGAATACAGCATTATAAAACTTCATATAGTACCACCATCCTAGCACTATCACTCTAACTGAATAATTATTCTTCTCTTCTGACCTAATGTCATTGGAGGTGTTAGGACAAATTTGGCTACATAAACAATGGGAGTTCTCATAGGTGATTAGCCTACAGTAAACGAACAGGAAGAACCTTCAAAAGTATTAAAGACTTCCTCTGCAGTTCTTCGAGAACTGCATTCAGCACATAGCAACAGTGCACATTTTGTTGTGTGCGGTGTCATTGAGAAATATAAACACACAATGAATATTTTGAAGCAGCATCCATTAAAATACAAGATGGAGTCGAGGCCTATTTGGTTCGAAGTTTGGACCATGCCAGGTAAACATGGTGCTGTACATCACATCATTGTCGTTTTAATTGCTGAAGATTCATGTTAAGCAAATATGATTCAAATCAGGAAAAAGCCTTCACACTTGCTTGAACAGCACTTTACTCTAGGCATATACATTCAGGCAGGGACAGGGGCCATTTGGCAAAGTGTCTGGTGCCAGAATTGGAAGTTGTTCGTGAGAGAAGTGCGCTGTTCCAGTGGACCAAGCTGGCAGCCTATTTTATTATTATTACTTTTGCTTTTACTAATTAAACACTGACTGTATGGGATAGCTGCGAATTTCCCTTACTGACAGGAGGCAGGATGGAGAGTGCCTGTTAGGAACTGTTTATCAGGATGTATGTTGCATGTATATGAATGGCCAGTTGACTGGAAAATGCCTAAGGCCTGCCAGGATGCGAAGGCCATTTGAATTTGCAGACGGAGGAGTACTACCTAAGGCAGTTCTGCTGGGGCAGCTCCAAGCAGTGTTATTGTGGTGGGATTTGTATGAATGTCTTATTCAAGGCTGCAATAAGAACACAAAAGAGGAAAATTCAATAACTGGACATATTAAATTAGGCCCAGCTGAGTCGTACTTGATGGTTGAATTGGGAAGCTCATACTCCATTAATCTAGTAGCGGAGATGCTGTTTCTTGCTGGGGTGTTTGTCTGCTAAAGACAAACATCCACCCCCAGTCACAAGGATCTGGGTTTAGTACATCGTTCTTTTGCTCACCACACCACCCTAGTTTGGAACTTTGGAGCCAGCCATATGCAAATCAGTCTTGACCCTGTTTCTTATGGGAACAGTCCAACCCGAACTGCCCAGCTAGGTCTGCCCTGGACCACAAACAAGCATCCTAGGACCGGTTTCAGGGCATCACCCTTAATCAGCCAGTCTAGCTTCAATCCAGTGGTGTGGTGAGCACGGGACCCACGTCTGGGCATACCTTTCCCATTTAGGGCAACATATGCAAAAGAAACAATTGATGGGCGGACTGCTGAACAATGCAAACATTCACCCCCAGTCACAAGGATCTGGGTTTAATCCATCGTTCTTTGAATAAACCAGCTCTTCCACATCGAGTGTTTGCTGTGTTTAATTCTAACACTCACCACAACACCCCAGTTTGGACCCAGCCATATGCTTTTATTTGGCCACTTCGGGGGCACTTGCCATCTTGCTGCATCACCCTGGTGGGACTCCAGTCCCAGGGTGCACCCTCTGATTCCCACCTGCACAGCTGCAAGCCCGCTGTTCACCCTGGTGGTACTACAAGTTCCAGGGTACAACAGCACTCCTTCCGGCTGCCGTTGAGGGGGAAGCACCTACACCTCGCTCAAAGCGATGCCTCTTCCCCCGCAGCACGGGACGCTGTTTCTTGCCAGAGCTTTTGTTTGGCCGCTTCAGGGGCACTTGCCTTCCTGCTGCATCACACTGTGGGACTCCAGCCCCAGGGTGCATCCTCTGATTCCCGCCTGCACCGCCTCAAGCCTATTGCTCACCCTGGTGGGACTACAAGTCCCAGGGTGCAACCGGACTTGTTCCTGCTGCCCCTGATGAGGGGTGGTGCCAACACCTCGCTCAAAGCACTGCCTCTTCCCCCACGGCACGGGACGCTGTTTCTTGCCGGGGCTTTTGTTTGGGTGCTTTGGGGGAATTTGCCATCTTGCTGCATCACTCTGGTGGAACTCCAGTCCCAGGATGCACCCTCTGAGTCCCGCCTGCACAGCCGCAAGCTCGCTGCTCACCATGCTGGGACTACAAGCCCCAGGGTGCAACCGGACTCCTTACCGCTGCCACTGACGAGGGGGAGGCACCAACACCGCACTCAAAGTGCTGTCTCTTCCCGCGCGGCACGGGACGCATGCGGGACATGCCCAGACAAAGCCCAGGCCAAGGGCCGGCCTGTCCTTGCCCGTCATTGCCAGGAAGAGGCAGGGTAGGGCCTCCCCTCTTACACCTGGCTGCCCGTTGCCTACAGCAGGTTGACACTTGACATTTGAGGTACTGTGCCGTTGTATCTCTTCCCTTTCCATCTGTTTGCTCTGGGCAAGGTATGGACCTGTACTCAACTTATTATAAGCAAACTGAGATTGTCTGCTGACCCACTCCACATTATTGTTACTAACTATTGATGCTCATTGCTTGCTTTTACTTCTGTCATTCCCTGGGTCCCGTTCCTGTCAAATTAGCCACCTCCTTGCGGTAGCTCTCTCTTCTTGTTTTAAAAGCGTTTTTTAGTAGTGGGGGGAGGTTATGGAGGCACACCCTGCCTTGTGATGCTTGGAGAATAAATCCCCCTGCATTGTTTTAATCTCTCATCTACTGGACTACATCCCATTAATTGTGTGACTGCGTAGGCTACTTGCTATCTACTGAGCTGGGCGTCCGCACCATCATTACTCTTCTTGGCTACTTTGTTACACATTGCTGGAAAAGGGATATGTTGTAACTAGTTTCCATCTGGCTTTGTCTACATCCCACGACCCCCAAGGCTCAAGGTTCGAGGAATCGGCAAGAGAAGAACCATGGAAGGTACCAGTGGTGGACAAGCGGGGAAAGGGAAAAGATTAGAAAATTGACGGAACATCCAGGCAGTAATTGCGTCCTAGATCACATCGATAGTTTGATTAGCGAGTGGGAAGGCATTTAAAATGCAGAACTAGCCATTCCTTTAAGCGCCTCTTCTGACAAACCATCTCCCGGGAACACTAGCCCCAGTTGTTCACCTGCCATCCCAGCAATGTTTAAAAAAAACACTCTCAAAGGGTACTCCTTCATTCAATTTGGAGGCACCGTCTAGCACTGTGAGGGTTCACTCTCCCTTTACTAATTCCCATAATTCCTCTAGTACTACGTCATCGCAGCCAGAATCCATTACCTCATGTGCAAACAGGTTTGCTCCTTTATTGGACCAGTCTGATCACCCCAAGGAAGATATTCCCCAGCAGCCTCCTGAGATCACTAATGCTATTGCATCAGCACAAAATCCAGAACCCCAGAACACCCATCAATTTACTAATATAATTAGGGCCGAAATAGGTACTATGCTATCTATGATTGAGGGCCTTACTACCCTAGTTACATCATTAATGTAGAATGGCTCACCTCCCCAATTATATGCTAATCCTGGGTTAGGAGCTCACACGCAAACCATTTGTAACCCTCACAGGCCCCACCAGGCAGTCATCATTGGAAGGGACACTGCTTCTCATGGGCTTACCCAGCTCCACCCTGTTATTACTCCCTACACCCAAGCATCATCTGAACCGGCCCCCAATCAAGTCAATCATTCAACTAATCTAGTGGTCACGCATGGTCCCACTAATCTCCCTGGGGCTAGAAACATCTCCTTCCCCAGAGACAGCAAATGACATGTAATGGCCGAAACCAACTGACTCAACCAGCTTTCCCAAGCCTGCCACCCGCACTGAAAACCTATATGGTTGATGTCCCAAAACTCAACAAAAGAAAGGGGTATGAGGTGGAAGATTCTTTGTCCAACAAAGCAATTCACTGGATCTGTCACCTTAGGGGCAGTTGCTTGGTAATTTGAGACAACATTCTTTGGGCATGGAGCTGTACTTTTCCTGCCCAACCATTTGATTGCATCAAAGTTACCCTCAAAGGGATAGATTTGTCAGAAAACCTCCTTTCCCTGAAATGTTTAACTTGCTCCCCTGACACCTTTTTAATCCAGTTTAAGCGCGCTACACCCCAGGACCAGAGCAAGCTATTTGCACCCCAACCATGCGGCCGACTAGCTAGTGGCTCTAGCTTAAACGTTAATGATTGACTCCTAATGGAAGACCATCAGATTCGACAGAAGGTGCCTAACCAAAGGGAAGCTAGACCCCTAGTTGAAGCAGGTACGAGCAACACCCCTTCCAACCTTAGCAAGTTGAAGGGTGAGGATCTTTGCACAAGTCACAACTCCCAAGCTCCATTACTGGCCCCTATTAGCCATTGTCTTCTCAATTCAAGTGCTGACTCTAGCCCAGATTTCCACCGACAGCTTAGGATAATATAATGGAACGTGGCTGGGTTATATAGCAAATTGTCACTCCCTCACTGGAACAACCTAATTGAGGGATACGACATTTGCATTTTTCAGGAGACCTGGAGTTTAGTTCCTTTATTTAAATCAGGTTTTGTGTGCTTCTGCTCACCAGCAACAACAATAGGGAGAGGGTGTCCAGCAGGGGGATTGATTATCTGGGCGAGAATAGCCCTGGGATGCCGGATCACCCTCCCCCAAGTTCTAGCCCAGCTATTTTGGGAGGCAGTATCAAGGGACCCAGGGGGTGAGACCCCATTGACTTGTTCAATGTTTATGTGAGGGGAACAAAAGGGGGCAGACCCTCTCCTACCATTACCCTGCTGGAAGAGAGCTTAGCTAGATGTTCATCACATTCTAGATTAATAGTACCAGGCGACCTTAATAGTACCTTCGAACCACTCGACAAAGAATATCTGCTAGGCACTGAGGATGACAACATCAAATGGGCTGTCCCCTCCTTAAATCTATCCCCTCTTAAAAGATGGAAATAGACGGCGCTCCATCTTAATGCCCTTAATGTCGAGTTTGGTCTGAGGGCAGTAAACTGCAGGACTCCCTCTGACAGGTAGGGCACGAACATATACAACAGAGTCAGCTGCCCGTCTTGTATTCATTATAATCTCCTTGACTTGAGGCTTTGGGGAAACTTGATTGATATGAGCGTAGGTACCACTACAGAGAGTGGCCATAATCCTCTCTGTTTAAGTGTGAACCCCTTGTGGGAAGCCCCCTACTACCTCAAGAGCAAGCCACCTTTCATCCACACTAGGGAGATTGTTCCCTCGAATAATAACAGATCCCTAAAATGGCAAAAGGTGGCTCTGCAAGAACATAAGATTGCAGGCACACGGCATGACCTGGCAATAGGTTCATTTGAGCTCCAGTCTGTGGTTGCTAGCAAAAGTGGGCTGGCTGATGTAGCTATGGTCTATTCCTGCACTTTCCGCCGACCTAATGTGTATTTTTTAGCACCCAGCTCGGACTGCAAGCCCAGTATGACAACAAGACGTGCTCACACGTGGTACACTGAAGATTGCTGCTGACGCGAGTGATCCCTCTTAGCTGCAGCAATCAAAGATAAGAAGTGCCCCTTGATCAAACCTGCCAGGAAGTGCTAGAAGACTGCTTTGCACTCGGCACAGTTAGTATGGGATGAATCCCGCTTGCAGCAACTTAAGGAAGCAAGTGCAGTAAAAGACGCCAAGTTATTTTGGTCCCTAGTTACCTGGGGTAGCAAATCAGGAGCACACTCGCCCCCTAATTATATTACTGGCCAGGGATGGTACGACCACTTTTGGAAGCTCTATTCAACCTCTGAAGACACTCCCCCAGTGGAGGTGGCTGAATTTTATGGGCATCCCTCGGGCGACTTTTTACCCATGGTGAAATTGAGGCCGCAATAGGCAGAATAGTGCTGTCTAAAGCAGCAGGACCAGACTGCATTCCAGCAGACTTATTCTTAGCCAACATTCCGAGCTTGGCCCGCTATATTCTTCTCTTGGCAAATGCAATAGCCAAGGGCACCCCAGTCCCTAGGTCTTGGAAAGGAGCAGAGGTGGTGCAGGTGGTGCTCCTACTCATCTATTGGAAAGTGATGGTGATTGGCAAGGGCAGTCTTTACCTAGCATTCATTGAATTGAAGACTGCCTTTGACTTAGTCCCTAGGAGCAAATTATGTTTGGCACTTAAAAATATGGGCATCCCCTCATTCATTCTCAATCTGGTAGTTCACCTACACAAAGAGAACTACGCACAGATTAGGTGAGGGGTGCAAGGACAACTGACCGATCGCATTCCTGTCAGTAGGGGAGTTCGGCAGGGTTGTGTTTTTGCTCCCACTCTATTCTCTCTCTTTATAAATGGAGGGGTCAGCTTCCTGCAAGAACATCCAGCAGATTCGCCAACTCTGGGGGCGATAAGGTCCCGACCCTTTTGTTCGCATATAACACCTTGCTTGTGTGAAAGACCCCAGCGAGGTTGCAGCGGTTAATTGATAGGTTCCAACATTTCTATGACACTAAGGGGCTGGTCATTAATACCTCAAAAACCAAATTTATGGCCTTTAACCCCCACAAGTCCACATCGCCCTGCTCGCTCACTGCGTTCGGAATCCCTTTTCACTGCTGTGGTTCCACGCGTGAGGAAGGCTCGTATTGGGGGGCGCTCCTTCAGCCTCAAGGCCTCCCAGCTGTGGAACTCGCTCCCACTGGTACTTCGCAGTACTCCCAATTTGCTTCAATTCAGGAAGAATTTGAAGACTTGGCTTTTTAATCTCTCTGTTTAGGTGGGTTTCTTTCTTTTTCTTTTGGGTTCTGTTTTTCTTGTTATGTTGTTATACACTGTAGCTGCCTGTGGAAAGCGCCGGGACACTCTTTTAGAGTAGCCGAGCGCTATATAAACGCATTTTAACATAACATAACATAACATAACATAACATAGAGGCAGCCCATTGCTAGGTAGGACTCCCTTGGAAAGAGTCAGCACTTTTGACTACCTTGGTGTCAGACTATTAGATAAAATATCATGAAAGCCCCACTTAACTAAGATGCCGATCGGTCATAAGCGGGTTGCGGGATCCCTTGGGAAGGAAAATCGTTCCACACATAGTTGACCGGAAGCTCCACCTCTTCAAGTTTACGACGCAAAAACATTCAGTACAGCACTGTATGGAGCAGAGCTGTGGGGATTGATAAGGTCCACAACCTCTACAAGTCTGAGCTCAAATTCCTAACGGATTTAGTGATGCTACCTCAAAACATCCCCTCACACCCCTTATGCTTGACATAAGTACGCACACAGCTCTTTTGGGCCCGTATTAGGCGGACCCCAGAGCTCCTACCTTATGGGGAAGCCTTATCTGCCGTTATTCGGATTGACACAAGCAGCAAAGTAGGCCGGATCTCCAATGTTAGGTAATTGATGTCAGCATTACGGCTCAAAGCACATTAGGAGAAGCAGGATCCACCTAGGAAAGAAGAGCTCAAATATCTCTACTGGGAACCGGTGAAACAACAAAAATCAAGCAAACCAAACTAACCGCAGAATTTGTTCTTCATAAACAGACCAGACCTCTATGGCCTTTTTAGAAATAATCCTGGTCCCTCAGGACAGGTTGTTATACATCCAATTTAGTTGGCACACTTCCTGATTGAGATAACAGCTAATTGGTATTTGTGCAACTCAACACCAAAGGAATGTCCTTGCTGCAGAGCCCCGGTAGCAAGCGTTGCCCATGTCATGTTTCTCTGACAGGCATACACCATACCATGGATGAAATGGTAACAAGCACTGGCGTTGCCAATAGGTCTCGCATTAGGAAAGTGTGGGCTATTGGTATTGTAAATGACAATTATTTTTTTAATATGTGTTGGCACTGAAAATATATAAATTAATAGCATTGTTATTTACAAAGCCAATAGCTTACACTTTCCTAATGTGAATCCTATTGGCTATGGGAATGCTTGTTGTTAGCCAGCAAGGACAGTGCTGTTATGGTGCTGAGTGATGTGGTGGTGTATTAGAGTGATGTGGTGGAGTCCCAGAGTGATGTGGTGGTGTCCCAGAGTGATGTGGTGGTGTCCCAGAGTGATGTGGTGGTGTCCCAGAGTGATGTGGTGGTGTCCGTGAGTGATGTGGTGGTGTCCCAGAGTGATGTGTTGGTGTCCCTGAGTGGTGTGGTGGTGTCCCTGAGTGGTGTGGTGGTGTCCCTGAGTGATGTGGTGGTGTCCCTGAGTGATGTGGTGGTGTCCCTGATTGATTTTGTGGTGTACATCAGTGATGTGGTGGTGTCCCTGAGTGCTGTGATGGTGTCCCTAAGGGCTGTGGTGGTGTCCCTGAGTGCCGTGTTGGTGTCCCTGAGGGCTGTGGTGGTGTCCCTGAAGGCTGTGGTGGTGTCCCTCAGTGCTGTGGACCACACCTAGAGTCTCAACTTAGAACCATGTTAAACGTTCTCAAGTATTTACATCCAGCTATGTTTGCATTTGAAGCAGCCCCAAGTTCCTGTCTTCACGCCCTCTGTTTAGATTCAGGACTGTAATTTTATCCCGTTTTGCTTTCTGACTTAATGCCGATGGGTTTTCAACTGTCACCTAACGACCGTCTCCATAACTTACGGAAATATACTCATTTTTCCTAGTTTAATATTACGGAAATATACTAATTTTTCCTAGTTTAATATTAAGATCTGAAACAAATCAAGAGGCTTTCAAATGCACGAGAATGGAGTACGAGATCGCGCAGCAGAGAGAGACTCGTTTTCTGGTCAGACGGCCACGGGAACGCACACACGATTCCTTAATGGGTTCTTTCCCTTTACAGCCAAACGAGTAATTTCGTACGGAAACAGCGCATAGTACCAAGAACTTTAACTGTATTCCTCGCAGCGCCACTCACTTTAAATCTTTGTCACTCTTGTTGTTCCCTTTGTCTCTGGGGTGCGCAGGACTTGCACAAGGGATAGACGCACTTCTTTCTCCTTCTGAACAGTGAAAGTCTTTTCGCGCGAAAACTGAGACACGTGATACACACTCCCGGGGTTTTACTACTTTCAACCAATAGAGTTGCAGGCTGAGACTGGGTTGCAGGACTAGGAAGAGCACAGTAAGAGTGGCGGGGGGTTCTATAGTTCAGTAGCTTCAACTATGACGAAGTTTAAGGATGAGCTTCTCTTCCGGAGATTTCCTTATTTCTTCTGTATGAATATAGTGACCCATACACGGAAGACCTGTTTTGGGGGTATGCGTTCACCTTAGCGACAAGGTGACGACTAAAAAGAGCCCTCCCTCTTTCTCAATGGTTTAGACCATGTTTGATCACGGTTTCGCGGCAAAATAAGGCATCTTCCACTAAACTCAAAAGGGGTGCGCTAATTAGTTATTAAAGTCCAGTTTGAGTGTTCTGTGCTTGTTGGCGAAGGTTATACACTCCTACAGTGTTTCAAATACATGCATGTTGGAAGGAAGCATTACGTTATTTGTGCGTTTGCCTTTTCCCCACGTTTCTTCCCTTTAGTGAGTGGCGGGTGGTACGGTTCTCTGGCTCGTGTTCCATGGAGGCAAAGCGAGTAGTGAGGGGTGAGTGTTCTGTGCTTGTTGGTGAAGGTTATACACTCCTACAGTGTTTCAAATACGTGTATGTTGGAAGGAAGCATTACGTTATTTGTGTGTTGGCCTTTTCCCCACGTTTCTTCCCTTTAGTGAGTGGCGGGTGGTACGGTCCTCTGGCTCGTGTTCCATGGAAGCAAAGCGAGTAGTGAGGGGTGAGTGTTCTGTGCTTGTTGGCGAAGGTTATACACTCCTACAGTGTTTCAAATATGTGCATGTTGGAAGGAAGCATTACGTTATTTGTGCGTTTGCCTTTTCCCCACGTTTCTTCCCTTTAGTGAGTGGCGGGTGGTACGGTTCTCTGGCTCGTGTTCCATGGAGGCAAAGCGAGTAGTGAGGGGTGAGTGTTCTGTGCTTGTTGGTGAAGGTTATACACTCCTACAGTGTTTCAAATACGTGCATGTTGGAAGGAAGCATTACGTTATTTGTGTGTTGGCCTTTTCCCCACGTTTCTTCCCTTTAGTGAGTGGCGGGTGGTACGGTCCTCTGGCTCGTGTTCCATGGAGGCAAAGCGAGTAGTGAGGGGGCAAGGACGGAGAAGTGAGGGGGCAAGGACGGAGAAGGGAGGGAGAGTAGTGAAGAGCAGAGGGAATTGGTAGCTGTGCTGTAGACACCCAGACCTAACAAGAGCGGCCGGGAAACTGACAGCCAGCCATGAATAATTAGGGGAGACGAAGCCGCACAGCACACGCTGGGAGAAGCCCTTTGATGTGCTGTGCGGGCGTGAAAAAATGCAATTAGGAGGGAGGGAGGGAGGCTGATGCGCGTGCTTGTTTGGTCACGTGATTCACGTGAACTCAGAGAAAACCGCACCAAAAAGCCCTTGGTTTGACGAGCATTTTGACCACTTGAATTCTCGCCCCGCTCAATGTGCTTGCGCGCATTGATAGGTCGCGAGACCTAAAAACCGATCTTCCAGCAGCTGGGCACACATGACTACGGAGTTGCCATGCGCATCAGTCGATCAGTTTCAAGAACACTCTTTGCAGCGTGGACTAAGTTCCTAAGCCATGCATGGCTCATCAGACAAAAGACCTACAGCCCTCAGCGGTATGCGGACTATACGCAGCTGCCGTAGGGCTCATTGGCTGGGAATCTATGTTTTATATATATGTTATGCATGTGCACTTTTTAGTCTCTTCATGATGTTGCCTCGAGGAAGGCCGGATATTTTAACTAGGCTTTCCGGGGAGTGTAAATTGGGTCCAACAGAAGATTCATTTTATTAGGAAGCATCGTAACGCTCCTCCATCCTCACTTATAATGTGTTTATAATGTATTTAATATATGCTTTTATTGTACATATTGTATTAACTGTTTTACCGTTGACCTGTCGAACCGCATATTGTACCCTGGTTGTAGTCAGGTACGAGACCGGATAATTTATATACACTTACCTGCAGTATGCTGTTGTATGAATTGTTTACTTTTATCTTGTTATTCAAAATGGTGTTTTTATAGCTTTTATGGCACGAGCTGTCAGAATAAATCTTATACAATACAGAAAGTAGGCCGGGAGTGGCTTTATGCAAGTTGGTGACATGGAGCAGTGGACTAAGGAAGGAGAAGATTGCTAAGTGGGCTACATGCCCCGGCCACAACACCAGCCAACCAAATTTGTACCGCTCTCTTTACAAATAGCCCTTGGACAGTATCTCCATGGAATACTGCTCCTAGTCATTGTGAGTAGCCCAGTGTTTCCACAGCAATTCTAACTAGATCTGCAAATACCAGAACTGGTTATCCCAGGACCAAAAACTCTGGACCCAGTAAATCCAGGTTTGAATACACCAGACCTAGATGCATGTAAGTGCTGTAGTGCCTGGCCCTGTTCAAATTGCTCCTGCACAAGTTGGGAGCTGCAAATGCTTCCCTGCTCCACCCTCACTGGTGCAGCCCACAGGCCACCTGTACCATGGGCCTCAGCAAGGCTCCCACACAAAGTTACCATCTTCTTCGTACGAATTGCAAATAGATGCAGATTTGAGCACGGTATTGCCTGGAAGGACGAAAGACACACGCATGCTCAGGGTTTAATGTTGTTTCCCACTCAGAATGAAATAATTCATAATCTTAGGATTTAGGGGCAGGCTTTTTATTCTTGGATAAGGACTTGATAGAAGCACAAGTCTTCCATGCAGTAGCTGTACTAGGGTTGGACTTGGCAGCGCACATAATCTCACATAAAGCATCATGTACACCCTTCCCCCTCCTATAGGCACTCTGCACACAGAATTGAACATCATACCTTAGAGTTTCTGTCTGGGCCTACTCTGGATCACATACTTTAGAACTTTCTGTTTTGTCTCATCTTTGGACATATTCTATTTCCATCCATCCATACTACTGCAAATTATAGCATTTACTTGGAAAAAAGAAATTTTACATTCCACAGTGTCGCCCACCTGACCTCCTTAAGCATCCTCCAAGGGTAACTTGAAGAGCCTGTGCCAAATTTCAGTTACACTAGTGTAATTTGTGTCATTTTGTTAATTGCACATTACACTGGTAAGGAATTTTCCTTAAATTACACCATTCCGTTGGTCTGTTGTTCACAGTGCTTTTTCTCACACTATTGTTTTAGTGGAAAATGCATTCTTACATTAAAAATTGATGCAAGGACATATTTCACACTTAAATATAGTATTAAAAGACGGATTTTCATTTCATGTAATTAAGTCTAATGTTGGTGCATAATTCTGTTGAAATTTGACGTAATTATACGAAAGCAAACTAAGCAAATTTTGCACACCCCAACAGGTTGACAGAAAATACGACTGAACATTTCCACCACAAGGAATGTATTACATTGTGAAATTAAACTCCAGCAATTTTGTGGCCAGTTTAGCTAGTTTTGCCATGGACCTTGCAAAATGTCACCCAAATGATGATGATAGATTTGATTACAGAGGATCTACCACATACATATGAGTGATTTTTCCCACTCCCCAAATGCAGGTCATCATCTCTTTCTGAATACCTATGTTCAATAGGAAACGCAAACCCAACAGTAAACATTTTTCAGACTTCTATTTGACTTGGCACCGTTCCCAAGTAATAAGCACTTGCAAAAAGAAAAATTGATGGACAGAATGTAGAACAATATCATACATTCACCCCAGAATAGAGATCTGGGCCTAAATCCATCGTTTTTTGCTCCCTATGCCATTCAAGTTTGAACTCAGCCATTTGCAAATCAGCTTTGACCCTGCCCCCAATGGGAACAGTCCAGCCCGAACTGCCAGGCCAGGTCCTCCCTGGACTTGAAACAAGCATCCCAGGACCGGTTTTGGGGTTTCACCGCTCATCAGCCAGGATAGCTTGACTCCAGTGGCACGGAGAGTACGGGACCAACGCCTGGGCATACCCGTCCCACTCGGGGTGACAAATGCAAAAAGAAGTATTGATGGACAGAATGCAGAACAGTATCATTCATTCACTCCAGTTCAGAGATCTGGACCTAAATCATCGCTTTTTTTGCTGCCCATGCCATTCCAGTTTGACCCCAGCCGTACGCAAATCAGTCTTGACCCTGCGCCTAATGGGAACAGTCCAGCTTGAACCGCCAGGCCAGGTCCTGCCTGGACTGGAAACCAGCATCCTAGGACCAGTTTCGTAGTTTCACCCCTCATCAGCCTGGATAGCTTGACTCCAGTGGCATGGAGAGCACAGGACCAACGCCTGGGCATACACATGCCACTCGTGGTGACAAATGCAAAAAGAGCAATTGATGGACAGAATGCAGAACAATATCATACATTCACCCCAGGAAAGAGATCTGGGCCTAAATCCATCTTTTTTTGCTCCCCATGCCATTCCACATTAAACCCAGCCATATGCAAATCAGTCTTGACCCTGCGCCCAATGGGAGAAGTCCAGTTCGAACTGCCAAGCCATGTCCTTCCTGGACTGGAAACAAGCATCCTCGGACCAGTTTCGGAGTCATAAACACTTGCATCTGCAATGATCTGAATAAACCCACCCATATTTTCATAAATCTGGAGCTTCAGAGATCGTTTTATTTACCACACAATTTTTTTTATTGCACTTCTTATCCAAAAGGAGCGCTTTTCTTGAAACTTTCAGTCACACTAACAAAATAATTCCTGATTTTCAAACAGAACTCACTCACCCCAGAAAGGAACTTAATTGATCTTTATATCTGTGTTCAGGTGCATTCACAACACTCTGTGCCAAACAAGGTTTTGGTGAGATCCACAGCCAGACAATCAACTCCAAATGCTCAGTTTCACTTGTCTTTTCTTTTAAAGGCACTTGTTTTACCACAAAGTCAGAACTAGTTTATACAACAGCTTTGCATCATTTTGGCAGCATTGCAGAAAATACACTAGGTAACAATCAAAGTGTTGCTATCACAGGTTAAACATTGCCTGTTCTTCCTAGCCCTTTTTGCAGGTTTATCCCCAAACGTGTTGCCTTTTGCCTCCTATTTTTGTCTGACCTGTTTTTGTTGGCTTTAGGACTCTGGGCACTTTACCACTGCTGATCAGTGCTAAGTCCATATGCTATCTGTCTAAATTGTATTGGTGATTGGTTATAAATGATTGGTATATTTGATTTACTGGTATGTTCCTAGTAAAGTGCACTATATATGCCCAGGGCTTGTAATTCAAATGTTACTAATGGGTCTGCGGCACTGGTTATTCCACCCACATGAGTAGCCCTGTAAACTTGTCTCAGGTCTGCCATTGTAGTGTCTGTGAGTGCAGTGGGCAGTGTGCAGTGTATGTGGAAGGTAGGACATGTACTGGCCCATTTTAGATGTCCTGATAGGGAATAACTAAATTGGCAGTATTTCACTATTACAAGGACTAGCTCTCCCATAGGATATAATTGGAACTGCCTTATACAATTTTACAAGTGAAACTTTCAATTAGGAACAGCTGGAGATTTTATGTTTGGGCTCTCCGAGCTCTGAATTTCAAAGCACATCTTTTAGAAAAGGTGTTTTTTAAATAGTGTGTTAGAAATTGCTACTTTTAGAAAGTGGTCATTATCCATGTTTACCTCACCTGTGCCTCTGCCTGCCTCTGGAATCAATGTCTGGTTTAGACTGAATGGGGTCTGCTTGAGCATTAACTATAGACAGTTGCACAAAGGGAGTTGAGGTGTGCCCTGCATCTGAAGGCCGATCACCAGGGTGATGGGCATTCCTGCCCTAGAGTGGTGAGATGAGCTTTCCCCTGCACTTGAAAAAGGCTGAGCCTGGCCTTTCACAATGCTGACTCCAACTCCCTGGAGTGTGTATTGAGCCAAAATCAGCCAAAACAAGAAATTGTTCACTACAAAGACAATCCTTTGAAGAATGCCTACTTCAAATGCCAAAAGGGGTATCAGTATTGGACCTAAAACCCCAGACTGTAGAACATGTCTGGATCAAGAGGAACCTCCGCATGGAGAAGAGCTGAAGAGCTGTGAGGAGAGGTGCTGCCCCTTTGATGTGTGTTGCTTTGCTTGGCTGGCCTGCAGTTGCTGCTCATGCTTTGGAGAGGAAAAGGACTGGACTTTGCTTTGTATCCCACTTGTGTAGTTCCTCCAAGGGCTTGTGTAGGCTTGCCTCCTGTTGGAAGTCTCGGGGCCAAACTTCATCTTTAGCATCGCTGAACTCCATTTCTGGGAGTTCTGACGAGTCGTTTGGTGCCAAATACAGTTCTGGGCCCATTGAGGTTGTTCCTGCTGCAAAGACCTGCTTGAAACCATCAAAATTGATGCATCGCCCTTCCAGCGCCTATTTTTCCAGCACAAGACCGCCGTGCGAGAGAAGTATCCAGGCACTGCTGCCGTCCAGTTGAAGAAATAGACACAGCACCTGCCCGTGCCTGAAGAAAACGCTGCAGCCCAAGTTCAGCGCACTGTGTTTCCAAGGTCTGAGACCACTGCACTAACTCCAACACAGGCCCTGCTATACGGCTGTCAAGATTGACGCATCGTGGGACCACGGCTGAAGAAATCAGCACAGCGCCCGTTTGCTGCCGCTACATCAACCTCCAGCGTGTCTGGATTTCCATGCATCGCACCTGTGCGCCACACTTCTTCGACACATCACACACAGAACAGAACTGTCTTGGATTTCGACACATCGCTTCCTCCAACAGTCCGGATTCGATGCAACAATTCTTCTGCATGCAGCAGAACTGACAATCGCCTCCCCGTGGACTCAGGAACAGATGCATCGCTGTGTTTTCCAACGATACACTCTTCTACGGCTGTTTTGCCCATTGTGGATTCTGATGCATCTCAGGAACTTTGCTTAAAAACACTGTCTCCATAGAGTTCTATGGACAGAATTGCTTGAAACCTTTTACAAGTCACATTTTTAGTTGAGTATTTGGGATTTTTATCATTTGGGTCTTGTTTGGTGTAGATAAAGATATTTTATTTTTCTAAACTGGTGTGGTGTCCATTTGTAGTGTTTTCACTGTGCTACTGTGTTATGTACAAATACTTTACACATTGCCTCTGAGATAAGCCTAACTGCTCATGCCAAGCTACCAATGAGGTGAGCAGGGGTTATCTGGGTGTGTCACTCCCTTATCCAGACTGTAAGGATGGGTCCATAGTTGTGCAGGATGGTATACCACTGAGGAAAATCGAATTTTATATGACCAGATATGTCCCCTATCGTGTACCCCAACGTCCCATGTATGTGCATGACCTCCATGCATTGTCCCTCCATGACCGAAAATGAAGACGCAAATGCATTTGCGTCCAACGTTAACATGTTATCTACCAAGTTCTCCAAGAAAGCAACATTAATTTGGTTTCTAAACCTATGGTGCCAACGTCTTTACATGGTACACTTTTGAATCTCGCACACGTTTTTCTCCATGTTTTCCTGGCTCTGCCGAGCTAGGCCCTGAATTGAGACTCCGAAGTCTCTTCTGTCTCTGAAAGCTGCATTTTAGGTATGCATCCCTGACCTCTGCCTTACTTCCTGCCCCAGTGAAGCAGTGCCCGGCTCAGCCTGGCCTTCCTGCCAAAGACAGTATTTTGCCTACAGTTATCTGCTCAGCCTCCTCGAAAACACATTCCAGTCTAGTGAAATAGGTAAACAGATTCCCGGCTGCAGAGCAAAGGGCCCGGCCTTCCTGTCCTCCTTGCAAGTGATTTACAGAACCCGTTACCATGGTAGGCCCATGGCCCCGCGCATTGCACCAAGACACGTATGCACGCACTAGCATCCAGTATTGAACGGCCTCTGCTCGAGAGACCTTTTACTTCAGATACTACATCCTCCAAACATGAGATATCAGATATGCCATAGGTACAGGTCGTTCTGACATCCCAGACACCAGTCTCCTCTACTAGTGCTAAAGTCAAAGCCCCCAGTTCTCCCCAGTTACACGTCATGCTCAGTTGCGCGCGCATCTAGGCCAAAAGTTTCTGCTGACCCTGCAGGAATTCACTATGTATCCACCCACTTATGACACTTCTTGTGACGTATTCGGTACACGCCTATGTGTACGCCTTCTTACACGCCTCCTGTTACGCACATGTGTTCTTATCTTTTACTTTTCCCTTGTTACGCCTACTGTATTCATTTCAATTATACTGTTTTACTATATATAATGTGTGATGTTAATAAAACGTTGAATATCCCTTCCTGAACCTTAGTGGTGATGGAACATGATGTCCTGTTCCTCGAGGATCATAATTAAAGCCCGTATGACTCAGATACCACGGACTCTGCCTCTCATTTGATTGAGCTATCCTTATTGATATTTAATGTATGGAAAAATAGTCCGGTAATTTTATTTACCACATATTCTGGCGCCCGAACAGGTACCCCCCCTTCCCCACTCGCCGGCGATGTAACGCAGGCCTTGACCCCTTCTACAGCCGTGAAGGATCCAGTGCACACCTGCGGGTTTTCCTGCTATCTCCCTCAGGCCCACGGAGGAGACGGAGACTGCGGTCCGGCATCCAGACGAGGCGGTGAGGAATGCGGTGGATCCCGACCAGAGCCCCAAGTCGAGAGAGCAAGGTCCGAGGTATCCGGAGGCCCACCTGTTCCGAAGCGCATGCGTAGGAGAAATCGTAGCCCGACGCAGTCCAGTCCAGTCCAGTCTCCGAGGCCTTCAGTTTCTGCTTCCCGGTGAGTACCGTTGTTGGGAACGCATCTAGACGGGTTCATTAATTTGTGCCCGGTCAAGACGGGTCTAGTACACAGACCTGGTCCAGACGTGTTCACTTAGGTGAATACGGTAAGATGTGTCTCTTTATGGGACCGGTATTGTCTGTACTGTTTTAGCAGTGCATCTAGTAATCCAGTATTCTAGTATTGTTTCTCGAGATTTCCAGAATATATGTTTTCTATGTTCCAGGTAATATCAGTCTGAAATGTTTCAATGTGTTTAATGTCGTGGTATGAATGATTGTTTGCTATTCATTACTGTGTTTATTGTGCTTACGTTCAAGTCAGTTCAAAAATGCCGCTGTTCTCGAAATTACGTTAGATAGGAACTAGGAAAGGGATGCTCGAAGAAGCAGTTCCGGTCCCGCCTAGGGACACTCCAGGACATTTTATGTACCACAAGCACGGCTTAGATGCCATACTGTATTTAGACTTGTGGGTCGATTATACTAGGGATCTGGAAGAGAAGTATAGATGGCCTGTCTCAGGGACATGGGATGCTGAATGCATCATGAGAGTAGAGGAAGCATTATGGAAGAAGAAAGCCAGACAATCCCAGAAAGATGCCATAGAATTATGGCGTAAAGAAGCGCATAGAAGAACAGAAAAAGAAATCAGAAAAGCAGAGAAAAGTAGAGAAGAATCTGAAAAAGCTAAAGAAAAGGAATTACTAGAAGAAGGAGAACGAGTCAGAATAGAACAACAAGACCGACAAAGAAATGCCCTTATTACAGGCATGTATCCTGTTCTTGCCGAGGGCCTGCCTAGGGCGACCCCGGAAAGACCCTGTAACTTGCCACCACCATTGGTCCCGACTAAACTCCGTCACAAACAGACCGCAGCTGACATTTTCCTTTCTTCCTATTTAGATGATGTTGCTCCAGCATACACCAATGTACGCGTACCACCTGCTAATAATGTACAGCAGCCTATTCAGCCTGTTCAAGACACGTTACCTCCACTCCCTCAAGACTCGACGCCCACACCCGTTGTCACTTCCCATCCTGTCACTACTACTGCAACCATCCCTACTACTGCTACTGTCCCTCCTGCTATCGGTCCTACCAATCCTTTTTCTACACTTACAACCCAGAGTCTGCCTACATTACCTACACCTACTTTTCAAGCTATGACACCAGTAGTATCAACACATCTAGTTGATGGTTATGCTTCCGCTTCAGGAGGCGCCGTAGGTGGTCGCCCTGTGACCCCGCCCCAAGTAAAATGAATGACGCTTAGAGAAGTGGCATTACAGCGTACACCCAAAGCTGCGACATTCGCAACCCTTAGACAGTACATAACAGATTGTAGATATGACCCAGTACCAGGTGTAGAAGATATGATGTTAATTTCGTTACGTTTACGACGTGTTGCCAACTATTTGATTCTTTTACCAGAAATGACTAACCATTTAGACAATATATACCATTTTATTAGAACAGGGGAGAGACCAGAATGCATTCGCGAGGCCATGGCACACCACAAGGTTGAGACACAAAGAATGATCTTACAGTTCTTGATAAATTGTTTGATAAGGGAACGAGATCGGCCAGGTACAAGCAAGGAAGAGATGGACATACTGATAAATTGGAGTAACAATATAGCTGATGGTAAACATAATAAACAAAGTTGTATAGAATCCATGTACAGAAAGATCCATAAAGAAATTATAATAATACACGAAAAAGAAAAAGCAGCTAAGGAAGACGAGAAAGAGAATGAAACAGAGGATGAAGATATAGAGGATGCAGAAGACCCAGATAGAATAGCGTACGTAGGTAGAGCAAGACCTTTTGACAGACCCATTCGCCTAGAAAACAAGAAACGTTTCCTTTCTCCCATACCAGAACAATGTTCTCTTGAACATGTATTCCAAGCCACCGATAGAATACTGAAAGAAAGAATAGGCTACAGTGAACTAAGTACCATGCGTGATCAGGAACTAGCACGGTCAGCAGTACAATGGGCTGGAAATACCAGTATATATAAAGATGATTCAGTAGCGCAAACATTTTTGAGTCTTACCCCAGACGAACAGCGACTAGCTGGTATGTACATGATCCAGCATCTCATTACACTATATGAAAGCCAACATTCTGATCCAGGTCCCCTATATAATATACTGGAAGATTTACTCCTAAAAAGATGGAGAGGCCTAGGTACCGATTTAATCAATACCATTCTAGAACAACGCCACAAATACAGAACTTTCCTGACCCCACATTTCGTTCCTGTTCCACCTCCAGTAAGACAGCCATTTTACATAGACAGACAGAATCCCTTACGAGAAGTTCATCCCGTCCAGACCCCAGGGGGTGAGCTTCAACGAGTATTTGTATACACACCCCTGACCAAAATGGAATTATTGGAAATGAAGAAATTAGTGCCCTGTCATGATAAAGATCCAGCAGGATTCCACCGTGAATTAAAAGATATGTTACTAATGGGGGATTATACGTATTCCGACATTCTTAAAATGTTAAAGGTATTGTTGCCTGCCCGCATTTACGAAAAACTTAAAGAAAAAGAATGGGAGGTGGGAGATAAAAAGATTATTTGGGCTGAATTAGAAGACGAAGAAAATAGGCGAGTCCCAGGTACAGGTCTTGGGGACAAAGCCAAAGCATTACCAGGATTATTAGTACAAGTCTTGCCTAGGTTATTGACAGTTAAAAAGGAAGACTGGGATGCAATCACAGCCTGCAAACAGAAACAAGACGAAGACACTAGTGATTTTTATTCCAGATTTGAGAAATGTTTTATTATTAATAGCGGCCTGAAAACAAGTAGTGAATCTTATCCACATCTCTTTGTGACCAAACTAGTCGAGAATTCCTTACCACAGGTTAAAAACAGAGTACTGAAAGTCGAAAGTACATGGCAAGCTAATACTCCTTCCCAAATGTTACAAATGTTACAGTACCACCAGAACCGAATCAGAGAAGAACACGAACATGAACAGAGACGTATGAAAGACACGAAAATGAAAGTACTAGTTGCCCAGTCCGTCCCAGCAGATAGCCAGAAGAGAGGTACGACACAGACTAGTCACCCTGCAGCTCCTGTTAAAGGGAATTGCAACTACTGTAAACAGCCAGGTCACTATATAAACGAATGTACCGTTCTAAAATACAATATTGCTACAGGCAGGACGAAAGAAAGACCGCGTCCACCTAGACCAGAACATGTTCCACAGAATATTCCACAGAACACGCAACCTCCCCAGAATGCACAACAACAGACAGTAGCTGTATCCCGGCCCCAACCCATTGCTGCCACGCAACATGTCACACAGCAAATGTACCAGTATGCACAGTCAGAGTACCCCGATTATCAGCAGTATTCATGAAACAGCCTAGAGAGGGAGGTTGGCTTGCCCCTTATCGAGGTTCCTGTAGATCAAGAGGGTCCCTATGTACATAGTCAGGTATTAGGGAAAGACAGAAAATTTTTGATTGACACAGGGGCGAGCAGAACTACCATCAGTCACGACGAGGTTCCAGGGGCACCCCTCTCAGGCTCACAGAATGTTTCCCTTGGATTTTCAGGAAAGCCTATTGTTAACGAAGTGTCAAAGCCAGTTCCCCTTGAAGTTGGTCCATTGTCTCGTACTACAGACTTGTTACTTACGAAATCATGTCCTGAAAACTTGCTTGGTATTAAAACATTGAAAGCACTAGGAGCAGTGATATGTTGTTCTCCGGAAGGAGTGAGATTGTTTTTACGTGACTTTAAAGGTCATTATGTGTTGAGAGATTTTGATCCAAGATTGCAAAATGTACCACAGCATTTATGGGCACAAGGTCCGACTGATGTAGGTTGTATGCACATTACACCATATCGTGTCACTCTCAAACAAGGTGTTGTACTGCCCCGAATCCGACAATACAAGTTGCCACCTGAGGCTGTAATAGCCTTACTGAAAATTATTGACGAGCTCATTGCACAAGGAGTAGTTGTAGAAACTGACTCCAATGTATGTAATTCTCCAATCATTCCGATTCTTAAACGAACTGACCCAAATGCACCACCAGTCTACCGATTGGTGATCGACCTTCGAGAATTAAATAAATGCATCATACCGCAGTACCCAGTGGTCCCAGATATTTCTTCCCTATTGACTGCCATTGATTCCGAAGCTGCGTTCTTTACTGTAATCGATCTCAAGAACACCTTCTTTAGTATCCCCATTCATCCGGAAAGCCAGTACCTTTTCGGATTCTGTTTAAATGGCCGTAGCTTCAAATTTGCACGTGCACCTCAAGGGTTCACAGAAAGTCGTAGTATTTACAGTCAAGCTCTGAAACGACAACTAGACAGTATTCACATGCCTACTGACACTGCACTGCTGCAATACGTTGATGACCTGTTAATTACAGCACGGACCGAACGTGACTGCGAACGCGCATCACTGACAGTCTTGTATTTTCTGGCCGAAAAGGGGCATAACGTGTCCCCTTCGAAGCTACAATTCTGTGCCCAGCAAGTGGTATACCTTGGACACTTGCTGTCCAAGGGGGGTAGACAGTTGACACCAGACCGTATTCAGTTAATTGCACATCTGCCACAACCCAAGACACAAAAGGAAGTACGGGCCTTTATTGGCCTCACTTCTTACTGCAGACAATGGATTCCTCAGTATGCATATCTAGTCAAACCACTCATACAGTTGACAACACAGGAGGCAGCGACTTCGACTGTCCTCCCTTGGACTCAGGAACATACACAAGCTTTTGATGACTTGAAGAAAGCTTTATGTCAAGCACCAGTTTTAGCTACACCATGTTGCAGCAAACCTTTTACACTTTTTGTCACAGAACGCGATGGCACAGCATTATCTGTTCTCACACAAGATCAAGCAGGAAAACACAAGCCTTGTGCTTATCTTTCTAGTACATTGGATCCAGTAGCCCAGGCCTTGCCTGCGTGCTTGAAATCAGTTGCTGCAACAGCTCTAGCTATCAGACAAAGCGACTCAATAGTATTAGGACATCCTCTGACAGTACAGGTTCCACACTCCGTGGAAGTTCTCCTAAACCGAACCCAGACTCAGCACTTGACCATAGCACGACTGACAGGTTATGAACTAACACTGTTCCAACCACACATAGAAATCAGACGTTGCAACATACTCAACCCTGCCACGTTATTAACCTCCATTACAGCAGATCCAGCACCACATGACTGTGTGGAAGTCATTAATACCGTGACAAAGCCCAGACAAGACTTGACAGACATTGCATTGTCCGACCCAGACCTGACACTTTACGTGAATGGTTCATGTATGAGAACAAGCACAGGAGAGTTAGTAGCCGCATATGCAGTGACCACTGAAACTGAAGTCATAGAAACACATCGTATTGACACATTATCTGCCCAAGCAGCAGAACTCATCGCTCTGACCCAAGCCTGTAGATTAGCCAAGAACAAGAAAGTAAACATATACACAGACTCACAGTACGCATTCGGAGTCGTTCACGACTTCGGTGTTCTCTGGGAAGAAAGAGGTTTTTTAACTTCTCATGGTGCCAAGATACAACATGGTCCCCTCATTCAAGCCCTGTTAGAAGCAATACATTTGCCTACAGCCATAGCCATCATGAAGTGCAAAGCACATACTAAAGTCACCGATACTATTTCCCAGGGTAACGACCTGGCAGATCAAACAGCTAAACTCACAGCTCAGACTCAGACAGACATACCAACTGATCCGACAAAGACTGAAGTGACTCCACTGACACATTGTATGACAGTTAAGGATCCCACGCTAGATGTACTTGACATACAGACACATGCAACTCCAGATGAAATCAAGAAATGGACTGAACAAGGAGGGGTCCAGACAGATCAGGGATGGATGACGAAGGGAAGAGCCACATGGTTCCTCCCCGATTCTATGGTTCAAGTTATCGTTAACACAGCACATAGTCCAGCACACTTAGAAGAGAAAGCCATGTTAGACAGTTTACAGAATCTTTGGTTCAACAAGCATTTACGTGCAGCAGCGAAACAGAAAGTGCGTACCTGCATGATCTGTTGTCAGTTCAATCCAGGCAAAGGTATCCCCGTGGAACAAGGTGGATTTCATCCTCCTGACCATCCTTTTGAAGTCCTCCAGATGGATTATATCCAGATGGACAGATGCCGAGGATTCAAGTATGTCCTCGTAGTCGTATGTGCCCTTTCCCGATGGACAGAAGCCTACCCAGTCCCAGATTACACTGCTGTAACCACTGCTAAGCAGTTGGTCCGTGAATTTTTCCCGCGATACGGTTTGCCCCGTGTCGTGTACTCTGATAATGGTCAGCCATTCTCGTCCGAGCTCATGAAACAGGTATCACTCCTGTTAGGTTACCAGTGGAAATTCCACTGCGTGCGACACCCTGAAGCCGCCGGTCTCGTTGAGAGACATAATCAAACCCTGAAAACACGGTTAGCAAAGGTCTGTGCAGAAAAAGGTGTAGATTGGATAGTAGCCCTGCCAGTTGCCCTCTTTTACATGCGAATGGTAGCCCATTCTAGAACTGGATTGTCTCCGTATGAAATAATTTTTGGACGTCCCCCAAACATGTGGGGTACGCCTATGCCCCGAAGAATAACTGATGTTGACAGTACTATGCTGACAGATTACCTAGCTTCCTTGATGTCTGCACTACTATCTTGTCGTTCACAGGTCGCGGCTGCCTTCCCGGACAACACCCAAGTAAAACCGCATGAAATCGTTCCAGGGAATTACGTCTACGTCCGAAATTTTGACCGATCGAGCCCTCTGGAGCCGAGGTGGAAGCAGCCAAAGTTGGTGTTGATGACCACGAGGACCGCAGTGAAACTGGAAGGACGTAAAGGCTGGTTGCATTCCAGCCATATTAAGCGCTTTCATGGATTGTGTCCAGAAACTGTAATCAAGGACTGCCCCCTTTCAGACACTGACTCTAAACTCCCCCTGCTAGAGAAAACTCCACAGCAGGAGTACCGAGCCAAGTTGAGGTCTAGTAAGTCAGACAGCGTTTAAAAGTCCCCCTCGGGAGAAGCGGTTAGACAGGTTTCTGACATGTATAAGATAGACCCCAGTAGTCAGAGAGATAGGCGAAACGAAAAGAGAGAAAAATATTGCAAAAATCTGCATAGCCGATGCGTTATTACATTAATTTTTATGTTTCTTCTGAGTCTTACGATCATATGCATAAGTTTAATGCTACATGTTTTCTTTCCTCTTGATTCTCATGTACACACTTCCTCTAATGACACCGTAGAGCACACTTTCAGTGACCTGCCCCCACACGAGTTGTCCTATCGACTAGCAATGCGCAACAATACTTTTATCCGTATGTTACACCATTCTCACCAGACTAGCAATGCCACGAATTGCTGGGTATGTGGCCGACTCCCTCACTATCAGAAATACAAGGGAGCTCTGCCCCTCTTTCCTTATCCGTTTACACATAATGGTTTGTGTGGTGCATGGTTTACTTTAATGTCCTCCCTAGACAGTAAGTCCAAAGTTTCCCAAGGCAATTGGATTTGGGGGAACTTGAATACAGTTATGAATAAAATGTGTTTCCCAGACAAGGAAGGTCTTCCCCAAAGGACAGGGACCGATCTAGAAAATGAAGTGTATGGATTAGGTAATTTTACACTTAACCTCATGATTCTGAACGTACAATCCGAGACTAATTCGGACTTGCCGTCTATTACAGTTTTGCCAGTGAAAGGTGTATTATGCGTCAGAAAGAATGGTTCAGTACATCTAGGACACAGTGATTGTAATACTGTGGTCGCATTCAGTGATAAAGGAAAGTCTACTTTCAAAGCCTCCCGCCATTCTTATTTTATATGTGGTCAGACAGCTTATGTACGTCTGCCATTAGATTGGGATGGGACGTGTTATATCGCGTTCCTATTGCCACCTGTTTTCCTAGCCCCACCTGATTATCATCGAAATTCACGTCTTGTGCATGTCAGACATAAGAGAGATCTTCCTCCTGTTATCGATTATTCTGAGTCAGCATGGGACCAGTATAAGGATTACATTAAAGGCTACTTCTGGTTCATAGGTCCCGTCCAGAATAGTAAGATAATACGAAGATTGACCAGAACCCTTGAAGCAGTAGTAAATGAGACTACTTTTGCCCTAGGTAACTTAACCGAGGAGCAGTCTGCTATGAGACTTGTTGTCCTTCAAAATCGCCTTGTCCTTGACGTCATCCTGGCCGATAGGGGCGGGGCTTGTAGAGTCATCGGATCCAGTTGTTGCGTGTTTATTCCTAATAACGCGCCATCTGTGTATAAGGCCATAACACGGCTTCATGAGATAGCTCATCAGATACATCAGAATCCAGGCACCTGGACATGGTCCGGTTGGCTCTGGAGTGTGATTTCCGCCTGGGGATGGAAAGTATTGTCATTCCTAGGAATAATACTCCTTATAGTATTCAGTTGTTGTCTTTGTCTACAATGTGGGCCAGCGATTTGCGGCTTGTGCGCCACAGCCTGTATTCCCCGTCCAAGTCCACGATCCCGAGCTCGAATGAGAAAGGACGAACAAATGATGCTATATGAACAGATAGATGGTCTCATGAACATAGATATATCCTGAAGGGAACGTAGGGGACAAGGAGGGAATGAGGAAAATCGAATTTTATATGACCAGATATGTCCCCTATCGTGTACCCCAACGTCCCATGTATGTGCATGACCTCCATGCATTTTCCCTCCATGACCGAAAATGAAGACGCAAATGCATTTGCGTCCAACGTTAACATGTTATCTACCAAGTTCTCCAAGAAAGCAACATTAATTTGGTTTCTAAACCTATGGTGCCAACGTCTTTACATGGTACACTTTTGAATCTCGCACACGTTTTTCTCCATGTTTTCCTGGCTCTGCCGAGCTAGGCCCTGAATTGAGACTCCGAAGTCTCTTCTGTCTCTGAAAGCTGCATTTTAGGTATGCATACCTGACCTCTGCCTTACTTCCTGCCCCAGTGAAGCGGTGCCCGGCTCAGCCTGGCCTTCCTGCCAAAGACAGTATTTTGCCTACAGTTATCTGCTCAGCCTCCTCGAAAACACATTCCAGTCTAGTGAAATAGGTAAACAGATTCCCGGCTGCAGAGCAAAGGGCCCGGCCTTCCTGTCCTCCTGGCAAGTGATTTACAGAACCCGTTACCATGGTAGGCCCATGGCCCCGCGCATTGCACCAAGACACGTATGCAAGCACTAGCATCCAGTATTGAACGGCCTCTGCTCGAGAGACTTTTTACTTCAGATACTACATCCTCCAAACATGAGATATCAGATATGCCATAGGTACAGGTCGTTCTGACATCCCAGACACCAGTCTCCTCTACTAGTGCTAAAGTCAAAGCCCCCAGTTCTCCCCAGTTACACGTCATGCTCAGTTGCGCGCGCATCTAGGCCAAAAGTTTCTGCTGACCCTGCAGGAATTCACTATGTATCCACCCACTTATGACACTTCTTGTGACGTATTCGGTACACGCCTATGTGTACGCCTTCTTACACGCCTCCTGTTACGCACATGTGTTCTTATCTTTTACTTTTCACTTGTTACGCCTACTGTATTCATTTCAATTATACTGTTTTACTATATATAATGTGTGATGTTAATAAAACGTTGAATATCCCTTCCTGAACCTTAGTGGTGATGGAACATGATGTCCTGTTCCTCGAGGATCATAATTAAAGCCCGTATGACTCAGATACCACAGACTCTGCCTCTCATTTGATTGAGCTATCCTTATTGATATTTAATGTATGGAAAAAAGTCCGGTAATTTTATTTACCACACCACTACCAACTAGAGAACGCCATTTCTAACAATGCCTTACCCTCACATAATTTAAATGTGTTTGTCCAGTTCCCCATCAAGACTGTATGGCACACTGTTCAACCAATGCTTCACAGGAAAGTGGTCTTTGTTAATCGGAAGTGAATGCTCATCACTTAAACTTGCCTAACATTTCATTAGAAATTTCTTCATACTGATTTAGCAAATACTTTACTTTAACGCTTTCTATCAAAGAAACCTGACTTTCTTGGCCAGGCTGAGAACCATTGACAAGCACACTTGGTGCCGGCATACAAGGGAATTAAATCCCTTGTTTGTTACGTAAACCTTAAATTTTATTTATCAATTGTTAAGCATGTCTAAAAGTACCCTAAAAACTTGATTTACTTCATTCAAAAACAAAGATGGTAACATATGGCGGTACCAATACTTTTATATCTCTATTAAAGTTCAGTTTCCATAGATAAAATAAAGATCCAGGACCCTGAATCCACCAATTCTATTACATTTTCTTCACCTGAATGCATAGATCCTCACATTTCTTAGAAAATGTATTTCCTAATCAGTTCCATCCCTACTATTCAAACTAGTTAATGCATCCTATGGCACACATTAGAATTATCCTATTCAACTTTGATATTGTCTTCACCACACAAGTTACCTCACCCTTCTTGCAACTCTTATAGACCTTGCTGAAATGTCCTATTTCCTGCATTCCCTACGGATCTGACCCTGTTCTGGACAATGCTCGAAATTAGCTACATTTGTTGTTGAATCTCATATATAACAGGCCATCAATTTCAAATTGTGTCTCAGAGATGTTCTAAATGTTTGAGATTTGATGTTGGAAAATTGTGGTTTCTTAGTTTAGTGGCCTGAAATCCAGCGCCCTCAGTGGTGGGAGGTAGAATAGTGTACAGTTTCAATTGCTTGACAGCTTCTTGTGATATTTTATTTCTTCTGGAAAAAGCAAGAGTAGAGTTGGGTACGCGGATTTGCCCAAGAATTCTGTGAGATTACGCCTTATTATTAAAATAAGCACCAAATGTGTGCTAAGAAACAGCGTTAAATGCTAAAAAAACACATTTAGATTGCGCAAGCAGCAGCACAAATTCGCTAAATGTGTCTTGTGCTAGGATTTTCCCCCAAAATGTGGCGCTCTCCGCTCAGCCTAGAATGCCCCTTTGCATCCAAAAGGGATGTAAGGGTGCATTTTGAGCTAAGAAATAGCACTAAAAGCAGTAGAACACAAAATGCGAGCACAAGCAGCAGCTCATGCTTTCTAAAGGTGCTCATAATTATACAAGCAGGAGTAATGTGTAATTATTGCTAATTGCGTGTCAAAGAGTAATGCTGAATTGCTGAAATTACTCTGAATGTGCCAGCGTAATTGAAATTACTCCCGGGCCTAATCAAGAGCCTTGTAGAGTGTGGGCCTCTTGAAGGTGAGCAAATGTTGTGTATTTACTTGAAACTGTACTGATCCCTACTTAGGGCCTAATTACCATGAGAGTCCGAGTCTCATCGCAGTTTCCGGTTTTGACCGCCGCATTACGATGCAGGTGGGCTAAAGTGAAATCAGCCGGTCATTCCGGCTAGATTTCGATGGGCTCAGGGAGCCCATTGGCCAGTCGGAGGCCTGTCTGTAATCCCTATGGAAGGCATTTCCACCACAGGGATTATGATGTTGGCTTCCGACAGGCTTTCCATCTTGGGCTTTCCGCCATGGAAAGCCTGTCGGAAAGCGTCATTGGAGGCCCCTAGCAGGGTTCCCTTCACCCTGCTGCCTCCGGTTGCGGGCCCTGGGGGCATCAATGGTGCCCCCCTGTTAATCCCTGCACCATGTGACAGACACCCTGAGGTGCCTGCCACACAGTGCAGGAATGAACAGATTCTCTAGGGGCGTCTCTGAAGTCGCTGTGCGTGTGACCTGTGGACTTCTCTTTGCCTGCTCCTGAGACCTGGCTGGATTTAATTGCTGTGCCCTGACGCGGGATCCCTGTGGTGTGCTGGGCTGACGGCGGGACTGCGAGCTCCAGGATCCGCTGCGGCCCGTTACCAGCTGCACCTGTGAGTTCTTCCTGCCCCCCGCCCCGCCTGCACTGAGGGTTGGGTTGATAAGCGGCTCAAGTCTCCCGCTCCAAGGGCGTCTCTGAAGTCGTTGTGCGTGTGACCTGTGGACTTCTCTTAGCCTGCTCCTGAGACCTGGCTGGATTTAATTGCTGTGCCCTGACGCAGGATCCCTGTGGTGTGCTGGGCTGACGGCGGGACTGCGAGCTCCAGGATCCTCTGCGGCCTGTTACCAGCCGCACCTGTGAGTTCTTCCCGCCCCCGCCCCGCCTGCACTGAGGGTTGGGTTGATAAGCGGCTCAAGTCTCCCGCTCCACGGGCGTCTCTGAAATCGCTGTGCGTGTGACCTGTGGACTTCTCTTTGCCTGCTCCTGAGACCTGGCTGGATTTAATTGCTGTGCCCTGACGCGGGATCCCTGTGGTGTGCTGGGCTGACGGCGGGACTGCGAGCTCCAGGATCCTCTGCGGCCCGTTACCAGCCGCACCTGTGAGTTCTTCCCGCCCCCCCGCCCCGCCTGCACTGATGGTTGGGTTGATAAGCGGCTCAAGTCTCCCGCTCCACGGGCGTCTCTGAAGTCGCTGTGCGTGTGACCTGTGGACTTCTCTTTGCCTGCTCCTGAGACATGGCTGGATTTAATTGCTGTGCCCTGACGCGGGATCCCTGTGGTGTGCTGGGCTGACGGCGGGACTGCGAGCTCCAGGATCCTCTGCGGCCCGTTACCAGCCGCACCTGTGAGTTCTTCCCACCCCCGCCCCGCCCGCTCTTCGGCTATAAGATCACAACCCCTGATGCGCATCGCGGAACGCGCACGGGACGGCGCCGGGCGAAGCCCAGGCCAAGGGCGGGCCCGTTTCTGCCCGTTCCTGACCGATCAGGACCGGACCGACCCGGCCCACCCCCCTGGTTCTGAGTCTGCAGCACTAACATTAACTTCGAACTATGTCAGGACGCGAATTAAGAAGTAAGTCAACGCTTGCTGGGGGCTCTACTGCGGGAGGCATGGAAAAATTCCTAATTAGAGCAAACTCCCTAGTTGACAAGGAGATATCATTTTTAGAAAAACGCATGTCTCTTGAAACTTTCACTAAAAAATCCTCCCTGGGAGAAATTGCCAAGGCCAAAACGCTGGTCAGGATCTCGGACACAGCCATTTCTGTGCCTTGTGTAATAGAGCAAGACATTACCCCTGGAGTGGTTGGGCACGATTTGCAGGACTTGGATATCTTGGTCAATGAAATTTTGCCCGAAATAGACTTAATTCTTGTCAACCATGAAATTACTGCTTCCGAAACTGTGGCCACTATTGATAGCACCCCGTGTCAAGGGCCTAAAGAAGGGGCTATCCCTAAGGAAACGGGCCTATAACAAGAAAGATGGGAATAAAGCCAAAATAGCCAAGCGACAGAGTAATGGTATCAACCCTGGCGGGCTTATTACGGGGAGGCAAATATCCCCAAATGGGATTGTGGATTTAACCTTGCCCCCCTCCGCTGCTCCTTTGCAAACCCAGTTTGGGCCTGAGTTGTCCATTGAAAATCTGAGAGCTTTATTTAAAACCATCTTATTCCCCTTAGAAGCCAAATTGGAACAAATTGAGCTTAGATTGGCTAATATTGAGAAAGTAACATCTGCCCTTGCTGCAAACTCAAAGATGGCGAATAAACCGGGTATTGTTGTGATTCCTGATCGCCAATCGGGGGAGGGGGGTGCCACCCCTTGTAGACTGCACAGTTCCCAATACCAGCGGCATTCCACCTGGCCCTTCAGGCTCCCCCCACACAGTTTTATGCTTCTTTGCCTGGTGGTAGTGGTAGTGGTAGTGATAGTTCTGGGAAGGTAGAGAGCGGTAAGCTTGTACCGCCTGCGCTGGTTAAAGAGTGTAGTACCAGAAAACCTTGGTTACCGGACTTCCCACCAGAAGCTAACCGTTATATGGTGGTTTTGGCAGGCGCCCCTGCCCTAGAAGAGGGCAAAGGTGAATCTTATGGCTCCCCAAAAAATAAGGTTGTTAAATGGTTAAACTGGAACAGACCCCTTCCGGCCCACTTATCTAATGAGATCATAATGATAAGGAGGTTTCCTTGGCTGGGTAAGTCAGTAAAAACTATAAACAGGGATTGTATAACTGTAAATTTTAGGGACCCTAGAACAGTTAACCACATTTGTGCTGGTTTTAACAAGTCACCAGATTCTTCTATCCAGACCCTGCCACGGTCGTTTTTTTACACCCCAAATCGTATGGCCCACGGGAGAGACACTGATGATTGGACAAGGGTCGACCGTAGGGGGAGAAGAAGGAGATTTGACGGTAGACCTGATACTATGCCAATCAATGTTCCCTTTTGTGAATATAACCGCTTTAGCTGTCTTGATGAAGTAGACTGACTACCCCCTGTCGTATTGATGTCATCCAAGGGGGGATGTCCAGACCTGAAAATAGAAGTTTTGGCGGGGAGCATTAGTCAAACTGAGCTTGATCTTGTGGAGTGTAAGCCAACGGCCATTGACTCTCCAGGCACTATCCACCAGATACCCACAATCCCCCCATGCAACGAGCAATCCTTTAGTTTGGAAACCCTAAAGAAATCGACATGCCCCCAGTTATTTATGGGGGAGGATATAGCTTTGGATAAGGGAGGCCACGGTACAGGGTACAAACTGGTGAGTTGGAATATTGCCGGTTGGCGGAACAAGGAAGAGGTATTGGGATGGAGAGAGCATGTAACAAACTTTGACATTCTCTGCCTACAGGAGACTTGGTCAACGGAAGAGATCCATTTTGATGGGTATGTCTCTTTTAACTGCTTGGCGCAGGGATCAACCATGGGAAGGGCTAAAGGTGGGTTAGTGATATTATTGTCTGTGAGTTTTCCGGCGAAGGTCAAATCCCACATAACTATTGGATTCCACTCACAAATGCTCTGGTTGCAGCAAAGTGGGGGCCGTAATGTTTTGCTAATCAACCACTATAATAACGTGTTTGATTCTTCTAGCTTCACTGTAATTAGTGATCTCGAGACTGCAGTAGACAAACTTTGTGGGGCCAACCCAGTCTATTTTGACTTCATCTGGGGGGGGGACTTTAATACCCCCATGTGCCCCCTCTCTTTTACGAATGCCTGTGGGTTTGATGGGGACAAAGGGAAGGACCGGGCACATTTTACTCATACTCCCCATGGAGAATCACTCAACACCTTAATGCTCAAATTGGGATTGTTAATCCTTGTGCCCGCAAATGATAGGGAGGGCAACCCCGTCCCGACCTTCGTAGGGAGGAACTCAGCCACTGTAATAGATCACTTATTGGTATCTGAGAATATCAGTTCTCTCTGTGATGTCCCGAAAGTCGCAGAAGTGGCCCTTAGCGATCACAATGGTATTACTGTGTCTACAACCGTCTGGGGGAATAAGGTTTTGGACCCCCGTAGGATTGTTGATGAAATAACCCCATGTAGGCCTAATGGCTGCAGGATAAAATGGTGCAGGGACAACTCTGAGATGTTACTAATTAAAATTGTGGCTGCGAGTCTTCAAGAGCTGCAGCGTTGCCAGGATGTTAATACAGGCGCTGCTTGCATCCTTGCCGACTTTGTGAAAATAAACGAGTCAACTAAAAAGATTTTAACCATTAACAAGGTTAGAAGGCCAGGGGACACTGTGTGCTGGTTCGATGGGGCCTGTACAAAGTCCCTACAAGAACTAAAGAAAGCATTTTCTAGCCGTCCAAGGGACAAGGGAGCTGTTAAATCCCTAAGGGCAAATTATAAAGACCATCTGAGACGCAGGAAACAAGAGCTACGGGAGGAAGCTTGGGATAGTCTCTCTAAAGCAGCGGAGCTCCAGGACAGCAAGCTTTTCTGGAACACCGTGAATAGCCCCTTCCTCTTACAGCCCCTTCCTCTTACAGAAGGAGGAGTTTCCTGTATTATCTGCACAGGTCAGTGAGGAAAATTGGGTCGCTTTTTTTAGTAGTATTTTTAACCCGGGAGGGGAAGCCATTTTTTGCCCACGGGCCGTAGCCTGCGGCCCAAACCTCCCCCTCAATATTACAATCCAAGAGGTAGTTGATGCTATTCAGAAAAGTAAAGGAGGGAAGGCACCTGGACCTGACGGGGTTCCCATTGATCTCTATAAAGCAGACACTTTGATATGGGGCCCCCTTCTGACCAAGGTTTTTAATGCGGCAGTCATGGAAGGCCCCCCCCTAACATGGGGCGAGTCTATAATTATTCCAATCTATAAGAAAGGAGATAGAGGCGAGGCTAAGAACTATCGCCCTATCTCCCTCTTAGACTCGTCCCAAAAAATAATGAGCAGGGTGCTTCTGTTGCGACTGGAGAACTGGGCAGAGGTTAACGGCATCCTTGCAGATTCCCAATTCGGGTTTCGTAAGGGCCTTGGTACTATCGAGCAGTGTGTTAACCTAGATCTTATCATAGGTAAATACACACAGGCCAAGCAAGGCACGTTATTCCTCTGCTTCGCGGATCTCTCCAGCGCGTTTGATCTGGTGGACCAAGGATTACTGTGGACCACGCTACTAGATATGGGTGCACCAGCCGCAACTATCTATTTCCTGGCTGGATTATATAATAACCTATCGGCCCAGATCCGATTTGGCCAAGCAGGGGAATGTACCAATAACATCAAGGTCAACTCAGGTATTAGGCAAGGATGTGTCCTTGCCCCTTTACTTTTTTCCCTATTTATTAATGCCATGGATTCCGTGCTTAGATCAGTCCCCGCCGATGCTCCAACTGTTGAGGGTCAACCGATTCCCGTACTGCTATATGCAGACGACACAGTCCTATTATCTAGAACACCAGTCGGTCTGCAGAGATTAATGGACACATTCTTTGAATTCATCAAGCGGAGGAAATTAAAAATTAATAACTCCAAAACCTTTATTATGGCTTGCGGGAAGAAGGTTAGGAAACTGAGATCCTTCCAGTTTGAGGAGCAAAAAATCCAAGTGGTAGACAACTTCTGCTATTTGGGCATCACTTTTAACAGTAAGGGCACGTGGGCACAGGAAATGCTTAATCTCAAGGCAAAGATGGGTAGAGGTATATTTGGTGTTTTAAAATTTGCTTCTAAACTGGGATGCCGTCGGATACCGGACATGTTGCATATCTATCGTCTTAGATGTGCCTCAGTGGCACTTTATGGTTCAGGGGTCTGGGGTCACTGTGGTTATGGAGATCTACAAGTGCAGGAAAACAAATTTTTAAAGAGACTTCTTTGTCTCCCAACCTCTGCCTCTACAGGGCTGGATCACCAAGAGGTAGGGTTGGAATTCTTGACTAACCTTATAGGTCTAAGACCACTTATGGCCTGGAGATCTATCTGGGCCAAGGAGGAAACTGGTTTTACCAGAAGAATAATTGAAGATTGCCTCCGCCTGGAGAAACATAATTTGATCCCATGGCTCAATTACGTCATAACAACATTTAGGGACGTATTTGACTTGAATGTTTTTCTGGACCCTGGCAGTGCCACTGATATCCCCAAAAAGGAACTTAAACATGTCTATCTGGGGGTCAAAGCCAAGTCACGTAGGGATGCTACTTGCTTGTATGCAACACATCAATTTTATTATTTTAATAATCAGGCAAGTTCCGGTTATTCTAAATACCTAAATGTGGTTACCAAGCAATCCCACCAGTACGTTCTCACCAGATTACGATTAGGTATTGTACATAATCTGGTGGCTTTCCCCAGGATAAAAAAGTATACGTCAACACCCTGCCCTTGTGATGGGCTTTCTAAGCAGAGCACCGAACACTTCTTGCTACTTTGTCCCTTGTATTTGCATCTCCGTATTGCCTATCTTAAACCGCTTTTTAAAAAATATTCTTTGTCCACTGTTAGATCTGCTATGAGATTTTTATTTGCACTGGACGAACCGGATGTGTGCTTTTTCACAGCGACTTTTATTTTAAAATCTGTGTCCGCTAGGAAAAGTATGGCTTTTTAACTTCTATGTAGTGCTTTTAGCATATTTATACCCTTAGCATATCTTGCTGCCCATTTTTCCCCTTGATTGTATGATTTTTTTTAACCTCACCAAGGTTTTGTATTTCTGATGTACCATGTGTGCTTTCATGATTTTTTTTAAATGATCGAATAAAGCTTTTGAAATGAAAATGAACAGATTCTCTCATTTGTCAATAGGAGCTTGTGCTACAGCCAGTTTATGGCTGCAGGACACGCTCCCATTGACAAATGGGACTATGGTGCAGTTGCATTGTAATCGCGGTGTGGGACTGCTGACTGGAGGTCAATCGGTACCGAGACCGCAATTGTCATCCACCAGACATCGTAATGAAGCCCTATGTTGGGAAGTGAAACCCTCAAAGTCGTAGTTTGCTTCAATCACCTTTAGACCTGTTAAAAAAACATCTACGTGTTTATTGGGCCAGTGTACTCTTGCAAAGAACTTACAACGAGGGACTACTACGTTTGTCTGACATTCTGACTATTTATCTGCTTGCTTAGCAGCCATTTGTCATTCATCCAAATCATCTTTACCTGACTAAGGTATAACGGCTGGGAGAAGTTAAAATAGTTTTGTCACTCATTCCCCAATTAATGCTGAAGTATATTCTTGCTAAAAGGTCTACCTCACTTTCCATCTATGATCTCAAAAAATACAGTGAAAGAACTTATCCAATTAATCAATTTTTTTAGTGGATTTCCAGGATCCCCAAGAAAAGGTGTGGGTGACATTTTGCATGATGAGAATAGTATTTGAAAATGGGTAACCCTAATTAAACGTACACAGCAAAGCACCACAGTAAAACAAAGCACATAGAAAACTAGCAGTGTTTATATGCAATTATATAGGCAGAGATTTATTATGGGTCTGATTTCTTTTTTGGTGGACAGGGTACTCCATCAAAATAGTGACGGATATCCCATCAGCCGAAATATAAATCCCATAGGATAATATGGGATTTAAATTTCGGCAGACGGGATATCCCTCACCGTTGTGATGGAGAACCCGTCCGCTGAAACCTAAATCAGGCCCTATGTGACCTTCTAGTTGATGATCAGCATAAAAATTCCAAGTCACTCGTAAATGAGTGGACAGCTGTAGTTCTTTAAGCAGATATTTAGTGTGCAAAGCACTAGCAGATGATAGGCAAAAAAAATTAACTGAAGAATAAAGATCTCTGGGAAACTATTGACTATGACAAGAAGTACCCATGACAAACTGTAAAAGGACATGGTGTTCATAGCACTGAACTAATTCATTGTGCTCCATCAGGAAAGACAATCAAATGATGCACCCTGTTCAAGACATCGCTGATTTTGTCAAATAGCCCATGAAAGCAATGTTTCAATAATTAGCAAGTAGCGAGATCCGTAGTCTAGAAAAACCCTGAACAGAAGAGTTTTCATTCTGCTTATGTTGTGCAGGAGAAGAACATCAAGGCTGCAGCCTGGCTGAAGGTTAGAGCTAATTTGGCAGATAGAGAAAAGACATGCACAGAGTAGTCTGGACAGCATGCAGTGAAAGGTCCAAGCAGTGCAGCTAGTGGTATACTGACTCTATGAGCTCACTGGTAAACGTTTTAGTAATAGAGAAGGCATGTTGCCATAGACCACACAGAAGCCCACAGGGAAAATAGAGGTCCTGACACATACACATGTACAAATAGCATGTGACTTCATATGAACACCCAATGACATAACAAATTTCCATCTAGGTCCTATGACCATTTGCAGCATTGAAACGTTTTCATCGTCTGTGTTCATAATGAGCTTCTGGTGGTGCCTGGTTAACGAAGAGTTTAATTAAAATATTTTAACAATATCTTTCTCCATTAATATGGAATTGTCCTTGTCTAATGAGGTTAAGTGTCCCTGCACTGAATGGTTCAGATCTTTTCTATCTGATCGCTCCTTCAGGGTCATCACTCCCCCCTTTGAATCCAAACCTCATGCGGTTGCCCAGGGCGTCCCCCAGGGATCGGCCTTAAGCCCCACTCTTTTTAACCTTTATGTCCAGCCGCTGGCTGATGTCGCCATGCGTGGGAACCTCTCCATCGTGTCCTACGCAGACGACACGCAGCTTGCGGTTGCGATTAGTGGGGCTTCCGATCTCGAGGCAGCCAAGTTCCGTGAGGGACTCATATCTGTGGCCCACTGGATGAATGATAATTTCCTACAATTGAATGCTAAAAAAACCGAGGTGCTCATTGTGGGGAAACAAGTTCATCTGTGGGGTGACAGCTGGTGGCCACGCGAGCTCGGTCCTACCCCTACCCCTGTCACTGAAGTCAAAAACCTTGGGGTGTGGTTTGACTCCCAACTGAGCTTTTCCACTCACACTAAAAAGACCGCAGCATCTTGCTTTGGAATCTTGCGTCAGCTTCGGTCCACCTTCAAATACTTTGACGCTCCTACACGTCAACTCATTGTGCAAGCTCTGATTCTGTCTAAACTAGACTATGCCAGCTCTCTTTTTCTTGGAGTCAATCAGGCTGAGCTCTCCCGTCTCCAACGCGTCCAGAACGCTGCCGCCAGGGCTCTGGTTGGTCTGCCTAAATTCTGTTCAGCTAGGAGAACCATCTTTAATCTCCATTGGCTCCCGGTGGCACAGAGAATAAAGTTTAAATCTTTGATTTTGACATTCAAAATCCTTAAGCTTTCTTCTCCTCAGATTCTGCAACAACTCATTTCTCCTTATGTTCCAGCTCGTTCTCTGCGGTCTTCTGTTCTCCACCTTGCCACTGTTCCCCGTTTCAAGAGATCCAGGATTGGAGGCCGCTCCTTCCGAGTCCTTGCCGCCAAACTGTGGAATTCCTTGCCCGTCCACATCCGTGCCATCGATGAGCTCCTTGCTTTTAGGAAGGCGGTTAAAACTTTTCTTTTTCCCATAGCCCCTTAGTTCTGTTGCCGTTGTGTTGTGTTTCCCACCTCCTGTCCGGTTTTTGTTCTGCACTAGCGCCAGGACGCCCCTTTGCTGGGGCAGCTGTGCGCTCAATAAATCAGGATAACATAACATAACATAACAATTACTTCTATAAAAGAACCCAAGTCTGGGTATGTTTAAAGTTTACCTCAATTCATCAAATCATTTAAAGCCATTAGATTCAAACTCATTAACACCCCTAATTTCACCCATAACCTTACCTGGGAGACAAGGATCCTGGCAGAAAAGAAGCTCTGTTAAGTGAGGGGTGGAATTTCAAAGCCGTCAGTAATCCCTTTACCATACAGAAGCAATGGCCTAACAGTCTTCAGTCTCAACTCACCTTTTTAATGCAAAGAAGGCATGCATGAACATGCCAACATTTTGAAAGAGGAAAGTGGGAGATTTTTTTTCATGTTTTAAAAGTAAAGTTTATTAAGTAGGAAACAAACAAACAAACAATAGGTTCACTATATAATATAGTAACAATGTACTGAAAATATTTGAATAATAATGAGATAGTACAGGAAACTGTTCGCAATTATGTGTTGAAAACAGGATATGGGGGAATTAAGAAAGAAGATACGGCAAAAACTAAAGTACTTCTCCTGTAATGAAACTAACATCATTTTAACAGCAGTGGAATTACAAAAAACCATAGAGGATATATTATCAGGGAAACAAAAAAAATGCAAAACATATACTATTAGAATGGAAGCTCTAATATGAGAAATTAGTAAAGTAGAAAGATATATGTATATGAAATACAGAGTTCATTTGTTTCCATACTTGTAACCAAACTTCATAAGTGGTGCAACAGAAAACAAATATGTTTAATATCAGAAACTGATGAAGAAGAAGACCAACAAGACGATGGAGTGGCACTATCAAACTTGTGTAAAGAAGCAGGAGTAATCAGAAGGCGATGATAAATAAAAAAGAGTGTTTGAGTTGTATTGGCTGCACTTGATGTCTAAGTACATTTTAAGCCATCATTTGTTCCACAAGTGAATAGGAAAGGAGGTGTGAAGATCTGATTCCCATTATAATTCTATGTTTGATTTTTGTTGGCCAACAGGGGGAGAGGTAAGGTGGGTATATATACGAAAAGCAACATAGGCAGTTAACAGTAATGTTGGTATAGGTCAAATAGGAAGGGGAAATGGATAACAAATAAAGTTAGAAGAGATTAGTGACTGAAATTTGTGTTGATATGAGTGAGGAAAGTGAACAATGGATTGAGCCTGCAAAAAAGAGATAGGTGAGTGGTTAGTTATCAATTTGATGAGTCCATAGTAGACTTTTATCTCTCCAGTCTTGGCAAAAGATAGTTTTATTATCAATTTTAATGATTTTATTATACCAGCTCGAGGATTAATTTAATACTGATTTTGAGGTCAAAAGAGAAGAAATATAAAATGGACGTAATATTCTGCTAGCAGTTTTGAGAATAGGAAGAGATATAGAGTTGAGTAAAGGATACTAATTCTGCAAAGGAGAAAGATTGAATAGGAGATTCTTAAAAATAATCGGGAGAAAGCATTTCTCCCTTTGACTTCTATTACGGCCTTCATCTTGTCCATCGGTGTGCAATTGGACTTACAAGTGTGCTTCTGCAGGATCCGAAATCAGAAATTCAAATATAAGTTTTTAACATACCTGTCTGGAGCACAGAGAAATCGGTATGACAGGCAGAGAAAGCGTGACAAAAATATGCACTTCTACAGCCAATCCAGACATGAGAGCAGCATTGAATTGGGCAGAGCAGGCTAGTTTTGCGCTCCTTCAGGGGATGGAGCCTGTGCTTGCTGTTGTTCTACACCCAGCAGTGCAGCTGGGTTGGCGAGATGCCCTATGACATCCCGCCAAATCGCATGTGCATTGACAGCATAGCCCACCATTCCCCTGCCTCCTCCTCCTCCTCCCTGCTGTTGTTGGCATGATGACCCCCACCCCCAAGCTTCGCCATCCGCTGTGAAAACCCCCCAAAAAAGATAATACCAGTTTTTTTTTGTTTTTTGTTTTTTTCTGTAGGAAGTGGGGCGACACTGGCATTGAGAAGGAAAATCGTTCAATATAATTGCTTCAAAATAGGATGCTTACATGTTTAGGAAGACACTTGATAGACTATTGGTACAATACTATATGGTTGCGTCGTTCATGGCTGTCTGTTTCTAATCCCAAACTAGGAATTTGATTGGCTATTTAAAAAATGTTAAAGATTTCGAAATATTACCCATCAGAGCAGTCTCTTAGGCAATCAAGCAGCTAACTGAAGACTCTATCATGCTAGCAAATTAATACCCATTTGTATCCCCATCTACAAAAGACCACCTACCTTCTTAAATTAAGCTGCAGCTTCTGCTCTACAAAAAGTTGAGTAGAACTGATTAACTTCTTTCAAAATCTCTGCTGGCCACGTATGTTCTTATTGTACTAGTTCCCACACTTTACAAGCTGCTTCTTGATTCTTGATCAGCTGCACCTCGTGTGCTAACTGTGCTCATAGACATACACTCTATGTGCCCCATATGGTCCAGTGCCCTTACATTTTCTTCTTTCTCTTTCAAAATTGGTAATATGCGCTTGACTACTGGAAGACCTTTTGTAATTGTTAATTGAAATAGTTTAGTAAATAGTATATGCTATCTTTTCCTTCTTGCTTCATAACAAAGATAATAGAGTAAGATGTACAGCCCCCCGAACCATAAGGATTATAACCGAGCCTTGATTGTCCACAATGTATTCCTTTATGTGGAACTTAAAGGAGCGAACTTTTGAATTGAACCCATTGTGAAAAGGCTCACAACAAGGGGCAATTATTAACACTGTAGCTAACTAGAATGTGACTGGTCTAATTTTAGCGGTACAAAGGGTGGTGGTGATGGACGGAGCGTCTGAACCAATCAAACACTCACATCCAGTCAACAGATCTGGGTTTATTCCATCACCGTTCTTTAGCCCACTCTGCAACCCCAGTTCAGACATGGCCATATGCAAATCAGTCTGATCCTGTGCCTCATGGGAACATTCCAGCCCGAACTGCCAAGCCATGCCTTCCCTGGACCGGAAACAAGCTTCCGAGGACCGGTTTCTGGCATTTCATCCGTCTTCAGCCCGGCTTGCTTGAATCCAGTGGCAAAGTGAGCAACAGACTCACGTCTGAGCATACCCTGCCAACTTATGGTGAACAAAGCGGTACAAAAGGGAGTGGTGATGGACGGAGTGTCTGAACCAATCAAACACTCACACCCAGTCAACAGATCTGGGTTTAATCCATCACCGTTCTTTAGCCCACTCTGCCACCCCAGTTCAGACATGGCCATATGCAAATCAGTCTGACCCTGTGCCTCATGGGAACAGTCCAGCCCGAACTGCCAAGCCATGCCTTCCCTGGACTGGAAACAAGCTTCCGAGGACCGGTTTCTGGCATTTCAGCCGTCTTCAGCCCGGCTTGCGTGAATCCAGTGGCAAAGTGAGCAAGGTACTCACGTCTGAGCATACCATGGCAACTTATGGTGAACAAAGCAGTACAAAAGGGGGTGGTGATGGACGGAGCGTCTGAACCAATCAAACACTGACACCCAGTCAACAGATCTGGGTTTAATCCATCACCGTTCTTTAGCCCACTCTGCCACCCCAGTTCAGACATGGCCATATGCAAATCAGTCTGACCCTGTGCCTCATGGGAACAGTCCAGCCCGAACTGCCAAGCCATGCCTTCCCTGGAACGGAAACAAGCTTCCGAGGACCAGTTTCTGGCATTACAGCCTTCTTCAGCCCGGCTTGCTTGAATCCAGTGGCAAACTGAGCAAGGGACTCACGTCTGAGCATACCCTGCCAACTTATGGTGAACAAAGCAGTACAAAAGGGGGTGGTGATGGACGGAGAGTCTGAACCAATCAAACACTGACACCCAGTCAACAGATCTGGGTTTAATCCATCACCGTTCTTTAGCCCACTCTGCCACCCCAGTTCAGACATGGCGATATGCAAATCAGTCTGACCCTGTGCCTCATGGGAACAATCCAGCCCGAACTGCCAAGCCATGCCTTCCCTGGACCGGAAACAAGCTTCCGAGGACCGGTTTCTGGCATTTCAGCCGTCTTCAGCAAGGCTTGCTTGAATCCAGTGGCAAAGTGAGCAAGGGACTCACGTCTGAGCATACCCTGCCAACTTATGGGGAACAAAGCGGTACAAAAGGGGGTGGTGATGGATGGAGCGTCTGAACCAATCAAACACTCACACCCAGTCAACAGATCTGGGTTTAATCCATCACCGTTCTTTAGCCCACTCTGCTACCCCAGTTCAGACATGGCCATATGCAAATCAGTCTGACCATGTGCCTCATGGGACCAGTCCAGCCCGAACTGCCAAGCCATGCCTTCCCTGGACCGGAAACAAGCTTCCGAGGACCGGTTTCTGGCATTTCAGCCGTCTTCAGCCCGGCTTGCTTGAATCCAGTGGCAAAGTGAGCAACGGACTCACGTCTGAGCATACCCTGCCAACTTATGTCGAACAAAGCGGTACAAAAGGGGGTGGTGATGGACGGAGCGTCTGAACCAATCAAACACTCACACCCAGTCAACAGATCTGGGTTTAATCCATCACCGTTCTTTAGCCCACTCTGCCACCCCAGTTCAGACATGGCCATATGCAAATCAGTCTGACCCTGTGCCTCAGGGGAACAGTCCAGCCCGAACTGCCAAGTCATGCCTGCCCTGGACCGGAAACAAGCTTCTGAGGACCGGTTTCTGGCATTTCAGCCGTCTTCAGCCCGGCTTGCTTGAATCCAGTGGCAAAGTGAGCAAGGGACTCATGTCTGAGCATACCCTGCCAACTTATTGCAAACAAAGCGGTACAAAAGGGGGTGGTGATGGACGGAGCGTCTGAACCAATCAAACACTCACACCCAGTCAACAGATCTGGGTTTAATCCATCACCGTTCTTTAGCCCACTCTGCCACCCCAGTTCAGACATGGCCATATGCAAATTCAATCTGACCCTGTGCCTCATGGGAACAGTCCAGCCCGAACTGCCGAGCCATGCCTTCCCTGGACCGGAAACAAGCTTACGAGGACCGGTTTCTGGTATTTCAGCCGTCTTTAGCCCGGCTTGCTTGAATCCGGTGGCAAAGTGAGCAAGGGACTCATGTCTGAGCATACCCTGCCAACTTATGGCGAACAAAGCGGTACAAAAGGGGGTGGTGATGGACAGAGCGTCTGAACCAATCAAACACTCACACCCAGTCAACAGATCTGGGTTTAATCCATCACCGTTCTTTAGCCCACTCTGCTACCCAGTTCAGACATGGCCAAATGCAAATCAGTCTGACCCTGTGCCTCATGGGAACAGTCCAGCCCGAACTGCCAAGCCTTGCCTTCCCTGGACCGGAAACGAGCTTCCGAGGACCGGTTTCTGGCATTTCAGCCGTCTTCAGGCCGGCTTGCTTGAATCCAGTGGCAAAGTGAGCAAGGGACTCACGTCTGAGCATACCCTCACCACCCCCTTTTGTACCACTTTGTTCGCCATAAGTTGGCAGGGTATGCTCAGACGTGAGTCCATTCCTCACTTTGCCACTGGATTCAAGCAAGCCGGCTGAAGCCGGCTGGAATGCCAGAAACTGGTCCTCGGAAGCTTGTTTCCGTCCAGGGAAGGCATGGCTTGGCAGTTCGGGCTGGACTGTTCCCATGAGACACAGGGTCAGACTGATATGCATATGGCCATGTCTGAACTGGGGTGGCAGAGTGGGCAAAAGAACGGTAATGGATTAAACCCAGATCTGTTGACTGGGTGTGAGTGTTTGATTGGCTCAGATGCTCCGTCCATCACCACCCCCTTTTGTACCACTTTGGTCTAAGTTTAGGGCAGTCCCACCATATGTGGAAGTGAATCCGCATTGAGTCACAACCCCTCCAGCAAGTGTCGCACCCTTATTCATTGCTCTCAAGCTGATTGTGGTCAGAAACCATTGTAACATCAATTTAAATGCTTGTGTCCCACATTGAAGGCAAATGGACGATTTTGCTGTCTTTCTCAGCCAGCATGAGAACGAGATCTAGTGACCTTTGTCTCATGTATGTTAGATCTGCAGTGGGGATGGACATGTCCAGGGCACTGTAAAGTCGTAAGAGTGCCTTTTCGGTGTCACCATCTGCCATCATATCTTCCACCCCTGTTATCTCCAATGAACTTAGGGGCATATTATCAAGGGCCATATCGCCGCTTTAGCAGCACTTTTTGCCACTAAATCGGCGATATTTTTATCGCCCTATCTGCAAGCTGTCGCTAACAGCAGTTAGCGACAGCTTTTAGGCGATAGAAAACGGTTTGGGGCCCGCTTTGCATGTCAGAGATACTTATCGCTAATGACATGCAAAGTGGGCGTACCCAAACTGTTAGCGACTGAAAGCAGTTTCTAACACAGCTTTCGCCTATTAACAAACTACTATAAAGAACAAGGGAACCCGCTAGGTAGGCAAGGACCTGGGGTATCAATTTTACAAAAAACAATGGCCCTTGACACAAAAATAGAAGATTATAATAATTATAGGCCACAATGTGCGCTATAATAGCAAAAAAGTCCAGCCGGACTTGCAGATTTATTCAATAATTCAGTAACCAATTTAAAGAACAATAAAACAGTGGGACACAGTCCTGTATCCACAACGCTTACATAAACTTGGAGACAATACAAACATATAGGATGTATCAGGCATGTAAACAAAAATGGAGCAAGAAAAGGAAACTCTACAATACGCTTGCTTCACATATGTGGGGAACAAAACAGATTATGCACATAATAGTGAACTAGTGTTAAGCCCACATATCATGTCCACGGCGTTTCGATCCATTCAAGGATAGTGGATCATCATCAGGACTACCATTGTCTGCCTGATAAAAAGCCTGCAAAAACGTGGACAAGGGGAACATATAACAATGAATTAGACTTCTGTGTATCACTTGAAATATTTCTAGAATTAGAACTCATACCATGCTCTTAAGGTGTTGATAATTCATACCTGTGTGAGAAGTGTCACGCAAACTGTGTTAAGCATTCACGGCGCAATGTGGTCAAAACATGCGACATAAACAAGGTGTGCAGTAATGGTTGTAATACAAGGTGTAGCTCACATACCTTGGTGAGTAATACTATATTGGCATTGAGTGAAGGTGAACCAAGGAAGTGAAGGCGATGAAATAATTACATCAGGGCGAGGAGAGCTGCCACGCTAAGTCCAGAAGGGCTGGGGGGACTGGGTCACAGCTAGCTAGCCGTGGTGTGCCGATGCGCTTGTACCTGGGTGAGAATTGCAATTGTCAGCAGATGAGTTAAGCTATAACCCAACCAAGGCCACACACCCTGAAGAAAAAGCTTACCGAGTGCCCTGGAGGGGAATGAAGCAGTAGACTCGGCACCGTAGTTGCGATTAGTCTAAAGGGCGTAATTAAGGGACATCAGACTAAGGACTGCTGTGGTAACAATAATGGTTACTAATGCACATAAACACTGTGTCCGGGGTGGCGCTTACCTGAGGTTTCAGTATTGGGACAGCTGTGCGGGGATCCTGGTAGTGCTACAGCTGGAGGCGAGGTCTCAAAGGAATTGCGGCGTGGGTCTCAGGGTGACGCGTGTGGAATTGAGGCAAGGTCGCTTGTAGGGAATATGGAACCGGGTGGGGGTCCAAGGGAGTGGGGGACCTAGGGTGATGAGAGAGTTACCAGTTAGTGCCGCCGCCGTGGGAGTGCCGTACGGCGCGAGGAAAGGGGAGTCTTACCCGTATGTTCAGCTATTAGATGGGCTGAGTAGGTTCCTGCAAAAGGGGGGGAAAAGACGAAACCTTAGCGACCCAGAGGCTACCTACAGTTTAGGTGAGGTGGAGCGGGCGGCGGAGCAAGGCTTACCTACGTCCTCGGTGGAACGACAGGAGACATCCCGGTGCACGATCGCGCCGTGGAGCGTCAGGAAGAGGGCGGGCTCAGCGGATATAGTTGTATCGGCCATGTTGAAGGAGGATGTTGGACGAATCAATCCGCCATCTTGGAAGGGGTAAAGGATTACCTCTAGTACTAAATAGTGGAATAGAGCTAGCCCATGGCAAGGCTTCCACTAGCAAACATAGGTGGGGTAAAAGGAGCAACCGGTTGTGATTGTGAATTGAGAAAAGGGGTGGTTCAGGGTAAATTAACCTAGTGCTTGAGTGAAGGAATTGAACATGCAGGTGCGTTATGATCCACATTCTCATACTTATACACATGGTTTCATAGAGAGACGAAGGAACCACCATTGTAATTTGCAATTGACCGGACAATTAATATACCATCATAGAAGCAGGGAAACATTGGCCACTAGTACTGTGGTTGTTCAATTGTCTGAGAGTGATTGATCATAAAAGTGAGGTCCAATCCTCAGTGCGGTTCAGGCCATTATGGATACTGTCAAAAAGGAGAATCATTTTCAGTTCCTCTTTGTTGAGCAAAAGTCCGATATCTCCTCCGCGTGGTGGCAGTTTTACACTCTTCAGGACAGTCCATTTAAGTTCATTGTCTGAGTGTCCTTTGGTACAGAAGTGGTCCACCAGGGGGGCGTTGGGAGTTTTACACCGAATCCTGCTGCGATGTTGACCAATTCTTGTCTTGACTTTCTGCCTTGTTTGGCCAACATATACAAGTTTACAAGGACATTGGATTAGGTAAATAACATCAGTACTGTTACAGTTCGTGAAACTTCTACATTCAATGGTGACTTTATCAAACACAAAGGATTTACCCTCAATAGTAAATTCGCAGACATTACATGAGCCACATTTTGCATGTCCTACCAACGGAGTTTGGGTCCATAAAGAATCATAAGTACTTAGATTTGGAGGGCTAGGAAGAGCAGCGCGAACCAGATGATCTTTTAAGTTAGAGCTCTTTTTATATGCAAACAGTGGCCGATCAAATTGCAAGGTGCCTGCATTAAGAGTGGGCCAATGCCTCAGTATACTTTTTTTGAGCTTATTGGATGAAGGAGAAAAAGTAGTAACACAGGTCAGTCTTGTGGTTGATTCTTTATTTTTTGGAGAAAGAAGTGCTTCTCTAGGACAGTACCAGGCACGTTTGGCAGATGTTCTTACTAGTCTGTTAGGGTACCCTCTTTGTTTGAGTTTGGTAGATAGAATAGCGGCTTCTCTGAAGTAATCCTCCTTGGCATATCAATTCCTTCTAATGCGGAGGAACTGGGAGTTGGGTAGCGAATCTCTAAGGGCTCTAGGGTGATTGCTGTTGTAGGCTAGCAGAGTATTCCTCTCTGTTGGTTTGCGGTGTAGTTTAGTGTGAAGATGACCATCCAGATGGTATATATTGAGGTCCAGAAAGGGGATGGAATCAGGACCGAGTCGAGTCTACTGCTTCATTCCCCTCCAGGGCACTCGGTAAGCTTTTTCTTCAGGGTGTGTGGCCTTGGTTGGGTTATAACTTAACTCATCTGCTGACAATTGCAATTCTCACCCAGGTACAAGCGCATCGGCACACCACGGCTAGCTAGCTGTGACCCAGTCCCCCCAGCCCTTCTGGACTTAGCGTGGCAGCTCTCCTCGCCCTGATGTAATTATTTCATCGCCTTCACTTCCTTGGTTCACCTTCACTCAATGCCAATATAGTATTACTCACCAAGGCATGTGAGCTACACCTTGTATTACAATCATTACTGCACACCTTGTTTATGTCGCATGTTTTGACCACATTGCGCCGTGGATGCTTAACACAGTTTGCGTGACACTTCTCACACAGGTATGAATTAGCAACACCTTAAGAGCATGGTATGAGTTCTAATTCTAGAAATATTTCAAGTGATACACAGAAGTCTAATTCATTGTTATATGTTCCCCTTGTCCACGTTTTTGCAGGCTTTTTATCAGGCAGACAATGGTAGTCCTGATGATGATCCACTATCCTTGAATGGATCGAAACGCCGTCGACATGATATGTGGGCTTAACACTAGTTCACTATTATGTGCATAATCTGTTTTGTTCCCCACAAAACAAGCGTATTGTAGAGTTTCCTTTTCTTGCTCCATTTTTGTTTACATGCCTGATACATCCTATATGTTTGTATTGTCTCCAAGTTTATGTAAGCGTTGTGGATACAGGACTGTGTCCCACTGTTTTATTGTTCTTTAAATTGGTTACTGAATTATTGAATAAATCTGCAAGTCCGGCTGGACTTTTTTGCTATTATAGCGCACATTGTGGCCTATAATTATTATAATCTTCTATTTTTGTGTCAAGGGCCATTGTTTTTCGTAAAATCGCCTATTAACAAGGCAGGCAAAGCGATAAAAAAGATTGTGCTAAGCGCGATTATCGCTAAAATCTAACGCCTGCTAAAAACATGACTTACCTGTTTATCCAATGGGATTGCATTGCCAGGTTAAGTCCCCATTGACGTTAATGCGTGAAAATCGCTGCATTTCCAGCGATATTCACGCATTTCTCCGCTATCGCTGGATGTTTTAGCACAATGGAGAAAAACGTTGCTAATAGCATGTTTTCTCCGCTAACATATCCAGCGATAGGCAGCAATACAAAAAATAAATGCGCTTACGATAAATGTCTCTATTTCTTGCTAATATGCCCCCTAATTCCCTTACTCAGAGTTGTCTGGCCCAGTGTAAGAGTTGTGTATTATGGTAAAGATCCATAGTTCTCAACTGAAGGTCATTTGCGCATTGTTCCCTGGTCTTAGGCATGCCTTTAGTGTAGGGATGGCCAAGGCAGAGCGTGTCACTCCGTGTCACTCCTCCCCAATTGCAGTATTCCCTGTCTGTCATATCTGGTGGGGATTCAGGGTTACCTAGAACCTGAGTAAAAAGGGAGGGATATGTGATGACTCGTCTGGTTTGGACCTTCTTCATCCAGCACTGTAATGTCACCTCTGTCGCCTAGGCTAGAGGCTCCAGGGAGCGCTGTATTTTCGGGGACATCCACAGAAGGTGGTGCGATAATAGCAGGGAAGAATTATGTTTTAAACAACACCAGGGTTTGTCAGCATCTGTGGAGCACCACGCAAGGGCTAATTTGAGCTATACTACTAAAATATACTGTACCAGGTTGGATGCTTCCCTTCCCCCTTCTGCTAGAGTCCTAGTCATAAGGACTCCAGCTATACATGGTTGATGATATTCCAAATGGAAGCCCATAGTTTGGTTTGTATAGATTTTAGAACATCTAGGGGGATCTTGAACAGTAGACATCTAAAAAGATAGAGGAATCAATGGAGGACATTCATTTTGATCCAGTTATCCTGTCCAGCCTTTACATTTCGAGCTGGCCCCAATTGTACAGATCCTTGAATAAGGTTTTAGGTAAACATGGTACTTTCCTTTAGAATAATTTTCTAGTGCTAGGTGGGATACATGTCAAAGGCAATTTGTATCCAACAACCAGAGGCGATCTGTTCGCTTTCTGTATAATTCTACACTACACCCACCACTTGGGATTTTTGAGCGTTTATCTTGCATCCGGCAAGGTGCTGGAAGCAGTCAAGCTCCTCCATTATTGCCAATGAAGAGACAGCGTGGTTTGTCAAAAAGCATAAGATATCACTGGCAAAAATTGCCATTTTTACCTGCCCATTTTCTGTTTCCAGGCCTGTGATCCTCGGGTTAGCATGAATATGATGGTAAAATGGTAATGGCAAAGATTTTGGGTGAAAAGGAACAGCCCTGATGTGTCCCCTGAGTCAGACCTACAGTATGGGAGAGGTATGATTGGATCTGAATTCTAGTGGTTGGCCTCACATAGTTTGCTAGCATAAAAGTCTTCATCTGAGATCCCATCATGATTTTATCTAGGGTTTTGATTTGTAAAGCCCAGTCCTCATGGCCAAAGGTTTTCTCCTCATTGCGCAAGATCAGGATGGCCTGTGTGTTGAAGAGCGTTGCTCTGCCAATTATATTGACCACCAGCCTTGCAGTGTTTTCTGTATGATGATCTGTGATGAGCCCCAATTGGTGAAGGGGAAATCAGGTCCTGCCATACCCTCTTCAACCTACAATTCAGTATTTTTGTATAATCTTTACATAACTGTGAGAGCTATTGGTCAATAGATTCCACAATCCCATTAGTCCTTTCCTGGTTTTGCTATAAGCATTAATAGGGAGTCCAACATTGAGGGAGTGACTTCACATGTGCCCAGGAAAGAGTTAATGGTCTTTGTCAGGTACGGGGTAATAGACTGACGAAAAACCTGTAAAAGAAGGTGGGAAAAGCACCTGGTCCTGACATCTTGTCATTGGGAAGCATTTCTATAGCCTGCAGGACCTCTACTTCCGAGTTGATCTGTCCACCTCCTTGTTCCGAGGAAGGTGGGGGGCCCAGGATCCACTTTCAACATGAACCAGCTCATTCTCTCAAACTCCAGAACATCTCTTTTGGGGAAGTTTATCTATCCCCATTGGGCCGAGAAGTTCCAAAGCCTGCCACCGTCCAATTTGCCCCTTGCCTAAGTCAGATCATGGACAGAGGTCGACCATCATTGATCTTGCCTCAAACAAGGCCATCCCTGCGCTTTTCATCTGCTAAGTGTTAGCATGAACTCCCAGTTGTCACCACTGACCACAGGCTCTACTCCACAATGCCGCTCTTATCACTCCCTCCTGGCATGCGGTCTTCTCAACATAGATGGCAGCATGTAGGTAACCTCTTCTCTCTTCATGGACAAACTGCAGTAGCCAATTCATCAGAGGGCTTTCCCGCGATCACTCCCAAGGCAGCCATCTTGAAGAGCTTAGAAGCCGGCAAGGGGGAGCTGTGTCAAAACCTCAGTCATACTCCTTTTAGCTTCATTAGCACCAATGCCTGCCTTAACTCAGGAATGAGCAGGTCCACGACTCATTTCTCTATTGTGGGGCCTATTGGAGTCTTTGGGCCTGTTAAATGCCACTGGAAGCCCCTCGGCTATAAAAGTTCAGCGAGGACGAGTGTCCAAGGGTGGTCGTCTTGGCTACACCCCTTCACCACCTTCTTCATGATACCACGTCACCCTCTATTATGCTTCCCATGCCACCCTTTTCATGTTCTCCACAATCTGGAACCTCCTCCACTGACAATGCAACACCTTTTTCTCAATCCACCAATGGCCTATCTCACCTCTTCCTCCACTCCTTCATAAAAGAAATTCTGCTACCTTACTTTCTAACACACTTCTCTCCGTATACTTGCAGGCCTACACAATGACATTTAATATGACCTCTAGTGATCTAGTTAGATATACCCCTGCCACTTCACAAAGTCAACACAACAGCTACTATTTTGCTACTTTCACTTGCTCCAGACACTCAGAAACACCGAGCATACCACTTTACCAATTTTCACTTCCTCCCTTAACTTCCTCTCATAGCCACCCCTGCATTGGTAAGGACTGTTAGTTTAGGTTGTCCCCCGTTATTGATGATTACTCTGTTAACTATCTGACTGACACTATCAGCCCCTTGCTTAATAAAATTGATGCCCTCACTAAGTTTGTTGACAATTTAGCGATCATATCTTCAACACACTGGTTCCTGGTAACACCTGTTGATAAGCTGCATCAGGAAAGACTACGGTTAGGAATCCCATCACTCAGGGTGCTATGCTTACATATCCTTGCTCCAACTGGCTACCACATCCTTACAGAACCACCCCTCCTCTTCCCTGAAAGGAAAATGAGTCTGTGTTATATGGTTTCAAACTTCAGTTGCAGGCAAAACAGGCTAATAATTTGGCCTCAAATAACTCTGATGGTCTCCTGATGTGAAGTCCTGGGAGTTGACACCTACAACAGGTACATGAGCCCCGCACATGCTTATCTTCCAGGAAGAAAGTCTGATTCCAGGATTCTTATTGAAATTTGTCTGGAATCGTCCCCTTATAAGAGTATTGCCTCCTCAACATTACGCTGAATGCTACATGACTGCCAGTTGGCTGTTAAAAACCGCTCTAAGATTGAAGATTCTGTTATTGATTTGAAGCACATTTTCATGACAGTGATTGAAACTTGACTTCATGACCAATACTACTGTGTTATTGATCTATTTGTACCACTGGACTATTTCCTTTTTCATTTGTACAAAGTCAGCTGGTGGATGAGTTACATTGATTCAGCATAATGATCTGCTGACTAATGGCGGCTGACTCGGTCGCCACACTTCTCTACCTCACAGTTCAAATTAAATCCTCCCCCTCCAATTCAACAACAATAACCATTATTTTGCACCCCCTCACAGGAGTGAACACCTACTTTGTTGAGAAAAACATGGAACACAGAGCATCTCAATTCAAGTTGGTCATCAACATTCACATCTTTATTGGACAACCTCCTGCTAGGTAAAAAAGATCTGATTCAACACTTTATCGTGTTACCTAATATGGAAGGTACAACTTGATCTCATTTTTGCCAAAGAGAATTCCACTTTAGTTGAAAATCCTGTCAAAGTGGGTTGGTCTGATCACTACCAAATTCCATTCTTTAAGACCTTTAAAACAACTACCACTGTAGGTCAAACCAAGAACCTGGAAAAGTGGCTTCGAGATCTAAGGAACATCATAAGCAACCAAGTCAGTGATGAATTGACCAAAAATATTCATGAAAGTGCGCTAATTAGAGAAAAAGAAGCAAGAGTAAGATTGCTTCAATTGTAGTGCACCAAATAGTTTGATGATGAGAAGAAACTACTTTGCTTGACTATTCTCTCTTGGTGTTGTAACATCTCAGTGTGACCAGAAGACCTTACAAAAACATATATCACAATACAGATCATTATCCACCAGATCCCAATGGAATTTGTCAAACATAGACCTAAGAAACGTTTTGAGATGGTTAAATCCCTTTGGCATCAACTAGTTTGATTGAACCACAAACGAAACGTGAAGAATTAAGTTTTTTCTTTGAGACAATTGTCAAAGCCACTGAACCTTTGTTCCCATCACTTCTCAGCTCTCCTTTCCCAGTCACTTGCAGAAAATCTCCAAACAGCTTGACTATTTAAAATCTTCAAAGTAAGCCCTTGAAACATGCTTTAAATCTGCCACCATATAACCTAGTTAAAGAGATGCATACTATCTTGGTGCCTTGCTAGGCTAACCTGAATGATATATCCCTTTCTTACTGACTGTCTAGAAGTAGGTCAAACTGAGGAAAACAAAAATGTGTTTGGTGAATTACTTGAATTAATGTCAGCCACTACTAATTACTCTAGGCCACACCCAAGTCCATTGTTTGTTTGCCCACCATATCACTTTAGACAGGAATCCATTATATCCAATTCAGCAATGGTCCTTCTCCAATAGTCCACTGCCAGTCCAGGTCTCCTCTGAACAGGAACATGAACAGCCTAAAGCCTATTTAAGCTTGTTTCAACCTTGCCAGTTGTGTATAGCTTACGTCATATGGGGCTGTGAGTACGGAACCCAAGTGTGGGCATAACAGTCACACTTCAAATTTTCTACAAATGAAACCAAAATATTATAGATGGATTGCTTGACTTAGTCTAAGCCACTGACAATTGACTATCACTGACTATCAACCACAATCCAGTCTATCATTTTTATTTTGGCCATAATGCCACCTCACTCAGGAATCAGCCATATCCAAATCAGTATTGATTTTACTCCAATAGCAACAGCCAAGCCCAAACAGCCAGGGCATGTGCCCTCTGAGAGGGAACATAAATAACCTCAGACTGGTAGCTGCACGTTTGGGCCTCGTCTGTTGGGTGCGGTTTGAGTCCTATGGCACAATGAGCATAGGAATCATATCTGGGCATACCTGTTGTCCTTTGGGCATCAAACTGAGGAATCAATCCATCATATCATTTGTAAAGCGCACTACTCACCCAGTGAGGGTCTCAAGGCGCTAGGGTGGGGAATGCAGCAACTGTTCAAAAAGCCAGGTCTTGAGGAGTTTACTGAAGGTCTTGGGTCTGCCGTAGGTGGATGGGGAGGGTGTTCCAGGTCTTGGCGGTGAGGTGGGAGAACGATCTGCCGCCAGAGGTCGCTCTTCGGAAGTGGGCAGTGCTTGAATTAATCTCAGCCAGTTTTAGGCTATTTGGTCAAGCAGGTTAACTAGGTAAAAACGTTCCTTGAAAATCCTCCACTGGCACTGATGCTCTGAATAACTTCCGTCTTATCAAATGTCTACATTTCATAGCTGAATAACTGAAAAGTTGTGTTAGTAACCAACTAAAACAAGTTGTGAAACACAAATATCTCTTTGACAATTTTCAGTCTGGTTTCAGTGCTGGCCATATTACTGATACAGATGTACTGTAAATCAATGATGATAACCTCTGTCTGTTATACAAAAGTGGTGCTTGCCAGATGATAGTACTAGAGCTCTATGCTGCCTCTGATACTGACAATCACAATATCTTTCTTTGCACAATTAAAAAGGGTATGGGCTTAAACAGAAGCTTCTAAATTCATCTACTTCTGACCTCCCAAATTACTAAAATTGTGAACTAATTTTTCTATCCTGCTCCTTTTTATCAAGGATTCCTTCCAGGGGTCTGCGCTTGCTCTTGTACTTTTTATTCTCCATCTTGAGCCTTTTAGTGAAATCATCAGAGAATCAGGCAATATCTTCAGTATGAAGTCGATCTTTAGCTGAAGCCCTTCCTTCTTGACATTACATTGGTAGACTTGATCCTAGACAACATAAAAGCATGGATGACCCTTGCATGACCTTAAACTCAATGCAAGTAAAATAGATAATCTCATTATATCTTCTCATTATGATGTCACTGAAGTTCAGAAATATTTGCCATAGCTAAAATCTAATTTTAAACTGCTTGCTGGCCATCATTAAGAACATCAAATTCCTAGACTTAACCATCAACCAAACCCTCGAGAACATATCAACAGTATTACAAGGAGCACGAATCACCAGCTCAGATGGATTAATCGAATCATAGCTCTCCTCCTCCAAAAAAGGACTTAGGTTTTGATTGTACTGAGAACTGATTTTGACAACACCATGCTCTCTAGCATTCCCAAAACTCACTTTGCTCCACTCAAAGCAACCATGTATTTTGCTCCTTGCCTAATCTCAAGGATTGACCGTTCAGATCACATTGTCACTGTACTGCATTTATTGGGCTTGCTACCTATTGATATGGTACATCAACCGATACTCCTCAAAGTATGTCACACTTTTTAGCAACTGCCTTGAGGCAATACACTGTTAGGTGGATATACATTTTTAAAACTTAATGCACAAGAAAAAGCCCCTTGTGGGAGGTTAAGATTCTCAAGCTTGTGAATCATTGCTGTGGCTTTCTTTGGTAGGAATGCAACCGTACCGTGCCCCCAAAATAAGAACTCTTGGCATAACATTAAAAAAGGAACTCTTGCTTAATGGTCAGATCATGTTGGTCTCAGCATCCTGATTCTACCAGCTGCATCTGCCATGTCCAATCCAATCCAATCTTTATTTCGATCTATTAGATCATAAAAGATATACAGACAATCAAAGTCATTATGATTTAAACAGATCAATAAAACATTGTTATAAAAGTTAAACTACAACATATGAGTCAATTCATCCTCTAAAATGCTTAAAATCATTAATAGGCTAGAATTATTAAAAATTCACTTCCGCCTTCAAAAGGCGGGTGCGAGCGTGCCACATTGCTGTTAAATACTTTGCCACTGCGAACACTATTGGGGGCGACACATCAGTCTTTAGGATTCTGTACACAGGGAGGAACTGTCTGAAGCCCAGATTTTTGAGAAGGGAGACAAGCCAATAATTCCTGATTTTTTGATAGGCTTTGCAGAAGAGTACCACATGTATATCATTTTCTTGGAAATGCGCGCATGCAGGGCAATGCTCTGTGGTCGGAGGCAAGGACCAAGAGCTGGTGAATGACCTGTGGGGTAGTGTGCCATATCGCCACTGCAGAAATAACTTCCTGGTTAGCACCGGGGTCATGCCATCCAAAACACATTCCAGGGAGTAGAAGTCTTTATATTGAATGAATAGGTTCGTTAGGGAACCCTCACACGTGCTATCCAAAGCAATAGTAAGTTTTAAATCGTAATAAGCTTTTGACAGTGCTTTGCGTGGAATCCTGCTACTTGCGTTTGTGGTATTGGGTTCTCCAGGCCTACATACTCCACAGAAATACCCACTACACCGTAAGAACTGTTGGCACAGAAAATGGAAAATGCAAAAGACAAGTTTATGAAGACCCCATGGGGTGGTGGTACATTCCTACAGCACCCTTCGGCAATGCAAGAAGTATCACACCGAACATCGGTGCGAGTCCTTCTTTTATACAGTTTTCAACATGAGAAAGGTAGGCGGTACATGGTTACAGAGTTTTCGGTACATATATGGTCAATTTTGGAACACAGCCAACTCATGGGAGGGGTTACAATACCACTGGTCAGTTTGGCGGAACATTCTTAAGGGGTGACTGGTCAGTCGGAACTGCACATGCGCAGGCTTGGCCGTTACTAAAAATAGCCTGTTGCTGGGCAAACTCGAGTGGTCAGTGGCACGGACAAAGGACTAAAGGGCACGCTGACCACGAGGCCGCTAATTCTCTAAAATGGCCGCCGTAACATTCAAAATGGCGTTTTTCAAGTAAGGCCAAGATAAGGATAATAAAGTGTAGCAAAGCTAAGCGCTAACCCAGCCATTGTCAAATTACGACAGACGACCCTTTTAGCGTTTAGCTGAAGCTACCTCATAATGGACATAGTCAGGATACTCATCTTCTATATCGATCGACATAATCTGGGCTACTTCTTTATGAAGCATTGATTCATTTTGGGCAAAAGCTCGTCTGGATGGAATACAGGCTGATAAACACATAGAACATAATGCAGGGCCACATTGTATACACAGACATAAGAAGAATAATATCCCAACTATGATACATAAAATTGTCAGTAGCTTCCAGCCCCATGTACTAAGCATTGACCAGAACCACCCCGAAAAGGTCCATGTACCATTGTCCGGATGTATTTCAGCAGCAATTTTATGCAATTTAGATATGGCATCATATACAGATGGTGAATTGTCTGGTACGTAAACACAGCAGCTACTTCCGATAATTCGGCATGCCCCCCCTCGATCGGCTAGAACTACATCTAGAACCATCCGGTTCTGGAGCGTTACAATTCTAGATATTTGAAGTTCTTCAGTTATATTCCCCAATGCAAAAGCAGTATCATTAGCTACAGCCTCAACAACACGGGTCAGTCGTCGTATCTTTCGACTGTTTAGAGCAGCTCCCACAAAGGAAAACAAACCCAAATTAAAATCCACATATTGTTGCAGAGCAGTATCGGTCTGGTCAATATCTTCAAGGACTACAGCTCTTTTAACTCTGTTCAGCACAAAATCATGATATAAAACGTAATCATTATGGTACATTGGTGGGGCGATAAATACAGGGGGCAATACAAAAGAGATATAGCACGTGCCTAACCATCCTAAAGGAAGACAATGATAACCTTTGTTGCCACAGATGAAGTATGTATTTCGGGATGCTACAAACGAAATGCCATTCGGACTGTCAAAGGTAAGTGTGGTGTTACATTCACTTTTGCCAACCGGGATTGTACCTTTATTTCGTATACAGAGATCAGCCTTAGTATCTATAACATTTATAACATGAGAGTTGGACATGTTTATGTTCCGTTGGTTACTGTAAATTCGAAGTGCAGACACATTATCAGGGCGGTACTCCTCCCATTCAAATCAAGTGCCCTCAGCTTGTGGATAACCATCCCGATCATGGTAACATATTTTATTCAAACGGAAAAGCACCCCCCCTTTTGTTGGCCATCGCAAAGTAAACAGAAGAGTATACCAGGCATTGCAAGAACCATTGTGGGAAAAAGGGAGTGGGATAAGCGGTGTGCCTCCTTTCGTCTGATGTCCAGGCAACATCCCACATACCCAACAGTTAGAAGTGCTCGTCATATTGTGAGTATGATGCAAAATTTTAATGAAGCTATTGTTCAAGTAAGTTTGTCGGTGCCGTTCTTCATGATAGGGTAAGGTGAAATGGAAATGTTCAGATGGAGCCGGGGTAGTCGGCAGCAAATGTTCTCGTACAGGTACCACAAGTTCTACTACCCAGGCTATCACTGCTATCATCACAATTGTCAATACAAACAATATAGCACCAAGAATTCTTTTATCTCGTGATGCTGAAGACGCCATAGTTCAAAAAGTTCACAATGTCTCAAATATACAACTAAAAAACAAAAATGTGAGTGCTGAGCTCCGAGGTAGCCGTTGTTTTCTTCTCCGGGGTCAAGACGGGTGTCGCTACTCTTAGCAGAACTGATCCCCCCCCCCTTGAGATTCCCAGCTTCCATTTCACAAACCTGGAGCGGTAACTCAACCAGTCTCGCACAAAAAAAAAGAAATCTTCCTCCTATCGTGGCCGCAGATTGTATCGTTGTTGTCCAGAAACAGTGTGGTCCGGGAAGGCTCCCTCAGATTCGGCCGACGTCACAGCTGGGCTCTTTTCCTCGTCCAAGATATCTCTGTAGTCGGTCAACGCTGTCGGGCTCACCAGATCCGGAGAGACACGACGGCAGTGGGTAGAGTGCACCCACCGTTTCCTGTTGGTCACTCGCACAGCCGTTCGAGTTGCAAGCAGGACTTGCTCGGGGCCACGCCACCTCGGTTCCAAGCTGTTCGCTCTCTCGAAGGATTTTACCATCACAAAATCACCAGGACGAAGATTGTGAGCCTCTCCACTGGAATTGTCAGGGAGCGCTTCTCGAACCTGCTGGTGAATGGAAAGTAAATCATTTGTTAATCGTGCCAAATAATCGTTCATCATTATACAAGGCACTTCATGTAACACTCGCGGCTTAGGAACTCCCCATATATTCATTGGCCTTCCAAACACCACTTCATAAGGTGTGAGGCCAGTTCGAGAGTGGGGCACTGATCTAATAGAGAGTAACGCTAACGGCAAGGCATCCGGCCACTTCAAAGACGTGGATGCCACAATCTTAGCCAACTTTAGTTTCAAAGTGGCATTGTACCGTTCGACAAGACCTGCTGACTGAGGATGGAACACAGCGTGAAACTTTTGCTGAATCCCCAATCCCTTCAACACATATTCCACAATCTTCCCAACAAAATGAGGACCATTATCGCTCCACAAAAATTTGCAAACGCCATATCGAGGGAAGTACTCTTTGAGCAAAACCTTAGCCGTTGTCAAAGCTGTATTGTCTTTCGTGGGGAAGGCCTCAACCCATTTGCTAAAAGCACATACCACCACTAAGACATACTTAAGGTTATTGCAACGCTCAAGCTGGATGTAATCCATTTGTAGTACCTCGAATGGTGCAGAAGGAGGAACGAACCCTCCCTTCGGAGTATGCGTCCCTTTTGCAGGATTGTGCTGTAAACATATCAAACAGGTCTGCACTACTCTCTTGGCCGTGTTGGCAATCTCAGGATGCTTAACACACAATAGAGCAGTCACTGGATGTATGTGCCTACAACAGTGCCCGTGCGGTACTGGTGGTGAATGCGTGAAGCAAGGCTGCCAAAAGTATAAGCTATTGGTGATGGGAGGCTGAAACAATTCCCATCAGACCACCCATGTGGTGGAGTTTACGTCACGTGGGAACTGTTGATCATGCCATCCCAGGTCCGCCCACATGATGCCAGTGCAGGAGTGGATGTCGGAAGTGGTGATCATAATCTACCTCTACAAATGATGTGAATGAAAAAAGTGCAGTGCTCAAATAATAAAATTGGCTACCAGGACTACAGAAAATGAAACGTACCTCCACTTCCGCTCATTTTCAGAGCTGGGGCACCGACGGACAGAGCGGGGCCTCATTCCCCCGAGCGGTTGCCGGGTGAGGTGAGGTCATCATCCACACAAGGCTGGGAAGAAGAATCATTCCCTTCCTTCCAGTGGGCATTTAAGTATTTAAAGTCCTGGTATATATGTAACTTTTTCAGTACAAGTTTGAATTCTTCTGGTATATATGTAAACTTTTTTAGTACATGTTTGAATTCTTTACCAATACACTCTATATGTAGTTGCAGTAGCCATTTTTTTCAATCGGTCCTGAAGAAAGCCGGGTCAGATACCCTAACGGCTGAAACATGTCGACCTAACTGCACAGCGCTAGAGGGTAGTCTTACTACCCAGCGTGTTTTTAATCCTTGACACCAGGACTTCTGTTTAAACATCTTCTGTAGTCCTGGTAGCCAATTTTATTATTTGAGCACTGCACTTTTTTCATTCACATCATTTGTAGAGGTAGATTATGATCACCACTTCCGACATCCACTCCTGCACTGGCATCATGTGGGCGGACCTGGGATGGCATGATCAACAGTTCCCACGTGACGTTAACTTCACCACATGGGTGGTCTGATGGGAATTGTTTCAGCCTCCCATCACCAATAGCTTATACTTTTGGCAGCCTTGCTTCACGCATTCACCACCAGTACCGCACAGGCACTGTTGTAGGCACATACTTCCAGTGACTTGATCTGCTCTATTGTGTGTTATGTATCTTGATATAGGGGAGCGAGCAGACAGGTCATAAAACATTCCCCTTGACCCCCCTTTTTTGTTTCGAATCTCAGGATGCTCCCAAACTCGTGTTAACAATCGAGTGATTGCAAGAGCTCCAACATGTGCCAACCCATGTGTCATCTGGACCATCGCTTGCAAGTAAGCTGCAGGCAATTTCCATCGTTCCATATCCTTGCTCCTCCAACAACCCTCATCATCCAGCACCCCTTCTGCTGCCCATGTTACAAGTTCTGCTTCAGTCGCTGATTTCTGAATGTCTAATATCTCTGCTCTAGCATCATGCCATCGCTCAGCCTGCGACTTCACTACATACATGGGGGAGTCGGTTCGTGACATAGCTGTTTGTCTTGCTATACTGTCCGCAAAAGCATTGCCTTGTCCCACTTTGTCGGTGATCTTTTTATGTGCACTACATTTGATTATCGCCACTTTCTTCGGACAAAGTAGCGCATTCAAAAGATCACGCACTAATTCTCCGTGCATAATGTGTACTCCGTGCGAAGTCAAAAACCCGCGTTCTCTCCAGAGTAGGCCGAAGTCATGCGCTACTCCGAAGGCGTACCGGCTGTCTGTGTAGTTGTTCACACATAAGCCAGCACTCAATTCGCAGGCTCTTGTCAAAGCTATCAGCTCCGCTGCTTGAGCCGATTTCTGGGGTATTCGTGCTGTTTCTACCACCGTCTTAAGTGACGTGATCGCATATGCTGCAGAAGTTGTGCCATCTGGCAGCCTCAAACACGATCCATCAACCCACAGTTCCCCATCCACATCTGGAAGTGGCATATCCTGTAAGTCGACACGACCCTTTGTTTGTTCCTCGGTCAGGAAAACACAATCATGGTGCTTTTCCTGCTGTCCCTCATCAACCGGATATGGCAATAAAGTGGCAGGGTTCAGGGTAGCACATCTTTTCAGTGTGATATGTGGCGCCAGGAGTGTGAGCTCATATCCTGTTAAACGTGCGCTCGTGAGATACTGTGTTTTCGTTTGATTCAACAGGGCATCTACTGCATGGGGAACTAGCACCAACAATTTGTGCGACAAAACTATTCCCTCACTCTGCCGTATAGCTACTGCTGTTGCTGCAACCGCTCGGAAACACCCAGGTAACCCTCGCGCTACAGGATCAAGAATGGCTGAAAAGTACGCACATGGCCTCTGCTTATCCCCGTGTGTCTGCACTAACACTGATAGCGCGCACCCATCTTTCTCGTGCACATACAACGTGAATATCTTTGTGTAATCTGGTGTACCTAACACGGGTGCAGAGCAAAGGGCCTGTCTCAATTGATCAAAAGCAGTCTGACATTCATCTGTCCATTCAAGGGGCATTGGCGTAGTTTTGGACAATAACGCTAACAAAGGTTTGATAATGTGCGAAAACCCCATGATCCACTGTCTACAAAAGGACGTTAATCCTATGAAGGCTCGTACATCTCTCTGAGTGCGGGGGACTGGTGTATCTAAAATCACTTGAATTCGATCAGATGTTAATGCACGCCCCTCCTTAGACAAAAGATGACCGAGGTAGGTCACCTTGGGTCTACAGTATTGTAGCTTTTTCTTAGAGACTTTATGATTATTCTGAGCCAAAAAGGAAAGCAAGGCAAGTGTACTTTCCTCGCATTGTGCATAGGTGTCTCCAGCTAACAGGAGATCGTCAACATATTGGATAAGGGCTACTCCAGATTGCAATTCAAATGAATCAAGCTGTCTTTTTAAGGCCTGGCTATAAATGCTAGGACTCTCTGTGTAACCTTGAGGAACACGACAAAATCTATACGATTTATTATTTAACGTGAAGCCAAATAGGTATCTGCTGTCAGGATGAATGGGAATAGAAAAGAACGCATTATTAAGGTCAATAACAGAAAAGGTCGTTGCAGTTGGGGGGACCAAGGTAAGCAATGTCGTGATATCAGACACCACCGGGTACTGGGGAATGACAATTTTGTTAATTTCTCTCAAATCAATAATAAATCGATAGATTTTGTCGTCAGTGTCTTTCTTAAGGATCGGAAGAATAGGGCTGTTGCAGACATTGTAAGGAACTTCCTCCACTACTCCTGCAATAATCAAATCCTGAACGATGTGCGTCAGGGAAATTTCACCTTCCCTAGATATCTTGTACTGCGGTACACGTGGCAAAAGTACTCCCTCCTTAACAGTAATTCGAATAGGCGGGATAAGCATTTGTCCCACATCCGTATCCGAAGTTGCCCATAACGTGTGTGGGAGAGTGGCTAATGCTTCAATTTCCTTCATAGTACAAAATCTGCCTGAATCTGGATAATTGTCATTCAAAATAACGCGCACTCCTTCAGGAGTGCAGCGTATCGTTGCTCGAAAATATTTGAGCAAATCAATGCCCATAATGTTATCTGGAGTGTACAGTGACAACAAAAATGGACAAAAACTAAAAAATTTGTCAATACAAAATGCAAGAGGTTGTGATAATGGGCTTGGAAAGAGTGTGCCATCAAACCCTATACATGTTATCGTTTCGCCAGACAGGGGAGCCCATGGAACCAACTTTTTAGACAAAGCACTACGAGTAGCTCCTGTGTCAACTAAAAACTGATCAGTAGAACCCAAAATGCCCGCTGATACATATGGACCTCTTTGATCTACTGGCACTTCAACCGATTCCACACCCCATCCTACGCAATCCTATGCATGCACATAATCCTGATTCTCCACATTCTCACCCTCCGATATCTGATACTGAATCCGTCGATCAAAGGTGTTTCGTTCATCCTGACCACGACCCCTCACTTCGAACCTACCACGATCATCTCCGCCACCTCTCGCTCCCGAATAACTATTCCGCGACCTTCCACCTCCTCGACTACGCTGACTACGCTGCTCACGAAGCACCGGGCAATCAGCCCAGTGTCCAAACTCTTTGCAATAAGCACATTGGTCTTCAGCAATATCAGTACGACCATACGACGCATTACCCCCTCCTCGCCTGCTTCTATCATTCCCTCTAGATTGCGCACCACGAACCTGTGCCAACATCACCTTCGTTTTCAATTCCTTCGCTTTCTTATCAACACTTTCTTTAGCCTCTATTTCCTGCCGCTCGTAATACTGAGCCATTGTTAACAAAGACGCAGGGGTCGCTGTGGTCCAGGAACTTTCACTTGTCTTTAATCTTTTTGCAATCTCCGGTAGGAGATTAGCCACATACTTATCTACAAACAAATGCCTACCCGTATCATCTGTTAACGATTGACCACTGTAATCATGAAACGCTTCTTCAAAACGCGTGAAGAAGTCAGATACCGATTCATCTTGCTTCTGTTTGCACGAAGCTAGCATAGTCCAATCGATCTTCTTAGGGGGAACAAGCGTTTTCAATTTGTTCAAAATAGCTGTTGGAAGATCTAAAATTAGCTGACATGGTTTGCATGCAGGCTCCCTATCTAAATCAGCCTGGCTTATCTCTTTCCAGGTTGCCCCAAACATTGCTTGATCATCAAACTTACGAATCGCTCTCCACATATCAGGGGGGAGAATTAATCCAAAAAAAAGATCTATATCAACAAGCGTCATAACACAAGAAGAAATAGCTCCCTCTACTCCTTCATAGAAAGCTGCCGGATTTTTACGGGATCAGGTAAAGCATTTTTCAACGCCATAACATCCGCTCTATTCCAAGGCGTATACACCCAATTATATATAAAATACCCCTTTGCATCTGCTGACATTTTATCGTCGTCTGTACCTTGCCCTTTAGGGGGAACATACAAAGGTGCAGCTTCACGCATAGGCATAACATGCACTTTAGAACTCTTATCTGTTCCCAGGATAGAACACTGTTTGGACTGCTCCGTCGACTCCGGCCCAGGCTGCTCTGATGCCTTTCGTACTTCCCGCAATCTGGACGCCTCATCCCATAGTTGGATCAATTGTAAGAAAAACGCGTCTGCATCTGAAAGAACAAATAAACCTTTACGCATATTCTCATGGTGAACTGACATATCCTTGGGTTCTAAATCCACTGAATTTTTACGGAATCGATCAATAACTTCATCTGCAAAGGTATTTAAAAAACACATCAATTCTCGTTCCGACCACTTATCCTTTTCAGCTATAACCTCTGACATAGTTATTCTATTCAAATTCAATTTTCTGGCTAAACCACGCAATTCCGCGGCTCTCTCTGCTGTTAACCTCGTACTCGTCTTATCCCGACCTTCATCACCGGAATCCTCAGACGGGGCCGTAGGCTGAACGTACGGAGGCGTAGATCGATCTAATAACGAAAAATCATCAATTTCATTATTAAGGACAGGATAAAGCGGACGTCGAATAGGAAATTGACCGGTAGTTTGCAAATTACGTTCCCGTGCCTCCCTCTCTTTCTTCTCCTGCGCCTCCTTCTCCTCCAGCTGTAAAGCTTTATCTCGAGCAGCCTTGCGCTGCTCTTTTTCCGTCAAGGCAACCTCACGCTTCATTCGTTCACGCACTGCTTTCTCCCACATTCGCACACAATCGAACATATCCTGTCTAGACCTGCGCTGAAACAAACATTGCTCCACAAACTGAACCTTTCGTAAATCAAACGACCCATGCAGTGGCCATTGCAACTCGGGATCGGATTTGGTATATTTATTCCATAATTTACTGTACAGTATAGGGGGAAGGCCAAATTTCACATACATATCGCGATTAGGGGTTCCCTCTGGGGGAGCCGGCTGAGATTCGTTTAACCTATATGTGGTACCATTTCCAAGACAGCACATCCCTCGGAGAGTGCTTAAAACAGGCATGTTCAAAAAGTACCACGAAAAACGTGATACCGCAAAAATGGCACTTACGATACTTCACACAAATGTGCCGCTCAGAGTACAAAACAAGATCAGCGAAACATCTCTACATGCCTGCCTATGTGAAGTGCACTACACATATGTATTCAAATTCACAAGTCAAAATGTTAGCTAACTCAAATCATAGTCACATTCATAGAACTTCAGTAAGCGTTCGTAGACTATCTTACCGATCACAAATCTTACCCAAATCTCAAATATCCAGATTCCAACTGCCAAGGTCTTTGATCGAATCAGCCAAACGGGCACTGTACAGCAACGCGGACGAGTAGGATCTCAGTCGGAGACCGGCGCCACCTGGAAGGTCAGATCAGAAGGAAGGGAAGAAAACACCGTCGGTGCCAAGACTCGGGTCACTCAGTGGCAGCGTACGCGTCCATGGCGAGTTTCCAATCCTTCGTCACGACCTCTCCTTCGGGCATCCGAGTCGCCGATGAGTCCCTTCGTGGTCGCCAATTTGTGGTATTGGGTTCTCCAGGCCTACATACTCCGCAGAAATACCCACTACACCGTAAGAACTGTTGGCACGGAAACTGCAAAAGACAAGTTTATTAAGACCCCATGGGGTGGTGGTACATTCCTACAGCACCCTTCGGCAATGCAAGAAGTATCACACCGAACATCGGTGCGAGCCCTTCTTTTATACAGTTTTCAACATGAGAAAGGTAGGCGGTACATGGTTACAGAGTTTTCGGTACATATATGGTCAATTTTGGAACACAGCCAACTCATGGGAGGGGTTACAATACCACTGGTCAGTTTGGCAGAACATTCTTAAGGGGTGACTGGTCAGTCGGAACTGCACATGCGCAGGCTTGGCCGTTACTAAAAATAGCCTGTTGCTGGGCAAACTCGAGTGGTCAGTGGCACGGACAAAGGACTAAAGGGCACGCTGACCACGAGGCCGCTCATTCTCTAAAATGGCCGCCGTAACATTCAAAATGGCGTTTTTCAAGTAAGGCCAAGATAAGGATAATAACGTGTAGCAAAGCTAAGCGCTAACCCAGCCATTGTCAAATTACGACACGTTTGCCGGGTCAGTCCAAAGTTCTGATAGACCTAGGCTCTCGTATGATCTTTTTATGTAGCTTAGCCATGGAATGTGGGTGGCATTTGGTAAGGTTAAAAACTCCTGGAGCTCAGTCCTATAATTGATAAGTTCTTGGCTGCTCCATAATCGTCACCAGAAAGTTAATGGTTTGAGTCCCAATTCTTCTGCAATTGGCCTAATACCCAAATCCAATCTCAGAGGGAGTAACGGCATCCTTGATGGAAGAGCTACCAGCTGCCTGATGAATTTGTTTTCCGTAATCTTCAGGTTTTGGGCGGAAGTGTGGCCCCACAATTCGCCCCATAGGTGACTGCCCCCCGTGCCTGAGATTTATAAATGTGAATAACAGGGCCAAGTGGACGATAAGTTGATTTGTTCACCATCCTGGAGATAACACCCGCTATCTGCACCAGTTTCATATTAGCCTTAGTCTGGTGTTTCCGCCTTGTCATATTCTCATTTAGAGTTACCCCTAGGTACTCAAATGTAGAGACCCTCTCTAGTCGCACTGGGCCAAGCAAGGGATTAGGGCGTGTTGAGGGAGTGGGGTTTTAGATCATGTATTTTGTTTTAGAGTCATTGATCTCAAGGCCCCTCTCCGTACAAAATTTAAAAAAAACCATCCAGGTCCCATTGTATTCCCATAGGGGATTTCGACAGCAGCAGGGTGTCATCCGCAAACATGATAGCGGGCACCCTGCTGCCATACAGTTTGGGAGCATCAGTGTCGCTGATCCCGGTCAGGTGGGCGATTACCCCATTCACAAAGAGGCAGAACAGGGTCGGTGCAAGCACACAGCCCTGTCTCTCCCCTCTGTCAATGGGGAATCTTTCTGTTAGGTTCCCATTCCTGCCACACCTTACACGTGCAAAATTATTCTGGTGTAATTTCATCAGAATGGAAAGAATGTCTACCGGGACGCCTAAATCAGCAAGCACACTCCATACTTTGGATCTTGGCACCAAACCTTCCAGGGGTCTGCGCTTGCTCTTGCACTTTTTATTCTCCATCTTGAGCCTTTTAGTGAAATCATCAGAGAATCAGGCAATATCTTCAGTATGAAGTCGATCTTTAGCTGAAGCCCTTCCTTCTTGACATTATATTGGTAGACTTGATCCTAGACAACATAAAAGCATGGATGACCCTTGCATGACCTTAAACTCAATGCAAGTAAAATAGATAATCTCCTTATATCTTCTCATTATGATGTCACTGAAGTTCAGAAATATTTGCCATAGCTAAATTCTAGTTTTAGACTGCTTGCTGGCCATCATTAAGAACATCAAATTCCTAGACTTAACCATCAACCAAACCCTCGAGAACATATCAACAGTATCACAAGGAGCACGAATCACCAGCTCAGATGGATTAATCGAATCATAGCTCTCCTCCTCCAAAAAAGGACTTAGGCTTTGATTGTACTGAGAACTGATTTTGGCAACACCATGCTCTCTAGCATTCCCAAAACTCACTTTGCTCCACTCAAAGCAACCATGTATTTTGCCCCTTGCCTAATCTCAAGGATTGGCCCTTCAGATCATGTTGGTCTCAGCATCCTGATTCTACCAGCTGCATCTGCTATGTAAGTTCTTGACTTTCTGATCTTGATTTTTCAATACATCACTCTTGAAGCCTGTATTCTTCCCTGGCATGATTGTGACTATGCTGTTTCTGTAGGTATGCTATCCTACACTTTGATGAATCTTACAAAAGTACAAACATTTGCTATTCACCTCATCTGTATTTTGAGAAGGTCTGAGCATGTGTCAGCAGTCTTGTGCTCTTTACAATGGCTCCCTATTTTGCACCATATCTAACTTAATCTCTTTTGTATAGCCCGTCAACAGTCTGAAGTGAATGATGGGTAACTCTACTGGATTTAATTGTGTCCCAATATCTCACTCTTTAATAAAGGCCCAAAAGATGTGTTGCTTATACCATGCTGTAATAGACAACAATGCATTATTCTGGCTCTTCATATTCTTGAACCTTAACGCTGGAAAGCCTCTCCACTTTTACTCTTTATCTATATAATGTCTCTAACCATATCGTCTTTAGAACGTTGTTGAAACTGAAAACTTCCTGGTGAGTTTGAACTCTTACCAATAGCCACATCAATCAACCAGTGTACCACACCTCTTCTCTCTCCTTTCCAAGGATGTATTTTCTGTCTTTCCATGTCTATCGAGCTGATACTCAGTTATGCCATTTGGTAGATTGTATCGCACTGGAATGAGTGAGATTCTGTCTGTAAATATGAATGTTTGATACACCTCTTGTTGGGGAGGGAGAAGGTTGAATTTCCCTTGGGAATCAATTTAAATTAGAGGTCTAACTTGGAGCCAAAGTGGGCTTTATTATCTGCTGGACATGATAACCGATTATAAGTGGAATGAAGGTGTGGAGTCTGCTGTGTCACTCACTCATTTGGCTGATACATTTAAATTCCATATTGCCCTAACCCGTGGAGGCGATTATTGTGTCTCTGATATGATTGCCTCGATAGCAATGTTATCTTGCTACAAAACCACATCAGTTGTTGTTTATGATTAGCAATGTCATTCTCAGGAGATTACGACTTTTCTGAAGCATAGGTAGTAGTTGTCAGAGTAATCATATATTAGTAAATTGGTTGGCCATAATGAATATGGGAGCTGGTGGTAGGAATTTACCCCCAGCTCGGATTGGAAACTAAAAAATAAATTAAAAAAAGAGCTCCTGCATCGTGTCTGGTGAGCGTGCCTACACATTTATGTGACTGGCCATGTCAAAAGCTTTTTTCCAAAGTCTTTAGCTATGCTGCACAGGATTTGCTAAAACCCATTTGCAAAGCCAATAGGTCCCAGAAGCTATTGTTAGTTTTAATAGGAGGGTCCAAAGCTCAATCCACCTAATTAGTCTCCCCACATTCTTGACCACGTTTCAATTGCTCCTCTGTATTTCCACAGCATTCCCCCACCCATCTTTTTCCCGTTTTTTTAAAACACTTTGTTGTATTTTTATTGAGGGCCTAGCACATTCATTTTGCACTTTTAGGCATGTGTTGCTTTTAGCTGGAAAAGTAGTAGCATTTGTTGACATATCTAAAGTAAGCAACAGAACAAGACACAATAACAAAAGCAAAGCAACAGAACAATACAAGTAAAGTATAATAGGCACAACAACACACTAAAACCCTCAAAACAATGCACAATTCAGTAATGACAGTACAGCACATCACATTGCAATAATGCAGCAAAAAAACACAGCAGCACAAAAACAATGGAGGGCATCACCTCCACAGGAAATATGTTAAATATTCTTGTCAAAATTACCACATTCAGAAACCTTTTTTCATTACCGTATGAAAGGGTGTTTGCAGCAAGCACTGCCATTAATTGCCATTAAGGACATGAAATAGCACCAGTTATATATTTTGTGATCCGATAAGCATTGTGGCATATGGCTGGGTCAGCTTAGAGGGTGATTGCAATAGCTCTAATCACAACTAGCACAAGCTCCGATTTCCCTTCTGACAGACTTGTCTCAGCAAAGCAGTTTGGGCTGAACTAATTTCTGTCTGGGCGTAACTTCATATGCTCCCTCAGACAAACACCAGCAACAGGTTGCATGGTCTTAATTGAAGTCCCCATTACCCATGGCAAGCAGCATGTTTTCTCTTGGAATGTATTCTATGACTTAGAAGAGAAAGCAGCGAGTATCAGCCGCCTGCAACAGCAGGACCCCTATTTGGGAGGGGAAGTGGCTTTTTGAGAAACACCATGCTACAAATGTAATTCGCATTAAAAATTAAATTATTTTCTTCATTTCTGCTTTGTCTTTTAAAGTACCATCTGGAAAATACACCAAATGGCTGAAGAGGAATGTTGCACTGCCCCTTTCAAAACATTGTTTGTTGTACACTGTTGTTTTGTGTGGGATGTGTGATGGTGGCATCATGCACGTGGCAGGGAGGTAAGGCTATCGGTAGCCAGACCCTAAAAATGGACTTCCATCAAAACCAGTACCCAGTCCGTTGACATGTTGACACTATTTTATCTGATAATCTAAGATAAAGTGCCTAGTCAAAATCAGACATTCTGCTAAACTCATGAACATATGAGGCAATGTGTATCAAGAGATAACAGTTCTAGTCAATAAATAAAAAATGATAGAGTCCAGTAAATTTGGAAACCAAATATGTGGTTAAACAGAATGCAAGCTAATTCAATATAGGGAGTTAGCATAAGGCTCATTCAGATGTAGCAAAAGTGTGACATGTCAAAAGTATGAGAAGACCAACAACGGTTCAGTGTCCAAAGTCAAGGAGAAAGAAGACTGGCTCACCATCAAAAGTAAATGGAAATCACACAGTCACCATAAGATGAGCAAAGCTGAAAGTATCACATTTCAGAGTTATACAACGTCAACTTTTGACACCATTCTGCCACTATCCCCCAACTGAATAATTAATGTGTGATATTCCAACCTAACATCACTGGTTGTGACATTACAAATCTAGTTAAAAAACACTGGAAGCAATTTGAGCAATAATAGAGGTTGTAAAGGCTTTCCTCGTGTCAATACAGCACACCAGGGCACATTTTGGTTATTAGAGCTGACAGAGTGATAACTGAAAACCAGGAGTAGGCAGGGCAGGTAAGAGCAGTGGGGCTGGGTTGGGGGTAGGAAGGGCGGGGGGGGGGGAGATTCAACAGATGACCACCGAGGAAAATTAAATAAATAATACATTTCCGCTCTTTGTTGTCTGTTGAAATCCTCCACCACTCTGCCCCACCGCTCTTACCTTCACAGGTCACTGCTGATGAAAACACACATCCTGGCTGCATTTTAGAAAACAAGATGGAGTTGAAGCCTATTTTAGTCTTAGTTGCCAAACACAGAAAAATACAGTATTTTAAAGGTGCAATTTTTTCAATTTAGTACAGAAATATTCATAATGTTAAGCACACATTTTTGGATGAAATCAAAATTAGTTTTACTGTCATAATAGAACTAACCCTGGGTGAAGTACTATGCTACGCTCGTGTAGTTTGCGAAGTTTGCGCTACTTCGCACTACGCGAATTGCACCTAGCACAGTGCAAACACGCGTAGCGTAGCATGGCTGTCATTTTTTGCTTGCTCGTGGTCCTCAACGTCAAGTTGGCAACCGCAAGCGAGCAATAGGACATCCTGGCGAGACTCTTTCCTCGTTCGCGATCAGCAACATCAAGCTGCCGATCGCAAGCGTGGAAAATATACCTCCCGGCAAGATTCTCAATGCCGGGAGGTCAGGTTTCTCATTGTGAGTGGTCGGGTATGCTCACGACAGCTCGTGATGAGAAACTCTACCAGTTCGCGCTGAGAAAGCTGCCGCTCGAGTAGAAATCTACTTGAGCGGTAGAAAACGACCGCTTGCACTGTGCAAGATACAGTTTGAACTGATTGCACAGTGCGGACAAGCATCCAGCACTGTGCAATCAGGGCGAACAGCATTTTGCACAATGCACTACGCAGTTCGCGTAGCTCGCGTAGTGCGAAGTGCACCACGCGTACCTACACGTAGTGCTTCTACCCAAACTACGCCCAGGGTTAAATAGAACCACCACTGCCTACCAAGTGCTGGATTCGTATACAATAGAGAAATATCATCACAGGAAACACAGGTTTAGGACAAGAAACGTCTTCTATGTTCATGATGCAGATATCCCTTGTTTTAGCCTGGGGTTTCTTGAGTATGTCCGTCTTTATGGAGCCTGATTACAGAATTTGCAATATAACTTCCAGCCCAAAATGGCTATGGAAGGTAAAGCTGAAACATCGGATATGCAGACTGACATCATTAAATAAATGGGTTTACTTTTCAGGATTATTATCAGGAGTGACGTTAGATATTTAGGGGAGCATGCATCAAGCAATTTTACGACTGCAAACAATGCGATTCGCAAAAATTGGCCGTTTGCGAACTCAAAATGGCCTTTTGCTATGCATGAACGTTTTTGGATTCGCAATTTAGGTAATCGCAATACCTTGGGATTACCTAAATTGGGAATGCAAATAGGGAATCACAATTTGTGAATCCCTAATGCACATGCAACAAGCCTTTCCTAAATGCGAACTGTGCATTTAGGAAATGCTAATTAACATCAATTTGAAGTTGATGTTAACCATGTGCATACTTTGAAAAATTTACAAAGAGCCATGTGGCGCATACATGCCCATAGGGCATATGTGTGCCTTACCTGTGCACATTTTTTTGTTAGGGGGTGCCTCAGTGGGGCCTTAGGCTCCAGGCAACTTGCCTCTGCATTACCTAATTTGCGATTATCAATTAGGTAATAGCAATTTAGGCAATAAAACTGAAAAGCAAACAAATGGCCGACCAAGGTTGAGCACTTCAATTCCACTTGTTTCATATATCACAAAAAAGGGGCAGCTACTCCCGGCATCCGCTGTTTATGGATGTCAATTTTGTTAGAGAGTTTTGTTAGAGAGTTCAAGAGAAAGGAAGGTGCACTCTGATAGATGTCCATTGTTCTTCATTATTATTTAAAGTTGTTTTTTTAAAACCGGCTCACAGCCAACGAGTTTCGTTCCCTAGTGCCATGAGAACTTCGTCAGGACTTACTTCAAGTGAGAGTATTATGTATGAACAACAGTGACAAGAAAATTCTCCTAAAGTAGTATGTCACAAGCCTATTCGTTACATACACCTCGAGGAGAATTCTCTTGTCACTGATGTGCACGCTGTGACGTAGTTCCCGTGGCACGAGGGAACAAAATGCGTTAATAAAGAAAATTGATGGACTATACTTGTGATTTCTGACTGACTTCTATCAGAGTGCACCTTCTTTTCTTGTGAGCAATTTAGGCAATGCATGACCATTCCCACCTATGGGCCATGAGGCCCATAGGAAAGAATGGAGTCGCAATAGCAAATAGCGATTCCCTAATTGCGATTCTTAAGGAATCGTAATTAGGGAATCGCTATTTGCATCCTGTTTTGATGCATTGCATTTTGCGATTACCAAAGAGCAATTTCTTAAAAACTGCTATTTGGTATTCGCAAAAATGAATTTTGTAGCATGACACGGAGGCCAAAATTATGCAAATCTCATTTATTGCCACAGCTCAGCAGCAACAATTGAAGAATACAGAACTTCAAGGAACATTCCAATATGCTAAAAAGTCCCCCCTAAGAGCAGCCATCTTCCTTCTTTGTTGCTGCTGCTCACAAAGATAAGTACCATCTCATAAGAAATTAATCTTTTTAAATCTACTTTCATCCTTACTGTATACTATTAATTGTATAGTATTTATAGCACTTACTTTAATGTGTTGTTAATATTATGTACTGTATAGGGTACTAATTTCTTCTTTGAACTATTTTCATGTTTTTTTCCCTCTCTCTACCCTTTTTACGGGTTAATTACATCTTTACTTCTTTAAAACCTCCTCTTTTAATTACGGTTTTATTCTGAACCAGATTGTCTTTTCTTCAACTTGTTTACTTATAATATTCGTACCGGCCGCCGCCGAGCATCTTTCATTCCACCTTCATGCACTCTAATGCGCGCACCCAAACCTGACTACTGATGCCGTCATGCCTCCAGCGGCCTGCTTCCTACACCTCACCGCCTCTCCAAGCCCTTCTCTCCCTGCTAAGGAGACAGGAAACCAGCACTTCAAAGTGGAGCGACCTCTGACCCTCCTCGCAGGCAAGTCACTCCCCACGCTGCTGCACGGCTCTGCATGCATTGTTGTTGCCTAATCTTGTATTTTTCCCATGTGCCTAACTTGCTTTCTTGCCCAGACTTGTTTTTCCCCTGTGCCTAACTTGCTTTTTTGCCCAGACTTGTTTTTATTCCCCTGTGACTGTACTTGCTTTCTTGCCCAGACTTGCTTTTTATTCCCGTGTGCCTGTACTTGCTTTCTTGCCCAGGCTTGTTTTTATTCCCCTTTACCTGTACTTGTTCTGTGCCTGTACTTGCTTTCATGCCCAGACTTGTTTTTATTCCCCTGTGCCTGTACTTGCTTTCTTGCCCAGACTTGTTTTTATTCCTCTGTGCCTGTACTTTTTTTCTTGCCTAAACTTGTTTTCCCTTCCTGTGCCCAGTTCTCCTGCAGCCCCCACCCGTTTTTCCCGCCGCTGCGTCCCTGCCCCCATGCAATTCCATTTGCCGCCTGCTCCTGCCTCCAGCTGCTCTTCCCTCCCACATCCCCTCATATGGAGGCCATGCAGCAGCCACGGAGCGGGCGTGCCGCTGGTGCCCCGAAGGCGCACCAAAGGCAAGCTCGTCTGCACTCGTCACACCGGACGATCAAACACCTGCTTCCTGGCCACCCCGAAGCACACCCACGTAGCTTTCACTTGCTGAAACTGCAGCTTCACAAGCATCCGCCCCACCATGCTGCCGACCAGGAAAGAACCCAACCACCTCAGATGCATCCTTCTCAACACCCGCTCCGCCCGCAAACACGCCGTTGAACTCTGGGACCAACTCGACTCAACCTCCCCAGGCGTCCCCTTCCTGACGGAGACCTGGCTGAACCCCGCCTCAGCACCGGACATAGCCATAGCCGTCCCGGAAGACTACAAGATCACCTGCAGGGACCGCACCAACGGAGCAGGAGGAGGAATCGCCATCGTCCACAGGAACACTCTCAGAGTCTCCACCAACACAGACGCCACCCTCAGCACTGCCGAACACCTGCACTTCCAGATCCACACCGACCCCAACACCAACCTCAGAGGAACCCTCATCTCAAGACCCCCAGGACCCTGAACACAGTTCAGCGACTCCATTGCCGACTTCGTCAGCAGACACGCCGTCGCCTCCACAGACTAAATCCTCCTAGAGGACCTGAACATCCACCTCAAGAACAACGACGACAGCAACTCCATCACCCTGATCGACAACCTAGCCAACCTCGGACTCAGACAACTCGTCACAACACCCACCCACTCTGCCGGTCACATGCTTGACCCCATATTCTCTGCAAGCCCCCAAGTCTCCTTTAACCACACACCGAACTCCACTGGACCGACCATCGCTGCATCCACTTCACCTTCAAGAAACCCACCACGCACCACCGCACCCAACAGATGCCTCGCCGCTGCTGGAGCAAAGTCACCTCAGACCAGCTAACCACAACCCTCGCCCAGAGCCCACCCGCTGACCCCACCGACCCCGACACCGCCACCCGCAACCTCAGACAGTCGATCAACGACTGCGCCAACAACCTCGCCCGATCAAGAAACCCTCAAATAGTCACACCAATAAGAAAGCTAGCTGGTTCACTGAAGACCTCTGGGCCTCCAAGCAAACCTGTCGAAAGCTGGAGAAGATCTGGCTCCGTGAACGAACACCAGACAGCCATGCAGCCCACAAGAACGCCACCCACAGACACTATCACCTCATCAGATCCGCCAAAAGGGCCTCCTTCAAAAACCGCCTAGACAACAACGCGCACAACAGCAAAGAGCTCTTCAACATCGTGAAGGAACTCTCCAACCCCAACTCCAACACCAACAATGTCCCACCCTCGCAAGACCTTTGCGACTCGCTGGCCATCTTCTTCCACCAAAAGATTGCAGACATCCATGACAGCTTCAACGCCACAACCGCCCCGACAACCACTGAGACCTCCGCCCCCACGACCACCATCCGCACCAACTACCTGCTCTCCTGGACCAACATCAATGACGGCGACACCATCAAGATCATGAATACCATCCACTCCGGATCTCCGTCAGACCCACGCCCACACCACATCTTCATCAAAACCAGCACATCCATTGCACCCCATCTCCGGAAACTCATCAACACCTCCTTCGAGACAGCAACCTTCTTGGAGAGCTGGAAGCCCGCCGAGATCAATGCCTAACTCAAGAAACCCAAGGCGGACCCCAAGGACCTCAAGAACTTCCTGCCATCTCCCTGCTCCCGTTCCGGGCAAAGGTCATCGGGAAGATCGTCAACAAACAACTGACCCACTTACTCGAGGACAACAACATCTTTGACCCTTCCCAGTCGGGGTTCCGCAGCAACCACAGCACCGAGACTGCCATCATCGCCGCCACTGATGACATCAAGTCCCTGCTGCACCACTGAGAAATGGCAGCCCTCATCCTCCTGGGCCTGTCAGCTGCCTTCGACACGGTCTGCCACCACACACTACGAACACACCTCAACAACATTGAGATCCAAGAGAAGGCCCTGGACTGGACCACCTCCTTCCTCTCCGGTAGAACACAGAGTGTCCGCCTTCCCGCCTTCTGCTCCAAAGCCAACGAGATCATCTGCAGCGAACCCCAGGGCTCATCCCTCAGCCCAACTCTGTTTAACATCTACATAGCACCGCTCTCCCACGTCGCCCGTCGGCACGACCTCAACATCATCTCCTACGCCGATAACACCCAGCTAATCCTCTCCCTCACCAAGGACCCCAAACCGCCAAAAACAACCTTCATGAAAGAATTAAGGCCATTGCTAAATGGATGAGGAACAGCCGACTGAACCTGAACTCGGACAAGACGGAGGTCCCCATCCTCGGATCCACCCCTTCGGCCTGGGACGACTCTTGGTGGCCGACCGCACTGGGAACCGCTCCAATACCCACCGGCCACGCACGCAACCTAGGGGTCATCCTCAACTCCACCCTCTCCATGACTAAATAGGTTTACAATGCCGTCTCCTCCTCCTGCTTCAACACCTTCTGCATGCTCCACAGGATCTACAAGTGGATCCCCACTGAAACGAGAAGAACGGTCACCCAGGCCCTCGTCAGCCGCAGGTTGGACTATGGAAACGCCCTCTACGCAGGAGCCTCGGCCAAACTCCTGAGACGGCTCCAACGCATCCAGAACGCCTCTGCACGCCTGATTCTCAATATCCCTCACTGCAGCCACATCAAACCCCACCTAAGAGACCTGCACTGGCTCCCGGTCAACAAGAGGATAACCTTCAAGCTCCTCACCTACACACACAAAGCACTCCACAATACCGGACCAATGTACCTCAACAGACGACTCAGCTTCTACACCCCCACCCGCCAGCTCTGCTCCGCCGACCTTGCCCTCACCACTGTACCCTGCTTCCGAAGAGTTCAAGTTCAAGTTCAGGCATTTGTATAGCGCACTACTCACCCAGAGGGTCTCAATGCGCTAGGGGAAGGGGTTCAATTATTTGTCGAATAGCCAGGTTTTCAGTTCTTTTCTGAAGGAGATGTGGTTCTGATAAAGGCGGAGGTGGGTGGGGAGTGAGTTCCAGGTCTTGGCAGCCAGGAAGGAGAAGGATCTACCACCCATGGTGGATTTCCGGATGCGCGGGACTGCGGCGAGGGCTTGATTGGACGATCTTAGTTAGCGGGTGGGTTTGTAGAAGGACAATCGAGTGTTGAGGCATTCGGGTCCTAGATTGTAGAGGGCCTTGTGTGCGTGGGTGAGAAGGCGGAAAGTAATTCTTTTGTTGACGGGAAGCCAGTGGAGGTCTTTTAGATGTCCGGTGATGTGATCTTGGCGCGGGATGTCTAATATGAGTCTCGCTGACGCGTTTTGGATGCGCTGGAGTTTTTTCTGTAATTTTGTTGTGATTCCGGCGTAAAGTGTGTTACCATAATCCAGTCGACTCGTGACCAGTGCGTGGGTGACAGTCTTTCTTGTCTCGAGGGGGATCCAGCGGAAGATCTTTTTGAGGATGCGAAGTACGTTGAAACAGGAGGACGAGACGGCGTTGACTTGTCTGGACATCGAGAGAGAGGAGTCTAGGAGCGACCTCCGGCAGCAGATCGTTCTCCCACCTCGCCGCCAAGACCTGAAACACCCTCCCAATCCACCTACGGCAGACCCAAGACCTGCTGACCTTCAGAAAACTCCTCAAGATCTGGCTTTTCAAGCAGTAGCAGTATAAATTAGAGTGGTCCCAGTGTATTGAAGGTTTTCACATAGAGGGGAAAAAAGGAAATACATCAGAGAACAACATTCAAAATAGTAAATGAGGGGGGGAAACATATATATGCATCCAGTGTTATTAAATCACATTGGTGAGATGCACATATAAATTAAACACATCATATGGAAACCTAATGAGGTAACACAATTCACACGAGTAGTGCCCAAAGGTAGGGTGGGGGGTAAAGGAAGTGCAAGATGGTTGGTGAAGGTATAGAAAATTTGTGGTGGTGACAGAATATCACAAACAATTATTGTATATGTTGTTCATATACCTGGTGGTCAAAGTACAAATACAAATATACATTTTTGCCAAATAGAACAGAAAATCACAGTCTATTCATTACTGTTGGTTAGGAATTGGCAAATGTTCAAAAGTTGATGTTTTAACCCCTTTAGTTTGTAGGTTTCTTGAACCTTATTGTCGGGGTCTTCCTCAGGACAAGTGAAAGGTGGTGAGGGCTGGGGGCACCATGAGTGCTTAGGGTGGGGGGCTCTCATAAAACAATCGTGGAGCAGGGGGGCTCAGTGGCTCTCCAAAGCGAGCTGAAGGATAAGAGTGAGACGTCACCGGGTCAGACGCTTTCAAGAGGAATCAATCTAGGCAGCCCGGAGGTTTAGCTCCCTATACTTTCCCACCATTTGCAATGCTGTCTCGCCTACTCCTTCATGCTCGACGTTACAAAGAGAGCATAGTAGTGATAACTCCCCTTTGGAGATCACAAGCCTGGTTTCCAATAGTCCTGGAAATGAGCATAGACTTCCCAATTTTAATTCCTTCCTTCATGGAGATACTCCTAGGGCCAGAGGGAGACATCCATCCCCTTGTAGAGCAGAGTCTTCTGGTCCTGATGGCATGGAAGATTTCAGGAAACAGTGGCAAAATCCCGGGGCTTTTGACAGATGCTTTCAGACTCATATCCAAATCATGGGCTTCTGGAACAAAGAATGCATATCGACTAGCATGGAACAAATGGGTTTGCTGGTATTTTCAACCAGATTATGATCCCATTTCAACTGATTTAGTGCATGTTGTGAACTATATTTCAGAACTGTTTATATCAGGTCTGTCTTACGGAACGTGAATGTTTATAGATCTGCTATATCTACAGGTCACTCTTCAGTAAACTGTGTTTCTGTGGGTCAGAATTTACTAACCAAAAAGATAATGAGAAGTATGAGACTACTAAATCCTTCAACCACTAAATACACCACTCTATGGGATGTTAGAGATGTGTTACAAACACTAACCGCCAGAGGAGAGATTTCCACTCTTTCTTTAAAATGCATCACATATAAACTTACTGTTTTATTATGTCTAGTATCGTTCAGAAGAACTTCAGATGTCAAAGCATTAGATATTTCCAACAGGGCTTTCCAATTGGAGGGTGTTTGCTTTTACCTCAAAAAGAGAACCAAAACCATGTCTTCTTCTATCCTTTACCCCTTCTTTCCTCAGAAGGAAAGACTCTGTGTGGTTAAATGCTTGAAAGAGCATGAAAAAAGAACTGAAAGTCTCAGACTGAATGAGAGTCAATTACTAATTTCTCACAGATCTCCTCATTAGGGAGTTTCTTCACCAACTCTGGCAAGATGGGTGAGGAAAGTGTTGCATGAAAGCGGTGTAGATGTCTCTATTTTTGGAGCTCACTCCCTCAGCGGTACATCAGCTTCCAAAGCCATTTTCTTGGAAGGGGGCTGCAAGAAATCCTTAGAGCAGCAGACTGATCGAATGATAGAATGTTCAAGAATTGTTATTTCAGACCAATCTCTAATGTGATTGATAATGTTCTTAATTCACTTTGAACTTGCATAATGTTGGCCTCCGTGTCATGCCATAAAATTTAGATTTTTCACAGCCTGCTGGGCAAAATATCTGGATTTTATTAAAGACACGGAGGCTAATATTATCCCTCCACTTTTTTAATGTAACCCACCCTGATGTTTAACATGTTATTAGAGATATTACCGAAATCTATTCTTTTTCTTTCAGAATAAGAATCCTTTTCTGTCTGGACCACGAGTTGGAAATTTGTCTTCAATTTGATTTTTGATCTTGACTCATTGAATTATTTTGTTTGCAGTTTAACAAAGAAGGAAGATAGCTGCTTCTTCAGTTGTTGCTGCTGAGCTGTGGCAATAAAGGAGATTTGCATAATATTAGCCTCCATGTCTTTAATAAAGTCCCGATTTTCTGCCCAGTAGCCTGAAAAATCTAAAGTTTGATGCATGTGCCCCTTAAATTTAAGGAAAGAGTCGAAGTAAACCAGTTTGTACACAAAGCTTCTGCGGCCTTTGTCAAATAAGCGTTTTGTTGTCAGCCTTAAGTGCAACATATCTCCAAAAATAAGGCTAATTGCCAGAAACTCTCTTAAGCAAATACATAGCGATGTATAATCTTTCATTTTTTTCATTTTCATGCGAGACTACAGACTTAAAATATTTGCTGTTGATGTACATTGACTATACATTATTAATGTCACGGCCATTGAACAGCTAGTATTTCTTTTGATTATATTTCAATGAGACAGTTGAACAGAGAGGAAAACAAGAAGCAGTTCCAAGAGCAGATGTTTTACTTAGAAGGAAAGTGAACAAGTGAGAAGTGAGTGAAGTGAGTAAATAAACATATTTGAGGTTGCATTTTACAAAGTGTATGATGATTTTCTAGGTTTAGCTTAGAGTTGTACTTTTTCTAGCCAGTCAGTGGGCATGTTTTCCAGTACTTGCTTTTCTGTCTAGGAGGTGAAATTGCCTGAAGCGTAAAAATACTGGGCCGAGCCCGTAGCAGGTGCTTGCCCTGGAGTTTGGAGCAGGTAGCATATCAGATACCTGCAAACAACAGAAATATGATTTTCTAATATGATTATCTAAATTTTGCACAAAAAACATGCACATACATGTATAAAAAGTTAACATTGTTAAAATATTTGTTTTCTTTTCTTCTAGAGTACCATGTATTATGAGCACAGAATAAATACTCCAGTTTACACAGGAAGAGGAGACTTGGTTGGAGGCTTGGGTAATGGTGGATATGATGGAGGGTACAATGGTGGATTTGATATGGGTGGTGGTGGATGTGATGGGGGAGGTGGTGGATGTGATGGGGGAGGTTATTGCGGAGGCAACTAAGAAAACAACAAAATGAAGAAACCAGTGCTGAGTTTACTTAATTTCTGATTGATCAGGAGAGATCTGAAAGTTACGGACCCCTTTATATAAAATGTAGCTTTCTTCAAGACTTATTTGCACTCTGTATGATCCCTTGGTAGTGACAGCAGGCTTGATTCGTGAAAGATAATGGGGAGTTAGCATAACAATACCTGGAAAAGAGTTTGAACGTGGTCTTTTGGCTACGGTGATGTGTGTATTAATTTAATATACAACTTCTTCACTAAGAACTTTTGGAAATCAAGTTACCATTGTTAACAATAGTTTCATATAATAAAATCATGCACAGTATTTGGACAACACTGGCCAGAACCTGTCTTTACTTTTCTGGGGGCTAAACTGAAGGCTCTGACTACATCAAGCAATTTTAACCAATGCCTCAAAAGTGTGAAGAGACCAAGTAACTTATGCATAACATGACAATGTAGGAATAAGGAATTTTGGAATAACAAGCACTGTTCTCACATTGACTGATGAAGCCAAAACAAGAATCATGTACACTGCAATCTAAGAAAATAAAACTAAAGTGTTATATCCTGATTTTGGAGTCTTATTACTGCTGATTTGCTTTACACAGTCACCTATTCTTTATCTACACGTGTATGTATGTTAGTAAGGATAACAGGGAGAGGACCGAGGGTGGGGAGGCTGAGGAATGTACCAAGGTTGGGTTACAACACATCTCCTTTTTTACAGAATAAATAGAATTTTATAAATGCAGAGACATATTACAGATAAAACATCACATAAAGGAAAAAAAGTGCATTTCTGTCATAGAAAACAGTAAAACCAATCCATTTTGTAATCTGATTGCCAACAAGGAGGTCGGTGGATTCTGGAATCTTAATTTGTTTGTGTTACCGGAATGGTTTTATGAGTATACTCAGGAAGTCCCCCTCCCAGGATAAGAGCTTAAGGGCAGCGGGTTAATTTATCCATGCTCCAATTGTGCCCATTTTCGAGTCCCAACACATTGCGATTTACTCATTTAATAATTTCTGGTTTAGAGAAGGATGCAATCCTGCTGTTAGTGTTGTATGGTCTTTTGATCACTACCCATTGCCCTTCTTTCCAGTCCTGCTTGACTGCTCCCCACTTATTGTCATATCATCTTTTGTAATTCATCTGATGGTGCTTTACTTTCTCTCTGACAACCTCTCTGTCAATCCACACCGGATCTCCACTGTTAAGCCAGTTAGGTCTTAATTAATACAAAAGGAGATATGCCAGACACAGTATTTGGAGTGGTATGGTATGACCATAACATTTTCCTGATGGCCTTATCAATTTGCTCTCCAGAAGTTTTAGCCAACTGTATGGTTTCTTTATTCATTCTGTTGGCCCTTTCCACAAGACCATTACCTTTGGGGCAATAAAGGAGAGTTCTTATGTGGCTAAAAGATACATTTTTAAGGAAGAGCACTATTTAATCAAATGTAAACTGTACACCATTGTCAGTCACAATGGCACTAGGTAAACCTTCTGTAGAGAAGGTATCAGCTAGAAACTCAATTAAGGTGGCATTATTAATATTATTTACGAATTTGGTGTTTATCCAATGTGAATGATATTCCACCATTACAAACATATACTTATTACATTATGCAAGTTCATGGGTCCAATTATGTCTGGACCAACTTGTCCCACAGTTTATTTGAAACCTCCACTGGCAGAAGAGGATTCTTCTAACTGAGTTTAGTCTTATCGCAGGCACTAGAATCTAGGCATTCCTTCACCTTTTCTTCCACCATAGAGTCCATATATGGGAACCAATACTCACTACGGATTTTATTCTTGGTCATACTTCTCCCTAAATGACCCTCAAGAGCAGTCTCAATAATACGGTCACCGATTTTACCAAGTGGTACAATCTTTTTGGACTTTACAACTTTATTATCAATGATTGAGAGCTCATCCCTTACATTCCAGTAGGGTTGGAGTAAGTCGAGCTACTTACTACACTTATTAGGCCAACCTTTAGTGATAATTTCTTTGACAGCAAAAAGAGTGTCATCATTCTTATCAGATTGTTCCTATTCATCTTACTAAATAGCAGGTATGTCAATGGACAAAATCGATTCTCTAATGGGTTCTTCTAAAGGGACCATCCCTTCAACAGGTAAACAAGACAGGCAATCAGCCACTTGGTTTCTTGTTCTTGGGACATATATTATACTGAAATTGTACCCTTGCAAGCCCAAAACCCATTTAGAGTGGGCCTATCAATGATTTTAGTAGAAAACATTTTAATCAGAGGCTTGTGGTCTGTTTTCAAAATAAATGGTATTCCCCACAAGTAAAACTTTCAATGGTGTATGGCCCTGAAACATGCAAAGGCTTCCTTTTCAATGGTTGAGTAATTGTATTCTGCCTTCCGAAGTGTCCGATAGGCAAAAGCAATTACTCTTTCCTTGCCTCCATTATTTGAGTAAGGGATGCACTCAACCCTTTCATACTAGCATCAGCAGGCAGTATGGTTCTCGCCCTGGTGTCAAACATAAACAAGCATGGTGCATTAATGATAGCTTCTTTTATTAGATTGAAATCAACTTGACACTGTTCTGTCCACTTGAATGTGACAGTTTTCGTGAGTAGGTGTCTAAGGGAGTGGACTTGTTCTGCAACATTTCGTACACTTTTGCCCATGTATTCCACAAGACCTAAAAACGACTTAAGTTCCTCTTTGTTGGTAGGGGCAAGTGCAAATCTAACAGAATCTATTAAGCTGACTTTATGTTTAATATCATCTTCTTTGATCATGTGTCCCAGGTATTCAACCGACTTGACTCCAATTTTGCATTTATTGAATTTTGATAGTAAGTCCTTCTTCTTCAAGCTTGTTAAGAACCTTTTCTAGAGAATTGTGATGCTCTTCTTTTGAACTGTCGTAAATTCTTGTCGTCTTGAAAGCATAGAACTTGTCCAGTGCCTCATAAAATGTGTTGCATCACCCTTTGGAAGGCAGCAGCAGCAGATGCCAATCCGAAAGGCATTCTACAGAATTGGTGTGCTCCAAAGGGTGTTATGAAGGATGTTAAGCCTTAGACTCAGGGTGGAGTGCTTCCTGGTGGTAAGGGGACGAAAGGTCCAACACACTAAAGTAACATGCACCCTGTATAACACTCAACATCCTATTAATGTTCGGTAAGGGGTGTCTGTCCAAATATTTGCATTAAGATCTCTGACATCCACACATAGGCAAATAATCTTCCCCTTCCTTAGAAGCAAAGAGAATAGGCACCAACTAGTCTACACACACTATTGTCTCGCTCACTCTTGCTTCTTCCAGCCTATCCAACTCTTTTGAGAGAGGATCTCTCATAAGTAATGGTACTTGACGGGCTTTATGTACCACATGTTTGGCACCTGGCCTAAGTTTGATTTTGTGGATAAAATGTTTTAATAACCCCAAATCACTAGTGAAGACCTTGGGGAATTTGTTACATATACTCATTCCTGTAATGGATCTATCAACTAAATAGACTTGCTCTTCTGCATTGAGATCAGTTTGATTCCCAGGTCTCTTTGGTGTTTCCACCCCAGCAGGTTTGAACCATGTTTGGTAATGTATACCTTTCCCAGGATGGTCCTTTCTTTAAAATTAATCTGCATGATTAACTTTACAGACAAAGGAATAGGGTCCTTGCTATACCCCCAGGACTTATGTATGGTGTCAACATAGCATATGTTTTATTTTGAAAACTCTCCTTAAATGTTTCTTCATGAATAAGAGTGTATGGGGAGCAAGAGTTTTCAAATACCTTAAAGTTCACACCATCTAAAGAACCCTCACACATAGGATATGAGGTGTCAGAGGTCATCATTGTATCAGAAACTTGGAATACACATTTTCTATTTTCCTCTGGATCCTCTTCACTGACCATGTGCGTTACTTTGCCCCAATATCCTTTCAAACTTTGGCGGTGTCCCTTTTTATTGCATCTCCTACAAGTTACTCCTTTTGCAGGACACTAAGGGTAATTTGCCAAATGATTAACGTTACAACATTTGAAACATTTCAATCTACCACTTTCAGATTTCTGTTTGACAGTTCATATGTCACTTCCTTTACCTTGATCAACCTTTTCCATCACCTTATTTACACATTCAACATTTGTGCAATTGTCTACCATATTTGTGTCGAACCTAACTTCTTTCATTTCTCTCATAGAAAATGCCATGTGTTCAATACTTTTGTCTATATTTACTGCCTGCGATAAATCAGGATTTTCTGCTGACAACCTTTCTTGAATCTTCTTATTGTTCATACACCTTACTAGCTGATCTCTTATCAAAGAGTCTGTCAAAATACCAAATTCAAATGTGGTAGATAGACCTCTTAAGGTTGCAATATAAATTGTAACTAGTTTGTTCTTTCCTTGCATTCTTGAAAAACATGTGTATCTTTCTAGAGCAATATTGATTTTTTTGCCAAACTGATCTTCACGTTTTTTCAGGGTGATGGTATAAGCATCCAAGTGTGCATCTCCATGTGCATCATCCTCCCCCTCTTATTCAGTAGTATTCCCTTCAGTTAAGTCGTCAAAGATTTCCTTAGCGTGAGTTCCCAAGTTAAGTAAAAGTATGTGCTGTTTCCTTACAGAGGAAAATCTATCACCACCAATTGCAATGAGATTAGATTCGATTAACTTAATCCAGTGCTTCCAAGGAATAATAGGTTCTCCAAGATCACTTAGGAAAGGCGGTGGTTGGGATACTGTGAAAGATGCCATATTACAACTACACACACAGCAGAATCAATGACAGGGAGTTAGTACTCAAAAAAGAATGAATGCCTTCTGGTTTCTACTAGATACTGGAACACTAATAATCAGGTTCAAATATGTCTCTAAATGCTATAAAAGATCCCCCTGCAGGTGACATTTACTATTGAAGTCCATTGATGAGGAAAGAGAAAAAAACAGTAATCTAGGGAAGAGAAAAATATATATATAAAATATGCACCTAGGCAGTCTTGCAGCTCCAAGAGAACTGGGCACTCCAGGGACAGTCTCCTACTTACAGTATCAAAATCAGCAGTAGGAACCAGCAGCAGGACCAAAAAAAAAAATATATGCAAACGGGGCTCACTTTAAAAGCTTTGACAGTGCCCTCAACCCAATGCTGCCTTCTGCCCGCAGCCAGAAGAAGGATATGTAGCCGCCGAATGGTTCAAGCTCCTCCTTAGGCTGCAGCGCTCCGACGCTGCTTGCATGCACTGGCCAACCTGACCAGGAAATGTGCTGCGGAGCTGGCTCTTCCAGAAGCAGAAGAGACACCACAGACACTCCACAGAGATCCGGCTGCAGAAAGAAGGTGAAAAGGATACAGACTAAATCACTGCAAGGGCACTCACAGCGAACCTCCGGGAAGCTCCGAGGAGATTGACAAAATCCTTGAAGTGAGAAGCTGCGGAGGAGACTGCTGATGGAACAGGAGAACGAATACTCGAAGGATAGAGAAATATAGAAGAACTTCACTCACCAAGGAAAGCTGCTCCGTCAAGGCAAAAGGGGAGAAGACTCTCTGCTGCACCCTACACAGCGATCATCACAAAATGAAGAAAGCAAGCACCATGAAGAGGTAAAGTGGCTTTATTTTCAGAGTCCTCTGACAGAGCTCATAACTGCTAGTTTTGCACCAACATTCTACCTTGAGCTCCTCGTTCAACATTCTTAATTCTAACAGGTAAAAATAACAGGGAGAGGAATGGGGCGAATGGATTGTACCAAGGGTAGGTTACAACAGGTACACATTCAGAGACAGATTATCAGGGTTGGAGGGATAGAAAATTAAAGGGGGACTCCCACATGTGGCAGTCCATCCAAAATTGAGGCATACGCAGAAGCTGCGGGAAGGGAATCCTCACCCAGCAAGGTCTACTGCTGGGTCTAGTCCTGTTTAGTCATCCACGCCCTCTTGGAGTCAGGAATCTGTCTGCTTTTTGTGTTCCTTAATCAGTTAACAGGAAGCCAACCATTTGACCCTCGGTGAGTAGTTCTAGTCCCTGTGTACCTGGAGGATTCAAGTGTCCTTGTGTGAAACTTCTTTTTCCAGCAGGGTCTTCTTCTTTAGATGGTGTCTTCCTAGGTGAAAAAATTATTCTGAGAAGGTGGTGGTCGATGTGCCAGATATATCATGTGTGCTAGAAAGTGTGTGGAGGAATTCTACCACCCAATCCAAGCAATTTTCTTGCAGTCCCATTAACTACTTTTGCAGCATTTCCTCTCTACCTTACTGTCAAATTACATAGAAGACCCCGCTGCCACCAGGTAGGCCTGTCTGGAACTTCACAACTGAACCAGACAGGTCAAAACTGGTGTCCCCTCCTACTGAGGCTGAAGCTTTTTTAGGTGGGTCCTGTGGTAAAAGTCCTCCTTGATATCTTCAAATGAAAAGAGAAAGTGCTGAAGCTGCACTTTGTTCTACTAACTGTTCCAACCCACTCCCAGGTAGCTAGTCCCAGTGTGTGGTTGACATCAATGTCCTTTCCTGGGCCCACAGGCAAGCAATTGTCCTCTGAGCCAGAGTTGTTACCTCTGTCAGCCAAATATGTGTATTGAAGCTCCAGAGATATGATCATTGGCACAGCTGGTTTAAGGTGATTCTGGTTTAGGCAGATGAAGGTACAGTTGTATAAAGTGTGTTTCCTGCCTAAATCATAACAAAATGTGATTTCACCATTAAGTCAGATTTTAAAATCTAAATCAGGAATAACTTTGAAGCATTTTTTTTCTAGCCCTTTCCTAAGAGGTGGCAGAAAACAAGATTTTAATGTCACCTAGGCCTGTTATGGAAAGGCTAAACCATGCCTAAAAAATGAAATAGGTTTTGGGGTTTTATTTCACTGCAAGAGCACACAAATTCCAGTATGTAGTATATCCCGTTTTTATATTTTAGCTCCCAGTTCTGTGGCCTTAAAATGCAATTTTAGGAGAGATATATGAATACATAAACACAGCCTTTTCTTACGTGAAATTTCACTGCAATTTCATGACGTTATTCATTCCAAAGGACAGTTTGTTGTTTACGTTTGCTTTTATTTGGCTTTGTTCAAATTAAGGACTTCTCAAAAAAACACACAGTGAGCTGTCTATGTTTGCTCTTGTAATTGCCAAGGAAATAGGACCTATACCCTCCATAGGAGTATTTCTCCACCTTGGATGCCCTGAAGAAGCCCGCCACGGGTGAAATGCGTTGGCTGTATTTGCTTTCTCACCAAAATTGTTTAAATAAAGGATTTGAAATTCTAGGATCTCCTCTCGTTCTAAGTGCTTACGTCTGGCATTTGTGCTGTATAAATTTTGTTTGAACATCTATGTTGTCTCTCAGAGCCTCCTGCTTATAGTTTAACACATTGGTGCTCCTGGTAGAAATATATTTCTGTAACATCTGTGGGTGGTATAAATTCACACTATAACCCACATTCAACATTTTACTTTTCATGGCATAGGTACACTTAAGGCACCACCCATTTACATGGGACTTATATTGAAGTTAACTAGAACAAATAGGAAGTTCTGATATACAGCACACATTAAAGGGGGAAGCACAGGCACTTTATTATTATTTAACAGTGGTAAACTGCAAAGAGTCATAAAGTCAGCAAAGATAGAATCCAAAAAAAGACTAAAGGCTTCAAACCTGGGGTGACTATGTGGAAAAATGAAAATTTGCTACACAATTTCAGGCAATTCCCTTTCAAGGTGTGTAGACAAACCACTCTAAAATTATCTCTCAAATGTCTTACGTTCACACATTGCTCACAGGTATATATTCTAAAGTTACGGTATGTCTCAAAGATGTTCAAGAATCAAAGGTAGATCTATCTAAAACACCGCGTTGTGTACTAATGCTAGGCTGACACAGTATAAACTCAGTAAGACACAGCTATCCTTGGTATGACATACACCCATGTTTACTTCCCTTCCTGGCTTCAGCCTGAGTTGACCTTACATAGTCCGTCAGATGCTCCTTAATCTGCATCCTTCTAAAAATCAAGCTTCTTTCAGGGGTAATGATACACTGTGAATAACATACTGACTCAAACAGTCATTCAGTCAGTCACACTTAGTCATCCACATTTGATTCACTCACTCCCTCGCTCGAAGAATCACCCACAAAGTCAGCTCCTTACTCATTCAGTCACACTCACTAAGGGACACTCAGTTAGTTAGTCACTCAATTATTTTGTCAGTTCCAGCAGGACATTAAATTAATTTGTGACTATTTGTTATGAGCAGATGCTCTATCTTGCTTCTGTCCACCTCTTCTAGAAGTGCCTTTTTGGGGACTGATGTGGGAGTCTTACGTCATCTGTATCACTGTTACCGAATGACATGGATACACCAGTGCCTGGTATTAACCTGTTTGAGACCTCACCCCCTAGGTGCAGTAGTGTCATGTGAATGAGCGTTGTTCAGTAGTGCTCAAGGACGATGGCTAATGAAGTCCCTCATTGAATTACAGGCACTTGACTTTAAAGTGTGTGTGTATATATATATATATATATACCACTCGAGAACATCTGTTGTTATAATGAATATTTTATTGTATTCACGTATACCCCTCACATGTAAATGATGGGCATGCACAAATTCATAGACTTCACCTCACACCATGGTAACACCACCTCCGTCGAACCCAGAGCCCCACACGCACCCGTCTCTACGTTATCTCAACCTTTGAGCAGAGGCTATACGGGTCCGACTAAATCCTCATTAACTGCCAGAATACGTGCTCGAGGTTTTAGTTTTAGTACAGGAGCAGCGCGCAATAAGTGACACCAAAATTAGCAACCGGTACAGAACCGGAGTATGTTTTAACAAGCCTATAGACAGTGACCTGAATCACGAAGATCACAGTAGCAAGGCCGTATTAATCTTACACTCACCACGATGTGTATGCGGCATGCCATGTGTCACCGGGCCGATGTCTAACACGCAAATCACCGGCCATTTGCAGCAGCAAAACTTTTGTGCTCTCACCATTGGGATGAGCACCCAATCACAGACCCACATACTCCCAACATAGCAGGACCCAGCCAATCATGCTCTGTATGTCATGCACATGTGTCAACACGAGGGGCCTCTTTTTCGGGTAACAGACTCTGTACATAATAAAACATGGGTTAATGCGAGAGGTGATGGTTTAAGATGCTCACAATAGTTTTTTAATTTATTTTGTGCACATGGGAATGGTGCTTCCATTTGAATGTTAATATTTAAAAATTTAATGTTATATATATGTCCACAATAACAAGTGAAGAAAGACTAACATGAAGTTAAAATGTGCAAGTCGTCAACTTGTTAAGTCACGGGTGTAATCATGTTCACCATAGCAACGGCCAGTTGTAACAAGTTGGCTAATGAATCACATGACATACTTAACATATGTGTATATATGTCTAGATTAAACACACAGATGTTAGTGAGCAAGGCGGGAGCAAGCCGCCGAAACGCTTCTGAGCAGAAACTGAACATGTAATAAACGTTTGAACTGAGATTCACGGAGTCAGCGCCTTCTTTGATGGGAAGTTTGGTGTGGTAAAGAATATATATATATATATATATATATATATTCACTGAAAAAAACCATAGGTTTCAGCCACGTCATAGTTAGGAATTAGCATTTAAAAAACCTTAGAAATTCACTGAAAAAAAATAGGTTTCATCCATGTTATAGTTAGCTGGACATTTCTCTCATACAAAACCATTGAAATTCCTCCGTTATAGTTAGTTCAGCTAACTATAACTCGCGCGCCCGCAATGCACTGCTGATGACATCACATATTACATCACTCATGACATGGTCAGTGACATCACTCATGACATCACTGATAACATCACTGAGGACATCATCCAGTGAATGTGTGTCTTTCTGAAAAATAAATATTTTTTATATATGTATATCTAAAGGTCGATGGAAAAATAAATGGGTAAATAAGTGTCTAAATAATTGTTTTTTTGGTGAAATTGATTGTATAACTGACATATTAAGTGTATCTTACTGAATACATGTATTAGCGAGTAATGTTTAAATATATAAATATCTATATCAGTGTCTCACTTTGTGTATAAGTGGCTGCATGGGTTGGTGAGAAGCTATATGAGTGTCTATATGGGCTATTAGTTGATTTTTGAGTATCAGTATGAGTGTCTTTAGGGTTTAGTGGGGGGTATTACTTAGCACATAGATGCATGAATGACTGACTCACTGTATGTATTTTGAAGACAACATGTGTGCAGGACTCTCAATGGATGAGTGTGTGTATGGGTGTGTTAGTGAGTGAACAACTGTCTCAATAGTATCTTTATGAGTCACTACAAATGTATTAAACTAGTATATGTGAGTATTGATGTATAAAAGTGATGTATATAAGTAAGTATATGTGAGAGCGAGAAAACTTAAGAGTTCCTGTATAAATAAGTATGTGTTTCTATAAGTGATTGTTTAAGAGAGTAAGTATGTGTACGATTCTGTAGAAGTAAGTGTAGTGGTGGGTGTATAGCTGTATATGCAAGTAAATGGATGTTTGATAGTTTATTTGCATGTGTCAGTTTGTGTGTGAGTAACTCTATAGATGAGTGTCGGTGTGTAATAAGATGTATAGGTGTATGAGTACATATGATGAGTGAGTACATGTATGAGTGCCTATATAGAACTGTTAGTGAATGACTGGATGTGTATGTAGATTTTGGAATTACTGAATAGGTTGTTCTAACTGGTATTGGTATCTCCATTTTTTTGAAAACTTTTGTTTCTATTCTTGAATGTGTGTATCAAGGGTTATATTACACTGAGAGAAGGTCTGCCACTCTTTCACAAGGATGATGTCCTCAGTGATATCATCAGTGATGTCATTTGAGATGTCATCAGTGATGTCATGAGTGATGTCACTGACCATGTTATGAGTGATGTGATATGTGACGTCATCAGCAGTGCATTGCGGGAGCGGGTTATAGTTAGCTAAACTAACTATAACGGAGGAATTTCAATGGTTTTGTATGAGAGAAATGTCCAGCTAACTATAACATGGATGAAACCTATGTTTTTTTCAGTGAATTTCTAAGGTTTTTTAAATGCTAGTTCCTAACTATAACGTGGCTGAAACCTATGGTTTTTCAGTGAATTTCTAAGGTTTTTTAAATACTAATTCCTAACTATCACGTGCCTGAAACCTATGGTTTTTTCAGTGAATTTCAAAGGTTTTGTAAATAATAATTTATAAATGTATTAATTATTATGTCTTTCTTTTTATACTAATTTCTTACATTTTTAATATAAATATTTATATTTATTTTATTTTTTAGATTATATTTCATATTCTTATTATAAAATACTACCAAAACTAAATTGCAAAATATTTTTTGGATTAATTATTGCTTGACTCTAATTGCAAGCATAACGCAACTCCAGCAAAGCTCTCGGGCCGTATGCTCACAATGCTGTATCAATCCTTACACCTGCTTCAAGCATATGCAAGGTATTGACGGAGCATAAGCTCAAAAGTAACTGAATGAAATGTTATACATTTCACTCAGTCACTTTTAGGAGGCGTTGCTGCACCCCCTCCTTCACAGGAAAGCCTTCTTCTGGTGCAGGACTTTACAATATAATGCACCCTCCAGATGCATCACATTCTTAATACAACACACCATGGTACATCTTTTGCACCACCGCTGTGTCACAAAAGTGATGCATCCACTGTGTAAAAGAGGCACAAGGGGATTGTAAATCTGCCCCTCACACATACAAATTCACCCAGACAGTTTCACCAGCAGCACAAATTGAAGCACAGACTTGTAACATATTTATGTACATATTTTGCATTTAAGTGCTTCGGACATACTACAGTATACTATAGGTAAACACCTTATAGATTTATGCTGTAGCACTTCCTTATAGTTCTGCACTTTCACATTCTCCATACACTAGTAATATATTCAGTCATTCATTTATACACTACACATTCATTCTGACAAACTTATACACACTAACATAGAAATATAGTTCTTTCTTTGACCAGTGAAGGTAGTTCTAAAAATAACTGGTTTTTTTTCTGTTTTTACTTTTCAAATTTTTTTGTGTTTTGTCAACAAGTTATTTTTTTAAACTAAAAAAAATTGAACCGGAACCCAAAAAGTATCAAACAGGAATAAAAGAATGAAAAAAAAAAGCTAATGTCGAGGACAGCGATGCTCCTGCATCCTGCGTTTCATCAGATCAATAGACTGCTCCCTATAACACAAAAGTCTATCGCAATAAATGCATACAATTTTAACATCTGCAAAATCAGGATCAATTTGTGGGTGTGGACTGCATGCTGAAAATTCTGCTGCAGTAGTTGATGTGCTTGGTGCAGAAGCAGGTGGGTTCTCCTGCAACTTCCGTCTTGCAGATCGAGCAAAGTTATTGGGGTGCAAGTTCTTCACATGTTGCACTATATTTGCTGTGCCAAAGGAGTATTTTTTAGATGGATCACCCCTTGAAAGAGTTGTTTGGCAAATTTTACAGGTTACTTTTGGAGCATTAACCTTTTTTTGCCCTTCTGGAAAAGTAAAAAATTGCCAAATTAGAGCTTCTTTCCTCTTCTTTGGAGGTTCTTCAGGAATGAAACCTCCCTCTGAAGAACTGCTGGAATGAGTCCATTGTTCTTATAATGATATTCCTTCTATTTGAAAAAACTGTCAGAAGAAATTATTTTTCTTAGAAAGTCAAAGTCGAATGATTATAATGGGACGGAACTTTCAACAGTTACAATAGGAAAAGTTATGAACCAATCAAACCTCTCCTTTTAAAGTCACATGACTTTACGTACGCTTATGATGTGCTTACGCAGCTGTTTCGATACCAGTACGCATGATGTTCTACCATGATTTGTGTAATTGTTTTTAAAAGCAATATATGATTGTTAAAACTGTAAAAAAAAAATCATAGTTATCCCAAATAACATCTTCCCTTAGTATGTACATTAAATACATAAATATATGTTTTTAACCATGTAGAAACATTGGCGCCTTTCGCGTACAGGGCGCCGTTCATGATGTCACACTTAACCTTTGATGCAACGCGTAACGTCAAACCATATTCGTACTGTATGCTCGGGTACACTTTGACTATGATTAGCAGTACATGTATGGTGTGATCACCCTCTCAGTGACAAATCAGAGCACAGGGTGCGCTAACGAGAATGATTAGAAGTGGTCACTCATTGGAGATCCGATTCTGGGCCTGCCTCTGCGCACATGATAACACCTCCCTCATCTCTCTCTGTTGTTAATTGTTGGTGCACACACTCACACTTGCACATGTGCGGTGCACGTCCGCCCACACTGCCCACATGCCACCATCTAGCATGCTTACTATCACTAAGCCTGGAAACCAATACATTAGCCAATGGGATGTCCCCCAAGGCCATCATTCTTATAGACCGCAAAAACGCTACTAATGACGCTCCTGGGCTTGGTTTGCTCAGCCCCGCGGTTCCCATATAATCCGAACACTGACGTGAGCACGCTCTCTTTTGCCTCCTTGTGCTGTGGTGACAGACAGAGTGTCATCATCGATTTCACTACAAACTCACAGCTCGAGCGGAGGAGGACTCCTGACACTCAACGTGGTATCACTACTGCTGCCGCCCAGCCACAATACCATAGGCGCAGAGGCGGCGGCGCCCGCACCCAAAACACCCCAGACCCAGCGAAACCACAGCCTTTGAAGACACGACAAAAGACGAAAGAAGCAAAGGTAAGAGAAGCCGTCACAACATCAGACTCCGCTGTAAATTGTATATGCATGATGCTATTCTTTTCTCCATCATATGGCTCTCCTACCCCTTAATGGTTTAAAATTGTATGCACATAGTATAAAAGTTTCTAACTGCGTCACAAGGTCCTATACACCTCTAATTTTATAAATTATGCGTCCATAAATTTCTGTGTCTTATTTCTGTACTACGCCACGTACTTAGGCCTCTATCGTTATTAATTGTGCGTCAATCATGATTTTTTTTTTTTTGCGTCACGAGGCCGTCCGAGTAAGCATGGGCGGAAAATCCGTTACGCTCGCGGATTTTGCGGATTTTCGGTAAATTCGCAATCCGCGAGATTCACGAATTTCCCGCAAAATCCGCAAATCCGCGGGCAGCGGATTTTATGGCTTGCTCGCACTGTTCGCGTGAGTTCGCGGCTTCCCAGTTCAACTTTGCGCCCCGCGAATAAGCGCTAAATTGCAGAAATACGATCTTAGCAAAACTGAAACTACTTACCAGGTTCAAAAGTTCAAGCTCATCATTAGTAGCCATTTCCTGTAGTGCTTCCTGAGGGGCCCCTCCAGAGTTCAGTTGCCTACTTGCAACTATTATGTGACCCTGCTCTGACCCTCAGAATAGTTACACAAAGGTCCTGAATTACAGCTAAGGCAGACAAGCAGGAGCCAGGCTGGAAGTTCAAATCCAGTGACACATTAATCAGCCCCTAATTCATTATTGTCAGTTGGGGCAGGGCAGGTGTTGTAACTAATTTTGCAACAATGAAAGCACTTAGCAAGTGCAAAAGATCACTAATCAGGAAGCACTAAGGAAGCAGGTGCCAGCGAAAAAAATATTCTGTGACACATTAATCAGCCCCAAATTAATTCAGGTCACTTGAGGCAGGGAAGGTGTGCTTTGCTTTGCCACAATAATGTACACGAGAGGGTGCTGTGATGAAACAGAGGGTGGCATGGGTGGGCCAGAGGGTGGCATGAGTAGTCAGAGAGTGGCAGTGGTGACAGAGAGTGGCAGTGATGAAGAAGAGTGTCCCAAACAGGCTGGACACGTAGAAACAAAAAGTTCGCAAAACTTGCGACCCGACAGGTAAGTTCGCGTTTGTGAAATTGTACAAAACCCTCGCGAACTGGCAGAAACCCGCGCGAACACAAAAAAAAATAAAAATCCGCAAATTCGCGAGAATTCGCGGATTTTGCGGATTGCGAGTTCGCAAATCCGCAAAATTCGCGAACGCGAGATTCGCAAAATTCGCCCATGCTTACGTCCGAGGCTGGCCCGGACTGACAGCTGCGGGCACAGGCAATCCCCTGATACGCCGCAAGAGTGGGGGCCGGTTTTGTTACAGGGCCGTTTTTGCAGCATAGCTGCAAAATTGGCTCTGTAACAAAATCGGCTGAAAACTGTCCCCGCCAAAGAGCTCGTCGCACCCCCAACTCCCCTCCTCCCGGGGGAGGGGGTGAGGGGGCGGCCGAGCACTTTGCCAGGGCCGGTTTTGGTTCCCAGTCCGGCCCTGGTCCCAGGCCTCTATTCTTATTGATCTTCCTTCGTTCATCCTAATATTTCCTTCTGTCTTACGGAGCACTCCTACGCCTTTTTTTATAAATTGAGCTTCCATGAATTTCTGTATCCTATTTTTGAAGTGTGTCACGTGCTTTACGATGTGTTCTTTTTATTGTATGTTCATGATGGTATTCTTTTCTGCATCACGTGCCCCTCCTACCCCTCATTGATTTTCTATGTACATAGTATAAGGGAGGACCCAGGTGGAGCTGTGCGCGAGCCGCTCTCCACCCTAGGATGGTTCATGCAAGGGAACTGGCCACAAGTGCAAGGGGCGGTGATTAGCTAGTTGGAGCGGAAGGGAAAAGGGATAAATAGGGGTAGAAAGAGCGGGAAAAGGAACTGTGCTGGGGAGGCGGTGGCGAAGGTTGTTTTTGCCCCACCCACCCTCTTGCTCTATCAGGTCCTATTTGTTTGTTGTTTCATTGCGCTTTGGGTACTGCCAAAGCTGTTTATTCCTGGTTGCCACGCTAAGACAGATCTAGGTGCAATTTTAGTTAGTAGACGCTTTTTCTGGGGGGTGGGCAGCCTGGACCGGGTTGCTCCATCCTCATAGGGCAGTTAAAGGAAAGGAGGGGGGTATCAACAAGTGTCAGTTGCTCCTGGGTTTGTTTGGGTTAAATCAGTGGGGGTTTCATCTTTCATAAGGATGCTAGGATAAGTTGAAGGAATTTTTGTTGTATTAAATAATGAATAGCAAGATGTTTGATTAGAAGTTAATTTGCACCTGTTTTAATAAAGTGGCCTTTCTTCCTAACCAAGAAGTTGTGGACAGTGAGTTATTGCGCGAACGTTTCTTTCTATCCATCACGTGGCCCTCCAAGCTCTGCTTTGCTTTATTTTTCTGGAATATATACTTTCTGGTTCATCGTATTTGCTCCCTCCTAATTCTCCCATTAGTTTTAATATTTATTACTGCGTCACGTGACACTCCTAAGCCTGTATTCGTTTTCGAATACTTGTAAGTGTAAATGAATGTAATTGCCAGCCACAGCTCGTGCAGGACGTTACGCAGGCGGTGACGTCAGCAGCAATGGCTCGGGCAGGGCGGTACGCCGGGCAGTGACATCAGGCAGAGTAGGGACAGGGTGGGGGGTTGTAAAATGCGGGATATGGACGATATCAGGTAATGCGGGATATGGACGATATCAGGTAAGTACCGAAAAAAATAAATGAAACTAATTTGGTTGCCTGCGCTGCATCACATTTGGCGATGCAGCGCGGGTAACGAAATTTTTTTTTTTTTTTCGGTACTTACCGACAAACTCCATATCCCGCATTTTACAACCCCCACCCTGCCCCTCCTCTGCCTGACGTCACCGCCCGGCATAACGCCCTGCACGAGCCGTGGCTCCTTAAATGCAATCGCAATTTAAGGAATCTCAATTTAGAGATTCCTTAATTGCATTTTTTGCATTTGGGATGATGCATCCCAAATGCAAAAATACCGGTCACAAGTGGAAAGATTCTGAGAATCTGCCAGTTTGCGACCGTTTTTTTGCTTGATGCAACTTCTTTAAAATACTCGTAAATACCAAAGAGGGTTTCAAGGATAACATTTATTTTGCAAACTACCTTTTCAATGGTTAGTATTGCCATTTTGATTCCCTAATATACATCTTTTTTACATTTACAGTCTATTGAAAAGTATTGTGGTGTCTGCAACCAAAAAGCTTCAGAAACCTATACAGAAAACTTTATGGTAAGAATCTTTTCTGAGTTGCGTGCACTATAATTGAAAGCTGACTATGCACCGTCAATTTCATATTCTGATTCAAAGTCAAGGCCCTTTATCGAGCCTTGTTCACATAGATACTGCACTGGCAGAAGGCAGTGGGAAATTTGTACACTTGCTGCATTTCTTCGCAGGGGTTATGAACTATTGTTCAATTTCATATTCCTATTCAAACTGCAGTCCCTTTATCAAGCCCTTTTTATTCTATCATCTACCCCGGCCGAAGGCAGTAGGAAATTTGAACTCTTGCTGCCTTTCTTAGCTGGGGTTATCAATTATCCTTCTTGTAATACAAATTCAAAGTGCAGGCCCTTTATTGAGCCTTCTTGGTAACTATTACTCGTGAATGGCAGTGGGTAATTTGCACACTTCCTGCCATTCATGTATAAACAAAAGCTTGAAAGTCTAACAATATTAAACAAGCACTGGCGTTGCCAATAGGTTTCGCATTTGGAAAGTTGGAGCTATTGGTTTTGTAAATGACATTTTATATTTATATATCGTTATTGGCATTGTCAAAAACAATATATAAATATAAAATTTCATTTACAAAACCAATAGCTCCAACTTTCCAAATGCGAAACCTATTGGCAACACCAGTGCTTGTTCTTTAAGTGAACATTTCCCGGGGAGCTTCCTAAAAATTACGAGAATCGCTCGCCTCCCTCACTCAGTGATAGATTTATAGATGAAAGTGGGGGTTAGAGGATATTTTATATTCTAGGGACTCCCCTTCTGGTGCTCCCCTGCGGTCTGGGCACCTGAGCAAGGCTTTTAGATGCAAGTCTGCAAGTTGAGTGGGCGGTTCTGGCATATAGATGTATGCAATGTTAAATGACGTGGCAATGCTTACCTCACTGTTAGTATGAGACCCCTGTGTTCGTGTTTTTGTTTGTACTAAATGTGAGCTAAAATATGTTCACAAACTTGTGATCTGGATGTTGTTTTGGCGGGAGGGGGCATTGCCGCATTATTGTTAATACCACCGCCTGCACGAAACGTTACTTCTGCTGACAACATTGGCAGCTGCTGGCTCCCGTCTTCAGATGTGTACCCAAAAAAAGGAAAGTGTAAAAAGTAGGAGAAAGCTGCTCTCTTTAAGTCCAAGGGTGCCCTGGGAGGTGATAAAAGTGGGGGTTCAGAGTGCAGCAAAGAAGGATGAAAAAACATGAGAAGGAGAGCAAAGGAGACAAAAGTCATCGGCGAAAGAAGCTTTTAGGGGCGGGACTGCGGATCCCTTTGAAGCACGGCCTCGCGGCCGTGAACAGGGATGTAATTAGGGGGGAAGAGTGGGGAGGAGAAGTGAGGCCGGATGGGGGCAGGAGTGCGAGTGAGGGGAGAAGTGTGATAGATGTATGCAATGTTAAATGACGTGCCTCATTGTTAGTATGAGACCCCTGTGTTCGTGTTTTTGTTTGTACTAAATGTGAGCTAAAATATGTTCACAAACTTGTAATCTGGATGTTGTTTTGGCGGGAGGGGGCATTGCCGCATTATTGTTAATCCCACCGCCTGCACAAAACGTTACTTCTGCTGACAACATCGCCAGCTGCTGGCTCCCGTCTTCAGATGTGTACCCAAAAAAAGGAAAGTGTAAAAAGTAGGAGAAAGCTGCTCTCTTTAAGTCCAAGGGTGCCCTGGGAGGTGATAAACGTGGGGGTTCAGAGTGCAGCAAAGAAGGATGAGAAAACATGAGAAGGAGAGCGAAGGAGACAAAAGTCGTCGCGAAAGAAGCTTTTAGGGGCGGGACTGCGGATCCCTTTGAAGCACGGCCTCGCGGCCGTGAACAGGGATGTAATTAGGGGGGAAGAGTGGGGAGGAGAAGTGAGGCCAGATGGGGGCGGGAGTGCGAGTGAGGGGAGAAGTGTGTCAGGCGGATTAGGGAGATGCGCGTGCTTGTGCTTGTGTGGTCACGTGACCCGCTTTTGTGGTCACGTGACTCACATGCACTGTGAGAAAACCGCAGTGGTTTGACCAGTCGATTGAGCACTTGAATTTTCACCTATTACATTCGCAAGCGAATGATAATAGGCAAAACCTAAAAAGAGCCAGTATAGTCTATGGTTATCAAATCTTCTGTTTCTTATTGAAATTCAAAGTACAGGCCCTTTATTGAGCCTTCTTTCTAACTACTACCCGTGAATGGCAGTGGGTAATTTGAACACTTTCAGCCTTTCATATTTTTTTATATTATTCATCTACCACTCAATAAACAAATCATCTACACGTACACGCACCTACTTGCTGCCTTTCTTGGCTATGGTTATCAACTATTCTTCTATTTCATATCTGTATTCAAAGTGTGGGCCCTTTATCGAGCCTTTTTCATGTAGATACTGCACTGCCAGAAGGAAGTGGAAAATGTGCGCACTTTCTGCCGTTCATGTATGAAAAAAAGCTCAACAAAAGTCTACCAATATTAAAAAAGAGCCAGTTTAGTCTATGCTTATGAAATCTTCTCTTTGTTATTCTAGTTCAAAGTGCAGGCCCTTTACTAAGCCTTCTTGCAAACTACTATCCGTGAATAGCAGTGGCTAATTTGCACACTTACAGCCTTTCTTAGTTTTTAAATTATTCGTGCTCCACTCAATCAACACATTATCTACACATACACAGACCTACTTGCTGCCTTTCTTGACTAGGGTTATCAACTATTCTATTTCATATTCATATTCAAACTACAGGCCCTTTGTCGAGCCTTTTTGTTGTAACAAGTACCCCAGCCAAAGGCAGTAAAACATTGCACACTTGCTGCCTGTCTTGGCTGCAGTTATCAATTGTTCATCAATTTCATATTCTGATACAAACTCATGGCCCTTTATTGAGGCTTTTTGTTGTACCTACGACTACGACCGAAGGCAGTGAAAATTTACACACTAACTGCCTTTCTTGGCTAGGGGATATCAATTATTGTTCAATTTCATTTTCTGATTCAAAGTCAAGGACCTTTATCGAATCTTTTTATTGTGGCTAATACCCCGGCCGAACAAAGTAGGATATTTTCACACTTGCTGCTTTTCTTCACTGGGGTTGTCAATTATTTCAAAAATACCTACAAACTTAGCAACAATATTTTCTTTTGGAAACAAATTTCAAACTAATCGTCTCTGTAAAACTTGTTTGACATGTTCAGTCATTTCTCCAATTCTTATTTCTTGTAGAATAGTTCCATATTCAGCATCATTTCCTTATTGCATATTTGTGATAACTTTCTTATATTAAAAATATAACCAAATGTTAACATTACCAATGCTACATTACATAATTTACTTATACTACCTGTGGAGTATAACAACAAATTACAATACCACAAGATATCTGGACAAGCTGGTTGTGAAGACTCTTGAAGAAAATGAAACTTCTCGTTATTGATCACATAAGCATGCTATCAATCTTAATGCTTGCCTTTGTGCATTTAAGAATGCTGCAAACTCTTAAAACAGAGTATGACATATTAGTCTCAATTTATTTAAGGCACAGACAATTGTACTATGTCCTCAGATTCTGTTAGCTGTAAAAAATAACATTCATCAATGTTTGTGTCGAGTAGCACCTTCAATATACATTGCAGACATCAAGGTTCACAACTTCACTTCAGCTTTCCTTCTACATTAATGACATCATTGAATCCAGCCTTGCTTTACTTAAGACAGAGACAATTATACTGCCTCCTCAGATTCTGTTATCTGTGACTAAATAGCATTCATCGATCTTTATGTCAACAACTGCTGTCAATCTACACTGTGGACATCTGCATTCACAACTTCAATTCAGCTTTCCTTCCAAATTAAGGACAGTATTGTATTCTTCCTTGCTTTCCTTAAGGCAGAGACTATTATACTGTGTCCTCAGATTCTGTTATCTGTGACTAAACAGCATTCTTCGATCTTTGTCTCAACAACTGCCTTCAATCTACACTGCGGACAGCTGAGTTAACAACTTGAAGTCAGCTTTCCTTCTACATTGAGGACAGCATTGTATTCTTGCTTGCTTTCCTTAAGGCAGACACAATTATACTGTATCCTGAGATTCTATTATCTCTGATGAAATGGCATTCTTCAACCTTTGTGTCAACAACTGCCTGCAATCTACACTGCGGACAGAAGGGTTCACAACTTCAACTCCGCTTTAGAACTAAAATTATCTTCAATATCTGTCCTTACAACAACCTTCAATATATTCTGCGGTCAGTAAAAATTAAAACTTCATATCAAAAGCTCCACTACTACAGAAAACATTGAATTCAGCCTCGCTTTATTTAAGGTAGAGACTAATGGATTTTATGTCTTCCGATTTTGTAAAACAATGTCACCAATAGTATTCACCTATAACTGCTCACAAAAGCTTTCAATCTACACTACAGACAGCTCAGTTCACAACTTCAATTCAGCTTTCCATCTACATTAAACATCATTGTATTGAGCTTTACTTTCCTTAAGACAGATACAATTATACTGCATCCACAGATATTGTTTACTTTCACAACTTGCCTTGACAGATCTTTCTGTCAACAACTACCTTCAATCTACACTGCGGACTTCTGGATTCACAACTACAGTTCAGCTTTCCTACTACATTGAGGACAGCATTGTATTCAGTCTTGCTTTCCTTAAGGCAGAGACAATTATACTGTATCCTGAGATTCTATTATCTGTGATTAAATGGCATTCATCGATCTTTGTGTCAACAACTGCCTTCAATCTACACTACAGACAGCTGGGTTCACAGCTTGAATTCAGCTTTCCTTCTACATTAAGGACACCATTGTATTGAGCTTTACTTTCCTTAAGACGGACACAATTATACTGCGTCCACAGATACTGTTAACTTGTAGAAATTGCATTGACATATCTTTCTGTCAACAACTACCTTCAATCTACACTGTGGACAGCTGGTTTCACAACTTCAATTCAGCGTTCCTTCTACATTAAGGACAGCATTGTATTCAGCCTTGCTTTCCTTAAGGCAGAGACAATTATACTGTGTCCTTGGGTTATGCAAACAGTGACAAAATAGCTTTCATCGATCTTTGTGTCAACAACTGCTTCAATCTACACTGCAGACAGCTGGGTTCACAACTTGAATTAGGCTTTCCTTCTACATTAAAGACACTATTGTATTGAGCTTTACTTTCCTTAAGACAGACACAATTATACTGCGTCCACAGATACTTTTAACTTGTAGAACTTGCATTGACAGATCTTTCTGTCAACAACTACCTTCAATCTACACTGCAGACAGCTGGGTTAACAACTTCAATTCAGCTTTCCTTCTACATTAAGGACAGCATTGTATTCAGCCTTGCTTTCCTTAAGGCAGAGACAATTATACTGTGTCCTCAGGCTAGGCAAACAGTGACAAAATACCTTTCATCGATCTTTGTGTCAACAACTGTTGTGAATGTATCTAGGACCCTAATTAGATATTCCCGATGTATGCCCTTACATGGTTATAACAAATCATATCCTTATAAAGGCATAGGAATCCTATCCATATTAAGTCATAGCCAATGCAGTCCAAATAGGGCAAGGCTACTCCCATAGACTTCTAGAAAGTACAACGCGTTCTTAAACAAACCAAGCCTCCAGCAGCCCGGGAATTCCCCCTGCTTCTGTTTTGATTTGTCCTAGAACTCCTGAGAGTTTTCATGGATCAACTGGACTTAAAGGTAAACGCGAACAAATCTCACGCAATGGTGGTCGGATACCACAGAAACAGGGGCAAATTAAAAACCTTCAAGTGCAAGGGTGAAGTGGTTTCTAGAGTGGCAGTTTTCCCCTACCTGGGGCTGCTCTTCGACGAGAGGGGCTCGTGGGGTCCCCAGGTTAGGGCAAAAAGTCTATCTGTCGCCAGGTCCTCTGCAGCCCTCTTGGGTTTCTCAAAAAGGTTGGGGGCTAGACCGATGGAGGCCTTGCTGAAGGTCTTTAACACCAAATGCATTCCATTAGCAATTTATGGTTCACCCCTATGGGGCTATGTACATCTCGAACCAATTCAGAGGGCGGAAAACAGGTTCTTACGTTCCCTTTTGTCCGTCCCCCAGTCCACCCCAACCTTTTCAATCCATGCGGAGGTGGGTATGGTTCAGGTTACGGATAAGCTCAATCTGGCACCCTTAATATTCTGGCTAAAGACCTGGCTCAATTAGGAATTAACTCTCAACCATGCAATAATGAATGATGTCATGTCCCTAGACCATTCTAAAAAAGTTCAATGGCTGGATTATTTGAGGAGGTCTTTTGAACTATTGGGTCGTCCGGAACTTTTCACATCTCCATCATGCATTAGGAAAGAGGATGTAGATTCGGCTAAAAAGCATTTCATGATGAGGGCAAGACTAGGCCGCGAGGAAAGGGAATTGCAGAAAACAACAGTTAGATCACATTACCTGTTACTTAATTCCACCTCGCTTGAGCCTTACCTCAGTATTGTTACCAGGCCATTCCACAGATTTTTACTGACCAAGTTCAGATTTAATTTGATTCATTTTTATTTGGGCAGTTATCAGTCATGGGTCAAACCAGAATTAGCCACGCCTTGCATTTGTGATAATTTTTCAAACGAAGATACCATGCATTTTGTCATGTTTTGCAGCTTGTTTTTAGAGATACGGAAAAAATACTTGTTGCCAATTTTAAGGGAGGCAGGCTTCCTTCAAGTGAGGCCAGCACTACTTTACCTCCAGTCATTGTGCAACACTCATATCATATTTTGCATGGCAAATTATCTAGTCGCGGCGTCTAGAATTAGATCACGTAAAGCATCATTGAGTGTATTGTAAGAAGTTTTTATTAATTACACACTCTACGTAGCTTATCTTTAGACCCAATGTATCGATTATAATCCAATGTACTGAATATAATGTTAGTGTAATATATGTTTTTATATGTACATAAATGTTTTTACATCTTTTAATGATTTTAACGAAATCGAATAAAGTATTTTGACTGACTGACTGAACTCCTGAGAGTCCTGAAAGAACTACCAGTTCTTAGTGACGTCTTATGTCCAACCTTACGTCAAACTCGGCACCTTCCAGGTATAAATATACCAACATCTGCCTTAAGCAACACACGGTGGTTTGAAGCAGATCAGCTATCTACTTGCCCGATGCCCTGCTGATACGATTGGCGAAGGAAGCCGACCCTCCCTGCTGACGCACTGAGAGAGACGCTGTCTTTTCTCCTGCCGAGAAATCCAGCTCCAGTGTTGCCCTGCTACCCTCGCGGGTTACTGGGAGATAGAGTCCTGAGAGAGAGATACAAGACCTCCTTCATTCTATACCCAAGGTATGGAAGCTGATTAGACCCTAAGAGAATTCTTGATTCAGATTCTTGGCAAAAACTGTAACTCATCTACTCCTTCCCACGTACTAGGCTTAGGTTAGGTACACTGGGGTAGGCGTATCTCAGAAACACCAGTTGAGTATGTTTAGTCTTCATTTTATCATTGTATGTATTTTATCTATTTTAAGTATCTTATGGCTTAGACACCATATCAATGCTTTTACAGTATTATTTTATAATACTCCTTTTACTGTACGCACTTTACTTTATGACAAGTATTGCAATTGTGGCAATTCACTTCTCTTGCATGAGAAAGAAGACTGCTCAATAAATAACCCTTTTATTGAAAACGCCCGTCTCTCTATTTCTCTGCACCTCTGGTGAAAGGAAGCATGCACGATTGACTGAGTGAAATAGCCATCTATTTATTCCGCGACTCTGGAGATATTCCTATTTCAGGGGGAACAAAGTTGTCATGTTATATGGTTGTCAGAAGCTAATCCCTTCTTGTCTATTCAGGAAGGTTAACACCTTCTTGCTTACTCGAGAAAGTTTCTAGTGACCTCTGAGCTTGCTGGCACACACACAATTAAGTCTAACATATTCAATAGAGACCTAGTCGACCTCAGTCCTACGTCTAAATTATCGTTTATGTTATTCCAATGCACAGAGCCTATTGGGAATATAGGAACTACACTACATGGCGCCCAACGTTTGGTAAGGCGATAATTTAACGCTAGATACTAGAGTAACTCAGTCGTGCTTTTCACACAGACCCCTTTTCCCGTAAAAACTCCAATAGACGTCTGGAGTGGGTAAAAGGTTAATATCCGCCAAAACTTCGAAGGAAGAGATTCCTATGTATAAGTTTTTGGTTTAGTCAACGTTGAAGGATACAGTGTTCCAAAATATTGTGTACCTAATCTTTGTTTCCTTGAAACTTGTTCTGCAAACTTTCAGACAGTAAAATGTCAGAGAGTGACGACGAAAGAGAAAGAGCTAGAATAGCAGCTCAAGTGGTCTTAGATGACACAGCACTCCAACAAACAGACCCGGATGCAATAATCATACCGGCGAATGTAAGAAAGAGTATAACTTACAAACAAATAAATAATGGAGTATCATCGAGAGGTGGTAAAGTCATATTTGTTGTCGAGGCACATGAATATCGGCAGACAGAGGTATTCTATTCATGGATAACTTTTCCAGCAGCAAATGCTGTGACACACGAGTTCCACTACTACAAAGCAGAGGAACCTCCAACGGAATACGTTCCTTTCGAGGACGTTGAAATTCCGCTAACTTACCAGGAGCATCAGCTCTGGTTTAATGGCGCCCTAAAACATCAAAATCACATAACCAGGCTCGGTCCACTAGGTAGACCAGGAGCTACATGGCCGGTTCTATCCAGCTATACACCACATCCTGACATAGAGAGTATGTCAGACAAAGAACTGTTAACTCAGCTAAATGAATTAATAAAAGCATATAGACAATTGGTTCAATTGACTATTGACGGTACAATCTGCTGCCAAATACCCCAACTTACTGAAAATCCCGAAAAGACTTTCATTAAAAATAATCTCAGTTCCCAAAAGAAGAAGTGGGAGGGTAATAAGCAAACCACTCCCAGAGAAAAACATTTTCAGACCAGAGGAAGGTCTCCCCAACGAAGAGATAGATCTCCAGAAAGGGGGGGCAAGTCTCCACAACGGGAGCCCTCTGAAAAAAGTTACAACCTTAGAAATAGGGACAATTTGAGAAAACCTGACAGATATCAAGATATTGATACACGTCCCTCTCGATCATTTCAGACTTCCTCACAGAAATCGGAAAGAAGAACACGGTCAGAACATAAAGAAGAGCGCGTCAAGTCCAAAGACAAAGAACCTGCTCATCAAAGTAAAAAATTACAATTTCCCAAAAAGAAGGTAGCGAGTATTAAAGTAAAACATGCCGAGGATCCTGAGGACACAACTCAAGAACGGAGAGTGGGCCCAAACAATGCTAGACAGCGCAGCAGAAGTGACCATAGCTCGCAAGATCCTGATGAATCTTCTAGAGACAGTGGACACGAATGAATACATCCAGGTGGAAACTGCAGACACCAGAGTTAGCGTGCCCCATAAACTATATGAAATAACGTTACGTATAGAGGGGGACAAAACTAGGAAAATAAGAGGTCTCTTTTGGGAAAATCTATCTAAAGGCTATGATATCCTTCTAGCAGAGAAGAACTGGACACCAGAGTTTGTTAGGGAGTGCCCACATGGCGAAGAAATGATTATGCCTGCCTTCTCAAATCACATTCCAATTCATAAAAAATACACATATGCAAGAAAATGGGCAGTGGCCCAAGCCCCTGCATTATATAAAAATCATGTAGGATGGGATGAGGATTCTCCTCACCACAAAATCCAGTTAAAAAATCAACCTACTGCACAGAGGCAGTATCCTGTTAATCAAGAAGCTAAAAAACAAGTCAGGGAGATCTTAGATCAACTTGAATACCAGGAGGTGATTGAAACATGCACCTCACAAATGAACAATCCTTTGTTTCCTGTCTCCAAGACAGACAATACATATCGTCTAGTTTTGGACTACAGACATCTAAACACTTGTTGCAAAACATTTGCAGTACAAAATTCACACAGTGCAGCACTAATGAATAATATCGTGCGCAAAAAATATAAAACGACATTAGATATTTTGAATGGTTTCTTCTGTCAAAACATTGCACCAGAAAGCAGGTATTTGACCGCTTTCTCAAGTATGGGGGCCCAGAGGCAATTTTGCGTTCTCCCCCAGGGATTCAAGAATAGCCCAGGATTATTATCAGCCAGAGTAACAGAGTTACTACAAATGTATGATGATGAGGCATTATCAAATGTAGATGACATCTATCTAACAGACGATGATTTGGACAGGCACTTGAAGAGAGTGAACACCATAATACTTGGGTTCGCATCTCAAGGGTATAAATTCAACTTTAAAAAATTGCGGATTGCCCATCTCACTGTCCTATTTCTAGGATATGAATTATCAAGTGAAGGGAAAAGCCTAGCACCAACTTCTTAGAGAAATGTGCGCTGCTCCAAAAACGCTGAAAAACCTACAATCGATTCTAGGTTTCCTGAATTTTGGAAGAACTTACGTTCTAAACTACGCAGAGAGGGTTAAACCTCTCTACGAATTAATAAAACCTGATTTCAAACCAACTAATTGGACTCAAACACATACAGAAATTTTACGTTCAGTACAAACAGACATATTAGCAAAAACAAAACTGCAAACACGCGTAAACGAACGCAACCTTGTAATCCGAGTCCTCCCAGGAAGATGCGGATTCACATACCTGACCTCTAATGAGGGAGAAACGGTACCAATAGCTTATAAATCACACTTGTACACACAAGCTGAAATGAAATTCAGTTCTATTGGAAAAATTCTGACTGCGGTTCAAACAGCTGTAGCAAAAGAAAAAGCCCTAGCTCAAGGGAAGAAAATATCTGTTTCAACAGCAGTACCAGCCCTTGAGGCAGTAACAAGACCAAGCATTCGAAATGTAATGGCATTAGATCCAAAATGGATACAATGGGTTAATTCTCTTGTTGCAACTGACGTGATACACACATTTGATCCCAAAATGAAGAAGCTAGAACATCTAGAATACGAAAAAGAATGTCCTCTGTCGATAGAAGTTCTGCCTCTGGAACAGTACACCTGTAGATTTGCACAACACTATGTTGTGGATAAGAAAGTTTACAATGCTGTGTGCGCGATTGTTAAAGGTCGCTGGCGCTTAGGTAAATTGAGACCGAGGGTCACTAAAACTGAATCAATCGGAAAATGTACAGCTCAGCGAGCTGAACTACTAAATTTGAAGATGGCGCTTGAAAATGCCGATCGCGAATTCCCCACACTAATAGTGTGCAATTCACATTACTGCGTCTAATCTTACAATAATTCCATACAGACCTGGATTAAAAATGGTTACAAAGATGAGACAGGTGGCACAATAAAATATAAAAAACTATGGGAACAAGTAGTTCTTTTGCAAAAAAGAACTACGAAAAACTCACGTGATACATACGCAGAGACTTCAACGTGATGGCGTTCACGTTGCAGGGAATTCATTGGCTAACAGAGCCACAGCGGCAGCTGGTCAACCGGCTTCCGTAGCCACAAAAAAGCATTCTGAAAAACAAATAGATGGAGAAACGCTACAAGCAGTAAAAGCCTCAATGGAAGGCAATTATGCGGCGTTACCTCTAAACTATCCACTCGGAAATACATACATAATTGATGCAAACTCTGTTCCGTTTGCTCAAATCCCTGGAGTGGGGGACAGAGTTATTCCAAACACGAAACAGAGGGCTTACTTGATACAAGAAGCACAAATGGGAATGGGTCTGAGGCACCAAGAGATCCCGAAATCTCTAATAGAATTGCAATCAGAATACTGGTGGCCGGGAATGAGCATGCAAGTTTATAACTTTGCAATGGATTGTCAGGACTGCAACAGAGATCGCAGTTATGAACCGGACCAGATATCTGAACATAGCACAGTAAGACCAGCCCAGACACCTCTATTAGACAGCATTAGACTATCTATACGCAGGCGTCCGACCGGACAAATGCGATCCCATAAATATTAAGACGAGATTCATTTGGATGTAGCCCCAGCGCTCGGCTGATGCCAGAACTGTTATAAAAGATTTGCGAGTCTTTATCGGCACATACGCAATTGGCATGCTACATTCTGACCAGGGTCCTGCGTTTAGCTCTCGAGCTTACAAAGAGGCCATGACCAGCATGGGCATAGCATTGCAGTACTCTAGTCCATTCCATCCTGAGGGAAATGCGGTAGTGGAGAGAAAAAAACGTGACATAAAGCAATCTATAGCAGCGAGGGTATTAGGTTCGGGTGATGGGTGGGTCAAACATCTAATAAGTGTCCAACGTAGTCTTAACAATCTGCCAAGAAATTCTCTGGGGAGAATCACTCCGTATGAACTTTTGTTTGGTACAAGAATGATAATTGAAGATCTCAATTATCAGACTCAGTTGTGGAACAAAAAGCTTTTGATATCAAAGAGCATTTGGCTGTTTTATAGGACTTAAATGAAACAAGAAGAAGTCTAAGTAACACAAAGCTAAAGCCAACGGACACTGAAGAAAAACCACCTGTCCCAGCAAGACCTTTCTGGATTCCAAAGATTGGGGATCTGGTCAGAGAGAAGATCGGTGTGCAGAAGAATTTGGGCCTTCTTACAGAAAAGCAGTACCTGTCTTAGCTATCAGCGGAACAAGATCAGTAGTACTACCGCCCCTTGCTGGTAAAAAGGAGAACCGAGTTGTATCAATCGACCTGGTAAAACCACAACCATGTGGCCAATAATAAGTAGTAGGCCCAGTGGACTCCCAAGAAGTAGCAGAAGACCAAACCTTGCTACAATCCAAGAGGTTCAAACTGAAAGACTAATCACATTTGATAAACCTGCAGTGAATAAAAAAGGACTATGCAACAAAGCCAGGGAACTTGTGCCTCTTGAAACTCAAATTGCTACAGTTCGTCAAGAAATACCGATCTACCATGATGTAGTCTCAGACCTTTCTGATGAGACAAAGGAAGAAGCAAATCCAAAGATCAGTGAGAATCCTGAAGCAATTCCAACAATTGACAGAACTTGATCTGGCTACTTTATCAATTTCGATGACTTTTCTGATGATCCAAGTGAACATGGAGACAAGCCAGCAAACAAAAAAACTTTCAAAGACAAAATTACAGAACACTTTCATCAACTTGGAGAAACATCTGATTTCACCCTGGATTGAACTGTGGATTGTGTTAGGTGTACTTTTCCTCCTGCTCTGGCTCATCTTAGTTTTAAGCTTGGGAAAAATGATTGATGGAAAATACAGTACAATGGACACAGCAAGTCAGCACATCAACTTGGTTCTAAAACCTCACAGATCCTCTCACATTGAAAAAAGATAACTATCATCAGTGAACATCACAGCCATTCCTATACCTGGTGGTGTAGCATGGGACACAACTGATTACGAAATCTATGGACCGGTTGAGCTCTTGAAATATCCACATCAGTTCAAGATTTCTTTAAGTGGCTTTGTATCACCTAGTACTTTCTCTGATGATTGGGACTTTGAAAATATTAATAATATCAAGTCAGATTTAGAAATGTCAGCAAAATTTACAGAATATGATTATTTACAGGGTTCATCGAATTATGAAGAAATGTATTGCTTTAACAATTTTGGGCATCATTATTTGCATAAATCTGCTAATCCTAGAAATGTTTTTACTTATAATCAATGGGAACATTGTCCAACTCCGCCAAAAGGCAGTTCGAAAACATTTTATGAAAAATTCCCATACTTCTCAGGATTTAATATCACTGATCCAGAAACGTTTTATTTTACAATTATGAATAAGACAGGAGTGAAAAACATGTTGACAAATACTAAATTGATTTATTCTGAAAGATTTTATGAAAAAATTTCTACATTTGGTTTTGAATTCTGGAAAAATAACATTGAAACAAAGACAATCTGGGGTTCAAAAGATTGGCAAGTGCACGGAGTAGAATCATTGTTCAGAGCCTGCATGATCCCAGAACAGATGATGTTTTTGAATGACACCATTCAACAAACAACCTGTCTTGGCCTAGCCAAGATAAAGGATTTAAACAACCCGTCTATACCAAAGCCTATGCCTGATAGAAATACCACTACAGATGAGGGGTTAGACGTGTCCTATATTTTAAAACAAAACAGAACTATTCCTGATTGGAAAAAATGGTTGATCTGGCCCACAAACACTAATAACTGTCAAGATAGATTCCTGAGCAAAATACAGGGGTTCAAACTAAACAGGCCAGGCCCAAGATATTCCCAGAGACAACATCCAGGGATAAGTACAACTTACAGTGTAGGAAAACTATGCCTCGAATGGCTACAGAAATCCACACTACCCGAAATTAAGCAACACTTAACTTTACTTAAAGAAGGTGCTGACTTGCGAGATTTCATATTGGGACCTCGCAAACAGCATGAAAAACGTTTCATATAGGTCGGTATATACGCAGCTTAAAACGAAGCATGGAAAATAACACAAATTGAAACTGCTGAAAAATACGAGAAATTGATCGTATTAATTTGGAAAAATCACTGTCTGTAGTGGACAATGGGTTAACGACTCTGTCCTCCAGAATTTATTCACTGGACAGCATTGTATCATCTGCCATTGATATAATAGAACAGGATATGCTAATGTTACAACATGGCCAGTCCCAATTACATTCTATTGTACAGTTGGGCTGGACGTTACAAAATCTGCGTTCAGGCAATGTCCCATGGCGTCTAATTAACGCAACGTCATTATTTTCAATCTTTAACCTTACTGATAAACAAATCTCTTTGGCACAAAGAGGGGCAGACTATACGGTGCTGAGCATTAAAAAACTAGACAAATTACCATTGACAATGTCAGAACGACCTGTCATTGAATGGATAATACATGGTACAATTACAATTCCGATAACAACTTTTCAGTTTCAATACTGTCAAAAGTATATACTAGCAGGCCTGTATAAAAGGTTGGGTAAATGATACATCAAGTCAACCTGGAATTTGCCTTACACACATAGATGTTGGAGTGGGGGCAAGAAAGAGGTATTTCTTAGTGGTAACAACTGTAAAAAATCACTAAGCGGTACACTTCTGTGTCAAGGTATTACCTTGCATGGAGCCTGGGAAGGTTCATCAAATAACCTTTCATATCACCTGCACGGCACCCCTGCTACACAGATAGAACCTTTTTTCAGACAGCTTTCCAATGGCAGCCACGTTATAATAAGTGACCACAGCTGTTGTGGCATGGTGCCAGGAAAAGCCTATCTCGTGAGCGTTACTTCCATGGTCGCTTGTTGTATGCAAGTATTGTATCCAAACAGCAAACTAGACATGGAGGCGGCAATATGGCCTTCTTTGAATATGTCTTCTAGTCGAATTGATACTTTAACCCCTTCAGCGCAGCGCATATTTTTGCGCTGTGCTGAACGTTCCATTGGGGCTATGGAACCATGACGGAAGGGTTCCGTCATAAGCAAAGGCCAACCGACGCTCATGACGGAACCGTTACGTCATGAGCATGGAAGGGGTTAAACAGAATGAAGTCTATTCTTTTACAAACAACTGTGCCTTTAACTTCGTCTAGAGAAACGTATGATCTGCAAGTTGCAAGGACAGCAGCAGAGATACATGCATTATTATCAACAAATGGCCCCTTACATTTCGTAGAAATGTTAAGCCAAATCTTAAACATGTCAAATACCATTGGCATCGCACATGTATTTAAGACAATTTTTTCGGGACTGTTAGCACCCTTTGAAGCAGTTCTTGGCATCTTCCCGAATTTCGTGCATTATGTATTCGGTGGCCTGCCTCTCATCTTGGGACTCGTAGCAGGAATCTTATTTTTGTTCCTTCTGCTTCGATATGGCAAGTCAAGTCACGGACAAAACTCAGGCTACAGTGGAAGACACGATCCTGGCTATGCAATACCAAGAGCGGATCACTAAAGTCCTCAGCTTGGCTCGGCTAAGAGATCTGAATACGACCTGGCTCCTTTTATTCAGACCAATCTGGCAAGATTGCATCCTACCTGTTCTACGATGCTTGCGTTGAGGAGAAGAATGCGTGTTAGACGTCTGTCTCACACTCCCATCTGAAGTACCTATGAATGTCGATACTTTGCTTGGTTCGGTAACGGCTCATGCAACGTGTTGTCCCAAGCGGCTACCCATTATGATGACGGCATTCGTTGAGACTTCACCATTAAGATTAGGTGGCGGTGAGGTACGAGATGAAAGCAGCACACAAGTACAATGTTCTGTAACCATTGCTGATCTAAACACCGAAGATGGCAATGCTTCGCACATATGCACTATTTCTACTTTTTCGGATCTGGTCCAACTTTCACCTACTGTTGTAGACAAATTTTTTACCAGCCTACCTGAGTTAATGTTCTCTCCTAACAACGAGAATAACCTTTGAAATGGCGAGCACACAGCGTTCCCTGAAACTCTGAATTCGGCCTTCAGTTTTGATAAACAGAACTTCTAAAAACATTGGAACTATTTTTTCTTCCAGAAAGCGAAATTATTTTCCTCCAGTTCCCAAAATATTTACCTTTTTTTTGGCACATGATACTCTGCTTAAAGTGGAACTATTCTTAGAGAACAAGATTTCTATTTTTAAAATATCTAGAGACAATATTTTGACTAAGCCCCTAGCACATGTACAGTCTTGTATAAATATGTGATGAAATGGTCTCGACCTTCTCTTCTGTATTAAGAGCCATTTCATAAATGTAAATTTCGTGATTCATTCAGTCAACATTACAAAATTTGCATTATCTGAATGACACCACTGCTTACAAAAACGTACAGTATTATACTCATTTTTCGTGTATACACCATTTTCAAATGCTTACTATGTATTTTGGGGTGGGCTGGAAAACACATGCATCGTTATATGTTTAGTATTGCTTAGTATTTAGTAATGATGGACATTATACGTGGAGTGGGTGTTGTGAATGTATCTAGGAACCCTGGGCGAAGCACTACGCTACGCTCGCGGAGTTTGCGAAGTATGCGCAACTTCGCACTACGCGAGTTGCACGTAGCACAGTGCGAACACGCGTAGTGCAGCGTAGCATAGTGCAGCGGTCATTTTTTGCTTGTTCGCGGTCCTCAACGCCATGTTCGCGACCGCGAGCAAGCAAAATGACATCCCGGTGAGATTGTCAACGCGGGGAGGTCAGGTTTCTCATTATGTGTGGTTGCGCATGCTTGCGACCGCTCTCAATGAGAAACTACCTGTTCGCGTTGAGAAAGCTGCCGCTCGAGTAATAATCTACTCGAGCAGCAGAAAACTACAGCTCACATTGTGCAAGATGCCGTTTTCAATGATTGCACAGTGCCGGATGCTTGTCCGCACTGTGCAATCATTGAAAACGCATCTTGCACAGTGCGAACATGCTACTACGCAGCTTGCGTAGTGCTACGTGAAGTTCGCGTAGTGCGAAATGCACTTTGCGTACCTTCGCGTAGCGCTACTTCGCGAACTACGCCCACCCTTATCTAGGACCCTAATTAGATAATAATTAGATATTCCCGATTTATGCCCGTACATGGTTATAACTAAGCATGGGCGAATTTTGCGAATCTCGCGTTCGCGAACTCGCAATCCGCAAAATCCGCGAATTCTCGCGAATTTGCGGATTTTTTTTTTTGTGTGTTTGCGCGGGTTTCTGCCAGTTCGCGAGGGTTTTGTACAATGTCGCAAATTGCGAACTTACCTGTCGGGTCGCAAGTTTCGCGAACTTGTTGTTTCTACGTGTCCAGCCTGTTTGGGACACTCTTCTTCATCACTGCCACTCTCTGTCACCACTGCCACTCTCTGACTACTCATGCCACCCTCTGGCCCACCCATGCCACCCTCTGTTTCATCACAGCACCCTCTGGTTGTCCAGTCAGTGTACATTATTGTGGCAACGCAAGCACACCTTCCCTGCCTCAAGTGACCTGAATTAATTTGGGGCTGATTAATGTGTCACAGAATATTTTTTTAGCTGGCACCTGCTTCCTTAGTGCTTCCTGATTAGTGATCTTTTGCACTTGCCAAGTGCTTTCATTGTTGCAAAATTAGTTACAACACCTGCCCTGCCCCAACTGACAATAATGAATTAGGGGCTGATTAATGGATTTGAACCTCCAGCCTGGCTCCTGCTTGTCTCCCTTAGCTGTAATTCAGGACCTTTGTGGCATATGTGTAACTATTCTGAGGTTCAGAGCAGGGTCACATAATAGTTGCAACTGGCAACTGAACTCTGGAGGGGCCCCTCAGGAAGCACTACAGGAAATGGCTACTAATGATGAGCCTGAACTTTTGAACCTGGTAAGTAGTTTCAGTTTTGCTAAGATCGTATTTCTGCAATTTTGCACTTATTCGCGGGGCGCGAAGTTGTACTGGGAAGCCGCGAACTCACGCGAACAGTGTGAGCAGTGCGAGCAAAATCCGCTGCTCACGGATTTGCGGATTTTGCGGGAGATTCGCGAATCTCGCGGATTGCGAATTTACCGAAAATCCGCAAAATCCGCGAGCGAAACGGATTTTCCGCCCATGCTTAGTTATAACAAATCATATCCTTATAAAGGCATAGGAATCATATCCATATTAAGTCATAGCCAATGCAGACCAAATACGGCAAGGCTACTCCCATAGACTCCTAGAAAGTACAACGCGTTCTTAAACAAACCAAGCCTCCAGCAGCCCGGGAATTCCCCCTGCTTCTGTTTTGATTTGTCCTAGAACTCCTGAAAGAACTGCCAGTTCTTAGTGACGTCTTATGTCCAACCTTACGTCAAACTTCCAGGTATAAATATACCAAAATCTACCTTAAGCAACACACAGTGGTTTGGAGCAGATCGGCTATCTACTTGCCCGACGCCCTGCTGATACGAGTGCCGAACGAAGCCGACCCTTCCTGCTGACGCACTGAGAGAGACGCTGTCTTTTCTCCTGCCGAGAAATCCAGCTCCAGTGCTTCCCTGCTACCCTCGCGGGTTACTGGGAGATCGAGTCCTGAGAGAGAGAGATACAAGACCTCCTTCATTCTATACCCAAGGTACGGAAGCTGATTAGACCCTAAGAGAATTCTTGATTCAGATTCTTGGCAAAAACTGTAACTCATCTACTCCTTCCCGCGTACTAGGCTTAGGTTAGGTACACTGGGGTAGGCGCATCTTAGACACACCAGTTGCGTACGTTTAGTCATCATTTTATCATTGTATGTATTTTATCTATTTTAAGTATCTTATGGCTTAGAAACCATATCAATGCTTTTACAGTATTATTTTATAATACTCCTTTTACTGTACGCACTTTACTTTATGACAAGTATTGCAATTGTGGCAATTCACTTCTCTTGCATGATAAAGAAGACTGCTCAATAAATAACCCTTTTATTGAAAACGCCTGTCTCTCTATTTCTCTGCACCTATGGTGAAACGAAGCATGCACGATTGACTGAGTGAAATAGCCATCTATTGTTTCCGCGACTCTGGAGATATTCCTATTTCAGGGGGAACAAAGTTGTCATGTTATATGGTTGTCAGAAGCTAATCCCTTCTTGTATATTCAGGAAGGTTAACACCTTCTTGCTTACTCGAGAAAGTTTCTAGTGACCTCTGAGCTAGCTGGCACACACACAATTAAGTCTAACATATTCAATAGAGACCTAGTCGACCTCAGTCCTACGTCTGAACTATCGTTTATGTTATTCCAATGCGCAGAGCCTATTGGGAATATAGGAACTACACTACACAACTGCCTTCAGTCTACACTGCAGACAGCTGGGTTCACAACTTGAATTCAGCTTTCCTTCTACATAAAGCACAACATTGCATTCAGCCTTCCTTTCGTTAAGGCAGAGACAATTATACTGTGTCCTCACATTCTGTTAACTGTACAAAATAGCATTCATCGATCATTGTGTCAACAACTTCCTTCAATCTACACTCCGGACAGATGCGTTCAGACCTCCAATGTAGCTTTACTTCTACATTAAGGACAGCATTACATTCAATATTGTTTTCCTTAACGCAGATACAATTCTACTCTGTCCTACGTTTCTGTTAACTGTACAAAATACCATTCATCAATGTTTCTATCGATTAGTACCTTCGATCTACATTACAGACAGCAGTGTTCACAACTTCAATTCCGTTTTCCATGTAAATTTCTCTTCACTATGGGGTCGATTCCGATCCTGGAAAATAAACCTCTGTACGATTCGTATTCGTAGCCGAATCCGTACGAATGGAAGAATTCTGTCCGACCTGCATAGTACGATCCATTTCCGCCTATTCCCGTACGATTATCAGCGATCCGTACGAACCACAGTCGAAGACCCGTACGAATTAGCGTTGGAAATCAAACCGTATGAATTGTAAACTTGCCGTACAACAATACAAGTAGGATCCAGTTCGGGAACCCAGTACGCGATTTGTATGGGCCAAAGTAGTCGCACATGATTCGTACGGAAAATATCGCCTTTCAGCAAGCCGCATCAACACATACGAACTGTTTATCCCTCGATCAAGCGTACGCGAAGCCCCCCACCCCCCAACGGCCCATATTATTAACCCGCACCTACAAGTACGACACGCACACACCCCGATTAAGCCTACGCGAAGCCCCCCACCCCCCAACGGCCCATATAAGTCACCCGCACCTACAAGTACGACCCGCACACATCCCGATCAAGCGAACGCGAACCCCCCCACCCCCCAACGGTCCGTATAAGTCACCCGCTTCTACAAGTACGACCCGCACACACCCCGATCAAGCGAACGCGAACCCCCCACCCTTCAACGGCCCGTATAAGTCACCCGCACCTACAAGTACGACACGCACACACCCTGGTCAAACCTACACGAAGCCCTCCACCCCCCAACGGCCCGTATTAGTCACCCGCACCTACAAGTACGACACGCACACACACCGATCAAGCGAATGCGAACCCCCCCACCCCCCAACGGCCCATATTAGTCACCCGCACCTACAAGTATGACACGCACACACCCCAATGAAGCTCCGCAAAGCCCCCCAATGACCCGTATAAGTCACTCACACCTACAAGTACGACACGCACACACCCCTATCAAGCGAACGCAAACCCCCCACCCCCCAACGGCCCGTATAAGTCACCCACACCTACAAGTACGACCCGCACACACCCCGATCAAGCCAACGCGAACCCACCCCACCCCCCAACGGCCCGTATAAGTCACCCGCACCTACAAGTACGACACACACACACCCCAATCAAGCGAACGCGAACCCGCCACCCCCCAACGGCCCGTATAAGTCATCCGCACCTACAAGTACAACACGCACACATACCGCAAACCCCTAAACCAGCACAAGGAGGTCGCAAACGAGTTGCACAACACCACAAAACATGTCTCCTGTGTACACACCATTGGGAAACAATGTCCTGGCCACATACAAACAGGCAAACAGAGGGCCCAAGTAACACCCACCCCCATATAACACACACACCACTAATTCAAAATATGCCACACCCACAAATGGACCAATAAAAGGGTCCACACATACAACCCAACATCCTTTGCAACATACCTATTTGCAAAAAGAAGACCCTGTCAGCACATCAACAACTGCACCCATTAACCTTCACACATACACCCTATCTCATCTACACCCACACCACCCCTTCACAATCAGACCCACACACCCTCATCCATACACACCATCACCCCCTCAATCACATACACCCCACACCATGACCACACCAAAGAATCCAAAGTTCACTAACCCGGAGATGGAGACCCTTACAGATGAAATCATCAGAGTCGAGCCACAGCTGTTTGGCGCATTGGTCAGACAGACCAGCATAGCAGAAAGAACACGCCTGTGGGTGAGGATTGTAGATAGGGTCAATGCTGTTGCACCGATCAAGCGCACCAGGCAGGAATGCCAGGCCAGGTGGTATGATCTGCGGAGGATGGTCAAGAAGAAGATGGACCTGGACTGTACCTGTGCACAACACACTAGAGGTGGTGTTCCCCGCAGACCTCCACAATACCATCCCTGGGAGGAGAAAGTCATGACCCTGCTACCACCGGTGGGAGTTCACGGAATACAAGGAGCTGTTAAGCCGGGTGAGTATACATACAACTCATTAAATATGGGGGGACTCTCAACAGTGCCCAACAGTATGGGGGTCGGTGGCCATGAGTCCCAGCAGTGCCCAACAGTATGGGTGTGGGTGGCCATGAGTCCCAGCAGTGCCCAACAGTATGGGGGTAGTTGCAAGGGGGAGGCTGAAAGAGTGGAAGATGTAGGGAGGAGGCTGCCCTCATCCCATATGTTCCAGGTACACACCGAAGCCCCTTGCTCAATGCACAGGGAGTGTGAAATTATGGACAAGATAGTAGACAATGGGCCCTGGTGTAGGCAGCACAAGGCCCTTCTGTGATCATTGCAAACACAAACACCAGGACAAGGTCAGACATCCTGTGCAGGTACCCACAACCACGATCATGGCAGCATGCTTCATGGGGGCACAGCCAAACCACGAAGGATGGACGCTTGCAAATCACACTCAAACTACTAGGATGGCCTGTCAGACACACCCCTTCCATAAACTTATCCCCTGGGGACAGGCAATGGAGTGCAACACTGTCACAATTGTCATGTAGCACTACAAAACAATCACTCATAACATTACGCATCCAACTTTAACATGCACAGTGCTGATTCTCAAGTACATTGTGCCTCTCACACAATGCACTTGACCCATCTTATGAACGTTGTGGATGCACTTAAGTAGCACAATGGACATGGGTATTGACAAGGTGATGCATCTTAGAGAAGTGCCACGTTCTAAAGCCATGAGCTAGAAGTGGGTGTACAGGTCCAGGGGTGTTGGCATCGGTTGGCCATCATGGAACAGCAACACCTAGCAAAAGTAGCTGAATTGAATCTTAAATATTCCGCTCTGTCTCTTACATGAACATGCTGCATCTAAACCCTGTGCATGCTTGACGCAGGCATAAGGATTGACACTGTATCGTGAATATTGCGTCAAACAGAGCACTGCTGTATCTGTGTTGTGCCGGCAACACAAGCCACAGCAATGGCTGTGTCAGTCATTGTCAAGAGAATGGAACATGGAAAATACCCCTGAGTACATGTTAATTTGATCCCACTAGATACACATACACAAGTGAACAATGACACCAATATAAAGCAGGTGGAACTGTGATGCTGTCAATGGATAACACAAAAATATGTTTCATGATAGTGCATTAACAGTGTCTGTCTCTCACAACCACAGGGCAACGTGTGGAAACCACCCCCCAACCAGGGGGGAGAAGGATCCTAGTCCCAGGCTCAGCAGGACCCTGACCCCAACGACAGCGACGCCACTCAACACACCGTGGATGACCCCAACCAACCTGGCCCCTCTGGATCCCAAACCCCTGCAGCAACTGGATCAGATACATCTGTGCCAACCACCAGAGCCATTCCCACCACATCCCAGCAGACAGGTCAGAGCCCGGCCCATGATCCACCAGAGAGCCAGTCTGAAAATGAGGGACACCCTTTTCCGGGCACCCTGGAGGTGGCAGACAACATCCACCCTGCCAACACTCGGGGGTCCCGTCGATCCGATGTGCCCACAAGCGCAGGCCATGCTCGTGTGGGTCAGGGTGGTGGGAGTGGCGCAAGGCGGAGGTGAGATTCTGGCCAGTGAGCTGCAGGGCCCGGAATGACTGAACTGAGTACCATCCTGGAGGCATACCGGCGGGACACCAGGGAGGTCAGCCAGGTAGTGGAGGCCCTCAACGAACTGAAACAACAGCAGGCCGAGCAACCTGCCAGGCAAGTACGACATCATGGACGGGTGGAGGCAACACTGGCTGAGCTCTTGACGGTGCATCAGGATATGAGCCAATCACTCCGTCAGATTGCTGGCAACATGCAGCACCCTCCCTGTGTCACCAGGCCACAAACGTCAAGGCAAAGTTCCACACCAGCCACAGGGAGAGAGGAGGAGGAGGAGGAACTGTCTGAGGGAGCGTCCCATGCATCGTCAAGGCCTGCACGTGAGGGTCCCCCAAGGAAGAAGGGTCGTCCACGGCTAAGATGTTGAGAGGCAGTGGGCCATGCACAACTCCCAGGACACCTGACCTGTCATATTGCCCTTGGGTGCAACAGCAGCACCTATTTGACTCTCCCACATGGACTTGCTGGTCCTAGTCTGCCCAATGATGCCAGGCACTGTGGCCTGGACTCTGTTGACTGAAACTGTAAGGCATCTCATCTCCATCAGTGAACTTTGGATTCTCCCCCTTTCTGTACAGCACCTACTCACGTTTCCTGCACAAGATCACCAAATAAATATAAGAAACATCATACGCATTGGTGTAGTAATCTTGTACCCAGAGTCTAAAACATATGTGTGTGGAAATGTATGAAATGCCAGAGTATTTAAGAAACTGCAGCCATCCACACACTTGGATCTGAGTCCGGGTGAGGACACACATAGGTCACAATATTCAAACAACTAGATACATGGATGGCAATACACACCTGTGATGGTCACTAAATGCTGGAGGGGGGTTTTGCTCACAATACCGCAATTACAGACAGGCACAGGAGAGTCACTTGGAGGTGTATAGATCAGGGTTAAAAAGGTAGGTGTCCGCGAAGAGAGTACCTACATCTGTGTCCTGAGGTATGAGAACTATCATCAGCATGCTGCTCTACTGTGGATGTGATGAATGGCGCACAGGCCAAGGGTGGCAGGACAGGCTGTGGGCAATGGCCTGTAGCACTCTCTACAAGCTCACCTATGCAGCTACAACAACAAAAATCCTGTGACGGGTGCAACGCATCCAGAACACCTTGCCACGTCTGATAATTCTCTTCACCAGAACGGCCACATCACACCACAACCAAGAGACGTGGTTTTGGTGTGTGTTCCCGGTGGCTTTTTGACTGTCTGTGACGGCTATGTTGAAGTGGTGTGCCGAGGTTGCGTACTGCCACGTTACTGTAAGGAAGGCGAGGTGTGCTGCTGTGGTGTTGACAAGGTAACACAGTACAATATTGTGCTGCTGGAAGGTGTGTGTGTGCTGTACGAGGCACATGACCTGGTGGTACGTAGACACACTGTCATGTGGGGCAGCATAGTCTTGCCAGTATGTGTTGCACACACAGGCACAGAAGCTATCATGGGTGAGTTTGAGGTATCGTGATACCAGGTGGATGATTGTCTGGTGTTCTCTGTGTGTAGGGTGGCTGGAGCATGCTCTACAAATGGATGGAAGGAGGAGTATCCTGTAGGCGTGTGTGGTCCTGGATCTGGCCACTCTGCGCTGCATTGTGGCTGTGAATGCAGCAGCAGGAATGAGTGAACACATGACGGCAGAAGGGGTGAGACAACATGCAAAACAAGCACATACCACAAGGGCATTTGCATGCCACAAAGTGACATGTGTATGTGAATGCAGGAGTGTCTGGTTGACTCAGGGTCACTGCAAGCAAAATGGCAGAGTAATCACCAAAGATCACGGTCACAGGATCAGGCCCCTTAGGGCCAAGTGGGGCACAGGACACACAGCGTCAGCAGGTATAGTCTGCACGTAGTGGGTAGCAAGCTAAACAGCACCTACACAGCCATCTACCTCACACACAATATTGTACTTTTGTCTTTAACAACACCATGCATGTTGTCACTGTACACGTAACCACATATGAACAATGAACTTACAGTAGGCCATATTGAATACATGCACATTAGAAAGACATGTGCGTTGACAGCAAGGAGGCACAATGTTCTGTGGGAATCATACGTCATACACAACATGATGAATTACCTTGGGAGGCAATGCAGCATTATCCAATGTACATGGTCAGTGGCATTGCCCTGAAGACAAAAACAGTCATGCAATGATGTCACCTGTAATGCAGCAGATAGATTCTCCACACGACTGCCAGGGACTGGCCGTACCTTTCATCATCAGTGTGGTGCGATACTCAAAGTGTTCCACCTCCAAATAGCCCCTTGGTCTGAGTACAAATGACGGACACAAAAGGGTGATCAGGCAAGGAAAGGAGAGGATGGGAACTGCAGGGATGGAGATCTGAAACAGAGGCAAACAAGCATTAGGATTACATTCTCATGTCACTGATTCAACAAATAGCTCATGAGATACAGTGTACCAGTCACACCTGTGAAGTATAACCACTGTACCCAATTTGAGATCACAGATAATGCTATGACATAAGATCAAATGCTTGAAGACGGACACATAAAACCTAGGACAGTCTGTCACCTATTTGATTCTTGTGTAACGCTCACAACTCTGCTACTATGCAATGAGATCCATGTGGACAAAAACTAAGTCACAGTGTATGATGATGTGTCCCAAACCAAGAAATCAAAATGTATGGCAGTGCTACTTACGCAAAGTGTAATATCTGTATTTGGCCCTGTATATCCGTAAGGGCCATGAAGGCAAACTTGACATCACCCACAACCGCTGTAAGCATCACATATGATGAGGAAGCTAATGACCTAAATGCAATGAAGCCCCTCTGTAGCCAGTCTTTTGCTCTTGCAACTGAGCCTCACTATGCTAAACATGACAAGCAGGTGGAAATTAAGTCAACAGCAAGTAATGAGGAGCCAAGCCATATAAAGAACCCTACCTTCACCATGAAATGCTGCACAGGACAAGAGAATCATGTTAATAACCTCACTCCACTGGTGCCACGGAATAATTTACATGTGCTTCAGCCCACCATTGTGATGTCATCAGTGCAACATACCTGGCATCATGTGAATGGAAACTGAACTTCAACTCACTGTGAAGGCTGGCGTAGCAGTATTCTCAACCTGCACTGAGGTAACGACATGACAGTGACATGACATACTGGCACAAGGGGCAATGCATCCATGCAAACAGACTCACAGGACAGTTGTCTTAACATGTGGAATATACACCGGGCCACACCTACACAACATGGTTTTTGGGAAACCAAACTGTACTGGCCCACAAGGTTGAGGGGATGATCCAGACACATCCTGCTGCACACAGTGATTCTGCAATCCCCCATAGAGTCCGTGGTTGTGATCTCCCACACAATGTCAAACCATGGTATATGCAATGTTTCAGTTTCAATGTTTACACACATTGATGCATGTACCGTTGTTAAAACCAACGACAGATGACTGTCAGATGGGGTGACTATCCTGTCATGGGAGTCGGGCTACATGTAATTGGAAACATGATGCAGTTGCATGTATGCATGGTCCAACAACATGCGCATGAACATGTGCCACACAATTGAAACCATTCCAACGCAAAACAGCCTTATATGAGTCCTTACCCAAATTGACATTTCCACATGTCCGTGCATACTCCGTTGATTCGGCTGACGTTGCTATCATCATGAGCAATATCAGGCTAACCAAGATGACACCTACGGACACCAGGCAGGGCGACCTGGGAATGAGAGGCACACAAGGGGTCAAGTTCCGTATAATGTCATTCAGACATGGTCATGTTGAATAGACTGATGTTGTACTACACTTGTACATTCCAAGTTCACACATAGCACGTATGTGTGTGGCATTACATCTGCACCTGTGTGACACTGCACAACAAACATCAAAGTGACATTGCATACAGTCAGCTGGACACACAGCATGCTACCCATGCAACTCTATGGTACATGCTTGAACAAAATGCAGCTATGACTCACCATTATGAAAAGAAGTTGCAGATGAGGTGACTCCGGATATCATCTTCAACCTCCTTGTCACTGGCATCCTGGCCAAGGCCTTCATCCTCAAGGCGCGGATGTTCCAGCTCATCAGGATCTAGGATGAGTGGCACGGCCTTCTCCACTGCCATGTTGTGTAGCATGCAGCACACCATGAAGATGTTACACATCTTGAGTGGGGTGTATTGGAGGGCTCCGCCTGTCTTGTCGAGGCACCTGAACCGGCTCTTCAGGAGTCCAAATGTTCGCTCTATCACCTGCCTGGTCTGCCCATGAGCATTGTTGTACCGCTGGTCTGCAGCTGTCCTGGGGTTGCGTAGCGGAGTCATAAGCCACAGCATGTTTGGATATCCTGCGTCTCCTGCAAATTGACATCATGGAAATTAGTGTGTAATAGATGCAGTTTAGGAAGTAATGGCATACAGACATACATGGGTAACAGAGTTTACCCACCAACAAGACATGCCCGATGGTTGTGCAGCTGCAGCATCATCTGTGGTACCCTGCTACGCCTCATGACGAATGCATCGTGGCACGATCCTGGAAAACGTGCACAAACATGGGAGATCAGCATGTTGGCAAGACACACCACCAGGGCATTTATCGAGTGGTAATGTTTCCTGTTGCGGTATGCTTGCTCCTGAGCCTGTGGTGGCACCAGAGTAACATGTGTTCCATCAATCGCACCAATTACATGTGGCATGCGTCCCAGGGCATAGAATTCCCCCTTGACATCTGTCAACTGTTCAGGAGTAGGGAATGTTATGAATTCATCCATGTGCAGCAACATAGCAGCCAATACATCACGTAAAACCCGGCTTAACATGGTTTGGGACATTCCCCCCCACATCACCTATGGTAAATTGGAACGAACCTGTGGCAAAGAAATGTAGGGCTGCCATCACCTTTACCTTGGGTGTCAGCGCAGTTGGATACCTGTGTCGTGGTTGGAGATGTGGTTCCAGCCTGTCCATCAGGTCCTGAATCAACTATTGTGTGAAGCGGTAACGCCGTATGCAATCACGTTCCCTCATGGCATCCAAGTCTGGCAACGGCCGTGGCAGAGGGGGTGCCCTGAACAACATATTTAGGACAACATGTGTACAACTGTCAGACAAAGACAATTACAATGTACATGGTACAAGCAGCACTGCTTCAACTAATCTAATCAATTTTGAGTTTGGCGTGGGCTACACACTGAGGACACATGTGCCAGCTGGCTGCCACTCCTCCATGATAACTGATAGACCTGTTGTCTGTGGAATGGACATGACATGCAAACAAATGATCTGCTGGGCTGGTCTGAGTGAGCAGGACAATGTATCACATCAGTGACACACGTCACGTGAACTGCATGAGGAGGTTGTCTGCACATCCAGACAGCTGACAGCAATTCACACACCCACATCACATGTGCCATCATTTGCACATATCAGACATATTGTGATTGAGGTGTGCATTTGAAAAAAATACTACATGGACATCATGCAGAAATGTATGTTTGGGGAAAAATGGTCTATGATGCCATCACACATATGAGCGGTTCATTTGCACAAGTGGCATGGTGTGCGTACATGTGAAACCCTGTCATCACGGCAAAGAACCATCATAGATGCTCCTACAGCAGATAAACTTGAAAGTATACAAGCAGCATGCACAATCTCGCACATGGCACACACATGACGTGGTCACACAGGGTCATGCTGGGCATCTATTTGACATCTGTGACAGTGGGCATGTTGCTGTCATTATGTGACAGTTGCCTGTACTGAATGGTGTGCCATAGCAGTGTTGATATGCATCACAATATGTTCAAGACGTAACTCAGGTGAGAAGTGTTGAATGTATGTCAAACACATGTGCATCATGATTAATGACATGTCTCAACAGCTCTTCACACATCAACTGTGCCACAAGATCACATTTCCTGTGCTATTTCACTGTCTGCCACACCTAGGGCCTGCTGATGGAAGGATGCCATGCAAATGTATACATCCACTTCCTCAACATGAGCCTACACCTACATCCCAGCCATGTGATTTCCTGGTTTCACTCTCCCAATGGTGCCATGAATGAGCTTATGAATGCAGCCTACACATCCATTCACTTGAGCATGTCAAACGCACAGTACCCCAATTGTACGTGCGTGTGTACGGCTCGTTTCCCTATAGCATTGTAGCCATACGCGAGCAGAGCGTACCCCAAGTGAACGTGCGTGTGAACGGCTCGTTTCCCTATAGCATTGTAGCCATACGCGAGCAGAGCGTACCCCAAGTGAACGTGCATGTGTACGGCTCGTTTCCCTATAGCATTGCAGCCATATGCGAGCAGAGCGTACCCCAAGTGAACGTGCATGTGTACGGCTCATTTCCCTTTAGCATTGTAGCCATACACGAGCAGAGCGTACCCCAAGTGAACGTGCGTGTGTACGGCTCGTTTCCCTATAGCATTGTAGCCATATGCGAGCAGAGCGTACCCCAAGTGAACGTGCGTGTGTACGGCTCGTTTCACCATTGAATGAGTTGCATTTGCGACGGCAATCGCACCGTACTTGTGTGGGGATTCCAGAAAATACATAGGGAACATCTAGTGGAACAGTGGAATGGTTAGAATGCAGCCAGGTTGTCAAGGAAACAGAGATTTTAGAGTGTTCTACAGGTGTTCTGGAAAATTCTGTTGGGCAAAACTATACAATGTTGCAAAAGTTGTTGTTGAGCTCCGGCTCAGTTTTCAAACCATGCAAATGTGTGTCATGGCCTTATGTGTCATGGGATTGGATGAAACATAGGATGCAAACTTTTCGGGCCTATCACACAGTACTCCTTGGACTCACAGACCCTCTGCAGCACAGATATAAGGCAGCATGAGGCTGTGAGAGGGCACTTGCCTGCACAACATTGGAGTGGACAACACAGCTGCTGTCTCTGTATCCTCTGGACCCTGATTAGCTGAGCATGTAGAGGGCATCTGCATTCAGTGAGGGGGAGAACAATGCCCTGCTGGATGCCCTCCTGCCTAACTACAGCAAGCTGTATGGGAGACCAGAAGAGCAGGTGAGTGATGTGTGCACTACCTTCGACTGTGCACCTGTTGTGTGTGTGACACTACAGCCATTGTGTATGTATTGTTAAGAGATGCTATGTTGTTTGGAGTGAGTGCCGGTGTGTACAGTGTGGTCTCTCACATGCAATTAATGATGTGGTGTAATAGTGTTTACTGCTCCTCAGCATTGTGCTAACTGTGCCATTAACTGCAATGTGAATCACACTTTCTGCTGTGCCACACCTTGCATGTTCTTTTTGGATGGTTTCCTGAGCTGTTGCATTGTTCCCCCTCGAATGACAGATGAATGTACTCACTGTAGATGGATGTGTTCATGACCTGTGTGCTTGTTGGACAAAAGCATGCTTTGATGTGATGTACATTGAAGAGTGTGATTGATCTTTGTCACCTGGCAAATTATGTCGGTGATGTTTTGCAAGACTGGTGAAAGACGTATGCCAAAGCTATACCCATGTGATGAGACGAGTATGCTGCGCCGTGTGCATGACTTGGACAGTTAGCTTGAGGCCTGTGTCACATCTTTCGCAGGTGTGACATGTGCTAAGTGATGTTGTATACACTGTTGACAATGACAAGCAGATGACCTGTGTGCTTGTTGGACAAAAGCATGCTTTGAAGTGATGTACATTGAAGAGTGTGATTGATCTTTGTCACCTGGCAAATTATGTCGGTGATGTTTTGCAAGACTGGTGAAAGACGTATGCCACAGCTATACCCATGTGATGAGACGAGTATGCTGCGCCGTGTGCATGACTTGGACAGTTAGCTTGAGGCCTGTGTCACATCTTTCGCAGGTGTGACATGTGCTAAGTGATGTTGTATACACTGTTGACAATGACAAGCAGATGAGCTGTGCCAGGCTGTGCATGTGTGGTCTGAAGAGGGTTATTTGGTGTAGTGGGGTATGTGACCGCATGTCCTGTGCTGCAGTGTACCCTGATGTAGCATATATTGCTCAGTGTGTGCCATGCTCAAAGAGTGGTTTGCACCCCTTATGGTATCTGTAGCCTTTCAATGGCATGTAGTGCATTGTTGTTTGCACACAGGCCACTTACACATGGACAATGATGCAAGTGTGGTCAGCATCCTATGCCCTGTTGTCATCGTCTATTTCGTGCAAATGTGTGTCTTTGGGACATGGACCAGGTGTACTGATGTTGTCTCACTTTATATTCGTGACAGGTATCTGCCTATGAGAAGGGTGACATCTGGCTGGACATCGCCAGGGCTGTCAGGAGTGAGGGGGGGCCTCGCAGGAGGCTCAGTAACATCAGGAAGAGGTGGCAGGACATCCAGTGCTGGACCCGCCGCATCACCAGGGTACAGCTCAAGCTCGAAGCTCCACGCCAGCATGGCGACACCCGCCACCTCACCCCCCACATGCTCCGGGTCATGGAAGTGGTGTTCCCAGACCTCCATAGGCAGTTGCAGGAGGGACAGCAGCAAGAAGCGGGTAGGTACATGTCTGTTTGTTGTCATGTGTGTCACATGCTACCTGCAGTGCTCCGAGGCATGGTAACACTCCCACAGTTGGAGTGGTCAGTGGTGTGGTCAGACAGGCACTTTATGCATTGGCATTATAATGGCCCATTTTCAGCAGATGCTTGTTTACATGCCTTGCCCTACTCCACATTTGACCAGCGCTTTAGCTATTAATTGTTTTTCACATGTATTCCTAAGGTGCAATGTCTTCGTATGCATATTCCTTTGCACATCATCATGTTGGAGGGAGGTCTGTGACACCTGTTGGTACTACCTTTCATGTTGCACCACCTGTGCACTGTGTCTGCCCTTCTTCATATTTTGGCACTGATCAGGAGTCTCAACATGTTTTTCTGCACGAGTCAGCCTCAGTGGTCTTTGTCCATGGTAAACTTTCTAATTGTCATGTGTTAGCTACAGGTGCACACTGTACATGTATACTAATTTTGGCTTGTGCATACTCACACTGGGCAGTGCGTGTGTGCATATTCTCAAAATATGTTGTATGTTGTTTGGAAATAATATTGATGGTCAGCCACACAATGTGAGTTTGGGTATAGTCAGCTGTGATGCCGGTGTGAGGTGATGGAACACTTGGTTCAGGTCTCAGGATGGCATCACATGGCAGTTCGGGCAGGACTTTTCCCATGTGGCACAGGGTCAAAGCGATTCAAACATGACCAGGTCTGGATTTGGGTGTCAGGGTGGTCAAATGAACAGTGATTTATCATCAGCTATCCTGTTGTCAGGCAGTGGCTCATCATTGTGACTCTCATACAAGTTGTTGCCTTGCCTGTTACTTGTATCCTACTATACATTGAGCGTTGTGTCTCTTACAATTGCGCAACACTAGGCTTAGCATTGTGCAGAGTTCAGTGGCATGTGACTCATGATGCATGCCATGTTTAGGAATCTGCCCAAATGATTTGTAGCTGATATGTCTGATGTGAACAGGTGATGGATATGTTTTTCTTGTTCTCCTTGCCAACAGCATCATCACCACAATCTGGAGGAGACACAGGCGCGGACCAGACAGAGGGACCCAGCAACAGTGCCACCAGCTTTGAGGAGTCAGAGGGAGGCAGTGGCACGGAGGGTGAGGAGAGTCAGACGGCCGGACCTCATGAGCACGACACCTCCTACCATGCAGACGGCTCGGAATCAGACTCTCAGGAGGAGGGGGAATATGCAGCTATGCCATCTTCTACATCTTTGGCTGTCCCCTCCTCCTCCAGTACAATCTCCACCCTCCCAGTTGTTAGGGTCCCTAGGGTCCGTGCTAGCCCCCGTGTCTCCTTTGTTCCCGGCACCGCAGCCCTTGCCCCTGTCTCCCCTGCTGCCCTCAGTGCTGAGTCTGTGAACCTACTCTGGCAGATTCAAGTAGGTCAGACATCCATGTTGACTGTCCTACATAGACATACTCCAATCATGACACAGTTGTTGTCGTTCATGAAGGGCATGTCATCTGCCATGTCTGATCTACGTCGGAGTGTGGCTGCCATAGAGTTATCACTGACGGCAGCACTGTCCACCCTGCAGCATCTGCCCCCCCTCCTTCAGGCCCATCCACCTCAGCCTCTCCCATACCTGCGCAACGTACACGCAGACGCCACAAGTCAAACACCACAACAGACACACCCAGCACACCCACACGGCGACAAAGCGCAAATCTCCACGCACCCAATCTCAAGGGGATGTAGGCACACCCACAGGGAGAGGGGACGGACATCACACACGCATCCACAGACCCACGACACAGACTCACAGCCCTCTACCTCCACCCCCAATGTGTCCCCGGGTTCCGGTGGTAGTTTTTCTGAACTGGCTGAAGTGTGCAGCCAAGTATATTTAGCCACATTCAGCGAGGCACCGGCCAGTGTGGAGGGATCCACACCACCTGCACCCACTACACCTGTCCTTCCCTCTCCTGTCCCTGCGGTGCCAGAGGATTCCCCAGAGGATGCCCCCACTGTTTCCACAGACGATTGAACTCTATGTGCAGGCAAGTTTGGATGTGACAACATCCAGGATGCCACAACCTTTCTTCTACGTTATTTGGACTGGCCATTGGCCTTCTGTGAGCATAGACTCATATTTACAGTTTATCTTTTGGTGCGGCTGATTAAAGCTTTTGATTTTTGGTTCTGTACTTTTGGTTTTCTGATAATGGCTTTGACTGCTGTGTGCCTGGGAGCTGGTGTGATGTTCAGATGTGGGTATTGTAACATGTGTCTATTTCCTGATAGTAATGATGTTCACCATGGTATGTTTCTGATTTAACTGCTGGGCACTGCTGGGCACTGCTGGGACTCATAGCCACACACACCCTATGCTGCTGGGCACTGCTGGGGGTCTTAGCCACACACACACCCTATGCTGCTGGGCACTGCTGGGGGGTCTTAGCCACACACACCCTCTACTGCTGGGCACTGCTGGGGGTCTTAGCCACACACACCCTCTACTGCTGGGCACTGCTGGGGGTCTTAGCCACACACATCCTCTACTGCTGGGCACTGCTGGGGGTCTTAGCCACACACACCCTCTACTGCTGGGCACTGCTGGGGGTCTTAGTCACACACACCCTATGCTGCTGGGCACTGCTGGGGGTCTTAGCCACACACACCCTATGCTGCTGGGCACTGCTGGGGGTCTTAGCCACACACACCCTCTACTGATGGGCACTGCTGGGGGTGTTAGCCACACACACCCCATGCTGGTGGGCACTGCTGGGGGTCTTAGCCACACACACGCTATGCTGCTGGGCACTGCTGGGGGTCTTAGCCACACACACCCTATGCTGCTGGGCACTGCTGGGGGTCTTAGCCACACACACCCTATCTGCTGGGCACTGCTGGGGGTCTTAGCCACACACACCCTCTACTGCTGGGCACTGCTGGGAGTCTTAGCCACACACACCCTCTACTGCTGGGCACTGTTGGGCACTGCTGTGGGTCTTAGCCACACACACCCTCTACTGCTGGGCACTGCTGGGGGTCTTAGCCACACACACCCTCTACTGCTGGGCACTGCTGGGCACTGCTGTGGGTCTTAGCCACACACACCCTATGCTGCTGGGCACTGCTGGGGGTCTTAGCCACACACCCTATGCTGCTGGGCACTGCTGGGGTCTTAGCCGCACACCCCCTCTACTGCTGGGCACTGCTGGGGGTCTTAGCCATACACACACCCTCTACTGCTGGGCACTGCTGGGGGTCTTAGCCATACACACCCTCTACTGCTGGACACTGCTGGGGGCCTTAGCCACACACACCCTCTACTGCTGGGCACTGCTGTGGGTCTTAGCCAAACACACCCTATGCTGCTGGGCACTGCTGGGGGTCTTAGCCACACACCCCCTATGCTGCTGGGCACTGCTGGGGGTCTTAGCCACACACCCCCTATGCTGCTGGGCACTGCTGGGGGTCTTAGCCACACACACCCTATGCTGCTGGGCACTGCTGGGGGTCTTAGCCACACACACCCTATGATGCTGGGCACTGCTAGGGGTCTTAGCCACACACACCCTATGCTGCTGGGCACTGCTGGGGGTCTTAGCCACACACACCCTCTCCTGCTGGGCACTGCTGGGGGTCTTAGCCACACACACCCTCTACTGCTGGGCACTGCTGGGGGTCTTTGCCACACACCCTCTACTGCTGGGCACTGCTGGGGGTCTTAGCCACACACACCCTCTACTGCTGGGCACTGCTGGGGGTCTTAGCCACCCACACCCTATGATGCTGGGCACTGCTGGGGGTCTTAGCCACACACACCCTGTGCTGCTGGGCACTGCTGGGGGTCTGAGCCACACACACCCTATGCTGCTGGGCACTGCTGGGGGTCTTAGCCACACACACCCTATGCTGCTGGGCACTGCTGGGGGTCTTATCCACGCACACCCTCTACTGCTGGGCACTGCTGGGCACTGTTGGGGGTCTTAGCCACACACACCCTATGCTGGTGGGCACTGCTGGGGGTCTTAGCCACAAACACCCTATGCTGCTGGGCACTGCTGGGGGTCTTAGCCACACACACCCTATGCTGCTGGGCACTGCTGGGGGTCTTAGCCACACACACCCTATGCTGCTGGGCACTGCTGGGCACTGCTGGGGGTCTTGGCCACACACACCCTCTACTGCTGGGCACTGCTGGGGGTCTTAGCCACACACACCCTCTACTGCTGGGCACTGCTGGGGGTCTTAGCCACACACACACTATGCTGCTGGGCACTGCTGGGGGTCTTAGCCACACACACCCTATGCTGCTGTGCACTGCTGGTGGTCTTAGCCACACACACCCTCTACTGCTGGGCACTGCTGGGCACTGCTGTGGGTCTTAGCCACACACACCCTATGCTGCTGGGCACTGCTGGGGGTCTTAGCGACACACACCCTATGCTGGTGGGCACTGCTGTGGGTCTTAGCCACACACACCCTATGCTGCAGGGCACTGCTGGGGGCTTAGCCACACACACCCTATGCTGCTGGGCACTGCTGGGGGTCTTAGCCACTCACACCCTATGCTGCTGGGCACTGCTGGGGGTCTTAGCCACACACACCCTATGCTGGTGGGCACTGCTGGGCACTGCTGGGGGTCTTAGCCACACACATCCTATGCTGCTGGGCACTGCTGGGGGTCTTAGCCACCCACACCCTATGCTGGTGGGCACTGCTGGGCTCTGCTAGGGGTCTTAGCCACACACACCCTCTACTGCTGGGCACTGCTGGGGGTCTTAGCCACACACACCCTATGCTGCTGGGCACTGCTGGGGGTCTTAGCCACACACACCCTATCTGCTGGGCACTGCTGGGGGTCTTAGCCACACACACCCTCTACTGCTGGGCACTGCTGGGAGTCTTAGCCACACACACCCTCTACTGCTGGGCACTGTTGGGCACTGCTGTGGGTCTTAGCCACACACACCCTCTACTGCTGGGCACTGCTGGGGGTCTCAGCCACACACACCCTCTACTGCTGGGCACTGCTGGGCACTGCTGGGCACTGCTGTGGGTCTTAGCCACACACACCCTATGCTGCTGGGCACTGCTGGGGGTCTTAGCCACACACCCTATGCTGCTGGGCACTGCTGGGGTCTTAGCCGCACACCCCCTCTACTGCTGGGCACTGCTGGGGGTCTTAGCCACACACACCCTCTACTGCTGGACACTGCTGGGGGCCTTAGCCACACACACCCTCTACTGCTGGGCACTGCTGTGGGTCTTAGCCAAACACACCCTATGCTGATGGGCACTGCTGGGGGTCTTAGCCACACACACCCTATGCTGCTGGGCACTGCTGGGGGTCTTAGCCACACACCCCCTATGCTGCTGGGCACTGCTGGGGGTCTTAGCCACACACACCCTATGCTGCTGGGCACTGCTGGGGGTCTTAGCCACACACACCCTATGATGCTGGGCACTGCTAGGGGTCTTAGCCACACACACCCTATGCTGCTGGGCACTGCTGGGGGTCTTAGCCACACACACCCTCTCCTACTGGGCACTGCTGGGGGTCTTAGTCACACACACCCTCTACTGCTGGGCACTGCTGGGGGTCTTAGCCACACACCCTCTACTGCTGGGCACTGCTGGGGGTCTTAGCCACACCCACCCTCTACTGCTGGGCACTGCTGGGGGTCTTAGCCAAACACACCCTATGCTGCTGGGCACTGCTGGGGGTCCTAGCCATACACACCCTTTACCGCCGGGCACTGCTGGGGGTCTTAGCCACACACACCCTATGCTAGTGGGCACTGCTGGGCACTGCTGGGGGTCTTAGCCACACACACCCTATGCTGCTGGACACTGCTGGGGGTCTTAGCCACACACACCCTATGCTGCTGGGCACTGCTGGGGGTCTTAGCCACACACACCCTATGCTGCTGGGCACTGCTGGGCACTGCTGTGGATATTAGCCACACACACCCTCTACTGCTGGGCACTGCTGGGGGTCTTAGCCACACACACCCTCTACTGCTGGGCACTGCTGGGCACTGCTGGGTGTCTTAGCCACACACACCCTATGCTACTGGGCACTGCTGGGGGTCTTAGCCACACACACCCTATGCTGCTAGGCACTGCTGGGGGTCTTAGCCACACACACCCTCTACTGCTGGGCACTGCTGGGGGTCTTAGCCACACACACCCTATGCTGCTGGGCACTGCCGGGCTTTGCTGGGGGTCTTAGCCATACACACCCTATGCTGCTGGGCACTGCTGGGGGTCTTAGCCACACACACCCTATGCTGCTGGGCACTGCTGGGGGTCTTAGCCACACACACCCTATGCTGCTGGGCACTGCTGGGGGTCTTAGCCACACACACCCTATGCTGCTGGGCACTGCTGGGGGTCTTAGCCACACACACCCTCTACTGCTGGGCACTGCTTGGGGTCTTAGCCACACACACCCTCTACTGCTGGGCACTGCAGGGGTTCTTAGCCACACACACACTATGCTGCTGAGCACTACTGGGGGTCTTAGCCACACACACCCTCTACTGCTGGGCACTGCTGGGCACTGCTGGTGGTCTTAGCCACACACACCCTATGCTGCTGGGCAATGCTGGGGGTCTTAGCCACCCACACCCTATGATGCTGGGCACTGCTGGGGGTCTTAGCCACACACACCCCGTGCTGCTGGGCACTGCTGGGGGTCTTAGCCACACACACCCTATGCTGCTGGGCACTGCTGGGGGTCTTAGCCACACACACCCTATGCTGCTGGGCACTGCTGGGGGTCTTATCCACGCACACCCTCTACTGCTGGGCACTGCTGGGCACTGTTGGGGGTCTTAGCCACACACACCCTATGCTGGTGGGCACTGCTGGGGGTCTTAGCCACACACACCCTATGCTGCTGGGCACTGCTGGGGGTCTTAGCCACACACACCCTATGCTGCTGGGCACTGCTGGGGGTCTTAGCCACACACACACTATGCTGCTGGGCACTGCTGGGGGTCTTAGCCACACACACCCTATGCTGCTGTGCACTGCTGGTGGTCTTAGCCACACACACCCTCTACTGCTGGGCACTGCTGGGCACTGCTGTGGGTCTTAGCCACACACACCCTATGCTGCTGGGCACTGCTGGGGGTCTTAGCCACACACACCCTATGCTGCTGGGCACTGCTGGGGGTCTTAGCGACACACACCCTATGCTGGTGGGCACTGCTGGGGGTCTTAGCCACACACACCCTATGCTGCTGGGCACTGCTGGGGGCTTAGCCACACACGCCCTATGCTGCTGGGCACTGCTGGGGGTCTTAGCCACTCACACCCTATGCTGCTGGGCACTGCTGGGGTCTTAGCCACACACACCCTATGCTGGTGGGCACTGCTGGGCACTGCTGGGGGTCTTAGCCACACACAGCCTATGCTGCTGGGCACTGCTGGGGGTCTTAGCCACACACACCCTATGCTGGTGGGCACTGCTGGGCTCTGCTAGGGGTCTTAGCCACACACACCCTCTACTGCTGGGCACTGCTGGGGGTCTTAGCCACACACACCCTCTACTGTTGGGCACTGCTGGGCACTGCTGGATGTGTTTTCCACACATCACTTAGATGTGAGGCAACATACACGTACATTTCTGACGTATGTCACACACGTCTCATTCCACTGGTGATATGCGCTAGCGTACCGTACCCCGAGGTTGTTGACGTAGGTGCGGCACGTCTCAACATTACACTGGTGATATGCGGTAGCGTACCGTACCCCGAGGTTGATGGCGTAGGGTCGGCAGGTCTCACTATTACACTGGTGATACACGGTAGCGTGTGGTGCACAGTACCCCAGGTTGATGGCGTAGGTGCGGCACGTCTCAACATTACACTGGTGATATGCCGGTAGAGTACCGTACCCCGAGGTTGATGACGTAGGTGCGGCACGTCTCACTATTTCACTGGTGATATGCGGTAGCGTAACGTACCTCGAGGTTGATGGCATAGTTGCGTCACGTCTCACTATTACACTGGTGATAAGCGGTGGCGTGTGGCTCAACGTACCCCGGCATTACAGGCGTGCAACGGTGATGTGCGCGTGTGGCGCCACGTACAGGTATACTTCAGTTGTCGGGGTTCGTTGTACTCACCGTCTGTGCCATCGGTTTATATGTACGGGGTGGTGGGCGTACAGGACTGGGATGACACGGACGACGGGGTTCATGTCTTGTTTGTCGCGTACCGGGGTGCGGTTCGGGCCGGACTCTGCTTTTACGGCAGTTTTCAGCTCTCGTAGCAAAAGAGCCGTATGGAGTGTCTTCAACACGGATCGTACTTCCTGGTACGGATGACGCGGTCTATTTACGTTCGGACGTAGCGTGAAGCGTCAGCCGAATGCAAATCGTATGGACTTGCGATTTGTACGGAGTTTGTTACGAGTCGTACGGAGTGACGCTTTGGGTTGGGATCGTACTTGCAGAATTCTACGGGGACGTTTAAGAGTACGATTCGTACGGGGGAAAACGCTCCATATGAAAATTCGGAGCGCTTTTTACCCGATCGAAATCGACCCCTATGTGTGCTGAGAACTGCCTTCAATCAATTCTGCACTCCGTAGACTTCACAACTAGATACCAAGAGCGCCAGCACTACAGAAAACATTCAATACAATCTTGATTACTTAAAACACAGGCCATTGCACAATATCCTCACATTTTCTTAAACTTTGAACACTAGGAAATTCAGCCTTCATTGATTTAATGCACACAAAATTCTACTATATGTGTTTCACATTTTGTTTAAATAAGTGACAAAAAACATGCATCTATGTCTGTTAACAATTGCCTTCAATCCACACTGCACAGCGAACATACAAGCTCACCGCCAAAGATACTACTTACTCAGCGCACCATAAATAATCACATACAAGAGTGAACACTTTTATGTCACAGTGAGACATACTGTCCCTTTTACATGGAATTGATGCAGAATTCAATCAACAAAAGACATTACTTCAATTGCTGTACCTCACCCGACCACACATCATCACAGGGTACATTCAAGCTCAGCCAAAGGTATTACTAACTCAGTGCACCACAAATCATCACCATGTCACCGTATTGAATGAGATGACTTATTTAGAATAAAATACATCATACTTTTTGAAAATATACTTCAACTTACTTCTGTGAATGGACAACCAATATTTATTAGAAAACTTGATTTTAAAGATTTTGCTACCAATCCGTGCTGCTTGCACCACACATCATCACATACTCCACAGAACTTTCTTGCTTTAGATTCACACTTGCTTTCTTTCTTGGCTGGGATTATCAATTATTCCCCAGTTTCATATTCTAATTGAACGTCAAGACCCTTTATCGAACCTTTTTCTAATTTCTACTACCCCAGAAGAAGGTTAATACTCCCAAACTAATCTGTCAAATTTAGCAAACAACTCTTTCAAGGGTTGATCCATCCAAAAAATACTGCTTTGGCACACCAACTATGGTGCGACATGTAAAAACTTGCACCCCAACCACTTCACTTGAGCTGCAACACAGAGATTGCATGACAACCCACTTGCTGCGGCACCAACCACATCAACTGCTGCAACAGCATCTTCAGCAAGCAGTCCATACTCACATATTGATCTTGATTTTGGTACACTTAAATTTCTATGCATTTATTGCAATGAACTTTTCTGTTACGTCAAATACTCTATCAACCTCATCAAAAATTTAAAAAAAGAACATCACTCTCCTTAACATCACTCACTACACATTTATCAAGCTTTTTTTGTTCGAAGAACTGTCCCATCCAAAGGCAGTGGGAAATTTGCACACTTGCTGCCTTTCTTGGCTAGGGTTGTTAATTGTCCTTCTTGTAATACAAATTCAAAGTGGAGGCCCTTTATTGAGCCTTCTTGGTAACTATTACTCGTGAATGGCAGTGGGTAATTTGCGTACTTCCTGCCGTTCATGTATAAACAAAAGCTTAAAATTCTAACAATATTGAAAAAGAGCCAGATAGTCTATAGTTATCAAATCTTCTGTTTCTTATTGAAATTCAAACTACAGGCCCTTTAAGGAGCCTCATACTCATGAGATTTTGGATATTACTTTGAATATAATTGAAGAACTAATCGTATCTGTCACAGGCAATGAGAGTGAAGAAGGAGAAATTACTGCTGCACACATAAATTGTGATTTTGAAGACGAAAGCTTTGATGGAAATTTTAAATTATGTTGACATTTTAGTACAAATTAAATCAGAAACTGCTGCCTTCAATCTACACTGCGAACAGCTGGGTTTACAACTTGAATTCAGCTTTCCTTCTATTTTAAGGACAGCATTGCATTCAGCCTTGCTTTCCTTAAAGTAGAGACAACTCTACTGTGACCTCAAATTCTGTTATCTGTAACTAAATAGCATTCTTCAATCTTTGTGTCAACAACTGCCTTCAATCTACACTGCAGACAGCAGACTTCACAACTTCAATTTAGCTTTCCTTCTACATTAAGGACTGCATTACATTTAACATTGTTTTCCTTATCACAGATACAATTCTACTCAGTCCTCACATTCTGTTATCTGTAACTAAATATCATACTTCAATCTTTGTGTCAACAACTGCCTTCAATCTACACTGCAGACAGCAGAGTTCAGAACTTCAATTGAGCTTTCCTTCTACATTAAGGACCGCATTACATTCAACACGGTTCTCCTTATCACAAATACAATTCTATGTCATCAGATTCTGTTATCTGTAACTAAATAGCATTCTTCAATCTTTCTGTCAACAACTACCTTTAATCTACACTGCGGACAATTGGGTTGACAACTTGCATTGGCCAATCTTTCTGTCAACAACTACTTTCGAACTACACTGCAGACAGCAGGGTTCACAACTTCAATTCACCTTTCCTTCTACATTAAGGACCGCATTACATTCAACGCTGTTTTCCTTATCACACATACAATTCTACTCTCCTCAGATTCTGTTATCAGTAACTAAATAGCAATCTTCAATCTTTGTCTCAACAACTGCATTCAATATACACCGCAGACAACAGAGTTCACAACTTCAATTGAGCTTTCCTTCGACATTAAGGACCGCAATACATTCAACATTGTTTTCCTTATCACAGATACAATTCTACACAGTCCTCACATTCTGTTATCTGTAACTAAATAGCATTCTTCAATCTTTGTGTCATCAACTGCCTTCAATCTACACTGCAGACAGCAGACTTCACAACTTCAATTGAGCTTTCCTTCTACATTAAGGACCGCATTACATTCAACACGGTTCTCCTTATCACAAATACAATTCTATGTCGTCAGATTCTGTTATCTGTAACTAAATAGCATTAATAATAATAATAATAATAATAGGGGCATTTATAAAGCGCTGAGTTACGCGCACCGGCGTGTCCCCGCGCTGAGAAGTGGGAGAGGCAGAACACAGGGAAGAACAGCTACCAGGCAGGGAATTATCTAACGTAGAGGTAGGTTTTTAATTTCGCTCGAAACCTCGTTTTTTCAGGTTCCAGGCGCAGATCCACTGGGAGTTTGTTCCAGTAGTTAGCCGCTAAATACCTAAAGGATCTTCAATCTTTCTGTCAACAACAACCTTCAATCTACACTGCGGACAACTGGGTTGACAACTTGCATTGACCGATCTTTCTGTCAACAACTACCTTCGATCTACACTACAGAAAGCAGGGTTTACAACTTCAATTCACCTTTCCTTCTACAATAAGGACCGCATTACATTCAACACTGTTTTCCTTATCACAGATACAATTCAACTCTCCTCAGATTCTGTTATCAGTAACTAAACAGCAATCTTCAATCTTTGTCTCATCAACTGCCTTCAATCTACACTGCAGACAGCGGAGTTCACAACTTCAATTGAGCTTTCCTTCTACATTAAGGACCACATTACATTAAACACTGTTTTCCTTATCACAAATACAAGTCCATGTCCTCAGATTCTGTTATCTGTAACTAAATAGCATTCTTCAATCTTTGTCTCAACAACTACCTTCAATCTACACTGTGGGCAACTGGGTTGACAACTTGCATTGACCGATCTTTCTGTCAACAACTACCTTCGATCTACACTGCAGACAGCAGGGTTCACAACTTCAATTCACCTTTCCTTCTACATTAAGGACCGCATTACATTCAACACTGTTTTCCTTAACACAAATACAATTCTATGTCCTCAGATTCTGTTATCTGTAAGTAAATACTATTCTTCAATCTTTCTGTCAACAACTACCTTCAATCTACACTGCGGACAACTGGGTTGACAACTTACATTGACCGATCTTTCTGTCAACAACTACCTTCGATCTACACTGCAGACAGCAGGGTTCACAACTTCAATTCACCTTTCCTTCTACATTAAGGACCGCATTACATTCAACACTGTTTTCCTTAACACAAATACAATTCTATGTCCTCAGATTCTGTTATCTGTAACTAAATAGCATTCTTCAATCTTTCTGTCAACAACTACCTTCAATCTACACTGCAGACAGCAGGGTTCACAACTTCAATTCAACTTTCCTTCTTTATTAGGAACAGCAATGCATTTAGCCTTGCTTTCCTTAAGGCACACACAATTATACTGTATCCTGAGATTCTATTATCTGTGACTAAATGGCATTCATCGACCTTTGTGTCAACAACTGCCTTCAATCTACACTACGGACAGCTCAGTTCACAACTTCAATTGAGCTTTCCTTCTACATTATGGACAGCATTGTATTCAACCTTGCTTTCCTTAACCCAAACACAATTCTGCTGTGACCTCAAATTCTGTTATCTGCAACTGAATAGCATTCTTCAATCTTTGTATCAACAACTACCTTCAATCTAACCTGCAGACAACATGGTACACAACTTGCATTCAGCTTTCATTCTACATTAAGGACAGCATTGTATTCAGCCTTGCTTTCCTTAAGGCAGAGACATTTGTACTATGTCCTCACATTCTGTCAACTGTACAAAATAGCATTCATCAATATTTGTATCAATTAGTACCTTCGATGTACATCACAAACAGCAGGGTTCACAACTTTAATTCACTTTTGCATGTAAATTTCTCTTATGTCTACAAAGAAGAGCCTTCAATAAATTCTGCGCTCACTAGAGTTCACAACTAGATACCAATACCACCAGTAGTACAGAAAACATTCAATACAATCTTGATTTATTTAAAACAGACAATTTCACATTGTCATCACATTTCCTTACAGTTTGTACATTAGGAAATTCAGCCTTCATTTCTTAAAATTATAGATGTTTCTACTGTATGGCTTCATTTCTGTGTCAACTACTGCCTTCGACCTACACTACGGACAAGAGGATTAACAACTTCAATTCACCTTTTCATCTACACTAAGGACAACATTGAATGTAGCTTTGCTTTATTTAAGACAGGCAATTGTACTGTGTCCACACATTCTGTTAACTGTGACAAAATTACATTCATCGATCCCTTTAATGAAGGCCAAAAGTAAATTGAAAAGAGAAACTAACACTACATTTTCAGACATTTTTCCTAGGAGAATGGAATGATAGATCAACGGGGTTAACATTTCATCCAAGATTAGCGATATAATTCCCATTAACTATGATGTGCTGGTCAAATCAACTAAGCAGCTTCTTAAAAAATGGCATAAACTACCATTAAATATTATAAGTAGAATTAACTTAATTAAGATGAAAATCCTGCCGAAATTTCTTTATTTCTTCCGTTCTATTTCTTTGGCACTGAACAATATTTTTTTTAAAAAGCTAGACGGAATATTTAGCAGCTTTATCTGGGGTTACAGGAAAGTTCGAAAAAGCTTATCTTCACTAAAAGGATCTACTGATATGGGAGGCCTTTTCTTCCCAGACTTTAAACTTTACTTTTGGGCAACTTTTAGAGGACGTCTTCGTTCCTTACTTAATCCCGAGCGTAATAATTTTTTCTTTCATACTATAATGTTGAAATCAGATGCAAGAATGTTTCTGCTCAGATTGAACGACCCAAATTTTTACAAACAAGTGAAATTTAAGACAGCCCGAGACATTGCTAAGATTTGGTTTGGTATGATGTCCTTTTGTAAAACTTCCTTCTATCATTCAAAATTAAGGCTATGGGACAACCCAGGACTTCCGGGGATATTTAATGACAGCAGGGCTAGTGTTTGGGCAATACAGGGTATATCAACCTTAGGGGACTTGTATGGTACTAATGGCTTTTTAGATTTTGAGACATTAAAACATCTGTACCATCTGACAGAGTCTATGAGGTTTAAATATATTCAGATCCACGACTTTTTGATACGTCGTATGAAAATCTTAACTATCTCAGAATCCGATATTTGGGATTGCCTCTACTCATCTAAAATTAAATCAGTAATAAGCACTGGCTATAACTGTCTAAACTCTTATGTAAAACAAGATTGCTCCAAACTAGCGGAGAAATGGAGCTCTAAACTTGGTATGACGGTCTATCCGGATCAGATCTCACACTCCCTCTCTAATATAAATAGGCTGGTTCACTCAGCTAGCCTTCGGTTGCAACAGTTCAAAACTTCTTGTTTATTATATCACACCCCGGAAGTGATTCTTAAATGGTCTTCAAATCCACTATATACAGATCGTACCAAATGTCCTAAATGTGATACTATGGGTGCAAATATAGAACATATGCTATTTTCATGCCCTCAACTGAAAGACTTCTGGCACAATTTGGATAAAGCCTTGAAATTTAAATTGGCAAGACCACCGGTACTGTCAGCCTCTGCCACACTTTTAGATATACACGGTACTACCTTACCCCAAAAAGCTTTAGTCACTATTTTGCTATCCTGTGCTAAACTTATAGTAGCTAGGGCTTGGATATCGCCACAGCCACCACAGATTATGCAATGGTGGTTTTTGGTTAATGAAATCCACAATATGGAAGCTGGGTTAGCTCGAATAAGGGGTACCAGCTCTCTTCTTAAATTTGAGAAAATTTGGGGCAACTTTCTGTAAAATTTTTCTTTGCAGGGACATTATCTTCTTTTCTTCCTACTGTATGAATTTTCTTGTATACTTTTTAATTATTATTTTTTTTTTAGTTTCTATTTTTATGCCTTTCTGTATAGCTCTATGTATAGATAATGTTGGTATAGTTGTACTGTTTGTGTTTGACTTCTCATTATGTGCTGATAATAAAAATAATAAAAAAAAAAAAGGAATGATTGATCAAGATCTAAGCCTTTTTTAATGACAAGTTATCTTCAGAGTAATGATTTGCAAACAGATGACACTATTATTCGTACCTATGAGGTTAGAAATGGTTGTGCTATTGTGAAACACAAAATTGTTCCTAGAAATGCAAAAGAAGTGTTACCTGAGGAACTTTTAGGGAAACGTTCTAAAACTCCAGTGAACACTTCCAATTGTAGTAGTATTTATACTGTAAGTTAAGAATGTATTAATTTTTTTAATGCAACTTTTTACCTAAGTATAATAACAAAAGTGTTAAACAAAAGATTAAGATGTGGCACGCACTAGACTCTTGCAGAGTAGAGAAAATACTGGTTTGGAAAGTCATTCCTTGCCTTGTTTTTCTAAAAAAGTATGCCAAAGTTTTTTTCACCAATTCAGAATGTTACCAGTTCATCATACTCAAATCAGAAAATTAATCAGAACAGTGTATTATGCAAAAATTCCAGCACTAATGTTAAAAAAAATTGAACAGTACTCTTTTCCGTGCATCTGTATCAGATGTAACAAATGTCTCTGAAGAAATTCAGCTTAGTTACTTTGGTCCTCAGGAAAACCGTGCAGAAACTGAGATAGTAATAGAAGAAAATGTGGAACAGAATGTACAATGTTGTACTGTAGATAATTGTGTGCAACATACTACAAAGTTGTAGGTGATTTCACTAACACCAAAACACCAATATATTCTTCCATTTGTTTTCAACAAACTCGTTATAAAAATCAAACGAGTACTGTTCACCTGTATTTAAAAAGGAAAATAATTACAAAACATTTTGCATCATATTTGTCACAGAATTGTTTTGAATTGCATTCTAATCAGCATATTTCTAAATATTTTTATAACAAATTAGATAAGAACAAAATGCCTCCTAGTGCTGTGCATAATAATGTAGACTTCCTAATAATTCCTTCTGAACTGATGGATTTAAATACCTATGAGTCTATTCTTATTAAATGTGTCCATCCATTTCAGGCTATTATTCGTATAGAGCCTAACACAGAAAAATGTCCTCCTTTTCATTTACAGAGAGAACCCACCTACTGCTGCACCAAGCACAGCAATTGCTGCAGCAGCATATTCAGCAAGTAATCCACGCCCACAAATTAATCCCCATTTCGGTGAAATTAACATTCTATGCATTTATTGTGATGAAGTTTTCTCTTACGAGGAACAGTCTATCAACCTAATAAAATGCATGGATCAGGAGCATCACTATGCTCAACATTACTTTCTTCACATTATCTTCTGATTAGTATGAACTACCTCAGCCGAAAGCAGTGCTTAAATTGCACACTTTTGGCCTTTCTTGACTGGTATTATCAATTATTCTTCAATATCACATTCTGATTGAACGTCAAGGCCCTGCATCAAGCCTTTTTGTTGTAACTACTTCCCCGGCTAAAGGCACTGGGTAATTTGCACACTTGCAGCCATTTTATTAAATGTATTCTTATAATATCTCATAACGTAATAGACCTAAAATAATTTCATCATGTATTTCATATACCTCATTATCAATTTCAAAACTCATATGATCATACTCGATGTCATGTAATTCTTCCAGAAAATCAACATCTAACCTTTAATCTAGGAAGTCACAGCTAATATCTCCAGCATTTATATCTTCCTCTTCATTCTTGCTACTTGTTAAAAGTATGTTCAGCTCTTCTATGACACTGTTATTAATTTCGAAAATGTGTTCAAATTCTGTTGTTGATTTTCCATACCAAATTTCTTCTGTTGTAGCTCCTTATACATAAACACTTCTTTTTATCTTTACTATAATATCAGCTCATGTGGTGATTCAAAAAATTATAATAAATATTTATTTTTCAAATAAAACTATATTTTGTACATGAGTATATTCTATTTGAAAAACATTGGAAAATTAAATACAATAAATACTGTCAATCTACATTGTGTCAAGTGCTTTATTTATCCTACCTACTGTTTTGCAAAATAAAAACAGAGACAACATCAGTGCCCCCATTACATTGTCAATTAGGGTGGTGGGAGGCAAACAAAAAACAACACTGCCACAGACGCTACGCTGTGGAACTTATTCTGAAGAGACGTAGAAACATACTCTAATTAAAACAGAATACAAGTAATGAAAAAGAAAAAACATACATGCATGACAAAGTCACTGGACTAATACTCTGTTCCCCAACACAAAAAATAATTTAGCAAAAACTATATGAACGAATGTTTAAGGAGCTGCAAATGAACCCATTCCCTGGGATTCAAAAAATATCATTAGGAACCGTGTGGGGAACACCAATGCCCACACGGTCCAAGCCGTTTCCCCGCATACTTCGAGAGCCGGCATTGCTTTCTCAGAGAGAGCAGTTTATATGCTGCTCTCTAACGAAATGCAATGTAATTCCTACTTGAAAGACACAGCAGCTTAACTTGCTCTCCCTTTCAAATAGGAAACCGGTTTGCTGCGCTAAAGTGGAAGCCGCGACGCTCCCGCCCTACCATACCAAACAACAGTGTCCCGGGGGTTCACACCCCGGGACACTGCAGGAGCCGGCCCTGAGACATGGTGGTCCCCAGAACAATCAAGAGCTCCAGGACAGAATCAGCGGTACCCCCTCCTAACATTAAAAAGCCCCGAAAAGTGGTAACCCCCGGAGCTAGGAGGTCCGTGCCCTCACGGCCACCCTATTTTAAAGATTACTGTCCCAGGAAGGTGGCGGACCCCAGGGCATAGACGCCCCCTCGGCCACACTTAATAAAACATGCCTGGTAACACGTCCTACTTTGAAGCGTTGACAGCAAATCAACATGCAACTCGTGATTGTACGTCCGCGTACACCGCAATTTTTCCATTGTAAATAAAAAAAATATATAGAGCTTAAAAATCCATGAACGACCCCCTGAGCAAGCATACAGGATCTGGATGTTTCTACCATGCCCCCTTTCATTATTTCTCACCTTTTTTTACATTTTATTTTTTTAACTGTTTTCTTGTGACTTGGTTCTAGCGACCATCAACACGGCGGCCAACACTTCCTGGTTTGAATTGTCGACAGACAGTTGACAACCAATCAGCATGTGTAAATACGCGTACTTCGCGATTTTTCTACTCAAAATAAAAAAAATATATAGATCTTAAAAATCCATGAACGACCCCCTGAGCAAACCTACAGGATCAGGATGTTTCTACCATGCCCCCTTTCCTTATTTCTCGCCTTTTTTTTTTTTTTTTTACTGTTTTCTTCTGACTCGGTTCTAGGGACCAACAACACGGCTGCTAACACTTCCTGGTTTGGAGTGTTGACAACCAATCAGCATGCCGCTCGTGCACATAAATACGCGTACTCCGCGATTTTTCTATTCAAAATAAAAAATTAAAAAATTGCCTAAAAATGTAAACCTAACCCCTAACGAAGCCTACAGGGTCAGGATGGTTCTACCCTGCCCCCTTTCCTTATTTCTCAACTTTGTTAACTGTTTTCTTGTGACTCGCTTCTAGCGACAAACAAGATGGCTGCCAACACTTCCTGGTATCGAGTGTTTACAGACAGTTCACAACCAATCAGCATGCAGCGCCTGCTCATAATTCTACGTATTGTCGTACGCGTACTCCGTGATTTTTCATTAAAAAAAAAGAAAAATAGAGCCTAAACATCCATGTACAACCCCCTGAGCAAGCGTAAAGGATCAAAATATTTGTAGCCTACCCCCTTCCCTTATTTCTCAACTTTCTTTACTGTTTTCTTGTGACTCAGTTCTAGCGAGGAACAAGATGGCCGCCAACAATTCCTGGTTTCGAGCATTGACAGACAGTTGACAGCCAATCAGCATGCAGTTCGCGCTCGTAATTGAACTAATTTCTGTACGCGTGCTGCACCCCGTCTCTAGATATCGCTATGATTTTACTTGCAATTTTCTCAGAAACTACTGAACGGATTTACACCATTTAATAAAAAGCACGATCTGCGAACCGAACTCTACCTCTCTTCCAAATATTGTGTAATTTCGTTCAGCTGTTCGGGCTGTAGCCCTGGTTAAAGGTCCCTATGGAAAATTGCATGCGGAAAACAAGTTTTGGGACCCCCCTTTTTTCTCGTCCCCTGCTTGACGAATCACCCCCAGGAACGGAGCGAAACCGAGCAGGCCATTTTCTTGGAGAAATTCACGAAGATACGTCCACCGGTGCCAAAGTTATTCCAAATAGAATGTTGTGGATTTCCTATGGAAACTAGGTCCTAACTATAACTACCTACTGGCGACCGCCGGTAGGTTATATATTATATATATATATATATGTTCTTGAAGGTCCTTGCTGATGCAGCCGCGCCACAAGAAAGGTGCCCGCACTCCATGTAAATCCAAGAAAGTTTATGGGGCTAGCTGATGCATTTCTACGAGGAGCTCTTTGTCAAAGCTAGGGAACACATATTGTGGCTTTGTATTTATGGCATACAATGAGACACAGTGGAGGGAAAATTAAACATGGGAAAAATACTTTGGGCATAAACAGAAAAATGCCAACTCATCAGTGGCAAAGAAAAAAGACTATGTAAGTCAAAACTTTTTTAAAGAAAATTAAAAAATCGTTTGGTCCCAAAATTAAATAAAGGGTGCCTCACCCTAACAGAAAAAATATAAATATATGTTCATGACTATGCAAGGTGAAAAAACTGACAATATGCTTTAAGAAGGGAATTCCAAGTGCAAGAGAATAAGATCACTACATTATCCCTTCTATTGCCCAGTAAGAAAATCTCCCCAAAAGATTCAGTCTTTTACATTTCATTACAGTTCATTGGTCCAGTGACCTTGGAAATCAGGTGAGAGAGAGAGAAAGAGAGAGAGAGAGAGAGATTCATTATTTTACATTTCATTAGAGTTCATTGGTCCAGCGACTTAAAAATCAGGTGGCATAGGTAAGAGAGAGAGAGAGAACGATAGACAGAGAATAGAGGAGACAGGAGAAGGATTTGCAGTATGTTAGGTCAAACACCATTGCAGGAAAAAACACACAAACCCCTAGGATTGGAGTAAACAGCAGACAGGCTACCCAGGGGACAGATGGTATTATCCTAAGTGAACATGATGCTCCTCGTCCTGGTTCAAACTTCCAGGGTGTTTGGTGTTGAGACCGATTATGTATTTAAATTCAAGTCTTCTTAGTGCTCGTTCCCTTTCTCCACCCTGACTCTCAACGAGAATCTTGTCAATGCCAAAATATGAGATTTTTAAGTTCTCCGTTTTGGTGGAGCCATGTACAGTGTTGCAGTGTCTAGCCATGGGATGTGTTAAATCATTATTTCTTATGACCAGTAAGTGCTCTAAGACATGTTTTTTCACTGGAAAGATCGTGCTCCCAACATACCTCAAACTGCAAACACACATCAGAACATAAACAACAAATTCTTAGGCATGAGCGGGAAATCCGTTACGCCCGCGGATTTTGCGGATTTTTGGGAAATCCGCAATCCGCGAATTTTGCGGATTTCCCGCAAAATCCGCAAAAAAAAATCCGCGGACGTAACGGGTTCAACAGTTGAACTCCCACTCATGTAACTATTTTACAATGGCGCCAGCAAGCAGCCAGCGCCGTTGTAAAATAGTTACAAAGTTAGCTTGCACAGGAACCACTAGATAAAATGAAGCAGGTGCTGCTTTATTTTATCTAAGTGCTTCCTGTGCAAGCTAACTTTGTAACTATTTTACAACGGCGCTGGCAGCTTGCTGGCGCCATTGTAAAATAGTTACATCATACATGCCAACATCTCTGCCAACTTCAGCAAGAGTCAAAAGGATTAACAGAGAATGAACCCTCATCTCTTCTCAAAAACAGTTTTTTTCTGTGGAAAGTTTCTGGTAAAGAGCGTGGTAGTGTGTAGAAGTAAATCTTTCACTGTCCTGAATAATATCAAGCCAAACGTAAAAAGAAAGAACAAAGATGCTCTAAAGTGGGAATTACAAGAATGATCGGTTAAATGGATGTGAAGGACATTGATAAAGGGCATTAGGGGTACATTGTCCTGGTTTCTGAAAAATCCAATCAAATCCAATATTTTAAAGCTGGAATATCCGGAACAGGAGCACTCTAGACACCCTCACACTGTCTGAAAGTCTGATCTGGATGAGTAGGAAATCTGGGCACATTGTGTTCGCACGGGTTTCTGCAAGTTCGCGAGGGTTTTGTACAATTTCGCAGTTTGCGAAATTGTACAAAACCCTCGCGAACTTGCAGAAACCCGTGCGAACACAAAAAAAAAAATCCGCGAGAATTCGCGGATTTTGCGGATTTTCGCAATCCGCAAATTCGCAAATCCGCAAATTCGCGGATTGCCAATCCGCAAAATCCGCCCATGCCTACAAATTCTCTGTTGCTATCAATTAAGGGTTGTATCTTATGTTGCTTGCCATTAAGTAAGGGTACTGTCTTGACATTGGTACTGTTGGTGTAGGCCTTGCATTTCCAACACTCGTGGAATCCTGGGAGTTCCCTCAACTAAGTGCTGCTATGTTCCTGGCTGGGTTCCATTGATCTGTGGACCAACATATCCCACAGTGAGTTACTCCTGCGGTATGTGATATTGGGGCTCGGGTGACCAACTTGCCAATAATAGGATCCGGTTTGACTACGTGACAGTGTCTTCCGATAATCGCCTGGACCTTGGCACAATCTGAATTGAAAGTGGTGATGAGTCTAATCACTGGTTGGGTGTCCTTCCTGGGCCTGGGTTTGAGTAGGGTTTCTCTCCGCACTCCACTCACCTTCCTCCTGGCCTCGTTCACTACTTTTCATGTGTACCCCCTCTGCAGGACTCTTTCTACCATTATGCCTTCCACTCGTGTGTAAGCTACTGGTGTGCTGCAAAAACGCCTAGTTCTGAGAAGTTCCCTGTAGGGGATACTATTCTTCAGCTTGGGTGGATGGTGGCTTTTGGCATGGAGGGTGCTATTCCTGGCAGTGTCTTTCCTCTGTAGGCTTGTCTGTACAGTATCATTTAGTACCTCTACACTGACATCAAAGGAAGTCAAATCTATTCTTACTGGTGGTTTTCGTAAACTTCAAAGATTAGCTCATTGTTGTAGATTGCCAGAAGGAATTTGTCAAGGGCAATCTGAGGACCATCTTAAGTAAAAAAGATGTCATCAATGTGTCTGGTGCAATATTTGGTGTATTCAGCAAAGTTTTTCGTCCAGACTAACTCACACTCCCACCACCCCATAAAGATACAGGCGTAGCTTGGCACAAAGAAACTGCCCATGGCAGTCCCGGAAAGTTTCCTGTACCACGACTGACCATGTAAGAAATAGTTATTTTCTAGACAGAAATGGAGCATCTCAAGCAGCATATTGGTGTGATCATAAGTGGCTATTGGTCTGTCCCTAAAATGAGTTTGCAAGCAGTGATGCCTAGGTCATGGTTGATACAAGTGTACAACAACACCACATCTCAAGTGGCCATTGTGTAACTTGATTGCCATGGGATGCCCGTGAAATCCATACTGTCACAGCAGTATGAAGACAGGTTACACACACAGGGAAATAGAACATGATCTAGAAAGATTGTGGTGTTCTCAAGGAGACTGTCATTGGCAGAAATAGTTGTCCTTCTATGTGGATTGGTGTGAAGTTTATTGACTTTCAGTAACATGTAAAAGCATGGTGAAACAGGTTTTTTAACAGTTAAAAACAATAACTCATCATTGCCCAAGAGCCCAAGGGTGTGCCATTCGGACAGTATGTTGTGCTGTATGCGATGACGGACTTCAGTGATGTCAATCTCTTCAGATTACTCTGTCTGCCATGTCATTGTGGGATTTTATTTAATAATCTCTGAGTGAGACAATTGACACTGAGTCGGCATCTACTACAAATGGAGGAATGCAGTTGCAAAACCGATTCCTGTGGCTTTACCCCTGTGTATAGTGGAGCATGGCAGGGCAAGGAACAATCCAAAATTCATCCCCTGTGGTGAAAGAGTTTTAACGTGGTGTATAATAGAAGCTTGCATGTTTGTGTCTACAAAGTGAAAACCATCACAAGAATGGACTCACTTGACAAGCAACAACACTCACTCAGAGATTATTAAATAAACACCCACAATGACATGGCGGACAGAGTAATCTGAAGAGATTGACATCAAGAAGTCCGTCATCACTTACCGCACTCTCAATGACCAACAGGACAGTGCAAATGGATTTCTTAAATGGGGGCAATGCAACTGAACTGCACACAAAGCATTAAGAAAGGCGGAATGCTGAAACCGGTCTGTCTGTGAATAAACTGAAATGAATTGAAGGATGGGAAGTCTGTGGAGTGCGTTGTAAAATCCTGTTTGGTGAGTTGGTGATTAATTTACATGTGTGATAGCCATGATCACGCCAACGGCACCCACCCGCAAGCTGTTGGGCAGTAAGTGGTCATTGTTGGGAAATATATTAATATATATATTCACTAAAAAAAGCAAAAATTACAGGGGCATTATAGTTAACAAATAGAATTTTTAAAAAACACTTAGAAATTCACACCAAAAAAAAACCAAAGGTTATAGGGACATTATAGTTAGGGTCAGATCCAATGAAATTCAACCGTTGTAGTTAGCTGAGCTAACTATAACTCACGCCCCGCAATGCACTGCTTATGACCTCAGATATTACATCACTCATGCCGTGGTCAGTAACATCACTGATGACATCACTGATGACATCTCAAATGACATCACTGATGAAAGGGCTGGACCCATAAGTTCTAGACCTGTTCTAAAGACAGATACCAATGGTTCTTTTCCGCAGCATCAAAGTGTAAAGGGTAGAAAAGTAATTATGAAAACAATCAATTAGTCAGTAACTTTCTTGGATACATAATAACCCACGGACAACTACTTCAAGTTAGTTTTATTATTACAAAGCCAAAAATAATTGGACATAAAGACACCTCAACATGAGGGTGTAGAAATACAAAGGTATTAGCATGAAGTCAAATCTGTGCCTCCAATTTAGACGGTGCTGCATAAACAGCACAATTAATTCAAGAAGTAGGATAAAAAAGTTCAGTGTGAATCCAAGATTCCCTGCATCAAGGGTTGGTGAGTGAAAAGAATTTAAAGCTATCCCTACTCTAACACTAAGTAGACATCCCAACTTAACTATTTCATAAAGAATAGAAGTGTCATTGCATGGAATCTTCCTAAGAAGCTTCTCCACGATCAATGGGTCAAGTAGCATAAAGCTATTATCGCAAAGACAGAGCTTGTTCTAGGATGCTCTCTCTCTGGAGGCAAGACAGGAGTAGAATTTCTATCCCTAATTCCAACAACCAGTTATCCACAAGTAGCACTTCCATTGTGCATTCCGAATCACGCCATCCACTCTGGGTACAGTCCTGAAGGTATTTTTCCACGATGTTGATGGTGTACCTTCCTCACAACAAGTTGTCCTTGGTTCTGAGGCCTTCTCCTGTGTGAAGAGCAAAGACCTTCCTTTATCGATTCAAGCCACACAATTGTATCTTCATCCCTCCTTGCCTAACTAGTAAAATAAAGACATTATTCTGCCTAACAAGAGCACTTCTTCACCTGCATCACAAAACATGAAAAAGAACAGATTCCACAGCACACATGAAATTTGACTATTAAATCTAAAGCAAGAGATTTTCAGGGACTTGCATTTCCGGCCTACGAATTTCAATTAACATAAGAAAGCACCATATAAGCTTAATGAATTCACATAACATGAATGCAATTTCGACTAATACATTTACCTATGTATGAAATGACATAATTAATAAGCGCATTTACTACACATATAATTGTCAGTTGCATATTACAATTTCTTCTTTTCTGCTCCTTACATTTATGTTCTATGTTACTTCTCCATGCTACTTGACAGTGGCCTAAAACATGCCACTTATTCATGTAAATACCTTTAACAATTCTAACACTTCACATTAATACAGTAAATGATTATATGTGCGTGTGTTCTACACATGAATATGATGCACCCCTACAAATGAAATGAAATTCCCACTCTATCAGTTCCCCCTCTGATGACGTTGAGTCATCATAAAGCACTTCAAAATATCCGTGCAGAGTACACTGATATAAACAGATGGTGTAGCTAACAACTTCACTCTAAACTCCTCCAATCACTTCAAATTCTCATAGTGACTGTCCTGCAGTCTTTCCATCCTTCTCTCTCTTTCTCTTAAGGATTTGTCCACTTGTCCCACTTTGTGCCACTTATATGCTCTTGTCATTCCTACCAATATAATAATACAGATCACAACTATTATTATCGGCTTTAAGATGTATCCAAATATTCCTCTTCCTAGTTTTGAAGAACAATCCCTGCACCAAATCCTTTTAGAATCTTTTCCCAAACTCCTTCAGCTGCCAGATCTTGTATCTCATGATGTATATCAGTGATGTTATTAATATATCCCCTCAGATCTTTACTTTTGAAAGGGATATAAGGACAACACTGTTGGACCTTTAGCATCCGTCAGACTCCGCCCTCTTTTGCCAGTAACACTTCTAATGCTAGACAGCTCTGCTCTTATCGAGACAATCTCCTTATCTATGAGTAGCAAAGCCTGAGCTGTGTTAACAGATAGCCTATCCACTATGGTAGACAGCCTTCTAATCTTGATGTCCTTTAATATCACTCCAAGACCAAGTATCATCGCTCCGAATATATCACCCACAACCTCACCAGCACTTAATTCACGTTCTTCCCTTCCAAAGCCTCCAAATTCTCTACATGATATATCTTTGGAAACACAACTGCCAAATAACAAGTACCATACCATTTGCTCAGAAGCTGAACATATGCATTCTTTCCACATTGGCCACTTTGGCAACTTCTTGAATATATTGACCTAAATCCTTCATTGACCTCAGAAAATGCCTTTTTTTTACCAAAACTGCTTCAGTCAATCAATCAGTACCTATAGAGTGCTACAAATCACCCAGGTGGTGTCCAGGCGCAGGTAAGCAGTGTTGGTCAAAGAGCCAGACCTTGAGCTCCTTCCTGAAGTTGGTCAGCTACAGTGCAGTTCGTTGGTAGAGAGGGAGGGAGTACCAGGATCTGGCAGTGAGATAAGAGAAGGAACATCCTCCAGTGTGGGTGCGGCAGATGCATGGTGTGCTTGTAAGAGCAAGGTGTGGGGAGCTAAGGTTTCTCATGGGTTGGTCGAAGGTCCTACGGTGGCTCAAGTAGTGGGGTCCGATGTTGTGGAGTGCCTTGTAAGTGTGGGTGAGGAGCTTGAACTGGTATATTTTCTGTACTGGAAGCCAGTGGAGGTCCCTCAGATGGGTAAAGATGTGTGACTTTTTGGGAAGGCCAAGGATGAGTCTGGCCAAAGTATTCTGAATGATTTGAAGTCTTTGTATGAGTTCAGTTTAGGTATCTGCATAGAGTGCCTTTCCGTAGTCGAGTTGTATGGTGAGGAGTGCTTGTTTGACTGTTTTCCTTGTGCTTGTGGGGAGCCACATGAAAATCTAATCGAGTAAGCGGATACAGAGGCTAGTTGCATGCCTACCTGTTATTAGGACTAATTTTATCTGATTTTTCTTCGCTTTTTATTGACATTCGGCGTGTGTGTCTGGGCACGGGTTGCTCTGTACAAGTACAGTGTAACAAACCTCATGCGCAGCTTTACTCTAATGTTTTTCTAATCTTCTTTTTTTTTAATGGTGTGATTTTAAATTACACATCTTTTAACTGCACCTTTCCTCAGTTCAGTTGCTCCTTCGCTCGCACTCAGGTCCACTGCAGTGTCACTCCGGTTTGAGTGGAGAATGCAAGCAGTCTAGTTTTTCTGTTTCTCCCCTACTTCCGGTTATGCCTTTCCGGTCACAGCGCTAAAGGGCTAGTGGGATCATTGTCATCAGCCTGTCTATTTAATGAACAGGATCCCGCATACGCGCACAGCTGGTGCACTGAAGGCGCACCAAAGGCAAGTCCAACTACGCCCATACGTACCCTGCCGTTGCCAGGAGTCAGGACCCCTGCCCCTGATAACAGCCAATCCCTACTGAGTTACACCTATGCTAGGGCAGAGCTTAACTACATCAGCCAGTTGGTAAACTTGGCTGGTGATTTATGGGGGTATCATGCAAATGTTCTTTCATCCAACCTGGTTGGGCCGTTTTCTTGTAATCAATGCCACTCCGAGAGTCTTATAGCAAGAACAACGGGGGGTGTACAACACTCCCTACAAGACTCGGTTGATAATTCAAAGCTGGTATTAAGCACTTCTGTGAATTTAGGCAGGATGGCTTCTCTTTGTCCTACCTATAGTTGGAGAGCCTTTCTAATAAACATAAAATCTTTGCCCACACATTGCACTGAAATATGGGATCTATTGAATTCCCAGTTCCCTGATGTAGTATTTCTAACAGAAACATGGCTCAAGCCCTTTTCTATTGTGGCCTTTACGCTAGCCCTCCTAGATCGGTACCACATTTTGAATCTTAATAGGGATAGCAAAGTAGGTGGAGGTGTTGCTATTGCCTTTAAATCATCTCTGCATATTACTATAACGGATACTTCCTTGGACAATACGATAGAGATCAGTCTTTTTAAGATTGTATTTACAACCCAAAAGAGCTAGAAAGGTGCCTTAGTATATCGCCCCCAGGGCCTTTTAAGGACTTCTCTTTAAAATGATTGCAAAGTATCGCCCCCCCCAACCCCCACATCATCTCTTCTAAACAATTTCTTCTACTGGGGACTTTAACATACATAGTGAATGTAGTGAGAGTGCGGATGCAGCTCTCAACCTGGCAGACATGGCCTCCCTAGGGCTGGAATAAATGAAATCAGGACCTACCCATGCAGCAGGGCATATACTAGATCTTATCTTATTCTTACCAATTCTCCTCCCATACATTCCGACCCCCCTGTACCAGTGATTTGGTCTGACCACTCACTAATCAACTTCCAGATTATTACCACTCATCTGCTTGGCGCCCCTGTCTCTCCTATTGGGTAGACTACGAGATAATGGCATAAAATTTCAGAAGAGGCTTTCCCAAAGGAGTTATACCGCCTACTTTTGTCAAGCCCGTGGACATTAACATTAAACTTAATGAACTCCATCAAGCTATAGTGGCAGCCTTAAACATTTTGGCGCCACTCAAGATACAACAGCCCAAATCTCAAGGAAAGCATGCAGTCTGGTTCACCAGGGAACTACGTAGGGAGAAATCTAATTTTAAAAAGTTGGAAAATATCTGGCTTAAAACTCAATCACATCACAGGCAGAGAAAGAAATATTTAAATCGGCTGTAACTTCCTACTATAAAAACATTACGTTAACACGGAAAATACATATTTATGCGCAGTTAAGCACAGTAGGCCATTCTACGATGGAACTCTATAAGATTGTTAAATCATTTAAGTCTCCAACTGCCTGTGCTAATCCTATCCCTGTCTCAGATTTTATGTAATAATATCTCCAATTTTTTTGATGAAAAAATTACCAACATCTATGACAATTTTGTAGTGACTCCAGTATGTTAGACACGCCCATTCCTTCTTCTACAGCTTCCAGTAAGAAAGATGTCGTCTTAGCAAGCTTTCCACCCCTGCAGGTTTCTAACATAGAAGAGATGCTAAAAACAGCTAAATCAGGCTCCCCTGCTGACATCATGCCAGCCAGACTATTTGCCCTATTAGCAAAGCATCTCACCCCTTCAATATGTAATTTATTTCACCACTCCCTGTGCGAGGGGAAAATGCCCCTGGTTTGGAAATCTGCTCAGATCCTTCCGATTTGTAAAAAGGTTAACGTGCCTTCTATAGAGTTAACTAATTACCACCCTATTTCACTCTTTCCATTCATGTGCAAACTTTTGGAGGGATATATCAACTCGCAGCTTATGAAACATATTGAATCTCAAGTATGTCTTGACCCCTCACAGTCCGGTTTTAGACCAAGACACTCTACCGAATCCACCCTTATACGTGTGATGGACTTCATTAAACTTTCTCTAGATAATAACAAGGCAGTATCATTAGTGCTGCTCGACTTATCCGCAGCCTTCGATACTGAAGCCATCATAGGCTACTGCAAAGACGGATGAAAATCAGTATGGTGGGGCCAGCTTTTCAAAGGCTTTCCAGCATTTTATAGCAGAGCACACAAACCGTCAATGTGGGTCCCTTTTGCTCTGGTACTTAATCCCTTATGAAGGGGGTTTCTCAGGGCTCATGCCTCAGTCCTACATTATTTAACATATATGTGGCCCCCCCTTGCAAATATCAAAGATCATGGCTTTGTTCCCTTTTCTTATGCTGACGATACACAACTTATTTTGTTTGACAATAATACGGTGGCAACAAAACAGCTCTTTACAAACGGTATACGAGCTATCTCTGACTGGATGACAAAGAATTTTCTCCAGTTGAACACCGGTAAAACTGAAGTTCTTCTGTTTGGCAAATCACGCATTCTGTGGCCCCCTGATTGGTGGCTGTCAGAATTCAGCCCAGCCCCCACCCCTACAACCAAGGCAAAAAATCTGGGAGTTTATCTTGACCTCTCCTTATCTATGAAAGACAAAGTGGCAACCACTTCAGACACCTGTTTTCACATGCTGAAGCTCCTTCAGAGAGTGTTCCACCTTCTCCCTTTATCTGTTAATAAGACCTTGATTCAAGCTCTGGTAGTCAGTCGACTTGACCACTGTAATGCACTTTTGGGAGCTGCAATCGATGCTGTGTTAAACAGGTTGCAAGTGGTCCAGAACACAGCAGCGCGGCTGGCTCTTAATATGCCTCCTAGATCGGTATCTCTGCCATTATTGAGACACCTCCACTGGCTCCCCATCCATGACAGAATCAAGTTTACAATTGTATGCTCAGTCCATAAAACAATCAATAATAGGGGGCCCACATATCTGGCGGAACAATTCGTCCACTACCTTCCTAGTAGTTCTCTGTGCTCTGGTGTGAAGGCTCTGCTTGTTGTCCCTTGGTTTAATAAACTATGAACCAGTGGCAAATCTTTTGCCTACCTTAGCTCATATTTTTGGAACTCACTTCCTGTCTCATTACGCAAGTGCCCTAATTTCAGTAAGTTCAGGAAACTACTCAAAACTGAACTTTTCAATAACTGAGTGCCCCTCCCTCCTCTGTTCCTTCCGCTGTTTAGTGCAGAGATACCCCTCCGGGGGTGATTCCAGTGCTCTACAAATCCTTCATTCATTCATCATGTGAAAGTAAGCTAAGGTGACTGTGTTTATCTGGCATTTCATTGTGAGTTTGTTGTCCAGTATGATGCCTAGGTTGCGTGTGTGGTCTTTGGGTATGGTGGTGGGTACAAGATCCAAGAGCCACATAGAGTTGTTCCAAAGGGTGTTGTCTCTGCCAAAGACCAGAACTTCAGTCTTGTCAGTGTTTAATTTGAGGAAGCTGTCTCTCATCCATGTTACGACACTCTGCATGCATTTGTGGAAGTTGTCTTTTGTCTGAGTGAGATTCGCTAATAGTGAGAGGATGAGTTGTGTGTCATCAGAGACGATGTTGATGTGGTATGTTCTGACCATGTCTGCGAGTGGAGTTATGTAGATGTTGAAGAGGGTGGGGCTCGGGGAAGAGCCTTTTGGTTCTCTGCAGATGATGTGTTTGGGGGGTGAGGTGAAAGGTGCTGGTGTTGATTGAGGTATTCAGAATGGTAGCAAGCTGGGGACTGAGTTCACTGTTTCTAAAGTTGAAGATTCGGTGTGAGCAGGGGTTGTCGGGTGCTCCTGCATGGATGGATTTCATCAGGTTGGTGGTGGTGGGCGTGATGAGTTTGTCCCATGTGGAGAGCTGTTGGTTGCAGTCTGTGTTGGGTTTAGGGTTGTGGGAGGCCGCTGGCTGGGGGTCGAATTTTTTGTAGATACCTGCAATCTTGTTTTGGAAGTGGTTGGCAAGTCTGTCGCAGAGCTGTTGAGGTTGAGTTTTCGGTGGCTGGGGGTCAGGTGGATTCTCTAATGATGGTGAAGAGTTCTTCTGTTCTATTGGAGTTGGCTTTGCTGTGCGGAGTGAGGGCTTTTTTTGTGGTTCTGAGGTAGTGGTGGTAGTTGCTAAGGGTTGCTTTGTAGGCATCACGGTTGGTGTTGTTCTTGCTGGTTTTCCACCTTCTTTCCAGTCGTTTGAAATTCCTGTTTTGCTGTGCGCAGTTCCGGTGTGTACCAGGTGGCTTGTTTGACTGGTCTCTGGGACATCAGGGTCTTGGAACTGTTTGGTCCAAGTTGGGAGGTGGAGCTGAGGGCATTCATCCAGTTGAACTGGTTACACTGGTCCAGTTATGGTAGGGTGCGTTGTTGTACCTGGGAGGGAGGCGTGGTGGACCGGTGAAGTTGAAGTGTATGATAGCATGGTCTGTCCAGGTGAGTTGGGATGTGTGGATATACTTGATTCTGGTGCTAGCCATGAAGATGGGGTTGAGAGTGTGTCCTGCTCTTTGTTTGGGGTTTGTGATGATCTGCTTGAGGCTGATGTTGTGTAGTCTCTGAAGGAGATCGCTGGAGTTAGAGTCGGTGAGGTCATCTAGTTGGAAATTAACGTCTCCAAAGAAGTTGTAGCAGTCTGAGTCAGTCATGCAGGGTGATGAATTAGGTTATTGCATCGCTGATACCTTTGCGTGGTCCCAGTGATCTGTTTGTGAGGGTGGCTTTAACAGTGTTCTTGGTGTCAGGGAATATCTGAAAGTTCATGTGTTCCATGATGGATGTGGAGTCGTGGATGGTGGTTGTGCAGCTCATGGATTCATTGTGTTTGATTGCAATGCTTCTTCAATGTTTGTTGTTTGAGGTGTTGCTGTCCCGATGTCAGGGGCTGATGTCGGAGTGAGCCAAGTCTTGGTGACGAAAGCTACTGTAGCAGGGATTCTGCTCCTACACAGAACTGTGCATAGAGACTTGGAACCTTAGTAGCCAAAATCCCCTACAAGACTAGAAATTAGTGTCTCATTGGTTCTTCCATAACCCCAATGATTAGACAACCCAGAACATGGAACTTAGAATACCTCAGGCAATGTGGAACACATGAACACTCTTTCGTTATACTCGGAGTAAAAGGAGACACGAGCAAGTTTGAAATATTTATTTCTAATGCCGTGTTCTCATGCGCAGTATCTTAGCTAATACAAGCAGACATATTATAAGCAACAAGATTATCAGCATAGTTACTATTCCATAAAAAAAAAAGGAGAAAGCATTTTACAATGCTAAATTAAACAGATTTAGAATATACCTATATTTCACCCTCCCTTGCTAGTAGGTTATTTTATATCTACAGAAGGTCTCTTGGGATCACACGGGCGGCCCCATACCTCTGGTCCTAGCAGAAATGAATCACATCAGTTTCTGCAACAACTCTCTGCATGCAAATGTTCTCCAAGTGTGTGTGATCATGCCTACGCAGTGCATTATTAAACGCGCCAAAATCAGAGGTGGCCACAGCTGCATAAATTGTATGTCTAGAACGTGCTCTGATCAGTCCAAACAACAACCACCGTGTTGAAATAACCTTGAAGACCTCGGCACTCACTGTTCAGACAAAGCTTACCAAGCAAGACTACTAATATAGAAAAACATCTTATTCTCGTGTGAAGCAAAACACTCTGCTAAACTCTAAACATTTATAATAATGTGTGCCGTGTGCAAAGGCAGCAGAAAGGAAAAATGATGTTTAAACGTCTAATAAGCTCATGCCAACTTAACACAGTGTAAATGCAAGGGTCATCCCCATGACACCCTCCCTTGATCCGAGCATGGAGAAGAAAAAAGGGTCAATTTTGGAAGGCAGAGTTCAAGTACGACAGTCAGAACCAAGTTCAAATTGCCACTGTGAAAAAAAAATGGGAACAAATTCCATAAATTGACAATTTTAGCCACCGAAATAGGAAAGCCAATAGGGCTGGGTGGAAAAAAGTGAAATCGAGAAAAAATAATTGCAAAACAAAAAAAATACATCCGATGTCTAACATGTGACATAGGTCATGTGAGAGAGAGAGAAGCGATAACACATCTCACTCCAATAATGTATATGCAAAATATTCAGCAACAGCTTCCAATAGGAAGTCACTGACCTCACCTGAAAACTGTACAGCCATCCCATTCAGCAAAGGGAAAGAACATACATGTTCCTCAATTACCGGAGCCTCTAGCACCATCAGAGGGCAACTCGGTGTTTCTTCAATGAAGCTGCGTGCCAAGAAATCTTGCGCCGCTGCAAAAACATTCCAACGTCCCAGAACTCCATGCATCGCTGCAAAGGCCATAATCCCTCTGCCAGAAGAAAGCAATTCATGAGCAACTAAGGGGCTCATAAACTGATCATAATCCGCATTGGGAGACACCGTATTGCAGAGACACAAAACCAGGGCCCAGTCGAAATCGCAACTCTGGCAATGAAGGACAGGCTGGACGCATGTGAAAAAGGAAAATCGAAACGATAATCCATAATCCGCACTCAAGGTAGCAAGAGGCAGCGCTCCATAATACTCAAGAATTCGGTTGCGGAGCAGCAACAGTTGCGACAGATCTTTTTGCAACACAGGACGTGCATCCATTTTAAAATAAACAAAACAACAGAAGTACGCCTGTGGCCAGAGCTAGCATTAAGGGAAATCCACCAAACAGGCTGGAAAAAATCGAATGAAAGAATACCAGGAACACATCAAATACAGTTTGAAAAGAAGTCACAAGGCCACTGCTAACAACTTTAAAAAAGTGAGCCAGCCCTGTGGTGGAGGATGCATTAAAGATAGTGTGAATTAATTCACCGAAATGCAAGGGCAAATCCGTATTTAATAAAGCATGCACTTCCGTGCGGGTGTTTGCCATGTGAAGGACAAATGTTTCACAAGCCGATGTGAGGGCGACTTATTTCTGGGACAATAGAGCTCTTATACGACTCATCTTGTTGAACTCTGCTTTCAAGGTCGGAATCGTCGGCCAGATGGAAACATCAAGCTTCCCATGCGGAGGAGGGAACATTACATTTTTACAACAAACTGCACGCTCACTGACCGTAACCACGTAAGGAATACCGGCCACCATCCCACAACAATCTTCATTATTTAAAAGTAAATAACTCCCGTTTGCCAGTAATGTGAATGTGGCAGTGTACCTTTTAAAATACAGGCTAAATTTGGCTCGTTCTGGTTACAAGAGCCATGTAATTGGATATTCCTACACATTAATGAGTGATCTGGTGTTGTGGTGCAATCTTCACCATTCAAGTAAACCTCTTTTCCCTCCCTAAGGCACCTATAGGTAAATGGTAGTGACCAAGCTTCATAAAGATAAGGGGTGCCCAGAGGTTCATATCTGCCTACTGCTTAGTACTTCATACAGGCCTCGAACTTGAAAAGGGGAAAAGGTAAAGTTCTCAATCCGTGGATAAGCCACGTTGCAGAATTTGTTTCGGGCACAGAAAAAGGTAACGGTTCTAACTTTTCAATGTGTAACATAGAAAATGTTGCATCTTTCATTGACATAAAATGTTGCTTGTCAGTCAAATTAAATGGGACAAATAATGATGAAGTATTCATGTAGTGCCATGGCACTTTTCCAGATTTTAAGGTCTGCAAGGTCCAGGCAAACTGCATAACAGAACACAATTGATTTTGACCATGGTACAAAACTGACACATCTTCTTGCACAATATCAACAACAGATGAAACAATATTATCTAATGTGTAACTGCAGGAAGAAAGCGTGTTAATTCTGTTATCTACAACTTCTAGCACTTTTTCAAAATTTGCTTGATCTATAGCTCAAATGTGAGAAGCCGCCTCAATTTGGGACAGTTTCCAAACCTCGTTGTAAATAGCATATATCCATCTTTTAGATCTGCCGGAAGCCCGGCCCTTGACAAAATCATTCAGATCAAAATTATCAGTCAATTTAGATAAATGCAGCTTAACTGACGCCAAAGTGGAATGTTCGAGCCAACTCTGACATAATTTGTCTACAGAATAGGTAGTCATAGAATGGCCACTTTCAAAACGGGGATCCACCCTGACTTGTGTGTAGCCTGCAGCTAAACCCAGAAAACGATGCTGGCAAGAATATGTACTTTTGTGCCACAGCAACGAACCCTTAGGATCCAAACTTGATATGTTAAAGGTAGAATTCAGTAACAGAGTCTGTAATTCTCTGATTGAAAAATTGGTATTATTATTCCAACCGGAATACTCCTCTAATTCAAGAAAAGAAGGAGAATTACATTTTTTAGTAGTAGCCAATCCAAAGCAAGTTGTTTGTGAAATTGTAGAATTCAAAAACAACATATGGTTCGGGATGAGGCATGCACGATGCAAAGCCTCGGTGCCTTGCACTTGCCAATCTTCAGAACCCCAAACAGATTTAAGATCAATAGTATCTTTCCACAGCTCGTAGCCCCCAACAGCGAATATTTCTAAAAATGACTTTGAATACAATAATTTTGTGTGGATAAGTCTAACTTTGGAAGTGGATTTTTCGGTCATTTTAAAATAAAATGCTCTGGGATTTGACTGATTAAAATCAGTAAAATAAGTGAACCTCTTTAAAAGAGATATGGAACTGCCTTGTACAGGAGCAGGACAATGGTCCCATTGTGTATATTTAACCATATTCCTCCTGGTGTTAGTCTTATGCAGGTAGTGATTGCCAAAGTGTTGATAACAAAATAAATCACCATCATTTGCAGAATCTAGATACAAATCTTCAGCATCAAAGGCAGCATAATATTTCAAATCAGAAAACAAAGCTTCTACAGCCTGAGCATCCCAATCATCAGAACGTATATTTTGTTTAATTACATCCCCCATAGAAATCCTTAGGACATTTGGGACATTAATAACCTCTGTGGGTCAGTGAATTTGAAATCTAATAGCATCCCATACAATCCCATCTAAGACGGGCCAAGCAGTTATGTTAACAAAAGCCAGGTCCCTCTTCAATCTGTGTGATGAGGAATGGGGAGCCAATGTTCCATTAATATGCTGAATGCATGTTCTCTCTTCAACATAGTGTCCGTTGACAAGGCGGAAAAAATACACCACAAATCCAATAGACATGAACAGGTAAATCGAAAAAAGCACCACCCAAATGTAGGTCCAAGGAGGAATCAAAAAATGTTTTTTAAACCATGTTGCAAAAACAAAGATTTTTGAAGGGGTCTTCGGTGTGTGAGAGTCAGTGTCAAATGAAAATCTGGACTCTGTAGCCAAACAGGTTTGCAAATCAGGCATTGATAAGTCAGTGGGGTAAGTATATTCAGTCTCATCAAGGTGAGCATCAGGTGGAGAATTTAACAAAGGACTGGAAATTGCAGGCATCTCGAGAGCAATGTCAGGCCTGGGATGAGGAGCCAGGGCCAAAACAGAATTTCTCAATATCAATGGACATGAGACCGCAGGAGTCATACTAAGAAGAATCGGCCACTCTGTGTAGTTTGACATTGTCAATGGAGATGTACCTTTGTTCTTTACGACCTGGAAGTGGTGGTAAAATTACTGTTCTTGTGCCCTTCACGCCAAGCACTGGAGCTGGAGCTCGATATGAGGGACCAAATTCTTTCTTGTTTTTGATCTTCTCTCGAACCAGTTCTCCAACTTCGGGTAGCCAGTCAACTACCGGAATCTGCAGCGCAGCATCAGATTTGGAGTGCAAGTGTTTCTTTGCAAGACTGTCTCTCGTCTCTTGTAGATTCTGTAAAACATGACAATGTTCATCTACGTCAAAGAGGGCAGCAACCGCCGCCTGGGCTAGACCATCAAGGTCCGGGACGAACATTTTGATACCAAAGAGCATTTCGTATGGGGTCCCCCCACCCAGAGACCTTTTAGGGAGATTAATAGGTGCAGGTTGCACGCTATTTAGGTGGGCCAGCCAGTGCCTATAACTCTAGCTGGCAAAGTCTGCTTTAAATCTCGGTTCATTCGTTCCACAACACTATTACCCTCAGGTCTGTATGGAGATGAAAACTTGACTTGGACCCCCAATGAAGTCATGGCATCCTTATACGCCTTAGAGACGAAAGCAGGACCCTGATCCGAATGGAAGGTGCCACAGGCAAAAATCCCTACAAAGACACGCAAGTCTCTTATGACAGTTCGTGAATTAGCGCTGTGGTGTGGCCACACCCACACAAAGCGTGTGCAAGAATCAACTGCAACTAAGATGTACTTATACACAGTATCAGAGGAAAAAGGACCGCAGTGATCTAAATAAATACAACCAAGTAGTCTATTAGAAATGTACAACTGTGTCTGGGGTGGATGCGTAGCAGTTGAAGGCTTTATCTGCTGGCATATGTCACATTGAAGGACATAATCACCCTTCTGTTTGTACAGTCCCCACCACCAGAAACATTGTTGTAACTGAGATACAGTAGCCGAAACGCCAGCATGCGCAGACGCAACTCCCTCCTGGGCAGCTGTAATCAGTGTGGACCTGCGGTCCGCGTTGGGAATCAATCTTTCACCAACGTCCGGTATTTTCACGTAAAGAACTTTATCAGGACTTAAGTGATAAGAATACTTCGAAGGGAACCCTTTCGGATGTTTACTTCCCTTCTCAGTAGCGACAACAGCCGCCAAGATGTCATCATCAATCTTACTTTTTGAACGCGTAACTGCTGCAACCAAATATGTCAAAACTGCTGTTTTTGCGGCCTCATCGGCCAAACTATTGCCAACAGCGTGAACTTCCACGCGCTGATGATCGAGAGTGTGAATTACATACTCGAGTGGAAACTGCTCTTTAAGCTCAGCCACTCAAACCCAGATCATTTTATGTTTTATCGTGCTACCCTTGGAATCACGAAAATCATTCTGAACCCAAAAGAACAGGTTTTCATTGTAAGATTGGACACAGTAGTAAGAATCACTAGCAATAAGAGTCGTCACACCAGGATCCGCGTACTCCAATGCAAGCATCAGAGCAAGAAGCTCTGCCAATTGTGCAGTACAGTCCCCTAATGTCTGTGTATGCACGACATCGGACTTGAATTTATCATTCACCATGGTACCTACCACAATGGCGCAAGCTGAAACGTATGGGTGCTTAGACCCATGCGCAACTTGCTCTGAACCATCAGTGTAAATGATACAATGGAAATCCTCCAAAGGCCACATAGGCAATGGCGCAGGATGAACAAACTCATACTGTAAAAACTCTTGTGACTGTAAGGAGGCATCAAAAATAAACGTGACATCCGGAGATGTCAATGATGCAGCAAAGCTTTAGAATTCGGTACACTGGCTTTCGTCACTGCCTCTAGGGCAGGAAACGGGGTAACAACCAACATGTGTTTTCCCTATGACAGTGCACGTTCCCTAAGAATCGCCATTTGCACTGCTGTCAAAACTTTCTTCACAGTGGAAAACCGCATTTCAGCCGAAGTGTACAAGTGTGACTTGTAAGCGATAGGTACTGTGTCACCTTCATTAAAAGTAAGGTAAATGAAACCCACTGCCCCAGGGATGATTCTTATCACCAGGTTGGTGTGGTTATCATGAGTGAGTAAGAATTTAGATTCTAGAAGATCAGCCTACAAAGATTGCAAAATGGCTGAATGTTCAGGCAGCCAGCATGATTTGGTAAAAGTAGGTTGTATCAAAGCATATAAAGGCTTGATATGCTGGGCATATTTGGGAATATAGATACGCCCGAAATTCAAAAATCCCAGCAAGGACTGTAATTTCTTCAGACTTGTAGGAGCGTGCAACTGTGCGCATTTCTCCAAGAAGTGAGGAGCCAATCCTTGACCTTCATTGTTGAGCTCGTAGCCCAGGAACAACACTGTGTACTCTGCAAGGTGAGACTTTGCAAAGTTGAATTTGTAACCGAAGTCCGCAAAGTTACAAATTATGTGGTCAATGCGACACAGATGCGCTCAAATTACGTCGTCTGTGAGATAAATATCATTCACATATGAGCATGCATCTGGGTCCACTCTCTCCAAGAGAGAGACGATACGGGCAGCAAACACACCTGGACTATTCTTATAGCCCATGGCCAGGGGTTTAAATTGGCGCTGTTTGCCGTCACTGGTAAAACTGGTCCATTAGGAACTTAGACAAGGCAGATTGTGGGCAATAAAAATGTTGGATATGTCAAGTGTGGTTTTAAACCTTTTACGCACAAGACCATCCACTAAAGTAGAGGCATGGGTATTTTGTACTGCACAGGTACAGCAATGCGAGTTCAAATGCCGGTAATCCAATACCAAATGGTACAAACCCTCAGGCTTGGTCACAGTAAAAAGTGGGTTATTCATCGGTGACACACAAGTTTCAATCATTCCTTGATATTCCAATTGTTCAAGGATATCCGCAACGGAAGCCTTAGCTTCACGCCGGATGGGATATTGAGGTTGAGGCTGTGGCATAGAACATAAGGGAATCTCGTGGTGCGGGGAAAATGTATCCCAACCACAGTGCATACGGTACAAAGCCGACGCAAGAGCCTTAGCCCACTCTTCTGCAAAATTCAGCGCATGCTCCTTAGACACTGTGTGCCTGAAACCAGGGAGGATTACCTCCTCCCCTCTCGGAGCCGTGAGAACAATAGGAGGGGGCCAGTCAGCCTCCGCTAACAAAATGTCATAGGTAGTTGTAAGATTTTCCCAAAATACCCCTTTTATGGTTGTTGTATGTCACCTTCAATTAAAAGGACAATTTCAAAAAGCCTATCAGGGGGAGCTACTCTAGTATCAGCTGTCTCTACAAAAACATATTGGTCAGTTGCTGTCCCCTTCAGTAGTGGACGCAGGGCCTCTCGCACTATGGAAATCTCCGCCGCGCTGTCCAACAACGACAGCGCCCATGTCTGATTCCGAAGCTGCGTTCTCACTATCTGTGGCATATGCTATGCTATGCTATGCTATGCTATGGTGACTTGTATAGCGCACGGCTGCCTCAGCAAAGAGGCGTCCCGGCGCTGCGGAAGGACAGTGTACAGTGAGGTGGAGACGCTAAGGAAGAAACTATTGTTGAAAGAGGTGTGTTTTGATAGCCTTTCTGAAGACTAGGAGATCTTGTATCCCACGGATAGCTTCAGGGAGACTATTCCATAGCTTGGCCGCTAGGAAACTGAAAGAGCGGCCGCCCACTCTGGCCAGCCTGGTGCGGGGGATGATCGCAAGATGCTGCCCCTCTGACCGGAGCGATCTCCTAGGGATGTACTCTGACAGGAGAGGGCGAAGCATTGGGGGGGAGGAGTTTTTGAGGATTTTGAAAGCGAGGCACAATGCTTTGAACTGGACCCTTTTGCCCACCGGGAGCCAGTGCAGTTTCTTCAAGGTTCCCGATACTGAGGAATGGCGCGGGAGACCAACCAGAGCCCTGGCGGCCGCATTCTGAACTCTTTGCAGTCTAGTAATTTCAGCTAGATTAGCCCCCAATAGAAGGGAGCTCGCATAGTCCAGTCTGGAAAGAATGGTCGCCTGGACGATAAGTTGGCGAGTGCGGCAGGCAAAGAACTTCAGAATGGGCCTGATGTTACGCAGGACGCCAAAGCATGTGGCGGCAACTTTTTTGGTGTGGTGCGTGAACTTTAAAGCAGAGTCCACCCAGACTCCCAGGTTTTTGACACATTCCTTAGGCGTAGGGGGTGGGCCTAGCACATCCGGCCACCAGTTGTCACCCCTATCTCGCTGTTAAAGCAGCAACTTTCTTTTTCTGACTCTGCTGGCCACACCGACCTCTGCCGCCGCCTCCACCACCGGACGATGAGGCTGATGTGTCCTGTAAATAACGAGGAGAGCGTTGATCAGGAACCTGAAATCGATCAGGCGACTTAATCATAGAGCGGTCGCGCAACTCATAAACGCCCTCAGTAGACGCAGGCACTGGTGATGGGGGATGGGACTCCTGTTTCTGTTGCTGTTTCCCCTATTTTTTATTTCTGTTTCAATTTTTCTTTGGAGTCGTGGTTTGAACGTCTGCTTCAGACTTCGCACCCTGAGTTTGTTTTTTATCTTTAGCAGAAAAGGGCTTGACACCTAAACTATTGCGGCCAAGTGTCTTATAAGCTGCATTAATAATTCTCGGTAACTGTCGGGGTTTGTCGGCATCGGGGACATCGCGTAAGGCATTAGTCACTTGAAAGTTCACTGCATCTCCCTTAACATTAGAAAGGACGGGATTGGAAACTACATCAAATGTGCCAACGAGTCTCATTTCCAATTCAACCGCAGTCTCAGGTCTGTGTTTGTCCTGAACACGCTTAATGACCGTTGGAAGGACAGTCATTGACGGAGTGCTGAAGCACCTCGTGTACACTGCCGCAAATATTCTCCCCCATGACTCGCAGTCACCAGCTTCTGGTACCAAGTCCTTGGGTAAACTAACAAGCAAAGGTAACAGTTTCACAGGAGCGCACAGCGTGTATAAGTAAGTCTCATATGCAAGTCCAGTTGGTGCTCAAGGTGGGCAAGAGTCTGTTACCACAACTCTCATGTGAAGCCAACAAGTGGCTTAAAACAATACAAAAAGTTCCACCAAGCACTCAAAATTATACAATCAAAGTCCACAATAGTAAGGTCAATTTCTTCAAATAATCTTCTCTTTATTCCTTCATCCAATGTAACTGTAATTCTCAAAACACAGCCAACACGTGTTTCGTCTTGTGAGTCTTTGACATTTAGATTTCTTCAGGGCTGTAAAAAAATTACAATAACCATGGTTTAGACCTCAACTCAATAATTTTCGTATACATCAACAACAAAATCCACAAATACAGTATCCACTATTGTGATGAATTAAACAATATTAAGAGTCACCGAATTTCAAATGGGAAAAGAAAAAGTCAAGCGAAAGACAGTGCCTATCACCAAGAGGAAACCTAAATCTCCCAAGTGTGACAGAATGAAGTTGCCAAGTAGGCAGTACCACAGTATGAATCCCATAGTCGAACAAAATAGTCAGTTTAAGGCGGAGTAACAAACATATCCCTAGAACTTCCAGGTCTTCTTAGAAACCACGGTTAATTAAGTCTTCAAATCTTTCTAAAATAAAAATTAGAATACCCCGATCACAAGCTATTCTTTCGGGTCGAGTAAATAACAAAAACCAAGCATAAAATAGAAATCACGGGCATATATACTTAATGAAACTGACAGGTAAGACAGTGGTCACGATTTGAGCATTGTGGTGTGTCGAGATATTTTGGCTACTTTAGTGAACTGTTCATACTTAAGGTTGAATTACTTTATATTTACAGTTACTCGCTGAGAATTACGTGATTTTGAGCTTACCAAGTTATACGTTGATTTAATGAAGAAGAAACCTTTAGACTCGTGCTACGTGACTTATAGTTTCTTTTGTTGGTGAGTTCTATTTTATGCTTGGTTTTTGTTATTTACTCGACCCGAAAGAATGGCTTGTGATCGGGGTATTCTAATTTTTATTTTAGAAAGATTCGAAGACTTAATTAACCGTGGTTTCTAAGAAGACCTGGAAGTTCTAGGGGTATGTTTGTTACTCCGCCTTAAACGGACTATTTTGTTCGACTATGGGATTCATACTGTGGTACTGCCTACTTGGCAACTTCATTCTGTCACACTTGGGTGATTTAGGTTTCCTCTTGGTGATAGGCACTGTCTTTCGCTTGACTTTTTCTTTTCCCATTTGAAATTCGGTGACTCTTAATATTGTCTATATTTTAGTAACTCGATATTTTAGAGTCGATATTTTTGTACTTACCTGTTTAAAGATAGCCAGTCGATATTTTGTCCATCGATATTTTGTCAACGATATTTTGTCAACTCGATATTTGTGAGGTCGATATTATTTCAGTGATCCGGAGCACAGAAAACCCCTTATAAAGTCGTCAACTGCCAGAAAATCAAAGCACAAACAGCAGTGCACGTTCAGCCTTTAAACGAAAGCCAAGTAAGTCTGCATATGTGTGACATAGTACCCGCAATCAGGGCACGAGTCCTGAAAAGAGAAGTGGGGGGACGCTGTCACCGGAAGTGATGTCACGACCGGAAGTGGCGTCACAAAAGATGCGCTCCGATCTCGTCCCAGAGAGGCCAAAGAGTGAAGTCCAGCTGTTTGGCAGGGGGGGACGGTGTCCACCCAGTAAAATAAGTGGGGGGACGCCATCCACCCGCGTGGTAACCCGTCTCAAGCTCTGCCCGCAATAAAGGTAGCAAACCAGGCTCTGATGCACGAATCCTAAACTAGACACTTACTTGACTGTGCCGCTGCCTGTGGCTCAAGCGTGTATTACGAACGGAGGCTGAGGTGTTTGACAGATCCACACAGCTGGCGGAACTATGGCCACCAGCTTTGTTTGAGCTTTATCCAAAATACATCTCACAAACTGACATCCTCCCTCTAAACATAACAATACAGTAAGCATGTTTTCACTTAAAATAGGGAAAAAAGTTCAAAAGTAACATGTATCATAAATTATTCAAATCCAACCTAAAAAACTAACAAACGCTCCACTAAATTGGAAAACAACATCATTCAAAATATTTTTTTAAAACCTTAAGCGCAAGCAAACAAAGCATAGACCGATAAAAGAGAAATGTTATTTACACTTGTCTTCTGCATAGCATGAAAAAAGTGGAGAGAATGTAGGACATGGAGTTCATATGGGACTTGGGTGTTCAATTCTATGTGTTCACTTAAGGTACTGGTGTTCAGTGGTGTACTGAAGAAGTGCTGCACAATAGTGAATAAAGGATATAAATACAAGTATCATACTTGCCTCTTTACCTTTAATAAAATCCGTTTGGTCATTTTTGCTGCTGCCCAATGTCAAAGCAGGACGGTTCTTTGTTCCTGATAAAACTATTAAACATGAAGGAGCCTTTTTGGGTTTGTCCACTTCTCTAGCTGTGATCTGTGTTTACTGAGCACAGATCACTTTACTTTCCGTTAAAGGTCAGCAGGGTACTGTAAATGTCGATGACATAATAGAGCTTACAATGTTAAGGGATAATGACTTCATCGGGTTACAGTCGCGGCTGGCAAGACTCGCGGGTGGGGGGTGTTGGTCGCATGGGGAGGGGGTTAATTTAAATTAAAAATACAAATAGAAAGGGAACAGGAAGTAGGCAGCCTCCCTTTCCTAGGTCAATCACAACGCTGCGATGGCAGCGTTGTGATTGGTCGGGCGCCGAAGAGGAAGGCGCCTATCGGGAAGCCATTTTCTCCATGTGATGCAGAAAAGGCAGAGTGCGCATGACTGGTTTGGTCGGCCCCAGAGGGCCGACTCAGCAGTGGACAGGCCACCCCTCCCCTGCCCTAGAGTAGTCCCGCCCACCCCCAACCAAACACTTCTGCTTTCTTTCAGTGCAAGAAGCAGAAACATAAAATGGTAGTTTTACCATCTTATGTTTCTGCTTCTCGCACTGCGAGAAAGTAGTAGGGCGACGCTCCTCTGCCCTAGTGGAGGAGCCGCCCCTGTTGGGTTCTTCAATAGTCTCGTTGAAAAATGTTCTCAGAATGCAAACATATAATGTGGCGGATTCATTTTCCATTCCACAATCCATTGGATTCCACCCTTGATGGTTGTTTGTGTGTGAACTATCCCAAATTCATTCGCACCACACAGAACCCCCATAACTTTTCTCAAAAGCAAATCGCTGGAAGTATTACAACCCTCTGATCTGTATGACTGAGCTGAACAATATGAGCTATCTGTACGTTAACAGAGTGACATTTTAGTTTAACTGAACCTTCCCAATTACTTCTTGCTCTTATAATGCTGTAGTACAACTGAAACGAAGTAATATGTTATTCTGCCAGCGATAAAGGACAAGCACTAATAGTGGCTGAAATGTTCTGCAGAGGTTTGGTGTCCAGAGGACTTTTGGTGCTCTCATGTGGGCATTGGCAAGGTTTAGGGCGTTTTGCTTTGTGCAACAAGAATCTGGGATGGGCCACTTTACTATATAGAGCGATGAAGGGCTTCTGACCCCACCTAATATTTAAATGTTTCAAAGAATCATTCACTCTTGGCAGTTTACAATAATAAATGTAATGTGCGTTCTATAGGTCAGGCATGTCCGTGTACCTGTTACTGGGCACAATTTGACCTGCTCTTCCTGCAATATACAACTTACAAGTTGTAGAAAGGAAAAAAGTCTTACATACAGAGCAAAGCAAACCGATGTTAACAAACATTGGCAAAGGGCATAGGTCTGGCAACTTCATTCATCGCAAAATCTGTGGAATAGCAAGGGTGTCTCTAGTTCGTTAAATAGACAAGTACTAAGTACCTACACTTAAATTTGAAAGAGAGAGAAGCAGTCCTTCCCAGTCGCTAAAAGGAACTCAGATAAACTGATTACCTGAACTTCTACTTATCCATTTCAAGCACGTCGGTTAGTTCTGGCTGGTGCAACGTGCTGTTGCAGTGGCAGTCAGTGCACCGTTTTAAAGGTGGCATGCAGCAACTAACTTCATGTGCATGTTAAGTCCTAATAGAAATACATTCAGGGATTGGGGAAACAATGCCATCGTTCACTCACACTGACAGTGCAAGCACAAAATGGATGTCTGGTGGGCTGACCCAAAATATGAATGTCACTGCAGAAAAAAACAATAACTCAAAGGGTCACACCATATGTCCACTCTATGTATGCTCTGTTGTGGGCTGATACAAAATGTGAACAAGCCACAAGCAACCAGTGGCTGAAGGGTCCCCACTCTCTGCATATAAAACAAATGAAAGTATCAGATGTCTTTATTACATTACATCTGTAGATACAGCTGGAGCTGAACCTTGATTGTAGTGTTTTCTTCAAGGCACTGCATAATTAACTACTTGTGAACTATTTTTAGGTCCATTATTGATAGGAAAGTACATGTTTATATGCCATGGGAAACTGTAACCCAATACAATAGAATGACATTTGGGTCAGGTATCTAACTACCTGCATATTGTCAAAGGCATGAAAAATATTGCATGATTACAAAACTATACAATATGCTAGATAGATTACATTCAAATTAAATTAATAGCATCACAGACTTCCCACAGCAGTAGGACACACACAAATATCACACTACCACAAAACACAGGGACATCTAAGCACAGAAAATCAGAGACATCGGACCATAAGCATCAAAGCAATAAAACTCAGGAACATCTCTGAGCAGCAGACCACAGATCTCGCAAAGAAACAGAACCAAAGAATATTACAGAGCGGACACAGCGAACCCTCAAAGAGCAGCAAAACAAATGGATATCGCAGAGCACCAGGTCACAGACATCACAAATCAGTTTCACACGAAGACATCTTGAAGCAGTGGTTTAAAGACAATAAAAAAGAGCAGACCATAAGCATCACAGCAGCAAACCACAGCGACATCTCACAGCAGCAGACAACAGACATCACAGAGCAGGAAAGCGGGATGGGTGAGATGGGGTTGGAGAGGCGGGGCTATCTCACAATAGGAGGTCCGAACGGGGCATCACAGAGCAGCAAAACACAGGAGCATCACAGAGCAGCACGACAGATATCACAGTTCAGCTAAACCAGGGGTCATCATGGAGAAGTGGTCCACAGACATCAGATGGCAGCAGATAACAGACAACACAGCAGTGAAACTAAGCAACATCTCAGAGGAGCAGACCATATACATAACTGATTAGATAAACATGGGTATGTCAAGGAGCAGGAAACCGAAGGGAAATCACAGAGCAGCAGAACTCACTGTCTCGATATCAAGAGCCATTAAAACACAGGGTATCACAGAGCATAGATCACACATAGGAACTGGGAGTTGGTTTGTGGAGGGTGCTGCAGCTCCCCAAAAATACAATTCTGGAGGTCAGACTGTGAATGAGCAATAAAATGCATTTAAAAGCAGCCGCGGCCCATGCTGATGAGAGTGATGGAGCAAGGATTCGCACGTTAAGCACCTTGCTTGTATTCATGAACCTCGAATAACCCTAACTACGTAACCAACCTGTTTGTCTTACTAATTTACCCTATCTTCATCTATATTGGGAAACCAAGTGAAGCGTGCTTATGTATCTATTAACATTAATGTGCTTGCAACTTAAAATGGCTGCTGCAACGCAGGAATTTAGACTGCGCATGCGTCGGTCATAACCATGTGACGTGACGTATTTGATGTCTTGGTGGGACATGCGTAATAGAGCTAAGATGGCTGCTCTGTGTTCTCACATGCCTGAAGCTTGCATTGCTGCTATCGCTAGGCTGATCGTTCTGCCTAATCTTAATGCTATAGTTTATTATAAAGTAATGGGAGTAGTGTAGTGATTTATGGTATACAGTGAAATCATTTATTCTGTGTTCTAAAACTGTTTCTTTTCCATTTTATGTAACACTTCGAAATTTGGCCTATCATATCATGCTGTACTCCATCTTGAATGAAACTGCGTCTGCGCGAGATTCGCGAGTCTGCAGAGCAGTGACCTTTGAATTGCAGCCAAGGAGCTGACTGACTGAGAAGATGCTTCTGGGAACCTGAACTGCGACCTAGCTAGAAGAAGCTGAACTGTAGTACAATTGTAACAATTGTATACAATATTATATTCACCATTGTTAACCAAAGGCATATGTCATGAGAACCTGGAATTTAAGGGGCGTGTACGGAAATCTGAAAAGGAGCCTGAGAAAGCCTAGAAAATAGGTGGGGTGATGACCTGTCCTCCTCCTTTGTCCAATCAAAATTGGGGATCCTTACACTTGCAACATTGGGGGGTGGTACACTGACCCGAAAAACAGTATAAGTAGCGTAGGTTTAGCTAGAGAAATTGCCCGACTTGTTCGAATAGCTGACCTGTCACTGACCCAACGCACTCTATAAGGGTTTTTTGGGGAAGTGAAAGTGCTGACGAAGCATTTTGCTGAAAAGGTTCGAGAACCCAATCGGGGTTTTGGCAGATTCCTTACAGAGAGGGAGTAGTGCAGATGTTGCAACCGAAGCTGCAGGTGTTGATCTTAACCTTTGGTGAACCAGTCCTGATACAAACTCTGGGGTTATCCTGTCCTGACTGTCCATGAGCTGCACCTGCTCGCCTACTGGCACTTAAAGTCCTTGGGGTTTCTTCCCGTCTTTTCCAACTGACCCGTGGCCAGGGTTGGTCTTCACTCTATCCTAGGTAAATATAAAGTCTGTGTGGGTGATTGTACATTTCCTTTTCATAAATTCCCGAATATTGCAAAGCTTAATTGCATGTGTTCCTTCTCTTTCCCCATCCCTTGGTAAAATAAACTTTCATGTGTTTCATTGATTGCTAGTGTGTTCCACTTTTCTACCCACCTTTAACCAAATGCTAAATCGTTTCAAAATAGTATATGTTCCTTTTCTCAACCCTCCCTTACAGGAGATAAGCTGAATTTAATAGTATGTTCCATATCTTACCTTCCCTATAGTATTGAGCTAAATTAAAATCTAGAATTGCAAATAAGTTCTTCTTTAAACTATTATCTGAATTGCGAAAGTCTTTGGGTTTAGTATGTTCCTTTTCTTTACCCTCCTTTAATCAATGTGCGAAAGTCTGTGATTTAAATTAGCATGTTCCTTGTCTTTACCTTCCCTTTATTTCAAGTTTCTAAATGATTAGTATTCTCTATCTTCTGCATAGCTGTACGCTTTTTATGATTTTGATTATAGATAGTCTCATTACTTTCCTGCTGATGACATATGATGATGATGATGATTAGATAACATTTTGAACCTATTCAGAGTCTGTGGTATTTCATTTTTCAAATGTTATAAATGTTCTTGAGTACCTGACTTAAAAACTCAACTCCCTGATCCTATGTGTTTGGGTTCCTAATATCTACATTGCTAGGTTATAGATATAGGAATTAGAGATAGAATCACAAATTATACTAATAGGAGAGCGCGAGTTGCCTAAAATAAATGGTAAGGCATATTCAATTTGGTATTATGGGCCCAGGTGAGTATTAGTAAAGATTTCCTAGCTGGGTGACCTGCGCGCTCTATCAGTATACTTTTCTGGTAGCAGAGGTATGGTTAGGGATTAGTTAAAGTTAGGTAGGTAGTTTAGTTAGTAGTTTAAAAATCCTATTTTATTGATCGATCAAATGTGCTATTATTGAAATGTTTATTCGATGCTGCTATATTGAAGTTTATGTATAAACCAAACTTGTTCGTACCTGTTATATGTTTTTTTTGGAATCCCCGGGGGCAGAATAGCGGGTGGTAATAGAAGCCACATCGCAGTGAGGTCACTTACTCGATGAAAATTAGTGCATGGTTGGGCAGAACTGGAAGCACTAATTAGGTTTTTTTTCTGTGTGAATGATTGAATAAGTGATAGCAAAGAGTTTGCTGCCAAAACTTCTAATGTGATATAACCTAGTAAGGGTCACACGGAAGGAGTAGCAGGTTCGTCGGAGCTTGATTGATAGCAAAAGGGTTCGCTGGTGAAACCTTAGACTTAGTATATATCCCTGAGTGGATGAGTCGAGGGAGTAGCAGGTTCTCTAATGCTTGTGTGAAGGGTAGGCAGAAGGGATCTATCCGCAGTATATGAAAAGTAAACAGAAGAGGTTTGCTTGCAGTGAAATAAATCTTTCCTTTCTAGACACTCGAGTACAGTGGTGAATGTTTTACGTTGTAAATTAAACTAAGCATTTGCACTTTTGCGGTGACGTCACTCAGTGCCGCGCTGGTATTGGTCGAAACAGCGGGTGTGTAGCTGAGATAGCATTGTAAATGAGGGGTGAGCGCAGGAGCATGAGAACTTGACTCACAGGAAAGGCCGCGCACTCATTGGTTGAAAATTACTGCAACCACAGTGTTGATTGGTTGTCGAGAAAATAAGACCCGATAGGATTAGAAGTGATTTTGTAAACAAAGGAACTTTGTGAAAAGTATATGTGGTATCCAACTTTTCTAGAGATTAGACCCGATCCCGCATACCAGGGGTTTGCTAGAGAACAGGCGATACGAGGTAGACCTCGCAAAATGTACGGAGGCAAGAGAAAAATGACTTTTGTAGACAAAGTTAAAAATTACTTCAAGAACGAAAAGCCCATTAAAACTAAAGAAGGAGTTATTATTCTCCCACCAAATACTCCCGCATCCTTTATGATGTTTGACAGAGGATACTATTCTTGTGCATGGTTAGAAAATTGGGTGGAATATACTAAAGATGATGGAACTTTAGCATTTCCCTTGGAAGGTACCTTTAATGGAAGAATTTTGTTCAACCTGAGAACCCGAATGAACGATTTACATCCCAGACCTAGATTGACACAATATGAGGCGTTAGAGAAATGGGAAATAGAAGCTTTTCAGCGGGACAGACGAAGAATTGATAAAGGGTTAAGTAAGTTTTACCCAAAAGTTAAAAGAGATACCAAAGAAAAAAGAATGAAAGAATGGAGACAGAATATGTTAGTGGAAGGACTTTACCCAGTACTAACGGTAGAGGAGCCTGTGGGAGGTAAAAGGACTAAGAAAACTAGACATTTAATGACCAGTGGTGATTCCGATGATGATTACATGGAGGATTTATTAATGAAAAATCCACCACCCTATAATGAAGAAACGAGAATAGTAAATCCAAATAACCCGTTCTTTAGGCCTTCTTATAATGAGGGATCAATCTCATCAAACCCGACTGCCCCGTTTTTAAAACCACCTTTAATTCCACAAGTAATACATGAAACCTCTATTGAAAGGGTGTTACAAGAAAGAGAGAAAAAAGCTATAACTAAGCAGAGAAGTGAATTAATTCAGAAGATTTCCCAATTAAATACAAGTCCTGAGGCTTTGACAATTCCAGTAACTATTGGCCCGGTTGTTCCCTTGTATGGAGATAAACAAGCAAGTCCGAAAGCTCCAGTTATAAACTACATCAGTAGTATAGCCAAGAAAAGAACCCTTGATAATAGATGATCAGGCAAGTGAATGTGAATCAGTAATTTCCTTAATGGATTTACCAATACGGGAGCCTGAAGGTGGTTCCATGAGGAAAACCACTCCTGTACCCGCAAAGGAAGTACAGATAGAAACTTCATCAGGTACGAGAAGTGCCACTATAGTAACTCCTGAAGAACTAGACAGATGGGCCCGAGAAATAGAGAGACCCAAGATACAGCACAAGCCATTAGACAAACATAAATTAAGAATTAAACAGAAGAGTTGATGGCTGGGAATGTGGGATTGGAAAGATTGAATACCCTTAGTGAAGACGAATTGCTGTTTGTCTGCAAAAGCATCACTAGAAATACAAGGGTGTTTCACGAAAAATTAATGGACACTGCAGCTAGCATGGGAAGTGACATTGGTAAATCAAAAGTATTGCAGAAACCTTATCGAGTATAATTCTCTGACAAAGATTTAGAAAACATGAATGTGTCAGGGAAAAAGGTCCAGATCAGAGAGCTGATGAATTTGATGCAGAAAATGGGGTGAACTAGAGAAATGGAAAGCAAGATGGGCAAAGAAAAAGGAGGAAGTGTGATCAAGGCAATTGGCTTCAGAATATGTCTTAAAAGAGACAGAAAAGCTAGAGAAATTATGTCCCATGTGAGAAGTATCAGGTGGAGGAAATGTACATGTGCCATGGTCCCGACAAGAGATTGTATCATTTACAAATGACTTTCCAAAATTATGAGAGAAACCTGTAGAGTGGTACGGACAGGTCGAAAGATTTGTGAAAGTTTCAAAATGCCTCCTGAAAGATCTAGATGGTTTCTTTGACATTGTAGTTCCCATGGATTTGTGGACAGAATGTAAAATTGCTGTTGATTGGCCAAATGAGGAATACCCTAGGGACCTAAAAACAGGGGCTTCTTCCGAAGATGTCATGAGAAAGTACAATCAGGTGATGTTGTACCTGAAAGTAAAGGTGTCTGCAAAAGAGACAGACTGGACCCGAATAGCTAGAACTACTCAGAATCGAGATGAAATTGTACATTCATATTATGAGCGTCTGTTACAAGTGTTCAAAACGTATAGTGTCCTGGACAATATCAAAATGAAAGACATGACCCACTTCATTTATCGATTTGTGTTAGGGTTAAGGCCTGAGATTTCACAGTGGATCAAAGACAATAAAATCTGCTGGCAGGCTAAACCAATTGATGAAGTCCTTAAATATGCTAAATACTGTGAAGATGAGCTGGAAAATAAGCGAAAATAGTTAAAAGAAAAAGTCATGAGGGCACAGGTAAAATTAGCAGAGCACCAAGAACAGCAGTTAAGCAAAATGACAAATACTCAAAATCAGGGCCCTGGGAGTGGGGGAAAGCCGAGGGTAAAAATGAGCAGAGAAGAGGCCGGAAAAAAGTTCCCCTGCCATGGGTGCGAAAAGATGGGGCACTGGAGGGACGAGTCTAAGGCTGTACAGAATGATAATGTGCAAATTAATGATTTAAATCTACAGACGCACAATGAGGTGCCACGGAAGACCCAGCAACAGGTAAAACAGAATCTGTTGCCCCGTGCACCTAGGCCAAATTATAGGAGCAAAGCACAACAGGGTGAAAACAGCGAAATTTGGGAAGGAAGGGAGGATAGAAATGCAGCAACTTCGCAATTCCTGTTAAATGATACATTCCTCTGTGATGAACCCTACTGACGGTGCCTGAGGGGGGAGGACGAGGAGTGCGTGCTTGGTGCCTCCTTGCCAGTAGACCAGTCAGGGCCATACATTGAAGGAAAGGTTGAAGGAAATGATGTCACCTTTCTGTTGGACACAGGTGCTACCCGTTCTACTGTGAGAACAGCAGACGTTCCAAACCTACCCCTCTCGGGAGAAGCGATCCAAGTAGTGGGTGTTTCTAATAAATTAATTAGTACCCCAGTTACCGAACCAATGGAAATTAAAATAGGGAATTTTAAAGAGATGCATAGATTCGTTGTCTGTGATTCAAGTCCTGTGAACTTACCTGGACGAGAGTTGCTGTGCAAAATGAATTGTACTATCTTTTGCACTCCAAATGGCGTAGAAATTCAGACCCCAGATGAAGACGGAAGATACAAATTAATGCTAATAAGACCCGACTCAGAAATTAAAAGAATGACAATACAAGACCTACCTGAAGAGCTCCAACAGACAGTGAAACCAGAGGAATAGGAATCTACTGGAATATATGTAGGATTAATGGCAAATGTTGACCCAATTAAAATAACTATAAAAGAAGATGCAGTTTACCCAAATACTCGACAGTACACAATGAGTGCAGAAGTAAAAGCAGGGGTTGCTATTGAAATAAAAAAGTTAGTGGAAGCAGGCATTTTGCAGGAGGTGTTGGGCAGTCCTTGTAACTCGCCCATAATTGGATTAAAGAAACCAAGTGGTAAGTACAGGGTCGTACAGGACCTGCGCAAGGTTAATAAAATCGTTGTTCCTTGCTGTCCTGTTGTTCCAAACCCTGCAGTGATCTTGTACCAAATACCATGGAATGCTGGATGGTTTACTGTCATTGATTTATGGCATGCATTCTTTTCAATTCCATTGCATCCAGACAGCAAATTTCTTTTCTCATTTGAATTTGACAGTCATGTTTATGTCTAGAATCGTGTTCCTCAGGGGTACACAGAGAGTCCTTCAATTTTCAATCAGATTCTGAAAAAACAAATTGAATCTCTGATATTGCCTGTAGAATCAGTCCTGGTGCAATATATAGACGACCTCTTGGTGGCGTCTAAGAGTAGGAGAGACTGTGTTGTTGACACCATTGCCTTACTGAACCACTTAGGTGAAGGAGGACATAAAGTGTCGCCAGACAAATTACAGTTCTGTACCACCTCAGTGAAATGTCTGGGGCACCAGATAGAAAGAGGTGTCAAAAAGGTTACCACAGAAAGGATTAGAATAATTCGAAACATGGAACTGCCCAATACCCAGCAAGAAATAAGAATGTTCCTTGGGGTTGTAGGATACTGGAGGCAATGGATTGTGGGTTTTGCAGTCCTAGCAAGACCATTGATAAAAATGACAAAGAAAGGAGCTAGGTACCCAGTGGAGTTGGATGACGAAAGCATGTCAGCTTTTGTGAAATTACGAGAATGTCTGTGCGCAGCTCCTGCATTAGGAATGCCTGACTTCTCAAAAGAGTTTCCACTGTTTTGTGACACACAAGACAATTGTGCACTTTCAGTCCTGACCCAAATTCATGGTTTGACCAGACGTCCAGTAGCATATTTTTCCTCTACTTTGGATCCAGTGGCTGCTGAATTACCTGGATGCCTGAAAGCAGTAGCTGCAACATGCATGAGTCTTGAACAGAGTGAATCTATCATTATGGGACACCCTGTAACTGTGTATGTTCCACATGCAGTTGTAATTTTGCTGACCAGAAAAAAAACACAGTATCTCTCACCTAGTCGGCTGACTAAGTATGAGAGAATCCTTGTAGGTGCAGGAAATGTAACCATTGCCCGATGTAATATTCTGAATCCAGCTACCCTACTACCAAATTCACTCACAGCAGAAGTGAAGGGAGAGGTTGAGCATGACTGCATTGATCTAACTGAGATCAGCACAAAACCAAGCTCTGACATAAAAGAAGAGCCCTTGACTGACGAAGATTATGAGCTGTTTGTAGATGGCTCATGCATGAGACATGAGTAAGGAGGCTTAAGCGCTGCTTATTCAGTATGTACTTTGGGAGGTCCAGTGGAAGCATCCTATTTGCATGGAGTCAAGTCTGCACAAATAGCTGAATTGGTTGCATTGGCAAAAGCCTGTAAATCTGGAAAGAACATGAAAATAACCATATACACTGATAGCCAGTATGGTTATGGAGTTGTGCATGACTTTGGCCAATTATGGATGCAAAGGGAGTTTCTGACTTCTTCAGGTACTCCTATCAGAAATGGAAATTATGTGCAAGACTTACTGGAAGCAATCCAGTTACCAAAAGAATTGGCTGTGGTCAAGTGTGCTGCTCACAAATCTGGCAATGACAAAGTGACAGCAGGTAGTCGATATGCTGACCAATTGGCCCAACATTGTGCAAAATACAAAATGGCTATTAATAAAAAGATTGGGGTAAACGGAAACAGCTGCCAACTTATGATGCTAGAAGGAAAAAATACATGGGAAGAAGTGAGAGATCTACAGAATGCAGCAGAGCCAAAAGAAAAAGAAAATTGGAGGAAATTTGGGTGTCAGAGAAGGGATAAAGATGGTGTCATTGTTTACCATGATGGTATGCCTGTTTTGACGGATTGTCTGCTTGCTCCTATGGCTAGATTGATACATGGAGACACACATTTGGGAAGAGATGCCATGATACGCATCTTTAGGCAGACATGGTTCAACTCGAAATTCAGAAACATAGCAGAAGCATTCTGCCAAAGGTGCCTGGTTTGTCAGCAATTCAATCCCGGAAAGAAAACTGTAGTTTTGCCAGGAAAAATTGGAAAGGCAGAAGGCCCTTTCATATGATTACAACTCGACTTTATTCAGTTACCCCCTTGTCAAGGAATGAAGTACGTCCTTGTCATTGTCTGTCTGTTTTCAAAGTGGGTGGAAGCTTACCCTGCTCGCAGAAATGATAGCATCACTGTAGCCAAACTGTTACTTAGGGAATTGATACCACGGTACGGATTTCCAGTCACAATTGAATCAGACAGAGGAGGGCATTTCCATAGCGAAGTAATAAGACAACTTTGTGAAGCATTCAAAATTACGCAAAAACTACACTGTGCATATCGCCCAGAGGCTTCTGGGGCGGTAGAACAACTGAATGGCACTATCAAATCAAGATTGGGAAAAATGTGTGAATCTACTCAAATGGAATTGCCAGATGCTTTGCCTCTTGTTTTGATGGGACTCAGAAGTATTCCAGACCAGAACACAGGCTTGAGTCCACATGAGATGCTGATGGGAAGAGCAATGCGACAAGCATGGGTGCCAGGATACAAACTGATAAGCATATCTGATGATTTGGTACTAGAATACTGCAAAGAACTGTCTGACCAAGTGCGTTCTATCTCTCACCAGATTGGAGAAGACGCTGTCGCCAGACGGACAACTCCAGCACATGACTTGAACCCAGGTGATTGGGTCGTAATAAAGAAACATACTCGGAAGAGTTGCCTTGCACCGAAGTGGGGAAAACCACAAGTGATTCTGGTTACCACCACAGCTGTGAAGTGTGCAGGTGTGCCACGGTGGATCCATGCCAGCCATAGGAAGAAAGTGACCGAACCTGAAGAAACTGAGGCTGAAGGTTGTCCAGCTGAGGGGTCTCAAGAGATTGGTCCTGAAGTAGCTGAAGAAGAACAACCGAGCTCCAGTCAAGATGATTGGGTCCCAATAATCAACCTGATTCTAGATCCAATCAGAACAAGGAGACAAACCTATTTAGATAGAGAGTGGAATAGTGAGGATGAGACACGACTAGAAGGAGATAATCAGATCATCGAAATCCAAATCTAATCTGAGGATGAGGAAGATTAGATAGGGAAAGAACAGGTTATTGACACTCCTCCAAGAACTCCTGGGCCTGAAAAGGCACGGATAGAAATTAGGGCGGAAGTTCAAGCGGAAGAAGATCAAAAGTTCGAAGTGCTTGAACAGGATCAGATAGAACTAGACAAATGTGTTCAGGAAGAAGAAATTGAAACAAATCAAAGCCAAAATCAGCATACACCTGAACAACGCCAGTTTAGTAACCAGGCAGAAGAAACTGAAATAAGACCTGGAACTAGTCAGACAGGAAGGGAAGAAGAAGACACTGAAGTAGATGTGCCACAACTGAGTGAAAATAAAAGAGCACTTGAAGAAGGCCAAAGCACAGAGCCAGTTAATTGACTCAGAAAAGGAGACAAAGTACCTAGATTTGTCAAAAGACTGAGACTAAGACTAAAAACTATCGACGAAGAACTTGAACAGGAAAACAAAGTCTTCAGTAAAACTGATCCGTCTTTGATTAAAACTAGGAGAAGTGCCCGAATGAAAAGACTGAATAACAAGTATCAGAGTCCTGAATGGACTTATCTTGTGTTGGAGGACTTTGAAAACTTGGAAATAAGTGACGAAAGTGATGAAGAATTGATTACTGACCAGACTGACGAAGAAGTGAAACCAACCTGAAAGTTGTCCTGAGTAAGCAACCTGTGCAAAGTTACAAAGAGGGGTTGAAGCTTCTTTTGAGTCAAAATGTCTGATTCCTCTGTGAATGGAAGACCAAGACGAAGTTGTTTTAAAACATGCTGCAAGGTATGTTTATGTAGTATAGCATTAGTACTTATACTATGGATAGGACTAACAACAGCTATTCCTTACATGATGAGTAAAGATAATAATTTATACCCTACCAAGCCAGTGACAACGGACACAGAAAAGCTGCAAACAAAAGATACACCACAAAGAGTAGATACACAGGATAAAGCACTTAGCCTTAGAAAACCTAGAATGGACTTAGATGCACCAGATGAGGAAGGACTGCACTATAATAGAATCAAGAACAAAACTCATTTAAATGTATTTGCAAACCTTTTAGTACATTACGTAGAAGCAATGGAGATAGAAGACTGTTACGTCTGTATGAAGCTGCCTACTTCAGTAGCTGAGGGTGTGACATACCATCACTTGCCACTAACATATTGAATTTCCTGTAGTATTTTAGGTAGTTTATTTTATTAGAGAGGACCTTTACAGTATTATTATTCTAACTCAGATGTGATATTTTCTGAACTTCTATACGTAGTAACCTAAATCCTGTACATACAAAGAGTGATGTAACACGTTATATGGGTGAATACTTTTTAACTATAGGTACAATAGATTTAGCTGAGGCACACAGAGATAACTTAAAATGTTCATTAGACGAACAAGAGAAAATGTTTCTAAAGATGCTCCTGGGAAACTGAACTGCGACCTAGCTAGAAGAAGCTGAACTGTACTACAATTGTAACAATTGTATACGATATTATATTCACCATTGTTAACCAAAGGCATATGTCATGAAAACCTGGAATTTAAGGGGCGTGTACGGAAATCCGAAAAGGAGCCTGAGAAAGCCTAGAAAATAGGTGGGGTGATGACCTGTCCTGCTCTTTGTCCAATCAAAATTGGGGTTCCTTACACTTGCAACATTGGGGGGTGGTAAACTGACCCAAAAAATAGTATAACTAGTGTAGGTTTAGCTAGAGTAATGGTCCGTCTTGTCCGAATAGCTGACCTGTCACTGACCCAACGCACTCTATAGGTGACTGTTGGGAGGTTCGAGAAACCCAATCAGGGTTTTTTGGGGAAGTGAAAGTGCTGACGAAGCATTTGGCTGAAAAGGTTCTAGAACCCAATCAGGGTTTTGGCAGATTCCTTGCAGAGAGGGAGTAGTGCAGGCATTGTAACCAAAGCTGCAGGTGTTGATCTTTACCTTTGGTGAACCGGTCCTGATCCAAATTCTGGGGTTATCCTGTCCTGACTGTCCATGAGCTGCACCTGCTCGCCTACTGGCACTTAAAGTCCTTGGGGTTTCTTTCCGTCTTTTCCAACTGACCCGTGTCCAGGGTTGATCTTCACTCTATCCTAGGTAAATATAAAGTCTGTGTGGGTGATTGTACATTTCCTTTTCATAAATTCTCGAATATTGCAAGCTTAATTGCATGTGTTCCTTCTCTTTCCCCATCCCTTGGTAAAATAAACTTTCATGTGTTTCATTGATTGCTAGTGTGTTCCACTTTTCTACCCACCTTTAACCAAATGCTAAATTGTTTCAAAATAGTATATGTTCCTTCTCTCACCCTCCCTTACAGGAGATAAGCTGAATTTAATAGTATGTTCCATATCTTACCTTCCCTATAGTATTGAGCTAAATTAAAATCTCGAATTGCAAATACGTTCTTCTTTAAACTATTATCTGAATTGCGAAAGTCTTTGGGTTTAGTATGTTCCTTTTCTTTACCCTCCTGCGAAAGTCTGTAATTTAAATTAGCAAGTTCCTTGTCTTTGGATCACTGACAAAATTTCGACCTCCAAAATATCGACCTCCAGGAATATCGAGTCAAAAATATTGAGGGCAAGAATATGGACATCCTAACTACAAAATGGTAAGAACAAAAATATCGAAAAAATAATATAGATGTTAAAAATATTGATGTTAAAAACATTGTTTTTTTTTTTAAATATAAATGTAAAATAAAGTAAATAACACTAATAAATAAAATCTACATAGTTAAAAGTATCTAATAATGTTTAAAAGTAATAAATAATACATATATAATGATAATACATTAACTAAATATATACAGTAAATATATATTATAAATGTACTGAACAATAAGTTGTAATAAATATTTTACTAATTTATAAATTAATAAAATATATTCTAAATTACAAATACATTTACAAACATAAAACAATAACATAAATAAAATGTAAAAAACATAAAAAATTAAATATAATTTATTATTTTTACAATTAATTATATAAAACGTTGGATAGCGTAAGGGTAAAAATTACTATTCCCACTCCAGAGAGTGCAACAGTAGGGAAAGTGTTGGATAGCGTAGGGGTAAAAATTACTATTCCCACTCCAGAGAGTGCAACAGTAGGGAAAGCTTTGGATAGCGTAGGGGTAAAAATTACTATTCCCACTCCAGAGAGTGCAACAGTAGGGAAAGCGTTGGATAGCGTAGGAGTAAAAATTACTATTCGCACTCCAGAGAGTGCAACAGTAGGGAAAGCGTTGGATAGCGTAGGGGTAAAAATTACTATTCCCACTCCAGAGAATGCAACAGTAGGGAAAGCGTTGGATAGCGTAGGAGTAAAAATTACTATTCCCACTCCAGAGAGTGCATCAGTAGGGAAAGCGTTGGATAGCATAGGAGTAAAAATTACTATTCCCACTCCAGAGAGTGCAACAGTAGGGAAAGCGTTGGATAGCGTAGGGGTAAAAATTACTATTCCCACTCCAGAGAGTGCAACAGTAGGGAAAGCTTTGGATAGCGTAGGGGTAAAAATTACTATTCCCACTCCAGAGAGTGCAACAGTAGGGAAAGCGTTGGATAGCGTAGGAGTAAAAATTACTATTCCCACTCCACAGAGTGCAACAGTATGGAAAGCGTTGGATAGCGTAGGAGTAAAAATTACTATTCCCACTCCAGAGAGTGCAACAGTAGGGAAAGCGTTGGATAGCGTAGGAGTATAAATTACTATTCCCACTCCAGAGAATGCAACAGTAGGGAAAGCGTTGGATAGCGTAGGGGTAAAAATTACTATTCCCGATCCAGAGAATGCAACAGTAGGGAAAGCTTTGGATAGCGTAGGGGTTAAAATTACTATTCCCACTCCAGAGAGTCCAACAGTAGGGAAAGCGTTGGATAGCGTAGGAGTAAAAATTACTATTCCCACTCCACAGAGTGCAACAGTAGGGAAAGCGTTGGATAGCGTAGGAGTAAAATTTACTATTCCCGCTCCAGAGAGTGCAACAATAGGGAAAGCATTGGATAGCGTAGGGATACAAATTACTATTCCCACTCCAGAGAGTGCAACAGTAGGGAAAGCGTTGGATAGCGTAGGGGTAAAAATTACTTTTCCCACTCCAGAGAATGCAACAGTAGGGAAAGCTTTGGATAGCGTAGGGGTAAAAATTACTATTCCCACTCCAGAGAGTGCAACAGTAGGGAAAGCGTTGGATAGCGTAGGAGTAAAAATTACTATTCCCACTCCACAGAGTGCAACAGTAGGGAAAGCGTTGGATAGCGTAGGGGTAAAAATTACTATTCCCACTCCAGAGAGTGCAACAGTAGGGAAAGCTTTGGATAGCGTAGGGGTAAAAATTACTATTCCCACTCCAGAGAGTGCAACAGTAGGGAAAGCATTGGATAGCGTAGGAGTAAAAATTACTATTCCCACTCCAGAGAGTGCAACAGTAGGGAAAGCGTTGGATAGCGTAGGGGTAAAAATTACTTTTCCCACTCCAGAGAATGCAACAGTAGGGAAAGCGTTGGATAGCGTAGGAGTAAAAATTACTATTCCCACTCCAGAGAGTGCATCAGTAGGGAAAGCGTTGGATAGCGTAGGAGTAAAAATTTCTATTCCCACTCCAGAGAGTGCAACAGTAGGGAAAGCGTTGGATAGCGTAGGGGTAAACATTACTATTCCCACTCCGGAGAGTGCAACAGTACGGAAAGCTTTGGATAGCGTAGGGGTAAAAATTACTATTCCCACTCCAGAGAGTGCAACAGTAGGGAAAGCGTTGGATAGTGTAGGAGTAAAAATTACTATTCCCACTCCACAGAGTGCAACAGTAGGGAAAGCGTTGGATAGCGTGGGAGTAAAAATTACTATTCCCACTCCAGAGAGTGCAACAGTAGGGAAAGCGTTGGATAGCGTAGGGATACAAATTACTATTCCCACTCCAGAGAGTGCAACAGTAGGGAAAGCTTTGGATAGCGTAGGAGTATAAATTACTATTTCCACTCCAGAGAGTGCAACAGTAGGGAAAGCGTTGGATAGCGTAGGGGTAAAAATTACTATTCCCACTGCAGAGAATGCAACAGTAGGGAAAGCTTTTGATAGCGTAGGGGTAAAAATTACTATTCCCACTCCAGAGAGTGCAACAGTAGGGAAAGCGTTGGATAGCGTAGGAGTAAAAATTACTATTCCCACTCCACAGAGTGCAACAGTAGGGAAAGCGTTGGATAGCGTAGGAGTAAAAATTACTATTCCCACTCCAGAGAGTGCAACAGTAGGGAAAGTGTTGGATAGCGTAGGGGTTAAAAAAACATACTTATAAATAAAAGATTTTTTTAATAAAAATAATATAAACTATTAAATAAATTTAAACCATATACAATACCTATACATAATAATAAAAAACATGATTAACTAAATATATTTAACCTAAAATAAATATTTAATATTTAATTACCAAATATTAATTAATTAACAATTATATTATTAACAAAACAATTATTTTAAAAACATTATTACTTAATTACATTTAAATTACTTCCCGCCATATTCCCCTATAAACCCACTACCCGCAACAGAACACATTTATCTATTTATGAATTAATTAAAATTATTTACCAATCAATTAAAATTAATTACCAATTAATTAAAATTATTTACCAATTAATTAAAATTTAATTATAATTCCTACTAATTAATAATTAATTAAACATAATTAAATAACTTCCTACCCTATTCCCCTATAAACCCACAACCCGCTACAGAACACATATATCAATTAATCAATTAATTAAAATGAAATACCAATTAATTACATTAATTTACCAAATATTTAAAATTATTTAATTATAACTACTAATTAATTTTTATTTTAACATATTTAATATACTTCCCACCCTATTCCCCTATAAACCCACAACCCGCTAAAGAACATATTTATCACTTAATCAAATAATTAAAATGATTTACCAATTAATTAAATGTAATTACCAATTATTTAAAATTAATTAATATTAACTACTAATTATTAATTAATTTAACCTAAGTATATTACTTCCCACCCTATTTCCCTATAAACCCATAACCCGCTACAGAACATATTTATCAATTAATCAATTAATTAAAATTAATTTCCAATTAATTAAAATTAATTACCAATTAATTACAATTTAGTAATAAACCCTACTAATTAATAATCAATTTAACATAATTAAATTACTTCCCACCCTATTCCCCTATAAACCCACAACCCGCTCCGGTACTAAAACATATAATGTGCTTATGAATACATTTATTAATATATATAATTAATACACATATAATATTAATTATTTTAAATACTTAAGTAAAACATATAACACATACATAATAAAAAACAAACAAATTATACAAATATCGATATTAGTGTCATCGAAATTAGAAACATCGATATATATGCTATCGATATTACTAGCTTCGATATTACTTACATCGATATAAAGAATTTCGATATTACTTACCTTAGGGTCGATATTCTGTCCAACGATATTCTTGACATCGATATTCTGCACCTTCGAAATTTCATACACGATCTTGGGGTAGGTCGATATTTAATACTCGATATTTTGACTGTGTACCCTTGTCTTTACCTTCCCTTTATTTCAAGTTTCTAAATGATTAGTATTCTCTATCTTCTGCATAGCTATACGCATTTTATGATTTTGATTATAGATAGTCTCATTACTTTCCTGCTCATGACATATGATGATGATGATGATTAGATACAATTTTGAACCTATTCAGAGTCTGTGGTTATTTCATTTTTCAAATGTTATAAATGTTCTTGAGTACCTGACTTAAAAACTCAACTCCCTGATCCTATGTGTTTGGGTTCCTAGTATGTACATTGCTAGGTTATAGATATAGGAATTAGAGATAGAATCACAAATTATACTGATAGCAGAGCGCAAGTTGCCTAAAATAAATGGTAAGGTATATTCAATGTGGTATTATGGGCCCAGGTGAGTATTAGTAAAAATGTCCTAGCTGGGTGACCTGCGCGCTCTATCAGGGTCAGGTCGAGGGGGGTTTCGACAGACGATGAGGGGAAATTAAATAAATAATTAATTTCCCCTTGTCATCGTCCGTCGAAATAGTCCCCCCACCCCCCCACTCCCCGCTGTTACCTGCCACAGCTGTTTAAATGTTGTGTTTATCCTATCACAGAGGTCAAATGTCCCGTGCGGCTTCAAACAAACTGCTGCTTATTCTTTTAACTTGAACATTTTTGTTTAATTGTCTTCTCCTACTGCAAAGTGAGAAGATTTGGTAAAGTAAACTATGGGACAATTTTGCTGGGGTACTTGGATTGTTAAAGGAAAAGCTGTGGGATGTTAGTTTTTCTAGCACACAAACTAAATATCTGTAAATGAAATGAAAAATATTTCAAAATATATCAGCAGCCAGAAAAGCACAAATGAAGCACTTTTTTGGTAATTCTGAAGTGTGACAGAAACAAATACTATAACAGTATCATAAAAAGACACTTTGTGATGTGCAAATGATAAATATTCGCTAATACCAGGATCACATATTTCACAATATATTGTTATCAGAAAATTGTGAAATTTAGTGGCCATTTGAATAAAAAAAATGTGCTGTTTGTAAATGACAGTTCACTACCACAACTTGCTTTAGTAATGAATTTCTTACAGTGTGCTTCAAAATGCACCACATGCAACATACCACTCTCCTGTTAAATGGGCATGGCTTATTTGCTACACTTGTGTATGCTTGCATTTTCAAACTCATTATGACTTTAGTGATAATACAAAATGAATTATAGATTAGGGCAAAATTGAACAAAAAGCACCAGATTGTTTGTCAAACCCTTGTTGGCAATACAGGCGCACTGCATGCTACACCACCACGCTATTGTACAATGATGTTAGCAAGCCAGTGTTTTAATGTAAGTAGCCTGACGCCTTAGAAATGCAGTCAAGAGGTGAATATAGGGAGTCGACATGCTGTCAGCAGTGCAAAAAGGGCAGCGGTTCCTCCTTGGGCTAAAGCCCAATCGTCAATATGGAGCACTGCACACATTTGTTCATTGCTGTAGCCTGCAGTAGGCAGCTTTCCTAGGGAGCTGTACTGTTGTCCTCAGTGTTAAGGGAAGGGACTTTTCAGCCTGGCTGTGCAAGCCATTTCCTGATGCAAATGTATATAATAATAGGGCCAATGCCACCACTCACACTCTTGACAGTACAAGTGCCGATTTGCTATCCAGTCGGCTGGCCTCAGATGGACGAGTGGCAAGTAAGAATGGCTAAAAGGAAATGACCCATCGCCCGGTGAATGTATCCTTATTTTGTGCTAATACATGTGAATGACAAGCCAAGCAACCAATGGCTGAAGAGAGATGACCAAAAGCCCCTCACTATCTATGTATGTAAAGAATTATATTTTCAGGATAACATCATGTTTTGAAAAACATCTAAGACTGTCTCTAGCCTAGATCTAAAAAGTGAATACAAAACATATATTTGTTTGGTTTCATGAGCGAATTTTGAGGCTCATGAAGAAACCTATAGCCACCATGGGCTATAGTGGTTGTGACTGATGCAACAAGAATCAAAACGGTGTTTATGTTTCTTATAAAGGTCAAGTGAACTTAGTAAGTTGACACAGTCTGAAATAGAGTCCTTCTGCTAAGTAAAAGAAATTCTAACTAGGAAGGTGCAAGCTTTCTTCTTCAAGCTGGCAAGCTGTTTTCTTTAATCAGCGGCGCCAGCTTCTTCTACTCAGTGAAATCCTATCCAGAAGGCGAGCCCTGCTATGTGAGGTTGGTACATTCCATCGGCACACCGTCAGGCAAATTTCAGATTGCTCAAGAAAGTTGGCAGTGACCCCAGGAATACTCCAAAGACGCCGGGTCACTTTTCATTCAACTGGTCTGAGAGTTCCCTATGATTCATTCAGTACTTTTCCATAGTTCGTCTGCATGGCAGGCTGGTTGGTAGCAGTGATTACCACTAGAACTACGAGTATATAATGCCTCCTGAGGTTGTAGATAATGATTCGTATCAATGAAACAGAGATTTATGTACATCTGTAACAAGCAGTGGGCAGTGACCAAGCCAATTGATCCAACTTTAATGTGCAAACACATGCAAACAGCATTCGCGTTGCCTCCATTTACTCGTTGTCACATTACATTCAGATATATTTGCTTTTCCAATGCTTACTTTAGGACCCTTGTGACAGAAATTCATTTAGGCACTTTGGGTTTGGTCGTCTGCCTACAATGGAAGTCATTGGTGGTTGCTATTGTCTGTCGTTAGATGCCAGGGTGTTCGATGTTATGGAATAAGTAATCTAATAGTTTGACATGTTAAGGCCTATTGCGAAGCGAAGCTATAAACAAGCATGTCCAGTACCTAGAGCCATGTTAGTTTAACTTTGAGATTCAAGATGACGCAGCTGCCTTCCGTGGCACGCACTTTTTAAAAGCATAACAAATAAACAAGAGATAAGGTTGATTCCTTTATCAGATCTAGGATAACATTGTTTAATCAGATTGCAAAACCCTTTTATGCTTTTTAATCGTGTTATCTCAAAAGCAAAAATAAACGATATAATAACAAAAAAAAGACGATAGAACATTTACTCAGAGAGATTGATAATAGGGAGACCAACTGGCAGGGGTGCAAATTCAGGACAGTGAGTGCAAAAATTCAGGACAAAGGATCAAAATTCAGGACAAAATTTCAGGACAGGAGGTCAAAATTCAGGACAAAAGGTACGTTTTAAAGAGACATCAGAGTTCATATTAGGTTGAGACAATTGGGCCTTTATGGTTTTTCAGTATGCGCGCAGCTTTGAGTAAGTGTGCAAGTCTTTTTGCGGTAACAAAACCGCCCCACCCCACCTTTCCAGCCTCCTTGGAAAATGCCTAGTGCCTGGTCCGGCCAGTCCGGTCTTGCAACCACCCTCCAAAGGTGCCCCTCATCTTCACAAAGACCCTCTCTTATGTGTATTTTTTTATTTTTATAGTGCTACTCATCCCAAGTAAGTAGGAAAGGGTGTCGGAATGCGTTACATCACACACATTATATAGAGACAATTACTCATATAAATGTGAAAGTCAATGCATAGGAAATGTTACTTGAGATTGGGGGTTACAAGGTGTAATCATTCTTTCATCAATCATTCAATCTTTCCCAATTCCTTCTGTCCTTTAATCAGTGTGCCCATCCATATCAGTATTCAACCATTTGCAAACCTAGCCATCATCTATCCTTTCATCCATTCACCCTTCCACTCATCTATCCCTCCATCCACCCTTTGACTCGTCCATCCCTACATTCATCCTTTCACCCTATCCATCCACACACTCATCCAGCCACCTAATCTTTTACCCAACCAGGTATTCTTTCACTTACTTATTCATCCACCCAGTCATTCATCCTTCCACCCATGCACCCGTTCAGTTATCCATCCATCCATCCATCCATCCATCCATCCATCCATCCATCCATCCATCCATCCATCCATCCATCCATCCATCCATCCATCCTCCCTTTCGTTCCCCATCCCTCTTTCACTTAGCCATCCATCTTTCCCTTCATCCACCCATCCATCTACTCATCCACTCATGAATCCATCCATTGACCCTATCACTCATGCATCCTTTCACTCATCCATCCACGCTTTCACTCTTTCACTCATCCATCCTTCCTTTCTCTCATCCATCCACCCTTTTACTTCTTCACTCATCTAGCCACTGTTTTGACCATCTACTCTTCCTTACACTCACTCATCCACCCTTTCACTCATCCATTCACTTAGCAATTCACCAATCCTCTCAGCAGTTCACTAATCCATCCACCCATTCACTCGCCCATCATCCACCCTTTCAATCATCCATCAACTCACCCATCCATTTACCTGCCCATCTACCCGTCCACCCATACATCCATGTGTTTACCTTCTCTCATGCATCTGTCCACTCACTCATCCGTCCATTCTTTCTCTCTTTCATCCATTCATTCTTTCACTAATCCATCTAGCCATCCACCCATCCATTCACATTCTCACTTTATTCACATTAATTATGAGCTGAGCCTTTGACTGCAGAGTTGCAGACAGAAGAGGCCCATCAAGGACTTCTCCCCTACTATAGTTACTGAAGCAAGGGGTGGGACGGGTGAGGGCTCACTATGCCCATGGGCATAGGAAATCTGAAAATGTGGAAGTCATAAGTGATGCATGATGCACCGTGCCACTGTGACATGGTGTTGTTTCCAGGGCTTGAAGTGGGATGAAAAAACTGGGGGTCTCTCTAAAGGTGGTGTTCGATGTAATTAAGGGCATGGCTTAAAACACCTAATCTAAAAAGCTGTGCTTAGCATAGTGTGCTGCCTGACTGGTAGTTTGCGTCTTCTTTAATTGCATCCAGATATATAACACAACAAGTAGCGTTACACCTACAAGCCGGAATTATTGGCTTTGTCAATGGTTGGGAGTTGCATAAAAGAAAAAAGCGGTAACCATGGCTTTGTCGAATATAACACTGAAAACGCATCTGTTTTAAAATGATGAGATAGTGAAAGACCCATAACCCTTTTTTTAAACCTGCTTCACCTCCTTCTTTTCATGAACTGGATTCTCCTGTATCAGCATGGGCATTTTTGTTAATTTCTTCCACCTGAATGAATGTCATGCCCTAGACCGAGGCAGGAAGAGGCCCACCACATGCAGTAAGAGTACAGACTGTCCAATTGTCATTCTGTATGTGGCAATCAGCCCCATACAGAATGATAATGGGTCGATGGGGCTTGTCTTGCGCTCAGGCGGCCCTCATCAGGGACCTGAGGCTTTTGGCAGGGGAACAGTGATGTTCTCCAATGCCCAAAATTAGGGACATCTTAAGGATTTTGGAGGCCCAGGAAAAACATATTTTCGGGGCCCCTGTTCAGAACAGCTTTGAATGTATTATCCTATTTGAGCACATGTTTCCCGCGCCGTTTCCGCTACCTCAGCTACGTTAGCGATCCATTTGCATCATAGGCTTTATCCTATATATTCCCGATGCATATGGAAACGCGCAGCTGACAATGGTAGGATTTAGTGTTTCCTGCCCTGCTACTAAGTTTTAATACTTTTTAAATTGTATATGTATGGCTAAATTACTGCTTTTAACAATTTCTCCTACCTGCAAACACTAGCACTTTACTTGATTCTGCTTGCCTACACCTCCTTAGCTCCTCCATTTCGCATCTCGCTTTTCCTCTAGTCCTGGTCCGCCACTGCTGATACAACGATTGTGTGGAAAGTTGCGCTACTTTTGGGCTCCTTAAATCCCCCCACGCAGTTTCCGCTTCCTCAGCTGCATTAGCGATCTAGTTTGCATCATACGTTACAGAAAGGGGGGTTGAACCCATGCTGTCGCGGGGACCTGGGCGCTATATGGTATGTGTAAGAAGGGGGTCCCCGCAAGGGAAACGTGTTATGTACAACACACACTAAAACTAGTATGGACTAGACAACCATCAATCAAAAAGACTTGTAACAGGTATTGTCCTTTATTTTACAATACCAGATATCAACCATTGTCAGTTTGCATTCACATTTATTAAATCGCCCCAGTTGGGGAAGGAAGGAAAGGGAGGGAAGGGGGGTGCTCAGGGCGGTGTAAAGTCAAAGAAGAGTAGACACAGTCAAAAAGAAGGCAATTATAGCAGTCTTTACATGCAGATCGAGACAAATCAAACACAAAAAGCCTAAACAGCTAAGGCATCCATTGAAAAGCTGTTATCCTAGAGACATTCAACGGTCACATACACGAATCAGAACAATTAGGGGCATGTGCCGGAAGTCCAAATCAAAGAACAAGAGCCGTCGACGTTTCGACCCCTGGCCGTAGGCTGCGTTAGGTCCTTTAACGGGGTCTTCATCAGGACATGTGCAGGAAAGAGGGGGGGCAAGGGTTGGGTAGGGCAGTTCTATCTATGGAATTAAAACAAGAGGTCAGACCAATATTTGTAAGACCTGATTAACGTCATCCTATTTGACAATACTACAGTACATTAACTACAATTTACCGTGGGGTCCTGGCCCACCGGGCCTCTGAACGTAGGAATTGAGTGAGACCAAACAGTTAGTCGTGGTCAAACTCAGCGATATTAATTCGCAAACACAGAGGAGAGCTAAACAGTGTGGAATGAGAACATCCGTTGAAGGATGTTCTAAGAGATATTCTGTCATGCAATGTTACATACTAGATTAAAAACCGGGACTCAACTTACAAAAGCTTCAACCAGTCACCCGAATGGTGAAAAAATGTTGGTTTCAATCCCAGTAGTCGTTAACCAAGAGGGACAAGGTGCAATTAATGTACACCAGCTGTGGGTGAAAAAGAGTTATGGGACTGATTTAGTCGGGTGCTATTCGTAACAGAAGACCACATTATGGCAAGTAGAACAACTCGTCACTTACATTAGACAGGCTGAGGTGAAAACCGCTGGTGATCTTTACACATGGAACGTTGTTCCTGGTCTGACTTCGCAACGCTGTGGGTCGCTGTAAAAATACAAAAGGGACCGCGTTGGAAGCAGGCTGCATGGGAATACCAGATTAGTCTAAGGACATACCTCCAAAGGTGACATACCTCCAAAGTAAGAAATGGTCTGGGAGCCGATCTTCTTTTATTTCGATACAGGTGTGTCTCGTGTAATACCAGCACAAAGATAGAAGGGGGCAAGGGTTGGACTGCCGTTCCGTCAGTCTCCGTGATGATTAAAACCTTACGGGGAAAACCGAAGGGCCCACCGGTCAAACAACAGAAGAGAATCTCTCTTAGAATTGAGCAAAATAGAGAGTTATTTGGTGAGAGACTTACAGGTATACAGAAGGGCTGCTACCGTCAAAGCTCGTCGGTGCGGACTCCGCAAGGTTGCTTCGCGGAGTTAGGGGCGGGAACCGTAGTTGACAGTCTCCGTGGTGATTAAATCCTACGGGGGAAAAAAAACATCGGACAAGGGGTAAATGGGATTTCTCATTTAGTAGTGTAGCAAAGTGTGGGTTGCTCGGGGAAGGAAAGGCGCTGCTACTTACAGGCACTCAGAGGGACCGCTGCAGTCAACGCTCGTCAGGGCAAACTCCGCAAGGCTGCTACGCGGAGTTAGGGGCGGGGTCAATATTTGACTGACTTGCAGGAAATAGAAGAGTTACTTGATAAATACAATGTACCGGCACCGAGCGGGTGCAACTGTTATTATAAAGCATGATATATGCATCAAAATTAGAAAGTCATTAAAACCAGTAATTTGTCGGTTGGATTTGGTGCAGACTTGAAATATTACTCGACTCGAGCAACTCTCTCACAGGAGGTTGTACACGAGTCAAAGTCTGGTGTTTGGCGTGATATCAAAAAAGTCGCAGTGTTGGAAAAATAACAATCGAGTCCCATGGCACAGCTCGTGCACTTCTCCGACATGAGAGTGTAGACGAGCGACATCAGATAGAGTTAATGTGAAAATTACATGGAGTCCACTCGTGCACTTCTCGAACATGAGAGTGTAGACGAGTATATTCAAATACATTTAATGTTGTGCGATGCACTACCTGATCTGTACTTAGATGTGGTCACATTAGGGTGTAGATGGATATAATCAGAAGCCTAAAGTGTGGTAAACTATATTCATGAATGGCAGATGAAGGGTGAACACAACTCTTCGGCAATACTCATAAAATTCAACCAAGTGCTGGTAATTGTGCCAGGCTACTGTCCTGTTCATTGAGACCATTTTTTATCGAGTCTAAAAGGGACATCCATTTAGATTCTCGTGTGTTGAGAGCTGTCAGCAGGTTACCCCCTCTTCTCCCTAGGGATACTTTTTCAATGACCAGCCATCTTAAATCAGACACCATATGTCCTGCCTTTTGCCAGTGTTCTACCAGGGGCGCGCCCAACACTTTACATCGCAGTCTACTACAATGGGAAGAGATGCGGGATTTAATTTTCTGTTGGGTTTGCCCAACATATACATGATTGCATGGACATTGTACAATGTAGTTCACACTAGTCGAGTTGCAATTCGTGTAATGTTTTAGGGTGTAAACCCGTCCACCATGGGCAAATGTCTTAGTCTGAATGGTGGTATCACAAGCAGTGCAAGTGCCGCATCTGTAATGTCCTACCAAGGGAGGCAGGTTCCATAAGGTTGTAAGAGTAGGTTAACTCCCTGGTTCCAGGTAGGAATGGACCACCATATCTCGTATATTTTTAGCCCTTTTGAAGGAGTGAAGGGGTAGATGCAGTTGCTTAATCTCGTCTGCTACCAAAGACCAGTTCTTGTTGATGATTTGTTTGATCTCATTGCTCCGTGTCGAAAAAGTAGTAACACAGATAATGCGATCTAGCTCTGTTTGATTGGAGATTTCTGGGTTCAGCAGACTGTTGCGTGGATTGTACCACGCCCTCTTCCTGGCACGTCTGACCATTCGAACTGGGTATCCACGTGAGATGAGGCGCTCATTTAAGTTTGCATCATAGGCATTAGCCTATATATTCCCGATGCAAACAGACACACGTAGCGGGCACGCCTTCGGCGCACCAAAGGCAAGCCTGTCTGCACCCATCTGCACCCGTCAGCGACCCGGAGGCATCTGACGCCAGCCATGCTACCCTATTCCCCTCTGGTGAGTTTCTTCCACTATATTACAATAGGGAAAAACTGCTTAGCCTTAGGCCGCTAAAATTATGTCAGTGTACAGCGGCTGATCCGAGCTTGGAGGTAGAATTTCGAAGCAATAAGTGCAACTGGTCTCTCCTCCAGCCCAGGGAAATCGCACCCAAGATCCGCCAATGCAACAATAAGTGTAAAAACAATAAGATAACAGGACTGAAAGACCACCCTTTTATATAGTCGCTGAATGCAACAACATGAATCACACATTTATAACCTACTTTTAGATGAACAGCCTGATCTTTTATTTCTCACTGAGACTTGGCTGTCTGAAGCCTACAACCCTACTATCACCTCGGCCATCCCTTCGGATTATAAAATCCTTAGTAGGGACGGTCGAGTGGGAAAGGGGCAGTGTCGCCATAATTTACCATAAAAAACAAGGCCACTCTCCCATACCGATGGAAAACATCGAGGTTGAAGAGTCCTTAGGCTTCTGCTGTACCTTATCCCCCATCATAGCATAGCTGTTTTTCTGATTTACAGACCTCCAGGTGCAATTGGAAAAGTTATTACTACGCTTAATACAGCCACCACCACCCTGGCCTTAAAATACAACAACTGCCTTACTCTGGAAGATTTCAATATATATGGACATTGGAAGGACCCTCAAACAATTTCTTTCTTGGAGACGCTGCAGGCATGCAAAATATTTCTTCTGCCACCCATGAGAAGGGTCATACCCAAGACTAAATCTTCACAACTTTGACACATCAGTAAGCCTACCTCTTCCCATTACTTGGTCTGGCCAACTCCTATTAAAATTCATCATTCCCGACTCTGCCACAGCCCCTCAGGCAAAAGCAGGGCAGAGGGTCCCTAATTACAAGACGTTTCACAAATTTTAGAATACCGCTGTTAGCAGACGCCCTCGGTTGTTCTTCACTGGAGCTGTCTGGCTGCCCCGGTTCGCCCTACCAGCTCCATGGTTTAACAATTCCCTCAGATCTAGCTAAAGAAATTGTAGAAAAATGGAACGGAAAAGGTGTAAATCCTATCTACCTGAAACCAGAAAGGTGTATGAAGACCCTTTAAAAGCTCATAACATTCTCGTGAAGGCAACCAAGAAAAAAGTATTTCAAACTAAGATAGAAAAGGCCCAAAATAAAAGTAAGGAAATCTTTAACATAGTTAAATCCTTTACCACCCCGAAAGCCGGCACAAAGGAAGGGCCAAGCACGGAAGAAAGGTCTAAGAAAATAGCTTAATTCTTCCACAAAAAGATCACAGTGATCCAACAAGCCTTCACTAACATCTCAGGGGAAGAACTGACCGTCTTCCTTAGTTCTAATAGAAATATTACCTCTTGGATCCTCCATCTTTACTAACTTTACCTGAGTTTCAGCTTGAAGTCACTGACCCTTCCCTAAATCAATAAGTCTGGCTCTCCTACCGACCTATGTCCTGTGAATATCCTGAACCTATTAGCTCCCACCATAAACCCCACGGTAAACCAACTCTTTAATGCTTTCCTCTCCTCAGGTAACATGCCAAAATTATGGAAGAATGCTAAGATTCTTCCACTGATAAAAAAAGACTAACGCCTCACGAAGGTTTTTAAGTGGCTTAATATCAATCAGCTGAAGTGCAATCCTGAAGAACTGAAGTTGTTTTCTTTGGTAATCCAGAAAAGCCTGACTGGAGCTCTTGGTGACCAAAAGATCTGCCGCCCCGCCCGCGGAAAAGGATAAAGTCAAAAATGTGGGAATTGTCATAGACAAGACACTCTCCATGCGCTTTAAAATCCAAAATCTAACTGCCACTTGCCATGGCATACTCCGGGTGCAAAAGAAATTCCTGCCACTGTTACCGTTTGAGAGCAGAAAGATCATGGTGCAGGCTTTGGTGACATTAAAGCTTGATTGTGTATGTATGTATGTATGTATTGCCTACATGTATAGCGCAAAAAAACTGTCACCCAAAGGGTATCCTGGCGCTTTGACTTATCCAGACCAACACCAGACAGATGCCTCACTATACTGCTCTGGGGAACAGATGGGACTTCAGACCTTTTTTAAATAAGCAGAGTTCCCCCATGCTCCTCAAAGTCAATGGCAAGGAGTTCCAGAGTTTGGCTGCAGTGTATTCAAAGGAACGGCCTCTCATCCGTGTCCTCCGGATCTTAGGAACTGGGGCCAAATAGGCAGATGAAGAACGGAGAGTTCAAGAGGTCGAGTACCAGGAGAAAAGCTCTTGTAGCGGGACAGGGCCCTGATCATGGAGGGCCTTAAAGACTATACATAGCGATTTAAAGCAGATGCGCTGATAGACTGGTAGCCAATGAAGATCCTTAAGCGCCTGGGATGAAGAAGACGAGCGCAAACGAGATAGGGCTAATTTAGCGGCCATATTCTAAATACGCTGTAGTTTGCTAATCAAAGTCTCAGGGGCACCCAGAAGCAGTGCATTGCAGTAATCCAACTTACTGAGGATAATACTGCGCACAACTTCCGGTCTAGTTTCGGCCGGGAGCATGGGGAAAATTTTTCGCAGATTGCGGAGCAGAATCATACAAGTGGCGATGGTTTGATTTACAAGAGCATTCAGTTGCAGATTAGATCCGATCATCACACCCAAATTGCGGGCTGAGTCTGCCGCCGCAACTCTACTCTGGAAGGTGGGAGGCCAAAAATCTACCGGCAGAGGCAGAGAGATACGGTCGCGGGAGCAGTGCAACACCTTGTAACTTGGTCTTCCAAAATCCCTTATCCACCGCCTACAATTAGTACAAAACATGGCGGCCAGAGCCATCCTGAGCCCTAAACCCAGATCTAGTATGACCCCTATTCTACAGTCTCTACACTGGCTCTGTATAAAAGAACGGATCGACTTCAAAGCGATGACCATCTTCTTTAAAGCTTTCCATGGCTTAGGAGCTGGCTACCAAATAAGTGTGTTAATAGCCAGAGACGTTTTAATGCATGGGCAACGTGGGCTCTGGCCCAAGGCCCCAGCCTTTCAGGGGCCCCCTGGCAGAGTCAGCTCCGTTCTCCAGAGTTTTACCCTAATTACCTTGAATATTTCTTAAACAGATTAAACAGATTTAAATACTGTTTCCCTTTAATTTATTTTTATGTACCTGATGTGTGTGAGTCTAGTACAGCCATTTTGCAGAGAAATGCCGTGTTTATGTTTCATGTAATATACATAAAAAAGTTTCTTTTAGATCAAAACAAGGCCTAACATATTAGAAATGGGAGGGCGTCACCGAGATTATTTGCAGTAATATTGGTGAGCTGCTGCTGTGTTATAATATTGAAAATGCACATAACTATCCCTGAATATTAGATATAAATACATTTAGGGACTTATTTATGAGAAGTGTTGCATCGCTGTGTGAAAACAGGGAGGCGTCACTTCATAGTGCACCCTCCTAGTGACATGATTTATGCGTCATATTTACAGTGTGACGCATCATGTCGCAAGGAGTTACAGATGCGTTAGTATTTCTGAGGTATCTATAGGCGCAAAAGTGATGCATTGCTGGGGTGTGTCTAAAAATAGACGCAACTCCATCAATGTGTCCTTTCACATGGGGCAAGCCCATGTGAAAGGGCCTGCCATTAGTCTTATGCCTGCTGTGAGGCAGGTGTAAGATATTGACGCAATGGCGTCCTAGAAGTGGCGCACTGACTTCTCATAGATTTCAATGCACCACTTCTACAAGGCTTTTTGCAGGGGGAACACCCACCCTGCATACATTATACCTGGTGCAGGTATAATGTGGTGCAGGGGTTTAAAAAGAGACGCAACTGCCTAGATGCGTCACTTTATAAATAGGGTGCAACTTAGCACATTTTTCACGCTGCCGGTGCATCACTGGTGGCATAAAAGTGAAGCAAGACCTCAAAGATAAGGCCCTTAGAATTTGGACGAGTGTTCCTTTGCACTGTCAGGTCCCTAATGTAATGAAATGAAATAGTGTATTTAATAAAGCATGCAGCTACTCATGTTAGAGTGTCGTGCCGCGTGACAGCTGAAGGAAAATGTGCGTAAAGAACCCATCAGTTATTAAAAAGCCAGGTTTTTTTAAGTTCTTCCTGAAAGAGAGTAGTTCTGTGGTTGGTCTCAGAGACTCAGGGAGTCCATTCCACAATGTTGCACATAGGAAGCTGAGGAATCTGCCTCCAGTGCAGGCACAGCATATTTTAGGCACAATCGCCAGGTTGGTATTGGAAGATCTTAGGGGTATAGATGTTGTGTAGCTATTAACACTCTTATTTAGGTAGCCAGCTCCTAAGTCATGGAAAGCTTTAAAGAAGATGGTCATTGCTTTGAAGTCGATCCGTTCTTTTATGCAGAGCCAGTGTATAGAATAGGGGTCATACTAGATCTGGGTTTAGGTCTCAGGATGGCTCTGGCCGCCATGTTTTGTACTACTTGTAGGCGCTGGATAAGGGATTTTGGAAGACCAAGGTGCATGCTGATTACATACTAAAGCTTTAATGTCCCCAAAGCCTGCACCATGATCTTTCTGCTCTCAGGCGGTAACAGTGGCAGGAATTTCTTTTGCATCCGGAGTATGCCAAAGCAAGTGGCAGTTAGAGTTTGGATTTGAAAGCGCATGGAGAGTGTCTTGTCTATGACAATTCCTACTTTTTTGACTTTATCCTTTTCCGTGGGGTGGGGCGGCAGATCTTTTGGCCACCAAGAGCTCCAGTCAGGCTTTTTTGGATTACCAAAGAAAACACCTTCAGTTTTGTCCGGATTGCACTTCAGCTGATTGATATTAAGCCACTTAAAAACCTTTGTGAGGCAAGACCTAATCATTGCCCTGTCAAAGTTGGTTCCTTTTTCACATGTAAAAATCAGCTGAGTGTGATCAGCATAGGAAACAATTTTGGCGCCCTCTTTCTCTACCAGGAATGCAAGGGAAGATAGATATATATTAAAAAGAATGGAACTGAGAATGGAGCCCTGAGGGACACCTACATTCACAGCAAGAACCGGGGATGAGAGAGGGGGGCACCATATGTCCTGAGATCTATTTTCCAAGAAGGATGACATCCATGTTAAGGTGGTCCCCCCAGGCCGATGTTAACAAGCCTCTGCAGGAGCCTCTCATGTGGGACTATATCGAAGGCTGCCGACAGATCGAGCAGTATCAGAACAGCTTGCCTCCCTGGTCCAGCTTACCTCTGAGAAATTCAGTCACTTTCAGCAGAGCGGATTCAGTACTGTAGTTAGCCCTAAAACCGGTTTGGGACTCATGCAAGAGCTTCCCATCTTCAATGTGTTTTTGGAGGGCCTTGTTTGCATGTTTCTCTAATACTTTGGAGAGGGCCGGAAGAAGGGAGATTGGCCTGTAGTTGGCAGGGTCCTTCCATGTGGCATTAGTCTTTCTCGTCAGTGGAAGAATCTTAGAATTCTTCCATAATTTTGGCATGTTGCCTGAGGAGAGGGAAGCATTAAAGAGTTGGTTTACCATGGGGTTTATGGTGGGAGCTAATCGGTTCAGAATATTCGCTGGACATAGGTCAGTAGGAGAGACAGACTTAAAGATTTAGAGAAGGGTCAGTGACTCTTCAAGCTGAAACTCAGGGAAAGTTAGTAAAGATGGAGGATCCAAGAGGTAGAATTTGCTATTAGAACTAAAGTGGAAGGTCAGTTCTTCCTCTGAGAAGTTAGTGAAGGTTTGTTGGATCATGGTGATCTTTTTGTGGAAGAATTCAGCTAATTGCTTAGACCATTCTTCCATGCAATGCACTTCCTTTGTACCGGCTTTCGGGGCGGTAAAGGATTTAACTATGTTAAAGATTTCCTTATTCTTATTTTGGGCATTTTCTATCTTGTTTTGAAATAAGTTTTTCTTGGCTGCCTTCACGAGAATGTAATGAGCTTTTAAGGGGTCTTCATGCACCTTCCTGTCCTCAGGTAGATAGGATTTACACCATTTCCGTTCCATTTTTCTACAATTTCTTTAGCTAGATCTGAGGGAATCGTTAAACCATGGAGCTGGTAGGGCGAACCTCTTTGAGGAGCAGAAAACAACCGGTACCGCTGCGCCAATGTTGGTTTGGAGCCATGAATCTATTGAGAGGATGTCCGAGCAGGGGCATCCAGATAGCTCCAGTGAGGAACGACCGAGGGCATCTGCTAACATCGGTATGGATATTTTATGAAACATCCTGTAATTAGGGACCCTCTGCCCTGCGTTAGCCTGAAGGGCTGTGGCAGAGTTGGGAATGATGAATTTTAATAGGAGGTGGTCATTCCAAGAAATTGGGAAGAGGTAGGCTTACTGATATGTCAAAGTTGTGAAAGATTTGGTCTTGGGTATGGCCCTTCTCATGGGTGGCAGAAGAAATAGATGGAAACATTTTGCAGCCCTGCAGCGTCTCCAAGAAGGAATTTGTTTGAAGGTCTTTTCCATTTTCCATATATATATTGAAATCTCCTAGAATAAGGCAGTTGTTGTATTTTAGGGCCAGGGAGGTGGTGGCTGCATTAAGCGTAGTAATAAAATTTCCAATTGCACCGGGAGGTCTGTCAATCAGAAAAACAGCTATGCTATGATGGGGGATAAGGTACAGCAGAAGCCTAAAGACTCTTCGCCCTCGATATTTTCCATCAGGATGGGAGAGTAGCCTAGTTTTTTTATGGTAAATTATGGCGACACCGCCCCTTTCCCACTCGGCCGATCCCTACTAAGGGTTTTATAACCCGAATGGATAGCCGAGTGATAGTAGGGTTGGAGGCTTCATACAGCCAAGTATAAATGAGAAATAAACGATCAGGCTGTTCATCTAAAAGTAGGTCATAAATGTGTGATTCATGTTGTTGCATACAGCTACAATTTAAAAGGGTGGCCTTTCAGACCTCTGTTTTCTTATTGTTTTTACACTTATTGTTGCATTGGAGGATCTTGGGTGCGATTTCCCTGGGCTGGAGGAGAGACCAGTTGCACTTATTGCATCGAAATTCTACCTCCAAGCTCGGATCAGCCGCATAATGGTAGCCGCCTAAGGCTAAGCAGTTTTTCCCTATTGTAATATAGTGGAAGAAACTGACCGGAGGGGAATTAGGCAGCATGGCCAGTGTTGGATGCCTCCCGGTCGCTGACGGGTGCATAACGGCGCAGACGGGCTTGCCTTTAGTGCGCCGAAGGCGTGCCCTCTACACGTGTCCGTTTGAATCGGGAATATATAAGCTAATGCCTATGATGCAAACTGGATCGCTATTGCAGCTGAGGAAGCAGACACTGCGTGGGCGGATTTAAGGAGCCCAAAAGTAGCGCAACTTTCCACACAATCGTTGTATCAGCAGTGGCGGACCAGGACTAGAGGAAAAGCGAGATGCGAATTGGAGGAGCTAAGGAGGTGTAGTCAAGCAGAATCAAGTCAAGTGCCAGTGTTCGCAGGTAGGAGAAATTGTTAAAAAGCAGTAATTTAGCCACACATATACAATTTTAAAAGTATTAAAAACTTAATAGCAGGGTAGGAAACACTAAATCCTACCTCTGTCAGCTGCGCGTGTCCATTTGCATCGGGAATATATAGGCTAATGCCTATGATGCAAATGGAACGCTAACGCAGCTGAGGAAGCGGAAACGGCGTGGGAAACATGGGCTCAAATTGGATAATAAATTCAAAGCTGTTCTGAACAGGGGCCCCCAAAATATGTTTGGCCCAGGACCCCAAAATCCTTAAGATGTCCCTAACCTTATTCACCCAGGGGAAGTTTTATTTCTCTACTAAAATTGAATGAGCCATCTTGACATATTGGACTGGTCACATGTTGACATGCGTTACATTTCGGTCCGCCCCTACCCCTTAATATCTCATGCAGGATTAAAATGTAACGCATGATATCTTGTTCATCCCACTATATCCAAAACTAGTCATTCTTGTGTGTTCAGGGCCTGTGGTGTGGGATTTTGGGGAGGAGGTGTATGTGTCTTCAGGACACATGGCGAGATCTTTTCAGGCACCGAAAAGGCACAAGGAAGTTTGTGGGAATGGTTGGAGATTCTTCACAATATGGATGCAGAGTGCAGCCAGCGCCTGTATGTGAGAAGTTGGCCTGATATGTGATGTCCACTATTCTAGTGGACACCCTGTATCAGTCCAAACAACCCTTATGGTGATGGTTGTAAAGTCAACCCAATAGACCAGCTATCCTAGTGGTAGCATGGACAAAGCAGTCTTAGGCTAAACTCAAGAGGGCATGTGAAGCCAGCTGTTTTACCATATGTAACCCCTATATTACCAAGTGAAAGGACAACACACAGGTTATATATAAAATATATATGTATTTATTTCTAACACAACCCCTCTGAACTCTTTATGAGGTCAGAGGCACAAGCACATAACAAGATACTTAATTATCCTACAATAAGTTGCACAAAATACAGTAGAGCCCTAGGGGCACTTCAAACCATATATTAAAATAGTGGTATACGAACCACGGTTAACAAAAAAGGGGTGACGCTGTGTCCCTCAGAACCTGGGTATTCAATAGTTAAACAAACAATGGTTCTGTTGGGTAAGACAGATAACTTGAACAACGCTCATAAATGTAGACAAATGAAAAATAGCTCTCCGATACACAATGTACGCTTTGAGAAATAAATGCTCAAAGGACAATGTCATGAGTTCAACTTGTTATATAATAAAATTATAACAAATACTTTCCAAAAAATATCCAAATTACTGCATTCAAGGATAGATTTTCAATACATGACAAGACCGTCATACAGACATGAAGAAAAAATATTTTTTGTTGTGACTTTTTGTGAAGTTGTGCTCAATAGGTGTGATGACATATATATCAGAGAGACTGAGACTGAAGGTCCTCTGTCGGTTTACCTGAGTGAGTACATTTATATTCGGGATGCACCTATGCCCTGGGTACCTAAGGTACACTATACTGGGGCTCATAAGGTGAGTGACTTATAGGTGTATATGTGTCTAGATAAAAGGTTGGATATAGGAATACTATACCTAAGCAAGGGGTGATTACACAACCTTGCCCCAGCTGAGTGATCAGCCAGCTGTGTCAGTTTGGATAGCCAGTCAGGGGTGGCATAATACATGATGCAGCCCCTGGTAGGCCTTGGATGCACCTTTGCCCTGGGTACCCAAGGTACACTATACAGGGGGCCATAAGGTGTCCCAATGTCCAATTTGAGATGTACCTAAAGTACATGGAGTCCATTTTACAGTGAGAGCAGATAGCCTGGGGCCCTAATTAGCAGGATCCCAGGCCAACTAAGTCAAAAACCAGCTAAACACTAGGCAAAAAAATCTGGGGTAACCATAGTCAGGTATCCACCTTCCTACACTGTATACACACTGCATTTTCTTTTTCCAAATGACCGGACTCCCTCCCTACTGTCAAACCCCCCCATCTCTGAAACTGTTGGGCTAGCAATTGATTAAATGCACAATAATTTCAGTTGGAAATTGAGAGGCGCGGCATAAGATTAGATTTTGACAATATGGGTGTTATTCCAATGGTGCTATGTATGCTGTCAGATTGTAACAGGAGCCATTGAGCCCACCAGTGATCCAAGATGTTCCATCCTGAACCCCACCGAAGCACACACCACTGAGGAAGCTTCCGGTGCAATTCTCGTGACGGTTCCCCGCCGAGATATACTTGCTTTGTCCGTAATTTACCACTGGCGATACGCCCAACCTGCTGAGACGCTACCGACTAAACCTGTCGGAGCACGGAGCACGCATCCCTGAGATAGCTTCCGTTGATATTCTCATGACGGTTCCCCGCCGAGACGCAATTACTTGATCTATGCATCACTTCTCCAAGCACGTTATCTACCCGACCATCGTCACGGCACTGAGCCTGACCTGTGACTCCCTCATCACCACCGCTCAGAGCTTATTATCTTTTCCACACAGCGGACAGCACCTACGCAGGACGTGTGCTAGTGTCCCCCAGCAATAGCCAAACAGGCTTGCAATTCAGGCAATGTTATTTGTAGTCCTGATGATGATCCTTTATTTTGTATAGGATCAAAACGCCGTCAACTGTTTATGTAGTTACACACTAGGTTTCCATTGTACTACACAACTGTATTTCCTACATAAGTTTAGCTAGGTTAATGTATTACTTGCCACTAGCGGCTCGTTACTCAATTGCCTGTTAAATACCCCCTCCCTATTTTCTTGGTTTAGTCCCTTGTGTCATATGCACTGGATACAGGATTGTATCCACTGTATAATTGTTCTCCCTTTATTTGCTTATAATTTCTTCAATTGGTTACATCAGTGTCCATCTAGACACCTTTTTTCATTATAGAACAGATTCTTGTCTATAATTTATTAAGTGGTTTTGTCTTATGTTGCTTAATCAAGGACCCATGTTACTTGATAAAAAAGTCAGATTGGAACAGGGTTCAACACATTATTATTGGTGGCTTCTCTGCAGTTTTGGGAAGTAATCATCGATGAGCATGGCATCGACCCCACGGGTACCTACCACGGAGACAATGATCTTCAGCTGGAAAGGATAAAATTATACCACTATGAAGCATCAGGTATGTATCAGCTGCGATGTCTGATCACTTGTGATGTGGCGTCATGGTGCTTGACATTGGCTGAACACCTACGATTTGTTTACAATCCTTGCTGTCATATTTTCACAGGTGGTAAATATGTACCCAGGGCCACCACCATCGATCTGGAGCCAGGACCATTTGGAAGGATCTTCAGACCAGATCACTTTGTCTTTGGTAAGTGTTTGGATATTTTTAGCAATTGAGTGAATATTTCAAGTGCAGAGTTCGCAACATTCCCACAAGCTCAAGGCCCCCCAATCTTGTACTCCAAAACTGAGCTAATTGATGATAATTACAGAGTACTTCACTTTAGGTGGAGTGGCCTAGTAGCTGTGGGTCTTTTATTTCGATACAGGTGTGTCTCGTGTAATACCAGCACAAAGATAGAAGGGGGCAAGGGTTGGACTGCCGTTCCGTCAGTCTCCGTGATGATTAAAACCTTACGGGGAAAACCGAAGGGCCCACCGGTCAAACAACAGAAGAGAATCTCTCTTAGAATTCAGCAAAATAGAGAGTTATTCGGTGAGAGACTTACAGGTATACAGAAGGGCTGCTACCGTCAAAGCTCGTCGGTGCGGACTCCGCAAGGTTGCTTCGCGGAGTTAGGGGCGGGAACCGTAGTTGACAGTCTCCATGGTGATTAAATCCTACGGGGGAAAGAAACCATCGGACAAGGGGTAAATGGGATTTCTCATTTAGTAGTGTAGCAAAGTGTGGGTTGCTCGGGGAAGGAAAGGCGCTGCTACTTACAGGCACTCAGAGGGACCGCTGCAGTCAACGCTCGTCAGGGCAAACTCCGCAAGGCTGCTACGCGGAGTTAGGGGCGGGGTCAATATTTGACTGACTTGCAGGAAATAGAAGAGTTACTTGATAAATACAATGTACCGGCACCGAGCGGGTGCAACTGTCATTAGAAAGCATGATATATGCATCAAAATTAGAAAGTCATTAAAACCAGTAATTTGTCGGTAGGATTTGGTGCAGACTTGAAATATTACTCGACTCGAGCAACTCTCTCACAGGAGGTTGTACACGAGTCAAAGTCTGGTGTTTGGCGTGATATCAAAAAAGTCGCAGTGTTGGAAAAATAACAATCGAGTCCCATGGCACAGCTCGTGCACTTCTCCGACATGAGAGTGTAGACGAGCGACATCAGATCCAGTTAATGTGAAAATTACATGGAGTCCACTCGTGCACTTCTCGAACATGAGAGTGTAGACGAGTATATTCAAATACATTTAATGTTGTGCGATGCACTACCTGATCTGTACTTAGATGTGGTCACATTAGGGTGTAGATGGATATAATCAGAAGCCTAAAGTGTGGTAAACTATATTCATGAATGGCAGATGAAGGGTGAACACAACTCATCGGCAATACTCATAACATTCAACCAAGCGCTGGTAATTGTGCCAGGCTACTGTCCTGTTCATTGAGACCATTTTTTATCGAGTCTAAAAGGGACATCCATTTAGATTCTCGTGTGTTGAGAGCTGTCAGCAGGTTACCCCCTCTTCTCCCTAGGGATACTTTTTCAATGACCAGCCATCTTAAATCAGACACCATATGTCCTGCCTTTTGCCAGTGTTCTACCAGGGGCGCGCCCAACACTTTACATCGCAGTCTACTACAATGGGAAGAGATGCGAGATTTAATTTTCTGTTGGGTTTGCCCAACATATACATGATTGCATGGACATTGTACAATGTAGTTCACACTAGTCGAGTTGCAATTCGTGTAATGTTTTAGGGTGTAAACCCGTCCACCATGGGCAAATGTCTTAGTCTGAATGGTGGTATCACAAGCAGTGCAAGTGCCGCATCTGTAATGTCCTACCAAGGGAGGCAGGTTCCATAAGGTTGTAAGAGTAGGTTGACTCCCTGGTTCCAGGTAGGAATGGACCACCATATCTCGTATATTTTTAGCCCTTTTGAAGGAGTGAAGGGGTAGATGCGGTTGCTTAATCTCGTCTGCTACCAAAGACCAGTTCTTGTTGATGATTTGTTTGATCTCATTGCTCCGTGTCGAAAAAGTAGTAACACAGATAATGCCATCTAGCTGTGTTTGATTGGAGATTTCTGGGTTCAGCAGACTGTTGCGTGGATTGTACCACGCCCTCTTCCTGGCACGTCTGACCATTCGAACTGGGTATCCACGTGAGATGAGGCGCTCATTTAAGTTTGCATCATAGGCATTAGCCTATATATTCCCGATGCAAACAGACACACGTAGCGGGCACGCCTTCGGCGCACCAAAAGCAAGCCTGTCTGCACCCATCTGCACCCGTCAGCGACCCGGAGGCATCTGACGCCAGCCATGCTACCCTATTCCCCTCCGGTGAGTTTCTTCCACTATATTACAATAGGGAAAAACTGCTTAGCCTTAGGCCGCTAAAATTATGTCAGTGTACAGCGGCTGATCCGAGCTTGGAGGTAGAATTTCGAAGAATAAGTGCAACTGGTCTCTCCTCCAGCCCAGGGAAATCGCACCCAAGATCCTCCAATGCAGCAATAAGTGTAAAAACAATAAGAAAACAGGACTGAAAGACCACCCTTTTATATAGTCGCTGAATGCAACAACATGAATCACACATTTATAACCTACTTTTAGATGAACAGCATGATCTTTTATTTCTCACTGAGACTTGGCTGTCTGAAGCCTACAACCCTACTATCACCTCGGCCATCCCTTCGGATTATAAAATCCTTAGTAGGGACGGCCGAGTGGGAAAGGGGCAGTGTCGCCATAATTTACCATAAAAAACAAGGCCACTCTCCCATACCAATGGAAAACATCGAGGTCGAAGAGTCCTTAGGCTTCGGCTGTACCTTATCCCCCATCATAGCATAGCTGTTTTTCTGATTTACAGACCTCCAGGTGCAATTGGAAATGGTATTACTACGCTTAATACAGCCACCACCACCCTGGCCTTAAAATACAACAACTGCCTTACTCTGGAATATTTCAATTTATATGGACATTGGAAGGACCCTCAAACAATTTCGTTCTTGGAGACGCTGCAGGCATGCAAAATGTTTCCATCTATTTCTTCTGCCACCCATGAGAAGGGTCATACCCAAGACTAAATCTTCACAACTTTGACACATCAGTAAGCCTACCTCTTCCCATTACTTGGTCTGGCCAACTCCTATTAAAATTCATCATTCCCGACTCTGCCACAGCCCCTCAGGCAAAAGCAGGGCAGAGGGTCCCTAATTACAAGATGTTTCACAAATTTTAGAATACCGCTAGCAGACGCCCTCGGTTGTTCTTCACTGGAGCTGTCTGGCTGCCCCGGTTCGCCCTACCAGCTCCATGGTTTAACAATTCCCTCAGATCTAGCTAAAGAAATTGTAGAAAAATGGAACGGAAAAGTGTAAATCCTATCTACCTGAAACCAGAAAGGTGTTGTTGGATCATGGTGATCTTTTTGTGGAAGAATTCAGCTATTTGCTTAGACCATTCTTCCGTGCAATGCACTTCCTTTGTACCGGCTTTCGGGGCGGTAAAGGATTTAACTATGTTAAAGATTTCCTTATTCTTATTTTGGGCATTTTCTATCTTGTTTTGAAATAAGTTTTTCTTGGCTGCCTTCACGAGAATGTAATGAGCTTTTAAGGGGTCTTCATGCACCTTCCTGTCCTCAGGTAGATAGGATTTACACCATTTCCGTTCCATTTTTCTACAATTTCTTTAGCTAGATCTGAGGGAATCGTTAAACCATGGAGCTGGTAGGGCGAACCTCTTTGAGGAGCGTAAAACAACCGGTACCGCTGCGCCAATGTTGGTTTGGAGCCATGAATCTATTGAGAGGGTGTCCGAGCCAAGGCATCCAGACAGCTCCAGTGAGGAACGACCGAGGGCATCTGCTAACATCGGTATGGATATTTTATGAAACATCCTGCAATTAGGGACCCTCTGCCCTGCGTTAGCCTGAAGGGCTGTGGCAGAGTTTGGAATGATGAATTTTGGTACACAGACAAAATATCGATTTTTAAATATCGATATGCAAAAATATCGAAGTTTAAATATCGAAATACAAAAATATCGAAGGTAAGTAATATCGACAGTCTAAATATCGATATTGGTATGATATCAGTAATATCGAAGTTGTAAATATCGATGTTAATAATATCGAAATTAATAACTTTGATGTTACTAATATCAATTTTTAAATACATTTAGTGTATATTATATTGTATTTATTATGTTTTATTATTTATTTTTAATGTTATTTTATTAAATATTGTCTTTTACTACTGTAGCGGGTTGTGGGTTTATAGGGGAATAGGGTGGGAAGTAATTTAATTATGTTAAATTAATTATTAATTAGTAGGAATTATTAATTAATTAATTGAGAATTAATTTTTAATTATTTTTAATTAATTTATTAATTGATAAATATGTTCTGTAGCGGGTTATGGGTTTATAGGGGAATAGGGTGGGAAGTAATTTAATAATAATTAATTAAGTGATATATGTTTGTACACATTTTAATTAATAATTAATTGGTAATTAATTTATATTAATTAGTTAATTAATTATTATAAGTTTTTTACATATTTATAATTATTAATTAGTTGGTAATTAATTATTATTAATTATTTAATTACATTAATTATAGTAATTTTTTTTATATATAATTTATTGTTATTCCTAATTAATTAATTGTGCAAAATAATATTAATTATTAAATTAAATTAATTACAGCAAATGTGCTAATATATTTACTTTATTGTTATTGTTAATTAATAATTAATTGGTAATTAAATAATATTAATTAATTTTGGGTACAGGGGTATTTTTAGGGTTCAGGGTCAGTTTTCAGTTCATGGGTACAGGGGTATTTTTAGGGTTCAGGGTCAGTTTTCAGTTTTTGGGTAAAGGGGTATTTTTAGGGTTCAGGGTCAGTTTTCAGTTCATGGGTACAGGGGTATTTTTAGGATTCAGGGTCAGTTTTCAGTTCATGGGTAAAGGGGTATTTTTAGGGTTCAGGGTCAGTTTTCAGTTTTTGGGTAAAGGGGTATTTTTAGGGTTCAGGGTCAGGGTTCAGTTTTTGGGTAAAGGGGTATTTTTAGGGTTTAGGGTCAGTTTTGGGTTTTTGGGGTACAGGGATATTTTTAGGGTTCAGGGTCAGTTTTGGGTTTTTGGGTTAAAGTCGTACATGGTAAAAATAAAATAAATTTAAATTAAATCAATTAAATGAAATAAAAAAATATAAAATTACATTAAATTATTAAGTTTTTAATTTATTTTAAATGTATATGTATTAGTTTTAATTTTTTAATTATGTTTTAATATTTTTATTTAATATTTGTAACATTATATGTATTTTATAATTATTTTTACATTATTATTAATACATTTAAAAAAACGATATTTTTAATTTCGATATTTTTGTACTACGATATTATTTTTTCGATATTTTTGTACTTACCTTGTTACGGATAGGATTCCTATATTTTTGACTTCGATATTTTTGTTCCGATATTTTTGTATTTCGATATTTTTGATTTCGATATTTTGTCAGACATTCATGAATTTTAATAGGAGGTGGTCATTCCAAGAAATTGGGAAGAGGTAGGCTTACTGATATGTCAAAGTTGTGAAAGATTTGGTCTTGGGTATGGCCCTTCTCATGGGTGGCAGAAGAAATAGATGGAAACATTTTGCAGCCCTGCAGCTTCTCCAAGAAGGAATTTGTTTGAAGGTCTTTTCCATTTTCCATATATATATTGAAATCTCCTAGAATAAGGCAGTTGTTGTATTTTAGGGCCAGGGAGGTGGTGGCTGCATTAAGCGTAGTAATAAAATTTCCAATTGCACCGGGAGGTCTGTCAATCAGAAAAACAGCTATGCTATGATGGGGGATAAGGTACAGCAGAAGCCTAAGGACTCTTCGCCCTCGATATTTTCCATCAGGATGGGAGAGTAGCCTAGTTTTTTATGGTAAATTATGGCGACACCGCCCCTTTCCCACTCGGCCGATCCCTACTAAGGGTTTTATAACCCGAATGGATAGCCGAGTGATAATAGGGTTGGAGGCTTCATACAGCCAAGTATAAATGAGAAATAAACGATCAGGCTGTTCATCTAAAAGTAGGACATAAATGTGTGATTCATGTTGTTGCATACAGCTACAATTTAAAAGGGTGTCCTTTCAGGCCTCTGTTTTCTTATTGTTTTTACACTTATTGTTGCATTGGAGGATCTTGGGTGCGATTTCCCTGGGCTGGAGGAGAGACCAGTTGCACTTATTGCATCGAAATTCTACCTCCAAGCTCGGATCAGCCGCATAATGGTAGCTGCCTAAGGCTAAGCAGTTTTTCCCTATTGTAATATGGTGGAAGAAACTGACCGGAGGGGAATTAGGCAGCATGGCCAGTGTTGGATGCCTCCCGGTTGCTGACGGGTGCATAACGGCGCAGACGGGCTTGCCTTTAGTGCGCCGAAGGCGTGCCCTCTACACGTGTCCGTTTGCATCGGGAATATATAAGCTAATGCCTATGATGCAAACTGGATCGCTATTGCAGCTGAGGAAGCAGACACTGCGTGGGCGGATGTAAGGAGCCCAAAAGTAGCGCAACTTTCCACACAATCGTTGTATCAGCAGTGGCGGACCAGGACTAGAGGAAAAGCGAGATGCGAATTGGAGGAGCTAAGGAGGTGTAGTCAAGCAGAATCAAGTCAAGTGCCAGTGTTCGCAGGTATGAGAAATTGCTAAAAAGCAGTAATTTAGCCACACATATACAATTTTAAAAGTATTAAAAACTTAATAGCAGGGTAGGAAACACTAAATCCTACCTCTGTCAGCTGTGCATGTCCATTTGCATCGGGAATATATAGGCTAATGCCTATGATGCAAATGGAACGCTAACGCAGCTGAGGAAGCGGAAACGGCGTGGGAAACATGGGCTCAAATTGGATAATAAATTCAAAGCTGTTCTGAACAGGGGCCCCCAAAATATGTTTGGCCCAGGACCCCAAAATCCTTAAGATGTCCCTAACCTTATTCACCCAGGGGAAGTTTTATTTCTCTACTAAAATTGAATGAGCCATCTTGACATATTGGACTGGTCACATGTCGACATGCGTTACATTTTGGTCCGCCCCTACCCCTTAATATCTCATGCAGGATTAAAATGTAACGCATGATATCTTGTTCATCCCACTATATCCAAAACTGGTCATTCTTGTGTGTTCAGGGCCTGTGGTGTGGGATTTTGGGGAGGAGGTGTATGTGTCTTCAGGACACATGGCGAGATCTTTTCAGGCACCGAATAGGCACAAGGAAGTTTGTGGGAATGGTTGGAGATTCTTCACAATATGGATGCAGAGTGCAGCCAGCGCCTGTATGTGAGAAGTTGGCCTGATATGTGATGTCCACTATTCTAGTGGACACCCTGTATCAGTCCAAACAACCCTTATGGTGATGGTTGTAAAGTCAACCCAATAGACCAGCTATCCTAGTGGTAGCATGGACAAAGCAGTCTTAGGCTAAACTCAAGAGGGCATGTGAAGCCAGCTGTTTTACCATATGTAACCCCTATATTACCAAGTGAAAGGACAACACACAGGTTATATATAAAATATATATGTATTTATTTCTAACACAACCCCTCTGAACTCTTTATGAGGTCAGAGGCACAAGCACATAACAAGATACTTAATTATCCTACAATAAGTTGCACAAAATACAGTAGAGTCCTAGGGGCACTTCAAACCATATATTAAATAGTGGTATAAGAACCACGGTTAACAAAAAAGGGGTGACGCTGTGTCCCTCAGAACCTGGGTATTCAATAGTTAAACAAACAATGGTTCTGTTGGGTAAGACAGATAACTTGAACAACGCTCATAAATGTAGACAAACGAAAAATAGCTCTCCGATACACAATGTACGCTTTGAGAAATAAATGCTCAAAGGACAATGTCATAAGTTCAACTTGTTATATAATAAAATTATAACAAATACTTTCCAGAAAATATCTGAATTACTGCATTCAAGGATAGATTTTCAATACATGACAAGACCGTCATACAGACATGAAGAAAAAATATTTTTTGTTGTGACTTTTTGTGAAGTTGTGCTCAATAGGTGTGATGACATATATATCAGAGAGACTGAGACTGAAGGTCCTCTGTCGGTTTACCTGAGTGAGTACATTTATATTGGGGATGCACCTATGCCCTGGGTACCTAAGGTACACTATACTGGGGCTCATAAGGTGAGTGACTTATAGGTGTATATGTGTCTAGATAAAAGGTTAGATATAGGAATACTATACCTAAGCAAGGGGTGATTACACAACCTTGCCCCAGCCGAGTGATCAGCCAGCTATGTCAGTTTGGATAGCCTGTCAGGGGTGGCATAATACATGATGCAGCCCCTGGTAGGCCTTGGATGCACCTTTGCCCTGGGTACCCAAGGTACACTATACAGGGGGTCATAAGGTGTCCCAATGTCCAATTGGAGATGTACCTAAAGTACATGGAGTCCATTTTACAGTGAGAGCAGATAGCCTGGGGCCCTAATTAGCAGGATCCCAGGCCAACTAAGTCAAAAACCAGCTAAACACTAGGCAAAATAATCTGGGGTAACCATAGTCAGGTATCCACCTTCCTACACTGTATACACACTGCATTTTCTTTTTCCAAATGACTGGACTCCCTCCCTACTGTCAAACCCCCCCCATATCTGAAACTGTTGGGCTAGCAATTGATTAAATGCACAATAATTTCAGTTGGAAATTGAGAGGCGCGGCATAAGATTAGATTTTGACAATGTGGGTGTTATTCCAATGGTGCTATGTATGCTGTCAGATTGTAACAGGAGCCATTGAGCCCACCAGTGATCCAAGATGTTCCATCCTGAACCCCACCGAAGCACACACCACTGAGGAAGCTTCTGGTGCAATTCTCGTGACGGTTCCCCGCCGAGATATACTTGCTTTTCCGTAATTAACCACTGTCGATACGCCCAACCTGCTGAGACGCTACCGACTAAACCTGTCCGAGCACGGACTTGTGTCTCCCTCATCCATCCCAACAATAGCACGCATCCCTGAGATAGCTTCCGTTGATATTCTCATGACGGTTCCCAGCCGAGACGCAATTACTTGATCCATGCATCACTTCTCCAAGCACGTTATCTACCCGACCATCGTTACGGCACTGAGCCTGACCTGTGACTCCCTCATCACCACCGCTCAGAGCTTATTATCTTTTCCACACAGCGGACAGCACCTACGCAGGACGTGTGCTAGTGTCCCCCAGCAATAGCCGAACAGGCTTGCAATTCAGGCAATGTTATTTGTAGTCCTGATGATGATCCTTTATTTTGTATAGGATCAAAACGCCGTCAACTGTTTATGTAGTTACACACTAGGTTTCCATTGTACTACACAACTGTATTTCCTACATAAGTTTAGCTAGGTTATTGTATTACTTGCCACTAGCGGCTCTTTACTCAATTGCCTGTTAAATACCCCCTCCCTATTTTCTTGGTTTAGTCCCTTGTGTCATATACACTGGATACAGGATTGTATCCACTGTATAATTATTCTCCCTTTATTTGCTTATAATTTCTTCAATTGGTTACATCAGTGTCCATCTGGACACCTTTTTCATTATAGAACAGATTCTTGTCTATAATTTATTAAGTGGTTTTGTCTTATGTTGCTTAATCAAGGACCCATGTTACTTGATAAAAAAGTCAGATTGGAACAGGGCTCAACACATTATTATTGGTGGCTTCTCTGCAGTTTTGGGAAGTAATCAGCGATGAGCATGGCATCGACCCCACGGGTACCTACCACGGAGACAATGATCTTCAGCTGGAAAGGATAAAATTATACCACTATGAAGCATCAGGTATGTTTCAGCTGCGATGTCTGATCACTTGTGATGTGGCGTCATGGTGCTTGACATTGGCTGAACACCTGCGATTTGTTTACAATCCTTGCTGTCTGATTTTCACAGGTGGTAAATATGTACCCAGGGCCACCACCATCGATCTGGAGCCAGGACCATTTGGAAGGATCTTCAGACCAGATCACTTTGTCTTTGGTAAGTGTTTGGATATTTTTAGCAATTGAGTGAATATTTCAAGTGCAGAGTTCGCAACATTCCCACAAGCTCAAGGCCCCCCAATCTTGTACTCCAAAACTGAGCTAATTGATGTTAATTACAGAGTACTTCACTTTAGGTGGAGTGGCCTAGTAGCTGTGGGGCTTGGAGATGATGCTTCCGGTTGTCTAGTGGCATTGGCTGCCCTGTGAAGCATGGTCACAGCTTCCAGTAAAACAAATTCTTTAAGGGTGGTATTTGCATGCACTGTTAAGAAGACTGCTCATCTACGCACAGAGATCGTCTATTAAAATTATACTACATGTAAGTGTATTCAACATCAGAAAGTAGCCCATCTTGCAGGGATGTTGCGCCTAAGGAATAGGACTTAATACTGCTTGAGTGATCCTACCTGGTATTTGTGGGTACATGTGCTTTCCCATGGTGTCTCAAACCTTTTCTGGTATATGCTATTTTGATTCTGAGAATAATCCCACGCTGCTGACAGTGTTGTGCTAGTGACTCCATAAATTAGGTCGACTGTAGTGACCACCTTATTTAAGGTTACTGGCAGTGATAAGCTCTGTGCATCAGGGAGAGTCCCGAATAGTAATGTAAGAAGCTGTCAATCTGGAATGCTCTACGTAAAACATCAGTGCTCTAATGCCCCAGGCACAAATATACTACTTTGTGAAGTTTCCCCACGCCACTTGACTTAAACCTCGTTAGTTTAAAGTGTTTTGCCCATTCAAGCATTTTTAAGTCGAGAATGCAAGACCTCTTGTATATAGTTTAGTATACACTTATGATCCAGCTGCTTACCATCAACAGATAATTCAACATTATATACTCACCTGGGTCCATACACGCATTTTTTTTTTTTTTTTTTGGTGTTCAAATCTGCTTTATTGATAAGAGTATAGAAGGATACACAGCTTGAGGTGCCCACAACCCGGAGGCCGGCAGCAATAGTGAAGCAACAATACACAGCCTAGTAGCCGGCATCCCGGGGGCCCGGCGGCACATCACATGAATAGAGCTTTTCACAACACTGTCCGGTGGAGCAGACCAAGGAAGGATGTGCTGCAGTCAAACAGGTTTTGTGCGAGCAGGAAGGGAATCCCACTCCTATTTTTTGTAACAAGTAAAACAAAAACCAAGAAATAAGGAAAAAAAAAAGAAAATGAAATCCCCAACTTCTCAACGAGGTTACGTGTAATCGGTGGTGCATTACCGTGCGACAATAATGAATGGTAGTGGTGTAGTGTGGTGGCTCTGCTAGGTGCCAGTGTGCGGGGCGGTGAGTGTCCCAGGCTCAAAGACCTAGATCAGTGGTAGTCCGTGGGGCAACAGTGCGGAGCTTCTAGTGGTATGCAGGACAGCACTCTCCGGATGGAGGGGGGGACACCCTTCAGCGCATCTGAGGGGGAATATAGTCATAGGAAGGGGGAGGCGAGGGTGGCAGTGCCGTGGGGACTAGGGCCACACGCCCTACGAGGAGACTGCAGGGGCACAGGGGTCCCTCAAATGGAGGGAAACAGCATGTGTCTTCCATAGCCAGGTATCAATAGGGTAGGCAGAAGTGTCAATGTGACTGGGGAGCGATGGGCTCATCGCCCGACATTGTATCAGCGTCCGAACGTTTGAGCAGGTAGTGTACCAGCGGGTCCCAAACGTTCCTAGGTCTACTTGTGAGAGGCAATAATTCAGAAAAGGTGGTGTGCTGCTCCTGGCAATATGTTAGGTCGGTTAGCCAATCTTTGAACTTGGGCGCTCTGCCTCTGCTCCAGCGGCAAGCGACACGTCGCTTGGCTAGGAGGAATGCTATGTCGACGAATTTTCTGCATTCCTTAGGTATGTGCTTCGTGTATCCAAGGATGGCAACCAGAGGGTCCGCAGGAATCTCCTCATCCACCATCTGTGCAACAACCTCGATGACCTGTCGCCAGTAGTCAGCAACCCGGGGGCAGGACCATGCCAAGTGGAGAAAGTCAGCATGTTCTGCTCGACATCGTTCACAGCGGTCACTATCGGCCAGCCCGAATCTGTATTTCCGGACCGGTGTGTAGTAGACCCTCTGCAGATATTTATAATGTATTATTTTCAACCTTCAGCTGGCAGAGATGCGGGAAGTCAATGTACAGCAGTATTTCCATTGGTCGTCCGAGACCTCGGTGTCAAGTTCCGCTGACCAGTGCAGTCTGGCAGCAGAGACCGGTGGGGGAGCAGCTCCGCGATATTGGCGGTAGAGCCCAGAGACTAGATGGGCCCCATCTTGTGATTCCAGGAGGTGGTGTAGCGGTGGTAAGCTCGCAGGTTCAGCAGGGTAATCTGGAAGGATGTCCCGCATCCCCGCGCGCAAACGAATATAGTAAAATAGCTCAAGGGGCGTGTGGGCAACGCGCAGAGGAGCCGCCGGGCGATGCGTCGCCACGCGTCTAGGGTGCAGGAGATCGAGGTATTCGCTGTGGAGATGGAAGTCTCGGGACAATGTATCAGGCCGTTCAATGGGAGTGGGTGTGCTATCCAATCTTCCACTGCTATGTGAGGCATGAAGGGGGTAGGAGCCATCCAGTGGTAGGCAAAATGCGCTTGTGCGCACAGGTAGTACGCCTCGAAATCAGGGATGTCGAAGCCGCCTTGGTCATAAGGAAGGGTCAGCGTGGACCACTTTAGCCGGGGAGATTTGCCACCCCAAAAGAGTCTGCGCAGTTCGGCGCGGAGCGTCCTGAAGAAGAAAGCGCCTGGGTAGTAGGGGATATTCAGGAAAAAGTACAGAAAGCGGGGCAATATCACCATCTTTATGAGGGAGGCCCTCCCAGCCATGGAGAGAGGCATCGTGATCCACCTGTCAACGGAGGCGGTCAGTTTGGTTATGGCTACTCCATAATTGGAGCGAAGTGTCTCATCTTTATCTCGTGCCACACGGATCCCCAAGTAACGAGTAACGAAGATCATCTTGGCACCACACCAACGGGTAATCCAGAGGGAAAGCACTCACCGCATCAGTAAGGGGAAAAAATTGTGATTTGGACCAGTTTATATGAACACCTGACAGTCCTCCGAAAAGGACGAACTCACGGAGTAGGGGGTTAAGGTGTAGCTCCGGGAACTTGACATATAGTGTGATGTCATTCGCATAGAGGGACACATCGATTTGCCGCTGCAAGCATTGAATCGCTCCCTCTCGGTGTAATTGGCGCAGGCGGCATGCTAGTGGTTCGACCGCAATAGCAAACAATAGGGGTGAGAGCGGGCACCCCTGGCGGGTGCCTCTCGTGAGACTGATGGGTGACGATAGCTTCCCATTGATCAGCACTCTTGCCGTGGGGTCCGTGTAGAGGAGGCGCACCCAGGCTAAGAACAGTTTAGGGAACCCCATGCGTCCCAGGACCAAAAAGAGGTAGGGCCACTCGACAGAGTCGAACGCCTTGGTGGCGTCCAGGAAAACAGCCGCCACTGGGACATCAGGATGGACCGAGCGAAGCAGAGAAAAAAGGGTGCGTAGATTATGGGAAGTGGATCTACCTGCCACGAAGCCAGATTGGTCGGGCAGGACGATTCTAGTCATTAGCAGAGAGAGTCTCGTGGCGAGAACTTTGGCAAGGATCTTCACATCACAATTTAGAAGGGAGAGTGGACGGTAAGAGTCACAGGAAGTGGGGTCCTTACCAGGTTTCAGAAGGGAGGTGATGACCACTTCGCGCATAGATCGGGGTAACATTCCATCAGCTAATGATTCAGTGAAGACTTCGCTAAGCACGGGTGCCATAATATCAATATAAGCTTTGTAGAATTCGGCTGGGATGCCATCGAGCCCTGGGGCCTTCCCATTCTGGAGGGACATAATGGCCTCGCGAACTTCCTCGAGGTCAAAAGGCGCCGCTAGGAACTCCCTATCGCCATCACTGAGCCAGCATAGTGCTACGTCGTTCATATAGTCAGCGTATGGAGCATCCGCTTCTGCTTTGGAAGTATATAGTGTGGAATAGTGCCTCGTGAATGCGGTCAGTATCTCATCCGATTCTCCAGTGACAGTGCCAGTCTCAACTGTAAGCTCTAATATGGTGTTGTGTTCTCGTGGCGCGCGCGTGAGTGAGGCCAGCACCTTACCAGGTCTATCCCCCTCACAGTACTTCCGGGCCACCCAGTGTTTGCCCCGGTACTTCGCCTCCCTGGCAGCCTCCTCCTCATACTTGGATAGTGTGTCCCTAAAGGTCATCTGTATGTGTGGGTCATCCCCCGCCACCATTTGGAGCTCTAGTGATCGCAGCTCACTTTCCAATGTGGTAATGGTACGTAGAATATCCCGCAAGACCCCGTGGCTCTTAGAAATGCAGAAGCCCCTAATAGTGACCTTGAAAGCCTCCCATATGTGTTCCACTGACTCCACTGAGCCCTTGTTTCTGGGGAAAAAGTCCCTGATCTCCTCACCCAGCTCTGTGCGAAAAAGCTCATCAAGGAGCGTATCTGGGCTCAGCCTGTACTGCGGTCTTGGAGTATCCCACCCAGGGGTGCGGAACTGCAGTCTAACAGGGCTGTGGTCTGAATAGGTTCTAGGCAAATGGTCGACTTCTAACAGTTCCCTAGTGATGCCCCGGGTTACCAAAAAATAATCCAGGCGCGCCCAGGTCCCGGTGTGATGTGTAAAGTGCGTGCCCTCCCATCCGTGGGGATGTAGCTGTCGCCAGGCGTCAAACAGCCCACCCTCCTCCACCACTCCCTCCAAAACCTCTCTAGCTCGGGGCTTGTAGGAGTTAACACCATCTGCCCTATCTAGCGATGGTACCAGGGCCAGATTAAAATCACCACCCCATATGACATGTCTCGCCCCGATCGAAACAATTTTGCCCCACAGTGTGGAAAAAAAAACAGGTGAGTCAACATTCGGTGCATACATTGAGACAAATAGATAGGTGTCACGTCCCACTCTCCCCCACAACAAAACATACCTCCCCTCGCTGTCCGCCTCCTCCCCCATGTGATGGAAAGGTACACCACGGGCGACAAGAATCGCCACACCTCTGGCATAAGACGAATAGGAGGAAAAAGCTCGGGTTCCCGCCCATTTCAGTCCAAACGGGGCGTTCCTGCGCACGGGCATGTGTGTCTCTTGCAGCAAAGCTACCTGTATATGGTGTCTATTCAAGTAGGCAATAACATTTCTGCATTTCCGAGCATCATTCAACCCCCGAACATTCCATGAGAGACATGTCAATCGCGCGGTCGAGTTCACAGCAGCCATGGGCACATCGACAGTAAAGAAGAAGGCGCCCAATCGGGCCAAAGCATGGAGTCACTCCCACACCAGAAGCGCCAGATTCCACACCAGACCAGTCTATGTATACACAGTTTGTGCAACGGTAACCTCATGTAGTCCAATCCCCCCCCACCCACCCCAGCACCCCAAACATGCCAGCGGCCACGAAATACCCAAAAAACTGCCCCCCCTAACCCCCCTCCCCCCCAACTTCAGAGTGGCAAATAGCCAAACAGACAATAGGTCAGCGGGGAACACCCAACAGGGGACCATCTGAAGGTGCGCGCTGCCACTATCCGGCCCGTAGCTCCAGTCTGTACCGCCCTTGGTGGAGGCTAGGGCCAAGAGAGCGGTCCTTGGTATACGTTACCACGGGGGGTGCGATGTCCAGCAAGTCCGATTCTCGTGTTTCTGCCCATCTCCCAAATGGTGAATCAGCGCCGACCAGCAGGTAAGGACATTGTTGTCTGAGGTCGAAGTCATTAAAGGCAATTAATCCTCTTGGCGTTCAGGAGGCAAGTCATTATTCTCTAGGTCGTCCTCAGGCACCTGGTCGTCTCTGCGGGCTCTCCGGATGGATTTAAAGTAGTCCTCGGCTTTCTGCGGGTTGGTGAAGAAGCGCTGTTTGCCCTGGTGAGTAACCCTCAGCTTTGCCGGATACAAAAGTGCATAGTCTATCTGGGCTTCCCGCAGTTTCTTTTTTATCGGAAGGAATTTGCGCCGCTCATCCTGAACCATCGGTGTAAAATCAGGATAGATGGGGAAGGTGATGCCCTCATACCTCAGCGATCTTTGTGTCCGGGCTGCTCGAAGGGCCGTGTCGCGGTCTCGGTAATTCAGAAGCCGAGCAATTATGGGTCTCGGTGGCAGGCCAGGCTGGGGCATAGGCGCCAGCGATCGATGAGCCCGTTCCACTATGAACTGGGATGAGAAGGCGTCCTCCCCGATAGAGCCCTTGAGCAATTTCTCCACATAGAGCTCCATTCTGCCCGTGGCAGTAGTTTCCGGCACATTAGTAATGCGGACGTTGTTTCGGCGGCTTCGTGCTTCCAAGTCCTCATTCTTTGCCGCAATAATGCGGAGGAGGTTATCCATTCTCGACAACTGCGTCGCGTGGGTCGCAGCGGCGTCGGTGTTGTCGGAGATTCTTTGTTCCGCAGTTGTAAGGCGCTCCTCATGGCGGTCCACTTTATGGACTAAGGCGTCTAGCCGGGCCGTGACTCCGTCCACCTTCTCCACCACAGTAGCGAAGCCCTGCCGCATTTCCTGTAGTAGGTTTGTAATGTCCGCAGCAGGGGCAACAGGTGGGGCAGGTTGCGGGGGCGGCTCGCTGGGACCCGGGTGCATCTGTGTCGATGTGTTGCCCTTGCGAGAGCTATCAAAGCTCAGTTTAGGCTGACGAGTGTCCGGACGCCCCATGGCAGTGCCCCCAAGTAGGTGAGGGTCCAGATGGCGCAGCAAAGGTGGTAGGAGCCAAACGGGCGGCCAGCAGCCAGCTGCACGACAGGAGGGGCTCTAGGTCAGAGCTCAGCAGCAGCACGTAGTATGTGCAGTATCACCGGTAGCGCCGTGTGGCCAGTAAGTGTATGAAGGCAGTAGCCGCCCGCCCTGCCCCCAGCAGCAGCCCCAGGTACCTGTCAGCCAACGTGTGAGTCGAGGCACCTGTCCTCGTGTCGAGCCTCCGGATCGATTCCAGGGAGCACGCCCCACCAGCCGTTATCAGGTGCAATGCAGCTCGTCAGGGAGCACCGCGGAGGAAGGGCAGTCAGGCCTCCCGACTGCAGTCGTCTGCGTTGCCAATTCCCGAAGGACTCGTGGCGCCTCGCGGGCAAGTAGCGCCGTCAGTGGCAAGGGGACCTCACGCAGATGTGGCAGCTCCGTCTTCTGGTCGCTGAAGCCGGTGGCCAAAGCTGGCGGGTAGTGTCACCAAGCTCCGGGTCCGCGGCGACAATGGGGATAGGCTCGGCGGGCCAGCAAGGCCGAGGCAGCAGGCGTCCCGGTAGGAGCAGGTCGCACGCCGTGCCGGCGAGACTGTGCCTGGGAGGGGACCAAACGTAGGATTGTAGGTTCCGCTCACCCTCTCGACCTCCACAGTGTTCCGGCTCGGAGGGGTGAGGCAGGCAAGGGCACTGTGCGGCCTGGTCACCTCGTGGCAGGCCCCGGGGTCGCGTAGCTGCAGTAGCCGGGCTCCCTCCTCAGCGAGCTCCAGGGCAGGTGTCGGGCAATTTTCGGGAGCTCGTATCTCCGGCTCTGAGGCCAGCAGCCGCCCCAAACTTCGACCGAGTGCAGGGAGCACCCTCTTGATGCAGGAACCGGGCTTCTGGGGGTAACACGGCACCCCGTGGCAGCGGATCAATGTAGGATCAATGTCCAAGGAGCGGGAGCTGCTGGTCTAGGCAGCCATTCCGCAAGCGCGCCCTCTAGCGCCCTGGGCCCATACACGCATTTCACAACAAACTGGTAATAACCGCTGGGGTCATGTTTTTATTTATTTCTTGCCATACCAAGATTAGTAATCTCTGGCTGCTAACTAATCTTTCACTAATCAAACAGTTCTTCTCCTCTGGTCGATGGATCATTAGTTGAACTAGTTGATGGTGATATGACATAAATCAACTTACTTGCAGATATTAAATGATCACAGAGTTGGGAAGTGTTTTAAATCTTTATCTAAGACATTATTTCATGTGAACCACTTACAAAGTACAGAACAGTTTCCATCTATTCTTAAGAAGGAAGATTCATTAAATCAAGTGTAATCATTTATACTATGCAATGACATTCCATGGAAAGGAGAAGATAGAGAGGAAATGACATAACCACATGACAGACATATAATTAGAATTACCAAGTGTGATGTGAAAATCAACCCCCTTGCGAAGGGGCTGGGAAGGGTCCCCAAGGAAGATCTGGCGACCAAAGGCTTCAGGACAGGACAGATGATCTCTCTATCACTGACGCTTGTGTAGCCCCCTCCCTGACACTCTCTTCCTCCTCGAGATTCTTCTGTGATCTTCTTCTACATTAATTCGCTTAAGATATATAGTTATGCAATTTGATTCTTCTTCAGCATCTCTCGTCACTCCAACAGCATCTCGGTCTCTGCAGCATTCAGCATCAACTTCTCTCTAACTAACTAAGAACTACCTCAATTATACTCTATAATATTCATGTACCACACAAAATTGTTTCAATATCATTAAACTCCTAACTCTGATTGGGCAGGCAAGGGGAGGTGATCATCCCACCATGCTTACATATCACACTTTTCAGTTAGCTCTTTGTTGATAAACTCATCCCCTTAATTCTTTATTCAAACTTTATTTCCAACCCACATTCACATTATTTTTGCAACATTTATAATAGCTTCCACAGTTTCTGAGATCCTGCTGAACTCTTCACCACTTGGTTCCCAGGCCAGGACACTCAGTGGCATTGGTTTGTATTCAAGTTTATAGTCATTATTCAAGATTCACTCACAATAGGCATGCGCAGATGAACATTTCAGTCACATGATTCTGCTTACTTCTGTCACACTCGAGAGGCCCAAAGGTGCACAAATAATAAAGTCAGAAAGACAGATGTTATTTTCAAGAATAAATGGTTTCACTGTATACCACCTATCTCTATTCTAACCCCATTTACTTATTAATACTTTCCCGCATTAAAACAACTTGTTTTAGTTTCCAGCAAGCAGATGACAAGCATGTGCATTTCAAAGAAGCAATCTTGTCAGCAACTGCGCAAGTGCAAGAAATTCTCTCCATGCGAAAGTACGTCATACTACGTAGATGCAGTAGACGCATGCATACTAAAGATTTTCAGTTAGCGGCCATTTTATAATCTCACTCGAGTTACTTGTTAGTGTAACACATAGGCAAGCTTCATCTTCTTTAGTGTAGTCTGTTGTGCATATTAATTTGCACAATACAAGGTTAATTACGGGGTTAAAAGTTACATGAGATGATTGCGTCCAAGCAAGTCTCTTTTCTACGAGTCCTTGCTCCATCAATTTTATGTGTATGTACATTGTGGGCTCTGGAAATCAGCCCTAGGACTTGTCTGCTTCCGCTTAGGGACTTTTTTCAGTTCAACTGCCTCTATTTAACTGTCTTGATAGAAAAAGACCAGTAGAGGTCAGTAAAATACCAGAATTGATTTCTGATGAGGGTCTTTATCTTTATTTTACTGGCAACTGCCTCTATTTTTCTTTTTTGATAGAAAACGACCAGCAAAGGTCAGTAAAATACCAGAATTATTTTAGGATTCTCTAGATTCGAATCCATAGAAATTGTCTTCCATGAGCACCCGTAGACAATAATATTTATTCAAATCTTGTATTTTCACTGACATGACCAACAAAGGCCTCGATTTTATATTAAAAAAAGAGCATTTTCTGCTGAAAGGCAATATTTTGTTCCATGTGTTCCCATACCTGGTGTGTCACGCAGTTTGGTGCTTACTTACCCTCCATGTTAAAGAACAGTAGATGTTTCAGCACTCAGGCTAATGTGCTGCATAGCTAAATACATATAAGGTCTCAAAGGCGAGACCGATTGCATTGCAAATGCTTGTTAATCTTCTCTTCACCACCCGCCTTATAAAGAGAAATGTCCTTAGGGTAGGTGAGGGGGATTTTTTTTCCTTTCTGGATCCTTTAATGTCTTCCTTGCAAGTACTTTCGGCGTAGCTGAAGGCCCACCCACCATTTTTTGGCAAGTACAGGATAGCAGATGATGAAGCATGACACCCAGATTGGTGTGTGAGGGCATTCCGTATATTTTTATAAATATTTCAGGGTCCTGTATATTAACATCTGGGGTATAGGTGTGTCCTCAAGTAAAGAGGAATTATCCTATAACGGCGGCACAGAAACAATTCACTTAGCCTCAGACTGGACATATTTGCCTGTTGTGATAGCAATATTCATTTTGGAAAAAGAAAACATAGGAATTCTAACATCCTCTCTCATTCCGTCTACTTTTCTGATTGTAAGGGTTTGTTGAGAATTAAATATGAATTATTAGCTTGTTGTCATGCTGCTTCTGCATTCTAAACATGGAATTGAAAAAGTGGCGCGAACAATGCAGCCAATTTACAACGTGATGCATCTAGGGAGATATGTCACGTTGTAAAGCCCTGCATCACATTGTACCTGCACCAGGTATAATGTACGCATGTTGGGCGTTCCCACGCATAAAGCCATGTAGAACTAACGCAATGAAGTTTACAACCGTTCACTGCGTCACCCTACGTCTTCACTGCATGAAAACCCCTACGCCTGCTCAGACAAAGTGTAAGGAATGACACAGGGCTTTTTGTATGGGACTCACTTATCTGTTGTGGCATTTTGCTGGAGTTGCATCACTTTCATGAGCAACTCCAGCAATGCATCACTTTTGTGCCAACAGATGCGTCTGTATTTCTGAAAAATCTGTTAATCCTTGCACTATGGAGCACTGTATTGTAAATACAGCGGATCCAAGGTGGCACAGGACATTTGGCACTGGTGCAAGAAAACTGACAAATCTATGCAGATCCATCAGTTACTTGTAAATCTGCCCCTTTTTGTTTTGTTTTGTCATGGTTTTTGCAACACATTATTGTTCAGAATTCTGCTGGGTCATCATCAATCTAAACGAAAACCTTGTCTAACAAAATGTTGTTTTGGTCTCATAGAAGAACACATTTCTATAATACTCCCTGGCATTGAAGGGAATTCTGAAAGGGCAGCAAGCTGTAAGCCAAGTGGTTCTGTCATTAGCTGCCAGGCTCTTGCCTCTGGGAAAGAAAGCGAGAAAGAAAAAGGAAAGCAAGAAGGAATATAAGAAAGCGGAAGGCAAGGAAGAAAAAGAGGAAGGAAGGCAAGAAAGAAAGAAATGAAAGGCATAAAAGAAAGGCAGTGGAAGGCATGAATGAGGAAGGCAAAGAAGAAGAAGGAAAGAAGGAAAAAAGAGGAAGTCAAGAAAGAAAAAGCAAGAAAGAAAGAAATAAGGAAAAGATGCCAAAAAAAGAAAGAAGGGAAGAAAGACAAAGAAAGAAAGAAGCAAACAAAGAAAGGGGAATGAAAGAAGGAAGGAAAGAAAGACAAAGAAGGAATTACAGACAGGGTTACAAATATAGATCACCCTCATCAGATTATATTCAGAGTTCATGTGAGCTGCTGGTTTGGCATGAAAAAGCAGTATTCAAATAAATAAAGGCCATTTCAAAAGGAATTGACAACAGCATTCGCAGGAGACAGGAACTGATATAGCTACAATGTGCCCTGTGCTCTCTTCTGATAGAAAGCATCCTGCTATCACATCAGGGTCTACAAACATAAGGCGACAATAAAGTAATAATAAAGTTAAAAGCACCTGGAAAGCGCACCTGGTAATTTCGCAGCACAGGACTCTGTGCAGCACTACAAGGGCCCGGCCATCTTGTGGACATCAGCGTCAGTAAGAGACAGGGCAGGGCCTCCTACCTGGACTCTGAGCCATGCAATCTCTGAGATTGAAGGTGTTGTAGTAATTATCTTCTGTTTAGTTTTACTGTGTCTGGAATGGGGAAATGATCAAACCAGTCCTGTGGGTGTCACTGTGCAACCTAAACTCCCCAAGCTTCCCAAACGGACAAATCACGCGGCCGTGAACTGTGTAACAATTGAGATCGTCACTAATTGAAGAAGTGGAGAATGTCTTAAAAACATAAATAAAGAGAATATTGCTAAAGGGGGAAAGGTCCGAGATTTATTTAAGATGAAATGCAGGCCACAGAAAAACCCAACCATAGCCGCAGCTGACCCCGTTTCTACCATGGCGTCACCTTCCACACTGGATCCAGACAAAAAATCCACTTCTATTCTGACCGCAAGAAGGAACCCCAAAGTCAATCTTATTACAATGCTCAAATAGGTATGCTGCACTACATGAGGTTTACGATTCAACTCTCCACCCACAGACTGTTACAGTGCCTTGTCCAGATTCCCCCCCCATATGATCCCTCCACTCTCAGTGAAGCAATTGGTTTAATTTCTGCCTTAAGAGAAGTTGCTAACTTGAAGGAAATTCTTTTGGACGTGGTTAAATAGCTCAGCAACTTGCCTGGGATCTTATAATTCTAATCATAGCTGTTCTATAGCGTTCAGACTTCACGATCCTTCCTAGGACAAAGACTACAATGAGAGCACCCGTGGCTTCTCTTGAATCTGCTTCCTTCCCTCGAACATCTGTGCAAAGTCAATGGAATACTCACTGTGGCAGTTTGGGCCGAGGTTCGGATATTAGAGTTGCCCTGTACCCACCTATTGCTCTGAGAGAGCACAATTTGAATGAAATGTATATCGTAGCCACATTTAGACGCATATGTTATAAACGAAGGAATGAAACGTATATCGTAATGTGAAGTTGACACTTATAGCATAAAGTTAACTGAGATAATCCAAAGTAATATAGGAAAAGTAACTATATTCACTTTAGAATATGTATTAGATTTAGAAGGCCCGTATATGTAGTAGGCTAATATAGAGATGATGTAGAAATGCTTACGAAATGTAGAACGTGCAAAGTAGAATTCATGTACGTGTGAAACGTTAAACGGAGAAGCGGCGAGAAATGTAACGTGGAGAAGTGCGCAGAAAGTATACATACGACGATGTAACGAATAAGCATATAACTTCATACTCTATATATTATATATATATATATTCTATGTAAAATGTATTCAAGTATAATCAAGACCTTTGCTAAATACGAATATATAAATGTGTGTTAAAGGTTATACTGTGTAGAAGGTTTTTTGTAGAAATGTTAGAAAGGTTTAGGTCATTTGTGATTCTAACCTGACTGACCAAGGGTTAGCAGGAGCACAGTCCAATGTATATAATTTAGCGGACTTACAGGAGTCGTAAATAGTTTGATGTGGACGTGAGAGCCAATAAGTCTAGCACTTGTTAGATTTAAGGTGACAACGCTGGACAAGGTTTATGGCCTGAACGTGATGAGAAGCGCTAAGAATTTGAGACTTGTTTTTGAATGACCATTCACAGGACCTAGAAGGTCAAAGAATAGCAGTTGTAAGTTAAAGTCTTGTTTAAGTTCATATGACTTGTGATTTGAAAGTGTCAGTTGAAGTCACCAATAAGAAGATGAAGATGACATCTAAAGAAGAAAGGTCAACTTAACGGACGGCGAAAGAGATGAAGCAATGGACGAAGCTGGAAGCTGACATCATCGGGGAAAGTCCGTGGTGGGCGTCAAGGGGCGTTCCACCCACACTATGATTGTGTATTTTAGGGACAGCACCCCGGGGAGGAGGTAGCAATGAGCAATTAGCGAAGGCGAGGGCGAACAGCTCAGAGCAGAAGTCATCATAGAGAGCAAGAGCGTAGATGACTTGAGCAGATGCGCTGAGAGAGATCAGAGCGCAAGAGAGCAGTAGGCCGAGGACCCTTAGAAGAGCGGATGGGTAGGCAGAGAGGGTACTGCTTCTTAAACTTAAGTTACCTTTAGAGGCTAAGAGAGTTTGATCTTCTTTGGAAGTCAAACTGCTGACACCTTTTTAGGTCAGGAACTAACGAAGTAGGGATGTCACATAGCATAGAGTAGGGACAGATTTAACGTGATATTTTTTCTCTTTCTGTAGACGACGCCAAGGAACCACTTCACATCGAAGCTTTAAATTGCTGAATGTGGAATTGATTTTGTATTCTTTTGTATACTTTGATCCCGAGAGGATTGTATTTGCATTTAACTTTGACTTTTATATAAAACTTTTAAACTTTATCAGTTGTAAGTGGTTCTTCTGAGTGGCGTCCGTTAATGGGGTTTGTCTAAACCTATACAGGGGTTGCCTTTTACTCAATGACAGATACTAGCGGTCCAAAATAGATGAATGAGATAAGTTATTAAATTGATCATAAATTGATATCAAAATCTCATTCCCCGCAGTTGGTAGCAGAGAAATGATGGTTATCTTCTTGAGGAAGACGACCTAGGCCAGGTTTAGTTTACCCCAAGGTCCCTAGTCATCGACGACCAGAAGAAGAATCCCAGCCGAAGACGGTGCTGACAGTGCGACGAGAGAAAAGCAGCAGAGTCGGTCGAGAGTGAGTATAAGGGTCATGCGTTGTAAGATTGCGGTGTTTTATGTTGTTCCTGTGTTGTAATGTCAAGCGGAGTTGAATGCCTGTAGTGTGATTGAGGGAAGGTTGTGAGCGCGCGCAACCGGATGAAATCTTAAGCTCCAGGGAAGGACTTAAGTGGTTCGGGTGTATCGAACACCCAGAGTAATTTGTCTACCATTGAAAGGGAGTCATGAGGTACCATTGATTTTCCCGACAGACCGATGATAGGGGGAGCGTATGAGTGAGTGAATGAGTAACGGACGCTGGTCGTACGTTTACTGTGTGTAAGTAACCTATCAGTTGAGGCGATCGTCTGACCGTAAGAGGGAAGACGTTTCGTCAGTTGAGGTGACAATTACAGTTAGACTGTGGCCGTACAGTCAGAGAAAAGTGATCACTTGGACGGAAGTAGTCATTTTTCAGTGTATGAATGAAAACGCATATGAAATCGTGAGACAAATTGAGAAAGAAGGAGAATTGCTGCAAGAGGAAACGAGTGACGTCAGCATAGAACCGCGCTGAGATTGGTTAGTTTGTCAGACGTCAGCGGAGAGTCGCACTAAGATAGGCCGATTAGCAAGAGCCGCGTAGGGATTGGTTGTTGGTTGTCATCGGGACGTAAACAAGGAAGAGTAAAGGAAAAATTGTAAAGTATCGAAAATGAAGTGTTTTAAGAGTTTAAGAGCACTCTTTAGGAGAAATAGAAGAAACTTATATGCCGGAGAGGAAGCTCCACCAGAAGGCACACCAGCTTATTATATGGCAGTGAATGTAGGCTTGCACTCGATATTATGGATCTCCGAGTGGAATAAGCTAACTGAAGGAAGTAAGGAACTGACGTTTCCGAGATTTGGAACGTTTAAGCTAGATGTGTTGAACCAACTGAAAGCGGTAATGCTTGCAACAAGACTTCTACCGAGGCCAACACAGTTCGAAGCGCTTAGTGTATGGTTTAGAACAGCACACGAAAAGAGCGTAAAGAGGCGCCAAGAAAGAGTGAGAAGATCGGTAAAAGCAGTGCAGGATGCTAAATGGGATGAGGAAGCTAAGAAATGGAGGGTGCAAAAGATAGAAGCAGACAAACTGTTCACCATGATAGAAGCCACGGGAGAAAAGAAACCTCTAGAGGAAGAAGAGGAAAGCGAGACAGAAGAGGATTTGATAGAGAGGCTATTGACAGATAGACCACCTCCGTACAGCGGAGGGGCCGCAAGTCCTATATTACCACAAGAGGACGGAGCTAGATGGGGGGGAATATAAATCGATCCCAGTAACGGATTGGGATGCCAAGAAAGAGGAGGAAGTACCTCAATCTAGTTCCGAACAGAGAGTAGTGGGAAGATTCGTGGTCCAGAAAATGCCAGAAACACAACATGCAAGATCTTACCAAATGCCAGATGCTCTACAAGTACCGGTTACCATAGGCCCTATTGTGTCAATCTACAACCCAGAAGGGGTCCAGCAGGAGGAACAGGCACGATGGGACAGGGACAGGGCAGAGATGGAGAATAGGGATCAGAGGCAGATATTAGCACCGATGAGTCGGAGTACTCCATTAGAGGCATCAACAGGTCCCTGGGTAGAACAAGGGCGTCAAAGAGGGCCAATGGACTTAAGGGGACCAAAACCGAAAACCCATAAGGAATTAAGGGAATACCTGAAAGAATGGGATACTGCCGAAGAAAATCGGAGTAAAGGTTTAGAAACAGGAGCAGAGTGGAGAGACCAGGATAACAGGATCCTCTCTCATTGTGGAGCTGGCGAAAGCAGCCCGGAGTGGGAGAGAGGGAGTCAGGAAAGCAGAGGAAATAATTGTCCTACTATCAACGGCAATAGGCAAATGTGCGAAGACAGGAGTACAGGGTGTGGCGAAGTGCCTCGCGTCACCTTTAGTGAAGGAGAACGAAGGACGCAGGAGTACCGTAACACTTTCAGATGCACTCACCATACCCCGGGTGAAACAGTGCAACATTGGAATCACGGGAACATGGAGAGTCGTGAAGGGTCTCGCCATGCATCCGGTGAGCGCGAGCGGAGTCATGAGAATATAGGGAGTCGCGAAACGTCTCGCCATACTTCTGGTGATCAGGATCGAGATCGCGGGAGCATGGGGAGCCATGAAGGACCTTATCGTTTATTGAGCGACACCAGACAGCAAGCGAGTTACAGTGATGTAGAACAGAACGGTGGATCCTATCTCGTATCTGGAGAAACCGAGCCGAAACGACGAAGTGTAGGGATGGGGGATGGAGTAATGTTCCACCACCCCCCACGGGAAGATGGAAAGGCTTGGGATCTAGAGAGGTGGGAACAAAGGAATGGAAAGAAAACTCCTCATAACTCACCTGTGCTCAGGCGTAGGGCGCATAGTAGAGATAAGAGAGGTATGAGCGAACCACCTAGGACGGACATACTGAGAGCCGAAATAAAAGCCAGACGGATCGATGTAATGAGTTTGAAGTCAGACTTGGATGAAATAATTGATGGCACAGTGGCAATAGAAAGGTTAGAATTGTACGCACCAGATGAAATATTGTTCTTAGCCAAGGATGTTACTCGGAAAGCGAGGTCAGCTCATGAAAATTTATCTAATTTGGCAAATAGATATATGATAGACCTGTCAAGGACCAAGGCCTTACAGCCCAATCATAGGCTAAATTGCACAGACCTAGATTTAGATGAACGTAGAACGATTGGACTAAGAGTACACATACGAGAACTAGTCATGTGTATTAGAATATGGAGAGATCTGGATAGATGGGAGGAAAAATGGTCTAAAAGGGGATCTGTTAGAAGAAGTACAATTGCGAAGTCCCAAGATACAGACCTAATGCGAATGGAAGCTTTCCCATTGCGAGAAATCGCGAACGGAAATTACGTTCATGTACCCTGGAGTAGGGGGGATTTGGCGGCATTTACCAATTCCTTCCCAAAGCTTAGAGAAAATCCCGTTGAGTGGTACAAGCAGGTAGAGAGGTTCGTGAAGATCTCTAAGGTGCTGTGGATCGATTTGAACACATTGTTCGATATCGTAGTACCCGGAGATTTGTGGACGGCATGCAAGCTTAGCGTTGAATGGCCTGCTTGCGAGCCTCCGAGAGATATTCGGACAAATGGTCCATCAGACAGAGTCATGGGGAAATACGAAAGAGTAATAACATGGCTAAAGGAGAAAGTGCCAGTACAAGATATAGATTGGGTTAAGATAGATCGAACTACTCAGGAGCCGAAGGAAACAGTCCATGAGTTTTATGAGCGATTGCTGAAAGCATTCAAGCAGTACAGTGGGTTAGATGTAATGGATCCTAAGGACATAGGACAGTTTGTGTCGAAGTTTGTTCTAGGATTAAGACCAGACATAAGCCTGATGATACAACAGCATCTGATTTGTTGGCAGAACAAACCTTTAGATGAAATTCTTAGGTATGCAAGGTACTGTAGCGATGAGATAGATTCAAAGGCAAAGAAACTCAAGGAAAAGTTAATGCTGGTACAAATGCAAGCAGCTGGAAAGGGTGGACAGCGGCAACAGGGAACAGGAGCGCAAGCAAAGAAACAGAATAATCAGAGCAGAGATGAGGAAGAAAGACCGAGACCGAGAATGGATATCGCGACACTGAAAAAGACAACGAGGTGTCATCAGTGTAACGAAGTGGGACATTGGAGACGCGAGTGTCCTTACAATGTTGAGACAGGGGAATTAGAACAAGAGGAGGAAGAGGTACAGAATAACGTGGTTAAGGGAGCCGCAGCCCCGAAGGGAAAGTTTATCAAAGGGGGGACTCAGACTCCTCGAGCCCCGTTTCCTCAACCGCCTCGCATCACAAACGGAGGGAAAACCTGTAGACAAATGCCATTGTTTGTAGGAGGAGAGGAATGCTATTACGTTGATCCTCTTACAGGGCAACGAGTAAACAGGGAGGAAGACTGTACTCTAGGAGCAGCCCTGGAAGTAGATCAGAGAGGACCATACGTAGAGGCTGAAGTAGCTGGATGTCCTACAACCTTTTTGGTAGATACGGGTGCCACTCGATCCACGTTGAGATCAGCGGTAGTCCCAGGTTTGCCAATATCGGGAGAGACGATTCAGGTGGTAGGAGTCGCAAATAAGAGGATGACAAATCCTCTGACTGAACCAGTGTCAGTAAAGATAGGGAATTACAGTGACGAACATCAGTTTGTGATCTGTGATTCTAGCCCTGTGTGTTTGCTAGGAAGAGATCTGTTGTGCAAACTGAATTGCACAATACATTGCACACCTGAAGGAGTAGAAGTACAGACGAATGATGAGGATGCCGATTTTAAAATTGTAAACTCGCAAGAGTGCGTGGAACTATATCCTACCTTAACAGTGGAGGAACTTCCACAGGATTTGAGAGAGAAAGTGTCAGCTGAGGTGTGGGATTTTACTGGAGAAGAAATAGGACTGATTAAAGGAGTAGATCCAGTAAAAATCTTGGTAAGACCCAATGCGGAATATCCAAGAACCCCACAATACAAGTTGACTCCAGAGACGATTGCAGGAATAAAGCCTGTGATCGAATACATGATTAAACAGGGAATACTGAAGGAGATCGTGGGAAGTCCATGTAACTCCCCGATTATGGGTTTGCAGAAGCCTAGTGGAAAATACAGAATAGTGCAGGATCTTCGGAAGATTAATAATATTGTTGTCTCATGTTGTCCAGTGGTACCGAATCCATCAGTGATATTATTTCAGATACCGTTCCAAGCTGAATGGTTTACCGTGATAGATTTATGCCAGGCTTTCTTTTCGATACCTTTAGATGAAGAGAGCCAGTATCTTTTCGCTTTTAAGCTGGAAGATCGCGTCTTAACATGGTGTCGTATCCCTCAGGGGTATACAGAAAGCCCATCGATAACCAGTTATTAAAACGAAATCTTGAAAGTCTAGTACTGCCCAAGAATTCGGTTCTAGTCCAGTACATAGACGACCTCCTAGTTGCGTCAGAAACTGAGGAAGCTTGCAGAGAAGACACCATAACTTTGTTAAATCACTTGGCCGAGAACGGACACAAGGTGTCTCCAAGTAAATTGCAATATTGTATGACTGAGGTGCAATACTTGGGCCATAGGATTGAAAAGGGAAAGCGGAAGGTGTCTCCAGACAGAATAGAGGCGATCATGAAAATGAACGCGCCTACAACACAAAGAGAAGTCAGGATGTTTCTAGGCATGGTCGGTTACTGTCGACAGTGGATAGCCAACTTCTCACTGAAGGCAAAACCGTTATTACAACTGACGCACAAAGGAGTAAGTGATCCGGTACCATGGGACAAAGATTGTTTGATGGCGTTTTTGCAGCTGAGGGAGGACTTATGTCGTGCCCCGGCTTTAGGAATGCCTGATTACACAAAACCGTTCTTGCTTTACTGCTGCGAAAGAGAGGGATGCGCTTTAGCAGTTTTAGCTCAGATCCACGGAGATGCGCATAGACCAGTGGCGTATTTTTCGGCTACATTAGATCCAGTAGCCGCAGCGTTGCCCGGATGTCTCAAATCCGTAGCTGCAACGGGTGTCAGCATTGAACGATCTGAGAGCGTAGTCATGGGTCATCAGTTAGAGGTATATGTACCACATTCTGTAGAACTGTTAATGACCAGGACTAAGACTCAGCATCTGACAAATAGCAGGCTCACACGCTACGAGCAAGTCATACTGGCTGCCGAGAATGTGACCCTAAAAAGATGCTCCGTCTTGAATCCTGCAACTTTGATGCCACTTCCGAATGAGGTGGATGATGAAAATTGTACAGATCATGACTGCCTTGATGTGACTGAACTATGCACCAAACCGAGACCCGATATTGTAGATGAGCCATTGACTGACCCCGATGAAATTTTCTTTGTTGATGGTTCATGTGTAAGAGACAATGTCGGTCAGCTGAGAGCAGCTTATGCAGTTTGCACAATTACGAGAGTGATAGAAGCCGCTTGCCTGGAAGGAGTACACTCCGCTCAGGTAGCTGAAATTGTTGCTTTGACTCGTGCTTGCTTAGCGGGCGACAAACTTCGAGTCACAATATACACCGATAGCCAGTATGGTTTCGGGGTAGTTCACGATTACGGGCAGTTATGGTCTCAAAGAGGTTACATGACCTCCTCGGGTTCTCCCATTAGGAATGGAGAATTCGTGAGACTTTTGTTAGAGGCATTGCAAGGTCCAACAGCTATAGCAGTGGTCAAATGCGCTGCGCATACAAAGAATGTTGACTTTGTGTCACTAGGAAACCGCTATGCTGATGAAGTAGCGCGTTACTGCGCAGAACAGGGATATTCTCACACTGATGTAAAAGTGGGGGGAATTCAGGAAAGAACTGAATTGACCATGTTGTTAGATACTGTAGATACATGGGATGAGTTGAAATGCGTTCAGGAAAATGCACCAGATGATGAGAAAAAGGGCTGGGAGACAGCTGGATGTACAAAAAGTGAAATGAACTTTTGGATCTCAGCCGATGGGAGAGCAGTTTTACCAAATGAACTTGTTAGTCCAATGGCAAGGAAATTGCATGGATCAGCACACATAGGAAGAGATGCTATGGTGAGAGTATTCAGACAAACGTGGTTTAATCCCAAATTTAGAGTAGCAGCAGAAGCTGTGTGTCAGCGATGTACGATCTGTCAGCAACTAAATGTGGGCAAGAGAACACCAGTTACATTGAGTCACATTGGGAGGTCTGGGGGGCCTTTCAATAGGATGCAGCTTGATTTTATAGAAATGCCTAAATGCAACAGACTCAGATACGTTTTAGTGATTGTTTGCATATTTTCTAGATGGGTTGAGGCTTACCCTACACGTAGGTGCGATACACTTACAGTAGCAAAATTGTTACTTAGAGAGTTAATACCGAGGTTTGGGGTGCCATCCTCTTTGGAATCGGACAGAGGAACTCATTTTAACAGCGAAATAGTGAAGATGCTATGTTCAGCTTTGAGTATTGATCAGAAACTACACTGCAGCTATCGACCAGAAGCTTCAGGGATTGTGGAGCAAATCAACAGCACAATCAAGTCCAGACTTGCCAAAGTTTGTTCAGCAACATCCCTGAGTTGGCCAGACGCACTTCCAGTGGTTCTTATGAGCATACGTAGCACACCGGATAGGAAAACAGGTCTCTCTCCTCATGAAGTGCTAATGGGGAGAGCTATGAGATTGCCATCGGTTCCGACTGCAGCTCTAGTGAACATCACAGACGATTTGATCTTGGACTACTGTAAGGGACTATCTGATGCCGTTAATTCTGTGTCCCTCCAGGTCCAGGCTGCAGAGGTTCCATCAGCACAAGATTTGTGCCATGACCTGAGTCCGGGAGACTGGGTCCTGGTGAAGAAGCATGTCAGGAAGAACTGCTTAGACGTGCGCTGGAGAGGACCGTTTCAAGTTATACTTGTGACGAATACTGCAGTAAAGTGTGGAGGTCTGCCGAACTGGATACATGCCTCACACACCCGAAGAGTGCCAACACCTCTAGAGGAAACAGCTCCTCTCTCGGATGAGAATCCAGCGGAAAGCGGAGAAGCCATAGAGGGGGAAAGCCAAGCTGTGGAGGTGAGCGAAGAGGCTGAGATTGAGACGGAACAGGTCGACGAAGGTCAAGACGCCAGTGAGACCGAAGTTGCCTCAGGAGAAGAAAGTAATTGGGAGTCCGATACAGACATCGAACAAACTGAGAGTGACCAAGAGACTGGTCCAAGAACCAGGAGCAGAAGGACAAAGAGAGACGAAGCCAGTTGGCCGGAGAGAAAGAAAAGGCCAAGCTCAGAAGAAAAGCAAGAGAGAACTCTTGTTCCGATTGCAGAGGAATCAGACCAGGAGGAGGAAACTACAGACTCAGGAACTGAGAGTCCAAGGAGATCGAGAAGGGTACGTGTGCCCTGCAGAAGGTACGCCACCCCAGAGTGGACTTATCTAGCAGATGTCTTGGGGACAGAAATCTGGGAGAGTGAAGAAAGTGAAAGTAATCGATCACGATCCATTAGTGGCAGTGGAGATATGGATGTTGACGCCTGGACTCGAGACTGAGGGATTACTGACTTTCACACTTCCCATACCCCCATATTTGAGTCAAATTCAAGATCTAGTGCTAAATAGATTACAATTTCCAACTTTTGGCCAGCAAATGCCAGAAGAAGAAGAAAAAGTCATTCGTTTTGAATTATTAGAAATTGTCGTGAAAGCTGCAGGTGCGAGAATAATTGTTGATGCATAAAAGACTTTTGTGTATAAACTATAAAGAAGAAGATAACCTAGCACCGAGTGGAAAGAAGAACAAAATTAGGGATTACATTTAGAGGACGGAGAAGGGTTAGGGTTGTCCGTTGCTAAAAGAGAAAAGACATTGTTTGGAAAAAGAGACTTTGTTAATAAAAAAAAAAAAAAAAAAAAAAGAAGGCACTTTAAGGACTGAGAAAGCACATAAAGCAAACAAGGACTGGAAAAGAAAAACTTTTCGCAAAAGAAGGAGCTACGCTGTTTTGATAACATGGAGAACGGCAACCCAAACCGAAAAGCTAGATGTATAGTAGGTACACTTATAGCAATAGTAATATTTCTCATAATTACAGTAGTGACAATATCATACCTAATAGGACATGAAACAGATAAAGAAACAGCAAATGTACAGCCTATAACGACTTTGAGACCTGCTCTTGTGGGGAAAAGGGAGGAGAGCAACGTTATACGTGAAAAGGCGTTATTGGCAGATGAAGCTCGTAGGTTACACATAGACGAGTCACAGGGAAACTTTAGGTCAAACGCATATGCTAAATTATTGTACGAGTATATCGATGCCATGGAGGCCAAAGATTGCTACGTTTGTATGCAATTGCCGGCTTCTGTAGACGAAGGCATTAGATACCATCATCTCCCATTGACTTATGGGATAACATGTAGTTTACTGCTTAGTATATTTTATGGTAGGGAAGGATTTCAGTACTACTTTTCAAATTATGATTCGGTACTGCCTGAAGTTCCGAATTATAAGCAAATGAATAAGTGGGACTATTACAAAAAGGAGGATAGACTAGCTAAATTCTTTCTTCCTTGGGATACACTAGATACATCATATGCACGCAGAAATAATCTAACTTGCAAAGTATCAGAGGTAGAGAAGAAGTTCATAGGACAAGTAGATGATAGATACAGAAGACAGAAGATTCTAAAAATGTCAGGACAATGGAAAACGGATTGGACCGAAGAAGAGAAAGCGCATAAAAAGAAAGGTAGCAATGGTCCAATAGCATTGGATAGAACGCAGAAAGGAAAGTTATGTTTAACTCGAAGCAAGACATATTATGAGAGTGTATTTGTAGGTGAAGTGAATTGTGAACATGCTTTTCGTTTAGAGTACTATACGAAAGATTTTATGAAAGGAATGCAAGCGATTCCGAATGTGTATTTTGTATGTGGAAGAAATGCCTATGTAAAACTACCTGACAATTGGTATGGTTCGTGTTACTTGGCAATTGTCTTCCCCAAAATATATCATGCAAAAGATGTAGCGATAATAGAAGGAAAGGCTTCGAGGAGAGCGAAAAGGGAAGTAGGAGATGCAGAAGTAGTAGGAGATGTATTTGGAGCGATGTTTCCTATGTTAGGTTTAATACTTAACGACGTTAAGATCAGGAGACTGGCTACAGTTGTGGATAGATTATCTGCAAGTACTGCAAGATCATTAATGTTGGTAGAAGGTGAGATGCAGTCGATTAGAGCAATGGTTCTTCAGAACCGACTTGCTTTAGATGTACTGCTAGCAAAAGAAGGCGGAGTTTGTAAGGCTTTGAAGGTCCAGGAATGTTGTACTTATATTCCTGATAATTCAAAACCACTTGAGAAAGTCATACGAAACATTACACAGATTCATCAAGAGATCGAAGATTTATCAAAAATAAATGTTTGGGAAAAGGTTGGTCATGGAGTAGGAAAGGTTGGGAGTTGGTTTGCCAACCTTGGGAAAAGCATAGTATGGTACATAATAAAGCCTATATTGATAGTATTAATTTGTATAATCACATTGTTAGGTTTAGTAAAATTATATAAATGGTATAGATCGAACCAGTTACAACGAACAATGAGAGAGCAAGAAAGGAGATTAGCTGCTATACAAGATCAACAGTATAAAAGTTTAAGAGCTCTCGAAACGATGAAAAGAGGGAATATTGTAACTAGTTCTGTTTAGAGATGTTATTCAAATTGCATTTAGTGATGACTCCTAAAAGTCATCAAAGGGGGGAACTGAGAGAGCACAATTTGAATGAAATGTATATCGTAGCCACATTTAGACGCATATGTTATAAACGAAGGAATGAAACGTATATCGTAATGTGAAGTTGACACTTATAGCATAAAGTTAACTGAGATAATCCAAAGTAATATAGGAAATGTAACTATATTCACTTTAGAATATGTATTAGATTTAGAAGGCCCGTATATGTAGTAGGCTAATATAGAGATGATGTAGAAATGCTTACGAAATGTAGAACGTGCAAAGTAGAATTCATGTACGTGTGAAACGTTAAACGGAGAAGCGGCGAGAAATGTAACGTGGAGAAGTGCGCAGAAAGTATACATACGACGATGTAACGAATAAGCATATAACTTCATACTCTATATATTATATATATATATATTCTATGTAAAATGTATTCAAGTATAATCAAGACCTTTGCTAAATACGAATATATAAATGCGTGTTAAAGGTTATACTGTGTAGAAGGTTTTTTGTAGAAATGTTAGAAAGGTTTAGGTCATTTGTGATTCTAACCTGACTGACCAAGGGTTAGCAGGAGCACAGTCCAATGTATATAATTTAGCGGACTTACAGGAGTCGTAAATAGTTTGATGTGGACGTGAGAGCCAAGAAGTCTAGCACTTGTTAGATTTAAGGTGACAACGCTGGACAAGGTTTATGGCCTGAACGTGATGAGAAGCGCCAAGAATTTGAGACTTGTTTTTGAATGACCATTCACAGGACCTAGAAGGTCAAAGAATAGCAGTTGTAAGTTAAAGTCTTGTTTAAGTTCATATGACTTGTGATTTGAAAGTGTCAGTTGAAGTCACCAATAAGAAGATGAAGATGACATCTAAAGAAGAAAGGTCAACTTAACGGACGGCGAAAGAGATGAAGCAATGGACGAAGCTGGAAGCTGACATCATCGGGGAAAGTCCGTGGTGGGCGTCAAGGGGCGTTCCACCCACACTATGATTGTGTATTTTAGGGACAGCACCCCGGGGAGGAGGTAGCAATGAGCAATTAGCGAAGGCGAGGGCGAACAGCTCAGAGCAGAAGTCATCATAGAGAGCAAGAGCGTAGATGACTTGAGCAGATGCGCTGAGAGAGATCAGAGCGCAAGAGAGCAGTAGGCCGAGGACCCTTAGAAGAGCGGATGGGTAGGCAGAGAGGGTACTGCTTCTTAAACTTAAGTTACCTTTAGAGGCTAAGAGAGTTTGATCTTCTTTGGAAGTCAAACTGCTGACACCTTTTTAGGTCAGGAACTAACGAAGTAGGGATGTCACATAGCATAGAGTAGGGACAGATTTAACGTGATATTTTTTCTCTTTCTGTAGACGACGCCAAGGAACCACTTCACATCGAAGCTTTAAATTGCTGAATGTGGAATTGATTTTGTATTCTTTTGTATACTTTGATCCCGAGAGGATTGTATTTGCATTTAACTTTGACTTTTATATAAAACTTTTAAACTTTATCAGTTGTAAGTGGTTCTTCTGAGTGGCGTCCGTTAATGGGGTTTGTCTAAACCTATACAGGGGTTGCCTTTTACTCAATGACAGATACTAGCGGTCCAAAATAGATGAATGAGATAAGTTATTAAATTGATCATAAATTGATATCAAAATCTCATTCCCCGCAGCTCTTTTGCTACCCATCCATCCGACTCCCTTAAGTTCTAGTGGTGGTGTTTATAGGGCATGCAACTATGAACCTATGTCTCTCTTGGTAGAGTCCCCTCAACTAGAACATAGAGCTGTCCGGTCCTGCAATCAGTCTACCCAGAATTCCTGATAAAGGCCCGGCTCTTGTGAAGACAGCGATTCTTTAAAAAACAAGGTTCTGCATTGGCTCAGACATGTCAGGCTATTCCATTCGCTTGTTTTTCTGACTGTTAGAACCGGGATTCCCTAGAGGGCTGAGGTAGGTACCTTAGGCCAAGTGGGGACCCTCGCTTCTACATAAGAGAAAGAAAGGACACCTTCTCAGATAGCCCCTGCTCACCCCCTCGGTAGCTTGGCACGGGAAGCCAGGCTTATCTTCAAGGTAAATGTGTAAAGTATTTGCAACCACGCTTTCAGTGACCCAATAATGACACCGCAAAAAACTTCCACACGAGTTTCATAAAAAAACAAGTATATGTTTATATTAAAAGATATACGATGAGACCACACGATAAAAATCTAACATATGCGTATCTGTAATATTCCTCCTTGCCGCCAGCCCCTGTAGGTTCTAGTGATATTAATGAGCAATTCTAGATGATTTATGCAGTTCTAATGCAATACTATGCAGTTCGTAATGCAAGAATCAGGCACTTTGCAATGTAAAAATAATGCAGTTTGTTATGCAACAATCAAGCAGTTCGTAATGCCAAAATAATGCAATGTGAAATGCAACAATCGGGTAGTTCGTTATGCAAACTAATGCAATATGTAATGCAAGAATCAGGCAGTTTGTTATGTAGAAATAATGCAGTGCTTAATGCAACAATCAGGTAGTTCGTTATGCAGAAACACAATGCTATGCGCAACAACAATCAAGCAGTTCGTAATGCAGAAACAATGCAATGCGCAAGGCCCTTTGGCACAGATCACAGTACTTCGTACTGACTCGCTGTCAGCCTCCGCTTACATATGCCCCCAACACGGGTATGGTGTAAACCACAGTGCAGCTCCAAACTCCGGCCCAGTACTGCCACTCCTTGGTAAGTATGGGCCGCGATATGAGCTGGAACAGAGGCTTGGCTGCAAGAAGGGAAGAGGCTGATAGAGCCTCTCTCCAAGCCCGCCCCCCGGATGTATGACATTACAACGCATGCTTTTACCACGCATGCCTTTACAACACGGTTTTTACATCGCAATCCATTACAACACATAGCGCTTTGGGGTGCTGGATAGTGAAAAGTTTAATTTACTATTCCAACATCAGTCCCAATGGACACTAGGGAAGGTGTTGGATAGTAAATTAAACTTATTCCCTATCCTAGAGCGCCCCCCAGCGCAATGCGCTGTAATGGTTTGCATTGTAAATACCTCGTTGTAAAGGCACTGCGTGGTAAAAGTTGCATTGTAAAGGTTGTTTACCCCGCACCTCACCTCAGGCTGCGACACATGTTTCCTGGGAGGCGCGACTTTGCTCTCCTGGGCCTCCGATGTGACTTGGTTGATTCCGGACCGATGGCGATAACAAAGCTCTCAGTTTGCAACAGGGCACACGCACACAGCTTCGCCGAGGCTCGCATGAGCTTCGGTGTGCACGGTCACAGTGCAATATTCATGAAGGTCTCAGGCTGCATGAAGCACAGCGCACAGCGTCGCTGAGACTCACTTGGACTCCTGGCACCCGCGATCACAGGGCAATTCTTATGAGGGTCTCAAGCTGCAAACAGCACACACACACAGCATCACTGAGACTCGCTTGGACTCCAGGTGCCCACGATCACAGAGCACTTCTTACGAAGTTCTCAGGCTGCACAAAGCACACACACAGAGTCGCTGAGACACTTCCGGAAACTTTTGTGTTCCTGAGTTTCCAAAACAGGGAGCCAGCTCTCCTGAGGCCCTTGGGGTTAAGTTACTTCAGGACACAGCACAGCAACGTCCTTTCAAGTAGGGGGACACTGCACACAGCAAAGTCCCTCTAGCCTCTCCTTGGTTAAAGCAGCAAACTGCAGGCCAGTCCCAGAACACACAGCAAGGGTCAGTCCTTTCCTTTAGCCTATTCAGCTGTTTCTTCCTTGGCAGAGGTTCCTCTTGATCACAAAGTGGTTTCAATCCTTTACAGTCTTAACCAGTTCCATTCCATTCCCAAGCCCAGGGGGTTCAGCTCTCATAGTTATACCCCTATATGTCTTTGAAGTCTCTGTGTTCAGGGGGGAACTGACCCCGGTCCAAACCAGTTCGGGTGTCTCCCTGCCAGTGACACCGTCTTCCTTTGATAGTGGGGTTCTTGATCCTTAATCACTCAGCAGGGGATGGAGCCCTTGTTTTCTGGCTGCAGCCCAGGCCTCGTCACCTCCAGGGTTTACTCTTCCCCCCTACTCTCCAGATGCAGGTCAGCCTGTGCTGTCTCACCTCTTCCCCTGGGTCAAGACATTCCCCAGATCCTATCACTTTCAGATACAGACAGTCAATCCACAACCAGGCAGAGACACACAAAAATGTTAGAGCACAAAAACCCAGCCACTTCTAAAAGAGTGGTTTCTAAACACACAATGCAAAAACCACCTTCACAAAAAGATGTGTTATTGAATTGTGAGTTTAGGCATACTAAACGTCACCTCTCCATCTTAAGCCTTTGGGAAGATAGACTGGAAACATATTACACAGCCTCTCCATTCTGTCCCATGGGCAAGATGGCCTTTCAACAGAGAAAAACTTATGGAGAGTATTCCACTGTCAGGACATGGTAAACACCTCAGTACATGTTCTACCTTTCACATACACCACACCCTGCCCAGGGGGGCACCCTGGACCTACCATAGGGCTGTTTGATGTGCAGAGAAAGAGTAAGGTTTGGCAAGTGGGTGCCCTTTTTAGGACAATATGTCAGTTTAACAATTTGCGTGCAAGCACTGCAGTGGCAGGCCTGAGTTCTCTCTTTAGGGCTACTTGTGTGGGTGGCACAATTAGTGCTGCAGGCCCACTAGCAGCATTCGTATTACTAGCCCTGGCACATATAGTGCACTTTACTAGGGACTTTACTAGTAAGGCAAACATACCAATCATGGACAAAGAATTACCATTACACTTTACACAGGGAGCACTTGCACTTTGACACTGATCAGCAGTGGCAAAGGGCCCAAAGTATCTAAGTGGGCAACACCATGCCAGAAAAAAGGAACTTTAGCCAAAAAGGGGCAAGTCCAACAGTGACATTATGTATGCAAAGCTCCTTGTAGCTTCTGTTGGATCTTAGGATTCAATTGAATTACACTTAATCTAATCTGAGCAGGTTGAGGGTTTGATTTCACTAGACCAGCACAACTCCCCTCCAAACGGTTCTAACATTTATTTTAAGATAAGGCATTTAGCTTTAGGGATGGCTGGGCTCAAGGATAGGAGTGGAAGTGGGGATTCCTTTATGAAAAGGAATCGAACTGGCCAGAAGTGTGGGGATAACTCTGATAGTTCCCAGCATAGTGCCTTCACAGGGGTTGACTGACTACAGAGCCCGATTGTTCTTTCATCTGCCACACCTATCCAAATGTCTTCCCCAATTGTAGTGGACACTAACTTGGGATCCATCTTGGGGGAATTAATCTTGCATGTAGACATGAAGAGGGACACAACAGCACATTTTCAGCAATCAATGTTTTGCAGTCAAAGACTACCCCTTTGAATTTAAAATATATGCATAAATGTTCTGCATCATCTCTGCATTTGATTACCTGGAACATTGCTGGGATTCGATCTTAAATTGGAATGAGGATTGGGGCTCATTTATAGACAAATTTCACATTTGTATCTTTCAAGAGACATGGGTTCTCACAAAAATTCACAGGCAGGTTTTTATAAACCATTAACAGCAGGCAGACATTCGGGTGCTCTCATTATATGGCCTAAAGTATCTCTTGAGTGTGTCATTAAGAGAATTCATAATAATTTCCCAGATCTTCGAGAACTTAGTACACCAAAGTCAGGGACTCCATATCTATTGATCACCCCTTTTGATAAATCTTCCCAGACTTTAAGAATGCTGTATGCCCCAACATGGGTCCTTGCTCACCATGCCACTGGATTGAAGCTAGCCTGACGGATGAGGGGTGATACCATGAAAACGATCCCAGGATGCTTATTTCTGGTCCAGAGAGGACCTGCCCTGGCAGCTTGGGCTGTCAGTTCCCATGGGGAGCAGGGTCAAGACTGATTTGCATAGGGCTGTGAATAAACTGGAAAGGCATGGTGAGCCAAAAAACGATGGATTAGGCCCAGATTTCTGTACTGGGGTGAATGTTTTACATTGCTCATCATTATGTCCATCAATTGTTCTTTTTGAGAATGCCTGCTTGGCAGGATTTAGATGCAGACATAATGCGAATATTGCAGGTGACTTCGACATATGTTTTGAATCCTATGACCCCCTTTTGAAATTAATCAGGGGAGAAGAAAAATGTTGGGGTATCCCTCTTATTCTGCCAATAAGAAATCACCTAGAATGAGCTCAGCTGCTCTTCATATTGTTGATTTTGTGGTCTCACATGGCTTGAGACCGTGCAAAGGTTGATTTACTTCCGATATTGATGCTGAGCAAACTTTTGAGAGGGACAACTGTCATTTATGGTGGTCATAGACTGCAAGGATAGTGATCATTTTCCGATTGTATTGGACCGGGAAAGGACATGGATAAGGGATATCGCGTGTCTAGTCTCAAATTCATTATCCAATCCTATTCTGCTTACCAACAACCAATGTAATGTCAGATGGGATGTTGTTTACAAATGAAAGAGGCCATACACAATATCTGTAGAATTGTATCAGATGAATTGCAAGCTTCTAAGTATGAAGTCCTGCCCCACTTTCAAATTATGGATCTCCATAAAAGTATTTTTAACAAGTTAGGAAATCTATACTACTATAATAAAGTAAGAACTTTCAGGCTTTGAGGCGGGTAAACTCGGGAACAACTGCGCCAATCTACACACCCGATACACCGTTGAAATCGTCAGGGTGTGTAGATAGGCTCTATAAATGTCAAAATAAAACGTTATTTACAATATTTATATTTTCTTAAAAAGTAGTCCCCCCCCAAAGTAGCGCCGGCCGCGGCGTGCGTGCTCACGTCACCACGGGGAGGAGAGGCATCCGAGAAGCGACGGCCATAGCGCGGGGGAGGAGCAGTGACGTGAGGCCAGCGATGGTGGGAGCAGCGGAGAGGCGGACATGGCGCGGGGGAGGACCGGCGGCGGACAGGCGGTGAGGAGCAGAGAGGCGAGGAGCGGTAAACTGAGGAGCGGCGGATCAGGTAAGCCTGAGGGGACAATGTCGGGGCAGGCGGGTGTCGGGCCAGGCCGGGGACGGGGATCTGCTGAGGAAAGTTCACAAGATGCACAGATACTCCTGCTACCATTTGGGGTTACCGCAACACGCTTTAGTATTAAGCATGGGCGAATTTTGCGAATCTCGCGTTCGCGAATTTTGCGGATTTGCGAATTCGCAATCCGCAAAATCCGCGAATTCTCGCGAATTTGCGGATTTTTTTTTTTGTGTGTTCGCAAGTGTTTCTCCCAGTTCGCGAGGATTTGGTACTAGTTCGCAATTGCGAACTTACTTGTCGGCTCGCAACGGTCGCGACTATGTTGTTTCTACATCTGGTTCATCATCACAGCCTCCCAGCACCCTCTGTTTCACCACTGGCACCCTCTCTTTGACCCATGCCACCCTCTGTTACATCAATGCCACCCTCTGGTTCATCATCACTGTAGAAGATGGGGGGGAAAAGCAAGCCCACCTGCCCTGCTTGAACTGACATGAATTAATTTGGGGTTAGTTTATTAACAACACCTGCCCTGCCCCAACTGACAATAATGAATTAGGGGCTAATTAATGTGTCACTGAAAGAATTTCAAGTTCCAGCCTGGCACCTGCTTGTCTGCTCCTTTAGCTGTAAATCAGGACCTTTGTGGCATACAGTTAAGGTCAGAGCAGGGTCACACAATAGTTGCAAGCAGGCAACCGACTTCTGGAGGGCCCCCTCAGGAAGCACTACAGAGAATCGTTACAAATCATGAGGTTGACCTTTTGCAACTGCTCATTGCTTTTGCTTTTGCTAAAATGGTTTTTGGTTTTTTTTGCGCTATTCGCGGTGCGCGGCGTCGTGCGAAACCGACCGCGGAAGCCGCCAATTCGTGCGAATGAGCATTTTATTTTTTTGCGGCTTGTTGTTTCGCGAGTTTTTTTGCAGTATTCGCGAGCCGCTTGCAGCGCAACACGCGAATTTACCCCAAGGTCGAGTACGGGCGCGGCCATTTTGTTTGCGTGACGTATTTCCGTTTCCGCCCGCTATGTATAATCTCGCGCAGTAAGCACATTGCGAGTAGAGGTTCGCACGAGATCGCGCGGGAAATCTAGAGGTTCGCACGAGATTGCGAGGAAAATCTCGCGCGAACTTACTTTCGCGCTCGTGAACGGGCGCCGGCCATCTTGTTTTTCATTCATTTCCTGTGTCTGGGCATGGTGTTTAATCCTCTTGGTATCTTTGCCATCCTTTGCTTGTTTTCAGTTTTTTATTTACGATTTTGCTTCTTATCTATCCCTCTCTTTTCCTAGCTGTATATTTTTGTCTTTTCTGGTATTTTTCTTTACTTTTAAACTACTTTTTTAAACTCTTTTCTTTTCTTCTTCCCTATCCTATTCTTTCTTAATTTTCTACTTCTTCCTACCTTACCTGCCCAGACCATGGTCAAGCCAGGCGCCGTGAAGCTGCCCAGGCACTTGAGGGCCGCAGCGGCGGCGGGGAGTAGTGCTGGACCCAGTGCCAGGACAGCATGCGGGAGATTGAGGGGGGAGCAGGTGACGCAACGGGAGATATTCAGCCCGGAGGAAGTGGGCGCGCTGGTCTACTTCGTCCAGCGCCGGCTGCCCAGGACCATCGCGGGAGGCGGCAGGATCGCAGCCGGCGGCTACAACATGCGGGAGCGCCGGAAGCGGTGGGAGAAGGTGTGCTGGGCCATATCCCACCTCTACGGGGTCCAGCGCACCTACAGCCAGGTCACCCATCGCTGGACGGACCTCCTGGACCGCGAGCGCGACCTGCTGGACCAGCTCGGCTTGGAGATCCCCGGGCTTGGTGAGTAGTAGTAGCCATTTAATCACTCCTGCTCTGTGTTGTTGTATTGCAAATATTTGTTTTTTACATGGAGCAAGCCAATAATGCCGCTGATGACGATTACATTGTAGTTAAATTATATTTCAAAATCTTCTGTGCATTTCAGGTGCACTGCTCTCCTTCTCAGTGGCGTTGCTACTATGCTTATTTGTTTTCTATTTCGTGGTCTCATTGGCCTGAGTAACTATTATGTATGAGTGTACTTTACAGAACTGCGTAATGCTAGACACTAGGGGGCAGATTACATTTACAAGCCCCTTGCGCCACGTTTACGTTGCCTTGCGTGACGCAACAGTGGCGTAAACGTGCCGCATCCCTGCGTGTCATTTACAGCATGACGCATCTAGGGAGATGCGTCACGTTATAAAGCCATGGGCCTGCACCACAATGGGTGCGTTCCTAGTACGCAGGGTGGGCGGTCCGGCGGCTGTGCGCCTCGCAAAATTGCCTGCGTGAAATCTACAAGATTTAACGCAGGCACTACTGCGACGCTGCTACGTCAATTCAATTCCTTATGTCTGCTCGAAGCAGGCGAAAGGACTGACACAGCATCTTAAGTATTGGGTGGCCCTGAGCATTACTGGAGTTGCATTGCGTTGGCGACGTGACTCCAGCGATGCGCCGCTCTTACGTGACGAGATGCATCACGCAAGTGCCTACCCTTGCGCCAGGGCGCGCCGCATTGTAAATGAGGCGCATCTGCCGTGTCGCAAGGGTAGTTTTGCGTGACGCATTTGATCTGGCGCATCTCTGGAGATGCGCCAGAACGCGTAAATAAGTATGCCCCTAAGGGGCAGAATTGCAATTACCGTCGCATCCCTGCAAAGTAACAGGGATGCGCCATTAATTGTGCGGCCCGTTACCACTACCAAACATGGTGCGCCGTATTTGCAATGCGGCGCACCATGGGCCCAAAACGTCACCGAAGCTTTACTGCTGGAGTTGCGTCGCAACGATGGCGCAGCTCCAGCAATGCTCTGGGGTACCCTATCTCCCCAATGCTGGGTCAAGCCGTACGTCTGCTTCAAGCAGGTGCAGGGTTTGTGTGACGCATCATTGTCCTAAAGGTGACTGATTGAAATTTTGTAGATTTCCCTCAGCCACTTTTAGGATGTGTTCCAGCGCAGGAATGCCCTCCCTTGCGCCGGAACGCCCCCTGATGGCGCAGGGCTTTATAACGGGATGCATCTCCCAAATGCGTCACGTTGTTATAATATTATACGCCGCACCATGGCGCCCTTTTTTGTTTAGCTGCTGCGTCACAAAAGTCACGCAAGAACGGCGCAAAAGAGCCGGAAGGGGCTTAAATCTGCACCTTCCTTTGTACCCCTGACAATAAGAAAAATAGTGGCGGTGGATTGATAGTTTGACTATTTAAATGACTGGTAATGTAGCAGGCAACTGTTAGTGTTGTCACTGATCTGACTGAAATCACAATGGAGTTTGTCTGTCACTTTGCGTCTTGCCTGCGGACTGCTGCCTGCCAGTCCTAGGTGAACGTTTCAGTACTTTGTTTAGTGAGTTACGTGACTTTCGAAGTCACAGGTCCGCAAATAAATGAAAACTAACCCTAATCAATATAATTTCGCGGAAATATTTTGTTATTGTTCTTTTGAAATGTTTGATTTGGTTGACATTGACAAGCAACAATCATCCGTGTTTTCTGTTCTTTCTTTCATGTTGTACGTCAGCTCCCCCCAGGGGCGAGAGGAGGACACAGGAGCAGCAGGCGGCGGATGCTGTTCAACAGGGCCAGGATCGGGCAGGCGAGGGCTCCTCTGCTGGCCCCAGTAAGTTTTCATTTTAGACTAGTACCTATTTTTCCTAGCGTTCCTCATTTGACTTTTTTCAAAATTGTCTTTGATCTTCTTGTAGACTGTATCTAAATTCTTATCCTGCCTCTACTATGACTCCCTGTGGTATTACTAGATTATTCTTATTAGTCTGTCTGTGTAGCTAACTAAGATTGCACGGTTGGCGAAACTCCCATGATTCTAGTCAGCAATAGCTCTATCAACTTAGTGCAGTCCTCTGGGATTGTCCATAATGTCTTTTGAAGTGTTCTATCTGGACTCATGCTTGCAAAAATTGCAAAACCTTTCGCTCAGTCACTCTAGTCTGGACCAAAAAACACAGATTGTATTTAAGTTTAAAAGCTTTATTAAAAGTAAACACATTTATTAAAATGAAGTCATAATAAAACTAAACGTTTAACTGATAATGGAAAAGTGGTTAGTGCTGACGATTAATTGAAGACATTTCTTGTGGTCGAGCCGAGCTCTCACCTGGTTTCAACTTGATCTTGTTGTTAGAAGTCCATCTTCTGTCTGTGTGGAGAAAAATGGTGCGTGTTAAAAAAACAGCCTTCATCAGTTGTGCCAAAAAGTGCAGCAAGACAACCTTCCCTGGAAAAAGGGACATTTTTTTTAACTTTAAAGTAGACAGTCACAAATTACATTGTTTTCACATGTCTTCATTCCTAGACCAAAGACTAGTGAGTGCTTTATTCTAACGTTCTTAAATGTACTTTGTAGGTGGAACATCTGGTGGCGGGGCCAGTGTGGAGGTGGTGGTGCTCGACACGGAGGCGGAGGGCGATTCTTCAGGGGAGGAGGCGGCGGCTGTGAGAGTTGAGACGGTGGTGGTGGCGGCCAGAGGTAAGCTCTTATATATTCCTTACTTATTGAGATTGAAGACTAGCTGGGAAGGCAAGAATATGAGATGCATGGCAGGGTGAATGATGAAGCAATGATGGGTGGAAGGACAACAGCCTGGGTGGGTGACACAGAAACTGTATGTGTCCATATACCTGGATCATGCTACTATCTGACTCTTAGATAGCATATGTGTATCTAGAGCAGGGGTACTCATAGTACGGCCCGCGGGCCGGTGGTGGCCCGGCAAGCCTTCCTTGGCGGTGCGCAGACCTTGCAGACAATCACTGCTCCCCCGGCCCCCACAGAGCAGAGGCTTTTTTGTATTTCACCTGTTAGCGCCCCTGCATCTCCACTCTGACAATCACTGCTCCCCCGGCCCCCACAGAGCAGAGTGGAGATGCAAGGCCACAAAGAGGTGAAATAGAACAAAGCCTCTGCTCTGTGGGGCCGGGCAAGCAGTGATTGTCAGGGTGGAGAAGCAGGGGCGCTACAACAAACAAAGCCTCAATAATATGTTAATGGTCTTTTAAAGACCTGTTAAATACTTTGGTGTTGTTGTCTGTGTGTGCGCGTTGAGGAAGCGGTCTCAACCCGGGCTGAAGGCTGACACAGATAGACACACACACAGTGAGATGACAGAGGTGGAGGGAGAGGGAGGGCAGGAGGGAGAGAGAGATGGAGAGGGAGGGCAGGAGGGAGAGCAGGAGGGAGAGAGATGTATGTAAATGCTGGGTCTGGTGGCTCAGTGGATGAGGGCATCTGCTGCAGGGACCTGTGTGCAACCTCATGGTCACAAGTTATCGTTTTGCTTTAGCCCCGCCCCCTCTGACTCCGCCCCCACCAGTGCGGCCCTCGGCCACAAACTACACTGTAAATTTAGCCCCTGAGAGAAAGTTTGTGAGTACCCATGATCTAGAGAGAGTAGACGGTCAGTGGATGAACTAAGTGTAACTTTGAAGAGCATGTAACACTGCACCCGCACGTCCGTTCCAGTGTAGGAAAGGCAAGGAAAAGAAGTTTTAATTTTGTCCAAATACTACCATCAATAGTAGCAGTAGTTTGTATTACAAGCACAGCATAGATCCGGTTATTACGGTGGCCACTCCCTACCTCTCTTAATAAGTTTAGTAGTACTCAGTCATTCATGTGTGGATGTATCACTGGTCACTCAATAAAAAGCAAAGCACCTAAAGTCATCCCATATATAAGCAAAAACATCCCATGTGAAGTGATAGATAATCAGATTATTTATCTTCTTCAATTTTCCATTTCTAGTACTCATTTCCACTGTAGGGTGAAAGTTAAATTAATTAAGCAGTAGCCCTTGAGTTGTAACAGAGTATTCTCAGTGCCACCCGTAATAGAAAAGTAAGAGCTTCACCACCTGCATGTACTGGACGGGTACAGTAACGCAACGCAAGTCTAGGTCACTCCTCATGGCGTGCGTCTCTTTTTCTCGGGTGCAAGTTTACTGCGCTGGCATTATGCCGGCTTGCAGAAGATAACGTACCAATTTTCCTAAACAAGAGACAAGAAGAAGAATAAGACTGGTGTACTTTCATAGTCGACTCCAATGGAAGTCCATAGTGCTCGTAGAATTTGTTCCTTAAACTCCCACTAATGTTAGAGCAAGGATGAAGAAGTGTGAGGTTAGATAGATACTGGCCTCAATAGTTATGTAATGCGCTTGCAAGTTGCTAGTTGTAGTGCAACACAAATTTCTGCTGAATGATTGAGTTAATCTTAAAGAGCATTGGTTACAGACTATGTCTTTCTTTCTTCATATAGGTTCTCCTTCCAAACGAACAAGGAGGAAGGAGCTGGCTAGAGCGGCCCGGCAATGCAGGATCGATGCCACTGTGGCCGAATATCGGCGGCTGGTGGCCCTGGAGGACGAAGAAAATGTGCAGTCGACCACAACAACTACGTCGTCTGCATCGGCCTCCGTTCCCCCACGGGCTGCCAGTGCCACCCAGCACAGTGGTCCACCCAGACTGAGCCGGGCTGCCAAAGCCAAACGCCACCGCCGAGTAGCAAGGACAACAGCTTCCTCTCACAGCCGTTGCACCTACAAGGCATTGAAGGCACGCCTGCGCCGCAGTACCCTGATGGTGTCCCGCCTCCAGCAGGAGCTCCACCACTTTTCAAAGGAGTTGGAGGGGCTCCGCGTAGAGCACGCCTTGCTCCGCCCAAAAAGTTGACAGCATCCACCCATAGTGTCCCTTGCCCCTTTTTTAGAGACTTTTGTGGGGTGGGAATTGGGAGTTGGGTTTTTGGGGACTTTTGAAGGACAATCGTTGGGGTTAGGGAGGGTCTTGCGGGAGATTATTTTGTTAGGGATATAAATATACTTTTTCAAACTTTATCTGAGCATACCCGTTTCTTACTGCTTGCCTGGTGGGTGGGGGTTTAACAGTGACTTTGTTTTCCTGAAAGTTTAGTTCCATTTTCTTCCTTTAAGTGTAAATGCCCAAATGTTTTCAACACTAAGTGCCTCTCACAGACTAAGTGAAGTGAATCGAAGAGTCCTAGGACTTTAGTAGTACTACCTTCAGTCTCTCGTCTCTCGTACTAATACTCCATTATACCCCCAAACCACCAAACGCTTATCTTACCTGTAATTTGTGTTTGAAAGTAGGGCTAGACCCAGGGCTGGCTCCACGGGAAACAGCGAATAAGGTTGGCAATCTTGGTCGGATAAAATTTCCTCATAGCGGTGGTACTAGTGGTGTGACACAGTGGCAGTTGCATGCCTATGAAAAAAAAGAAAATTAAATCTGGTTTGTCCTCCTGAGCAATTAAACGGTACAACTGAGAATATAGCAGGTGACAGAAGTACAGTAGAACAGTGCCACATTGTAGCCTAACAAATGGTAAAGTATAACTACTAATTCGGTTGAAGTTCTTTCACATTAGCAATGGTTCTTTGTCAAGCAGAGTAAGAATATATCCTCGGATTTCTTCACCAGCCTGTTGCTATCACCTTATCCTCCCCAGCAAGTGTGTGGATTTATTGCTGTAATTTAGTCACACATCAATCAAAACCACACAGCCCGGGGGAAGAGGGTTAGGGTTTGAAAAATGGATGGGTACGGGGGTTTTTGGGAAAGGTTTTGGGAGACAAGAAAAAATAGCACAGCATAGACAAACAATTGTGAACATAAACAAATCTTTGGGTACAAACCTATCCATCAATCTTTGAAAGTGCATGCACAACTGCATGCATGTCAGTGAAAAGTAAGTAGTACATTCGACAACTGTGGAAGAAAGAATGCGACAGTACAGGGCCTGTGTGGAATTATTGATAACGATATTCAACATAAGGTCTCTGTAGCCAGATACCCGAGAGCCTTGCTGGTCACTATAAATCCATTCACAACAACACTCAATGGGGTTGGTCTGGAAGGTATAGTAGATAGAAAAGGAGAAATTGCTTTTTTTCTAGGTGTCCCCTCACTCACCAGGGTTGCCCCTTGGTGACATGCTTCATCATTGGGGCCATCCCAGTCCTCTACGGCCTGGGGCGTGCTGCGACTTGCGAATTACGTAGGAGCACTTACAAATGACTATGTGTGGTGCAGATGTGATAGTGGAGTGGACTAAGTGATGTGTTAAGGGATCAATTTAGAAGCAGAGAGAGATCCAAGAAATGCAGTCACAGTCAGAGAAAAAGGCAAGGGATACTGTATCTATGTGGTTGTAGTGGTCCTGTTGGAAGTGGTAAGTAAGTTGCCTGCAGAAAAAAAATCCTCCTATTAGCGGCACTCCTCCATTGCAGCCGACGCTTCGTCCATCGATGTTGGTCACCAGAAGACACCCTGTAAAAAAAAGCACAGCATAGACAAACAATTGAACATAAACAATTCTTTGGGTGCAAACCTATCCATCAATCTTTGAAAGTGCATGCACTACTGCATGCATGTCAGTGAAAAGTAAGTAGTACATTCGACAACTGTGGAAGAAAGAATGCGACAGTACAGGGCCTGTGTGGAATTATTGATAACGATATTCAACATAAGGTCTCTGTAGCCAGATACCCGAGAGCCTTGCTGGTCACTATAAATCCATTCACAACAACACTCAGTGGGGTTGGTCTGGAAGGTATAGTAGATAGAAAAGGAGAAATTGCTTTTTTTCTAGGTGTCCCCTCACTCACCAGGGTTGCCCCTTGGTGACATGCTTCATCATTGGGGCCATCCCAGTCCTCTACGGCCTGGGGCGTGCTGCGACTTGCGAATTACGTAGGAGCACTTACAAATGACTATGTGTGGTGCAGATGTGATAGTGGAGTGGACTAAGTGATGTGTTAAGGGATCAATTTAGAAGCAGAGAGAGATCCAAGAAATGCAGTCACAGTCAGAGAAAAAGGCAAGGGATACTGTATCTATGTGGTTGTAGTGGTCCTGTTGGAAGTGGTAAGTAAGTTGCCTGCAGAAAAAAATCCTCTTATTAGCGGCACTCCTCCATTGCAGCCGACGCTTCGTCCATCGATGTTGGTCACCAGAAGACACCCTGTCCACTGCCTGCCTGATGCTGAATTGTGGCTCGCTACTGTGAAGCCTGACTCCATCCTTTTTTCCCCATTGCAGAGACTGAAACCCGGCCTGTAATTATTCAACGAAAAACAGGAAGTGATATAATATTACAACACCACTGATAAATAAATATAAGGTATGTAGGCTGTGGAGTGCAAAAAGTCACAATTTGATTTTCCTAGTAGACAGTACAATATTTTTGAAAGTGCATAATCTGAGTCACCTTTTGAAGGATAAATAAGTATGGGCAAATTAATGTAGCGGATCTTGCCCCTCAAGCTAGGTGTACTGTAAACTGTGTTTTAGAACAAAATTAGATCTTCCTAGCAGTGCTCCCACCCAGACCCTTACTAAAGCCAGTCGCAAAAATGTAGAAGACCCCCAATCAAATCTCAAAAAACGAGGCCTAGCAGAAAACTGGTGACAAAACTTACTTTGAAAGTAAAAGTAGGCCGAAGTACCCCCTTCCTAATTACCCCTTACCCACCGTGGATTGCATTCAAACCACTTGCAAGCAACCAAGCAAAAGTAGCCATAGCCAGCATCACTCCAAGACTCGAAATCCCCCCCACTCAAACACATGCAATAGAAATACTGCTAACCCTAACGAACCCTAAGTTAAGAATAGTGGCAAAGGTTTCTTTAACTATGCCAAATCCCCCCTTACCCACCATGGATTTTCTTCAAATGACTTGCAACCAAAATTACACATTCTCACGAGTGCTCTAATACCCCAGAACTCAGTTGCAAAAATCTAGAACACCCCGAAACACATGCAATCCTGCTGCTAGGGCTAACCCTAACGAACCCTAAGTTACAAAAAGTGCCAAAAGGCTTTTCCGCGAGGATTTTGTCCCAACCACTTCTACCCGGTATTAGACCTTCCCAGGAATGCCCCAAGACACGCCAACCCACCGCCAAGAAGCATAACACCCCCAAACAGGCCAAAAGCAAAATCTCATACTTGCAATATTTCTCGACCTTCGGTCCAAATGCGCTGCGTAGCTAGGCCATAAGTCGGGGTTGCCACGACGGATTTCCTAAAAAGCAAATGCAATCAAGATTAGAGTGTCCCAGCAGTGCTCCCAGACCACGAAACTCACCCACAAACACCAGGAAGCCCCCCAAACATGCCCCCGAAAACGCTTCATTGAGCAAAATGTCAGAAATAGCCAAAAAAAAAAAATCGGCCTGGATTTTGTCCCAACCACTTCTACCCGGTATTAGACCTTCCCAGGAATGCCCCAAGACACGCCAACCCACCCGCCAAGAAGCATAACACCCCCAAACAGGCCAAAAGCAAAATCTCATACTTGCAATATTTCTCGGCCTTCGGTCCAAACGCGCTGCGTAGCTAGGCCATAAGTCGGGGTTGCCACGACGGATTTCCTGAAAAGCAAATGCAATCAAGATTAGAGTGTCCCAGCAGTGCTCCCAGACCACGAAACTCACCCGCAAACACCAGGAAGCCCCTCTAAGAGCACCTCAAAGGCAAGCAAGTCATCAAAAACACAAATAATTTTCCGCCTGGGATTTGGTCCAAAACACTTTTATCCGGTATTAGAGCTTCCCAGCAATGGCCCCAGAGCCGTCAACCCAGGAGAAAAGGAGTAGAAGACCCCCAAACAGCCAAAGAGCAAAAGTACAAAAACGGGGACTTAGTCAATTTTTCACAAATTTCCCAAATCACTCCGCGCGCGCTCTGCAGCTAGGCCCTAACTCCCCTCTGCCAACATGGATTTGCTTCAAACCTCTTGCAAAGTAAAGTATATATAGCCAGCAGTGCGCCCAGGCCCCGAAACCCACCCACAAACACCAGGAAGCCCCCCAAACCGGCCCCCGAAAACGCTTCATTGAGCAAAATGTCAGAAATAGCCAAAAAAAAATCGGCCTGGATTTTGTCCCAACCACTTCTACCCGGTATTAGACCTTCCCAGGAATGCCCCAAGACACGCCAACCCACCCGCCAAGAAGCATAACACCCCCAAACAGGCCAAAAGCAAAATCTCATACTTGCAATATTTCTCGGCCTTCGGTCCAAACGCGCTGCGTAGCTAGGCCATAAGTCGGGGTTGCCACGACGGATTTCCTGAAAAGCAAATGCAATCAAGATTAGAGTGTCCCAGCACTGCTCCCAGACCACGAAACTCACCCGCAAACACCAGGAAGCCCCCCTAAGAGCACCTCAAAGGCAAGCAAGTCATCAAAAACACAAATAATTTTCCGCCTGGGATTTGGTCCAAAACACTTTTATCCAGTATTAGAGCTTCCCAGCAATGGCCCCAGAGCCGTCAACCCAGGAGAAAAGGAGTAGAAGACCCCCAAACAGCCAAAGAGCAAAAGTACAAAAACGGGGACTTAGTCAATTTTTCACAAATTTCCCAAATCACTCCGCGCTCGCTCTGCAGCTAGGCCCTAACTCCCCTCTGCCAACATGGATTTGCTTCAAACCTCTTGCAAAGTAAAGTATATATAGCCAGCAGTGCGCCCAGATCCCGAAACCCACCCACAAACACCAGGAAGCCCCCCAAACAGGCCCCCGAAAACGCTTCATTGAGCAAAATGTCAGAAATAGCCAAAAAAAAATCGGCCTGGATTTTGTCCCAACCACTTCTACCCGGTATTAGACCTTCCCAGGAATGCCCCAAGACACGCCAACCCACCCGCCAAGAAGCATAACACCCCCAAACAGGCCAAAAGCAAAATCTCATACTTGCAATATTTCTCGGCCTTCGGTCCAAAAGCGCTGCGTAGCTAGGCCATAAGTCGGGGTTGCCACGACGGATTTCCTGAAAAGCAAATGCAATCAAGATTAGAGTGTCCCAGCAGTGCTCCCAGACCACGAAACTTACCCGCAAACACCAGGAAGCCCCCCTAAGAGCACCTCAAAGGCAAGCAAGTCATCAAAAACACAAATAATTTTCCGCCTGGGATTTGGTCCAAAACACTTTTATCCGGTATTAGAGCTTCCCAGCAATGGCCCCAGAGCCGTCAACTCACCTGCAAAGAGGTACAACAACACCCCCACAAGTGCTGAGTCTTTCTTCATTGGGCGTAAACCAGCCCTCTGGTTTGATGGAAATAGGAGTCTGGAGGAGGAGGATAGAGGAGCATGTTCTTCTGAAATTGTGAACCTGAGGAATGCAGACTGCGGCAACTTCAAATCAATTAGCAAACCAGTGAAGACAGTTCTGCTGATGGGCTTGATTTTGTGATTATCTGATTAAAGTTTGAAATATATTAACTGTGCACAACAAAGAAAGACAGACAGGCAGGAATAAAAGTGAATAGGGACGAAAAAGAAAGTTATTGATTCGTTGTCTCATTTTCAGGGCTCGGTATCACGGTCCAGGAATAAGAATAAGGCTTCGTCATCATACTCTGTGAATTCAGGCAGGGTGAGCTCAGTGTCACCTGACAGAGTAGAAATTCCCTCATCTATGTTGCTGGCCACCTCCTCTTCATCCGGCACGCTTTCTCGTACTCTGAAATCTGGTGGTATGAGGTGCTGATTCATCTTGATCATTGTTAACCTCTCCACATTTTTGGGCGAGAGGCGGCTCCGTTTGGGAGTTACAATGCCACCAGCAGCACTGAAAACCCGTTCAGAAGACACGCTTGCGAGTGGGCAAGACAAGTAGTTTAAAGCCAGGTGGGTGAGCTGTGGCCACAATTCTTTTTTCCCATGCCAATACGCCAATGGGTCAGAATTAACATAGACCTCTGTTGAGTCATTCAGATAGTCCTTCACCATCGACTCAAGGTCCTCTTCCAAGGTTCCTCCACTTTGCTTAGCTCTTGCTGTGCCTCTGACCTTTTGAGAACCAAACCCACGCAGAGCTAGCCAATCCTCTTCAGCCTCCAATGTTTCTGTTGTGTCTCGTGCAGATGATCCGGTTGCCGGTGTCTTTAATGGCTGAGAGGTCACTTGTGCCACAGCCACAGGTGCAGAAGTGGATTGTTTTGACTGGGGATGGCCTGCTGATGTACTGCCATTTCCTTCAATTTCCAGCCGTTCTCTTTCAAACCTCTTGGCTGACAAGGCTAGCCAACGTTTGTACTTTGGAACATGTTGATCATCAAAAGGAAAGAATGCTTGGCCTGCCAGCGCCTTTTTGTAGCGTGGATCCAGAATAGTAGCACAAATGTAATGCTCTTCTGAGTGGATCTTTTTAAGACGTTCATCACCTTGTAGGAGCTCTAATAATTGCTCAGCCAGAAGCAAAGAGTCTTGGTTTTTGTCATCTTTTTCAAACACAGAACACACCTCCTTCAGTTGGTCCTCCAGCATGTACAACAATGGGATAGCTTTTCTCAAATTAGAGTCCTCCTTGCTGACTGCACGCGTGAAGAACTCAAAAGGACGAAGCATGCGTGTCAGGCTTTGAACTATGTTCCATTGCGGCCCACCCATCCTCAGCTCCTCTGTACCCTCTGTAAGGAAATATTGATCGAGTTCCATATACTGCTCATACAGATACTCAAGCATGTAGAAGGTTGAGTTCCAACGTGTTACCACCTCCTGGATGAGTGCTTTCACTGGCATTTTACGTTGATATAGCAGGCTCCTCAGCTGCTTCCGGGCCTTAAAAGAATGGCTGAAATGCTTGCACATTTTTCGGCAGGTGTCCAATACACTGTACGCTGCACTCGCTTTATTAGCCAAGAATTTTTGGACAACCAGGTTTATACAGTGCGCCAAACACGGCACTCTGAAATAGTAACCGTCCCTCATGGCCTTAACTATATTGGCGCCATTGTCCGTGGAAACATAACCAACCCGGCGTTTTAGTGGGGACAGCCAGTTAAGGACCTTTGTGTTAAAGACATCCAAAATGTTTTCTGCTGTGTGACGTTTCTCCAAACCAAACATGGCTATTGTTGCATGTTTCCGAGCAGCTTTAAAAAGAATGTCCGTGTCAACACCTGCGTTTAGCTTTGCTTTAGCCCCTGAAAAAGAGACCCAGTGTGCAGTGATGCACATGTAATCAGCGCCTGCGCCACTGGTCCACATGTCTGTTGTCAGATGTATAGTGTGAACAGCACTCTTCTGCAAAGCTGCCCCAATCACCTTCAGAACATCTTCATGTAGTGCTGGAACCGCAACTCGGGCAAAATAGAACCGGCTAGGAACCTTCCATTTAGGGCAGAGCGCTGCCACTAATTCTAGAAAACCAACCCCTTCTACAAAAGAAAAAGGGAGAAGGTCCAGAGCTAGCATTTTAGCCAGCTTAGTGTTATACAGACGCGTCAGTGGGTGGTTGCGTTCATATTGCGTTTCTGTAAACAACATCTTTTTAATGTTGCCCTGGACCAAGGATTTACGGGATGATGATGATATCTTCGACCCAGTTACGCTCGCTGATGAACTTTTCCGCATTGATGTCACACTCTCTCCCACACTCTTAGTGTGCCTCACATGGGGTGTGCTGCTGACAGGGGTACTGGGTGTAAGTGAAGTGTTTGAATCGTCTTCTTCCTCCTCGTCATCAGATGATGAAAAATCAACGCTTTCATTACGTGCAATTATGGCTTGCATAAACGCCTTTAGGTGCGGAAACCATTGGACAGGGTGCGCTCTCTTAAGATGACCTCTCTGGCCTCCGGTACCATAGTTAGAACCAAGCTTACCACGACCAACTCGAACCTTACAAAGGCTACAAATGGCTACATTTTCAATTTTTGGGCAAACACTAAAGAAGTCCCAAACTGGAGACTTGAAATTTCTTTGGGGGCCGGAGGAGGCGGCTATACTGGTGGTGGTGGTCCTGCTGCTAATGCCAGATGAAGTGGAGGATGTGGATTGCCGAACTTCAGTACGTTTTGCACTTTCACCACCACAAATTGAGGTCGAGGTGGGTACCTTCTTGCGAGGAAGAAATATGGAAGCGGTAGGTTTTGGTGTACTACTTAACTCCAAATCTAATGATTCCATTTCCATTGCCTCCTCGTCGACATCATCATCACGCTCAGCAGCTTCTCGGGATACGGTCAAAATGTCTCTTTGCTGCATGCCCGGTGGGGCTGCAGTGACCATTGTGATGACTGGCTCGTCGTCATCGTGAGAGGCTTCATCACCAGCAGTATCTGTCACTTCTTGTTGAGCCTCATCACACTCCATAGGTATGAGTTTTTCAACGACCTTCCTTTTACGCTTAGGTACCGGTGTCAGATCATGGTGTGCCTCACTCTCAGGCTGCCGTGGTGGTACCCATTCGTCATCCAGATCATCAGAAGGCGGTGGGCTTGAAGAAGATGTAGACACCCCCCTTGATCTTTTCCTTGCTAGGGATGTGGAAGACAATGAATGATCATCAGGAGGAGTGGCTTCCAATGATACCTCGGCTTCATTGTCGATTTCCTGATGTGCCCCTACTTCGGGAGGAACAACTATTGTGGGCACTTGTGAACCTCCATGCACCTTTGCTTGCGCATCTCCTTTTGATGCCTCTCCTTCCACATGTACTTGGGCGTGTACTTGCACATGGTGTTGTTGTTGCGGCTGTGGTTGTTCAACACTTGTCAGATGAGTTACAACAACCTGTGTTGATTCAGGGACATTGCTGCTACTTTCTTGCGATGAGCCAACATCACTGGTCGATGGTGATTGGAGAAGTACACTGACTGCCTCTGAAGCACTCAAGGGCTTTGACTTAAGTTGGCGTGGTGGTGGAGGCACTGAACCCAATGGAGCAGGGGTGCTGCTCCCAGCTTGGTCCCCAGCAGATCCCTCTGCTGCTGCAGGCGTACTTTTTTTTTTACTCCCAAAAACGCAGCGGACGGCACACCAGCCTCCTTGGTAACTTGCTTCTTCTGCTCCTTACTAGCAACTTTCTTGCTAGAGGAGCTACGGAGACCTTTTTTTGGGGCCATCTTCTTCAGAGCAGGTCAGACAGCAGGCCGCAGTTGCACGAATTGTAGAGTTGTCTGAGGCCAGACGTGACGTCGCGTGACGTTATGCTGCACACACACACCGCTGCAGGACTTCTTCCTGGCACTGGTGGTTCTCTTGAGTCTTGTGCACCTAAAAACAATGGAAGACAGAGGAACATCAGTTCAGTTATACAGCACAAAAAAATCGAAAAACACTGCAAAATCAGCACAATCCCAATCCATCCATGCCCTCCATAATGTTTAAATTCAAGACAACCCACAGAAAGACTAGGCCCATGCAAGACTCACTACCCCTGGGCATAAATAAAGGTTGAAAAGTAGGCAAAATGGTTGCAGGCCTAACAACAAAGCCTGCATTCAAAATGGCCACTTGCCTGCCAGCACATGGCCAGTGCCTGTAGCTGCACTCAAAATGGCCACAAGCCACATGGCCTGTCCCTCCCCATGAACACCCCCAAAAATCGAAAAACACTGCAAAATCAGCACAATCCCATTCCATCCATGCCCTCCATGATGTTTAAGTTCAAGACAGCCCACAGAAAGACTAGGCCCATGCTAGACTCAAATACCCCTGGTGAAAAGGCCACAAGTACAGGCCCAAAAAACGAAAATCACTGAAAAATCAGCACAATCCCATTCCATCCATGGCCTCCATGATGTTTACATTCAAGACAACCCACAGAAAGACTAGGCCCATGCAAGACTCACTACCCCTGGGCATAAATAAAGGTTGAAAAGTAGGCAAAATGGTTGCAGGCCTAACAACAAAGCCTGCATTCAAAATGGCCACTTGCCTGCCAGCACATGGCCAGTGCCTGTAGCTGCACTCAAAATGGCCACCAGCCACATGGCCTGTCCCTCCCCATGAACACCCCCAAAAATCGAAAAACACTGCAAAATCAGCACAATCCCATTCCATCCATGCCCTCCATGATGTTTAAGTTCAAGACAGCCCACAGAAAGACTAGGCCCATGCTAGACTCAAATACCCCTGGTGAAAAGGCCACAAGTACAGGCCCAAAAAACGAAAATCACTGAAAAATCAGCACAATCCCATTCCATCCATGGCCTCCATGATGTTTAAATTCAAGACAACTCACAAAAAGACTAGGCCCATGCAAGACTCACTACCCCTGGGCATAAATAAAGGTTGAAAGTAGGCAAAATGGTTGCAGGCCTAACAACAAAGCCTGCATTCAAAATGGCCACTTGCCTGCCAGCACATGGCCAGTGCCTGTAGCTGCACTCAAAATGGCCACCAGCCACATGGCCTGTCCCTCCCCATGAACACCCCCAAAAATCGAAAAACACTGCAAAATCAGCACAATCCCATTCCATCCATGCCCTCCATGATGTTTAAGTTCAAGACAGCCCACAGAAAGACTAGGCCCATGCTAGACTCAAATACCCCTGGTGAAAAGGCCACAAGTACAGGCCCAAAAAACGAAAATCACTGAAAAATCAGCACAATCCCATTCCATCCATGGCCTCCATGATGTTTACATTCAAGACAACCCACAGAAAGACTAGGCCCATGCAAGACTCACTACCCCTGGGCATAAATAAAGGTTGAAAGTAGGCAAAATGGTTGCAGGCCTAACAACAAAGCCTGCATTCAAAATGGCCACTTGCCTGCCAGCACATGGCCAGTGCCTGTAGCTGCACTCAAAATGGCCACCAGCCACATGGCCTGTCCCTCCCCATGAACACCCCCAAAAATCGAAAAACACTGCAAAATCAGCACAATCCCATTCCATCCATGCCCTCCATGATGTTTAAGTTCAAGACAGCCCACAGAAAGACTAGGCCCATGCTAGACTCAAATACCCCTGGTGAAAAGGCCACAAGTACAGGCCCAAAAAACGAAAATCACTGAAAAATCAGCACAATCCCATTCCATCCATGGCCTCCATGATGTTTAAATTCAAGACAACCCACAGAAAGACTAGGCCCATGCAAGACTCACTACCCCTGGGCATAAATAAAGGTTGAAAAGTAGGCAAAATGGTTGCAGGCCTAACAACAAAGCCTGCATTCAAAATGGCCACTTGCCTGCCAGCACATGGCCAGTGCCTGTAGCTGCACTCAAAATGGCCACCAGCCACATGGCCTGTCCCTCCCCATGAACACCCCCAAAAATCGAAAAACACTGCAAAATCAGCACAATCCCATTCCATCCATGCCCTCCATGATGTTTAAGTTCAAACTAGCCCACAGAAAGACTAGGCCCATGCTAGACTCAAATACCCCTGGTGAAAAGGCCACAAGTACAGCCCCAAAAAACGAAAATGACTGAAAAATCAGCACAATCCCAATCCATCCATGCCCTCCATGATGTTTAAATTCAAGACAACCTACAGAAAGACTAGGCCCATGCTAGACTCAAATACCCCTGGTGAAAAGGCCACAAGTACAGCCCCAAAAAACGAAAATGACTGAAAAATCAGCACAATCCCAATCCATCCATGGCCTCCATGATGTTTAAGTTCAAGACAACCCACAGAAAGACTCAGTCCACCCACCACTGAGTACCCCTGGGCAAAAGGCCCCAAAACAGCCCAAAAATCGAAAATTCCAAAATTTTAGTTGCAGCAACTGTAATGCCTCAAACAAACTTACTTGTAAAATTTCTAATCCAACAGTGATCCAAAGAAAGTCAAAAAGGCCTCAAATCCAAATATCCAGCAGCATCCACAAAAAGTAATCCTTCCAGCTCCAGATCCAAATGAAAAGTGACCAGGAGATGGACAAAGCACTGGGAGGAGCCTGCTGAACAGGAACAGGAAGTTGAAGACTGTGGGGCACTTCCTTCCTCCCACCCCCCTCACCCCCTCCCCAAAATGGACTCCTCGCTAAAAAAGTGCAGGCAAATGTCAACCTAAGGAGTTATTCAGATAAAAATCATCATTTCTAGAAGGTTTATGCTGCTCGCTGGTGGATTTCTTGTGCAGAATTGCAAATTTTATATTTTCGCTCGCCGCATCTCAAATCTCGCAATTGCGAAGTACCGCGAGACGTGATCTCGCCGTACTCGCGTTGACAAACTCTCGCTGGCAATCCGCGATGACGTTGCGCGCTCGCCAATTCCCGCGGGATCACACAGCAAGATCCAAAATGGCGCAGCACTCGCAAACTATCGAGAAAAAACAAACAGGCAAACGATGATAAACGCCGCGCACCGCAAAAATTGTATCACCAATGCCGCACGCCGCAAAAAAAATCCGCTGCGTGCGAATTTGAGGATTTTGCGGGAAATTCGCAAATCTCGCGGATTGCAAATTTCCCAAAAATCCGCAAAATCCGCGAGCGAAACGGATTTTCCGCCCATGCTTATTTAGTATGTCGGGCCAGGCGGGGTATGAGATGTTGGGATGCACAGAAACTCCTGCTACCATTTGGGGTTACTGCAACACGCTTTAATAATGAATAGATGCATGTGTGTCTTTATGGAGCACAGAGGCGAAAGTCAGAGTCTCGGGGGCATAACAATCACCACCTCATCTGTCTTCCCATTCACTGTCAGAATCTACTTGGTAGTAGACCCCACCACGAAGACAGGTGAACGCACCTTACACTGGGGCAGCCGGGGTTCGGGGCAGGCGGGGGACAGGGCGGGCAGGGGCACGGGTGGGGGCACGGGCTGCTGGGCAATGTCGGGGCCGGCGGGGGTAGGGGAAGCCTGAATGCTCCCGGACAAGGTCGGGACGAGCTGCTAGTCGCAAAAACTGTAGGGCCCCTCAAAAAGTGAAAATGTACAAATGATTTAATGACTCCTGCAAAAGTTCTAGAGACATTCTAAAGACATCTTATCAAGGGTCTAAGCTTAGAATGAGGATGGTTAATTGAATAGGGCTTCAAGGAAATTCAGAAGTGCGATAGGGTGTCAGCATAGTATAGACTTCAGTAGAAGTCTTCCAGAATTGGAATAAGTGTTTAGCATAAATCATCAAACTTGCAAGAATAAAGGAAGAAGAGAGGTCTGTATCCCTCAGAGTCAAAAGAAATCTGCTTTCTTCTAAAGGTGTGAACAATAATTAAAACCTATAAAACTTCAACAACAGTCATATCTCTTCCCACACCACCAGGAACCAATCATTTCTCTTTTCATGTTGTGCATTTGCAACTTTACCAGATGTTCCCATCCCATAGAACCTGGACAGTTACTGCAACCTTGCACATTCTTCATTCCTGATATGCAATGGATAGAAGGCCTAATCTACTAATTAGGTCTTCAAGGGTCATATTTGCAAGCCCCTTATGCTTCCAGACCATCACTTTTTTTTACTCTTCGGCGGTGCTGTGTGCTGACCTATATTTACAAGGCCATACAAAGCCACTCTGTGTGGCTTTGCATGGCCTTGTAAATTTGACCTTTTTTACGCATTACTCTGCAGGAAAGGGGTGTACCATGGATGTTGCTGTGGGTGTTCCCACGCAACACCCATGGATTCTGAGACATTCCCAGATTTACAAGGTTTCATAAACCTGGGAATGTTTCAGGCTCTAATGCCACATACAATACTGCTGAGAAGACAGAAAGCACGTGCGGGAGGGAATGGGATAAAAAAAAACTGAGAATTTTGTGACAGGGGAGAGGTGTAGTAACGCAGAGGAATGCAGCATTGTAGTCCACTTACCGGGTCCTGGAGGACTCCGGTCTCGCTCGATGCTGCATCTCGAGATCCTCCCGTCAGGCTTCTGAAGGAAGACAAAAACGGAGACGGAATGAAACAAAAAAACACGAAAATGGCAAATATTAAAGCCTCTCAACACCGAACTGTCAACAGCTTTTGCGTAGGCAAAAGATAAGGGGAAGGGTCTGCTCGGGGAGATAGAGGGAAGGGGAAACAAATAGTGCTTCCCCAGTAATGAAAGCCCATAGTCTAACGCCGCGGGTAAAAGATCCAATCCCGCTGGGCTTGGATAAAAGGAGACAGAGTGGCAACAAGCACTGATTGGCATGCCTTCAGTGCAATCAGTGCACTGCCTACGGCATAATTTGTGATGCCAAATGACTTGCACTAATCATAAGTGAAGGTGGAGCAGGAACGAGGCTTCTGGAATCGTATTGATTTCAAGATGCCTCGTATGACGAGTGCAGCGTATGCGCTGCTTACGTCAGGCGAAAACCTAAAAAACATTAACTGGGCTTCGCTAGCCAACAATATATTAAAGACAATTATCCAGGTGACCAAGTCAATATAAATGTATTTGTCGACCTGGAAGGGTAATGGCTAAATGTGTATTACCGGCATAATAAACAGCAATTTTTCAAAAAATTCCCATCACTATCTAAACATGATTGAGAGTATACACAGTTGCCCTGTGCTATGCCGATTGTATTCTTTTCAGGTTTCAAATAGGGCTCACGGGATTGCTGCTCTCTGCTTTCCCTATGCCTTTATCTTTTGCGTCTCTCTGTTGTTGAGCCTCGCTGTCCGTTAATCACTCCAAGTTGGCCAGCTTGGCAGCAGCTTCGGGAGAATTCAAATTTCTGCATTGAGTATGTACAGAGACTGTGGATAAAAAGGGTTTGTAAGCACTACCCAGACAGACACACTAGGCCTGGGATTGGGTCTGTTTTGGTGGACTTGGAGGCATGTCTGAACTGCTGGGAGCAGTTTAGGGGCAGCTGTTCTCCCCCAACCTCCAAGTTGGAGGATTCTACAAAGAAAGCAGCAGATTTTGCAATATTCTTTGACGAACAAGTGAAATCCCTTGTGGATCAGGTCGGTCATCCTACCCCTCCAGAGGAGCGCAAATCCTTAGCCATTTGGCAGAACTTTGACCTCATCTCTGAAGATGCCCTTCTCAATTGCATCCTTGAAACAAAGCCCTCCAACCATTCTCTGGACCCCATCCCCAGTGCCATTGCCATTGACTTCTATACCCATTCTCTTTCCTATTGGTCCACTCTGATCAACCTCTCCCTCTGTCAAGGCTCCCTTCCTGTCTCCTTCAAAACTGGGCAGGTCACCCCTCTGCTTTAAAAACCCACTGCTGATGCGAATGACCTCAACAACTTCCGCCCCATCAATAACCTACCCTTTCTTGCGAAGATCACGGAAAGATGTGTAGCAAAACAACTCTCTCGTCATATCAAGGACAATGATCTGTTTGACAATTCTCAGTCGGGCTTCATCCAAAACTGCAGCACTGAAACAGCCCTTCTGCAAGTGGTTGATGACGCGCTGAGGATACTCGATTCGGGGGAGGGTCCTGTCTTCTAATTCTCCTTGACCTTTCTACAGCCTTTGACACTGTCAATCATAACACTCTCCTCAACACTCTGCAACAGAGAATGGGCATGAAGGGCACTGTGCTTAAATGGTTTGCTTTCTTCCTCTCTGATAGATCCCAAATGATCAAAATAGCGAACAGTCTTTGATCTCCTTTGGCAGTAGGTCAAGGTGTTCCTCAGGGCTCTATACTTGCACCCACATTGTTCAATCTCCTGAGTAAATCCGGGATCCACTATCATCTCTATGCAGATGACACTCAAATCTACTTCAAGATTGCCTCCACTCACGATCTCGCCATCCTAAGCTCTACTCTCGACAGCCGTTCAAAACTGGATGTCATCTCATCAACTGATTCCGAATCCCTCCAACACTGAATTCCTCCTCCTCTCCTCCTCACTTTCTCCTCCCCCGGTTCAATCATGGATGGATCAGATGAATCTACTTAACAATAAACCCATCATTGTCAACAGTGCAAAATCCCTTGGTGTCACACTCAACAAAAAACTCAATCTAATCTCCCACATCAATTCCATTGCAAAGTCTGCTCGATACCAACTGCGCCTTCTTTGGGGAATTCGTCGTTTTTTTCCCAGAGCAAGACCTTAAAACCCTGGTGCAATCGCTGGTCCTCTCCAGACTGGACTACTGCAATTCTCTTCTTACTGACCTCCCCAAATCCCACCTGTTCCCCCTTAAATCCGTTCTCCATTCAGCAGCTTGTTTCATTTATGGGGCCAAAAGAAGCGATCCACATCACACCGATGTTTTCCACCCGCCGCTGGCTTCCCATCGAGGCTAGAGCTATCTACAAGACTGCCTGTATCACCCACAAAGCCTTGTACTCCTCCTCTCCTCGCGACCTGGCAAATAAACTGAAACTCTCTGGAGACTCTAGACCATGGGTACTCACAAACTTTCTCTCGGGAGCCAAATTTACAGTGTGGTTTGTGTCTGAGGGCCGCACCGGTGGGGGCAGGGTTAGTGGGGGAGGGGGTGGGGCTAGAGAAAAAAAAAACTGTGTCCATGAGATTGAACCCAGGTCCCTGAAGCAGACGCCTTTGTCCACTGAGCTAACAGACCCGGCATACACACCTCTCTCTCTCTCACTCTCTCTCTCTCCCTCTCTCTGTCTCCTTCCCTCTATCTCTCTCTCTCTACTTCCCTCCGTCCATCCCTCTATCTCCCTCTCTCCCTCCCCGGTCTCCCTCTGACTCACTCACTCTGACTGTCTCACTCCCTCTTTCTCCCTATCTCTCCCTCATTCTGACTGTCTTACTCCCTCTCCCTCTCCCTCTATCCTTCCCTTTCCCTCCCTCTCCTTCGCTTTCCCTCCCTCTCCTTCCCTCTTCCTCCCTCTCCCTTCCCTCTCCTTTCCTCTCCTTCGCTCACTCACCCTCACTCCCCTTACCTTCCCCTCACTCCCTTTCCCCCTATTTCCCCCTCTCCCTCCCTCACTCCCCTTCCCTCACTCCCTCCCCTTCCATCTCTCTCTCACTCCCCTTTCCTCCCTCCCTCCCCCTCCCTCACTCCCTCCCTCACTCCCCTTCCCTCACTCCCCTTCCCTCACTCCCTTCCCTCACTCCCCTTCCCTCACTCCCCTTCCCTCACTCCCAACTCCCTTCCCTCACTCCCTCTCTCCACTCCCTCACTCCCTCCCCTTCCTCACTCCCCTTCCCTCACTCCCTCACTCCCCTTCCCTCACTCCCTCCCTTACTCCCCTTCCCTTACTCCCCTTCCCTCACCCCCTCCCTCACCCCTCCCTCACTCCCTTCCCTCACTCCCTTCCCTCACTCCCTTTCCTCACTCTGTCTCGCTCACTCCGTCTCCCTCCCTCTTTCTCACTCTGTCGCCCTCCTCCCTCTGTCTGTTTCCCTTTCTCTATCTCCATTTCTCGGTCTCCCTTTCCCTCCCTCCCTCTGTCTCTGTCCCTCGACCTCCCTCTGTCACCCCACCCTGCCTGTGAGTCACCGGGCTGAGACAGCTTCCCCAGCCTGCTTCCCCAGTGCGCACAGACACACAGCCCCACCCGAGCACTTCACAGGTCTTTAAAAAGACCATTTGCATGTGAATGGGGCTTTGCTGTATTTCACCTCCTCTTAGCACCCCTGCTGCTCCACTCTGGCCTCGCTGGAATGAATCGCCCGGCCCCCACAGAGCAGCAGAGTGTTTGCAGACACTCTTTGAAAACACGGGTACGATGTCTCATGGTCCGCGGGCCGCCACGGGAGACTTGCCGAGGCCGCTGCCGGCCCGCGGGCCGTACTATGAGTACCCGTGCTCTAGACTATCTCGTAATGCAGAAAATTTACTGCTTGAACCTCCCACTTTCAAGAAGGAAAGATCGATGGCCCAATCCTTTTCATGCAACGCAGTGAGAATCTGGCACTCACTTCCGCCTCAGCTCCAGATCACCACCTCCTCCCAGGCCTTCAAAACGGACCTCAAAGTTCTCTTCCTCCAAAGACACCTCCAAATTTAATTCGCACCCTATCTAATATCTGAAGGAAGACCTCCCATTATTGAAAATTCTATTCTCCATGACTATCGAAGTGCCTTTCCAGTGTTATTCTTGTGGTCGGAGTGTTTGCCATTTATTGCAGTATTATCCTTGTGCCTATGTTTGGTACTCTTTTGTAACATGCACACGCCACTTTTCTCTTGTAACACACTGTTTGCTACCTCTCACATTTTGTTTGCTTTAGATACTTGCACAAGTGCCACCATTGCCTACGTAACGTTTGTTCTTGTGCTTGAGTGTCTGCCATATATTGCAGTTTTATACCTCTATTGTACTTTGTTTTCTTCTGTAACCTGCACACATGTCACTTTTTCCTCCTGTATTGCACTGTTTGCTACCTCATGTATTTTGTTTGCTCACAATTGTCACTTTTGCCTAATTTAACTTAACGTTTGCTTTTGTAATTTACTCACTTGTAATTTTCTCCTCATGTATCATTACTGTTCCTTTTGTGTAGCGCCCTGATGCCTTCCGGTAAAGTCTGCGCTATATAAAAACGCATAAATAAATAAATAAATAAATAAATAAAATAAATAATCCTCAAAGAGGGTGCAGGAATGAGGAAAAGATAGTGTGAGCGGCCTTTACAGTAGGGATCCTCAATTAGCTAATTAGGTATTCACTCTCTGAAATACTTGTCCTCGATCAGGCATGTCCAAAAGAGGCTATGGAGGGCCAGACCCTTGCCAGCGTTTTAGGAAATCCTCATAAAATAGATGTGCTTGCAATTAATTTCAATAAAATGTCTCCATATCACCAGTGATTATCCTAAATATCTGACATGCATTTTATTTAGCCATCTTGCATCTACGTTGGGCAGCCCTGTTCCTGAGCAACTGCAAAAACACAATAACGAGGAGCAAAAAGCACTATTTTCATAAAAATGCAAGTTATTTACCTGTTCAAAATGCTGAATCGTGACTAATAGAGGTGTGTATTTGGGCTCCAGCCTGTCTTCAGCCTGGGTGGGTTGGCATTCTGGGTGATTAGTAGGGTAACATCAAAGTGCAAGGAAACAGAATCTTGTGGCATGGCTGAGAGAGGCCTCAGAAAGTGGGAAGCGATGAAAATATGTGCGTCTTTAGCTAGGGACGTGATCTTTCAGGCATTGTAAGTCCAGGCCATCACCATGGCCTTGCAATAGAATGAGAAGAGGAAATGATGACTGAACTCACAAAAAGTGATGTGCCCCGCTAACATGAACCCCTGACGTAACCCACGATACCCCCAACTAACCCCCACAAACACCCTACCCCAGCCAAGCCTAGCCTACTCTCAAACTTCACCAGCCGCCACTGCATCGAAGACAGGAGAAGTACAAGCTTTTAATGTTGAGTGCATGTTAAACACCTGTAATAACAGTGAACACCTCCTTGTACAAAAAACCAAAGGTTCTATAGTTGAAGAAATGCACATTTATGCATTTCACAGAAATAAATCTATTTACTAAAATTTAACGCAGTTTATGCATCCCAAAAGTGATGCAAAACTATACAATTTTTTTTTTACTAAATTACTTTCCAGCGCTAAACTAGTTTAGTGCTGCAAAATACTTGAAAGTAACACAAAGCAGTGCACTGCTTTGCATTACTTAGCTCCAAGGGGGTGTACCATGGAAGGTGCATGGGCATTCCCATGCAACCACCAAAGGTTTCTGGTGCTGAACCCTATTTACCTAAAAAGTAGACAGTATTTACCGTGAGAAAATAGCACCCATTTCAAATAGGCGCTATGAAGAAGAAATGCTTTCATTTCTCCTTCCCTTTCCAACTTTGTATGTGTGCTGCACTGTAAAACACACGTACTGAGCTTGGAATTTATACTTTAAGGCTATCCTTCTAGTACAAAACCTATGCTAGACTCGCGCAGACCCCCCCTGCACTATGGTGCAAAGGCGTGTGAGTGGCGCACAGCAGCTAATTCTAGCGGCACTAGGGAGTGGGGAGGAGAGTGTCATATTTATATAAATACTGCGCTCTCCAGCGCTCGTCTTCTCGCGAAACGCAGCACAGCTTTTTTGTCTGCGGCACTGCCTTGCGTGAGATTTTAGCAAATTTTCCCCACAAAGTGCATGCAGGTCTTTGTTAATTTTCCAGTAGACCCACAGTAGCACTTTATTTCTTTCTACACTTCTGTGTAGCTCTTGTTTGACTTTCATTTGATACCTGATGTCTATTTACATGTGTGTTATTAATTACGCGGTGCTACCCCAAGGTACAATGGCAGTTCTAAACTATTGTATTGCCATGCGTACTGTGTAAATGAAGGTGTCTGTCTTGTTGTTGGCTAGCCCGGGGCGCTCGGAAGCGCAGATGTTGAGTTTCAGAAATAGACTGTGTGTTCAGCTGATGGGTTATTTATGGACGGCAGCTGGTGCTTGTAAAGCTTTGGTTTACTTTTGCAGGGCCCAGTTGGTGTCTGCTGCTGGAGGAACCAACTCAAGCTTGCGGCAGCTTATTCCAGTGACCAAAGCAGCTTTAAGTTGCTTCGCTTCGTACCTTAGAAAGATGTCTGAGAAACAGATCAGGTGAGTGAAACATTCGTTAGGCATGACATCGCGGGAGTTAAAGTGCTCGTGTTTATGCGACTGGAGCCATGAATTTCTGTAATTCGCCACAAGTGCAATGTATGTCAATGCAGCCATCGCCCACACTTTACACGTGCCTACATTGAAGCATTAATTCAAACATTTAATAATATTTATGGTGACGGGATTTTTAACAAGTTGATTACTTATTTATGTAAAAAGATATGGGGCATGATATGAAACATTAAAAGTATGTTTAGTTTTAAAAAATGGATGGATCGGTTATCTTTCTCTTTAAAAGCATGTAAATTACATCCATAATATTGTTATATCATGGATTCCTGTTATGACCTCTTACTCCTAACCCCACCTCAGTCCCGCTGGCCGCTGTCAACACTGTTCTCAAGAGAAGGCCTTTGCTTGACCCTAGAGTCCGCGATATGCTTTCTCACTTTAAGACTTTTGTTTGTACCAGCAGTGAACAATCTGTACCTGACATCTGGTTTGGTACCCGAATGAAGGTATTTTAAAGTACCTCAAATACATTACTTCTTTGTTCATGGGTGAAAGGCCTAGGGGGAGGTAAGACTGCTACAGCAGAATGAAGCAATGTGGTATTTGTGTAGCGGGAACACAGACAAAAGGCAGAAGGCGCTTTCCACAGTCAAAAGAACAGTTACAGTTAATGAACGATTGAAGGGGAGCATGGCTTCTGAGAGTGGAAGTGGACTATTACTTTGTCATGATGTAGTGTCCCTGAAAGAGGCGTGTCTTTAAATCATTTCTAAATTGCAACAGAGATTTGGTCGTCTTGACTGCTCCAGTGATGTTGTTCCAAATCCCAGATGCCAAATGTGGAAGGACAGTTGCTGTTTTTTCCACTTTTCACTCCGAACGGAGGGTGTTCTGTCTGTGTGTGTGTGTGCGCCAGGAGTTACCAGAGGTAATGAGCTTGTCAGCCAGAAAGGTAGGGTGCCAGTCATGATTGCTTTCTAGTCGATGTCCCTTGGTTTTGGAAATGGCGAGGGCCGGCAGTGGTAGTTAGTGGAGTTCCTCCACGGTGGGAGTGATGTGGTCATATTTCTCCAGACCTTGATGAGGTGTGGAGTGGCATGTAGGATGCACTTGAGGAGAGCCAATGTTGTTTCTGGTATGGCATGCAACAGCATTTTGCCACCATGCATGATATGCAGATTTGTTGAACACACTATCATGCAGGAGGGTATGCTGGTGCAGAGCAGGTGTGAGTCTAGGTACACCTAGGGCTTAGCAGAACTACTTGCAAAGCAAGGTCTTCAGATTCTTGCAGAATTCATGAAGTGAGGAGGAGACACTTATGCATAGTGGCATATCGGTCCATGCTTTAGGAGCGATGTAGGAGAAGGTCCTACTACCAGATCTAGGTTTCATTATGCATGGGATTTGTGCAAGTAGCAGTCCAGATGAGTGGAGGTGTCTGAATGGTTTGTGAAAGCAGATGCAATTGTAATGCCAGTGTAATGTAGTGCCTTGAAAATGTGGGTCAAGAGTTTGAATTGTTCTCATTTGTGAATGGGAAGCCAGTGGAGCTCCTCCAGGTGTGGTATGATGTGAGTGCAGGGGGAGAGGTTGAGAATAAATCTGGTTGCTGAGTTCTGATGGGTCTGCAGCCTTCTCATGATAATTTGTTGAACCCAGCGTGGAGGGTGTTCAGATAGTCCAGCTTGCTTGTGACCAAAGCATGCATGAGGGTTTTCATGGTGCAGAATAGGAGCCGTTTGAAAATCTTCAGCATCTGCAGGGTATGGAAGCATGAGGTGATGATGGCATTGACTTGGATGGTCATGTTGAGTTTGCTGTTGATGATGATGATGATCCCGAGGTTCTTTGCGTGTGGTTGGGGTGAGTGCTCTTTCCGAAGATAACTGTTTTGGTCTTGTTGATGTTCAGGTTTAGAAAGTTGGTCATCATCCAGTAGGCGATTACAATCATGCAGGCATTGAGCTTTATCCAGTTACTGGGCACCATTTCCATGAGGGAGAGAATGAGTTGTATTTCATTGACGTAGATGACGATGTTGATATCATGAGAGGAGATGATGCTGGCCATTGGTATCATGTATGCATCACGCTTAATCTTGTTATTTGTGCTTTTGCTGTTGTAAATAACATATAGTAATAGTAGGTCAAATTAACGGGACTTCAGAACAATGAAAGGCTGAGACAGACATGCAGGGATTTTAATGAATTACCAGGAGCTCACTCCGCATAGCTCAACAACTCACTAAACCATCCAACCGACGGCAGTCACATCTCCTATTTGAGCTTGATAAAGATTAAACTTTTGGGCTCGGGTTAAAGGTGAATGTTGACCAGGTGCATTATGTTCAAAAATTAGGCAAATGTTAAACAGAAAAAGGAAGTTTGGCCTTGTGTTAAAGTTGATAGACTTGATTATTTTCAATAGTTTTTAGGAGAGTTTTTCCAATTTTATGTTTCGATGAAACGCAGATTCTCTTTGCATGTTGCACGTCAAGTTGAGTTTAATGGCCTTGCAGGTGCATGCCTAAGGGCGTTTTGACCCTGACGAAGTGCAATTTGGGAAAAACGGTATAGGTGAAAGGATAAGCACAAAGAAATAAGTATATATATTAGTAATTATCGACCAATTTACAAAGGCCCGAACACTCAACCTCAAAGGGGTCTACCGTTAGGACCCCAAACAATCCAGAAAGTCACTATTTCAGCTGAAGGAGCGTCATGTAATTGAAAAATGTTTGCAGGTTCAAAATTGTTGATTTCCAATGTTCTTTATTGAAGTGAAGTTCATCAAATGATGGCGACAGCATTTCATCAAAATCAATGGTTCCAAATTAATCCAAAAGCATAAAGTATACAGAACACAGTACAGCCAACGCGTTTCGTCCGGCAACAGACATCATCAGGGCTGTAGAAACAAAAGTTAAAAAAGCACAGAATAAGTCGAACATAATAACATGTATTTTAAAGAGAACATGATCATTGCCTACTAAACCAGAATTAATGATATCACATCCATATATACCTGCCTATTTAACATTCTATTCAAACATCCAATCTATACTCATTAACATGAAGACACATCTTGACCATTGATAATAAATGTATTCATATCAGAGCTCATGTTCTCCTTGAAATATCTAAAAAGAGAATGACGGTGGCCTACCTCCAAGAACAATAACTGTATGTGAGCAAAATCAATGCTGATCCGTATCTCTGTACAAAACAGCCTCCGACCTCCCAATGAAAGTGTGAAAATCTATAACCGGGATATAAGTAAAATAAGGAATATGTGGAAAATGTAAAAATGTGTGATATATCACGTTTTCTTCTCATTAGTCAACATAGAAACCTCCAATTCCCCCAATCTACTGTCATAAATCTAGGGCAATGCACACACACTATTAAACACTACAGTTCTAAAGGGCTGTCATTGCTATTGGGCCTACCTCAGAAAAGAAACACTTGACCCAGCAAAGAGGAGGCAAGTTTTATGTTCAACAGTTCCATAAATTCTGCAGAAAATATATATAACAAAGTAAGGGTTGAACTCTAACCTTATTATGACATCTCAAATATTCCAATATTGTTTGACATGAGTTCCCCTTCCTATCCTATCTAAGACCCCAGGTCTCAAACCATACCATGTGGGACGTTTTTCTCAACCGAAAAAAGTCTGTTACAACCATTCAATGTCTTCCAAATCTGTTGACCCTCTACATTATGAACTCAAGCAGACCACTGTGATTACTCAAATGTAAACCAGAAAAAGCCCAGGTCTCACCTTTGTTTTAATAATGTAAACCCATTCAGGCCTTGACACAAGAATAAGTTCTATCTTTTCAACGTACAATCTGTGAGTGAAGAGAACAAGCCTAAATACTTATGTTAAATAAAAACAAGTACTTCCCTGGTTAGCCCTCTCACAATACCCCATAAGACTCGAGCATCTCGCTTACCTCTACTTAGACATGTGTAGAGTAAAATACCCCAGCAATTAGTTCAAATGCGATTATCAATACATCTCTTGTAATCATAGAAATGATCCGTCATTAATATACAACATGTCCTAAAAGTTCCACAATCAAGCTCACTGACATTTACCTCAAAAAAGCAAATATTCTTCTGTGTCTGTAAAAACGTAAAAACGACAATCACCAGTAGACTGAAGTTGTCCACCAAAACTGAGTATAACCTGTACATGTCCTCATTTCCGTACGTTTAAGTACGTGATTGCGGTGTGACGCATTGCATTAATCCTTCACTGTGCAGTACATTATTGTAGCGGTAGGCAATGCATTATTTCTCCCATTGCAAGCGACCGGGGTGTATCGTTACGCATTGTATTATTTCTCCTTTGCCCAGCACACAATTGTATCTTTAAGTAGCGCACTATTGTTTTTCCATTGAAACGTGTGTGATTCTAACCTTATGACCAGCATAGCATTTGGAAAGCGGTGGTTGGGATTTGAACCTACCAGCCAGCCCAAACGAATATAACCCTTTATTGTATGTTGGCTTTTGTATGGTGTGGTCTGATCGTATATCTTTTTGTATAAAGTTTATACTCATCTTAATCAAACTCGTGTGGAGTCCATTTGTGGTGTCACCAGTGGGTTGCTGTGAGCGTGGTTGCACATACTGTACACTCGTGCCTTGGAGATAGGCCTGGCTGCTTGTACCAAACTACTAAGGAGGCTATCTAAAACTGTGTTTTTTCTTGGCCTACCTTTGAGTGGGAAGCCCTGGGTCTCGCACTTGGTGACAGTAGTGCAGGACTGGGACTCCGGCTTCCAACATTTGGCGACAGGGCGGTGGGATATGATCCTAACGTGATTGAAAAGCATATGTGCAAAACCACTCACAGTAATTGGTGTACATCATAAACTGATCGCAGACCACGACACAACAACATGTTGATTTGATTTGGCGGTTCTATTGTTGAGTACTCAACAACAACAGAAGAGTGTGCCTCTTGATTAATCATATGAATAGAGCACAAGTCAAGAATCCAAATAGGTTCTTAATAAAGCCCTCACTCACCAACCTGGTTGGTGACATGCTTCATCATCGGGCCCCATCAGAAGAGGCCGAATGCCACCCTGGTGTGCTTCAACGCCAGAATTACTGTGGAGCTGTTTTTTGTGTGTTCAGTGAAGGTGAGTTAAAAATGTCTAGATTGTGTCACAAAACAAATGTTATTATTAGCCAATCAGACATGTATAAAAACAAAGTGTGGGATATAGTAGCTAGATAAATTGTCCAGCCCTATCCACTAGTGTTTGGTCAACATGTATCTGCCTATGTATAATCATTATTGAGGCATTCTTCAGGACCGAAAAGAGATGAGCCTTGGCGGTGTGGGCGCCCTAAGGCTCACCCTGACCATAGGTTATAATTGTGAAAAATTGTTAAAACAAAAATCGTTTTAATCGGCCTCCTAATGAGAGGAGCCACGTTCACTAGGTTCTTGTGTTTGAGATAAACTGAGTTTATTAGAGTATAACCATGAGTCTCGGAAGGGGGGTGGTAGCACAGTGGCACACTGCCTTCGCTGCTAGGCACCCGCTCTGTACCTGCGCAATCCCTCATGTAACCGGACCCCGATGGTCTATTGCTGAATAACCTTTAAACCACACATCATGTCTCACGGGGAGAGCCATATAGCCGGTGAGGCTGAGGCTGCAGAATTGGAGTTTAACATTGAGGCATTGTCAACTTACAAGGTTGATCAATTGCGGAAATTCTGCAGAGCTTTGGGATGTCCCATGAAGGGTAGCGCCAAGAAGGAGGAGCTGCAAGTGGCCTTGAGGACCTGGTGGAAAGCAAAAGAGGCTCAGGAGACGGGTGATGTTGAGGTGGAGGAGGATGACCCAGGGAATGGATTTGGTCCACAGGATTTGCCAGTGGAGGGACCAGCCACAGGGGCTGGTAGTAGCCATTCAGAGAGGAGTTTTTCACCAGAGGAATTGGAAGAAAACCAAAGGGTCAGACTGCATGAGTTGGAGGTGTTAAAACTTAAAACTCAAGCAGAGGAGAGCAGGAATGCTCTTGCGTTGGAAGAGAAATGGATTCTCTTCGCTCATGAGTTAAGCATGAGGGAACTGGACATTAAGGGTAGACAGACAGAGTCCAGTGTGATTGATGGCAGCGCACAGCCAGTGTGAAGTGTGGATGAGTACAAGCGTGCACTGGAAGATTGGAAAGTGGTAAGCATGGTAATTGATTTGGAGGGGCTTTCCAGTTTGGCCCCAGGGGAGCCTAGGCTCAGAAATTATTTTCAAGGATTGTGCCACCCCAGTTTAAGGTGTGGGCTCCTTGATTTCCAGGAGCCTCCATGAGAACCGGACCCCTGGTCATGAGTCCGGGGCCTGAAAAGGCCCCAGAGATTGAAGAAGGGCCAACTTGCAAAAGGAGATCCCAGAGTAGTGAGAAGGGGTTGCTGGCTAGCCCCTTGTCTCAAGGGAGGGGGGGGGGGGGGGGAGTACACAGCACCCCCAGGGATTAGCAGCACCACCCAGGAAACTGGGGGAGGTGGTGGGGAGCCCCCGGGTGGAGGCCTAGTGCCCACTTCCAGAGGTGTGAGGACAGACACCTAGAGTCTGGAGGGCGTGGGGAGCCTATTACCAGAGCCTCTGACTTTCTGAAGTTTGTGGGTGCCATTCCTAAGTGGCAGGCCCAGAAAACGAAATGGAAGATTAAGAGAGGGTTGTGTTCCCCGGTGGGGACACCAATGGGACAGTGTACAGCCAGTTGGGCTGAGTCCCCTAGGAGTGACCAAGGTAAACCCACTCTTAACCTAGAGAACAGAATGACTGGAGGTAATATCCAGCCCGAAGGGCCTTCCCAGAGTACCACTCCAGGGTGGGGTTGGCATGGGATCAGAACCTCTTGAGAGGTCCCCCTGGCCAGAAGGTTTCCATGGAACAGCATTGTTGGCTCAGGAAGTAGTGATCAAGAAGACCCTCTGGGGTCAGAAAGGCATGGAACAGGAGGTTGTCCCTGTGGTAGAGGGCCTTCATCCTGAATGTATCGCCCGAATCCGGGAAGTCCATCAAGGTAATGATTGGTCTATCCTAGTTTTTGGCTGTGAGGGAGTTGTGTAGGACTTAGTCTTTTGGGCTAAAGTTCCAGAAACTTTATGCTTTCCCCCTAGACTGTTTTCCTGACATAGAGTTGCCAATTTAGATGATTTGGGTACTTTGCCACTGCTGATCAGTGTCAAAGTACGAGTGTTTCCTATGTAAAGTGTAATGGTAATTGATTGGCCATGATTGGTATGTTTGCCTGATTAGTAAAGTTCCTAGTGATGTGCACTGCGTGTGCCAGGGCTGTTAATGCAAAGGCGCGCAGAGAAGGAAACTCAGGCCTGCAGTGTAGGGCCTGCCCCCAGTTTGCTAAGTTAGCAAGGTGTCCTGACAAGCGCAACTACTTGTCAGGCCTTACTTTGCCCTTTGCATACACATGGAGTAGCCCTGTAGTAGGGACCGGTACCCCCTGGGCAGGGTGTAGAGTAGGTAAAAGGCAGGACATATACGGAGGTGTGTGCTATGTCCCGACAGTGAAAAACACTCCATTTCGTTTTCACTGGTGAAAGGCCGTCCTGCCCATAAGACAGAATAGGGGAGGCTGGGTATTGTTTTTTGTTAGCCTAGTTTCCTATAAGTTTATAATGGAGAGGAGAAAGTTTAGTATGTATGAACTCACAGTGTCAAAACACATCTTTCTATAAAGGTGGTTTTGTCACTGTGTTCAGGAACCACTCTTTAAGAAAGTAGCTGAGTGTTGTGCTCTAAGCATTTCTGTGTGTCTTTGCTGAATGTGGATTCTCGGTCTGGATCTGAGAGGTGAGAGGAGCTGGGGGATGTCTTGACCCAAGGGAGGGGTTGAGATGGCACCAGGCTGACCTGCATCTGGAGAGTAGGTGAAGAGAAGATCCAGGAGGTGAAGAGTATAAGAGAAGCAACGGTTCTGGTGGAAGTTATAATAGCTTATAATGATAATGTTATGCACAATTGAAATGCTAAAATGTTATGTTGATGTCAAAGGGAAAGGAAACCATGAAAACGTATGTTTGTATTTACAATAAATATTTTATCTCATACAAAGAATATATAGAGTACACAAAAAAGTAAAATTATAGTAGTGCTTTGTGTCCCCAGTGTAAATGGATCCACACAACAAAAAGTGGTCAATTTGTAACACATGAAACTTGGTTTCCACAATTTCTAAATGCGACCAACCAAAACTTTACAATAGTTACAAGTACTATACATATTATTCAGAGCTGTTATGATAGTTTGCTTTATTTAGTTGTAAAGAGGTCTGGGTTGCTGCTATAAAACAATTGACTCATCTCCTGCTGAATGATTAAGGATCCAGACCCCAGTATCAAAGGGAGAACGGTGACACTGGGAGGGAGACACCCAGAACTGATTTAGGCAGGGCACAACGAACTTTAAAAACATTTAGGGGTATAACTATGAGAGCAAAAACCCCTGAACATTGGAATGGACCAGAAATGGATTGAGACTGAAGAGGCTTGGACCCATTTTGTGATCAAGAGGAACCTCTGTTAAGGAAGGAACAACTGAAGTGACTGCTGGGGAAAAACCAACCCTTGCTTAATGGTCTGGGGCTGGTTTGCAGTTTGATTTTCTAACCAAGGAAGAGACTGTTGGGACTGGGACTCTGGATTCCAACTGGGTGGATTCATTTGAAGTTCTTATGAAGGATGCGGAGTGTATTGAAACAGGTGGAGGCAACAGTGTTGATCTGTCGGTTTATAGTGAGGGAGCCACGGGGGCAGCAGTGGCGGAAAAGGAAACAGGCACAGAGGACACAAACAGGCAAAAATAAACAGAAAGGCAGAAAATAACACATACAAAGCGATAATAACAAAAAGACAGATGAAAGACAGAATACTGGCACAAACACAAAGACAGACAACAGCGGACCAGCAGAAGAGCATGGCTCTCCCACTGGACCACCAGGGATGAGAAGCAGACAGGAGCCTCTGGGGGGGGAGGAGGGCCTCAAACACCTAACTTGTCAGAGAGGTGCAGGGGGCAGTGGCAGCGGCACAACAGTGGAGCTGCTGGGACAGAGAGCAGAGTCCCTGACCAGGAGGTCAGTGGTCTTGCTCACACGCCCGAGCAGCAGTCACCATTAAATTGGGAAAGGGGAGGGAAGCGCAGCCGGGAGGTGGAAGCGGGAACTGGCATGGGGGAGAGGCCGCAGGAGCAGCAGCAGTGGGAAAGGATACGGCACGGAGGACACAAACAGGCAAAAATTACCAGAAAAACAGAAAATACAAATCCAAAGGCACAATAACAAAAAATAACAGATGAAGGACAGAAAACAGGCACAAATACAAAGACAGACAACAGTGGACCAGCAGAAGAGCAAGGCTCTCCCACTGGACCACCAGGGATGAGGCGCAGGCAGGAGCCTGCGGGTGGAGGAGGGCCTCGAACACCTACCTTCCACAAGAGGTGTAGGGGGAGCAGCAGCCGCACAACAGCGGAGCTACTGGGGCAGAGAGCAGAGTACCTGACCAGGAGGTCAGAGGTCTTGCTGATGGCATTGTTAATACTGGCCCCTTTCCTACAAAAGGGAGTCTCCTATTGACAGGGGTCTGTCAGCTCAGTGCTTGTTATCACCTCCCACAACCCAAAAAGATGATGGAGGGAATGCTGAACAATGTCAAACCTTTATCTGGGCATAAATCCATTGTTATTTGCTCACCCTGTCATTCCAGTTTGTATGCAGTGGAATAGAAATCAGTCATGACCCTGCTCCCCATGGGAAAAGTTCAGCCCAAACTGCCGGCCAGTTCCTCCCAGGATGGGAAAACAAGCATCCTGGGACCAGTTTTGGGGTATCACCCCATATCAGCCAGGCTAGCTTGAATCCAGTGGCGTAGCAAGCACAGGACTCACGTCTGGGCATGCCCTTCCCATTGAGGGCAAAGATTGCAAAACAGAGATATGATGGACAGAATGCTGAATATTGTCAAACATTCACCCCCAGTCACAGATCTATCCCCCCCCTCAGTCAGGTATAGTATTCCATTTCTCGGAGGGTCGTTTCCAGTAGGGGTATGTCCTAATGTAGTGTATAAAGCTATTGTATAGGGAACGTTGATATGTTGTGTGTTTGGGTCACATAGATATCATATAGGTAGCTTTGAGACTTGAGACTTCTTGTTTATGTAGCATGATGATTGAGAGTCTGACTTTCTGCACATTTATGTTTTTTTGGTACTTATGAAACATATTTAATGAAGATAAGAAAAATATATATTTTTTTAATGGATAATATCCACCTGATGTTTTGCAGAACCGAACTGGTATAATTTTTAGGAGGACATATCCAGTAACAGAAGGGTTATTACATATGATATAATCTTGTCCTTTTGTTTATTGATTTTAATATGGAAAAATATTCATTAGAATATACCAGCACTTACATGGTTACTGGCATAACTGAGTGGTAAAGTTTAATTGTATGCTCCTAATGACAAATATTGGTTGAAGTGTTCTATAGGATCATGAGCAGAGCCAGTCTCATGTAATTCTGATGTGATTGCAAAGGCTCTGGGTCATGGTCTCAGCCGACTTTGTTTTTCTTGATAGTTGTGTCTCCCTGCCCATTAAATGAATTCAGTGATTAAGAATATTGTGTTCGATTCATACATGAAAATCCAATTTAGTTTGGAGAATTTACCGAAATTCTTGTAAGAAATTGTTGCATAACGGAACTGCTAAACCAGAAGGGGGAAAGTCTACAGAGATGTGCAGAGAAGATGCGTTTTATTATTTGTTTATGCATTGTTGCAGTGTTTCTCCTGTGAATCAATTGGCTTTTTTCTTTCAGTTTGCCTGCTAAACTCATCAATGGAGGTGTTGCTGGGATCATTGGCGTTACCTGTGTCTTTCCGATTGATTTGACCAAGACTAGGTTGCAAAACCAGAGGAATGGACAGCAAATCTACAAAAGCATGTGAGTATGGGCAGCCCACAGTACCGACGCACAATAATATTACAAAATATATGCATTTATTTAAGTTGTGAAAAGGTAAGAGATGTTGCCATGTATAAGTTTATTATGTATAGTTGTTTTTTAAAATATAGAGGAGGCATAGCTGGACTACATAGGGGACCGTGTAGACGTCTCTCGAGGGCAGTCACCCGGGAGGCGTAATTACTGCAAGCCACGAAAAGCGGGTCCCGTGATTGGCGAGAGGCAATTGAATGGACCATTCGCAAGGAGGGCCCATGGGAAGGAATAGTAGAGGCAAGTAGCTTCGCAGTCTGCATTTGCTGTGTGCCCTCAGGGGCGGCTCTAGGCTCATGGTGGCCCTGGGCAGGGAGCATAGGTAGGGGGCCCCGGAAGTTGGGGTCCGGGCAGGGCAGAGGCCAGTGAAGAGGGGGGGGATCAGGGTGTTTGGAAGTGGAACAGAGCCGGAGACCGCCAAATCCCTGCCAGGGGCCGCCACATCCCTGCCAGGGGCCACCACGCAAATATGTATCCATCCTCAGAGGATGATTATATTGAGGATATATATTGGCGTGTGGCCCCTGGAGTTTGGTGGCCCTGTGCAGGTGCACAGCTTGCACATGCCTAAGGCCGCCCCTGGTGCCCTCAAGGATTGACTGCTGTTTCCCACGGAAGGATTGAAACCCAAGGATTGGCTGCCCCCACTGCAGAAGTGCCGACCAAGAAGACAACATGGTTCTAGGCTCAAAATCCCAGGGGAGTGCCATCTGAAGTGATGTCATTGACTGCCAGAGGTTTGAAGAGAAAATCTCGCACAGCTGCCAGAAGGCGGCACTCCAGGTGGACCAGGAAGAAGGGACCACGACCTACACCCAGCGGTCCGGCCACGGCATATAGAAGGGGCCCATATGCATCACAGATGAAGGGAGATGCCTGTCGCAGCAGAGTGGACAAACAGACACTGCGCTGTGAGGTGGGAGTCTCTAGAAGGAGAAGCCAGGCAGTGCATTGAGGAGCACAGCGCCCCCTGATGTCCACCCGACGAAATCAACTGGCAGCCGGATCGTTACCTTAGGGCCAGCAGTCGAGGGCAAGGCTGTGGAGGTTACTTGCGGAAAGGCGTGGGCAGCAAAGAGCTTTAACGACTGACATACTTTTGGTTTTTTTCTGGTTGCGGGTCCTGGTGGGAATTGTTTTCAAGTGTAGATAAGAGCAGAGGTCTGCACCATCAGCAACTGCAGCATAGAGGCAAGGTCTCCAGCCTATGATCACAGACAATTTCAGGACAAGGGTTCAAACCCAGCCCACAGCAGCATAGTTTATTTGAGCCCAGTGAGAAGGATTATGGGGCCTGCAAAGCAAGGGATAGACAGAGCAAGAGAGGACCACAAGCCTGACAGATACAGGAGTGACACAGGGGAGTAGGAGATGCAGGTGAGCAAACAAAGAGGAGCCTGGTGGGAATTGTTTTCAAGTGTTGAAAAGAGCAGAGGTCTGCACCATCAGCAACTGCAGCATAGAGGCAAGGTCTCCAGCCTATGATCACAGACAATTTCAAGACAAGGGTTAAAACCCAGCCCACGGCAGCATAGTTTATTTGAGCCCAGTGAGAAGGATTATGGGGCCTGCAAAGCAAGGGATAGACAGAGCAAGAGAGGACCACAAGCCTGACAGATACAGGAGTGACACAGGGGAGTAGGAGATGCAGGTGAGCAAACAAAGAGGAGCATAGTGGGTGAGCAAAGGGTAAGTGATGGTCCAGAGTTGGATGCGGACCAGCAGGAGCTGCTTGGAAGAGCATGTGAGTTGGCGGCAGACAAAGGCAGAGAGTGGGTAAGCAGGCAAGTGCTGGGTATGCTGGCACAGAAGGATACAGGTACCTGGAGCACTACCCATTGAAAGGTGTCAAGGGTTAAGAGCAATGCAGCAGGCAGATTGCGGTCACCTGGATCTAGGTGAGGGGGGCTTGCAGCCGGAACAGCGGCCTCCACAAACAGGATGTTGGCAACAGGCACACAGAGTCATGGTCTCACAATAAGACAAAGGCCAAAGAGGGCTCAGGTGGATGGCTCAGGGGTCCTAGCAAGGGGTTGAAAGGACAGCATGGACCACCACCATCTTCATGTTCAAAGACCAGGGGGAACGGATAGCAGCAGTGAGGACAGCTACAATGGCCAGCTAACGGTGCCTGTAGCCAGGGCAGTGGCAGCCAATGGATCCAACTCTGGCTAGGATGAAGACAAAGCTGCAGATAACAGTGAAACACAAGTGCAGAGTGGAGCAGGGCACCCATAGGGGTAATAGCTCATTTTGGCGAACAAGTAGGGGTAATTAACTCTACATCGCAGGCAAACCAGGGCTGCTGGGGCAAGGGTGGGCGGGACGAAGCAGGTCAAGCCACTCCACAAGTGGCGAAGCCTTTGCACATAGGTACATGGGTATGGATCAAACTCTATAACCATTCCCAGCGACACCATGGGGGCACTGGCCTAGGCTCCCCCCTCCCACCCCCGGGTTACCCTCCCTTCTTCTGGCAAGGCATGGGCCCCTGGCAGGGAAAAAGGCAACCAAAACATCTAACAGGGAATTGGCCTGTTGCCCTTTGGTGTGGGCATTGGGGTTCAGACTCTGGCTACCAATGAGAGGCAGGACAGATCATGAGGTCAGTGAAAGTCCTGCTCACTCACAACTCAAGCTCATCAGAGGCCATTTTTGCACTGATGCCTTCTCTGGGAGGACTGTTATCCTTTCTTACGTATTAACAAAATGCCCTTTAGGATTCCTTAGTAAGCACTTTTCCTATTAAGGTAAGACCCATAATGTAAGCTTTATGGAACCTGTAGTTCTCTTTACTTTTTTCGCTTACTGGGATGTTTCCATATTGGTCATCAGCTGAGATGGTTAATATCGTATTAACTCTAGCACCCTGATATCAATCAATCAATCAAGGATTTGAAAAGTGCAGCAAATATGCCCAGAGTGAGAAGGAGCATTCTCTGCTGTTGCTTTGGTGGATCCGGAGGGTGTCTGAGAGGAAGAGAGAAACAGATCGTTGTGCAGGGATTTGTATGCATGGGTCAACATTTTGAACCGGCATGTATTCTGGATCGGGAGTCAGTGTAGCTTCCTGAGTTACGGCATGATGTAGGTAACTTTGGTGAGGTTGAGGATGAGTCTGGTCGCTCAGTTTTGTATTATCTGAAAGCTATTTAGGATGCGGGCAGTGCGTTCCTGTAGTCTAGCCTGCTGGTGACAAGGGTGTGTGTGAAGGTCCTTCTGGTGTTGACTGGGAGCCACCTGAAAATCTTGCAGAGCATGAGTGCGATTAATTGTACATGAACTTGTACTCTATTCTACAGTATTGGCATTAATATAGTGCTTATCGCATCCGATGAGGCATTGCACCACTTTTGTGTACCAAGTGTTATTTACAGAGATATTAATAATGCGATTTGTAAAGCGTGTAGCTACTCCTGGAGGAGTGTCCCAGTGCTAGAGTACTGACACAGTAGATGAGGGGTTACCCAAGTCTGATGGCAAAGCTCCCTCTAAGGCAAAAAGCCAGGACTTTAACTCCTTCCTGAATAGGAGTTTGGAAGGGGGTTGCTGAATTCCCACAGGCAAGGAAATATAGGCTTTAGGATCTAGGAGACCAAAATAACTACTTCCTGTTTTAGCACTTCTGAATTTTGGCATGATGGCCCAATAGATGGGATTATTCTTTGAAAGCTGTTGCTGTTTGATTAAGCGGTACAAAAGGGGGTGGTGATGGACGGAGCATCTGAACTAATCAAACACTCACACCCAGTCAACAGATCTTTGTTTAATCCATCACCGTTCTTTAGCCCACTCTGCCACCCCAGTTCAGACATGGCCATATGATAATCAGTCTGACCCTGTGCCTCATGGGAACAGTCCAGCCCGAACTGCCAAGCCATGCCTTCCTTGGACCGGAAACAAGCTTCTGAGGACTGGTTTCTGGCATTTCAGCCGTCGTCAGCCCGGCTTGCTTGAATCCAGTGGCAAAGTGAGCAAGGGACTCACGTCTGAGCATACCCTGCCAACTTATGGCGACAAACCGGTACAAAAGGGGGTGGTGATGGACTGTTCCCATGAGGCACAGGGTCAGACTGATTTGCATATGGCCATGTCTGAACTGGGGTGGCAGAGTGGGCTAAAGAAAGGTGATGGGTTAAACCCAGATCTGTTGACTGGGTGTGAGTGTTTGATTGGTTCAGATCCTCCATTCATCACCACCCCCTTTTCTACCACTCTGTTTGATTAAGACACAGTCAAACCTGATTTGTCTGACAAGAGTCAAAACGCACCATAAGAATCCCTCTGGAAAAAGGGCAACCTAACACGAGATCACTAGACCATGGTTCTCTGCAGGGGCTTTTTGTTCTCCCTTATTTTGATTGACTTGATGGTGTTCTAACCCAAAAAAGACTGTTTATAAAAACTAGACTGTTCACCTTGTGCAAAGTAAGAACTGGAAAACTCCATGGGCAGCCTAGCCAATTTAACTACAGTGGTCCGAATCTCCTGGTACATTTCAACACTAACATTAGACTGTAGCGATAGAAGCACTCTTTGCACAGCACAAACTAAATATATTGTTGTCTATTGATTGTTTAACTTCATAAGTTCTCATGCTATTCTTTGCTTATGTATTATGCATCTTAAAGTGTGATGTAATCTGTCTGCTCCATGGACGGTATGAAGTGATATGGTTATCAGAAATGCAAACAATTATATGGGATTCATTTTTTGCAATCAAGAAGAATCCCTGTAAGGTGCTCTATTTTTTGGGACTATACCCATGTGATGATTTCATGTTTATGAGATACTTGCTGTAATCGTCTAAAAACATAATAACATTGGTTTAAAAGAAGTGGGATTAGTGCCAAGAAGCATAAAGTGCCAATCATAGTCAATGCTAATTACTGGCTGGCAGAAGTGGGAGAACAAATGGAAATTTTTCTTTCAGCAACTTCAGTCAGAGAAAAGGTAACTTTCTAAAAGTTACTTTTTCTTATTATTTATACAAATCTTTCTTCACCAATGGTATGCCTAAAGTCATGTTTAAAACGGTCACTGTAATTGATGGCACAATAGGTGTTGCAGTCCATTAGTGACATTTAGTGACATTTAATTTGTAGGGTCTCCACCCTGTGTGACTGGAGGTTTGTTATACCCAGGACAACTATGTATATCCGGTGGTTAAATGAAGCCAGGCCTCAGTAGAGGTCAGTCCTGGTATGGGTGTTACGAATCATGGAGCCTCCTGAGTGCAAGACCATACAATAGCAGTTTCTAAAAAAGGGGCTGATGTCTATGGGAGAAGAGGCAGAATTTTTAGCCCTATGCACTTTCAGTCTGCAACCGGACCAAGCAGGAGACACACCTAGCCTGCTACTCTTTTCCTCGGCTACCAGACTGGATACCATAGGGGCAGTTGTTAAGTAGGCAGTAGTCATCCATCCACTCAAAGATGAATCTGTGAACTCCATAAGAGGGGAAGGACCATAGCTATTTATGTGCCTGGATTTCATGCTTGTATGATGGAAACACATGAGGGGAGACACATCGCTGGTGTGGGCTTTGGAGAGCCAGCGCGGGGGGCATATAACACCGCCTACAAGTCCCAGCTTGCCGCGGGGGCCACAAATGGACTGCCGGCCCCTCCCCCTATCACCAGGATGTATTTATTCAACTAGTTCTTCACGCAACGCGGGACGCGCGCGGGCGGTCGCCGGGCTGAGCCCGGGCAAAGGGCGGGCCATCTGTGGCCGTTGAGGCCTAAGGAGTATGGGCCGGGCCACCCCTCTAACCTACACAAATGGGTAAGCGAAAGCAGCAGAGTAATGGGGAACAGGAGGGCAAAAAGGCAAAGGTGCCGAGAAAGTCTGAATCCATTATTTCCTATTTAACGTCGGCAGTGGGGGTTTTAAGCAAGGAGATTGCAAATGCAGAGAAGGAACTGGGTTTGGACCTCCCCACCATAGCACGTGATGAGTCTGATATTGTGCCTGTCATGCCCGTGCCTAATGTTCCCTTGGAGCCGGTAGTTGTGATCACTCATCCTACGTCTGTGAATGAGATTAAAAGTGGCTCAGCAATAAGTGAGGGTATAGACTGTGTCAACGGAGGAAAACCATCAGCTCCTTTATTTCAATGTAATTTGGGGAAACGCAGACGACCAAAGAAGTCTATGAAACGAACAAAATCTGCAGTTGTGACAAAAAGGTACTGACTTAAGTATTCCTGAACAATTGGCTCAACTAGTGAAAGAAATGTTCAACTCATGGCAGGAGCCAGTTCTTGTTGGCATAGCCAAGGACATTGTGGACTCTCTTAATACCGGTGTTGCGGGTTTAGTAAAAACATGTGAACATATTGACCAATTTATAAATGAGTACAGAGGGCAGAAAGATCTGGTGAGACAGTCCCAGGAACACCATATCCCTAACTCTAAGGCTAAGAAGGGTCATCATGGCAGTACTAAGTTAGTCCAAGAGTGTTCTATTTGTGCATCATATTCTGGGAGATTGAGGGCCACTGGTAATAACCCGCATCTAGCAAATGGTAACTTACCCCGTAGAGAATTCCAAGGGGTAGGAATTATCGATATGGGTGCAAGAAGCCCGCTAGGACCCCTTTTAGTAGTAATAGGCCTACAAATTTACGTGGTATTACCCTGGATCTCCCTCCAGATGCTGCCCCTTTGGTGGCTGTACTCACAGGGGTTACCCTCTAAACGATGGTGCAGTTGAAACTACCCAAGACCTCCTTAGGAAGTCTAGAAACTGGTGCAACCAACTCAGGAGCGGTGGTCTAGATATCTCACCTAGTATCATCATGGCTTGACGGGTGGGTTGGGTTGGGCGCTGCCTAAAAGTATTGAGGGGGACTGTGTGGTAGTCAATTTCAACAGGCGTAACGTGGCTGATAGATTGTTCTGGGATGCCTCAGAGATAGGCAACCCAGGGATCAGACCAATATCACTGGGTTATTTCTATCCCCCTGTAGCTGCACATATAAAATCTTATAACAAACAACCATTATTGCTTACCCAGAAGAGTACATTATTTGGTTCCAAATTTATTTGTGACGTTCCCCAACGTAAAATTGTAAGAGGGTCTCCACTGAGAGTGGAGAGAACTGTATCAGTTCTTCCACAACCTACCAGTAATTCTTTAGAACAACGAGACACTGATATAGCCCTGTTAAACCAGGTTTCCCCGTTAGCAAATCTGGAGGACAATGACTGACTATATGTCCCAGTCCCACATTTGAATGATCAAAACACAGTGTCAACTAACTAAGGTAATAACATGTAAATTCCTAAGCTGGAAAATGGCAGGTATTAGACATAAGAGAAGTGATGACATCTGGTTGGACTTTATAAAACAGTATGACATCATTGCCCTCCAGGAAACGTGGGATACATCCAAGTGTTTTAGCCTGGATGGTTTTATAAGTTTCGTTGTCCCAGCAATTCCGGGGCTAGGGGGCAGATCAAAAGGTGGTTTAATCCTCCTCATCTCATTAAAACTGAAAGGCTCCCTGAAAATGCTGGAGTCAAGTTTGAGTAACATTTTAATTCTTGAGTGGGTTATCCCAAATCTGCCTAATATTTTATTAATTAATTTTTATAATGCCAGTGAGAGCGAGTCAATTAATCAACATTTAGGCTCCCTGGACGGTATATTAGCAGATTATAAGTCAAAACATAACCCTTTATTCGATATTATTATTATGGGCGATTTTAATATTCACCCCTGTAGATGGGAATGTGTTTTAGATAATTACCAAGGCCCCCCAGGCACTGTGGTCCCACACTTTGAACACAGTAGGCAGTGAGAAGCCCTGGAGGACCTCTTATCTAATATGAACCTATTTGAGGCAGGTATACGCGAGGGGGAGGAGAGGGTCCCCACATTTAAAGGTAAAGACCTTGGAACTGTTATTGATTATATTATTTTATCCGCTGGTGTGGTAGCTAGGGTCTCATCCTACAAAGTATTGCCCTCTGTGTTCAGTGACCATAACCCGGTCATTCTGGAGATGGACATGGGCGAAGCTATTGATTCAAGGGTTAGGGAGTGTGTAGAGACGAGCAATTTGACCACAAAAGATCAGGGTAGAAGGCTTAAATGGGACAGGGTGGTCCCTGAAGCCTTCTGTGAGGATCTTTTCATTAAGGCTGATGCAAATCTGGCCACATGTTTAGGTAGCACTGCTCCTAGAGGTGAAATTATTGGTGCCTATGTTTCCATGTGTGGCCAGATTGCAAATGATTTAAAGGATAAATGCAAAGTAAGGCCTCATCGGTTACAAAGATGGTTTGATACCAGTTGTACCAAAGCCCATGGTGCTCTTCTTCTAGCCTTGAATAAGAGACCTAGAGATAGGAACTCTGTCTTCAGCCTGAGGAAAATATGCAAAATGGCTATTGCCAACCGTAAGCAAGAAATCAAAGCTGAGGCGTGGCACAATCTTTTATCACTGGATGTTCTACGGGTCACTGGTAAGTTTTGGGCAACTATCAACCATCCTTTTTTTCAGGGCAAGAGAATTCAATCCTGGATTGTGTCATCCCAGATGAACAATGGCTCTCACATTTTAGTGAGATTTATGGTAATGTGGGTCCTGCCTCCGTAGAAAATGTTAATGCGCTCAAGCAGTCATCACCCCCCCTAACATTTGAAGTGGTTGAGGTACAAAGAGCAATACAAGAAATGTCCAAAAACAAAGCCCCAGGCCCGGACGGTGTCCCTGCGGACTTATATAGTACCTTCCCTATTTTTTGGGCAAAGATTCTTACTAATGTCTACAATGCCTCCAGTAAAAATGGGTTCCCGGCATCCTGGCCACCTCAATTATAATCCGGTTTTTAAAAAGGAGCAGAGAGGGGACCCCTCTTGCTATAGATCAATCTCTTTGATAGACTCGGCTGTTAAAATCTTGGGCAGAGTCATCCTATATAAACTAAGAGATTGGCTAGACGACAGAGGGGTCCTCTGCAATCTTCAATATGGCTTCAGGGAGAAGAGAAGCACATTGGATCAATGCCTGAAACTACATTTCCTGATAAATAAATATACATTGGCCAAAGAGGGGTCCCTTTACATGGGTTTTATGGACCTCTCTTCGGCCTTTGATCTGGTTAACCGGGAAAAACTCTGGACAATTTTGTTGAATATAGGCATTGACCCACCCTTGATTAATTTTTTAGCTGTCCTACATCAGGTCTTTTAGCGTCAGTCAGGGTTACACAGGATGGTAGATGCACCAGTCACTTTAGCTCAAGGCGGGGAGTTAGGCAGGGTTGTATCCTGGCCCCCCTCCGTTTTACTTTATATATTAATGCACTGGAGAGATCTTTAGAGGGGGCTTCTCTGGACGTAGCGCGTGTAGGAGATTCAGTAATCCCGGTTCTCCTACACTCGGATGACGCTGTTCTACTGTCCCGTACTGGCCTCGGTCCCCAGAGGTTGTTGGATTCCTTCGGGGATTTTATGGGATCTTTGGATCTGAAGGTCAACAGTAAAAAGTCACAAGTTATGGTGGTTGGTAAACGTTCCAGGGGTTTAAAGCTCCGACCCTTTTTCTGTAATGGTGCTGAGGTAACCAAGGTGCCTGTCTTTACGTATCTTGGGGTCCTCTTCGATGAAAGAGGTACTTTGGGACCTCAACAGAACATAAAAAGTAACGCTGTAGCTAGGTCTACCGCAGCACTTATGGGCTTTGCGGAGCGGTTGGGGGCAAGACCGATGGAGGCACTCTTGAATGTTTACAAAGCTAAATGCCTGGCTATAGCCACGTATGGCGCCTCGTTATGGGGGTATACATATCATGAGAAGATCCAGGTGGCGGAAAACAAATTCTTAAGATCTCTTTTGGCAGTACCCCAATCTACCCCTACATTTTTATTGCACACGGAATTAGGACTGGGTTATGTTACAATCAGTTGAAAGTTGCCCCACTGATCTGATGGATAAAGACTTGGTTGAATCAAGAACTTACATTGAACCATCAGGTTATCGGTGATTCTCTCTCCCTGGATAAGGCTAGTAGGGTACCCTGGTTAATGCACATCAAAGCAATGTTCACAAAACTAGGGCGTCCTGAGATTTACACTTCACCGGCCTCTATTACAGGGGAGGACAAAAGCCGGACAAAGATTTTTTTTAACTATGTTGTCATTGGAACGTGAGGAGTTGGACCTGAAGAAATCATGTGTAAAAGCTAACTATGTATTGTTAACTTCACCTTCACTTGAGCCATATTTAAAAATTGTTACTAGATCTTTTCATCGCCAGCTTTTAACTAGATCCTGTTTCAACCTAATTCATTTGTCACTTGGCGTTTTCCCCATTTGGTGTAAACCTGAAAACAGCAACCCTTGTAGTTGTGATAATTTCTCCATACAAGACACGATGCACTTTGTTATGTTTTGTGATCATTACGCGGAGATTCGGAGAAAGTTTTCATTACCAATCCTTAGAGAGGCGGGGTTCTCACAAGTTAGGCCCGCTCTTACCTATCTCCAGATGCTAAGCAGTACCCAAGTCATTTTGTCTGTTGTTAGCTTTCTGGTGGCTGCTGTACAGAGTAATACCAAAAGATCTACTGTATAGAATACTCCTGTCTGACTTTTATCTGATTTTAAACGGTTTTTTGTATAGTGATTGTTATTATTGATTGATTGTATAAACTGATATGAAATGGTTTTAGATTGTCTTTTATGATTTTAAGTAATCGAATAAAGTGTTTTGACTGACTGACTGACACATGAGGATCATACCAGCCCACATACTACAAGTACACCATGCACCTGGGAAACCTGGTGTACAGCCCTGTACTAAATATAAAAAGGAACAGAAACCTAAATGCAGACCAGGCTATCTGAAATGCATAAATAGCACAGAAGTTCATATATGTTTTCAATACAACTTGTTTAGCCTAATAAAGTTGATCAAAATATGCCCTACATGCAAGGCATCTGTAGTTGACAAAAACAGGTTCATTTCACATATACACCAAGCGGGAAACACAAGCTTGAAGCAAAAGAAAGTTGATTTAAGTACAAACACAGTGAGGGGCACAAATTATTAGGGAAATTAAGTGAATTTCAATATTCACACAGTGATAGGGCAAGCTGTGGACAGGGATAAGCCTATTTGAAAATGCTCTAGGTGAAAGCCCCACATTGTTATAAACATGATTTTAATATGCACACAATGCTCGGAGTTGACAAAATCAGGGTCATTGAAACATGCAAGCACACCTTGCTGTTGTCTGTATCTAGTAAATTGAAATATTAGAGATGTGCTTTCTAAAATGTGGGGATTAGGCTGTTTCCTAGTATTTCTAGTGATACCTTGAATTTGTAATTTACGCACCACCATTAAATTACTTAACTTTAGTCATTCTTTCTATACAAACCAAACTTAAAGTACACAAACATGCAAAATGTTAAAGATATACCTAAAATGTATAATTTATGTTCCACTTTCAATTTATTATGTCGTGCACCTCCATGCACAGTGTAGTGATCTCAGTAGCCACACTACATTAACTATAACTCGCCAGTCTACCATGCACTGTGTTCTCACAAATGATGTGATTTACGATGTCATAAATGTTTTTGTAAATGCTATGATTTCAGACAGTTTAAGCGATGTAATATAAAAGAGTCTAAACAGTGCATGTACATTATATAAGTTATAGCGAATGTAGTGTGTCTACTGATTTGAACACACTGTGTACAGCGGTGTTAGAGTTATAATAATTTGAAGGTAGTGAGTGAATTGTAAATTTAAGGTATACCTTTAAAATTTCTAATGTTACTGTACTTTATGTTAGGTTTGTAAAGAAAGAAAAAATAAAGTTATAGTAATGTTAAGGTGCTGTGTAAAGTTTAGGTTCTGCAGTGCAGCAGAGTGGAGTGCAGTCCAGTGGAGTGGCTTGGCGTAGCCTGGAGTAGTGTACAGTAGAGCAGACTGGTGTGGAGGGGAGTAGGATGGACTTGTGTGGCATACAGTGGCGTAAAGTGTTGTTGAGTGGAGTAGTGTGTTGTAGAGTGCAGAGGACTGGCGTATTGAATAGTGTCAGAAAGTGTTGTAGAGTTGAGTAGAGTGGAGTGTCAAATAGTGAATTATTGTGTAGTACAGTGGAGTTGCGTTGAGTATAATGTGGCAGAGTATGGTAGGGTAACATGGCATAGACTGTTGTAGAGTTGAGTGGCATTGAGTAGCATAAAGTGGAGGGACATAGAGTAAAGTTGCGGAGTACAGTGGATTGGTGTCTCTAAGTGTATAGAATAGTAAAGTGTGGTATAGGGGCATAGATGTAGTTGCAGCAAGTGTAGTAGAGTGTTGTACCGTGGCATAGTGTAAAGTAGAGTGCTGTAGACTAGGCCTGAGCGGTATACTTTGTGGAGTTTTTCTTGCTCAGCGCTCTGTGTAGAGCGCAGCGTTCTGAAAAATTCTGCATAGCGGTGAGGAGCGAAGTTTTTCTTCCCTCATGGCTTACCAACTTAACATTGCAAGCGAGGAAAATCCAATGCTAGACCACCTCCTGGCGAGATTTCTCAAAGTGAGCAAACACGGCAGGTTGCTACCGCTTGCATTGAGAAATCTGCTGCTCACGTTGAGGGAGCTGTCACTCAACTAAAACATCTACTCGAGTGGCAGAAAAAAGCTGCGCCCTCTTGCACTGCTCTGGTGCTATTCACTGTGGTTTTACAGCACGGGCCAAACTACAGGCACTAAAATATTTGGCGCGAGAAGTGCGACATACCTCGCTCCACCTCTTGCAGAACTCCACAGAGCACCGCAGAGTTTTTCTTGTCACTTAATACTGTGATTTCTGCCCAGGCCTACAGTAGACTCACTTTGAAAGGAGTACCTTGTTGTACGCTGGAATGCTATAAAGTGGAGCACAGTGTGATATAGTGGAGGGGCGCAGACTGTTGAGTGGACTATATTTTAATTTAGGAGAGTACAGTGAAGTGGCAAAGAGTGGTGTATAGTGGAGTGGCGTAAGGTGGAATAGCATAAAGTGGGGTACTCTACAGTCAAGTTGCTTAGAGTTGAGTGTGGGAGAGTGGTGTGGCATTCAGTGGAGTATCATACTGTAGAGTGGCATAGGGTGGAGTGGTGTGAAGTGGAGTGAGGTACAGTGTAGTAGTGTACAGTGGAATAGCGTAAAGTGGAGTGGTGTTGAGTGGAGTGGCTTAGAGTAAGTGTTGTAGAGTGGATTGGGGTACAGTGGAGTTGGGTAGAGTGTAGTGGTGTACTGTGTTATAGTGTACAGTGGGGAGGCATAGAGTAGAGTGTCTTAGAGTGGAATAGCTTATAGTGTTGTGGTGCAAAGTGAAGTGAGGTAGAGAGTAGTGGCGTACAGTGGAATAGCACAGAGTGGCGTTGCATACAGTTGAATAGCGTAGAGTAGCTTAGAGTGAAGTGGCGTACAGTGGAGTGGTGTATCGTTGAGTGGCGTACAGTGGAATAGTGTTGAATGGATTGACGTAGGGTGGGGTGAGTTGGAGTTGGCTAGCATAGAGTGGAGTGGCAAAGAGTTGAATGGTGAACAGTGGATTAGCATACAGTGGAGTGGCATAGACTGTAGTGGCATAGAATGAAGTTTCATAGAGTGGAATAGAGTAGAATGGAGTGGAGCAGAGTGAAGTTGCCTACAGTGGAATACAGTTGAGTGTAAGGGCAGACAGTGGGGTGGCATAGACTGAAGTGGCATAGAATGGAGTGCCATACAGCGGAACAGCATACAGTGGAGTGGAGTGGTTTAGAGTGGAGTGGTGTAGATTGGAGTGTGGTAAAGTGCAGTCATGTGGGGTGGCATAGAGTGACATAGCATAGAGTAGAGTGGCAGAGTGGAGTTGCATACAGTGGAATAGCGTAGAGTGGATTAGCGTAGAGTGGATTAGCGTGGAGTGGATTAGCGTGGAGTGGATTAGCGTGGAGTGGATTAGCGTGGAGTGGATTAGCGTGGAGTGGTGTGGAGTGGAGTGGTGTAGAGTGGAGTAGAGTGGAGTGGTGTAGAGTGGAATGACAGAGTGGAGTGGAATAGACTGGAGTGAGGTAGATTTTAGTGGCGTAAAGTGGAGCAGCGTACAGTGGAGTGGCGTGCATTGGAATAGCATACAGTGAAGTGATGTATTGTGGCATGGAATAGACTGGAGTGGCATAGAGTTGAGTGGCATAGAGTGAAGAAGAGAAGAGTGGAGTTGTGTACAGTGGAATAGTTTAGAGTGGAGTGTCGTAGAGTGGAGCTGTGCACAGTGGAGTGGCATAGACCTGAATGGCATAAAGTGGAGTGGCATAGTTTTGAATAGTGTACAGTGCAGTGTTGTAGAGTGGAGTGGGGTAGAGTGAAGAGGGGTTGAGTGTAGTGGCGTACAGTGGTATAGAATTGACACAATAGGGCTATGAGGAAATTTAAGGAACAGTGGGGGCAAACTCCCTAATCCTACAAGTATCTGTCACAAAAGAAGCCCTCAGGTCCAAAAGCAGGTCAAATGAGCGTGTGGATTGAGACATCCATTCTGGGGAGGAAGGGGGTTCCCTTTTAGGGACAGATTCCCTCACACACCAGAGATGTCATGCTTCATCATAGGGATACCTCCTGGCATCACAAGCCTAGTCGTGATGCGGGCTTCAACCCCCTCGCTGCAAGGGAGGAGCTCTGGGATGTTTTCAAGAAGGTGGGTTACACTACAACCCTTTGTGACAGTGATGTGTGGTGTAGGGAGTGAAGTGCTTAGGAAAATAGTGGTTAAAACTAGCTACGAGGTTAGCCAGACAAAGTTTATTATGGTACCTCGTGCCAGGATTAAAAATAGATAAGGAGTAGAGTAATTGCCAACATTAGAGGCAGTTACACTAGGAAGCAATCCACATGTTTCGGCCTCTAGACCTATATAAGTGTTGCAGCCTTCATCAGGATCTCTTAACCAGCTACTGCTATGCATGAGTGAACACAATAGTGAGAAATGAGACTTAATTAAAATAAATTACAGTGTATGATACTGAACCAGTGATACTGTAGTTCAGCAGATTTACCAGTAGAACCTGTGGTGAAACAAAAAACAGCACACTGTGCCATTTACAACATGATAAAGTACAGCATGGCTGAGCCACAGCACATGAGACAGCCAAACATGTAGGCTATACGATTTAGTCAGTAAAGATGGCGGATATCGCTCTTAAGTAGTAAGCTGGAACATGAGCCAGGTACCAACTTCCTGGATGTAGTACCAGGCATGCTGGGAATTGTAGTTTACTTGTGGCGAAAAGCTTCGCAAACAGACGGTTCGTGCCCGCTTGAGTGGAGTCTAAAAGAGCTACAGCAATGTTACAGCTTCTGTGCTTGCTAATAGAAGTAATCAGATAGAACAGAACCAGTGGAAGAACAGAACCAGTGGAAGCAAGGATTGCAGGTTGTAATGCACGTGACATACCAGACACGTACATCCCTTCAATGTGCTGCAAGGCGCCCCTTAGCACTGATGTTGTGCTGTTTTCCAAGGTATGGTATTTAATCAAGTGCCCTTGATCTGCCATATGCGGTTACAACAGGGCTAGTTCTGCGCACATGACATACTGTTCTTGTGGTCACCTATTTGTGCCTAAATGAGGTTTGGAATACACGCTGCATACCATCCACGTTCATCCCATTTGGTTGCTGCCAGGCATCCCATAGCTAGTTTTAACCACTATTTTCCTTAGCACTACACTCCCTACACCACACATCACGCTCACATATGGTTTTAGTATAATCCCCTTCTTGAAAACATCCCTGAGCTCCTCCCTCTCAGCGAGGGGGTTGAAGCCCGCGTTATGACTAGGCTTGTGATGCAACAAGGTATCCCTATGATGAAGCATGACACCGCTGGTGTGTGGGGGAAACCATCCTTAAAAGGGATCCACCTCCCTTCCCAGCATCGTTGGCTCAATCCACATGCTCGTTTGACCTGGCTTTGGACCTGTAGGCTTCTTTTGTGACAGGTACAGTAGTATAGCTAAAGATGGAGTGGCGTAGAATAGAGTGGCATACAGTGGCATAGCATAAAGTGTAGTGGCGATGAGTGGAATGAGGTAGGATGTAGTGGTGTACAGTACAGTAGTGTATATTGGAGCAGCGTAGAGAGGAGAGGTGTAGAGTGGAAACATAAATGAAAATAAATTGTAAAATTAATTTTGTTTTTTAAGTTGATTGATAAATTGTAGCCATTACTGCGGTACTCCGTTGACTTTTTTGTAAAGCATTAAATATCTATTACGAAGTATAGTGCAGTACAGTGATTTTTTATTTGTTAACATATATGTTCTTGGTACTTGCTGGGAAGTTTTGCGGTACTCCATACATTTGTTTTACATACACAGAAAACTTTAAATAATTTTCCCTACCTATTACCACTTTAATAAAGTGGTAATTGGTAGGGAAAAATAAAAAACAAATACTTACCTGTATCTAAGGCCTTAACCCAGAACACAGCCTAGCTGGCTTTAACCTTTGTATAGGCAGTCATTCGTCAATCAGATAATGCCTTATCATCGGCATGTACCGCAGTACTTTAAAAAAAATATATAAAAACTACAGCAGCCGCAGATATCAGTGAGTTAAAATTCCTTATAACTTTAAAAATACTTACTTCTAATTCCAAAAAGGATCAACTACACACCATAATCCATAATTCTGACACATTTCATATAAATCTGACTGGCTGTTTGGCCGCTGAGCATGAGTACAAAGTCTATGAAAAATGGACTGGTGGTAAAATATGTTTTGGGAACCCCCTTTATTCTTTGCACCCCCTTGGCCAAAACACCAAGAAACTTTACATCATGTGCCAGTGTAGACAAAGCTACAGCTCTGCAAAGTTTCGTGGTGATTCTTCAAACAAATGCAAAGTTATTAACGGTCAAAAGTCAGAGGAATTCCTATCTCTTGGAATCCTAACTATAACTACATATGGGCTACTTGCACTCTCTAATATTTTTTTTAATTTAAATTTTGATTTTTGCGGTTTTGTATAGCGCGAACAAGACCCTTGAGCATATCAGAGAGCTTTACAGATCAAATATAGGTAATGGCATTTAAACACATATAAATATAAATACAGTGGATTATATTAATACAGTACTGGGAACAATTAAAGATTTTGCACATAGCTGCAGTAATGTATAACACAAGTTCAAGTGAATTTAGACATGAGAATCGATTTCCCTCCTTTTTTGAAAAAGGCCACAGATGGATTAAGTCTTGTTTCTGGAGGTAGAGCGTTCCCTATCCTGGGGGCCATTCCTGAGAAGGTACGATTGTATGTTTTTTCTTGTAGAAAAGTTGTGGATTCAGTAGAAGGTTGTTAGAGCTCCTGGTAGACCTGTTGCCTCCTGATGGTACTAGTTTCCCTGCTCGGTATCTCAGGGTTTTGTGATGAAGTCCCTTATGTGTCATACAGGCGATTTTTAACTGGATTCTGGCCTCAAAGGTAAGCCAGTTGAGGGCCTGAAGGTCAGGGGGAATGTGGCAGTTGCGTTTGGTGCCTGTGACGAGTCAGCCCTATCCCCACTCCTCTCTAATGTCTATCTGCAACCCTTGGTAGCAGCCTTAGCCAACATGGGCTGTAAAATCTACAACTATGCAGATGACACCCAACTGCTCCTCAGCATTGATAACACCCCACTTGCTCAGGCCCAGGCACAAAACATCCTTAGATTTTCTGTGAGTTGGATGACAGCTAACTCAATAAAAAAAAACAATCCTGACAAGGCAGAGATACTGATCATTCCCACAACAGATTCCCCCTGGGTTGACCTATTTAGGCCCCACAACCAGACCCATGCCAGTCATGAAGAGCCTCAGCATAAACATTGATGTCGAGCTCTCCATGGCCAATCAAATCTCCTCTGTGGTCAGTACCTGCACTGGCCTGATTAGGCAATTGCAGAAACTGGTCCCTCTTCTCTCCACCTCCACACTCCAGAGGATATTCTTGGCCACTATCGTCTCGAGGTTAGACTACGGCAATGCCCTATACATTGGTCTTCCTCAGAAACTGGCAAACAGGTTACAGGTGGTCCTGAATGATGCAGCCAGATTGATCCTCAGGCTCCCTAGAAGGTCCCATGCCACCCCACTACTGCACAAACGACACTGGCTCCCTATAAGGCAAAGAGCGAAATTTAAGGGCTTCTGTATCGCCCACAAAGCGATCTACGGCCTAGCCCCTACCTACATAACAGAACGCCTTGAGGCTTACATCCCGGGACGTTCACTGCGATCCTCTGAGGCTTGTCTTCTGTCTTGTCCACGGTACAAGCTCACCTCAAAAGGGGGCAAAGCTTCCTCTATCCTAGTGCCCCAGATCTGGAACCAGCTACCGGCGCAACTCCGAAAGGAATCCAACCTACTCCAGTTCAGGAAACAGCTCAAAACAATCTTGTTTAGGGATGCCCTAAGCACAGCTTATCTATACCACGCCTGACACGGCTGTCGTCTATGCAGCTACGCCCTCCCCCCGAGCGCTAAGAGACCTGACGGTGATTTAGAGCTATATAAATACCAATTACCATAACATAACATATTGATAGAAGCTGTGAGAGGAGCAGCTGTTGATTTGGGTAGACCACAGAGTGCGACACTTCCATATTCAACCTTGGGAATTACTAGAGATTGAACTGCCTGTTTGAAGTCATTTGCGGGAATGAAGGGTTTCAGTTTTCTTAGTGTGTTAATCTGAAAATTTGCACCCTTTGTTGCAGCACTGATGTGTTTCAGCATGTTTAGTTTATCATCTAGGGTTATTCCCAGGGATTTAGCGGAATCAATGATGAGAAATTGACCGTCTAGTGCCGTTAGATGCTCCATCCACTTGCGGGTGATCGTTGTTTGGTTAGGAGGGGCGATTAAGAGGAATTCTGTTTTTAGTGTGTTTAGTTTTAAATGGTTCTTAGCTAGCCAGATCTGTGTATCTTGGAGCATTGAGTTAAGGGACTTGATGTCTTCAAGAGATTGGACCTTAATGTAGAGTTGTGTATCGTCTTCGTGCATGTGATATTGGATATTTTCGGAGTTGAGAAGCTCTGTGAGTGGTTTCATAAACAGATTGAAGAGCGTTGGGGAGAGAGAAGATCTGAGGTACTCCCAAAGTGACATGGGTGGAATTAGATAATGATTGGTTGATCTTGAATCTTTGTGTTCTGTTTTGGAGGAAAGAGGTGAACCAGTTCAATACTGTTCCAGATAGCCCCATTCTATGCTTCAGGAGGTCCAGTAGGTTGTCGTGTTTGACTGTATTGAAGGCTAAGGAAAGGTCAAGGAGGATTAGCAGGCAGGCTTTATTTTGATCCAGTATTTGTGGTGCATCATCAATTATGTGGGTCATGGCTGATTCAGTGCTGTGTCCTGATTGAAAACCCGATTGGAATTGGTCTAGTAGGTTGAAGCAGTCTATGTGGATACTAAGCTGCGTGTGGACACTTTGCGTAGTTTGGCAAGGGTTGAGATGTTGGATATTGGGCGATAGTTGTTCAAGTCAGATCGGCCTGCTGATACTTTCGTAAGGATGGGGGATACCTCACTAATCGTGAGCGCAAAATCTGTTCCGCTCGCGGATTCCGCGGATTTTCTGTAAATCCGCGAACTCCCGCGAATTTACCGAAAATCCGCGAGCGGCGGATTCGTGGGGCAAAAGTTCAAGCCTTCAAGCTTGAAGTTGTTGTTGTAACTATTTTAGGATGGCGCCGGCAAGCTGCCAGCGCCATCCTAAAATAGTTACTAAGTTAGCATCAACAGGAAGCACTAATAGATAAAATAAAGCAGGTGCTCGAGCACCTGCTTTATTTATCTATTAGTGCTTCCTGATGAAGCTAATTTAGTAACTATTTTAGGATGGCGCTGGCAGCTTGCCGGCGCCATCCTAAAATAGTTACAGCCCAGGATGATGGATGGACAGCTCACTCAAGGGACCCCTGCGCCCTTCGGGGCGATTGCATAGTAACACACACATGGCCGCTGGAACTAGTTGAAGCTTTAATTCAGTGACTCATTCATCAGCCCAAAAACAATCGTGAGCGTCGTCGAGGCTGGGCAGGTGTGAAGCCCTTCTTCCCAAATCTACCGTCGAAAATCAGCTGTGATGCTGGATAGAGGCCTTTGTATCCTTGACTTTCACGAGCGCAATCCTCGTGCTGTTCCTGTGACCAGGAGCTTCTTTCTCTTCATCTGCTGCTCTGATCAGTCTCTGACCATTTATACACACAAGAGGCACTTGAACTCGCACAGAAGACCCCCCCCCCCCATTTAAAAAATCTGCAAAATCCGCGAATCCGCAAATTCGCGGATTTTGCGGATCCACGAATCCGCAAATCCGCGGATCGTGGATCCGCAAAATCCGCCCATGCTTATACCTCACCAGCTTTGAGGATGCCAGGGATGGTTCCTTGCATGAGGGAGAAATGTATAATCCTCGTCCATAGGGGCACTAGCAGTGGCATGAAGGTCTTTAGGTGTGATGCTGGGAGGGGGTCTGTGAAATGGTTAGAAGGATTCAGAGAACTGAGCGTGTTGAGGATAGTTTCTTCGTTGTAGAGGTTGAAGGTGGACCAGGAGGCATTGTTTTTGAGGTTGAGTGTTGTGAAGCAGTTGGACGGGGGCCCCGCTGTGGTCTGTGAGGAGATTGGGCGTGTATCGGAAAGTCATTCTAGATCATTAAGTAGGTCTGCCTTTAGTTTTTTAGCCTTTGTTGTGAAAAAGGAGGAAAGATCCTCACATTTGGGGAGTGTATCCGGGTTGGCTTGGGGGGGGAATAGTGGACACCCTTAGACTGAGCTTTGATTATTTCGAACAATTTTTTGGGGTAATTCTTAGCTTGGTCTAGCGTATGTTCCTGTGCACACGTTGTCGGGTCCTTATGACTGTGCCTGTGGCAGTTTGTCACTTGATACCCCGTCTGGGGTGCGCTCTGTGGAAAGGAATGCCCCTTTACAGGTACTAATATCTCTGAGCGTGTACTTAGCATCTGGAGTCTGAACGTGAGATCATTGGTCAAGCACCATCAGTCCTTACGTGACATGATCGAAAAGGACTCTCCTGACCTCATCTTCCTCACTGAGACTTGGCTTCAGGATGCGGACACTGCAATAATCAATCTGGCATTCCCTTCCAACTACACAGTGTTTACTCTTAACCGCACTTCTAGAGGAGGTGGCATAGCTATGGTGATAAAATCCTGCTTCCCGGCTGAATGGAAAGCTCTCGACTTACCAGCGTGTGAGAGCGCTTCTTTTAAGGTAGCCTTCAGTCATCAGTTTACACTTAGCGGTATGCTTATCTACCGCCCGCCAGGGAACGACACTGTCTTCAAGGCCGCTCTTGCGGACGTGGTCAGCTCTTTAGCTCTGAGATGTGCTAATTTTAACATCGTAGGCGATCTCAATATCCATTTTGATCAGGGGTCATTAGCACCTATTAATACCTTGCTAGCGGACCTTGAAGCCATGCAAATGGTCCAACTAGTTACCTCCCCTACCCACACAGGAGGTCATATCCTTGACCCCTTCTTTACCACACTGGAGCGGGCTAGGGTCTCTGGACCGATGGTGGTAGGCTGGACTGATCATCTGCTGGTTAAAGTTTTATGTCCTATAGATGACCCACAATTTAAACCTGTGGACAGACTGATCCTTAAAAGAAATTGGCATAAGCTCAAAGTGGAGGAGTTTTATAAGATCTTGGAGGCGCAGCGCCTGGGCAATCTGCTGAATGTGGAACAAGGATACGAGCAGTTTCGTAACTGGGTCCTAGCCGCCCTTGACTCTCTTATACCGATGCGCTGGTCGAAATGCCATGCTAAAGTTCCCAGCCCATGGTATAATGATACTCTTGCCGAGCTTAAGAGAACGTGCCGGCAAGCTGAGAGGGCGTGGAGGAAATCCTTTGATCCCACCTTGAAATCTTTGTATTTTGCCCAGCTTAAGATCTATCAGAGGGCAATCTGTCAAACCCGGGCCGCACACTATGCTTTCGAGTTTCAGAATAGCCCCAACCCGTCTAAATTAATCTTTAAGGTTCTCAAAGACCTTATGGGGAAACGGGCCACCTCGGTGGAAATCTGCACGGACTCTCACTGTGAAAGTCTGGCATCCTTTTTCGTGGAGAAAGTGCAGGCGATCTACCGAGGATTTACGTCATCTGTGCCCGATGCTGAGCAACTGGTGTGATAGCTACGGTTCATGAAACTCTGTCCTCCCTGCCAGTAATGTCTGACGAGGTCTTCGATACTCTGAGCCTCAAAATTAAATCCGGTTCTTCATTAGATCCGCTGAAGCCAGAGTTATTCAGACTTCTCCCTCCCCTATGTCGTGAGCCTATACTGGATCTGATCAATCTATTGCTCACATCAGGTGTGGTCCCTTCTTCCTGGAAGCAGGCAGTGGTCAGCCCAATTTTAAAGAAGCCTAACCTTGACCCCCTATTACCAGAAAACTACCGTCCCATCTCCCTCCTGCCCTGGACCGCCAAGGTCACTGAGGCACACGTGAACTCCATCTTGTCCGCCCACCTTTCTCGAAATAACATTCTAGACCAGAGCCAGATTGGTTTTCGTGCACAACACAGCACCGAAACTGCACTGCTCTTTATGACCGAGCACTTGCGAACGGTGCTGGATGCTGGGCAGACAGCGGCGCTCCTCCTGTTAGATTTGAGCGCCGCGTTTGACACGGTGTCTCACGACATTCTGATCCGGCGCTTGGAGGGAGTGGGAATTGAGGGGACTGCTCTCCAATGGTTTCGCTCTTTCCTCTCGGACCGTTTTTTTAAAGTGGCTATTCCACCTTGTCAGTCCTCTTTCCATCCACTGGGGCTGGGGGTTCCTCAGGGCTTTGCGTTGAGCCCCACTTTGTTCAACCTATATGTGAAACCGCTGTCTGCAGTCGTCAGACAATGTGGCCTAACCATGACATCGTATGCCGACAACACGCAGCTGCCGCTGACACTCAGCGGTGATCCCGAGGTGAACGCTCCCAGATTCCGTGCAGGACTCATAGCCGTGGCAAATTGGATGCGAACTAACTGTCTGCAATTAAATGCCAAAAAAACCGAGGTCCTGATCTTAGGAAAGCAGGCGGAGCTCTGGGGAGACCAGTGGTGGCCTCCAGAATTGGGGGTGACTCCCATCCCAGCTGCTGAAGTTAAGAACTTGGGGGTCTGGCTGGATCCTACACTCTCCTTCACCAGCCACACGAAGAAGGTTGCAGCTACTGGTTATGGTATTCTGCGAGGGCTGAGACCGGTCCTCAAATTCTTCGACCCCCCTACTCGGCAACTGGTGGTCCAAGCCTCCATTCTTTCTCGGCTGGACTATGGGAGTGCGCAGCTGCTCGGAGTGAATCAGGCGGAGGCTACTAGATTGCAAAGGGTGCAGAATGCCGCGGCGCGAGCCATCGTTGGCCTTCCTAGACAGTGCTCTGTCTCTGCAGTTTTGACCTCTCTCCACTGGCTGCCGGTCAGACAGAGAATTAAATTTAAGGCTCTCTGCCTGACATTTAAAATCTTGAAGCTTTCCTCTCCTCCAGCCCTCGCTAAGCTTGTTTCCTCCTATGTTCCTACGCGGTCTCTTAGATCGGAATTTCTCCATCTGGCGGTCAATACACGGTTTAGACTGAGTAGGATGGGAGGTCGCTCCTTTCGAGTATTAGCGGCAGGATTATGGAATTCTCTCCCTGTCCATATTCGAGCCTTGAACAGCCTTACTTCCTTTAGGCGCGCCATAAAAACTTTTTTGTTCCCAATCGTTGACTGATTCCTTCCTCTCCTTCCCAGCATCGATTTGTTGTGTTGTGGTACCTGATCAGGCGCCGGGACGCCCCTTGGCTGGGGCAGCTGCGCGCCTTATAAAAACCACTAACATAACATAACATAACATAACATGTAATCCACTTTACATTGTCTATTCCTTCTGTAGGCATTTCTGGTGCTACTTAGTAATTTGAGGTGGGCAGTGGATGGGACTGCTCTCCATTGTCTTTCAATAGCTCTCAATGATCTCCTGCCTTCTTTTAGTCAACCATCATACCAGAAGTTTGAGTTCTTTGTGTTGACTCTTTAGTTGTAGGGGTGCAACGGTGTCAAGAACTATTTTCATCGAGTGGAAGTAGTGATTTGTCAAAGCCTGAACATCGTTGGATCCATCAGATGGGGGCTCGAGGGTGTGACTAGCTGATGAAAGATCGATCGGCTTGATGTTTTCTAGGTTCCTCTTCCAGACTTTTGTTCTTGTGGGTTGGACAGAGAGTAGTTTAACTACCTCCTTGATATGGAAAGTTATAATGTGATGGTAGGATCGATTCCATCTGGATAGAGTTTGAATTGGAAATTATTAGATCAAGGATTGATCCTTCTTCGTGTGTGGGGCTGTCACAAATTTGGGTCAGATTGAGGTCGGATAGGAAAGCTTTGAGGCAATTGACCTCTGGGTCATCAAGATCGTTCCAGTGGAGGTTGAAGTCCCCCAAGAAGATCTGTGTATTCTATTGTCTTACATTTTTTGCTAAAATATCCATCATGTGTTCGATGAAGGTGAGGTTGTTGCCAGGAGGATGGTAGAAAGAGTGTAGTGTGCATTTTGACTTGCTATTGTAGTAATGAGTAGGCAAAGGTATTCACAAGATGAGAACATCGGGGTGTTACAGCGGCTCACAGATGTTGTTCCTATGAATGCAGGCAATACCACCGCCTATCTTATCGGGTCTTTCTAGTCTTGTGATGTGATATAGTAGTTTGGGGGAACTAATATGTCTGGAATGGTCGTGGATGACTCAATTAGCCTTGTTTCCGTTAAAATTATAAGGTCAGATTCATTGGTTATAATAAGGTCAGCTATGTCAGAGGCATGAAGTGCAGCCCATCTACAATTTAATAAGATGCATTTTAACTGGGCCTTGGTTGAGGTGGTGTTCTGGTCATGGGAGATGGCTACTCTTGTGAGGCTGCTTTCAACAATTCCTCTGGGAGTGTGTCTTGTCCATCTAAAGGCATTGGGAAGTATGGGTTGGATTAAGGACGGTTTATGTGTAATCTCTAAGTGAACTGGCCCACCAGGTAGGGATGGCGGTTCGTAGGAGTGAAGTAGGGAAGTAAGGTCCTTTGGTGATAGTGTTCTCCTTTCCCTTGTCGGCCGGGATGAAGCATTAAGGTAAGGTACTGTTTTCCATCTGGGGGGCTCCTGAAGCAAGGGACTAGAGCAAGGCTGCTGAATGGGTTTCGCTTTGGGCTTGGGTTGTTGCCCGATCAGATTGTGAAGAGTTTGTCTTCTTTTATTTGTCGTAAGGTTAGTATTATCTCGTCTAGTTTGGGGTCAGGTGTTAAGGTAGTCATATTGATGGTCTGGACTGTGGTTAAGAGGGGAGGTGTTGTGGCTTGTGTGGTGTCCTGGGGTGCGACTTGTGTTGGATCGCCGGGTGGTGGGTTTACAATGACGAGCCCCATGGGGACGGGAGGGGAGAAGAGTGCTTTAGGAGTATTTGAATTTTTGTGTGGCATTGATGTAGGATGGGAGTCAATGAGCAGGGGGAGAGTGAAGCGCGGATGTGCAGATGTATTGTTGTGTGCTGTGAGAGGACTGATGTTGAGAATCAGATTGTAGGGAGCGAGGGGGCTGCGGGCATGATGTGTTTGGTTGAGTATGGAGAGATTGGGGTAGAAACTGGAATAGAGTTAATGGGAGGGGTGAGGTGGAGAAGAAGTGGGTGAGGAGATGGGGAGTGGTAGTGTGGGGCGAAGGAGTGTGTGGGAAGGCAACAGGTGAGGTGACGCTTGTGTGAGGCGAAGTGGAAGTAGTAGGAATATTGGTGTTACGGGAGAGCATGTATACTGCAGATGAGTATTATTCAAAGGGGTGACAGTTGTACTTGTGGTGGATGTATTTGTGCTATGGGATAGCGAAGGGGAATGTCTAGAAGGGGGATCAGACAGAGAGACCGTCCGGGGATTAGGAGAGGTAGGATAGGTCTTGTAGCCTTCGCTTTGATGATTGGGAAGATATTATCCAGTATATTAAGGTTATGGTTTGATGCCTGCATGAGGATGATCTCGTTGTGATGAATGGTAATTGTGACAGTTGCGTTGTAGAACGGAGAGGGAATGATGGATAGTGTCCGTGTGCAGTTTTCTTAGTAGATGCAGTTGCGAATAGGGTGAGTAAGGCTTTCCGCCATTGTCCTCTCCTTTTGGAGTAGAATATGATGTCATTCGTTATGTGTCCTGTGTTATTTGAGAAATAAGTGTCGGAGATGAGGGTTTCTCAGTGTGCTTTTATGAGGTTATGTTGGAAGTCTTTTGCTGCCTTTTTTTAGAGGATAGGGGGGTATTTGATGTAGTAGGTGTTTTGGCCCATGGGCTCCATAGTATATGATCAGATTGTTAGGGGGGTGGGAAGGTCAGATAGTTAGAGGGTTGGAGTGGAAAGGGATCTAAACAGGGCGTATGTGAAATACTAGGCCTTACTATTTGTTACGATTCAGAAAAGGGGGTGGTGATGGACAGAGTATCTGAATTAAACAGAACACTCGTACCCAGTCAACAGATCAGGGCTTGATCCATCACCGTTTTTAGCTCACTGCACCATCCCAGCTCAGAACCTGGCTACATGCAAATTAGTCTGTCCCTGGCCCAGAGCATCATGGGAACAGGGCAGACCAAACTACCAAGCCAATTCTTTTACTGGAAAGGAAACAAGCTTCCGGGGACCGGTTTCTGGCATTACAGCCGTCTTCGGCCCGGCTTGCTTGAATCCTGATAGTACAGTGAGCTTTTTGTTACAGCACCGCCTAAGGGGTCTAGTGGTTCTGGGGATTATATATATATATATATATATATATATATATATATATATATTTATTGTTTCCAAATCCTGAACCTCGGCCTCGAATGCCAACGATTAAGCAGGTACAGACCACAAAATGTGCGTAGGTTATCTGATAAGGTGGTTTTATTATTCCATCGTCTATATATATATATATATATATATGTGTATATTCACACCACACTTACAAGACGCTAACTTCATCTTCTAATAAGCAAGCACCACTTCCTGTTTGCCAGCTCTCTGACATTGCCAAAAGTCGAAGTGTTGTATAAAACTCCACGATAATAAATGGCTAAATAAAAATATAAAATTGATTTAAAAGCAAGATTTGTAGAGGAATGTTTTCATGGAAACTTAGTGCCATAACAAATGCATTTTATTTCAATTAGATTGGATTGCCTAGTGAAGACATTGCGTTCAGAAGGTTACTTTGGAATGTACAGAGGTAGGTGAGATTTTATTTTCTCTAACCTTTTACAAAGCTTGAAGTCTTTTGTGGTTCTTCCTCCAGTATCATACTTAAATCAATTTATAATTAAATAGAATTTGCTTAAATAAAAGTGCCATTATGATTCATAGAATGAAGGTTTCTGTATAGAAACTCATGAGAAAATTCAACCCGCTCGAACTTTTCTGCATGAGAAAGTCAGGATAAGGCTTGAAAGGGTGAGAATATGTGGCCTCCAAGGAGCAGATAGGATATTGGGGACCATTTCAACACAGAATAACGGAAATGGGTTGATATTCACTTAAAGGAAAATATCCCTGCACATAACAGGAGTGATTTTCCCTGGGTGGGAAAAGAAGAGGAAACACCATCATAGGTTATGGGCAGTGCGGACACAAAACGAACCATGAGAAACAAAATTAGTGTATTTTCCGTGACCCAAATAATTGAAGACACTAGGACAGTTAGAATACACACTACAATGTCTTTCTCCTTTCTAATTCCATTTTATTTACATTTTTTGCTCCAACGCCTTTTTTTGTGCATCTGCTGGGGACAGCATTTCATTTCTTTATTTGTTTTTAAGTTTTTCCTGCACAGCTCTTGCGCTGTGCTTGTGAAATCTATTGTAATAAATAGAATTTAAAAGGGGCTCACATCCCGCCCCCTTTCATTCCTTGCTTTTTATTGATTCCTATGCTTGCCTCTTACTGTTTTGTGCATTTACCAATGCTTGTTCCTGTGTTGTTCGTCCTGTGCTTCTCTTATTAGTTTTCTGTTGCAGAAGTAATGTTTCCAACCCCTTTTTAGGTTTCGCTGGGGAACGGAGCCTTTAGGCTCCGCCTCCAGAGAAATCTTATGTTTCTTAGTGTGTACTCTTAGTCCCTCCCTCTGTTTCATTGGCTAGCTCCATAAATGGAGGCTAGCCATTGGAACAGAGAGGCGTCCGTCATGGCCGGAGGAGACTCGGGGGCGTTCCCGAGAATCTTTGGCTTTTGGCTACGTCATGATACGTCAGCCAAAAGCCGGGAACGCCCCCGAATCTGGTCCGGCCGGGCCGTGCTTGCTGCTGTCCTGCCTTCTTCCGTGTCCCTCCTCCCGCCGTCCCCCCTCCCCCCTCCTCGCTGTCCTGTGCACGTTTCCCGCTGTCCGTTCCTCTCCCCCGCCTCCCGAGCCGCAGCTGATCCCGATCCGCTCTCCCCGCCTCCCTCTCCCCTCCCACAGCAGATCCCCGCCTCCCTCTCCCCTCCCACAGCAGATCCCCGCCTACCGGCTGCTGTGCCGTGCTGTGAGGTCGCCGTGTTCATCGACACGTGTTTGGTGCAGACTGAAGGTTTGTGAGCCTTCCCCGAGCAGAGCGCACTAAAATAACCTGTGTGCAGCTTCACCACCGTGACCCGGGATCAGTAAACCCCCGACGAAGGGCCCCGTACCTTGCTGGTACCAACGCGACCGAAAACGAGCCCGCTGCTCTCCGATTGGACGGGAGAGCCGAGCCCCCTCACCAAACGCCGCGACGGGATTGGCCCGTGCGGCGCAGCGTCACCACTGTTGCCGTGTCCCCTCCCCCCTCCCCGCTGTCCTGTGCACGTTTCCCGCCTCCCGTGTCCTCTCCCGCCCCCTCCCGCCGTCCGTGTCCTCTTCCGCCCCCCTCGTCCTCTCCCGCCCCCCTCCCCTTGTCCTCGTAGGTGCTTGTCCTTTTCCTTGCCTTCCCGCCCCCCTCCCGCTGACCGTGTGATGTTCCCGCCCCCCCCCCCTCGCTGTCCTGTGCCCCCTGGAGCGCGTGGCCCCCCGCAATGCAGGGGCTGCGGGGGCTTGTGTTACGCCCCTGGGCAAACATTGTTGGCAGCGTGCATCTGTGACAGAATACAGGGTGGAGAGAAAATCCCTGAACAGTTGTTATTGATTCCAGCGTTTACCGACTGAGAGGTAAGTGCCGTTTACGAAACAGAACAGATGCAGATGTTGACAAAAAAGTAAACAATTGTTTCATGGCGCGCTGCCAGGCCCCGCACCGATATATTAAACTCCAAGTGAAGCGCATTTCCCCTATGGATTGCACTTACTGCCACTTCATTTCCTATGTGCGCGGCCTCTCCAGGGCTGCGCCGAGCACTAAGCTATTTCCAGGCTCGCGCTGACCCCCGAGGCCTGCTGCTACCTCACACTGCCATTAGTGAGGGGAATTGCATGTGTCTGACACGGGCTGAAACCAATTATTAGATATTTTCTACAGAATGCTGCCCAACTCTGTTGGGAATGAGCAATCATGAAATAATTTACCTCCTGATTTAATTTTTTCCTGAACAAATTAGTTGTAGCGCGAGCCCAGCCGTACACAGCTGCCTATGACATATCTCTGTCTTATCGAGATTATACCTGGAATGATGAGAAGGAAGGAAGGGACGGGCGGGAGGGACAGGTTTGGGAATCCTCCGGTAAGGAAAAGCCATTGAGAAGTGTATCTGATATACTGATCACATGTACTCTCTGCTGATTGAAAATGACAGAGCCATAAAGGACTATCAGGGCAAGGCTGAATGGCGCAGACGGCAAGCCTTATCTCAGCGAGGAGGATTTTTTTGAAACACTTGTCTGCCTTTCAGAAGCTTTTTGTCCTGTTCAGTCCCGGGGATGGTATCACACATCTGATGAAAGAGGCTAGAATAATCAAAAGGGCAGCGCGTGCCTACTCGGTATTAAACAGCTTTCGGGGAAGTTATAAAAACAAAATCATGCTGCCCGTGACCGTGGATATTGTCAGTGTGGCGAGCTTCTGAAATGGCGGCTCTGAACTGCACCAGACAGAACTCTGCACCAGGAGACCTGCTTCGCATCAGAGGCCTAAAACCAACTCTCCTTTTCATCTGCACAGAGCCCAGTCGTGATATAAGTAGTATGGTTATTTCTTCCTTCCTGTCCAAGACTTTAGCACCTTGAACTGCTACTGTCCTTCAGACGTTACTAGGATGGGTCTTGCAACCATTCCTTTTAGGCCTTTGCCGCTGTGTACCACACAAGCACAACATCATCCTATCTGCCTCACCATTTTACCTTCTCATTAGTACTCCGCAGCAAATGGACAAAGTAATTTACAGCTTTACAGAACTTTTACTAAATAGCAAATATTAGCGCAGAGACGTGTGTAATGGTTGTAGAACTTAGTAAACACAAACACAAACAGGTATACCATGACCATCATAAATGTGGACCTTTTAAATTACACATTTCGTTTACATATATAGATGAAATTGGCACCAGTTGGAGACCTGTACCTGTAAACAGAGAAAGCATGTATATATCGAAATGTTTATACACAAATATGTAACAGCAGCAAACAAATTTCACTGCAAACTGCAAGTGGAGCAAGGCAGTCCCAGTGTAATCGGAAATACTCACTAGAAAGAGAGGCTATGTAAGCTTTACACAGATGCACGTTTCTTTAATTATACCTTTCTTCTCAATTATTATGTTTATTCTTAATGAGATGGCGCTCGAAGATACTTTTTCGAACTGCTGTACAACAGAGCTTGAGCCAGTTCAAGGTCAAGATTTAATTTCCTTCTGGCCAGTGACCTCTGATGAAGCGCTTGCAGATCATTGGAAGCCCTGAGACCTACAATATGATCACATTAGGATTAATTCAGTTAGCAAGAAAGGAAAAACCTTCATGTGGCTTCTTGGAGAGCTGCCTGTGTTTTGCACACTCCCAAGGAGATGGGGGGCTACTTCAAAAGTGTTTTGTTGTATCTGTGGTAAGAAGTAAGGTCTGACCATAAACAGGCATGCATGCCTGCACCTCTACACCTACATGTGTTCTAATGGTACTGCCAGGGCCGGACTGGGATCAAAAACCGGCCCTGACAAAGTGCTCGGCCGGACCCCCCCCTCACCCCCCCACCCTCACCCCCAGGGTTTGGGGGTGCGGCCGAGCTCTTTGCCAGGGCCGGTCTTCGGCCGATTTTGTTACAGGGCAGATTTTGCTACAGGGCCGATTTTGCAGCTATCGGCCCTGTAACAAAAACGGCCCCCAGGGGCCCAAAACCGCCCCCCACCAGTGCAGCGCACCAGGGGATTGCCCGGTGCCCGCTACGGCCAGTCCGGCCCTGGGTACTGCCAGTACTGGCTCCAAAGTCATGGCCCGACCAATGGCCCTCTACTGCGCAACTGCCCCACTGCCCCCACCACTTGCTCCATCTGGGTTTGGATTCGCACAGTGGAAACTGCTCATGTGCTGAAAGGTCTGCTACCAGATTAAAGAAGTGTTCTTTTTTGTATGTTTCTTGGTAGTATTTATTTTCTCTTTAGTTCAAATCCGACTTAAGCAAGCTCTGAAATGACCCACCCAGTCTGGAAAAGGGGAGTGACATTTTCTGTAGAGTGTCACTCACTAGGTGATCATCCATGCAATGAATCAGTATCGGAAGCCAGCACCAAACCCTGGGAGAGAATGAATACTATCGCCCAAAAATGTCCAGCAAAAAATCCAACAATTGGATCATTGATAAAATTGGAGTTTTGAGATTAAAGCGCAGCAATGACATCTCTTCAGAATAAATGCAGTCAGTTAGAAAATGTGAGGTAATTGTTTGTGACCATAGAAGATAACCAACTTACCCTGAAAAACAAAATGCAAGAGATACTGAACACTGAGTTGGAAATGCCTACAATGCATACTGTAGTCAGGAGGATAATGCCAATCAATACAATATTCATTTATTTATCCTTTTGTTTTAAAATGACTATGCTTTGACACGTGTTTCGTATTTATTGGACGTTTGCTTGCAATGTGTTGGCATTAAAGGTAACTGAATTAACAAGCATTTACAATGCAACGGTTTCGCCTTTGGAAAAGTTAGAGCTATTGGCAATGTAAATGACAATGCCATTTATTTATCTGTTTTCAAAACCAACACATAAATACAAATGTTGTCATTTACAATGCCAATAGCTCAAACTTTTCCAAAGGCGAAACCGTTGCATTGTAAATGCTTGTTGTTTTTTGGGCACGCCTAGGCAGCGCTCATGGCTGCTCTAGGAGGGCCTTTAGCCATCAGTCTGCTCCTTTTCAAGCACACTCGTGCATGTGCTGGCATCCACCTTGCAGGAGCAACAAGCAGTGGCGCACGTGGTCATTGAAAACATATGGCTCTCGCGCCACCGCTGCTCGCTCCCACACGGTAGATGCCAGCACAAGCACAAGTGTATTTGCTTGCTCTTTCGCCACAGCGGGGCCGCTCCACGCTCCCTCACACTTATTAAACACACTGGCAGTTTTCCTTCATCTTCTATCAGGGGAAATGTGTTTCGGAAAACGGCGGACCGCGCCATGCTCCCTCACTCTTGTTAAAACAACTGTCAGTTTCCCTGTAACTTCTACGAGGGGAAATGTGCTTTGGAAAACGGCGGTGCCCAGAGTGAGCATGCTGCCACTGAGATGCCTACCCTGTAAAATGTGCTCCGCACGGCAGACCAGTGGAGTATTTATTGGAAAAGGAGAAATCGTCAATTTCTCCTTCTTCTGTGCTGTTCCTGCGCCCCTTTTACTCATTACCTCACCATGTCCCGCTCAGATTTTCTCCCAAACTGTCCCTTCTTTGTCTTCCCAGATCGCACCTCCTTTCTTGATCTCCTATTCCCTCAACCTTTTGAGTGTGTCTTAATTTCCCCCATCTCCACCCGTCTTCCCTCCTGAAACCGCATGCACTTCCTTACCGAGCTCTCTATATTATAAAACATTCATACGTTGCAATATCCATCCCGATGTTTTTTATCCAAAATATTGGCCGTGCGCACGTATTTTGATGGCACATAGCACATGCCATGCAGAGGAAATTTAAAATAAACTGAATGAACATCTTTGAAAATGAAGTTCAGTCAGCTAGTAATCGACCAAGTCTACTACTACCACCAATTTTTCAGAACATCTTTTATAATATTTATAACATTAAACTTGCAGAGCTATACACGAAATTATTAAAGGCTGCACTGAATGTTGAGATTATTTTGAAGCATGGAAAGTAATTATAGTGCATTGCCTAATGCTTTACTCCCTCTTTGGCTGTTAGAAGCTCCCTTTAGACACCAATTAGAAACTCTCCTCACACTGCATAAGCCAGCAGGCTCTGTTTGTGTTCAAGTAAAGCGGCCAAGCGGGCAGGGCCCCATTGATAATGGAGTCTGCTCTTTCTGGGGGTCCCCATGGGCGTCCGCAGGGGGGAAGGGGGGCACTTGCCCCCCCCTGGATCTGGTGAGTCAGTGTGGCATTTATTTTCAATAAATAAAATGGAAGAACCGAACTTCTAAAGTTTTTATTTTGTGAGCAGGCCTCTTCATTGTAGAATTTTAGGCCAGCAGCAGCACCAAAATCCCTATGACATCATGACGCCGGAGAGTGCTGCGCCACCTATCTTACGCTGCAAAGTACCACGCAGGGCGCGCCCGCGCATAAGGTCACACACAGCCGGGCCCCACCACACACACACACACACAGTGGTGTTTGTTTCCAGGGCCGGCCCGGTGACACAACATTAGGAGCAGCCCGGCGCCGAGCAGGAATTCGGGAAAACGGCTGCTGCCTTGCCTGTTCCGAGTAGCATTTAGCAAAGGTCTGCAAGTAAGAGAAATCTGTTTCTCATAAAAAAATAATGGTTTGTCGTGTGTATAATATTATCTGAAGGCGGTAGTGGGTTCACGACGAATCACGACCTTTCCCTCGCATATCATCACAGCCCCCCCTTACGTCTGCTTGAGCCGCCGCCCAGGACCCATTAACTACAGAAAGCCTCACAGGTATTATTCATGCGCATAATTTAGTCAGCCCTGCCGCATAATTTGGCCCTCCCCTCCTCCCTTGATGCCTAATTCCAGCCCCCGGCCCATGGGCCTCCGCAGATTTTTTTCCAGGGGGGGGCAAAAGGTTGACCTCATTACCAGCTCACCAGGTTTGTATGAGTGTCAATTAACTCCGAGTATAGAGTGTTATTGCATAAACCTGATGTCCATCTGCTAGTATATTAGTACTGTGTTGGATGGGTGATATGCACTGTTTGATGATGTGCTTTGATGGTATGTAGGAACTCTGCTTTGGGCACATTGATATTTATTTAAGTTCTGAGGCTGAATCCTTTTGAATGTTTACAAGTTGTTCATATTTATTTAATTTGTACTGTGTTTATTAACCATACAATAAAATCAATATATTTTGAATTGTTCAGTCTAGTGTGTTGCGCTTGGTAGTACTTTTGGGTCATTATTAGTAGTTTTGTAGGTAGTAGGTTAAACCTCAAAAATATGCTGTGCTTGCTAGTTAAGAATCCTGTCTACTGTGTGCTGTGGGAGGTTGTATTAATGAGGAGTCCTTGTGAGGCCCACTGCAGTATGTCTGAGCTGTGCTGGGTGCATTTGCCACATTCTATTTAATTTTAATTTTGGACTAAAGTAGAATTGCATAGAAAGATAGTTACAAAATAAAAAAACAACAGTACATAGCAGTCATTTAAATTAAGTGCTGATTTTAAAAGGTAGAAAAGGCTCAGTCAATGTTACACAAATTCAACAGCAACCCTTGTACCTACACTCAAGGTAATAGTGTTAAACATTGGATAAGCGCACACAGCAGCATTGGTTGCTCTCCCTTTGACCACAGTGCACACACGGTAAGGAAACACAACATGTGGGGTCAGACTGCCAGGGAAGATTGCACAAGACTGAAAAAGTGGGGAGGCTGCAACAGTGTAGAGCAATGTCAACACTGTAGCCCAAATTAGCTCCCTTCTCTTACCTGGCTCACAATCGTGTCGTACTACTAGTATTCAAATACTAGAACACATACCCTACTCTGCACCTTAATTATGCCCTATACCACCACTGCTATTGGCCTCGCTGTGCATCATAACTGACAGACTGTAGCAGAGCACCCTATTATGGCATAAGTTGTACTTGCACACAGGTAGGCAGGCACTTCGATTCTTCCTGGATGCAACTTCAAAATTGCTAATTGATGCCAAACACAGTTCCCATTGCACCACAAACCTGCACATTACTGGAACTCACAGCCCTGCTAGTGCATCTCAGACCTCGTACCAAGTAATTGCTGTCACTTTGTTACACGATAATCCTGTTTCCTACACACCGTTCTGCAATAACACCGCAGTTGAACTACCAGAAATTCCAATGCTGGAATATGCACAAAGTACTGCCATTGCATCTCAGTCGATACCATGAAGTGCCAGCACTAGCATTGATAGATCTCTGTGCACTTCAGTCCTGTATGTAAACCCCATGTTATTTCACATAGGTCCCCATGCCACAGTCTACATCTGCAGTTGCACAAAGCAAGCATATTAACCTACTGAGTTATCCTATTAGGAATTGAATTGTGATATACAGAATACACACTGACCTTAGCAGCACACGCATTCACCCACTGTGGAACCTTACTAAATGAACTTTTACGAAATGCTACAATTCAAAGTCAAACTCTTTGTAAAATACCAACGGAGTAGTCTACCTGGAAATAATAGCTAAATAACTATTATAGCCACCTACCAACATACTCACAGCTACAATATAACAAAAAAACAACACCAGCATAATATAAACACGTATAAATATACACCCAAGCTCCATGAGTGCTTGAAAAGGAAAAAGGGCCGCAGGTCACAATTCAGCTGCATGTAGCAAACAGTAGACTGTGCTTTGGTGGGAAGCTGCTGCAGACCAGTTCCCCAAAATACCTTTCAATGACTTGTGATGCTCATGCACTCTCCCAGGCACTATGAGGAGACACTATGCAAAATTTCAGGTATCTAAAAGTATTGTGGGAGCCCGAGGCTTTAAATACTAATAGACGGTCTCCAAGAGAAATGCCTCAAAGGCAAGTGCCTTTGTGTTTGCTTTCTTTTCAAACATGGATGCCCACCCCCAATGGAGCTCCTGCTTGTGGCCTAGTCATAGCTACAGGAGAGCCCCAATGCTGTCAGGCCACTGCCAGCTCCCAGCAGGGCCAGGACAGCCCATGTGCTACGTGGGAACTTGAAGGATTCCATGCTCTCCTGCCTGCTTTGAACAAGTCCAGGTGGAAGGAGAAACAACCCCCTCTTCTTCTGACCCTCTTCGGGCCATCCCCAGAGATATCCTGTGGATCTGGGATGGTGGATGCCACTTGCTTCCCAGACTAACTCAGTGCCCAAGGGGGCCAGACTTCTCCTGATATTTTATTGGGCCCCGTTGGGCAGATTTAAACAGTTTCTGTGTCATTCTGCTAAAGGCTGATGATCTGAGGAATGTTAGCCCCCCCCTTGCCCCCCCCTGCGGACGCCCATGGTCAGGTGGCAATCCTAGTTGCCACCTGATCAGAATTGTGTGGTGGGAGGTTGGGTAGTGAGACCAGGGCCAGCTTTAGGTCTGGTTGTGCCCAGTGCAACAATCTTTGTCGGTGACGCCAATGACCTCCTTCTATTTCCTCGCTATCACCCTCCAAAAGGTACCCTCAGCTCACCATAGCCCTTCTCTAACATGTATTTAATTTCTTTTATAGCAGTAGTCATACCAATATAGGGTGTCAGAACATTTTACCATCAGATACATATTATGCAGACAATGAATCATGTGTGTGTAAATCAACATATAAGAAATATTGCAAAAAACAAGAACTGCACGGTGTAGGAGTCACATGTCGTCTATTCTGGTAGGCAGTATATTTTAAGAGTGCTTCATCAGAAGAAGTACAAACTCAAGATTTAAAATGCAACAGTGGTTGGGATTGGTTTTACAATAATAATTTATTTCCATCCAAACACACTTGTATAAACCTTGAGATAAGGAAAGACAGAGGAAAAACATACATTTCTAATCCATGTCTTATAGTCTGCCTGCAGCTCTTTGTTGCCAGTTAATAGTTCACTGTGCTACACTAGGACTTTAACTTATGAACTGTAAGCGACCAAAGGATCTCTGACAAACGCAATAACCCACTGTGCTAATGGATCTTTGTGAGTGGAAATACTCGGTCCACCACGAGTTACATTTTGGCAGCTGTTTTCTTTATTTCACGTATTTTGTTCTGCACTTTTGAAGACAGCAAAATTGTCAAAAACCACCAACACACTAAAAGTTTCCCACACGAATATAGCATGTATTAAAGCTAGTTTAATGGTATTGTGTTTGAGAACGGCGTTCTATGACAATATAGGAGCACTAGTACATTCAGGTCGTTCTTAACTCTGCGTAGGCAGATCAAAACGTGTAATTATATTTGCGAAAATTAAACGCAGACTGCCAGGCCTTCCATCCCGAGGCCGGGGCTCATTTTGGAGATTTTATAGCGCCGACACCACTCCCCCTCCGCCTCCTCACGAGAACCACTCAAATGCCTGCTACTAATTTGATTTTAACTAGGTTGTTGCAGACAGAAAGGTGTCTTGAAACAGGCCTTTTTGGAAGCGGGGGTACCCGGGGGCACCTGGCTTACCGAGCAATAAAAAGGTTTACTCGATGGATCCAGCCTCTGTCAGCGTAGAAAAGACACATGAAAAGGCAGCAGAATTTCAACATTCCGCAACATAGTCTACATGATCATTTTGTAGCCGTGCACGGATGCTGAAAAGATGTCCGGTGTTCCATGTAAAATAAACTCAAGAAAAGGCAATTCTAAAACCTTTACTTATGCGCTGGCGTCACCTCGCTTTACAACGTTTTGGGGATGTAGATAGCCATAGATCGGGCCGGGGGCTGGAATTAGGCATCAAGGGAGGAGGGGAGGGCCAAATTATGCGGCAGGGCTGACTAAATTATGCGCATGAATAATACCTGTGAGGCTTTCTGTAGTTAATGGGTCCTGGGCGGCGGCTCAAGCAGACGTAAGGGGGGGCTGTGATGATATGCGAGGGAAAGGTCGTGATTCGTCGTGAACCCACTACCGCCTTCAGATAATATTATACACACGACAAACCATTATTTTTTTATGAGAAACAGATTTCTCTTACTTGCAGACCTTCGCTAAATGCTACTCGGAACAGGCAAGGCAGCAGCCGTTTTCCCGAATTCCTGCTCGGCGCCGGGCTGCTCCTAATGTTGTGTCACCGGGCCGGCCCTGGAAACAAACACCACTGTGTGTGTGTGTGTGGTGGGGCCCGGCTGTGTGTGACCTTATGCGCGGGCGCGCCCTGCGTGGTACTTTGCAGCGTAAGATAGGTGGCGCAGCACTCTCCGGCGTCATGATGTCATAGGGATTTTGGTGCTGCTGCTGGCCTAAAATTCTACAATGAAGAGGCCTGCTCACAAAATAAAAACTTTAGAAGTTCGGTTCTTCCATTTTATTTATTGAAAATAAATGCCACACTGACTCACCAGATCCAGGGGGGGCAAGTGCCCCCCCTTCCCCCCCCTGCGGACGCCCATGCCCCGGCCCGATCTATGGCTATCTACATCCCCAAAACGTTGTAAAGCGAGGTGACGCCAGCGCATAAGTAAAGGTTTTAGAATTGCCTTTTCTTGAGTTTATTTTACATGGAACACCGGACATCTTTTCAGCATCCGTGCACGGCTACAAAATGGTCATGTAGACTATGTTGCGGAATGTTGAAATTCTGCTGCCTTTTCATGTGTCTTTTCTACGCTGACAGAGGCTGGATCCATCGAGTAAACCTTTTTATTGCTCGGTAAGCCAGGTGCCCCCGGGTACCCCCGCTTCCAAAAAGGCCTGTTTCAAGACACCTTTCTGTCTGCAACAACCTAGTTAAAATCAAATTAGTAGCAGGCATTTGAGTGGTTCTCATGAGGAGGCGGAGGGGGAGTGGTGTCGGCGCTATAAAATCTCCAAAATGAGCCCCGGCATGGAAGGCCTGGCAGTCTGCGTTTAATTTTCGCAAATATAATTACACGTTTTGATCTGCCTACGCAGAGTTAAGAACGACCTGAATGTACTAGTGCTCCTATATTGTCATAGAACTCCGTTCTCAAACACAATACCATTAAACTAGCTTTAATACATGCTATATTCGTGTGGGAAACTTTTAGTGTGTTGGTGGTTTTTGACAATTTTGCTGTCTTCAAAAGTGCAGAACAAAATACGTGAAATAAAGAAAACAGCTGCCAAAATGTAACTCGTGGTGGACCGAGTATTTCCACTCACAAAGATCCATTAGCACAGTGGGTTATTGCGTTTGTCAGAGATCCTTTGGTCGCTTACAGTTCATAAGTTAAAGTCCTAGTGTAGCACAGTGAACTATTAACTGGCAACAAAGAGCTGCAGGCAGACTATAAGACATGGATTAGAAATGTATGTTTTTCCTCTGTCTTTCCTTATCTCAAGGTTTATACAAGTGTGTTTGGATGGAAATAAATTATTATTGTAAAACCAATCCCAACCACTGTTGCATTTTAAATCTTGAGTTTGTACTTCTTCTGATGAAGCACTCTTAAAATATACTGCCTACCAGAATAGACGACATGTGACTCCTACACCGTGCAGTTCTTGTTTTTTGCAATATTTCTTATATGTTGATTTACACACACATGATTCATTGTCTGCATAATATGTATCTGATGGTAAATTGTTCTGACACCCTATATTGGTATGACTACTGCTATAAAAGAAATTAAATACATGTTAGAGAAGGGCTATGGTGAGCTGAGGGTACCTTTGGAGGGTGATAGCGAGGAAATAGAAGGAGGTCATTGGCGTCACCGACAAAGATTGTTGCACTGGGCACAACCAGACCTAAAGCTGGCCCTGGTCTCACTACCCAACCTCCCACCACGCAATTCTGATCAGGTGGCAACTAGGATTGCCACCTGACCATGGGCGTCCGCAGGGGGGGGGGCAAGGGGGGGCTAACATTCCTCAGATCATCAGCCTTTAGCAGAATGACACAGAAACTGTTTAAATCTGCCCAACGGGGCCCAATAAAATATCAGGAGAAGTCTGGCCCCCTTGGGCACTGAGTTAGTCTGGGAAGCAAGTGGCATCCACCATCCCAGATCCACAGGATATCTCTGGGGATGGCCAGAAGAGGGTCAGAAGAAGAGGGGGTTGTTTCTCCTTCCACCTGGACTTGTTCAAAGCAGGCAGGAGAGCATGGAATCCTTCAAGTTCCCACGTAGAACATGGGCTGTCCTGGCCCTGCTGGGAGCTGGCAGTGGCCTGACAGCATTGGGGCTCTCCTGTAGCTATGACTAAGCCACAAGCAGGAGCTCCATTGGGGGTGGGCATCCATGTTTGAAAAGAAAGCAAACACAAAGGCACTTGCCTTTGAGGCATTTCTCTTGGAGACCGTCTATTAGTATTTAAAGCCTCGGGCTCCCACAATACTTTTAGATACCTGACATTTTGCATAGTGTCTCCTCATAGTGCCTGGGAGAGTGCATGAGCATCACAAGTCATTGAAAGGTATTTTGGGGAACTGCTCTGCAGCAGCTTCCCACCAAAGCACAGTCTACTGTTTGCTACATGCAGCTGAATTGTGACCTGCGGCCCTTTTTCCTTTTCAAGCACTCATGGAGCTTGGGTGTATATTTATACGTGTTTATATTATGCTGGTGTTGTTTTTTTGTTATATTGTAGCTGTGAGTATGTTGGTAGGTGGCTATAATAGTTATTTAGCTATTATTTCCAGGTAGACTACTCCGTTGTTATTTTACAAAGAGTTTGACTTTGAAATGTAGCATTTCGTAAAAGTTCATTTAGTAAGGTTCCACAGTGGGTGAATGCGTGTGCTGCTAAGGTCAGTGTGTATTCTGTATATCACAATTCAATTCCTAATAGGATAACTCAGTAGGTTAATATGCTTGCTTTGTGCAACTGCAGATGTAGACTGTGGCATGGGGACCTATGTGGAATAACATGGGGTTTACATACAGGACTGAAGTGCACAGAGATCTATCAATGCTAGTGCTGGCACTTCATGGTATCGACTGAGATGCAATGGCAGTACTTTGTGCATATTCCAGCATTGGAATTTCTGGTAGTTCAACTGCGGTGTTATTGCAGAACGGTGTGTAGGAAACAGGATTATCGTGTAACAAAGTGACAGCAATTACTTGGTACGAGGTCTGAGATGCACTAGCAGGGCTGTGAGTTCCAGTAATGTGCAGGTTTGTGGTGCAATGGGAACTGTGTTTGGCATCAATTAGCAATTTTGAAGTTGCATCCAGGAAGAATCGAAGTGCCTGCCTACCTGTGTGCAAGTACAACTTATGCCATAATAGGGTGCTCTGCTACAGTCTGTCAGTTATGATGCACAGCGAGGCCAATAGCAGTGGTGGTATAGGGCATAATTAAGGTGCAGAGTAGGGTATGTGTTCTAGTATTTGAATACTAGTAGTACGACACGATTGTGAGCCAGGTAAGAGAAGGGAGCTAATTTGGGCTACAGTGTTGACATTGCTCTACACTGTTGCAGCCTCCCCACTTTTTCAGTCTTGTGCAATCTTCCCTGGCAGTCTGACCCCACATGTTGTGTTTCCTTACCGTGTGTGCACTGTGGTCAAAGGGAGAGCAACCAATGCTGCTGTGTGCGCTTATCCAATGTTTAACACTATTACCTTGAGTGTAGGTACAAGGGTTGCTGTTGAATTTGTGTAACATTGACTGAGCCTTTTCTACCTTTTAAAATCAGCACTTAATTTAAATGACTGCTATGTACTGTTGTTTTTTTATTTTGTAACTATCTTTCTATGCAATTCTACTTTAGTCCAAAATTAAAATTAAATAGAACGTGGCAAATGCACCCAGCACAGCTCAGACATACTGCAGTGGGCCTCACAAGGACTCCTCATTAATACAACCTCCCACAGCACACAGTAGACAGGATTCTTCACTAGCAAGCACAGCATATATTTGAGGTTTAACCTACTACCTACAAAACTACTAATAATGACCCACAAGTACTACCAAGCGCAACACACTAGACTGAACAATTCAAAATAAATTGATTTTATTGTATGGTTAATAAACACAGTACAAATTAATAAATATGAACAACTTGTAAACATTCAAAAGTACTCAGCCTCAGAACTTAAATGAATATCAATGTGCCCAAAGCAGAGTTCCTACATACCATCAAAGCACATCATCAAACAGTGCATATCACCCATCCAACACAGTACTAATATACTAGCAGATGGACATCAGGTTTATGCAATAACACTCTATACTCGGAGTTAATTGACACTCATGCAAACCTGGTGAGCTGGTAATGAGGTCAACCTTTTGCCCCCCCCTGGAAAAAATTCTGCGGACGCCCATGGGGGTCCCCACTCCTCACTGGATTTGTGGAGGAGAATGACATCCCCTTTTAAGTCAGAGGTGCCCCGCTGCCCTCTCCGTGCCCGGCCGACTCTCACAAAGCCGCTTTATTCCTAACGTCGTTTGTTTCACACATTCACATCACTCGGCGCTTCCCGCGTGATATTAATGCCAGTCATCCACCTGCGCACGCAGCACTGTAAACAAACACACAAGCATCTAGCTCTGTGCTGACGAACAGGAGCAGATAAAAAGGCAGAATTCCATGTAAATGGCTCACCAATGTGCCGAGAGCACATTTTTCACAATTGTCAGGGAAATAAAAGATGATTCGGACATGGAACGGGAGGGTAAAACATCTGTTGAAAAGACACCCCTGACTTGAAAACTCCCCCTCACATGCTCGCTCAATATTCAATGTATCCCAACAAAACAGGAGATGCACAGCTCCCACTGGCCGATGCTCTAACCAACTAGGTGCCTCCACCTGCCAGCCATTCCTCTCTCCAGCCCAGGAATCTACACTCCCTCTCCTATCCACCCACCACCCGCGGTGTCTCCATTATGCGTCTTTAGTTCTATGACCGTCTGTTTTATTTTGCCCTCCCCCTTACATCAAGGAACTGGTCACAATTCCATGAAAGGGTCATTCTGCCTAATTGTTCTATACATACGAGTTTGCTATGCATCACAAGATGCACAGTAGTAGTTGTAAGTTTTGTTATTTGATTATGGCCAATGTTTCAGATTCTGGCTGGCTGGGAGCTGTGGTAAGATTCTTGACTCTGATCGCTGCTCCTGACGTGGACGGACCTGCTGTTGGGTTCCTCCTGACTCTTTGTCCCACCCATGGCGCTTAGCCTGTTTATAATGTGCTGCATAACTAAACACTTATAAGGTCCTAAAGGCGAGACCTATTGGCTATGCCAATGCTTGTTTGTAATGTGAGCGTGTGTGGGGGGACTCTGTGTGTACTAATGCCCAGCGCTTCAAATCTGCCACCCGCTGCAGCACTGGACAGAGCGTGTGGTCCCTCACTGTTTACTTAAGTCCCAAGTTCCAATTTTTGTGTATGTGCAGCCAAAGAGAGCATAAATCTGAAGCTGACCGGCGGAGCCGCATAGCTCTTCATGATATAGCCCCTTCTCTGAAATCAGACAGTGCCCCTCCCAATACACCCTCTCCTCACGCCTCAACCCACAGTCCACAGGAAAATGTCAGCCTTGCAGTAACTAGTAAAAGATAAATGAAAAAGTAAAACAAAAAATTCAATACAATTAACTGAGAAAAACTAATTAATTAAAATAAATTGCCAATCACCAGAGGACTCTATGATAATCAGATGTTTGTGAAGCTACAAAAAAATATACCGCTAATGAATGATATCCGCCGAAAAGCAAATTGAACAAACTCAATTATTTATTTTCCCATTTTAAAAGCAGAAAATGTAATATAGCCTTATAGCCCACCGTAGAGGGCTATACCAGCTATTAAAGGCCCTCTCCAGAGTTAAAGGCCCCGAGCCGAAGGAGAGGGCTTTAACAGCGGTATAGCCCATCTACGAAGGGCTATAAGGCTATTAGAACATTCTGTCACTAGAGGACAGAATGTTCAAAAAAAAAAAAAAGCCTTTTGGAAGCGTGAGGGGATTGGAATCCCCTCAGGCTCCCTGAAGCCTTGGTTCACAGCCAGAGCTGTGAACAAAGAAACATTGGAATGTTGGAGCTCCGGGCTTATACCAGCCATTATAAGCCCAGAGCACTCCATTGAATTCAATGGAGCTCCCAACATTCCAATGTTCTAATCTGTGTTCATCCTCTTGACAGAAAGTGCATGTTATCTACTTCAAGCAAATGAGCGTCCTCTTGTGACAGTTCTCTGTGCATTCTCAAACATTATCAACTTCCGCACATGCTTTCTGGATAATGTCATCATCTGTCTTCCTCCTGCTTTTAACATCTTCTTCCAAAATGCAATGTGGCGATCAGACTGTCATTTTAATTCTTTTACTGTTCAATACTTTCTTCGGAGTTTTAAGAACATTGCACAAATAGCTGTTATTTTTCAGCTGCAACGAACACGTGACTGTGGGCCTTATCACAACAAATACACTCATGTAAAAATAGATGTGATAACGCCTACACCTCGGTGTGCACGTATATCGAAGCTGTTCTGTGATGAAGATGCCCAAATAGCAGTTTGCAGAAATCTCCTTTGTTATGTTTAGCTCATACGTGACAAGTATAATTCTTATAATTTAATGCATATTTTAGGAAGTCGTTCCTAACTGAGAACTTTAAAAAAAAAAAAGAAATTTTCCAGGAACTTAAATTAGTCGTCTTCAATCAGGTAATGAACATTATGGTGCTCTGGAACATTTTTACATTACAGAAGCTTCTACGATATATGTTTTACATTTTTGAAAAACATATCTTGAATGGAAACATTCATAAATTTACCAGGGCCGGACTAGCGGTAGCGGGCACCGGGCATTTCCCTGGTGAGTCGCCAGGGTGGGGCTAATTCTGGTGCTGTTGGGGGGCAGTTTTTGTTACCGTGGCAGGTTTTGCATCATAGCTGCAATATCGGCCTATGCAACAAAATCGGCCGAGACCGGCCCTGCTGGCAAACAGCTCGGCTAACCCCCCTCCTCCTTCTGAGCAGTTTGCCAGCACCGTTTTCGGTTCCCAGTCAGCCCGTGAATTTTACCTAACTTAAAGGAACTGCTATAAATCAAATTCTTGGGTAGGAACAACTTCATAGAAAGTGCACTGAAAGATAAAAAAATGTATTATGCATATATGTGCTGCTAACCAGACACGTCTGGAGACGCACAGTTTATGGATTGATCATATCAATTCTGCCAACATGGCTGTAGGTGGCACACAGCCCATTTTCTGCACCTGCGCACATTATTCATGATATGGGGCTCTGGTGTTTGCTTGACTCCAAAACATAAAATGCATGTACTTTTATTCCATTTGTTGATTCACTGAAAAATGTCAGATCCTTCCCTTTATTTTATTCTCCAAATCTATTCTAATACCTTTTTACTTTGCACTAATTACTATGACAAAATATTACCTTTTCAATTTCCTCTGGATGTTTTTAACATGTTGCTAGAATTCTGCTCAGAATGGGAACACTACTCTCTGTGGGAGTCAAAGGAGACTCAAACTCCACCTTCTCCTTTAACACACCTTTCTCATGTGGAAAGTGAACTCTTGCGATGCTCTCACATGGATTTTCACATTGATTTGAATCCAAGGTAAGAAAACCTCAGTACTCCCTTTGCAGCCTCTCTCCCCAATGTCAGCAGAGCTATCCCCCTAGTTGCCCTGTCGTGATCTCATGTAGGTTACCACTAACCTGTTCAGCCGGGTACAGCGGGAGCGATGAATGGTGCTAGTGCTCCCTATCCCCTAGCAATGGCACAACCTGCAAGCATATAGTAGACTCCACAGAGTGTAACACCACCAGGGAAAGGGAAAAAAGGGACAAAGGAAACAATAAAGTTGCAGCAGCTCAAATGATCTGGTAGTTGCATTCGGATACGTGTAAGAAGCATGAACCTCACTGGTATCTGATGGGGAACCCTGTAGTAGGAGAGAGAGGAAGTCACTCACACATACATGTATACTATATGCATAGATCAATATCCTATGTGTGTAATGTAACTTACAATTTTAAGCTGCCACATAAGCTCCATCCAAAACAGAAAAAAGAGAACAATAAACCATAAAAGAAAAAGCTCTATTCCTTCAAGTAGCAGCAACTCGTGGGCTCATGAAGTCTATATGCCACTCAACACTACATAGAGCACAGATAGTCACAAGAATCCACTGGTACTGGCATCAGAGTTTTCTAGAACATGGACCAAAGTATTTTCATGAAATGATAGCACATCACTGCAATCCTGAGCAGTTGTCGCAGAAATCAAAAATAATGCAAGTACAAATATATGGTACTTCTCCTGTCTCTCAGCTGCATTGATAGTCATACAACTGAATCATAAGTAACAAACAAAAAAGTCCTGAGATTCAACAAGCATTGCAACAGGGTTGATCTGTAGCCATTGAAAAGACCCCAACAAAAATACGTGAGTAATCTCTTTTTCTTAATTCAATAAATAGCAGAGCTTCTGCTCTATTGTCGAAGTTCAGGAATACTGGGTCGCACCAAGGGCGCCTTACCTCCTACAGGAGTATACACTAACAAGTGTCTCGGCTTGAAGTGCAAAGCCGTGCCGCGCTTCTTCCGATCCCAGCGCGTTCAATGCACGATAGAGGAAAGTCGCCGCACGGGTCTTATCGGGGCGTGATACAAAGAAAATTGGGCTCCACAAGGCTACAAGAATCCGAAAACGGGCTGAAAATCACCGTGGCAGGCTTCCGCTGGTCTTCGGTGATTCAAGCTGTTACATACAGCTTACTCCTCAATTCAGGTGACAAGCACCGGACGAAAGGATAGGAGGAGTATAAGAAAGGAAATTGAGTGGACAGAGAGAAAGAACATCGCCTCTAAGCATTCTGGGCGATGTAGTTCAACGGTCATTCCCAGTCATTCCTCTTGTGCATAACATCCGAGAGTGAAATGTGACATGCCCAGAGAAAACTTTACTTTGGGTTTCACATACGCAACAGGCTCGTTTATACAGCTGAGCTATCTCCGGTAGTAAACAATCCTCTTCCCTGAACTCAAAAAGCTCATCCTGCACTTATACTATTGACATACCACTCCCCCTATGATCACACACCTCTTACCTTGTACAGGGTAATATCTCTCACCATCTATACTCACACAATTGTCATTGGGCACTGAACACGCATCAATTACCATTGATTGAGGAACTTTCACATTGCACTCAGACACTTATCAACCTTCATTCATGCACCACTTACCCTGCACAGAGAGCACTCACACCTTCTCCCTGCACTCATACACTGCTCCCACAACTCTTAACGTATTATTAGTCCCCTAGGCGAAACATATTGCATTTACCAATGCTTGTTTTTCAAGCAGCGCATCCACTGCATGCAGGGTGTGGGAGAAGCAGTCAGTGCCGGTTGAGCTCTTGACTGACGAGAACCACTGGCTCTACTGTTGACACATATGACATTGCGGCCTCCACCCATGGAGTTTGTGTTTAGTAACTAGTTGTTGCCTCCCGCTACACCCTCAATTCTCCTGATAGGTCTACTTCATCATTGCCCCCTCCCAACACTTCCTCTTTCTGCTAGTGTGTTTGCTCCATTGTGGCTCCCTTCAAATTCTTTGTCTTTCCCCCCGTGTGCCAGCACAATAATTTCTCCCTTACACCTCCCCCTCTGTCCCGTCACGTGTTTTGTAGATCTTTGCTTTTTGACACCATTCCTCTTTCTCCTTGTGTGCTCACTCTGTCATTGTGCCCTCCTGCACCTCCTGCTTTTGCCTGGTGTGTTCACTACGTTTCTCCCTTCCACCATTCCCTTCTTCACTCTTTTCCCTGATGTTTGTATTTATTGCAAAAAGCACTTACCCAAGTGTGTTGTGCCCACCTTCATTTGTGCATTCCACACGAGACGAAAACAATTGGGAACAGGAAAACTAATACCCCAGAAAGGTCTAACTATGTATTGACATATTTCACCAACCCTGCTAGGCATCTTCTTCTGTGTGCCTTGATGTTTTCAATCAATCAAACAGCATTTGTATAGTGCAGCACTGTCACCACATACGGTATCTGGGCACTGTGTCTCCGTCGAAAAGCCAGGTCTTAAATCTCTTTCTGAAGTCTGCCGCATGTGGTTGTACATAGCTGAAGGGAAAGGCCATTCTAGGTCTTGGCTGAGATGTAGGAGAAGGAGGGGCCACCGCTCAGGCTGGGACAGATGCAGGAGGTGTGTGCATGTACTGGAATTTCAGTAGATGGTTGATGTGGGCAGACCCTAGGTTGTGGAGGGCTTTGTATGTGTGCGTGAGGATCTTGAACTGTCATCTCTTCTGAATGGGAAGCCGGTGGGGGTGATGTGAGTTTGATTGGGGAGGTCCAGGATGAGTCTGGCTGCAGCGTCCTGTATGGTCTGGAGTCTTCTCAGGTGCTGGCTGGAGATGCCTGCTTAGAGGGCGTTGCTGTAGTGAAGGCGACTGATGCTGAGGGCCTGGTGTTGGTTGGGATCCATCTGAAGATTTTCACGCACAACTACTGCAGTTTATGTATGCCAACCAGAACCTACAAAAAACTCTGTGGTCCAGAAGGCTGCAAGTATGGAATAACTGAATATTTTGATCATGGTTCACAAAGCTTACTAGAAGACTTACTTAAAAATTCCAACCTAACCAGGTATTGTTAATGCACAAAAGCATTTTGTTCTGCTTCAGGCATTGAAACAAGTGTACAGAGGCAGAAATGCTGAAACATTGGTTTTTAAGCGTCACGTTGTATCTCATGGACTCCATTAAAAAGCAACAGAAAATGATTCTTGCAAAAACCAAGACAGGAGCAAAACATTATGTGAAAGTGTAACATTTCATGTTAGTGATTGAAGTCACTCTCAGCACCAATAAATCCTGTTAGCATGGATTAATCTGCAAGCCACATCATTCACACACTACTCGGCCATGTGGGCCATATTTTTGAAGCTCTCCCTTCATGCTCTTGGCTGCTCGTAGAAGGTCTGTTTTATTTGGGTGGTTAGATAATTCTACCAACCAAGACAGTGACACCTGCAAATTAAACAATGGCAGGTATTTATTCCAGATTCAAACTCATGTCCACGTTACCATTTTCAGACAAACTGTGTGCACTCTGATTCAGTTTGTCAAATTGCTTCGAACCTGGAAATATATAGAGGCCTGTGTTGCAAGTGAGATCCAATCAGATCAGAAACGTGTGGAGAGATAGAGGCCAAATCGTTACCTGCAGGACATCTTTGTTCCTCAACGAAAACATTCATTGACCAAGCCAATGGGTCAAACCGTTTTATAAGTTAAATTGCTTCTGCATTGATTGTCAAGTGTGTGTGTGTGTGTGTGTGTGTGTGTGTGAGGCTGTTTGAATGGGTAAGTGGCTAAATGCAAGAATAGGTCCATGATTTGATTAGTGATTGTATAAATGAATGAATGGGCAGATAAGTAGCCGAGTAGGGCAATGGAGTAGTGAGTTCATAAATTCCCAACTTGCCCCCTCTTCCAATTCCTACTTCTATACTCCTTCAATCTAGTCTTCTTTTCTTCCGGTAATACACAATAGAAACCTGGGCTAACTTGACACAGAACCGACACTCCAGGAAATATCCCATCAACAGCATGCGTTCTCTTCTCTGCCATTTTTGTATACTCCTTGGGTTGGAAGTCCTCCAAGAAGTGTCTTGATTCCCCCTTACTCGCCCTGGCTAACTTATCGTTCACTACCACACACAGGGTTGGACTGGTAAGGCAGCCACTTGGGCAATGGACCCGTATCTTAGTTGCTGCTGTGGGCTGCTTTTATTGGGCATGATGGTCGCCGATTTGAGCTGTGTCTGCACTGTTCAGTTGACACCAGTGGCCCAGTGGGGCCTGAGCAACCTTTCTGGAGGCAGATAGGTCTCTATTTTTTTTTTAAACCTTTATTGAATTATTCAAAGCATTACAGGCGCAGGCCTACAACCACAGGGGCCGGCCGCAAACTTAGGGAGTAGATTCAGGTAGCATGCACATATATACGACCGCGTAATATCAACGAGACAGGCATAGCATGTGATTGTATGTGCCACTAAGCGAAGGATATCAAAGGTTTCATTTTTTTTATTATGAAGAAGCAGTAGTGGCTGCACTATCGATGGCGTCACACCATGGAATAAAATTAAGAAGAGATGGGGGGGGGGGGGGGGGGGGGGACGTACCCCGCATTGCAATCAGGACCAAGTGATGAACAATACAGCCTAACACACACTACGCCCGCCGAGGCAGACAAGGAATAAAAACAGTATAATAGCGATCGATTTAGCTAGAGCATCATCCCGAAAACTCACCCTCCGAAGACAGTGAGGCATAGGTAAGTATAGATGCCAGATAGAAAAAGAAATGAGATAAAGAAAGACAGCCAACCTAAGGAAGAGGAAGGAAGGCCCCACCGAAAGAGAAAAAGAGGAGAAGAAAGAGACCATAGAACAAAACAAACTAAAACAATAACCCCCCCCAGCACCCGCCACCCTGCACCCCTGTAATGGCTACGGCCAACCCCACTAACAGCGTGCCTGTCGCCCCGGAACTGCCCTAAAGAAAGGAAAGAAAGCGGAGGAGGAGAGCAATAGACACACTCCCGGCCCCCATTACCCCTCACCAGCAGCAACCTCCCCAAAATTCAATGTCGACTATTAAAGCGAGTACTGAACAGATACATGGGGAGAACTCCAACAAAAACCTCCCGTCTCCCAGTACTATACACGGTGCATATCCGGCATAAAGCACATAGAAGAGCTAACCCCGAATGTCAAAGTCAACCCTGACCAGTTCGGTTCTTCACGAAGGCCCATGTTGACCCAAGCCACAGCAATCACGAAGAAAGCGAAGCGTCCAAGACAGTTCAAGACAATGGCGACGGTTCGAGGAGAGGAGACAAGATGGCGGCATCCAAAAATTCGACAATAGAGGATGAAGAAGGAAGACGTACCTCTCCGAAAGTCACTGAAGAACTGTCCGTGGCGGTAAAAACCTTTAGCAACAATATTCCGTCGAACAGGAGTGGAGCAGGGAAAGCCAACGACGATCACAGGTGCACCATCCATGAGGCCAGAGTCATCCAAATAGGCTAAAGCAGGCTTCCGCCCGGGGATCTCTAAATGGTACGGAGAATAATCCACGGGGTCCAAGGCATGCTGACAGCCTGTCGGAATATCCACGTCCGGTTCCAAGTGTACGGTATCCAGCATTACAGACATCCGTTGGCACAGGACGGCGAAGTGAGAGCGGAGCGCCCCAATGGCGGCCATTACGGACCTCAGCGATGGTGTGCCATCAGTCCCCCCCCCCATCTCCTCCGGCATGAGACGAGGCAGGATTTGGACCCCTGAAACACGGTCCAGGAGTCAGGCACACACGGAGCTGATGACAACAGCGAGCGCTCACACAACAGGCAGAGTCGGTATTTCGCCATTCGCGGGGGCCAGCCCGTCAACCCCGGCTCCCCAGGGGGTCACCGGGCATAGGACCCCTGATCGCGGTCACCGATATCACATGCGTCGCTGTGCCGTGTCCTTGGATTAAGCCGGTCACTCAGTTGCCAGCTGGAATTAGAAGGAGTGGACCGAGGTCGAGAGACCGGAAGCAACCTTGGTCCCACAGCCGATGTTGATCACTTCCAGCCCGGATGGGCCAGAAATCGAGGTCCCGGCGGAAGCCCTGGAATAGGCCGAGAAGTAAATTCGACGTAACTTCGTCACCCGGTAAGTTGGAAAGTCCGGGTTTGCACCGCAGGAGTCAGGAGCACTTCATACGTGTGGGAGTCCGGCGTGTGTGGAGGATAAAAGTCAGGATATACGAGCTGCCGGTGGATGTCGGCGGGGCCGGGAGCTTATGCGGCCATCTTGGATCGTGGCGTAGCTCCTCCAGATAGGTCTCTATTACCTCCCTTTTGCCAATAGGGCAGAGTTGTAGTTCCCAGTCTCTAATAGGCTGGCAAATTAATGTAGGCAGATTGAGCAGGGGCAGAGGGCCTGAGCAGTAGTGGTCTCACTTATATTCAGGTGTGCTTCACCAGTGTGAACTAATCAGTGCACAAAGAGTCCTGGAAACCTTTGCATTTTTTTTATCTCAGTGAAGTTAAGTAAACATCCATCTTTTAGAGAACCCCTCTCATTCTGTTCATAATACCTAAAACACTAAAGAAGTGTTTTGCGAAAAGACTCAATCTGCAAATGAGGTTTTCTGTTTTTTTAAGGTGCCAGGGCCTGTTTTTGATCCCAATTCGACCCTGACCACACATCAGGAGTAATGGAATTTCCCCTTTCCATGTAAAAATTAGAAAGTCTAAAATCTTTATACCCCTTACACTCCTCAATTGGGATTCTGCTATAGTTTAATGGCCATTACAACTACTAACCAAGCAACATGAATACAAAACCTGTCACCACTCTGTGACCAAAAGAGGCTGTCATATCCAATTCATCAATTTCATTGATGTATTTCTTACTAACAATAATTGTAAAGGTTGAATTATTAGACACATCTGTAAATTAGAAGCCTTAACTCAACTTAAAAGATTTATTCAAGTCTCTTGAAGTATAATCTAACATACATTTAGAATCAATTTACATTTAGCAGAGTGATGACTTCACATTTCCTGATAGGAGACCCAGAGCAAAAGAAGCCACGGTGTGGCTCCTGAAATCAATTATGTGAAACACGCAAATTACTTTTGAGCTTTTAGCCAGCTATAATACATAGGATTCTGTAATCCGTGTTTAAAATCCTGTCTCTAATTTCTTTATAATCGAAGACCTGTAATGCATGATTTTAAAGAAAAGACATGAGATCTGGACTATTATAAGTTATTACATTTGAGTTCTGATGTCACAATGCCTGTTGCCATAGTCAGCAGCTGAGGTGGAAGGCAAGTCAGGTCATGGAGCATAATTGAAGCAGCTGTTTAACCCGTTGCGTGCGTGCGTCGGCCAACGGCCGTCGCGAGCACTAGCTCTGTAGTGCTGCGCACTTCAGTTGGTCGACGCTGTCCCACCCGCGAACGGAAACGTCTGCACTGCGGCGGATTCTACGCCGCGGTAAAAAGTATTAAAGCAATGAAAACAGACCCTTGGCTTTCTTTCCAATGCTCTATTTTTAGGTCGAGACCTGCGTATGCTGCGCTTGCGCAATCTCACAGGGGAGATCTTATGTTTACAGCGTGGGGGCTTGAACCCGCCCCTCTTCTCCATTGGCTGGCTTTCTAAATGGAGGTCAGCCATTGGAGGAGAGGGGCGTCACTCCGTTCAAGCCCGGATTCGGGGGGGTGTTTTTTCGTTTTTCTCTCCTCTTCCCATTGGCTGGAATTTTACCTTCCAGCCAATGGTAAGAGGAGGAGAGAACGAAAAACCCGCCCCCGAATCCCAAAATGACCAGAAATGCCTCGGAGAAACGTGGTGGTGATCAGCCGGAGCTCGCTTTTTTGACTCGCTGCATTCCGACCCCAGCGCCTCTCCCTGAGTTTCTAAAGTCATTCCACCCTGTGTCTGCGTTATTTAAAATACACGGGTGCAGAGTTTACCAACACGGGTGCCCACCTTGTTTGATATCTTACATTACAGCCGGCCGGCGCCACGAGAAGGGAACCTACTCGCCTCCTAGGATGTCCCGGTGCCGAAGGAGAGGTGCAGCCGCCAGCGAGGCTCCGGTGAAGGAGAGCCCCGCCCGCGGCACCCGTGAAGCTGCAGAGGCTCCCGCAAGAAGTCGAGAGCTCCGGCAGACCGCGGAGACAGCCAGCATCCCCCGCTGCCTCCAGGAAGCAGTCCGGCGAGTGGGGCACAAGAGCGAGGCACAGCGTCGGAGTCCCTTTCCGGAGCGGGACTCCCACGCGCATTGGGGGCATTCTAAAATTCTATGCCTGACATTCTCCTCCTCTATTGCCCAGTAATCTCCCCTCCTGCAGTTTAACACTCTCAGTTTCTATAGTTTGGCATACTCTCATTTCTCCTGTAGCCAAGCTATTTCCCCTCATAGCCTGGCACTCCACCCAGGGCCCTGCAGTCTCCGCAGAGCTTTGCTGCTGCCCCCGATCTCTTCACTGGTCATTGTATGTGCCCTCTGGTTGCCCCCTGTGTCCACCCACCTCCCCCTGCCCCCCACATCTCACCCTGCACTATGTCAAGCAAGCAGCAGCCATACATCAAGTATTCCCTCTTCGCCTTCAACATCATCTTCTGGGATTTGCAGCGAGTGGCAGGTTGCATGCCGGGACTTGCAGTTTTATGTTTAGGATGAACATAAAAGGAGCGTCAGCATGTAAAGGGGATTATAGCATCAGCACTTGGAAGTGTCTCACATGGCAATGGCCCCCTGTGATCTGTGTGTGTTTTCATGCGGGATAGATAAGATGTGTGCGTTCTTTGTGTGATGGGGGAGTGGGGGGGGAAGCATGTGCTGTCTCTCTGGGGTTCATGTGCCTGTGGCAATGGCGTGCGAAGATCTGCGCGTTGCGGGGGGGGGGGCAACCAGAGGTGTGAATCTGTTTGATATGTAGATTAGGAGTTTATTGCGCTTGTGAGGAGAGAGCTTGTGCTATGCATAAACAACTGATTTTTGTGTGGTGAGCATGCGCGCTGAGCTGCAGAGTGGCGTTGTGACTACTTCAGCCAGTCCTGGAATTTTAGACAATTGCATGTTGTATTCCCGGAGTTCTAGATTTTTCAATATTTCAAGTATGTGTTCTAAAATCTCAACATACAGTGCTGAGAGATAAAAAAGCATTGCCAACGGTAGTCTGGCGTTAATGTGCTAATCTATGCAAATACAAGAATGGAGAATTGAGCTTTTCACGCATTGCAAGAACACATATTTGGCACATTAAAGCCAGGCCTATTGGCTTTACCAAGACTGGGATAAAGTAGAAAGAACTGTTGCTTTCTGTATAGAATGTATTTGAAGAACGACAACTGACAGTGACAATGTGGTGATTGGCTATTCTTACATCTGAAAAGTACATCCATGTATTCCAGTGAACACATTTACAAACTGGTGGAATGATACAGCAAACTATCAACAGAGGTGTGAGCGAGAGAGCTATTCACGTGGGTAGAGTCAAAGGCCAATTTCTGTATATTTGTAAGCATTACCAATAGGGCCCGTCTTGTTTGTGTTCAAAATGCGTATAGGTGGTCAGGAACTGAAAGTGACAGTGTGATTAATGACGGTGTACTTTTCACTTGGAAAATAGTCCCTCGTACATTCCAATAGAAACACTTACTAAAAACGCAGGTGATACACCAAAGAGCCATTAGCATGATGTGAGAGAAGCCAAATGCTACTCTATGTGGGTTTTAAAGAATTGCTAACAATAAGACATGGAGACAACTGCGCTCTCAAGCTAGACCTAATAAACATGACCGGCTGAAGGTAGCACATGTGACATGGGGGGCACTTGGCAGCTGTGTGGGACCTGTTGTGAATGGCGAGAACAGTGCGCTATTTGTATGTTGGTAGTATGCGATGTGTGAGAAACATCATCCACCACCACAATATCCACCACATCCACCACCACCACATCCATGTGTTTGTGTGTGTGTGTGGCTCTGTGTGTGGCTCTGTGTGTGTGTGGCTCTCTCCGTGTGTGTGTGTGTGGCTGTGGCTGGGTGTGTGTGTGTGTGGCTGGGTGTGTGTGTGTGTGTGTGTGTGTGTGTCTCTGTGTGTGGCTCTGTGTGTGTGTGTGTGGGTGCAACTGCAATAGGTCTCGCATTTGCGAGAGATTAAGCTATTGGCATTGTAAATGACAATGCCATTTATTAATCTGTTTTCAAAACCAACACAAATGAAAAAATTGTCATTTACAATGCCAATAGCTCTACCTTTTGCAAAGGCGAGACCGTTGCATTGTAAATGCTTGTTTTAGATTATAATGACAAGCAGAGAGAACATGTGTATTTTGGCACTCCTTAGATAGCTAGAGAAAAGGTAGAATCTTTCTGGATGTTTCTACACATTTCGAGCTAGTGCAGCTTTAAAATGTTTTAAGAAACAAAAAACGAACTTGTAATGAACTGTTTTTAATATCTGTTTGCAACAAATATTTATCAGGTTTTTGATGTGTTTAATTTTGCACCAGAGGTATTCTTTGTAGGCTTCATATTTGCAAACATGCTTGCTCTTCCATATGAATGAGCTACACACCAAGGTTTTAAGAGGTTTGTGGGAAAGGTGATGGTGTGACCATGTATTAGATAGGATAAAGTACCAACCTGGCAAACACGATGAGGATATTGAAAGTCACCTCGGAGTTCCGCAATCATATAAAGGAACTGGGCCTTCAGCCTTGTTCCTCTATTTAGGTATGGAACTCCTCAGTGACTTGCAATAGTATTCTAATGTATGGCAAGGGGAACTTTATCCCTTATATAATACCATCATCACACTACTAACCTGCACACATATCTACATTATATAATGTCACCAATTAATAACTCCAGCGGCTGCTTTGAGAAATGTACTTAAACATTTACAATTTACAAAGAGTCAATGGCAATCCCATATCTTCCTTCCAGGCTTAAAGCACATCTTCCCAAAGAAAATGGGACAGTTCAAATGATTATGTATTCCACTGCCTTGATCAAACCTTGTAAGTATTTTCTGTGCCTAATCTATCACTCGTGTCTAATTATTTTTAAGCATAATACACATTTTCAATACAATAAAATCAAAATCCCCTAACAGTCATTACAGAAGTCTCTGTCATCCACTGGCCACTTGTGTTAATCTAACAGGTCAAAATCTACTAACTGTGAGGATATAAAATCACCCTACTATTCACATCCTGCAATGAGTGACTCTTCTACCCAACACTTGGCCCAAGAAGCTTATTTTAATTAGTCTGCACCTCGTGCTTAAGACTCCGTCTCTCATACAATTGATTCTGTTAAGATGGCACCTACCAACTTGTACTCTGCTGCTCTCTGCATTCTGATACTTAACTTTACCTCTGCAACTTTGGCATAGGACTCAGCTTGTAAAGGACTAAATCTTAGGTCTGACTGCCTCCCCAAAAATGCAGCTTTTGAGCACCATTTTCACTTAAATCTTCCCTCTGGACAGGGAGTCCATCCCTGGTATTTCAGCAAAGCCCAATCTGCAAAGTCCATTACCTGTTTAGATTTGCTAGGCCAGTAATTTGGGCTAGGTCTATGCATTGTACCGTTTTTGCAACACAAAGCACAACCTTGATGACCGGACTTGTTTGCATATAAATACTATTGCCATGGTAAGTACCTGTAAGTTTTATTGCTGTCTGTAAATGCGTTCCCACAAGAGAATTTGCTCCTACCAATGAGCTTTCAATCACCTGTGAAGTTCTTCCTACTAAGAATTTGCTCCTACCTGTGAATTTTCTCCCACCTGTACATTTTCACCTATCAGTACGTTTGCTCCTAACAATGCTTAACTTATTTATATACCTGACTATTTCAACTCTCCTTGTCCATTTCATTGTACAGCCAGTATCGAACCACCTCCATTCCAGCTGCTGTGTTTACTAAAAACAACACTTTCTCTCATGTCCCACAGCAACTGAAAAGGAGCAGAATAGGCATCTTTATTTCTCTCTACCATACTTATCCAAACACTGGATGCACAACCCCAATTTTGAGCACCACTCCACTGCTGTTGCCCAATTCAAAGTTCATACCATCACAAAATATAGTCCACCAGAATCTATTGACCATTATTGATTGCGTTCATCTCATACTCTTATCATAGTCGGGATTTCTTATATGAATTTAAGCAATAACTTTCAATAAACCATCTTGCCCGGATTTCTCTTGGACCACTAAACACCTATTCAAAGTCTGCATACACCCATGGTAAACCTAGAGACTAAGGGGCTGATTAGGATGCCTATTGTAAACAGGACCCCCGACATACTGTCGGTGGTCCCAACAGAGGCATTACAATGCGACCGCCACCACAGCGGTCACAATGCCTATATTTTGCATTGCGGTGGGTGCTGCTGGCTGCAATGCAAAAATGGGATACATTACACAACTCTGCACTACATGGCTGGTACCATGCAGTGCCTTCTACATGATGCATGGATATGTAGGGGGACACAATAGGTGCCCCCCACAGCTTAGGGCAAGGAAGGGGGCCCACTAATGGTCCCCAAAGTCCCTTTCAGGCTGCCTTTTCATGACAGGTTACCCACCATGAAAAAGCAGGCAGGCACTGCCACCATTGTCGGAAATAACACTCCCTCCAACGCACCGGTGGGCTCAAGGAGCCCATTGGATGCGTGGCGGTCGGTCTGCCCACTCGCCAACAAACTGCCCGCCATTGTAATATGGTGGACGGGAAACTTACTTACAATAGCGGTGAGACCGCCACAGACAGAATGTTGGTGGTGGTCTCACCACCATCGTAATTAGCTCCTAAATTGACAACTGCAGCCAGTAGACTATCTTTTTGTACTTTCACCCTTCTCATTCTCCAACCACATCTCTAAGTTACAGTCAACATCCAGGCTAGAGTCGGGCAAAAGAGAATTTGGATTACTACAAATATGCTCTAAATTATTGACTTAACTTCCTCCCTGCTCTCACATCCTCAACAATCTGTCTATGCCGTTAACCATATCCTCACCCCACCTTCCATATCCCTCACCCAGAGCCCTCTTTCAGCTCCAGACTTCACGTCTTCTGCTCTGTAATCATATCTGCTATCTACACCAAAGCCTATATCTCTTGCTGAATTTATTCTCATACTGTAATTTGCTAATCTTTCTTCCAACCCACTTGGTTTTCATTCTAACCTTTTGATGAAATGTATCATTGTCACTCAATCACCACTCTTGATGACCTCCTGTTGCTCTACCAGACATCTTCAGTAACAGGGATGGTAAGGTGGGAGGAGAGGTAGCCCTTGTGTGCATTACACAATTGCTTTGCATGGAGGTTCCTAATACACTGTGGCCTGATTCACAAGGTAAACAAACATAAGTTTGTTTAAGTGTACGCTCTTTTAGTATTCACAAAACTTTATGAGTGCAGAGATGTTTCAGTTGTGGTTGAGAACTCCTCACATAAAAAGATAGGACAGTCCAATCTTTTTAATGTGTGTCGTCATGCAGAGCACAGCTGTGCACCTTTTTGAGGAGACTGCATTGCCTAAATTACATACATTTCACTATGAATTTCTCTGTGTTAGTGTCTGAGATGGAGAAAGCACAGCTGAGACACAGTGAGCACTGGTTCTCTCGGTTTCTGAACTATGCTTTCTGCAGCTGGTGTGCTAAAGATTCAGGGTTAAAGGAATGAATTTTAGTCAATGCAATGACATAAAAACAGGCACATATCTTCTAATGAGCGTACGGGTATCTGTTAGCCATTCATTTGTTTAGTTGAATGTTTTACTACGTTATTGTACGTTTGTTTCTTCTGTAAAACGTGCTAATACTGAATGGTACAGGCACGCTAAGTTAAAAGTAAGAGCATGATTTTTAAGATAAGTACCCCGAATGTAAATCCCCACAAGCTCAAAAGAAACATAATAACTGAAAACGTTGCAGGAGAAAAGTTGAATGTACTTTGGATTGAAAATTTGTTTTAGAAAGGTCAGATTGCAAAGAATCAGATGTTTACTTACTAGCTGAACTATTCTGCTCATTTGAGTAATTTTCCTTCCCCATTTTCCTCTTCCATATCAAGTGACTTATTGGGAAGCTGAGACCCACCCCCATGCTCCCTTTAGTGTGACTAAAAGTATGTCCACACAGTCATCGTGCCCATGCATTCCTCACACCGCACTGCCCTTTGCACTGGTCGTTGGTTTCATGACTATAACTTATCATCGCCCCCTCTCCTTTGAGCCTTCTTCTAGATCACCTATGCCTAAACACTGGCAAGGACTCCCCACAATGCCCTGTATGAGAGAAAGTACTTTATAAAGGCAGGGAGTGCACTCCTCTTTTGTTAATGTTCAAAAATCCAAATTCATCCGTATTTCTTAATGTTGCGTGCTCCTTGGTAAAGTGCCTTGCCCAGGTGACACTTGAAATAGAATCCATTATACAGGGGCGACTTTCTTCGCCCATGCCAAAGGCAATGCTTATGTGAGAGCTTCTTTCCTTCTTGTGTCAATCCTCATTTTTCGCATATTTCTCATATAAACTTCCATTTTCTCAATCTTTTCTTTTTAATCCACTTAATTCCACACGCTCTATGTGATGCCATTTTTCAAGGGTTTCTCATGTTTTTGGTGTGCCCATCCAGACCTTGCTTCAAAAACACGTACTGACACATATATTGATCCAGAAGCAGTGTTTATTAAAAACCCAATGCATTTCGGGCTACTGGGGCCCTTCGTCAGGGGTCACTACACTAAACAATAAAACATATATTTGTAATTTCATCTCATCAATGTATATATATCATCTGTTAAAACATTTGATTAACGGCATAACTCACTCCTACTCTCCCTAGTACCAACCTTATTTGCACAAGAATCTAGTATTTTACTTAATATAATTAATGTAATTAATCTTTCCCCATGTGATTGTAAGCAGAAAACCTCTTGCGATTATTGTTTAAAACAACTGCCCTATCGTAGTAAGCGTCACCGTTACATTTAACCATTCAATCCTTTGCTTACTTCCGAAATTCCTTCCACAGCCCTTCCCTTTACCCAACTATCGTCAGCAAAACTCCTCAAGTTGTTCATCATAAACTAAACGCAACACGACTCCTCACCACCATTAATTGTTCAAACATCTCTCTATTTAACTAGCGCAACTCAGTCCATGTGCATTCTTTTATTCCGTTATAATCGCTAACTTGCATCCTTTAGTTTACTCCAATTGTTACATTTTGTACCTCACATACCTGCTCTTTAAAACTGTCCGTTCTCATCTTTCTGTAACAAGGAAGTGTTTCCTATCCATTACCACCCGCCAATTTAAACCCAACCTTGGTGCTGTAAACCCCTCCCACTTAGCTTTGATACTAATTAGCCACCTGGTTTCTTCACTTACTTTTCGCGCTATTCCATTAATCCCTAAATACTACAATTCCCACAATGCAACAAAAGTACTAAAACATCACCACTGTGTAAATGTAACCAAACTGTCGCGTGACGTAGTAAATGATCCATATTAATCACAAATGTTGGAGTTAAGAGCCATTACAAATGTCTCTCATACAATCCGATCACCTAGTACATATTAACTGCCAATCATAAAAAACAATGCTATTCTGAACATGATGTTCCGTTGAGCGTGTGGAATTAAGTGGATTAAAAAGAAAAGATTGAGAAAATGGAAGTTTATATAGAGAAATATGAGAAAAATGAGGATTGAAACAAGAAGGAAAGAAGCTCTCACATAAGCAGTGCCTTTGGCATGGGTCGAAGAAAGTCGCCCCTGTATAACGGATTCTGCATGAGAGAACGACAGACATTAACTATTATTTTCATGAAGAACTAATACTGACCCACTGATCAATCTCCCACTGTGACTGCTATATTCTAGGTGTGGCTGCTGTATTCTAGAAGGGAGACCGGATGTAGTCTAAAAAATAGGTTTTATTTGTTTACTCACCCTTTAGCTTGCAGGTGAAATTGTAGAAAGTTTTAAGACGAACAAAGTTCTTTTTCAGGTCAACCCTCTAACCAGTTGAAATTATCTCCAATATGTAAAACCTGCGTCAGAGATCAATCACACATCGAGCATTCAAGTTCAGAAAGGGGTGTGAGACACAGCACATCCACAAACACAAAGCACAGTTCAAGCCGGGATGCAATACAGAGCAAGATACGGTAACCGGGAACCCGTTACTAGAGCTCGTGTGCACCACATGGTGTCTCTAAGTTCATTCAAGAGTCAGCAGGAATGGGCTAGCTCTCTTCACAAAGCTTCTCAAAGAGGACTCTGGAGTTTGAAGGCTGGAGTAAAGTAAGTAGCGGAACTCCTGTTAACCACAAAGCTGAACCTTTATTTGATTAATAACTAAGAATATGTACAAAACATACATGACGTTGCTATGTATCTCATCAGCTACTGTGCGATATAGAATATGACACTTGTTGCTACCAAGAGGGGTAGAAATGATCCTGCTCAGGTCTCAGTTAGATTTTCTGTAAACACGCTCCTATGATTTTAGTTTTTAGTAACATGCTAGCAAAGAAAAGTGATGTACTGCCATTGACAATAAATATATTTCTTCCCAGGGGCTGCAGTAAACCTGACTCTTGTAACACCAGAGAAGGCAATTAAGCTTGCTGCAAATGATTTCTTCCGGCAGCACTTGGCAAAGACAGGGTATGTGTTTCTGCACTTCATTAGTAGAAGTAGGACATTTTCAATGTTACAAAAACCGCTGCAACTGATACTATCAACAAAAAATAATCTGTAAAAATGCTGAACTTTGAGATATTGGATTTCAATAGAGCACCATGTTGTAATTAATAACAGCTCTACAACCATTAAGATAATTTTACGATGTTGTCGTCCATGATTGGTAACCGGTATATTGCATATAGGAACCACGATTGAGGTGTAGGATGGGGAAAGTAGAAGAATGCTTCCAGGAACTGAACCTGAATTATGGCTGGTGGCCTGCATGAAATGGAGTTCACTTGCACATGTTTGGACTGCTAAGGCTCCTTTCTCTTTGCAGTTTTGAGGAACGATAACCCTAATCGCAAAGTTGCTTCTTTATGATCAGATTAAGGCTGCGGCAAGGGCACTGCTTGTTTTATGTTATCCCTGCAAATGGAGGAAAGGTCTGTGTATTGGATTCTATGTTCTGTGGAACGACAATCAGGTTTTGTTATGGGGCTTGCTTATAGTAGTGGTGCAGTTCTCAAATTACTTAACGTGAAGATGCGGACACATTTTCATCTTGAATATTTTGTTTCGTTTGGATGTTGACGGGGGTGATTATGACACCGACATGGAAACAGGAATGGCCGCCTAATGACAATGCGACTGAGCACTGTTCGGTCGCATACTCCCATTCCTCTATGGGAGCTTGTGTTACGACCGTAAACCGGCCCTAACACAAGCTCCCGTAGAGGAATGGGGGTCTGGGTTTATCCCTGCACTGTGCGGCAGACACCTCAGACTGCCTGCCACACTGTGAAGGGATGAACAGGGGGACACGATAGGTCAATCAATCAATCAATCAATTATATCATTTATGTTTTTTAAGTTTGATTTATTGAGAAATAGAAAGAAAAAAGGGGGGGAAGGGGAGGGGGGGAGAAGAGTTACAATAAGCATATGGGCGAAATAAGCAATACAAAAGTAGATTCATAAAAAGTAAGCAATATAAGCATGAAGAAGTATGAACACATCATATAAATATAAATACAGTAAATGAAATATGCTACAATGAGACTTAATAATTACAGTATTAAAATATACAGTAATAAGAGAATCACGGGGGTTTACGTACTTCAACTGTTGCAGAATCAGGAGAGGGATGTGTAGAGGCATATGAAGAAAGGTACGTTACCAAAGGAAGCCAAATCAGGTCACGTTTGACAGCTAGGGAAATGGGAGATACATAATTGGTATCTAAACGATGATTAAAGCAGACTGCATTCCACCAGGACTGATATGAAATATTTGCAGCCTGTTTCCAGTTAGAGGTGATGACATGAAAAGCAACAGCAATAAAAAGGTCAAGGAAAGGGTAGTGGCTGGGAGAATGAGGAAGTTCGGATGAATCCTATAGAGCATACAGAGGGTTTTGAAGCAGGCGGAAGAGACGGCGTTGACCTGCTTAGTCATAGAGAGGGTGGAGTCGGGGATGATCCCTAGGTTGCGTACGTGGTTGGTGGGTGTTGGAGCTGTTCCCAGTGCGGTCGCCACCAGGAGTCATCCCAGGCCGAAGGGGTGGATCCGAGGATGGGGGACCTCTATTTTGTGCGAGTTCAGCATCAGTCGGCTATTCCTCATCCATTCTGCGACAGCCTTCATTCCTTCGTGGAGGTTGGTTTTGGTGGTGTAGGGTTATTTGGTGAGGGAGAGCATCAGCTGGGTGTTATCGGCATAGGAGATGATGTTGAGGTCATGCAGTTAGGCGAGGGTTGTCATTTAGATGTTAAACAGCGTTGGGCTGAGGGATGAGCCCTGGGGTACGCCGCAGATGATCTCGATGGCTTCAGAGCAGAAGGGGAGGAAGGCGAACGCTCTGTGTTTTGCCGGAGAGGAAGCATGTGGTCCTGTCCAGGGCCTTCTCTTGGATCCCGACGTCATGGAGGCGTGCTTGTAGTGTGCAGTAGCAGACCGTGTCAAAGGCAGCTGAAAGGTCCTGGAGGATGAGGGTCGCTGTTTCTCCGTTGTCTAGCAGGGTCCTGAAGTAATTGGTGGCGGCGATGAGGGCAGTTTCGGTGCTGTGGTTGCTGCGGAACCCGGACTGGGAGGGATCCAGGATGCTGTTCTCCTCGAGGTAGCGGGTCAGTTGTTTGTTGACGGTCTTCCTGATGACCTTTGCCGAGAACGGGAGCAGGGAGATGGGCCGGAAGTTCTTGAGGTCCTTGGCGTCTGCCTTGGGTTTCTTGAGTAAGGCGTTGATCTTGGCATGCTTCCAGCTCTCCGGTAAGGTTGCTTTCTCGAAGGAGATGTTGATGACTTTCCCGAGATGGGGTACGATGGCTGTTCTGGCTTTGATGAAGATGTGGTTTGGGCATGGGTCTGATGGAGATCCGGAGTGGATGGTGTTCATGTTCTTGATGGTGTTGTCGTCATTGATGTTGGTCCAGGAGAGCAGGCGGTCGGTGCGAATGGTGGTCGTGGGGGCGGGGGTCTCAGTTGTTGTTAGGGCGGTCATGGCATTGAAGCTGTCGTGGATGTCTGCGATGTTGCGGTGGAAGAAGGTGGCCAGCGAGTCGCACAGGTCTTGCGAATGTGTGATGTCGTTGGTATTGGAGCTTGGGTTGAAGAGTTCCTTCATGATGTTGAAGAGCTCTTTGCTGTTGTGTGTGTTGTTGTCTAGGCGGTCTTTGAAGGAGGCTCTTTTGGCGGATCTTATGAGGTGATGGTGGCTGCGAGTGGTGTTCATGTGGGCTGCGTAGCTGTCCGGTGTTCTTTCACTGAGCCCTTTCTTCTCCAGTTTTCGGCAAGTTTGCTTGGAGGCCTGGAGGTCTTCAGTGAACCAGCTGGCTTTCTTGCTAGTGTGCTGTTGGAGGGTTTCTTGAACGGGGCAAGGGTGTTGGCACTGATCCAGCTCTCCTGTAGAAAAACTGTCTCAATAACGCTACCTATCACCTCAATACTCACCATTAATCATAAAACATTTAAACAGGCCCATAACACCAATGAGACAATTTTGAGCAACTGAATCATGTGATCTGTTTAATAAATTCACTCACCTAATATTTACACTATTATATACAACTGCAGTTTATCATCTTTACCATGGTTTTAAAGACATTTCTTATTTATTAAACAGTTCACTAAGGCGATTGGATCAACTGATAGTAACTATACCATGAATAAACAAGACCAGCTTGTCATCTCAAAACTAATTTTATTTAACTTTATTCTTCAAAAAAAGAGTATTTATGTTTAGAATCTTTATTTTATTAGCAAATAAGAAAGCAGCATTTTATTAGGAAATGAATTAATGAACTGACATTTATTTAAGCAAGATCAGAAACATGAAATATTAGCAAATAACAGTTTCCATACCCTAAATCAATTTCCCTGTCTATCTTTGCTTCACCTGAAAAGGAAAATATCAATTAAAATCTGCTGTCCTTACGTGCGCCAAAAGTCCAACAGCACGTCAATCAGGAATCGGGAAGCAAGCTTTTTGCCCTACTCATGATGTCAGGATTTATACCTTTTCTCTATCTAAAACTTTCTACATTCCTTATTCTTTCAACGAAATCCAGATCTCTCATTGGCTGAGCCATGTCAGACCACAGTTAGGTCATCCTTATATTTTGTTCAAGTCCGGGCTTTACATAAGCCCCATTGTCTCTTTCTCCGACGACATTTGGCTTCCTAATAAGTGCTACTTTTTCATTCGAGTACTGTACTTTTCACTTCCTAACCTTGGCAGACATTCACAAATCCTGTCCTTGGGCCTTCTTTCCGTGTGCACATTTTATTCAAGCAAAAGTCTTTTTCTTATTAATGTTCATGCAGCAAAATCTCCATTGCGTAAATACAAGGCTCCACTCTGGACAAGGTTACTCGTCTGCATCTGAGAGCCATATTTTTCCGAGCCACTTTTCAGGCCTCACTTTGGAAACTATTATTAAACAAACACAAGACATTGATTAATTAAAGAATTGAGACCCATTCTATTACCCGCCCCCCTTCTAATAATTAACTGGGTTAAGTATGTTACCTAGCCAAAGCACATATATGCAGCAGTATATTTACTTTTACCATCAGGAACAGCACAAACTCCAAAAGCTTTTGTCACAAAAGACATAAAATAAGCACATATAATAAGCACATGCCATTAGTTAAACATCCACATTTAATACTGACAAAGACAATAGACAAGGTTAGTTTATTATTTTTTTCTTCTTTACGCTTGCAACATAAAGCACATTAGTTAATCCCGCGTGTAATGTTTGCAATTTTAAACTAAGTTGATTAATACTTTTCATCACATGCTTATTAGTCAAGTTATATATTATGGGAGATTAACTTCACAGGTTAGAACAAAATTTTGCTCTTCACCCTGCTCCATCAACTCAGTCATTGATCCACTGTCTGAGGTTGCGGGCGGCGGTGTCGGGGTCGGTGGGGTCGGCGGGTGGGTTCTGGGCAAGGATGGTGGTTAGCTGGTCTTCGGTGACTTTGCGCCAGCAGCGGCGAGGCATCTGTTGGATGTGGTGGTGCATGGTGGGCTTCTGGAAGGCGAAGTGGATGCAGCGATGGTCGGTCCAGTGGGGTTCAGTGGTGTGGTTAAAGGAGAAGATGGGGTCAAGCGTGTGGCCAGTGGAGTGGGTGGGTATTGTGACGAGTTGTCTGAGTCAGAATTTGGCTAGATTGTCGATCAGGGTGGTGGAGTTGATGTTGTTGTTGTTCTTGAGGTGGAAGTTCCGGTCCTTGAGGAGGATGTAGTCCGTGGAGGCGAGGGCATATGTGCTGGTGAAGTTGGCGATGGAGTCGCTGAACTGTGGTCGGGGACTTGGGGGTCTGTAGACAAGGGTTCCTCTCAGGGTGGTGTTGGGGTCAGTGTGGACCTGGAAGTGCAGGTGTTTGGCGGTGCTGAGGGTGTCACCGTGTTGGTTAAGACTCTGAGAGTGTTCCTGTGGATGATGGTGATTCCTCCTCCTCCTCCGTCGGTGCGGTCCCTGTGGGTGATCTTGTAGACTTCTGGGACAGCTATGGCGATGTCTGGTGCCGAGGCGGAGTTTAGCCAGGTCTCCATCAGGAAGGCGGCATCTGGGGAGGTTGAGTTGAGTAGGTCCCAGAGTTCAACGGCGTGTTTGCGGGCGGAGCGGGTTTTGAGGAGGATGCATGTGAGGTAGTTGGGTTCTTTCCTGGTCGGCGGCTTGGCGGGGCGGATGCTGGTGAAGCTGCAGTTCCGGCAGGTGAAAGGTCCGTGGGTGCGCTTCAGGGTGGCCATGAAGCAGGTGTGTAATCATCTGGTGTTCAGTACGTGGAGAGTGCTGGCATCGTAGCGGAGGCGGGTGGCGTGGTGTTAGTGGGGGCCTGCCGCTGGGCACAGTCCAGGTGCAGACAGGCACAGACTGGCTTGCCTTAGGCGCGCCTTTGTGCGCCAGCGGCACTTCCACTGCGCGGCCGCCATATGAGGGGAGGTGAGAGGGAGGAGCAGCTGGGAGGCGGGATCGGGTGGTGAATGGGAGAGCAGGGGGCGGGGCCGCAGGGACGCAGGTGCTGGAAATAACGGGTGAGGGACGGCAGGGGGAGCAGAGGGAAAACCGGTCACAGAAAAAGAAAGCAGAAGGAAGATTGAGGCTAAGCAAGCAAAGTCTAGCAAGTCTAGCCAAGCAAAAAGCAATGCAGTCTAGCAAAGCAATACAGTCTAGCAAAGCAAAAGCAATACAGCAGCCTTTGGGCTCCAACCGGGCTCCAACCAGAGGCCACAGAGGCAAGGGGCCTTGCTAGGGGCCCCATACTCTCTTTCCAACAGGCTTTTTCATGTCAGAAAGCCTGCCGGAGACCGAGTATTGTAATCTCAAGGGAAGAAAGGATGCCCTTTGGGATTACGGGCCAACCTCCGAGTGGCCAACTGGCTCCTTGAGCCCATCTGAAGTCAGTGAGAGTAAAAGCAGTGGAGCTGGATTTTTTGAATGTGAAAGATATGGTAGCATTGTTTGACCGCATCGCTGCGGTGAGAATTCCCCGCCCATGCTGACTCCGCCTTTGCGCGGGCGGAGTCATGACGGAACGGTTCCGTCATCCGCACAGCTCACCCGACGTGCATGACGGAACCGTTCCGTCAACAGCATCGAAGGGGTTAAGTACAGAATTTAGGGTCGTTCAGGAATTTAGAGGCTGCTAAATTGCAGAGTCTGCGGCTACAAAGTGGCTTTTTTAAATGTACTAAACCCATTTTTCGATTTTTGGAGTTTACCGAATCGCTAAATGTCTCTAGAAATGCATATTGAATCAGAGTGTGAAAGGGACATGTTTAGGGGACCTCTTCCAAATTGTGATTTGTAATACAATGTGTCTATGGTTTGCTATCACAGTTTCACATACCATTAATAGGCTATGGACTCTTCAAAGGAGGTGGTAACCCATTCGCACAGGGGAGAGAGTAGCCAAGGTACCCTTTTACTTTGTTAGAGAAAAAAAAAAGTTTGGTCCATTCTTAAACATTTTATTTTTAAAGCATAGTTTTTTCTTAACTGCAAGTCCATATCCTTTTAAGGAAAATGGGCTACATTTTAACCAAGTACTCTATTTAAATATGATCACAGATATATGGATCAGCTGACACCAGCTGGCCACCATCTCTGTGATGGAATCCGATTGGAGTAAGCCACAATTTGCAATCTAGGTCAATCTGCAAAATCAGAATCGCCTCGGAAAACTGTGGTCACAGTTCACAAACTGAATCATCTAGTATATAATGTAGGTCTACAGTAGTGCTACTTATTTACTACAAAGTGCAATTCAGAAACCTACAAGTGTAAATCTCTTCACTTGCAACTCTTGGATAGTTTCTATGCGGCGATCTTTACATATGTACATTTTGTATATAGTAGTACTTAGTAGTAAAAAAGGGAGCAACCAAGCGGAGTGTCTGGAAAGGGAGTATACTTACCACAGAATTAATTGGGTTTATGAAGGAGTACATCGGGTTTAAGGAGAGGTTTATGGAGGGACAGGCACCCACCCAGAAATGTGCTCTCTCATTGCTATTCACAAACTGCTCCTCTGAAGTTACTACAGCTAAAAAAGACCCACAACAGTAATGAATGTTCTTCAGCTCAGAGCTAAAGTACTTCCAGCACCACACACAGTCAACAACTGGTACTGCAACCCTCTCTCATAAAAAATATAGGAGGTAAGAATTTAAAATAAAACCCTATAGGAAATAATGTTACATTAAATTAAATTCTTTAAACTGGTTAAAATATAAATAAATATAATCTGATGTTAAAAAAATATCTATTCAAAATATCAATTTTCTAATAATTTTGTAACTTATTATCAATGTAACACTTTTTCTATTCAAATGCAATTGCAATACTTTAAAATAATTCTTTAGATATGTAATAATTTTTAATACAATATCAAAAATACTTTTCTTATTACTTTGGGTGGGATTCTTTTTTTACTTAAACTTAAAAAACAGATTTTAATGTAACTTAATGTGTTCAGAATATTTAAATGCAAAATTATTTGAAGGGATCTGTGGCAGTTGCATTTTGTTCTATATGCAAAATAAACATATTACATTAATTGACATTAATGTTTCACCTAAAAATATTTTACTATTTTTAATTTATTGTGTATTTTACCGTTGGGTGATTCTTTGTACATCTGGCCTGGAAACCACTCTTTTTGGCATCTACCTTCTTACACTCAGAACTGTGTATGCACACAAATAAACCAGTCCAATCTAGAGAAAACATTTGACAGAATTGGTTACCAGATCCTAAAACTGACACACTCAGTTTCTATGATGTAAAGCTTTGCTAATTCTATGATTGCAGGATTACTCTGATGTTAAATCACAATTTCTTTTTCGTTTGAAAAGCTTTATTTGAAAATAACAAGGAATATAAAAGGCCATCAAAACAGATTAAGGATATTGAAATAGGAACAGAACAGAAGAATTGGCTAGTGCAGAGATAAAAAATGAAAGCTGTTTAAAATTTTAAGGAATAATGGAGGAAGGTGGGGAGTGTGGGAAGAGGAGGAGGAGGGAAAGGGAAAATTCTTATACATTGGTATAATGAGATAATGCATATTTACAAATGAATGTGAATAAAATCCTAATTAATCAATATGTACAATAAGCTGACAAAGGCAAAAAAGCGAAGAACAGAGAAAATAAACATTCAAGGAGGTTTACAGTTTTCAGAATGTAAACAAGATTTATCTGCTAAAACTAATTTGTCTAAATAGGTAGTAAGAGGCAACCAAAAAAGATCTCTATTAACCATTGGTTTACAGGAGGAGGCGAAAGCAATATCAAGTCGATGAAAATAGCAAAGAGTGTTCCACCAGTGTTGGACAGAGAGTTTTGTAAGTGTTTTCCAGTTGGGAGAGATGTGTTGAAAAGCTAGGGCAAGAATACGGTCGAAGAGACCATGGTTATGGGAGGATAGATCTAAGGAATCGAACAGACTTCCAGAAAAATGAAGAGGGAATGAATAAGAAATGGAAATGTTAAACAGGCGAGAAATATAGGACCAGACTTTCTCCCAAAAAGCTAGAAACCGAAGGGCAAATAAAGAGAAGGTGTATAAGATCAGCATTAGAAGAAAGACAGGTCCAACAATTGGAATCAGTGGAGAGGTTTATGGTAAAGGAAAAACATAGATTGTGTAAGAGAAGCAGATCGAGAGATTTTGAGAGAACTGAACAAAAGTTTGTCCCAGAAGGTGATGGTCCATTCACATCCCAGGTGATATTCCCAAGAAAGTTCTAATTTTGTTTTTTTGCATGTCCAGGTCTACGAGCTGAAAAGTATTTATAGATGAGAGAAGCTTTAGGTAAAGAAAGAAGTATTTTATGAAGAGAATTTTGAACAACAGGAAGAGAGGAAGAGGGAAGAGAGTAGTAAGAATCAAGAATGACCGCCATCCGAGTAATGAATTAGGGAATTATGCCATATTGTGGATTTAAAAAAAGATTCTCTAGAGATGGGAATAGATTGTATCAAAGGTTTCAAAAGAGAACAAGTGTGCTTAAACAAGGGAAGAGAGGTAGAAAGGGTTTTGGCAGAAAAAACATAACTTCCTTTAAAGAGAAGGGTAATAATAAGGTTTGTTCAATGGATAGCCGAAGGGGAGTGAAGGGGGAAGGTTCAGAAAGGAGCCATTTTGAGGCCCGACAAACGGAAAATGATTTATGATCTAGGCAAAAGTCAGGAAAATTGACATCTTTGTTAGAATTTGTTTTGTGAAGAGAAGATAGGGAGATCCTGTTTTTTTGGTTATTCCAAAGAAACGTAGAAAGACAAGAATCAATATGCTTAAAATAATAGGTAGGAATATGGACAGGGAGCATAAATAAATATAGGGTAATCATCATTTTGATTGAGTCTAACTGGCCCCACCAAGAGAGAAAAAGGGGGTTCCAAGAGGAAAGTAGTTTGTCAATTCGAGATAGAATTGCAGATATATTTAATTTATTAGAAGAGGCAATGGAGTTGGAGAACCACATACCTAAATATTTGATTTTTGAACTATTCAATGCAAAACCAGTGGAAGAAAAAGAATGAGGAAGACAAAATGTAGTAAGGAAGAGAATTTCAGTTTTATCTGAATTAGTTTTTTAACCGGAAACAAGGGAGAAGGAAGCAAATTCATGTAATAAAGGAGGAATAGACGTTTTGGGTACAGAATTAAAAAGTAGGATATCATCTGCACAAGCGAGAAGTTTTAAATTATGATCCCCATAAGAAAACCCAGAGTTGGAATCATTATTGGGAAATGAGGCTAGGAAGGGTTCAAGAGCTAAGATTAAAAGGAGAGGGGAAAGAGGGCAGCCATGTCGAACTCCGCATTGAAGAGGAAAATGAGATGAGACACATCCATTAACTAATACCGAGGCTCTAGGGGCACAGTATAATAAAGAGATAAGTGAGATCAATTTGGGACCAAAACCATGGCACTTCAAAGATGCAAATACAAAGGACCAGTCAACTCTGTCAAAAGCTTTTTCAGCATCAACAGAAATGGCCTCTAAAAATGTGGAAAGGGAGGGGAGTTTGTGTAAAACGTTAAGAAAAAGACGAGAATTATCTGAAGTCAGCCCACCCTTGACAAAACCACATTGCTCCTTACCAACCAAATGGGGCATAAGGAGGTCTAGATGTAAAGCAAGTGTTTTGGAAAATAGTTTATAATCGACATTGATAAGGGAAATTGTGCGATAGTTTTTACAAAACATGGGGTCTCGACCTTCTTTATATATGAGGCAAATTGTGGCTTCCTGAAAAGTACCTTCTGTCTTACCGGCTAGAAACCTTCTGTCTTACCGGCTAGAAAATAATCCACGATTTTTTAAATGAGTGATTCAATACATGGATGGAATTAAATGCCAACCCTGATAAAAAAGAGTTGATTGATTCTTTCTAACCATTGGGCTATGCCAAATGTTTAATGCCCTACAGGCAAGAGTGGTCACATCCTACACTAGTACTTTACTGGGTTAGGACAAATATTGTTCTCTTTAATCTGAATGGATAGTTGGTTATTTAACATTCTGTAAATCCAGTCTGGGTAGTCAGTTAAATCTGACTAGCATGGTTTCTTTTTTCCTTTGTGAAGTCAAAATCAAACGGACATCATTTCATGACATTCTTCACTATTTGTGCCCTTCTTTGGACCTGCCCTAATTGTGACATATTTTTGATTGCAAAAAATGATGTTCATTCCTCGCTAAATAAGCATCTACCAATCCGGAGGACATTGGCAATTTTCAGCCTACTCCTACATTGCTTTAGTAGGCAACTCTGTTAAAAGGCATCATAATTCACTAGCTTCAGGACTTTTTGATCCATTACAGTCTGCTACATACATTTTAGGGTGGATTTGTAACAAAGGGAGCACAGAAACAATCGTCTTTTAGCGCAATCAAACAGCTTCTAGCAGCACCCTCCTTTTCTGTATTTGTAAGCAGCATTCATCTCTGTTAACCATTCCTTCCTGACCCAGCAACCAGTGGAGGTATGGCTATGGGTTCAGGTCTTTAATTGGAAAACCTCCTTGTGTTCCAGATGCTCATGACAAGACCAACTGTCTGCTGTTGCCTTCTCTGCTTCTAACTACAAACTGCTGAAGATTTGCTTGGTCAGTCCAAATCCTTTTCACTTTTTGTGTACTCCCGTTGGCCACATTACTTGATAACTTTGTATGATATACTTTACCTATGCTCATAATATTATCCTCAAGATCAGTGCAACTAACACTTCCATACTATCTTAGGACCTTCATGCTGGCCACATGAAAGTGGAGACAAAAGGAGCTGGACTGGAGAATCAAAAATTTTCACAGGCAATAATGCTCAAACCATCCTGCTCCCTTGGCTTTCTTACACTATCTCTCTCTTTACATTCATTTATTCTCTCTCTCTCTCTGTCTCTTTCTCTCTCTCTCGCCTTCTCTTCCCTCTTCTCTCTCCAATTATTTTCTATCTACTTTTCCCCTGCCTCCTTCTCTTTACCTTGCTCTTAAAGTCTCTGCATACTATCTCGGCAAATACATCGGGGAGCAGAAGAAAGTGGCAGGGGCATCAAAAGAGTCAGTGGGTTTTCAACTGCGGCCTCCAAGCACGCCAGCCCACAGGGGAAATTAGAAATGGAATAAACGGCCTGTCCGGATCTGGAGGCAAAGCGACTTTCTTAAACTGAGTAACAGTAAAACTGAGGTGCAGGTTTGGGGGAAATAAGGCTAATTGCTGTGTTTCAAACTTGATTCCTTTAATCAGTGCCCTACTCTGTCTAAGTCACTGAAGAATCTGTGCATTGCCAGTTGCAATACTTATGTGAATGTCCAGCCAGGGTTCCGAGTTTGTATAAATACACAATACTCAAGCTAACTAAATATGTTCACAGTAGAAATGAAGATCACATTTTAAATAGAAATAACATGGATTTTGATGTATTTGTATTTGTTGTAGTTATGAAATATAATTTAAATAATCACTGTTATTTTTAGTACTGTAGGGTGTTGTGAGTGTTTCGGGGCTCAGTGTGGGACGTAATTTTATTGTAATAGATGAATGATTCATTTTAATTTAATATTATGTTTTAATTATGTTATTAGTGTCATTATTTTTTTAAATTACATTTTATGTGTGGGTTGTGGGGTTTATAGGGGTACTGAATGATAAGTAGATTAATTCTGACTCAATAATATTAATATTTTTATTTATTGATCATTATTTAATGTATAACTAATTATGTCAAGTGTGTTATTAAATTGTTTTAACAAAAATTTTAGGTGTTGGTTTGTTTTTTGGGTGTATATGGTAGGAAGTAAATTAAATTTGAATTAATTTAAAATTCATTTTTTTAATTGATAATAAGTATTAACATTGCTATTTATTATGGTTATTGTTTAATTCATTTTTTAGCAAACTTTAGGAGTGTGTTGTATATTTTGTGGAGGTATACTGTTGAAAGTAAATTTAGGTTTATTAAATGATTTTTTATTATTTATAGTTTGTTGGTAAATATAATGTTCATAGTGTAATTAATTAGCTATGATATGTGTTTTTTAAATATATTTTATAAGAAATATTTATGGGTTTTTTAATAATTACATTCGGATTCATTTATTTGAAATTATTTTGTTTTGCAGAGAATTTCTTTGTTTTTAATGTAGTACTGATTGCAGTGGGAATGTTAAATTTTTCCTTCCACTTTCCCTACTGTTGCACTCACTGGAGTGTGAATCGTAAATGTTTCTCCTCCGTAATCCAGCACTTTACCCATTTTTGTACTCATTGGAGCGGGAATAGTTAATGTTATCCCACTGCAATCCAACACTTTCCCTGCTGTTATATTGAATGGAGTGGGAATAGTAAATTTCACCCCTTCACAATACAACACTTTCCCTATTGTCGCACTCCTTGGAGCGGGTATAGTAAATGTTACCCCTCCGCTAGCCAACACTTTCCCTACTGTTGCACTCATTGGAGTGGGAATATTAAATTTTACCTCTTCGCAGTCCAGCACTTTCCCTACTGTTGCACTCATTGGAGTGGGAATAGTAAATTTTACCCCTCCAGAATACAACACTTTCTCTACTGTAGTACTGAGTGGAGTGGAAATAGTAAATTTTAACCCTCCACAATCCAACACTTTCTCCACTGTTGCATTGACTGTAGTGGGAATAGTAAATGTTACCCCTCCTATATCTAACACTTTCCCTACTGTTGCATTGGCTGGAGTGCGAATAGTACATTTTACCCCTTCGATATCCAACACTTTCCCTACAGTTGCACTGATTATAGTGGGAATTGTAAATGTTACCCCTCCGCAAACCCACACTTTCCCTACTGTTACATTGACTGGAGTGGGAATAGTAAATTCTACCCCTCCAGAATCGAACACTTCCCCTACTGTAGTAATGAGTAGAGTGGGAACAGTAAGTTTTACCCACCTACAATCCAACACTTTCTCTACTGTTGCATTTACTGTAGAGGGGATGGTAATTTGTACCCCTCCTAAATCTAAAACTTTCCCTACTGTTGCATTGGCTGGAGTGGGAATAGAACATTTTACCCCAACCCTATACAACACTGTCCCTACTGTTGCACTCATTGAAGGGGGAATAGTACATTTTACCCCACCACTATCCAACACTTTCCCGACTGTTACACTCATTGGAGTGAGAATAGTTAGTTTTACCCCTTCACAATCCAACACTTTCCCTACTGAAGTACTGAGTGGAGTGGGAATAATAAATTTGACCCCGCCACAATCCAGCATTTTCTCTAATGCTGCATTGAGTGTTGTGGGACTTGTACATTTTACACCTCCTGAGTTTGACACTTTGTCTACTATTTATAAGTTGTAGTGGGAATCGTATATATATTTATTTGAAATTGTTGTAGGTTACTTTATATTTCTTACATTTATAGTATTATGTTTTTGGTTGTTCAAAATTATAATAGTTATGTTTTTAATATTTTATTTATTTTTAGTTAATTGTAATTTTTTTGAGAATTTTTATTTGTAATTACATCTGTTTGCTTTTTAAATATTTTATGTTATTCGATATATATATATAGATATTTATTTCTTATACTATTACACTTAAAAAAGTATTACAAATATATAAATTGCAAATAATAATTTAGAAATACTTGTAAATGAGATTCATTTAAAAAATATGTATATTAACATACATGTTTGTTTTAAGTTTTTTAAAGAATAATACTTGTTATATTTTCAAAATAATTATTACATATATTTTATTTTCCTTATATTAGTATTATTAAATAATTTAATTAATGCTTAATATTTACCTTTATATATATTGAAAATTGATATTTTAGACACCTATATAAGTGAAAATTATATTTTTATATATTTTTGTAATTTGCATTATAAGTGAAGGGAGTCAATATTTTTACAATTGATATATTTGAATCAATATTTTTATATGAAAATATTTCGGTAGTCGATATTTTGTCAGTGCACTGATATAGGGGTGACTTCCCAGGGACACTCTAAAGTGCACAAGGATCCCTTACAACCCAGTCCAGTTTGGCAGGTAACTCTGCGGGGTAAATCATTGCTTTGTGTGAGGGCAGGACGCAGCCTATTCAAATGTAAGTGTGAGCCATCTCTCCCTTTTCCTGCCCAGAAAGGCTATCAGAACGCCGATGAATTCAGATGAGTCTTCTGTCAGACCCAGCCCTTCCTGTGTTTGTGGCTGTCCAGAGGGCATGCACAAAGTGTAGGTGTTTCCCAGCCCAGATGTGTATTGGAGACAGGCTGTAGGGCACAAAAGCAGTAAGTACAGAGAAATGTCCACTTTCCAAAAGGGACATTTCTTAAACAGTAATGTTAAATCCAACTTTACCAGTAAGGAGGGTTTATTCATATAATTCCAAATGTATCAAAGATGAACACACAACTTCTCTCTGATCAGGAATTACAGCTTAAAAGTATATTAAGGAATTATCAATGCTGGTCTAGAGAGGAGTAAGCCTCACAGTAGCGACAAATAGGCTGTTTGTCATTACCAGGACATGCAAAACAGAAATGTACATGTCCTACCCTTTACATACATATCACCCTTAGGAATACCTAGGGCCTACCTTAGTGGTAGCCTATATGTAATAGAATGGACGTTTAAGGCTTTACAAGTAGTTTTAATTGCCAAGTTGAAGTTGCAGTAAACTGCACACACAGGCACTGCAGTGGTAGACCTGAGACAGGTTGGAAAGGCTACTTCTGTTTGTGGCACAGTACATGCTGCAGACCACTAGTAGCATTTAAAGTAGAGACACTGGTATATGGTATATAGTATACCACTTTAGAAGGGACTTACAGTACAACAAATATGCCGATCAGGTACACAGCAATCATCATGTTAAGGGGAGAAGCACATGGTTACCAGTGGTAAAGTGCTCGAATCTTAAGGCCAACAAAAAAAATCAGCAAAAATTGGAAGCAAAAGGCAAACATTGGGGAAAAGACCACCCTAAGTAAGACAATTCCAACACCTGTTTATTGTTAGATGTTGTCAGCTCTTTAAAATTGATACACCCCATCAATATGAGGCCTTAGCTTTGTGTAAGTGGTTCATCACTGATGAGGAACCATCCTTCCTGATGAAGGGGGTAGTCTGCAGTACCGAATCACAATAAATGGTGTGTTAGCCAGCAGACACACTGGTCATAGCAAAACCATTTTGGTCGTGCTAGATCACAGGCACCAAAAACCTGGCAAAGCAGGATCACAGAAAAAGGAAGTAATCAGAGTAGGTGCAGGGAGAGAGTGTGCTCACCAGGCACAGTCACGACCAGCACAACTGCTGTTATAAATATACATTCTTAATACAGCCATTTTCCAATTTATGGTGAGAAATAGAGAGCTATTCAAGGTACAATTCCTGCTTATGTCAACTCTTTCTATGGATAGAACATCTCAATTAAGCCTCAGCGGAATTCCGCTAAACTCTGCAAAGTGACAAAGAAACTCTGCCATGCTACGTGGAGTTTCGCAAGTGGCGGAGTGGGTTATATTGCACCGTTTGCACTGATTTTTAGTGCTGGGTGTTTGTCCCATGCTGTAAAAACTGTCCGAACGGCATCTCGCACAGTGCAAGAGGACGCTGCTTCTGTCTGCCACTTGAGTAGTAGTTCTACTTGAGTGGCTACTTCCTCAATGTGAACAGAAGGTTTCTTAACGTGTGCTGTAGCGACCATCTGCAACCTCCTGCATTCATAAATGTTGCTGGGAAGTGGTCTAGTTTTGGATTTTCATGGTGCAGTTGCGTATTCTCATTTCTCTATTGGAGCTTGTGCTGTGGCGTATCACAAGCTTCCATAGAGAAATGGGAGTATCTGTTCATCACTGCGCTGTGTGGCAGGCACCTTAATGTGCCTGCATACAGTGCAGGGATTAACAGGGGTGCCCCCTCAGCCCCCAACTGGAGGCCGTAAAGAAAAGGAGACCCTCCTAGGGGCCCCCAAATTCGCATTCCAACATTCTTTCCATGTCGGAAAGCCCGACATAGAAAACCTGTCGGAAACCGATTTTGTATTCTCAACAGCAGAAGCGCCATCCATAGGGATTATGTTTAGGCTCAACTGGCCAGTGGGCTACTTGAGCCCGTCGTAATCCAGCTGGAATGATCGTCCGGTTTCACTTTCGACCAACTGTATTGTAATGAGGCGTTCGAAAGTGAAACCCATGGTGCGGCTCGGAAAGCCTCCGTCCTGCAGTGAGAGGCTTTCCGAGTCTCATCGTAATGAGTCCCTAGGTTGAAATGGTGCAGTACTTATCTCTAGATTGTACCAGGGACCCCTGCCTGCCCTTAAAAAATTAAACGAAAATGTTTATTTTTCTTTTTTAAATGCATCCCGTTTTCCTTTAAATGGCAGGCCCTGGGAGGGCCTGCCATTCCCAATGGGGTCGCAAATTGCAAGAGGCTCAATAATATTCATGAGCCTCTCAATTTGCAACCCCATTGGGAATCGCTAACAGTGTGTTACACACTGTTGTACATCCAAAATAGAGTCTTGCAAATTGTGAGTCGCAAAAGACTTGCAATTTGCAAGGTGCTATTTTAGGCATCGTACATCTGGCCCCAAATCTTTGCGCCCAGCACTTAATATTATTTAAATGTCACATGTGGACTCTAGCACTTACTTTGCCATCCACTAGTGTGATTAAGAAAACAGGGTTTCAGGCTTATCATTATAGGGGAAACACCCACAGCATCGGTGTCAAAACAGACATCGCATTGTTGTTTACATCGCATGCAACGATGGTGCGATGTCAGTAACATCGCATGCAACTACAACGCATGCGATGTTTGAGGTTTGATAGGACAGTTTTACTAAATGAGGCACATTATTGCAGGAATGTTGGCTTGGGCATCAGAATTGCACATGCAAATGTTTATTCTTGGGCATCATCAAATGATGCACATTATTACGGGCACTAAATGAGGCACATTATTACGGGCACTAAATGAGGCGCATTATTATGGGCGGACAATTTTACTAATGCGGAATTGCACATGCAAATGTTTATTAAATGCGTGACATGAAGCACATTATTGCAGAATGTGGGACATTATTATGGACCATCCTCTTTGTGTGCCTTTACATCTTGTACATTTGCAATGTTTTTCAATTTGTATCTTTTAAGTGACGCGTGTAATCCAACTCAAAGTCCTTCTGTTTTGCTGCTGGTTCTTATGTAAAGCGCTCTGACACCCTCGGGTAAAGTTCATGCTATATAACACCGCATAAAATAACACTTTAACAAATAAAAAAACACCCATCCTCTTTCTGTGACTTTACATCTTGTACATTTGCAAAGGGAAACATAGGGCTGAGGTGCACGAAAAACGAGGGAAACATAGGGCAAAAGTGCACGAAAAACGAGGGAAACATGGGGCAGAAGGATCTGATCGTAAGAATTAATCTGGTAAATACCAGCATCTGTTGATCAAGTTATGGCGCCGTGACCACTGTGTGCTGTTCTGACTCCTCTGGCTGCGGTCCAGATGGTCTACCGAGGCCATCGACTATTGTTATTGGCTGCCTTACTGCTAGGCGTTTTGTGATGTAAACATTCCTACGAAGGTTTCTTAGTTTTAGAATGAAAAGCATTTCTACAATAACTCAATACTGACCATTAATGCACTTTTAGATGGCTTTGAATTTTTCATTTGCTAATTCACTTTTTAGATCACATATGTGCAATACACTTTAATGCATACGATGCTGGCTATCTGCCTGTTATTCCTTTAAGTGTTCACTTCCGCAGTGTACCACAAAGGATCACCTTTAAGACCCCTACAAGGATTTCAAAATACTTTGTTACGGTGATAGGGCAGAAGGGCACGAAAAACGAGGAAACAGAAGGGCACTCTCAAATGATCGCTTCTGATCAGCTTCCCACATAGATGCTTTTTGGGAAATATTATTTATGCGCAGGTATGGTATGAGGGGAACATAGTGCAAAGGGCACTAAAAACGAAGTCTCACAAAATAAAACACCAGCGTACTGGACACTTACCGATTTCAAAGGCTGTCCACAGGGTAACGACTCAGGCACAAATGGGTGCAGACACGGTGTGCAACACAATATATCCAATATATACCCCCCACCCCCCCACCAACCCCTTGGCTGTGTGAAACATCACGTTGTCATGTCGTGCAATGTCATGTCGCCGATGTGACATGCGATCCTAGTCTGTGGCCATATTTGCGTCGCAACGACGTGCGATGCCGAAATGGCCGGTGTAATCGCATTTGCAATGTATTGGCCGCGATGCGAACACCCGCGAGGACGTTGCGGCCGATGGATCGTCATACAACCCATTACAGCAGTGCCACACGTGCAGCGTGACCTATTGAAATAAATCTTTTTGACAGATAAAAAGCTCTCTTTTAAATATTAATGAATCACCTTAATATGTGTAAAACTTATAGCACACAAGGTAGGGTGTATGGTATTTAGAAGTGGGACATGTAGAACATTACATTTAGAATGTCCCTGCAGCGACAAGGTGATAAATGCTATTTTCTCTGTGGCAGGCCAAGCTGTCCTATGTAGATAACTAAAATACGAATTAAAATACTAGCTGTATCTCAGGAATAGTCCAGATAGGAAAATAATTGAACCACTATTTTTAATTGTTACTGACAATCGAATTCAATGGTGAAGTCAGATTTTATATAATTATTAAGGAAAAGTAACTTTTACAAGGTTACCCTTTACCTACCTAAACTGTTAGAAGACTAATTAGAATAAGTATCTGTTCAAGCCCCAGAATAGGTGTAAAAGAGGTGTAAAATGTCTCCCATGAGCAAATAATAGGCTGACCTGAATGGGCAGAGGTGACTCCTCTTAACTCCATAGAATATGCATAGTGAAGGCTGTGGGCATTCTCGGACAACAAAGTGTCAAATCCTGCTTGATAGGTCTTTTGAGCCATATGTAACACTTGCCGTGCACTTGAAAAGGAGAGAAGAGGATGCTTGGACAATTTTGTTTTTATCCTCTACCTGGTTGGTGAAAGATCATGCTTTTTGCCTACCAGAATTATGTCTCTGAGTTTGTTGTGGGTACATTGCTTGCTTCAAATCAGATTTTAGTGTTAGATGTGGAAGGATACTGGTGTTTAACCTAACACTCCCACACATACACCCCAACCCTCAGAGCACGTTTAGAGTGGCTGAGAACATTGGCGAACTTGAAAATGCCCTGGCTCATGACATTTTGGGCTCTTTGCAACAAGGCAAACAGGAACAACTGAAAAAGTGGGTAAAGTGTCCCCTAGGAACTTTTAACTCATTGTATTAGTTGTAATATAAGAATTACTGTTACCAGAAGTGGCATTTAACTGCTGAGCTGCTTCTTTCTTTGAGCAGTACATTAAAAACCAAATTGCAGCTGCTTCTTGATTATGCACGTGTCTAGTGGCACATGTATGTGTATACATCCTTATGCTAGAGCCACCACAATGTCATGAGGCATACGTGTGGATGCTTGAACACGTGTGTGTATTCACATACATAGGTTTGGGTTTTGAAATCAATGCTGTGGGTGCACTAGCTGCTAGAGACTTTGTGAGCCATGTCTCTGGTTAGCCCGGTGGGTGATTCACCTCTCACCTACTGACATTGACTGGGCGAATCCTTCCACCTGCACATCAGTACTTGCATTGAACTGCAAATACATGGTACTTCCGGGCCCCTTTTAAATGTCTCTCGCTAATGCTCTATTGAGTCATGTGTCAACATATTAAACAAAAACCTTTTTATTTTGCCACTGCTTATTGTATTTTATGAATGCTGTTCGGCATCAGCAAACTCACATTGGGCCTCAATATGATGTTGGTCGGAGTTGCCTTCAACCAACATCTCAGCGATTGCAGAAACGAATGACCGTGGTTGGCGGTCCCGAAACCACAATTACGATGCGACCACACACGGTGCGGTTGCAAACTCCCATCTCTCTATGGGAGCTTGTGCGGCAGTCCGATACCGACCCCAGCACAAGTTCCCATTAGGAAATGGGAGTTTGTGTAAATCCCTGTGCACGGATATATAGGATGACACAATATGTGCCCCCCAGACCCACAACCGTAGGCCCAGGGAAGAAGGGCAGCATGTTATGGATCCCCAAAGTCACTTTCCAACAGGCTTTCCATGTTGGGAAGCCCGACATGGAAAGCCTGTCAGAAACCAATATCATAAATAAGATGGCGGAAACACTGTCCTAAAGGGATTATGTGAGGTTTCCAATGAGCCAACTGGCTCCTTGAGATCCCAGCCGGATTGATCGGCCGGTTTGAACTCCGACCGCCGTCATTGAAATATTGCGGTTGGAGTTCAAATTAAGGATGCGAGTCAGCAACTTACCAACCACCATCCAAATCAAACCTGTTGATTTTCATTTTGCTGATGTAGATCAGCATCAGAAAAAAGCTGTTGGCATAGCCAAAAGTTCAGGTAATACCATTGAGAGGCAAAACCTATTAGCTTTGCCAATGCTTGTTTCTTAAGCACTCCACAAGTGCATGTGTTTTGTTTTGTTTTCTCAATTGCCTTCCCTGTTCACTTCTCCTCCCAAACCCTGCCCACCACTTTATATTGCTCTCTCCAATCTGTGCGGTTCTAACCAAGGTTTGAGCATTTTCACAAAAGTGGTTTTACTACAAAATTAACTCTGCTCAATCAAATGTGGGGAAATTACAAATGTTTAGGTTGAGCTAGTTTGCAAAAGACCTGTTGTTGGCTTACCAAAAACTTAAAGGGAGTTTACAGACCACCTGGCTTTATTGTCAGGCTCATTTGCTTGCCTCTTATTCACTGACTTTCCTCATTCAGCTTCACCATCTTGTGCTGTCAATCTGCTGAAGCAAAAGCTCTTAACCATATCTCTGATTGGCTTGCTTTCATCCTTCCACTGCTCTCTTTTACGGAACTATCAATCAATCAATCAATCATAACACTTATATAGCGCGCTACTCACCCGGAAGGGTCTCAAGGCGCTTGGGGGAAGGGGGCCGCTACTGCTCGAACAGCCAGGTCTTGAGTTGTCTCCTGAAGGCGAGGAGGTCCTGGGTCAGCTGAAGGTGGATGGGAAGGGAGTTCCATGTCTTGGCAGCCAGGTAGGAGAAGGATCTGCCTCCGGCGGTGGCTCTTCGGATGCGTGGTACGGCGGCGAGGGCGGGGCTAGCGGACCGTAGCTGGCGGGTGGGCGTGTGGAAGGTCAGGCGGTTGTTGAGGTACTTGGGGCCCAGGTTGTGGAGAGACTTGTGTGCGTGGGTGAGGAGCCTGAACGTGATCCTCTTGTTGATGGGGAGCCAGTGCAGGTTCCTCACGTGGCCGGAGATGTGGCTGCGTCGAGGGATGTCCAGGATGAGTCGGGCGGAGGCGTTCTAGATGCGTTGTAGTCTTTTCTGTAGCTTGGCTGTGGTTCCGGCGTAGAGGGTGTTTCCGTAGTCCAGCCGGCTGGTGACGAGGGCCTGGGTGACCGTCTTCCTGGTTTCGATCGGGATCCATCGGAAGATCTTGCGGAGCATGCGGAGGGTGTGAAAGCATGAAGAGGAGACGGCGTTGACTTGTCTGGTCATCGAGAGGGAGGAGTCCAGGATGAAGCCCAGGTTGCGTGCGTGGTCTGTCGGCTTGGGGGCGGTGCCCAGGGCTGGGGGCCACCAGGAGTCGTCCCAGGAGGAGGGTGATGGTCCAAGGATGAGGACTTCCGTCTTGTCTGAGTTCAGTTTCAAGCGGCTGTTCTTCATCCACTCGGCGACGTCATTCATCCCTTCGTGGAGGCTGGTTCTGGCGGTGTCGGGGTCTCTGGTGAGGTAGAGGATCAGCTGGGTGTCGTCGGCGTAGGAGATGATGTTGAGGTTGTGTTGGCGTGTGATGGCTGCGAGAGGTCTCATGTAGACGTTGAAGAGGGTGGGGCTGAGTGATGATCCTTGCGGGACGCCGCAGATTACTTTGATGGCCTCGGAACGAAATGGGGGGAGGCGGACTCTGTGTTCTTCCAGCGAGGAATGAGATGATCCACTTCAATGCCTTCTCTTAGATGCCGGTGTTGCTGAGGCGTTGGACTAGGGTGCGGTGGCAGACAGTGTCGAACGCGGCGGAGAGGTCCAGGAGGATGAGTGCCGCTGTTTCCCAGTTGTCGAGAAGGGCTCGGATGTCGTCGGTGGCTGCAATGAGGGCGGTCTCGGTGCTGTGGTTGGCTCTGAAACCGGACTGCGAGGGGTCAAGGGATCAATTCGTCTCGAGGAAGGCGGCAAGCTGTCTGTTGGCGATCTTCTCGATGACTTTGGCAGGAAAAGGGAGGAGCGAGATGGGGCGGAAGTTTTTGAGGTCGGTGTTGGTTTCTTCAGTAGGACTCTGACCTCGGTCTGCTTCCACCTCTCGAAGGAGGTGTTGATGACGTCTTGGAGTTGGAGTGCGATGGTGGAGTCAGCCTTGTTGAAGACGTGGTGGGGGCAGGGGTCAGTTGGAGATCCGGAGTGGATGGTGTTCATCGTGCGGGTTGTGTCTTCGGTGGTCACTGCGGTCCAGGTGCAGAGGGTGGCGGTGGGGTGCGTTGGTTCGATGGTTTGGTGCGAGGATGGTGCACCGAAGCTGTTGTGGATGTCGGCAATCTTGCAGTGGAAGAGCGAGGCGAGGCAGTCGCAGAGATCTTGTGAAGGGGTGATGTCGTTGTTGCCAGTGCTGGAGTTGGAGAACTCCTTGACAATGCTGAAGAGTTCCTTGCTGTCGTGGGTGTTGTTGTCCAGTCGATCCTTCAGTGATTTCTTTTTGGTGGTGCGGATGAGCTGGTGGTGCTTGCGGGTCGCGTGTTTGAGGGCGGTCATGTTGTCAGTGGTCCAGTCGAGGAGCCAGACTTTCTCGAGGGTGCGGCAGGTCTTCTTGGAGTCCTTGAGTTCGTCTGTGAACCAGGGGGCCTTCTTGCTTCTGGGTTTGCTGGGACGGTACTTCAGTGGTGCAAGGTCATCGGCACAGGCGGTCAGCCACTGCGTGAAGTTGCGGGCTGCTTCGTTGGGGTCTGGTGTGCTGGCAGGTGGGTTCTGGCTGAGGGAGGTGGTGAGCTGGTCGGCGGTGAGCTTGCTCCAGCTTGTGTGGGGAACCTGTTGCGGGTGGTGGTGGGTAGTGGTTTTTCTGAAGCTGAAGTTGACGCAGCTGTGGTCGGTCCAGTGAAGTCCGGTGGAGTGGCTGAAGGTGATGTGCTTGCTGGATGAGAAGACGGGGTCAAGCGTGTGGCCGGCGTAGTGGGTGGGGGTGTTGACCAGTTGCTTGAGTCCGAGGTTGGCGAGGTTGTCCAGCAGGGTGACGTGTTGCGGTCCTTGTTGTTCTCCAGGTGGAAATTGAGGTCCCCTAGGAGGATGTAGTCGGCGGAGGGGAGGGCGTGTGGGCTGATGAAGTCTGTGATGTCTTCGCTGAATCTGTAGAGGAGGGTGCCTCTGAGGGTCGTCTTTGGGTCGGTGTGAATCTGGAAGTGGAGGTGTTCGGCGGCGGTGTAGGTGTCGTCGGCGTCGGTCGTGATGCGGATGGTGTTCTTGTGGACGATGGCGATGCCTCCCCCAGTCTGGTTGACGCGGTTATTTTTGCTTAAGTGTGAATGTGTTTTTCAGCTCTTTTCCTCAGGTGCTTTTCCCCACCAAATACTTGCTCCCGGAGCTCTGTGTTACGGTGTTCACCAAAACCAAATGTCCTCCCTCCTGCACACTCCGTGTTGCTTTCTTGACTGCGTGCTTCTCCCTGCCCCATGTTGCTCTCCATTACGTTGGTTTTTCCTCTCTCACCCTGACTTAATGTTACTTTCCATGCCTGTAGTCCCTCATGCCCACAAACTTTCAACATATTTCATTTTATTTTTTTGTTCTTTTGGAGCGTTTGTAGGGGTCACGCAGCAAAATGCTGCTGGCCTCGTTGCCTTAAAAAAGGTGCTTTTGCGCTGTGCCTTCTTTTTTTTCAAATGGATTGCTCTATCACAAATTAGGAAATAAAAATAAATGGCAAGTACCTGACATTTTATTGGTGCACCAGTCATGCTCTCACCCATCATCTTTCCTGCAAATGCGTTTCTTTTGCAGTTTATTAATATTTCTTTTGGCCATGCTGCACAGCAACTTACCAATGTTGTACTGCATTGTCAAAAACCATTACAAAGCCAAAAGTCAAAAAGACCTATTGCCTTCGCTATTGCTTGTTCAAATCTATGACTAATAAACTTATTCCGGCTATAACAATAACCCAATTTCCCTTGCATTCATTGCCTACATGGCTCATGTATCAACAAAATAGGTGCCTATAAAGATTCTGGAAATCTTTTATGCCTCACATTTTTCATGAATCAGGTTTGTCCATAGATACTCAGGTATAAACAGAGTCCTAGTCAATAGGAATTCACAATGGAAAGTACAACGTGCGTTTCCCTCTGTGATCATCTGGATGATTTGCAAATGGAAGGAAAAAGAGGACACCTTTGCAAATATTTGGCAATCCCTCAATGCACTTTTGTTTTGAGGAAGATGCCTCATTACTGGTATCTAACCTGTGCATTAGCAGTGCCAGCTCTCTGCTGGCTATTCCACTTTATGTCCTTATATTTGTTGTGCTCTTTTCTTGTAATTGCCTGACTTCTCTCTTTCTCCTCAGTAAGGGGTTGACCCTATCCAAAGAGATGCTGGCAGGATGTGGTGCAGGAACCTGTCAGGTTATTATAACCACTCCCATGGAGATGCTAAAAATTCAGCTGCAGGATGCTGGAAGACTAGGTAACTAGCAGAGCCTTGTCTGTATTTTATGCTACTTTTGTATTCGTACTGATCTTTACAATTTTTAGGTTGACCATTTGTTCAGTGTTTTCAGTGTTTTTGGAGAATATCAGCATTTTAATCGGTTTTTAGTTAGCGGTCACTTTCAAAAGTTTCAGATAGTTTGGGTTATGATTTACTCTGTCATGTGGTCTGCTTTAACAAATGTTGTTGCTTTGACATGACTCAAAAGATCTGCTTCCAACATGGAAGAGAAGAAAGTAAAACTCAAACTGCCGTTTATGCAGAGACAAAACGGAATTAATTAATCACCTCATGTGCACGTGCTCAAAAGTCACGGTCCAAAGGCTTTAGCAGGACTTTTTCCCGCTAAAACTGCAATAATTTGATCGCCCCATTACCAAGCTGTCGCTAACACGAGTTAGCGACAGCTAATAGGAGATAGCGAGCATCTTGGGGCCCGCTTTGCATGTCAGCGATATTTATCGCTAATGGCATGCAAAGTGGGCATGCCAAGATGTTAGTGACTGAAAACAGTTGCTAAAATCGCTATCTCCTATTACCTACAAAGGCGTAGTTTTGGAAATATTCGCGAATATCTCCAAAAGCTAACACCTGCCCAGAGCAGTTCTTAGCCATGTTATCCAATGGGAGGTAGATAACATGGCTAAGAGCATTGTCACGATAATGTGTGAATATCGCTGTATTTCCAGCGATATTCACGCATTTCGAATGATTTTTATCATTTCTGAGATAAACCTTGATGATAGCAAGGTATCTCAGTGATATAAATCGTCGTAGCGTGGCGATAAAATTATTCCCGCTAACCCTGCTTAGCGATAAATATCGCTATTTCTACGTAATATGCCCCTAGATTTTTCTCACCCGACAATGAGAGAACACATACTCTCAATGCAACCAGAAAAGTAAGACATTGCTTACAGGGTGACTGATCTATGTCAACCCACAACCAGGTAAGAGACCAATACTCTCAAAACAACCACAGGGGTAAGGCAGACATTGCCTACGGGGCAACTAACCTATGTCAACCACAACCAGATGAGAGAAAGATACTCTCAAAACAACCAGAGGGGTAAGGGCAGACATTGCCTACGGGGCGACTAACCTATGTCAACCCACAACCAAACGAGAGAAAGATACACTCAAAACAACCACAAGGGTAAAGGCAGACATTGCCAACGGGGAGACAGACCAGAGTCAACCCACAACCAAACGAAAGAACCATACTCTCAAACAACCACAAGGGTAATTACAGACATTGCCTACGGGTGACAAACTAGAGTCAACCCACAACCAAGGATAGCGGCAGGACAAGGAACAAACTCTCCACAGCGCATTCTGCGCAAGCAAATGTGAGAAAAATACTCTCAAAGCAACCAGAAAAGTGAAGACATATACTCACACACCAATACACTCAATAAAACATGTAGGGTATTAAAAAGCACAAGTAAAGTACTAGAAAGCACCCCAAAACAACTGCGTAGAATCGAAATGCATAAAACAGAATAAACTATAATCCCCTAGTATGTTGAAGAACTGTAAATGCACCTAGAAACAACCTCACACATCACCACAGAACACATCATGTATACAATGCATAGTAAATAAACAGACTCAAACTCTGGTGAGCGATCTCTCACATGAATTGAAACAAGAGTCCTGTGTCTTCGCTACGTGAAATCCTTGTAGTGTCTAATAAAGAAAGAAATGTATGCCTGCCGAGAAAACACCCTCCATTGGTCCCATCACCCTCTCCAAATCGAGGTGGCAAAACAAACTCTCAAGCATAGGTCCAATGTTAACTTCAAAATGGCGGCATGCATTACACGTCGCACCGGGTGGCTCTTGTCACGCTGCCGCTGCAAAACGTGAATCAGCAGCAATGAAAAAGTCACAGAAGACAGTCTGACATAAGCGTGTGAAACAGTGAGTAGCCCGTGTTCCCTTTGAATTTTCAAATGCTTGCGTAGATGTTAAATTTATAAAGTCTGCGCTTTCGTTCACCTTTAAAGTTTAAATGCAAAGTAGACGCAGGCCAACAAAAGTACCGCAACAACACTCCTTCGATGTCACAGCAGGGTACCACGAACAGGGAGCAGTCCCACAAAACGTGACACGAGTTGTGCTCTTTTGCTTGCACGCCGAAGTTCACAATTGGCAGCATCTCTGTTTCTCCCGAAGAGGCAATGTCAAATATGTCTTAATTGTAAAGCAAAACTGCACATCTCTTCCTGAGGATACGTGTTATCCCTTCGCTGCTCTCTCTCTCCGAAGAGCCAAACTGCGAAGGTACACAGAGTTACTTAGTCGTACTGTGCGCTGCTCTCTCTGTCTGTGGTGCTAAGCAGTGCAGCAAAAATTGCGCATTTACTTGCTGATAGTTGATTACAGATGCGCCCCTTTCCACACATCCATGTACACTCCTCCAGAGTGTGGAAGGTGCTCAAACCCACAGTCACAAATTCACGAGCATTACATCAATCAGCATTTAGAAATGGCTCTGTTGATTTTGTCAGAATACATAGTTGCTGCCAATTCAATCGTCGCCAGTGTTAAAGTTAAATGAAAGATCCGTAGTTCGGAGGTGTAGTTCAAGATCATAGCTTTATTCTTGAGATCAGATCCATATTCAGAGATATGTTATAGAGACCCCACCAGGAGCAGGTACATCACTGCTCAGCCCCTCACACCAACTGATTCCTTCTTACAATCCAACCCTCTCAACATTCCGATGACATCATGTAGGCCAAGCAGTAGAACAGGGGGGAACCATAGGGAGGATGCATAACACTTGCTGGATTACAACAGCATGTTAATTGACATTTCCTAGCAGCACACAAATACAGTGTAAAGGATGTGAGACAGTGAGTGAATTGGGCAAACCTACAGTACACATGGATCAATCATCTTCATACTGTGCATCAGGTGTGGACAACTGGGTCCTTTCGGTTGCAAGACATTTATCTTGTGGTGTCTTAACAGGATAGCCACACACACTCTATAGCAGTGCATAAAGAATGAAAGTTAGGTTTTTGAAGTATGTTATTGTTGGACCTGAAATCCTTCTCATAGTTTTCCACAAATGTTTGTCTCCCAACCTCCTGTGTTTAATGAATTTGTTTGCGCTGGCTTTCGACTCTGCACACCGTACCACTACTGACCAGTGCTAAAGTGCACGTGCTCTCTCCCTAAAACAGGGTAACATTGGTTTACACCTATTTGGCACATTTAATTTACTTGTAAGACCCTATTTTAGTGGTGCTACTTGTACCCGGGCCCTTAAATCAAATGCTAGTAGTGGGCCTGCAGTACTAATTGTGCCATCCACCCAATTAACCTTTTAAAAATGTCTCAGACCTGCAATTGGAGCCTGTGTGTGCAGTTTTAAACAAAACATGAAACACCTGCCTCATCTTGACATTTTTATTGTTGCCTGGAAACGGCTGGACAGGCAAGGAATATCTATATATTAAATAACGGTTTACCATCAATAGCAAAAACGTTTTGCACAATACTCCTCTATTTCAATTATTGAGGTAGGAGGTACAACCAAAATATGCCAATTAATAAAAACCTTGCCCAACCCTTGAAGAAACAAAAGACAGTTGTGAGACAACCAATAACACACACCAATGTGTCCAAATAGAAATATGAAAAGAATTGGAAAAAGTGTGTGTGTGAGCGAGATGGCACCTCACGGGCGTACCACCAACGGGAACCTGGCAGGTACTCACCAGGATTGCCCTGATCTCATCATTGGCGCCATCAAGCTCTTAAAAGAAAACAAGTGTTACACTCGCGAGTGCTGATACAACTCGTCTGTTCCACCCATTACCGTAAAATTACGGAATGATGAGTGACTCACAACTGGAGTCTACTTGAAACCATTTATTGGTCTGGACCTCACGACTGGTACGAGTTCAAGTGGTCGTTTGAGGTTGTGAATACAATGTGTGTCCCAATGCAGTGGCTCTAAAAATTTTGTGATGCCCTGAAGAAATTGCCCGAAATAAAAGCGGCAATGAAACATGTGTGTGTTATTGGTTGTCTCACAACTGTCTTTTCTTTCTTCAAGGGTTGGGCAAGGTTTTTATTAATTGGCATATTTTGGTTGTACCTCTTACCTCAATAATTGAAATAGAGGAGTATTGTGCAAAAAGTTTTTGCTATTGATGGTAAACCATTAATTAATATATAGAAATCCCTATGCCTATTTGATCTTGCCTTGTTTTGTATTCATATAACTGAGTGGAGGGTGACCTATGATCAATTCTCCCTCTAAGCTCCTCTTTGTTTTACTGGACAGGCAAGGAAACAGCAGTTACTTTTAAAAATAAAAGTTATTTCTGGACACAGCACCTCTTCTGAGGTCATTGCCAGGCGTGGATACACCTGTCAAACTGCCCGACGGCCCTTGAGTCGGTGGCTGCTGGTGGGGGTCACTGGCTCTTATTTTTGGGGACTGGCAATTATTTTTCGACATCAGATATTTCCCGAAAGCTAGAGAGAAATAAAATACCCAAATTAGAAAGAAGGAGGAAGGAAAAGGTGGAAAAAATGCCACACAGGTAGAAAACAGGAACCTGCAAGAGCTAGAACAAGCATTTGCAATGCAATAGGTCTCGCATTTATGAGAGTATGTATATGTATGTATGTATGTATGTATAAATTATTTTATAGCGCGCTCCGTTACTGGAGAGTATCCTGGCGCGGGTAAAGGAGAGGTAGACAGTCAGACATACAAGAAAAACTTAACATACACTCTTGAACAAATGAGTTTTCAAATGCTTTTTAAAAACAGCCACTGAGGACATAGATCGTAGCTGGAGGGGGAGAGCATTCCAGGCCCGGGCCCCGATCACTGAGATCGATTGGCCACCAAGTCTTGCTCGTTTGAAGCGGGGAAGATACAATTTGTGCAGGGTGGAGGATCTGAGGGGACGTGCAGGAACATAGCTGGTAAATCTCTTCCTCAGATACAGGGGGCCTTGATCATGGGAAGCACGAAACGCAAGCACCAGTGATTTAAATAGAATGCGTTGGGCAACCGGAAGCCAGTGGAGCGTGCGCATCTCAGAGTGAACGCTCTTCCATCTCGGGATATTAAGCAAGAGTCGGACTGCCGCATTCTGGATGATTTGAAGGCGTTTTACCAAATACGCCGGGATGCCACTGAACAATGCATTCGCATAATCCAGCCTAGCCAGTATAAGTGCTCTAGCAACCGTCTCCTTAGCATCCCTAGGGAGCAGAGGGAAGAATTTGCGGAGCATTTTTAGGGTAGCGAAACAGGTGCCTGTAAGTTTTTTAATGTGGACCTCAAATTTGAGATCCTCTGTGAACCAGATGCCGAGGTCTTTTGCTGGTCTCCCCATCTCTTTTGGGCAAGGAATGTTTGGAGGCCACAGTGAGTTCTTAAACGAGGTGGGGAAGGAGCCATAGAAAAGTACTTCAGATTTTTCCTCGTTGCATTTCAACTGGGCCTGTGTTAACTAGCGAAATACAGCGGACAAGCACAGATGAACAACCGAAGTATCCAGATTATCATCCGGCCAGGTAAACAACAGTTGGGTATCATCTGCATACCCTATTATCTTGGCCCCAAACTGTTCTGCCAGAAAAACCAGGGGGGTTATATAGATATTAAACACCAGGCACCCCTGTAAGCAGTGGTTTAGGTTCAGAGGCGTGAGGAGGCATCCAGACCTGCTGAGTCCTATCGGACAGAAAGGAGGATAGCCAATCTAGGACAACCCCCCCAATACCAATGGCCGACAACCGGCGGAGAAGGAGCTCATAGGGGACGGTATCGAACGCGGCAGAGAGGTCCAATAAAATTAGGACCGCTCTGCCACCTCCGTCCAGACATTCCCGAATTGACTCAGTCATCTCCACCAGCGCCGTCTCAGTACTATACGCCGCCCTGAAGCCTGATTGAGCGGGATGGAGGGCATTAGAGATGTCAACAAAGTTCTCCAGTTGCTGAAGGACTACCTTCTCACAAATTTTTGTAAGTGCCGGAAGAAGGGAGATAGGGCGGTAGTTCCCAGGAACCGACACGTCCAGTCCAGGTTTCTTCAGAAGCGGCAGCAGCTTGGCTTGTTTCCAAGCTTTCCGGCACCTCTCCAGTGGCCAAGCAGAGGTTAACTATCTGCGTGATCTCAGCGCAGACTGTTTCCGCCACCTCCGACAGCACCCGGGCCGGGCACGGTTTGGCTGGGTAGACAGACTTCAGGGACTGAAGGAGAGGGAGAACGGTACACTCCTCAATTTGCACAAAGTTCGTGAAGTGCTGCCCTGAATTTGGACATAATGCAGGATCCAAATCAGCAGCTAGGTAGTCGGCTGGGAGGGCCGCTAAAAGGTCCTGCTGAATCCTTGTTATTTTCGTAATGAAAAAAGAGGAGAGTTCCTCACACCATTGCGCAGAGGACGGGAGTGGAACAGCATCAGCCACAGGGGACATAAAACTTTTAACAATAGAGAAAATCTCTCTGCTATTGTTATCAGCCTTAGCAATGCGCCCTGCATAGAAATTCCCCTTAGCTACCTTGATGGCTGTGTAATAATCTTTCTGGGCGAGTCGCAGAGCGGATTTAGCCTCAGAGCTATATCCACATCTCCAAGCTCGTTCCAATTTTTTACACCCCAGTTTCTGTTCTCTCAGTTCCGGGGAAAACCAAGGTTGGGAGGGAGAGCGCCTAGCTCTGCACACCGTACTTTGCTTAGTAGAGGCGATAGTCGCCTCCCGAGCCCACTCATTAAACTCACATACTGCTACGTCTAAACATGAGTTGAGTTTTGGGCGGGTGCTGGACAAAGCCTGTCTGAACTCGAGTACATTAATCTTTTGGGGGTGACTGATAAGAGATGGAAGACTGGGTTCGGGCAATTCCCACATGAATCTGACCAAATCATGGTCCGACCATGTAGTCTTTTCCACAGTAACCGACTGAATAGGAAAATTAGAGCAGACCAGGTCGAGTAGATGACCACCCGCATGCGTTGCACCAGTGACCCATTGATTCAGCTGAGCAAGCCCGAGGATTTCACCAAGTCTTCGGGCTTCCGGGGCGTCCGGAACACCCATATGTATATTTAAGTCGCCGACCAGCAGAAACTTGCTAATGGCATTGTAAATGACAATCCCTTTTATTTATGAGTTGTTTTTAAAACAGATAAATAAAAGGCATTGTCATTTGCAATGCCAATAGCTTACACTGTCACAAATGCAGACCTATTGCTTTGGAAATGCATTCTATAAAAATATTTTTAAAAGGGTTAGGAGGGAGCGTTTCCACTATTTGAGAAATTAGTGCTCGGCGCCTGTAATCAAAGCCTACAGAGTAACTACATAGGTAACAGGAGGTGTCACCATGGGAGGTTACAAAATGAGATAAGAATGTAATAAAGAGGGACTACTAAGCCCATTGGCACTCTCCAATTTTAATTGCACCTGCTGAGAGCTTCTGAACATAGCTTCGGCACAGGTACTCTTTCTAATACAAATAAGGTACTGGCTAGAGCTGTGCATTGGTCCACACTTCCCGGTGCACCTCCCAGGCTGTTACTGACCCAAGCAGCTCACTAGTGTTTCCATCAGCCGCCAACGCTGATTATAGCCGCACGGTTTGCACAGCTACATATGGTTCATATTGTAATGCCCAGCACCATGCTGTGATCTGGATGCAAATGCAACGTTATCTGCGCTAGTAATCACTGATAAAGCAACCATATTGGAATGAGAACACTGTAATGAAAGAGCATGCACAGCATCCATGCCAATCAGTGGAGGCTCGGAGGAGCCTACTTTTCCCAGCCTTTGGGGCAAAAAGATGAGAGGGAATTGCTACCAGCGTCTCACGTGAAGTCATCCTGCACAAAGAACCCCTTGCACAAAATGACATCCAGGCATTAGGACCAGATAGATAGGGGGATCAATACAGCAGCATGACCGGTAGAGGGAAATACTCCAAGGGCTGATCCAAGATGTGGTTAACACTGATTCAAAGCAATGGCTGCAGAGGGCTGTACAAAAGTAACCAGTGCTTAAATGGGTCTGTCTCAAAACAAAAGCTCTTTTTAAGTGCTATACCTAAAAAGTGGAACCAATTATTGATGTGACCAAATGAGAGCTGTGATTACAGCTGGATTGAGAAAGTCCCCAAGGGGAAAGATCAGAGAGGGAGAGTCTAGACTGGCCCAAAGTGGGTTGGTTAGGGAGTAAGGTGGGCATGGACTGTGTAGCAAGCAAGGAAGAAAGCACAGAGGATTTGTCAGGTACCTTATCTGATGACAGTAGTGGGAATGGAGGTACAGAAAGTCTGGATGTGATGGCAACAGGTGAGGGGTGGCAGAAAAGGATGGCATCAGTAGTGTGCAGACCAAGGGGCACATTAGGATGGCGGGTGGACTTTGCCTGCCCGCCATCCTCGTGGAAAACTGGACCGCCCGCGATCTGAGCAGAGGTCCCGCCATGCACATCATGATGCACCCGCCACACTGGCGGGCGCATCATGCATTATTAACATTGCGGCAGGCGGTGTTTACACCAGTACCCGCCGCAATGTTAAAAATGCATGTTATGCATTTGCATACACAAAGCGGCAGACACCACGCGGTGCCTGCCGCATTGTGTATGCAATTCAAGGGGGTACCACAGGTACCCCCATGTCACCCCCCACTTTGCCTTCACCATGGGGGCCTGCAACGGGCCCCCAAAGTAAAGACCGCATGCTTCCCCAAGTTGGCAAAGCATCGGACCGCCCTCACCGTGATATGGTTGGCGGTGTCTCGCAGACACCGCCACCATAGAAAAGTACTTTTTCCGCTGGTCGCGAAATCGACCTGCGGAAATGTGGCAGACGGACTTTTAGTCCGCCGCGTACCCCCCAGCCATCCTAATGTGTCATTGGGTCATTTTGTTGAGGATGGCGGGCAGATTGCCCCCGCCGGGCTGGCGGTAGCAACCACCGGGCCGGAGGGGGCAATCCGCCCGCCATCCTAATAGGCCCCCAAGTGTGCAGGATTGGTCAGGATCAGGGGCAATGCTGACAATGCAGAGTTCGGGAGAAGAGAGAGTCACAGCCACGGGTGTGTCTGGAAAGGGACGTGGGGGGCACAATGTTACCTGTTCATGGGAAAGAGAAATGATCGAGAGTACACCAGAAATAACAGGGGAAGGAGAACAGTGCCCATGAGGGCTGAGCTGCAGGACACCTTCCAACGAATATGGGGATAGATGGAGGTCAGCATTGATCCAGTGATCTGGGACTAATAATTTTCTACAGACAAGGCCCAGTTTCATTACCCAACAAGTCCCTTCATGCTGGGTTTAGCGAATTTCTAAGCAAAATACCAAAATCCAATTTGTATCTTCATTTCTAGTTTACCATTAATGACAATGCAATCTTTGTATAGTTGACAAGGTTTAGCAAACTAATACTTGGTTCTCAAAATACTCATAAACTAGTAGAACACCTCTAATAAAGACAGACTCCTTTGTATATTTACAATGTTTATCTAAATAATGTGAACTAAATGCTCATCAATACATCACAGAGTACCAATATCAGTAAAATAATGATAAAAATGCAACTCATTTGACAATGCATAAAGGAGTGGAAAGGTGAAGAGACAAAAGGTTTGGAGACAAACTAAGAGGCCGATTACGATGGTGGATGGAAGCGGGTCCGACCGCCATGGTCACGGCATATATACTCCCGACAGCACCGCGGATAAACCGCTAGTGCAATTAGGATATTTCCGCCATCACACACCGACCGCGCCGGACGGATCACACCAAAGACCGCCGCACGTGGACGGTATCACAGAAACACCTTCCGCCGCGGACGCAACGCCCGCAGAAACTGGCCCGACCTCCATCAGACCTGCTGAGGGACCGCCCGCACGATTAGGATAACCCTGCCATCCCAACGGAACTCACCACTGTCCATGACCGCCGTGGAAAAAAAGAATTGAGAAACGGAGCTTGGCTGCGGAAGGACCAAACGAACATCACCCCTGTCGTCAAACCGAAACAAAAATGGCGGACGGAAGTAAATAGTAAACCAAAGAAACAGGGGACACTCCCACCTGGAACACCCACCCCCAACAACTACACGCTCAAATGCCACACCCCCCCAGCACAAACAAGAGTATCCAAGTCTCCACACCCACAGAACACCTGACTGCAAAAAAAAAAACATTGGGACACACCCACCACACAGAGTATAAAATGAATGCCTCCCATTGCCACAATCCTTTGCATCACAGCACATCTGCAAGAAAGAGGCACACATCACACATAACAGACACACACAAACACACATACAACATGCACACTAACACACCCACCACACCGACCCCCCATAACACCATCCCAACATACCACACACCTGCACTCCCAACACCCTCAACACCTTCCACATCACACACCATGGCCCCCAAGAAAAACCCCAAGTTCACAGAGAGTGAGTTGAAGGTCATGGTGGATGAAATCATCCGTGTAGAACCACATCTGTTCGGTACCCTGGTGCAGCAGACCACCTTGGCAACTAAAACCACTATGTGGGACTGGATAGTGACCACAGTGAATGCGTCAGGGACCGTGCCACGCACCAAACATGATATCCAGAGGCGGTGGCACGACCTCAAGGCAAGGGTGAAAGGCATCAGGGCCAAGAACCACCTGCGGTCACACAACACTGGCGGTGGCACTCCCATGGATCAAATACCATACACCGAATGGGAGGAGAAGGTGCTAGGCACACAGCACCCTGAGAGCCTGGAGGGAACAGATGAGGGAGTGGAGGCTGGTAAGTACAAACCAATGACCACCATCACACTGTTATGTCCTGCCTTGCACAACTGCTAAGACACATCTCCCAGGCTGGCTCCAATCCATGCATGTGGACCACACAGTCACCCAAATGTGAAGGCCAGGGCTCAAATGCACCAACCATGATAAACCACAAATGTAGCCTTCTACGTTCCCAGGCTTGCATGTTGTCAAGCAGCTAACACCACAACTCCCAACAGGTCCCCATGTCTACAGGGAGGGTGAGGGTGGGTGAGAGGCTAGCACTACAACTTCCAACCGGCCCCCATGTCTACAGGGAGGGTGGGGGTGGGTGAGAAGCCAGCACTACAACTCCTAACAGGCCCCCATGTCTCCAGGGAGGGTGGGGGTGGGTGAGAGGCCAGCACTACAACTCCCAACAGGCCCCCATGTCTACAGGGAGGGTGGGGGTGGGTGAGAGACCAGCACTACAACTCCCAACAGGCCCCCTTGTCCCATCCCAGAGCAAGATGGAGTCCCCCACCATGTGCTGACCAGTGCATCTCCCTCTTCAAACTTACAAGTAGGTAACCATCTTCACAGGGAGGGGTGGGTGTGAGGGGGAAATCTGTACTCCAATTCCAATGTACACCCTCCCCTTCATGATTGCAGCGAGGGGCAACACAGCACATGGCTTCGTAGTAACTCCATGGTTAAAATGTGAAATAAACATGGGACAGGGGAGTACGCAGTGCCTGCATACTGCATTTGTCGAACAACAAACAAGTACCATGTGTCCACAGAAGGACCCACAAATAACAGACCCTTGGACACATGTAAGAGAAGCGTCACATCTGCACGCATCAAAGAACCAGCAAGGGGAAACTTGGACATGGGGGCAGCCCCACAATCCATCCATGTAGTAGGCAGTCTGTGCATGATGTGAGACTTGACATACCCACAACAGCAAGTACAATGTGTTTCCTGACACAAGGCACATGGATGCAATGTCCAAACCCTGTCTCTAACACAAGGTAGACCATCCACATGAAAGACCAACATATGCCTCTTTTGACAATGACTAGACCGGGTACAGTAGCAAGGTAGGTAGTCCACAACCGTGGTGAACATGGCCTAGTCCACATTGCAGAGCCACAGCAACAATGTCAAAATGACTACCAAACTACACAGAGTCCAGGGGTACCATCCAATAGCAGAACAGCACAACACATATCCAAGTATTGCCTCCCCACCTCCACACCACCATAATGCCCAGTACTGTGTACCACACCAATGTTATGACATCAACAACCATGTCCTGAATCCCTAGAAAATTGAAATGTAACAACAAAAAACCTGTCATGTCCACAGCATTGATTCTTAAATTCTTGTCCCTCAGGTGACCAAGAACTCTCCAGTGATGATTCCCTGGACACCTCGGGTGCGGAGGGCGATGCCGGTCCACCTATACTCCCATGGCCATCAGGCTCCCAGGACATCCCTGCCCCCACCACCTTGGCCAGTGGAACCACAGCAACTACTGCCATTGTGACCTGTGCAGCTATCACCACCACCACTCCTGCCTGTGCCACCCTCCCTGACCCATTGGACGATGGTGGACCATCAACATCACAGGCTAGCAGGGAGAGTGGACGGGTAAGGACACAAGTGAGGCCACAGCTTCCGAACATGAGTGCAGGTGCAAGGCGAGGTGGGGGACAAGACCCCCCCAATCCTGGGACCAAGACCCTGGATGTAATTTCAAGAGTGCATGCGTCCTACGAGCGGTCGCAGGCACAGGCGGATCGGGCGCGCCAACACTCACTTGAGACCCGCCAGCTGTTGAGGTCCATGGACAACCGTATGGGACAAATGGTGGACCTCATGGGGCAGCAAACATCTGTTTGGAAGGAGTGGTTATCCCGCAACACACCACCTCCCCCTCCCCCAAGTGGCCAGCGGGACAGGACACCACCAGCACCATCACCTGAGGCCACTAACAGGGAGGTGTCTCCTGAACAACCTGCCCACACAGCTGGGTCCACTCCGGCTCGAAGACGGAGGGGCCGTTTGAGGCTGGATCCAGGACAAAGCAGTGGCAATGCACCAGCCACCCGCCAGAAGAGGGCCAGCACTGACCTCACCCTTCCTTGAGCCTGGCATTCACTCTGTGAACTATCTTGCCCCACATTGCCAAGCATTGGCACACTTCTGTTGGACTAGGTTTACACCACACAATGTGGTGTCTACACAATGGTATCATCTGACATGAAATTCAACTCACTCTTCCCCTCCATTATCATTTTGTAAATATGTACTAACACAAATCCACACCCTGTAAATAAACACCACGGAAACACTCAAGACTGTGTGATCTACATGTTTAAACACATGTTTGCTTTGTTGTTGTCATTACCAGGTGCAGGGATCAATGTTGTTCGGAATCATGGCTCTGTGTGAGTGACCTAGGGATAATGAGAGAACAGCAAGCACAGGTAAGGAAACTGAATCACACCCATCACACCACACCGTACTGCAACATCCCACAAACCACAATCATCACAAATTAAGTGGATAACAGGACACACATCAGGGAGGATTGCATGTACACTATGTCCCACACATGTGCAAACAGAACATATCAGAACAGGCAGCAGTCACACACCAAATCCACCCATCACCAGCAAACATACATCACGCATTGAACAGCAGCACAAGACGTAGTTACTCACACTCAAGGAAAGTAGCGGTCAATGAGCTGACTCCTCTGGTCCACACCTTCTTCCTCCCCACTATCCTCATCACTGGACATGGGTGGGATGGGAGGGGGAGCAACCTGTTGGTCTGCAGGGTCCATGATCAGTTCAATATTCTTGCGCAAGGCCAGGTTGTGGAGCATGCAGCAGACAACCACGATTTTGCATACTTTGCCGGGTGAGTATGGCTGGGCCCCTCAGCTTTTATGCAGGCAGCGAAACCTAGACTTGACCAGTCCAAATGTACGTTCCACCACCCAACGTGTCTTCCCATGGACCTCCTTATAGCGCATTTCACCTGGGGTAGTAGGATTCCATAGGGGGCTCAGCAGCCACAGGCGGTTTGGGTACGCAGAGTCACCTAGGTGGGGGGATGACAGACACATACATCAGTACCAGTACTGGTGGGAACAGCATGGCACACATACAACACAGTAGTCATCACAGCACACTCACCTACAAGCCACGCACGTTCTTGATGCAGATTAGCCATCAGTTGGGGGACAATGCTGCTCCGCAGGATGTGGGAGTCATGTGAGGATCCCAGAAATCTGACACACACATGGCAGATGATGTTGTCATCCAGGCACACCACTTGCACATTGATTGAATGGTAGTGCTTCCGATTGCGATAGATGGGTTCACGTGCCTGGGGTGGAACTAGACCAATATGTGTGTCATCAATGGCACCCACTACGTGTGGAATCTGGGCCAGGGCATAGAAGTCCCCTTTCACTGCTGCCAACTCTGCCAGACATGGGAAATGGATGTAATCATCCTTCAAACGCATCATGGCTTCTAGCACATCCCGCAGTACCATGCTGAACATGGATTAGGACATCCCCCCCAGCATGACCAACTGTGTACTGGAATGTGCCCGTCGCGAAGAAGTGAAGTGCCACCATCACCTTTGCTGTGGGTGTAATTGCTCCAGAATATGGCCTGCGTGGCTGCAGGTGCGGTGCCAATTGTGCTACAAGATCCTGCAATGTCGGTCGGTCAAGCCGGAATTTGGGGATCACCTCCTCTTCAACCATGTCCTCCAGCACAGTGTATAGTCGATGCACATTTGGAGCCCTCCTGTGTGGGAGTAGATGGGAGCAGATGTCAATTGTACAACACGGCACAGCTGAACCATACTATCACATTTTGACCAACACGCCACAAATAATCCATGTTGCAGACACTGATTGTATGTGTAACATTACAGAAATATAAGGCACTACAGCTAACTACACATACAATCTTCACCCACAAACAACATCCTGTGTGAAAATATGTACAATGGTACATGCATACATGTTGAAAGAACAGCCAACATCACATGATGGAGGGCCCATGTGTGGACAAGCAACCCCACAGACACACATGGATGTGCACTCACAACACGAACCTGGAACACACCCTCCTTGTCTTCATGCACCCATGACACCACCAACAATGCTGTGCATGCTCACATGACAGGCATTGACATACAACAGACGACACACAGACGCATAGACAGAATGCATGTATCCCCCATCATTGCTTCTTGCACACACAAAACACACACTCACGACTGGATCAAACTGGGTACACAGCCTTAATGAACTTTGTAGGTGTGTACACTTTGAAACGTGTGACCTCAAAACCAAGATGTCACCACATTGCCATGCACATCTGACGCAACTTGAGCTCACAACACTGTCCTTTGACAACCACTGGCAATGTCAATAGTATGATCACATTTGCAACAAATGGAAATTGATGAGACACATGGACACGAGCCATTGACAGAACATGATGAGTTTTGAACCATTCCGGACATGCCCTGACACACATGTACACCTATTATCATTAGATGTGTGCGGAGACATGCAGTGTGTCTACACACCGCGTCAGGGCACACCGTCCGCCATCACAGAAAATGATCCTTGCTACTACAATTGTGCGTACCATTGGCTGCATGGGCAAGGTTCATCGCGGTCACACACCACCAACCGCATGTGCGCGCTACCGCAATGGTGCATCATTTGAAATTCATCATTTACTGGCATCGCAATGGCGGAGCATGCATTCCGCGGGGGCGGGGCAGGCTAACAGATACATTTGACTGTGCAAGTGGAAATGGCAGTTGGTATCCGCCCATTCAGTCACATAGCAGCACCCACCGCCGGGTCCGGGCGGTTACCCACCGCCGGGTGCGGGCGGTTACCCACCGCTGGGTACAGACGGTGGGTGCCGCTATAAGTATTGATGTTACCGTGGCATGGATGGCCATGACCGGTTACCCACCGCCCGCACCCGGAGGTGGGTAACCGCCCGGACCCAGCGGTGGGTGACCGGCCATGGCCATCCATGCCACTGTAACATCAATACACATAGAGGCACCCACGGCCCGCATCCGGCGGTGGGTGCGGCTATGTGACTGAATGTGGGGATACCAACTGGCATTTCCACTTGCACATTCAAAGGCATCTGTTAGCCTGCCTCGCCCCTGCGGAATGCGTGCACCGCCATTGCCAGGCCAGCAAGTGATGATTTTCAAATGATGCACCATCGCGGTTGCGCGCACATGTGGTTGGCGGTGTGTGACCGTGATGGTCCTTGCACATGCAACCAATGGAAACAGGTATCCCGAGAAGCGTAAGCGATTTCCAAAAAAGGGGAAACCGTGCACTGCCACAGAGGGGCCAGTCATTGGCTCATTTGGAATAAGGCAGCCCGGGAACACCAATTGCTGCAGACGTGTGCCACTGATATCAGCTCAGGGCCCTATAAATGTGTGTATTTGAGCAACACACATCCACTGCTGCCTACACCCATCACCTCTACCTGATGTTTCTGACCACTCCACCAACTGCTGCTGTCGTGCCAGTGTCCTGGTCCTTGCCATGGTGAGAGTTGGAGAGATCCGGTCCCGTCCCTTCAATACAGAGGACCTGGAGGTCCTTGTGGACGGTGTGCTCTGCCACTATGAACGGCTCTACGGTGCCCCAGGACAGGTGGTAAGTGCAGTGGGGGACCTGTTGGTGTGCATGAGGTGGTCTCTGACTCCTGGCCTCTGCAATCTGGGTGGTGTTCTGTGGGAGGCAGTTTGGGTATGCCCCAGCAGGCCAGGCACGCTGTGATGTGTTCCTGGTTCTGTCACTGATTGATTGACCTCTATGCTGCGAAGTGTTATCCTTTAGGGGTCACAAACATGACATGTATAGTCTTGTGGCTGTTCTGGGACACGACCGATCACATCTATCTTGTGGGTGCCTACCTCACCTGCTTTCCAAGATGGACCAATGCCATATTGATCTGTCAGTCACATATGTTGTACTGTGCATGGCTGCTGACAGATACCTGTACCTTCTATCTGTGTAAATGGCCAACTGTTCACTGACTTGCGCCCTCTTGTCTCCCATTATGGTGGGTCTAGCTGCACCATCGCAAGGCCGAGTGGAGGGCCATAGCACGTGATGTACGGGCAGTGGGGGTGTGCAACAGGTGACACACACACTGCCACAAGCGGTGGGACAACATCTCCAGGCTCAGCAAGAATGTGGCGGAGATGACACTGGGGCTGATTCTCAGATCAGGCTGGCTTGCACGGCGTACCATGGCCCCTCCAATGCTACGTATCATAGCTGTGACACATCCTGACCTGTCCGCACGGTTGAGAGGGGAGCAGCAGCAAAATAGCGGTAAGCACACTGAATGGGTTTGTGACTTGAGAGTGCATGCATGTATTGCTGGTCAGACTCAGTTGTGATATCCGTGATGTATATGTTGTGCTGCTATTGCATGTTGGTGGCATTAGCCGAGTGAGCGTTAGCATCCATGTCAGCCAGTTGGACATACCAGTTGCATTGTAGTGCAGGTGCCTAGGGCATGCCATTCAGCTCTGTGGTCCCATGGCATCACATGTGTGGTGGTCTGCAATCACTTGCCCTGTTTGTTTCATGTGCATGTGTCACAGGGCCCACTAATTCTTTGACATGAGGATGTCCGGTAGGGGTGGTTCATGTGCAGGATGGGTGCGACATGTTGTTCAGCAGTCAAGGAAGTTTGGATTTTGTAATTTGCAAGACGTGAATGTGGCATTTATGTATGCCTCTTATCTCTCACTATCAGCTTTGGACGAGGACACTGACAGACAAACGACAGAGCTAAGTGGTGGCAATGCATCCGGATCAGAGATCACACAAACGCAGACTGAGACTGAAGAGAGCAGCCCCGGAGAGGGGGACAGAACTATCCCTGAGGACTCATTTGTGGAGACACCATCGTCCTCATCTTCAGACAGCGGTGGTGAGTCATCACCGTTGGTAAACACAGGAAGTGGACAATCTACACCTTCAATCGGTACACAACACACTGGGCCCACACTGCCACCAACTGCAACAAGTACTGCTCATGCCTGCCAGGGTATGGGGAGCAGAGTGGCCCTTGGTGCAGGCACTGCTGCCCCTGCCCCTATGATACAAACTTCCCTTAGTGCTGAGGCGGTTGATCTGCTGCGACAGCTGTGTGTAGGGCAGACAAACATGATAAATGCTTTCCTGGACCTCGATAGGAAGTTGGGGCAGGTGGTAGAATTCATGGAGGGGATGCATGGTGATGTTGCTGGTCTCCACAGAACGGTACAGTCCTTATCCAACACAGTGTCTGCAGCCATTCAACAGTCACATGTACATGGTTCTACTTCAGTTCCCCCATCCACACCACTTACTGTCTCTGGGGAGAGTGACATTTCTGAACCTGTCTCATTTTCAGGGTATTGTACTAGAAGCAGGCACAGGCAGCAAGGCAGGCAACGGATGCCACAGGAAAGGGAAATCTTTCACAGAACATGACATCACCTACCCTGGAGACGACACACAGGACCCTCAAGGGGTGATGGGGGACACAGATTCACAGGGCACACAGCCATTCCCCTCAAAAGGTACTCCCAAGGGCAAGGCACATCTCTTGGACAAGGCACAGACCAAGGACAGGGCATCCGTAAAGGACAAGACACCACCCACGGACACGGCTCCTCACAAGGAGCAACCACCTCCCAAGGACAGGGACATTCCCAAGGACTGAGCCCCTACAAAGTACAGGGCACCTACCAGGGACAGGGCACCTCCAAAAGAGCAGGCACCTCCCAAGGACAGGAACACTCCCAAGGACAGGGACACGCCCAAGGACAGGGACACTCCTAAGAACCGGGCCCCTACAGAGGACAGTACACCTACCAAGGACAGGGGCACTCCCAAGGACAGGGCACCTCCCAAGGACCGGGCCCCTACAAAGGACAGGGCACCTACCAAGGACAGGGCACCTCCCAAGGACTGGGCCCCTACAAAGGACTGGGCACCTCCCAAGACAGGGCCCCTACAAGGGACAGGGCACCTTCAATGGACAGGGCACCTCCCAGGGACAGAGCACCGCCCACGGATAAGGCACATTCCAAAGGCAGGACACCTCCTAAGGCTAAGGCGTCTCACATGGCCAAGGCACCTCCCAGGGAGAAGGCACCTCCCAGGGCCAAGGCGGCTCCCATGGACAGGATATCCACCAAGGACAGAATTCCATCACCCATGCGTCCCCTGAAGCTGGTGTTGGTAAAGGAACGTAAACCACATATGTCAGAGGTGGAGTCCCCCATACCTCTAATCCCATCCACACCCCGGTGAAACAGAGGAAGGAGTACACTGTTGTTGCATCCTACATTACACATGATGTAGAGGGCAGAAGGCAGGGCAAGAGCAAACGTCAAGCAGGGTCCAGCACTTCCCCAGAGAGCAGACCCCCACCAGCACATGATCCGCCTTTGATGGGTGATGATTCTGATGAGCCTGCACCACTTACCAGTCCAGTCAGGACCAGGGTGGCCAAGCAAATCCCAAAGAAATGGAAACACACACCGGTGACACCTGAACACCCAAATGTTGCTCCAGTACAGCTGTCCCCAGCTCCCAGAGCCATCCTACCTCCTGGCCCATACAGCCCTGTGGCTCATAATTTCAGTGGTCCTAGTGGGTCAGCTGCAGTTCACTCTCATGTGTCAGATAGTGGCACTGTGTCTGTTGTTCACTGTCATGCCTCATGTAGTAGCACTGGGTCAGTTGTGCCCTCCCCTGTTTCAGGTACTGACACTGTGTGTGTCCTCCACTCTCATGTCTCAGATGCTGGCATGGTATTTGTTGGTCACTGTCCAGGGACAGGTCCTGCCAGTGTGTCTGGGTCTATCGCTCATGTGTTAGTCACGAGAGCTGTGGCTGTTTCTCATGCTCCTGTATCAGGTCCTGCCACTGTGTCTGGGTCTATCGCTCATGTGTCAGTCACTAGAGCTGTGGCTGTTTCTCACACTCCTGTATCAGATCCTGCCAGTGTGTCTGGGTCTATCGCTCATGTGTCAGTCACTAGAGCTGTGGCTGTTTCTCACACTCCTGTATCAGGTCCTGCCACTGTGTCTGGATCTATCGCTCATGTGTCAGTCACTAGAGCTGTGGCTGTTTCTTGCAATCCTGTATCAGGTCCTGCCACTGTGTCTGAAGCTACTGGGTCACACAGTCCACCTGATTCTGTGCTGCGAGGTGCTGTTCCCATCACTCAAATCTCATTGTACTTGATGTCTGGACTCTCCATTGTAACCACCCTTGCAATATTATTCTCCATGGGACTGTCTGTATGACACACGTCCTTGTGCTGCCTCAGATGTACTTGCTCTGTTGTGAATACTGCCCTGTTGCTGTTATGATGCTGCATTGTGCCCTCTCATGTGCTGCCTCAGATGTACCTGCTCTGTACCATGGACTGTTGATGCTCTTTGCCCCTCTCATGTACTGCCTCAGATGTACATGCTCTGTTGTGAACACTGCCCTGTTGCTGTTATGATGCTGCATTGTGCCCTCTCATGTGCTGCCTCAGATGTACCTGCTCTGTACCATGGACTGTTGATGCTCTTTGCCCCTCTCATATGCTGCCTCTGGTGTACATGCTCTGTACCATGGACTGTTGATGCTCTTTGCCCCTCTCATGTGCTGCCTCAGATGTACCTGCTTTGTACCAACGACTGTTGATGCTCTTTGTCCCTCTCATGTGCTGCCTCAGATGTACCTGTTCTATACCATGGAGTGTTGATGCTCTTTGCCCCTCTCATGTGCTGCCTCAGATGTACCAGCTCTGTACCATGGACTGTTGATGCTCTTTGCCCCTCTCATGTGCTGCCTCAGATGTACCTGCTCTGTTCTATCCAGTGGGCATGCTCCTGGCTACTCACAAAGTCAACCTCTATGATGTGCAATAAAGCAAGTTACTCCTGTGTTGTAGTTTATCTGTGTCATTCCTGGTTGTCTCCTTGCACTGTTGATATTTTGCTGCTGTCGTACATGCTGTGTCTACCATTGCCCAGCACTGTTTCCTTTCGTTTGGCAGGGGTGACAGTCATTACAATGTGGCTGTGGACTGCGTAAGGGTGGGGGAGGCCCTCTGAGGCTTATTTTGGGACATTAGTGGGTTCCCATGCACTGCAGGTTAAGTGGATGTTTTTCATATGGTGCATGTGTCACACTCATTATTTGTTGGTACCCTGTAGGTTGTTCAGTTTCGGCCTTGTCTGTCAACATGTCAGGGCTCATCGTGTGTGTGTTACTTGTTGATGTGTGTGCAGCAGGGTTGTTTTTTGTGGTGTGTGATGTATGGCCCCTGTCTGTTAGTGGGATGGGAGTGGGGTTGGCCTGAGGGTGTGCCAGCATGTCTCCTTATGTGTGGTATGCCTTGTGTGTTGGTGTGTGTATGTGAGCCTGTGAGCTGTGTGGCATAGCCATTCCTGCCTGCCTGCCTAGTTGATTGTGGGCATGGTTTCCGTCGTCTGCTCCGCTACGTTGCGTTGTCCGTGGTGTGGCTGTTTGTTTGTGGTTCGTGTGTGTTCTGGGTGAGTGGGGTCAGTTGTGCCCAGGTGGTTTTGCTGGTGGTGCATGTATGTGTGTTCCTGTCCAGACCTGGTGTTCTGTTGTGGGCAGGGGCTTCAACATGTGCGTGGTGTGTGTGTTGCAGCCGCGGTCGGTAGGGGAGTACCTGCCGGGGCGGTGACGTGGGGAGGGGGAGGGGCAGGGTGGGGGTTAGTTATGTATGGATAATGGATGTTTTTTTTTAATTGTTTGCTTCTGTTGCTTCCTCCTTCTTTGCTTGTTTCCATTATTAATTGCCTAGGAATCTGTGCACATAAATGGATAATGGATGTTTGCAGGTAAGTAAACATATATATAAATCAAATGAATTTCGTTGCTTGCACTGCATACCCAAATACAATGCAGTGCCGGCTACGGAAGTCGTTTGATTTATTATATGTTTACTTACCTGCAAACATCCATTATCCATACATTACTAACCCCTACCCTGCCACTCCTCCTCCCCACATCACCGCCCCGGCAGGTACTCTCCTACCGACCGCGGCTGGTGTGTTTGCATACCTGCGTCATCGTCGGCGACTGTCCGTGACTTGCTGGTGGTAGAGTAGCGGGAATGCGTGTAGAGCTGGGTCCATGACGGTGGTCTGACTGTGGTGGGTCTCTCTGCAATGTTTTGCCTCTCAGCTGTGGTGGTTCCGCCTGGTTTCGGGCTGGTGGTTTTTCCGCAGCGATTTGCTCTGTGGTTTCTGCCATCGTGATTTTGAGGACGGTCGAGACATCATTACGTACGGCGGTGTCTCTGGATTGGTTACATCCGCCACGGGATCGGGTGTATTTAAGCGGTGGATCATGGTCTTCTGCGGCGTACAGAAATTTGACAGTGCTTCTCATCCTAATATGGCGGACGGACTATCCACGGCTTGCGGACTGTAAAAGGCATTTTCCGCCTACTCCAGGCCGGCGGTCATCCTTCCTTCCGCCAGCCGGGAGTGTAATCGGCCCCTAAATTTGCAAATGATTATGCAAATTCAGTTTTCTGTCTATACTAACCCAATTGAAATAGGAAAACTACACCCGGACCATGAGAGCAGTAAGGCCACTCAAGAAGAGTAGAAGAGGCAAAGACTAAGAGCCCCCTTATGATGGTAGGCGGAGCTCACCCCTGGCCCAGGGGTGGCGATCCGCTGCCATAAGTCCCTGGTTATCCCCCCATATTAGTATGATGGGCTGCACCACAGTGGACGGAAACACCGTCTGCCCTTTTCCACCACTCGTAATCTCGACCGGGCGGAAAAGGGACACAATATGGTGGCGGTGTCTGCAAGACACTGCCATCCATATTATGATGTGGGATATTTCATGCCTTTCCATGGTGAAGACACGCCATGGAAAGGCATGCAGTATTTGCTATGGGAGCCTATTGCGGGCCCCCATGGGGGTTGTGGGCTGCCCTTGGGGGATACCTATGGTACCCCCCAACTTTGGCATGGATAAGGTGACAGGCACTGCACTGTTCCTGTCATGTTGTGCATGCCAATGCACCACGTCAATTCACAGCATTGTGGCAGGCATTGCTGTGAGCACCACCCGCCACAATGTTGTGAATGCGGCTTGCCACGGTGGCGGTGGCATCCTAATTGACCGTGCGGGACCGCCACACCACAGGTGGCCAGTCCTGGCACGGCTAGGGTGGTGGGCGGACTCCTGTCCGCCCGCCATCCAATTGGGGCCCTAAGTTAGGAATCAGCAGACAGGAAAAGCCAGCTCAAGAATAGGAGAGAGCAAACAAGACCTGGCCTCACGCAGGTAGGAAAGCAGCCACAGACTAACCCAAGCCCTCCCACCAGGAACCTCAATTATACCCTAAACCCAGATGTCTAACCCACATTTGTGTCTGAACAAAAGATTTCTCTACACATGATTGGTTAAGGAAGGGGTGTACTGTCACACTACTCTTGTCATGTCCATAGCACTCAATGTCTTATTATCCATTTATTCTGTATATCTACTACCAACCCAGAAAATACAAATTCGAGCCACTGTCATAATATTATTTTCCTCCATCCTGGTCATGTAGCAAATTCTGTGTCACATTTATCCGCCTGTGCAGTATTTTGAGGAAATGTTCCTCCACTAGATGAAGAAATTGTTTCTTCCTGCTAACTCTTAGCAGGCACACAGGACTCATGAAGGACACTCGTCTTCCACCTTCCCAATCTCGTTCAACATTATTTTCAGAATTTATTTTCATTTTATTAACCCAAAAGTTTCCTGCAGAGCAGAAAACCATGCTTCTACAGAAAACAAACACAGGCGTTATTAATCACTTAAAATGCTTTCCATTACGCACCCACCCAGTGCTGCATTTATTCATGCACAACCCGAGTAATTATTATTTTCCTAGCAAACATTAAGAAAGTGACTAAATATCGAGTACAAAATATCAATAGTTATAATATAGTTAACTAAAATATCGAATTTTTTAAATGTATTAAAAATAATATAAAAGTAATTAAATAATAAACAAAATTAAATAAAACATTGTTAAAATAATATAAAAAAGCTTAAAATGTAAAAATAATATAAGTATTGGATATTTACTTAATACTATTATAAAATGATTATTACTCATAAAATATTAAAATATTATTGAAATATATTCACAAATATATATATATATATAAATAAACCTATTGTATACATATACAAATAAATAATATATAATAATTTAAATAATTAAGGTAATAATTTTAATTTTTACTAATAATTTACACTACATTAAATATAACAAAATAAAAAACATTACATAGCTAAGGGAATAAAATTAGAATTCACACTCCAAGTCCAAAAGTAGAGAATTTGTTGGATAGTGGAAGAGTAAAAATTACTATTCCCACTCCAGTGAGTGCAACAGTAGGGAAAGCATTGGATAACGTAGGGGTAAAAAGTACTGTTCCCACTCCAGTGAGTGCAACAGTAGAGAAAGCGTTGGATAGCGGGAGGGTAAAAAATACTATTCCCACTCCAGTGAGTGCAACAGTAGGGTAAGTGTTGGATAGCGTAGGGGTAAAAATTACCATCCCCACTCCAGTGAGTGCAACAGTAAGGAACGCGTTGGATAGCGTAGGGGTAAAAATTACTATTCCCACTCCAGAGGGTGCAACAGTAGGAAAAGCGTTGGATAGCGTAGGGGTAAAAATTGCGACTCCCACTCCAGAGAGTGCAACAGTAGGGAAAATAATGATTTAATATTTAAATAAGAATGAATACATTATCTTTTTTTCCCCTTTGAATATTTTTATTGTTCAGTTCATAGCGTATAAAACAAATAAAAATCATACATAAATCATTTGATATTCAATGTGCTGTAAGAAAACTAAACAAAACCAATACAGTACAACATAGAATGGCTAAACACTAATCAAAAAATGACTGGACCAAAAACAAGGACATTAATCAGGACACACACTTTCCATATGCTGTATCATAGGCTGCCAAATCTGAATCCTAATTACTTCTTCTTCAATGACTTAATACGATAAAGATTAAATTCTATATGAAATACATTATAAAACTTTGCTCGCCACATTTCATACGAAGGTGCCTCAGGTTTCAGCCACATTGAGGCAATACATAAACGGGCTACTGACATGGCCATAAAAAGGGAAAATCTATATGGATAATACTGCTGGCAAATATTTCCATCCTTACATAGCCCAAGTAGCAGCATCTCTCTAGATATCGTAACCTTAACATTTATTGTATAAGACAAAAATTGTTCAATAGATAAAAAAAGGGCGCTAGCACACTGCAATCATAAAATATATGTACTATGTCAGCAACCGCGGTTTGGCACCTATAGCATTGCCCATCATGAGCATCGCCCCACTTCATCATTTGAGCCAGTGTATAGTACAAATTAAACAAAGTTTTATAAAGTTGAGCCCGTAAGTTGGCAGTCAAGGTAACTTTTCTAGCCATATCGATAGATTCTTGAACAAACAAGCCAGGAATGCCAAGTTTAGCGCCCCATTTCACATCCTGTGCACCGATATCGTCTTGTTGCGTAGCTAGCATAATATTGTACAATGTCCCAATCTTGGCTCGTTTTATCATAGCTTCAAGTAAATCATTAACAACAATAGAAATTGTACTGCGATGCTTAAAAATAAAATCCCGTAACTGCAAATATTTAAAGAATTTATTCTGTGAAATTGCATAGTTGCCCCTTAACTCTGTGAATGAGGCCATAACCATAGCATTAAAAACCTCTCCTACACGACGAGTCCCTTTATCCCGCCATGTCCTCCACTTAGCATCCCAAAATATTAAAGGGAGTAATTCTATGGAATCACAAGGGGTGTAGTAATTAATTCTATTAAGGGAAGTAATCTTACGCACCCATCTCCACCCTTTGAATGCAGCAGATACAATTTTAAATCTGTTTTTTTTATAATACCTCTGCTCAAGAAATCTAAGCAGCACTTGTCGAGATTGGTCCTCTAATGACAATGAATTCATTATCATACCAATAAAAAATTAATTACAATTATTTACCAATCACAAAATATTTAATAGTTAATTAAATATAAATACCAATAAATATTATATATTAAACATTAATGACCTATTAATAATTAATTAACAACCAATTAATTTTCAATACCAAAAATGTAGTAACAAAAATATTTACTAATTAATATTTATTTAACAATAAATTATTTATCAATACACAAAAATAATTTCAATAATTACTTAATTACAATTAAATTACTTCCCACCCTATTCCCGTACACCCACAACCCACTCCAAATAATAAATGAATACAATTAACATAATTATCAATTAAACAATGAATTAAAATTAATTACCAATATATAAAAAATAATTATTAATTAATTAACAATACATTAATTATCAATACATATAAATAAAAATAAATATTTACTTAATTACAATTAAATTACTTCCCACCCTATTCTCATATAAACCCACAACCCACTCCAAATAATAAATTAATACAATTAACATAATTAGCAATTAATCAATTAATGCAAATGAATGACTAATTAATACAAAATAATTACCAATTAATAATTAATTAACAATAAATTAATTATTAATATATATAAATAAAAATAAATATTTACTTAATTACAATTAAATTAATTCCCACCCCTATTCCCCTATAAACCCAAATCCTGGTACAGATCTAAAATGCAAAATTAAAGTTAAAATAATTACTAATTCCTAAAAATTAATATTTAATTTACTATAATTAAATTACTTCCCACCCTATTCCCCTATAAACCCACAACCCACTACGGAATTATATTACTAAAAAATTAAATAACATAAAATTCATTACTTTAAAAAAATTAAACATACATTGCAAAAATAATGTATAATTTTAACACATATACTAGCATACATAACACACAAAAAAATCGATATTATGGAAAACAATATTTCTAAATTCGATATTATGGAAAAATATATTTTATAAATTCGATACTATGGAAATCGATATTTCAAACCTCAAATTTGATATTCTATACAACTATATTTTGGGAATTCGATATTCTGGCCTCTATATTTTTGATTCGATATTCTGGACAGTCGATATTTAAAATTCAATATTTTGGGTGTTTACCCAATGAAATATTCTTGATATCCCCTCCAGACTCTTACTCTTATCAGGGATTGAAGTGCAACATTGTTGTATTTTCATCACATTGCAGACTCCACCCTCTTTAGCCAATAAAACATCAAGAGCAAGTCGATTTTGTAAAACCATGGACCTAATCACAACCATTTCAGTATCAATAATCAGAAAACCACGAGCTGTGGCTCTTGATAAACGATCAACCAGCGTGGAAAATGTTCTAATTTTATGTGAATTTGATATGACTCCGACTGAAGGTATCAATGCTCCAAAAATATATCCCACTATTTCTGAAAAACTAGCTCCTCTCTTATTACGTATTAATCCATTGTTTACTTCATTTATTCTATCGTTCTTATCCAAGTGATACACTTTTGGAAAGACTATGCCCATATAGCATTATCCATATCAATGTGCAGGCAACCTATCGTAGGCATTCTTACCACACACATAATAGATTCCCAGAAAGACAGGATCATTCCCTCCTTCAATTCCCCATCCTCCTGTAATTAGGAAAGTATGATCACACTCACTAGAGCCAATGAAATAATTGTTATATTCAGTTTTTAATCTAAACAAGTAAAGCTTCCCTCTATGGTGCCAGTCCAAGGTCATGTCAGCATATGGCAGTGTATCCTTCTCTGAAAGCCCATGGAGGTACATGAGACTTTTGCTCAGCATCCTTTCTCTTGATATCCTGCTTTCTATCCTATACCATGTTAATGAATTCTATTGCTTCAAGCCGCAATCCACAGGTCAAATTATGTCTATGTACATATACTGTATCTATTGTTTTTGTTGTCTGAAAACATTCTCCCATATATTCTGCATTTTCAGCACTACTCACTCTATTCATGTTCTTTCTAATAGGAATTTCTGAGAACACGATATCCATGTTAGAATAATATTATTGTAAGCTATCCTTTTGATAGAAAAGACTAGTCAAAACACAACAAGAAAATCCAAATGTTAAAGGTAGGTGATGGTAAGCCCCCCCTTCTGAGACAGACAATGAGACAGACAATGGTAACTACATGCACACATAACAATCTCTCGCATCCATTGTGTCCACATATTCATACAACAACTTAGAAAAAATATTTAACAAAAAGTCATTAATTGGTTGATATTGATGGTAAACATTGTCACCTTCCATCTTTTCTATATTAGAATGTGAGATTTCTTTAAGACTTTTAAAATCTACTTTTTCACTCATCACACCATTAGTATTATTTTTACCATTTATTTATGGGCTTGTTACGCGCCGGCATCACACCCGAAGGTGTATCTCCGCGCGGTGCTGTGAGGTGAGCAGGTCGAAGAACTCCTCCTAGAATAGTACAGTCTTTAGGCGTTTCCTGAAAGCTGAGTGACTCTGGCATTCTCTAAGGGAGAGGGGGAGGTTGTTCCATAGACGTGGACCCATGATGGAGAGGGCACGGCCTCCCTGTCTGGTCTTATGATGTCTAGGAACCTGAAGCAACTGTTGGTTGGAGGACCTGAGGATGCGGGATGGACGGTGATAAACAAATTTGTCTGCCAAGTAATGTGGTCCCAGATTGTGTAAACTTTTGTGTATCACACAGCTGATCTTGAATTCTACCCGTTTCCGGATAGGAAGCCAATGAAGGGCCTTAAGGAGGGGGAGGGACGGTGTTCTGGGGGGGGTGTTGGTCACCAGCCGTGCTGCGGTGTTCTGCACCACCTGTAGTTTATTGAGCACTCCCTCATTGGCAGCTAGGAATAAGCCATTACAATAGTCCAGGCGGCTCAAAACGAGGGCCTGGACCAGGGTCTTCCGGGTATCGTCGGGTAGAAGGGGGAACACCTTCCGAAGGAGGCCGATAATGTGGAAGCAGGACCCTGCAGTGGTGCTGGCATGGTGAAAAAGGGTGAGGTCCTGGTCTAGACGAACCCCCAGGTTCTTTACTACCTGTTTGGGGAGCGGGGCCTGTCCCAAGCTTGAAGGCCACCAATCTGGGGTCCAGAGGATTCTCGCCTCCCCGAATAACATGACCTCAGACTTTCCCACGTTGCACTGTAAAAAGTTCTTGGCCATCCAGCTGGCGATTGCAGTCATGCCGTTGGAGAAAGCTTGTCTAATCTCTGGAGTAAAGGTCTTAAAAGTAAACAGCAGCTGCGTGTCGTCAGCGTAGGAGATAGGCATAAACCCAAAGGACCTTGTCATGTTGGCCAGAGAGGAGACATATACGTTAAACAACGTAGGGCTAAGACATGAGCCCTGCGGGACTCCTCTGATGATGTTAGCCGAGGTGGAACTAAAGGAGCCCATGTTCACCTTCTGAGTCCGCTCTGAGAGAAAGCTGGTAAACCATGCCAGGGCAGATTTGAGCACATTAAGACAAGCGCAATAACAATAAGTAAGTAGGTAAGTAATTTTTTTATTGTGCAGTTAATTAAAACCATTACAAAAATTGACCATCTCTTGTAAGCAATAAAACCTCAGATTAAAAAGGCTGATAGCCACAGTTAAAAACACATGTTAAGATTGCGGAACATTTCCACTCCCCCAGCCTAGATAACCCATAATCTTGTTTCTTTATTTTTGTTAATAGAGATTAGCAGCAGTTCATGAGACAGAGTTACCTCCCTTGTCAGAGTCTTGGCTACAGAGTGGTGACATGCTGGAAGATGCAAATTTAAAGTGCTTAGTGCCGCCTCAACATCTGTTGATTTGTGCAAAAAAGTATCATATAGTTAGCCTATTCATGCTTTCCTTTGAGGCTTACATGTGCAAAATTCTTGAATTTATGTGCTTAAGACGCTGCTACGGATGTATGTGCTGTATTAACTGAAGATCAGCTGCAATTTTTACCAGGCAGCAGCTTAGTTGAGTGTCTTTGCCAGAGAAGCTTGCAAGCACCGCTTGTCTGCACGACAGTATTTGATTTTTGTTGAAAATAGGTCTAAGTAATAACCTGCGCTCCCGCATCAGCTCACGGCAAATGGTTATGATATGGACGATGTCTTCCTCTCCTTCCCCGGAAAAAAGACGGCATATTGCTGGCTTTGGAGGGCGCAGCCAAGGGGGCAGATGGTATGCATGGTAATAAACCTAACCCAAATTTCAGAAACATCTCTTTGGTGGTTTTGGAGAAGTTAGAAAGCTTGAGGAGCCACTTTACTGTTGGATTGTATAGTGAGCCAGCCATGTGAGCGTTCTGCCAAGGCTGCTTTGTCTTGTAAGATAGACTCTTTTTTAACAATATTATTTTGCGATTTTTTTGAAGCTTGCCATGGTCCCCGATGTTGCCCAGAGTTTCCGTAACCCCAGCTGGTCCAGTGCAGTGTCCAAGAAATATCTAGCCAAGTAAGTTTCTGCAGTTTCTACTTTTCTCCAAAAGTAGAAGTTTAGCGTTTCTGGCTGCCCTTCGTTGATCTAGAACCAGGTTTTAACAAAAGCTCCTTTTCTGGCTAGCTGCTGTCTTTGTATCCCGAATTCAAGCCTCATTTGCGCCGGAGATGTATATCCAGGCAGCCCGTATATTATTCTCAGCACTCTTGCAATTGTGCCATTCAATGTTTCCGCGTCCCTCCCTCTCATGGCTTCACTTCCATAGGTGATTGATGGAATAAGTTTCTCCTGTTTCACATTGGTCAGAGGGAGAAAGCTTGGACCAGCGGTTATATTTTCCAGGTTTCTTAATGCTACCGCTGTTGTTAATCCCCTCTGTTTTATTGCCTCAAATTGTGCTTTGTAATTGCCTTTGCTGTTGATCATGACCCCCAGATAATTGTAGCTTTGTACGACTTCAAGCTTGACTTTTGCCAGGTGCCAGTTGTATTTTATTTTTGTTTTCCGGTGGTTTACACACATGACTTTTGTTTTGTCTTGGTTAATGCCTAGTTTGTTGGTATCGTAATATTGAGATGTAATGTAGCAGGCGTTGTAATCCTATGGGTGTCTGACTGATGAGTACTAAGTCGTCAGCGTATAGGAGGTTGGATAGCTGGCGACCTCCTAGCTTCGGGGCATGCGCGTTGCTTCCATTGAGTTGGACTGAAAGCTCGCCATAAATAGATTGAATTGTGTCAGGGCTAATACACACCCTTGTTTTAAACATTTGTTCGTGGAACATCAGGGGCCTAACCAAAGAGAAAATGTGCCGCACAATCAAGGACCTCCAGGAGCTAAACGACATCTTTGCGATTCAAGAGACTTGGGCCTTAGAAAATACCATCTGGGAAGATTTCACTACAGTCGAATCCTTTGCTATTCCCTCTGCAGTAGGTGGCCACGCATCCGGGGGCGTGTTGATCGCCGTAAAGAACACACTGGACGCAAAATTAGTTCCACTCTACAACGGGAAGGGCGATTATATCTTTCTCAGTATTGAGATCAAGAGCCACGATAAGGGGAAAATAAGGCAAAAAATCATCCTCGGCTGCGTTTATCTTCATCCTGTAAAAATCCGCCGAGAGGCAACTTTAAATACTTTGATTCCTATAATAGAGGACCTGGAAGCTCTATTTCCAAATGATTTGCGGCTGATAATGGGAGACTTCAACTACAACCTAATGGACCTGGACCCAACCCAAGCCTTCCAAATAGCTCCAGGAAATGAAGAGTGGGCAATTCCGGAGATAAAGTCTCAATACCAATGGAAGGAAGTTAGCGGAATGAAGCTTGCAACAAAATTAAACCAATCTGGTCTGCGTGCTCTTAATGCAAGGTTTCCCACTGACAATCCTGCTGCGTATACTCATATACCCCCTTTCCGCATGGCTACTCTAGATTACATCTGGATATCTCTTCTCGCCTTCCATTTGGTGCGCCACTTCTCGGTAATGCCTTCTATAGACAGCGACCATGCCATCCTAGAATGTAACATCGCCCTCTGGCCTCAACATCGCCCAACAATTCCCCTGATTGGACGGGAATCAAATCTTCAGAAGGTAAAAAAACTGAGATGGTCCGAGGAGAATTGTGAAGTCCTTGAAGCAGAGATTGATAATCTTCTTTTTGAACACTGTCATGATGGGGCTGACTATTCGGCAGGTCTCTCCTGGGAAACAAGACTGAGTAAATTCAGAGATCAGTTGGCATTAAAAATATAACAAGTAGCCCTCTGCAGGTGCTACCGGCCTCGTCTAAATTGCTGGAGCAAAAAGAAGCTGTAATTCTCTCAAAGAGTAAACTAAATAAGTTGCAACGAGCCCATACGTACAGCGAAAGCCAATACAAATCCCTGAGGAGCGATATATCAGCGGCTAGAAAAGTCTACAGGAAGGCCAGATTCGTCTTATTAAGACAGGAAGAAGAGCTTCACTGGGCGGCAGCATTCGAGATAATTAAAACCAAGGACCAAAGGAAATTTTGGAACTGGGTGAATGAGGCATCCAAAGCTGCCAAACCTCCGACTGCAACTAATATCTCCCCCGCTGATTGGGAGAAGTATGTCAAAGAGCTGTATACAACATCGGGCGTCCCAATTGGCAGTAGGGGCTTCAACTAACACCAGATCAGCAAGTCGAGGAGGAAGACATGTCCTGTCCTATCAAGATAGCCACAGAAGAAATAGCTGCGGTAATAAGGAAAATGCGCTTTGGTGGTGCTCCAGGCCCCAATGGAATTCCAACTCAGGTATTTAAAGCAGCTGCACAAAAATGGGCTTTGCTGCTGACTCCGCTATTTGAAGATGCAATACTGGGACGCACCATCCCACATACGTGGCAAGGATCGCTTTTAGTACCTTTCCATAAAAAAGGTTCGCGCTCCGATCCCGATAACTATCGGATGATAGCTCTACTCGATGTGGACGGGAAAGCCTACGCAAGCATATTGTTGAAAGAACTTACAAAATGGGTGGAATCGAAAAATCTAATCCCCTTCACCCAAACTGGCTTCCGAAAAGGCTGCCACGTCGAAGACAATCTGATTTCGATAGTCCACCTGATGGAGACTACCATAGCTGCAAAAGGCAAATCCCTGTACATGGGATTTATTGATTTCCGCAAAGCATTCGACAGTGTTAGCCATCCCAAACTATGGGAAAAACTGTCAAAATGGGGAATCCCGCGGGCTCTACTAAATGCGCTAATAGCCCTTCATACGGACACATGGGTTAAGGTCAGAGTAACATCAAAATGGACCACCTCTAATAAAATTTATACAAATAGAGGCCTTAAATAAGGGTGTACACTCGCACCATTACTTTTCAATTTGTACCTCGCTGACCTACCCGAATGGTTAACTGGACCAAGAGCCTTCCCCCCTGGAATCGGCCAAAACAAAATCCAAATTCTGCAATATGCGGATGATACAATTCTATTAGACCAAACTCAGGTGGGCCTCCAACGGCTGTTCAACTCTCTTGCCCAGTATTGTAAAAACAATATGCTCGAGATAAATGTAGGTAAAACCAAGGCGATGGCAGTCTCACCTACGAACAAAAAAAACCTCCTGTGGTTCATAGAGGGGAAACAACTGGACACTGTGCCTACATATAAATATCTAGGTGTCTGGATTGACCACAAAGGTAGATGCTCGGTGCATACAACTGAGATGCTGACAGTGGCTCGCCGTCTTGAGGAGGTCTTTATGAGAACAAAGAACGCTTTACACTCCCAGGATTTTGTTCCATTAATAAAATTGATAAATGCAAAACTTTTGCCCACAATTGCCTTTGGAGCAATCATCTTCAAGGACAAACTGAACAACTGGCTCGATAGAGCGCAATCCTCATGCTATCGCCGGGTCTTTCGACTTCCAAATTCGACTTCCCATGCCCAAATATGGAAAGAATTCTTTCTATCTTCCATGCGTTGGATTATGGCTGCAAGATTCGTTACATATTGCTTAAAAGCGAAGCAAGCAAATTCTCATACGCTAAAGAACTGTATATGGCTGGTCCTCAACAACCCCGCTACATCATGGAACAAATATCTAATGTTCTGCCTCAAATTGCTTGAAGCGGAGGATATATGGCTTTCCTCTCTGCCCAACGAAACGAAAGGTAATCTCCTAATCAAGCAAGCAAAAATCCTTTCAAACCAATCGGACACACAACTGGTACGTAAGCTTTCTCACGGTACCTGGGCCGCCAAATTATATGCTCCGAAAACCCTCCCATCCTACCTTTCATCAGCAATGCAACCGCATATTAAACATCAGCTAATGAGATTTCGATTTGGCCTAATCCCGTTGAAAGCATACAAGTTTGGGCAAGGATATAAGACAGGAGCCTCCTCCCAATGCCGGTTTTGTAAACAAGGAGAGGAAAACCTAATTCACATTTTGTGCATCTGCCATCAACTGCGGCCACAAAGAACATTCTGGCTGAAACCAATATGGCTCCTTCTAGGCATTAGGACCTGCCAAGAAGCACTTGAGGAATGTATGAGGGGGGATTCGCCTCAAATGGCGACCCGCTTTGTCAAATTCATAACTGAAATTAATTCCATGACTTTTCCCTCTGTGCAAGCCTGAATTTAATTTCCTCCAAGTAACTGATTTTTGACGTTCCTTGTCTTTTTACTTTTCTTTACCACCCATTTACTGTTTGAGCTTTTAACAGTCCTGAGTGTTTTTACAACCGTCCTTGTATATTCTTGCATATTGCAATGATTTTAAATAATTGTGCAATAAAATCATTTGACTTGTTTTAATCCTGAAGTTGTGTTCATCTTTTTCAATAGATGGTCTCCTGCCCCCAACTTTACTTGTACCCAGGTGTTACTATGCAGAAGGATTAGTTGTCTCAGGAGTAATGCTGGGATACCTAACATTTTTAGTTTTTGCCACAGAATATTTCTGTTTATGTGATCAAATGCTGAACTGACGATGAAGCAGATGTTCAGAGGCTGTTTGATTAAGAGTGCTGCGTCTATCATTAATGAGAGGGCAGAGATGTTAGTGGCAGTGCCCATGTCTCTACAGAAACCAGTTTGATTGTAGGGTATTGCTTTAATTTCTGAGGCCCTTGTTGTTAATTCTTGAAGGAGTACCCCGGCATAAAATATGGCTTCATTGTCCAGAAGAGCTACCAACCGATAGCTCTATGGGTCTCTCCTGTTGCCTTTTTTATGAATGGGAGAGATTATTGAGCCCCTCCACGATGTTGGTAATATTGATGTCTGCAGGATTCTATCAAAGATCGGTTATAGAACTGTAGCCCAAAATTCAAGGTCTTGCTTGAATAATATAGGTGGAATCCCGTTTGGGCAAGGAGCTCCTTCACGTCTACCTTTCAAGATTCTTTTGTGAACTTGAGTGTTTGTAATTGTGAAGTTCTGTCCATGTTCTGCATTAAGGTTTGGGTGGAGCGGTTGAATTTCCATACTAGGCACAGGGTTATTTAAGCCAATTTGGGGAGTCTGTTCTTTGTTAAAGTGAGGTTTGAGGTAAGTTATTCATGCTTCTTCTGTGACATTGGAGCTGATGCACTGACCTTGCGGGTTAGATAGGGCATTAGTCTTCTTCCAAAATTGGGCGCTGTTGTTATTTTTGATATCGTACAGGAGTCTAGCCCAAAGGGATTCTTTGGCTTCCTTTTTGTTTTGCTGAATAAGTTTTTTGCGAGAAGCTTTTAGCTGCCTCAGCTTTTGTAATGCTATCTGGTCTTTCTTCAGCCTCCGCAATGTGAGGTTTATCCGTGCTTTTAGCTGTTTGGCGTTATTCCATCGGTTGGAGCCTGGCCGTTGGTTTCGATGACACTTTATTCTCCTGTTTCGGGGGAGACCGTATATCTCCATAGCTGTTACATAGGGTGTTTGTGAATGCCTCCCAGCCTCCAATTATGTCGGGGTTGGCTGCTTTCCCTTCTTCCCAGAGTTGTTTTGCTAAAGAGAGGAGTCCTTCAGGATCATTGTTACTACATTTTACTCTTCTCCCATTGTTGGTATGTTCTGAGCAGAATGTATTTGTTGGAGGCAAATTGTATGATAATGGCACTTCTACCGTGATTTCCAGGGGTAAGTGGTCGCTGAAATCCACGCTCCCAATGCAATCGTTTTTTACTTTTGTGAACATGCAGCGAGAGCAAAATGTGTAATCAATTGTGGACCTTGTTACTGCGTTGTTGAATGTTGCTGTTTATGTGCGATCTCCAGGGAATCTGCCATTTAATGCACGTGAGCCCAATTGCTCTAAGAACGACAATAGATTTTTCGAGATGTTTGTGAGTCTTCCGTCTGTCTTAATGTCTTGGGGCATTTCCTTCCAAGCAAATGGATCCTCCTCTGAGTGGGTGTCATCGACTCATCTCCTCAGCATGTTTAGATTGAAGTCCACTGTGATTATCCAGTTATTTGTTTTCTCTTCTGTTATTATTTTCACCAGCTCCTCCCTTAGTTGTTGACTCCCTTTGTTTTTATCACGTGGGTGCAGATAGAGGTTTACAAGTATTATATGTTCTTTGCTTGTCTTCCCCTGTAGGGTAATTCGAGTTACTTGCATTTTATTGGGTGGCGCTAGGTTATATGGTAAGGGTTCTGTTGTGTAAATGCTGCTTATGGTGCTGTATGTAATTAGACCACACTTGTTATTGCCGAATTTAGCATTTCTAGTTGCAAGTAGAAAGAGCATGTTAAAGCGGTGCAATGCCGATGGCAATTCACTCATGTATCTTGGAGCAAAATTATATCAAATTTCGGCAGATAAGATAGCAGTTCCGGGTCCGAGGTCTTGTCTCCCAGCCCTTTGATATTCCAGGAACAGATTTTCAGTAAGTTCTTGTGTGGATATGCATTGTGCTTAGAATGTCACAGTCTTTCAGTTTTGATGTTTATTGTTCTGGAAACCCTGCTCCACTCCGTTCTGCTTCTGTCCGCATGTGCCCTAAGTGCATTGTGTACTCCATTTCCCCTGTACTCTGTGCTGTTGCTGCGCGCCCCTCACAGTACTGAGAATAATCGTGGGCTTGATTGTACAGAGCCAGGGTTTTCTTCTTGGCACTTTTATTTGGCCAGAAGGGGGTCAGGGTACCTTGGTTTTGCAAGTGGCTGAAGTTTAATGCCCCATTCGTTGAACCTGTTTTGTTCCTTTAGGACTCTCTCGGCTAGGTCTAGTGTAGCCCAGACTGTTTTCGTTAACTCTGATCCTGGATGACCAGGTTATTCTTTAAACCCAACTGACTCCACGTCAGTTGTTTTTATGTTCTTTAAGGTATTGATGGACCTCAGTAACCGCAAGATGTTGCCCCTGTTTAGTATATCAACCCGTACCTTTGATATGTACTCTGGGAAAAACATGATTGCTGTTGTAGCGCCTGAGTGCCTTATTTGTTGGTCCAGGATATTTTCTGTCACTGTTGAGACCTCTGTTAGCAGTGATGGCCCCAGTGTTGATATAGTCAGGCCGAGTGGCTGGCTGTTGCTTACTGAAACTTTCTCCATACTTGGCGCTGATGATTTAATTGTCTCCCCCTCTGTGCCAGTGCTGCTCTGTGGGGCTGTTTTTTCCCGATGATGTAGCTGAGCTTTGTGTTGCTTTATTGAGGGCCTAGGCTTTTGTTATTGCTATCAGCGGTTCCCCTGTCGAGCTCCCACTGTTGTTTTCTGGTGTCTGCTCCAGTCCATCAATAGTTAATTCATTGGCAGTTGTTCACACAGTGATTCCTAGTGCTATTTCCTGGATTGGACTCTTTTTCTCTTCTCGACCCGGTACCGTATCTTCTTCTACCCTGCAAGAACAGACTAGTTGATCATCCATTAGTTCATCCCGGGGACTGTAAGTTCCATCCTTGCTATGTGGCAATGCCTGCGTGGGTTTTTGGTTTCACCCCTTCCTCCTTTGTTTTCTCCGCTGTTTGGAGGATAATTGTGCACCTTCAGTCAGTACCTGTTTTTCCAGGGAATTGCTGGACTGAGTGGTATTACTTGTCAGGCCTGCTGTTGCACCTTCGGTTAGTGCACTGTTGTTTAGCCTGATATGGGTAAGTCCCCGTCCTTGCAAGGCTGCCTGTCGTCTGATATCTGGGCCACACTTGTAGCTTGCTTAGCCTGTGCCTTGGGTATTTGGACTTTACTTTCCTTAGTCATTTGTTGGTCACTGATGCTGGTCTGGGCCACGCCTGGCATTGGTTGGGCTGGCACTGCTTTCCTTATGTCGGCAAGGAGGTTGTGCAGCTAGCCCGGGCGAATTTTTCTCTCTGACTGTGCCCTCTTGATCAAATTGTTAAGGTCTGCCAGCTTGTTGTCTATGCCAGCAACAAAAATGGAGAGTGAGTTAACCCGTTCCATGCTGGTGACAGAACCACTCTGTCACAAGCCTCGTACGCGCCGTGCTGGTGACGGAGCGGTTCCGTCACGGCCCACCCGGCACGCCTGCGCGGCAGCATTTTTCACGCCTCCGCAGCACGCTCTATTGAGCGGGCGGGGCTGTGAAGGAAGTGCTCCGTCACAAGCACAGCGCGCCCGAGGCTCGTGACAGAGCGGTTCCGTCACGAGCATGGGAGCAACACGCATCCCCCCTCCTCCCTAGCGCTGCGGCGGAATCACCGCCGCAGCCAAGGGGTTAAGGACTGACAACTGGAGGTCCATCTTACCCGATTGATACTACAATAATAATAAGTGTTAACCACACCAGCATTAGTAATAAAATACTAAATAAGCAAGCATTAATACATCTATGTTTAAAACTATGATTTCGATATCCAGTCTCTGCTGTATCTGCTATCTCTAGAAAAATGTGTATCAATTTGAAAAAACTATCTAATTAGAAAAACTATAAAACTATCTAAGTAGTGTATCCAATCACTTCTATCTATGTAGTGTATCCAAACACTTGAAGCCTTCTTTTTTCACCCCCTCTTTTTTTTATATATCTTCACAGCCTTTAATTCATTTTTTTTTTCTTCTTCAGTTCTGGGCACTTCTCCGAATGAATCAATTGTCTGCACTTTAATTTACACAGTTCTTTTAAGGTGGTTCAAACCATTTGCTTCACTCTGCTTTGTACCAGCATTTTCTTCGCTCTGATCTGTGTGGTCAATTTCTTTTAATACCACCTAGGTCTATTCTGGAGCTCTGCATTTCTTGTTCGGAACTCTTACTCTCTTTGTTTTCCAAACTGATTCTTCTTCTGGCTCACTTTGCTCTGTTTGACTTAATACTTCAGTTATTGTGTCTGGTGTTTTCTTTTTCAGGGTGTATTTCAGTCTTTTCACTCCTTTTGGCCACACATCACCTATTCTTGCTTTCTTAACTTGCACAATTTCTTCTGCTTCAGTGTCAAGTTTGCAAGTTCATTTACTAAATTTTTTTCTTTGTTGCACTTGCTCTTGATTTTCGTTTAACACTTATCCATCAACAATTTCAAGAGCAGTCTTATGAGACTCAGTAGCTGGTGCCCACTTTATTCAACCTTTTCTTTGTTCAACCACGTGTTCAACACCTTCAGAATCTGTAGCTTCAGACTATTGTTTCACGTTCTATAGCTTCTGCCTCTTCTCGACTCTCAGCCAGTCGCTGCTCTTCTTCTTGTCTTTCAATTGGACTTGGGACTCTCATGGTATGACTTGTGTATATCCACTTTGGTCAAGCCTCCACACTTCTCTGCTGTCTTTGTCACCAGTATTACCTGGTATGGGCAATGCCATATAGGTTCCAGAAACGTCTTTTTCACAGTCTTCTTCAACAGGATCCACTCTCCTGGACATAAATCATGTACTTGCTCTTGCTGTGTTGTGGTTGCAATTTCTCCAACCTGATTAGGCACAGAACGCATCACATCAGCCAATCCTTTTGCAGTATTCAAGCACTAAATTATCAGTTATATTCATCAGTTGATTTGCTGGTACAATTGGCTGTCTCATTGCTCGTCCCATTATAACTTCATGAGGTGATAATTCTGTCTTTTTTATCAGGAAAGCTTCCTAGACTCATCAATACTATGGGTAAAGCATCTGGCCATTTCAGTGCTGTGGATGCATACACCTTTGACAGTCTGGATTTAAAAGTGCCATTAATTTGCTCGACCACACATGAGGCTTTAGGTCGATGGGAACAATACAGCTTTTGCTCAATATGTAATGTCACACAAATCGTCTGAATCGTCTTTTTAAAATGCGTACCACTATCCGTTTCTAAAGAGACTGGAAATCCAAATCTTCGAATGATCTTTCTCAAAGTCAATTTAGCAACTCTTAAACTATCATTCCTCCTTGTTGGATAAGCTTCTACTTAACGAGAAAACAGACAAAAAACAACCAGCACATATTTCAGTCCATTACAAGGCGGTAGCTCAGTGAAGTCAGCTTGTAACCTAGTAAAAGTTCCTGCTGCTTTTCCAATCGCCCTCAACTAACAGCTTTTCTACCTGTATTTAGCTGCTGGCAAAGAGTGTAACAGTAGGGATGTGTAGTGACATCTCTGACAAAGACTCTCTGCAATAACCCTGAACTTAGGATTGTACGATGACGGTTTGAAAAGTCTAATCATGCCATCTCTTTTTTTTTAAACAAACTTTATTAGGTTTATAAATTAAGACATTGCCAACTTGTCAAAACCTGGGTCTAGCATTCCACCTCCTGGTATGCTTTACAATCATATCATTCGAGGTTCTTTAACACAGACCTATGATACTTTTCAATACAATATCACAGAATAATTGACTGGACAATCAAAGAAAGTCTTCGATGTCTCTGAAGAAAAATATAGACATGGGTCAAGGGGAATATACTCTTGTATTTAGTAGTGCCCTTAAATATCTCTGCATCACTAGTCCTAACAAGTCTAAACTAATACACTCCCAAACTTCCCTCCCCCACCCTCCCCCCAGGCATGTCGCTTCCAGTGTTAGGCTGTACTATCAATAAACATCAGCTTTACTTATTTGGTGGTCTCCATTAGTCAAATAATGCGGGCATGTACAGGCTGCCATTCCAGGATCGCTTATCGTGTATGTATCTAATATGGTCTTAGATTACTGCTATATGCTGTTAAGGGTCTACTCTGTTTTCGGTACTCTCAGATCGGTGTTGTCCTCACTATCAGTCTCCGGGTCATTCATTAATCCTACCAAATGCTCCCATGCCCTAGCCGCCTCCAGAGCCCTCTCACTCCTCGTTCTCTTTGCTAACTGTAATCGAACTATCCCATCGCATTCTGCCCATTTGATGAACTCCCTCTCGCTTTCCAATGCACCGTGATTTCCCTCTTGGCCAACACTGGCCACATCTGTATAAACTTGCTGGTGACCTTAGTTTTAGCTGTGTCGGGGAACCAATGCAGTGTACACGTCCCCAGTGCCAGATCCAGCTCTCTTTCCATCACAGCCTTCGACAGTGCAACTACCTCATTCCAATAACTATTAGTGGGCACCCCCAAATCATGTGAGGAAAGTCCGCCCCCTCGCATCAACACCTTGGGAATTCATCTGTGTCTGTATTGAAATATGTTTTGTTTTTTTACGGCGAGGTCATTTGTACTACACAACCTACTCCGCTTTTGCCCGGGGAGTGTTGGTTTGGGTATGAGCGGGGGTACCTTTCCAATGCAGGGAAAAGCTTATTGATCCGGAGGGTAGGATTGTAGTGGTGCTTTTGAAACTTGACAGGTGTGATATTGCTCTGGGGAGCATTTATGCTCCCAATACAGAGCAACCAGCATTTTTTGCACAGCTTTCCACCAAGCTGGCACCCTATCTTACTGGCTCGGTATTACTGGGAGGGGATTTTAATTGTATAACTGATATGATTTTAGATCGCTCCCACACCGCGCTACTTAATGCCTCTACTCATAAGATTGCAGAGGCCAGATGTAATTGGCAGGTCCGATGGGGCTTGGTAGATACCTGGAGGGCCCAACATCCAGATGACCGGAATTATTCCTATTTCTCGGCGTTGCACTACCTTCACGTGCGTCTGGACGCATAGTTATGCACTCCGGATGAACATGCTGGCATGCAGGGTAGTGAATATCTTGCCAGAATGCTGTTGGATCATAACCCTGTATTGCTCTGGATGCACTGGTCGCAAACCTTTGTCAGCAAAATCTCAACAGAATGTGGCACATACAATTTCACCTGATGTCCCCTTACAATTGATTCACTCTACTCTAGACTCAAACAAGTAGTAGCCGGTGCTTTCAAACAACTTGGCAACGCTGCATCCTCTTAGTCCAAAGTAGCAGAGAAGTATGCCACTGGACGACGGGCCATTCCATGTGTCTGCGTCAAGACTGAAAGTGCACGTCCATCCTTCTCACAACAGAATAATGCAAAATCTTAACAATAATCAGGCATTCCCAGTGCAGGTGCTCGACAAAGACTATCTCGCAACTCAACAAAAGCCTTCATGCTTTCCTTATCCAATTCAATCGGATCGACTACATCTTTGTGAGTCAATCTCTGTAATGGCTTGGCTATCAATGGAAAACAAACTGATCCACTGTCTACAGTATCCAACCATGCCCAGAAACATTTGAACTTCTTTCTGTGTTCAGGGAGGACCCATTTGTAAGATCACAGCAATTCGATCTTGTAATACTTTCCTGACTCCTTTCTCAATTTTGTGTCCCAAATATTGAACTTCTTTTTGACAAAAATGCAATTTTGCTGTTGACACTTTATGCCCACCTACTACGAAATGGTTCAGTAAAGGCATTTGTATCGCCCACACATGCTTCTCATGTCTTTGATGCCACCAATGGGTCATCGATCTATTGCACCAATACTGAGCCTTCTGGCATAACCATTGACTCCAGACACTTTTTCAGAATCTGATTGAAAATTGAAGGACACTCAGTATACCATTGAGGAACTCTGCGCCATGCCAAAACACGGTCTCCGATCCGGAAAGCAAAAAGATATAGTCTATCCTGATGGAAGGGTATCGAGAAAAGTGTTTGGCACACATCAATCACTGTGAATCATTCCACGTCACAGGGAATTTGATAAAGAATGACTGCTGGGTTTGGCACTATCGGACAACACAGTACTACAATCTTATTAATTTTCCTCAAATCTTGCACTCTATGGGCCCGATTCTCAGAACTAACTTAAGACAAAATCCTAAACTTACTACTTTTGGTATTCACATAAGTTAGGATTTTGTCTTAAGTTTGTCTTAAGACAGACTTAAGACAGACTTAAGACAAAATCCTAACTTAAGTCTGTCTTAAGACAAACTTAAGACAAAATCCTAACTTCTGTGAATACCAAAAGTAGTAAGTTTAGGATTTTGTCTTAAGTTAATTCTGTGAATCGGGCCCAAAATTTGCAGCTCAGTTTCTTAATTCCCATAATAGGTGAATTACAAGGACTCCCTAGTATCTCTCTCAGAACCCCCTGTTCAAATATTTGCTCCATTACAGGAGTAACTCCTGCAATGGTCTCAGGACTCATTTTATACTATGGTGTTTTTGGAAATTCTGCACCCTGTTTGACCAAAATTTGAATAGGATCAACACCCTTCATTAATCCAATGTCTTTCCCTGTAAAATCCCACACATCAGTCATCACAGTATCGCTCAATTCGACAGGCAAATCCTTTGCTGTAAATAAAGGATACAAATCATTCACTTCTGTCCCTTACGTTACTAACATCACTTTGAAAGCAACGTCCTTCTGCAATTCATTTTACACAGCAAGTCCCCACCTAAAACGTTTACCGAACTTGTATCGCTCACCACAAACTGATGGAAATCTCCTAACTCTCCAATATGAACCTCCATTGGTTTGGTCACAGAATTTCAAATATACTTATTTGAAACTCCTACAAATTGGATAGTTTCTCCCAAGAGGGGTAGGTTTGGAATTTCTGCTGCTCTCACAGTAGAACAGCTAGCACCAGTGTCCACAAGGAATTTAATATCATTATCTTCCACTTTCCCATCCACAAAAGGACCTGATTAATCTACCACTAGAGATGCGCCAAGCACGCACTCTTTCTCCCCCCTCAGGCACTGTCATTGAGATGAATCTGAATCAGTCTCAAGACATTGCAACCAATTCTGAGAAACCATCTGTGCATTTTGATTCTTACCATCTTGTTCACCGCGTGAAACCCAGCATTCACGCGGTATCTCTGTACCTGAGCATTCACATTATTTAGCATAGGAGCTTGAGGCACTTGTACCTGTTGTACCTTGCTGTGCCTGCGGTATAACTATCTGTTGCTATTGCAGCTGCTGTTGATTCACAACCACCTCATTCTGCATCTGAGGATTACAAGTTTGAACTATTCCATTATTTCCTAACAAGAACTCGTTCTTCCAATGTCCTAACCTTCCGCACGCATGACAAGGACATTTTTTTTCATCTCTTCTTTATTACCTTTACCTCTACCTTTTCCTGGTAATTGCACTTGGACACCACCATTCGGTACGACATTCATACTAGGTACCTAACCATTTGATAATTTTGATTCTGCCCTTTCATCTAAAAACCTGTTTGAGAAAAATCAACAAAATTCCCATTCTTCTGCTGTGCTGCTTTCACCTGTGTCCACATCATTTTCTCTTTCAATTTCTTACGCCTAGATTCAATATCATCACTGCAATGCTTTGCGTACGTCAGTATTTCATCTACTGTCTTGTTTTGCCAGCAAATCAAATGCTGCTCAATCATATAATCATATTACTAATTTCAGGTTTCAATACAAACACAAACTTATACACAAAGGGCCAAATGTATCAAAAAAGAGTTTTGCGATTCTCAAATTGCGATCTTGCGAATCCTGCATATTCCTTATTTGCGAATCGCAAATTGAGATTCAAAATGAAGGAATACCTTCCCATTCATTCCTATTGGCTAGGAGGCTCATAGGAATGAATGGGAAGACATTCCCAATTTGAGATTACCAATTAGAGAATCCCAAATTGAGAATGCAATTTCAAGGTTGTGAGGGGGCCAAAATTTCACCCTGTTTCACCCCTGATATATGCATGGGTTCACATTCTGCGCACATACATGCCCTAAGGGCAGGTATGTGCGACATATGGCACTTTAAAAAAATCTAAAATTGCTTGATTGGCAATTCCTTAAGGCCAAATAACAAATTTCTGGTGCTTCCAGAATTGCATTTAAGGAATCACAATTCCTTAATTGCATTCACAAAATAGAGAATCGCAAATTTTGCAATTCTCTATTTTGCAATGGCCTTTTGGAATAATACATCTGAAAAGGCGTTTTCCAATTTGCAAATGGCAAAAAGGCTTGATACATATGGCCCAAAATGTCCAACATCTTTGTCAGTTCTCCTTTCAAAACCACTATACTGTTTGAACACCTGTAAAAGTCTTACATAGTAAGCATATACTGTTTCTTTTGACTCTTGTGTCGTCCTGGATGAGGAACAGGCGTCTTAAACTGAACTCAGACAAGACGGAAGTCCTCATCCTGGGATCATCACCCTCTGCCTGGGACGACTCCTGGTGGCCCCCGGCCCTGGGCACCGCCCCCAAACCAACAGACCAGGCACGCAACCTGGGCTTCATCCTGGACTCCTCCCTCTCAATGACCAGACAAGTCAACGCCGTTTCTTCCTCGTGCTTCAACACCCTGCGCATGCTCCACAAGATCTTCAGATGGATCCCCACTGAAACCAGGAAGACCGTCACCCAGGCACTCGTCACCAGCCGACTGGACTACGGGAACGCCCTCTACGCCGGAACCACAGTCAAACTCCAGAGAAGACTCCAACGCATCCAGAACGCCTCCGCACGACTCATCCTGGACACCCCCGACACAGCCACATCACCGGACACCTGAGAGAACTGCACTGGCTCCCCGTCAGCAAGAGAATCACGTTCAGACTCCTCACCCACGCACACAAGGCTCTACACGACCTGGGCCCCAAGTACCTCAACGATCGCATGACCTTCTACACGCCCACGCGCCAGCTACGATCTACCAGCCACGCACTCGCCACCGTACCACTCATCCGCAGAGCCACCGCCGGAGGAAGATCCTTCTCCTACCTGGCAGCCAAGACCTGGAACTCCCTCCCCATTCCCCTTCGACGTACCCAAGACCATCTCTCCTTCAGGAAGCAACTCAAGACCTGGCTGTTCGAGCAGTTACATACCCCTCTCCCCCAGCGCCTTGAGACCCTCCCGGGTGAGTAGCTCGCTATATAAATGCCGTGATTGACTGATTGATGGTCCTGTCAATCTTAAACCAATCTGTTTCTTTTGGGGACATTTTACTCTTCAAATAAGCAATCACTTGATTATATTTCTTCATTACCTCTTCCGAAGGCGCTGCAGTACTAACATCTCTAGGACATTCCTCTTTTGGCCAATCGACTGCAATCTTACACTCAGTCCATAAATCAGCTTCAACTACAATATCAAAGTGATGTATCACTGACAAAATATCGACTACAAAGTATCGAGGTACAAAAATACTGTGTCAAAAATATCGAAGTTAAAAATATCGACATCCTATCTACATCATGATAAGTTAAAAAATATTGAGAAAAAAATATCAATGTCAAAAGTATTATTGTAAAAAATATTGTTTTTTTTAAATGTTAAAAAATAATGTAAAATAAAGTAAATAATACATATAATTAAAGGAAACATAGTTAAAAATATTAAAAAATGCTTACAAATAAAAACTGATGCACATAATGTTAAATTAAATTAAACATATACATATAAAATACAATATATATATACTTACTTAATAATATTCATAAATAATTATTTTACTAAGTTATAAATCGTTAAAAACATTTTATAAATTATAAATACATATATACACATACAAAACTACTATAAATATTAATTTTTAAAATATAAATGACAAATTTAAAAAACTACAATATTTTTAATGTTTTTAAAATAAATTATACACATCATTAAATAAAACAATACAGAAAAATATTGGATAGCGGAGGGAAAAAAAATGATTATTCCCTCTCCAAAGAGTGCAATAGTAGGGAAAGTGTTGGATAGCGTAGGGGTAAAATTTACTATTCCAACTCCAGAGAGTGCAACAGTAGGGAATGCGTTGGTTAGAGTAGGGGTAAAAATTGCTATTCCCACTCCAGAGAGTGCAACAGTAGGCAAAGTGTTGGATAGTGTAGGGGTAAAAATTGCTACTCCCACTCCAGACAGTGCAACAGTAGGGAAAGTGTTGGATAGCAAAAGGGTTACAATTACTATTCCCACTCCAGTGAGTGCAACAGTAGGGAAAAGGTTGGATAGCGTAGGGGTAAAAATTACTATTTCCACTCCAGCAGGTGCAAAATTAGGGAAAGTGTTGGATAGCGTAGGGGTAAAAATTACTGGTCCCACTCCAGTGAGTGCAACAGTAGGGAAAGTGTTGGATAGCATAGAGGTATAAATTACTTTTCCCACTTCAGAGAATGCAACAGTAGTGAAAGTGTGTGATAGCGTAGGGGTTATAATTGCTATTCTAACTGCAGAAAGTGCACCAGTAGGGAAAGTCTTGGATAACATAGGGGTACAAATTACTCTTCCCACTCTCGGCAGTGCAACAGTAGGAAAAGTGTTGGGTAGCATAGGGGTAAAAATTATTATTCCAACTCCAGAGAGTGCAACAGTAGGGAAAGTGTTGTATAGTGTAGAGGTATAAATTACTATTCCCACTCCTGAGAGTGCAAAAGTAGGGAAAGTGTGTGATTGAATAGGGGTTATAATTGCTATTCTAACTGCAGAAAGTGCAACAGTAGGGCAGGTGTTGGATAAAGTGGGGGTACAAATTACTATTCCAACTCCAGAGAGTGCAAGAGTAGGGAAAGTGTTGGATAACATAGGGGTAAAAATTACTCTTTCCACTCCAGGCAGTGCAACAGCAGGAAAAGTGTCGGGTAGCGTAGGGGTAAAAATTACTATTCCAACTCCAGAGAGTGCAACAGTAGGGAAAGTTTTGGATAGCATAGGGCTTATAATTGCTATTCTAACCACAGAAAGTGCAACAGTAGGGAAAGTGTTGGATAGAGTGGGGGTAAACTTACTATTCCCACTCCAGTGAGTGCAACAGTAGGGAAAGTGTTGGATAGCGTAGGGGTTTAAAATAACATACTTATCAATCATTTTTGTAATTAAGTAATGATTTATTAATACATTAACAACAAATCAATTATAAATTCCAATAAATGAAAATTAATAACTACTTTAATAACATTAAATTACTTCCCACCCTATTCCCCAATAAACACACAACTCACTCAGCATAAAATCTAACACAATTAATATAATGATCAATTAATCAATTAATAAAAATGAATCACCAATTAATAACTAATTAACAATAAATTAATTATCAATACCAATAAATAATAATTAATAAAAATGAATTACCAAATAATAATTAACAGTAAATTAATTCTCAATAACATTATTATTAATAAATAATTACTTAATTATAATAAATTACTTCCCATCCTATTCCCCTCTAAACAAATAACCCGCTCCTAAACTAAAGAAACACAATTATTATATTTATCAATTAATTAATCAATACAAAATAATTACCAGTGAATAATTAATAAACAATAAATTAATTATCAATACCAACAAATTAAAATTATGAATTACTTTATTATAATTAATTTACCTACCACCCTATTCCTGTATAAACCCACAACCCACTCCATTATCAAATTAATACAATTAATATAATTCAGTTAATAAATTAATACAAATTAATTACCAATCAATAACTAATTAACAATATATTAATTATCAATACCAATAAAAAAAATGTATAAATGCAATTGAATTACTTATATTCCCCTATAAACCCACAACCCGCTACAGAACTAAAATGCAAAATTTAATTAAAAATAATTAATAATTTCAAAAAATTATGAATTAGTTTACTATAATAAATTACTGCCCACCCTCTTCCCCTATAAACCCACACCGTTATGGTTTAGACGGTAGTCATTTTAAAAAAATGACCTACTTCTATACAATGAATACATATATTAAAAAAATACAAAACATAACAAAACATGTGGAACACACATATCAAATACATAACTAACATAAACATTGATATTATTAACATCAATATTTTTACTATGGGGGCGTGGCTTGGATGCCGGAGGGAATGGCGGCGTGAGCTCGGAGCTCCTTGCCCGATCCCCTAATAATCCTGATAAAATGGAGCGGCAACCCCTGCAATTGCGCTCATCTGCGTGCCGGTGGTGAGGGGAATCATAGTGGCACCCCTGTGAGCACATACGGAGTCAGCCGAAGGTGAATCGTCCGAGCGGAGAAGAAGCAGAGCCCATGCAAGAAAGAACCTAACATGGCGGCCATCCCCGATGCCGGAGATCAATAACGGGAGATTTTAGCTGCGAGGTGCGTCCCCCGGAGAGGTGCACTCCGGAGAACACAGCGAGGCACCTAGTGCTCACGGATGTTGGTGCAGCAAGCCCCAAATCCCCGTGTCGCTATATCGGACTACTCCTGGGACGGACTGAGCTGTGAGAGGCTCCGCAAGATCGTGGCGGAAGCCGATGCCCCTGATTTGCGGTAGCTTTCCCGAGGCTGGTACCCTGCGGAGACACTAATCATCTGGAAGGCGGACCGGCACTTAAGACACCACTACGAGGTGAGGTCGGAATGAGCTGTTTGCACGTGGACACCTAGGAGACCGGCGGAGCACTTTGAAGGTGGAGCGGCGCAACGGCGAGGGGGGGGAGTTTTTTATCCCTATGAAGAAAGCTGCGGCTGCTGCGTGAAGACCCGGTGGGAGAAACGGCAGACTGTTGGCTTGGGTGTCTTCCTTGTAGACTGCTGAATGATTGCTGAAATGAGATGGCCGACAGTTCAGCACTGGGCTCAGCTCCCTGGTGACGGAGGAGGGGAGGCACAGCACGGTGAGGGCAACACAGTGGGAGACACGGAGGAGACAACGGTGGGGCGATTGGAGTAATAAGAGGCCCGAAGGAGCGCCAGAGACACTTGGTCACGAGCCTAGAAACCAAAGGGGATCCTAAAGGGCGGCCCCCTGGTGGACCTAGAGGGCAGAGCAGCTGAATCAGGGCAACTACGGCCAGAGCTCAACAGAAGAGCAGCCAGACCGAACCCTCACTACATCAAAGGCGCTGCGGGATCGATGGAGTACACGACGCAACATCGGCCTCCCCCTGCGACTGGGAGTTCCCGACACCAGACCGCAACACAGTGACGTGAGATGAGATCCGGAGTGGACTGGGGGAGTGCTGATTGACATATAGCGGAGGGATAGAGCACCTCAGAAGTGGCCGAATCCCCGGAAAACGCCCGCGCCCCGGAGGCGGCCTTGGATCAACCGGAGAACTGTGGGTGCACACAAGGGCAGCAGTGAATGAAACTAGTGAGCCGGTGCACCAACGAGGCTGAACAGCAGTTGTAGCCTGGCAAAGGGCAGGGCCCCAACTCTGCGTAGGACCTGAGGAGGGAATTAGGTCCCACAGTCCTTAAATACTACTGGAACGCACTGCGGGAACGCCCCGAACTTGCGGGCAGGGGCCCTGCACCGAGAAATGCTCCGCAGGAGCTGCAGAGGCCCAGAGAGACGCCCCGTGGCCGCGCCGGCGCGGAGGTGCTTGGAGGAGGGTGGCAAGCCGGTGATTGATGACACTAGAAAAAAGCGGGGAAGAAGGGGCGAGGACTCATAAGCTTTGGCCCTGCGGGCGGCCATGATCAGCGGACCAGCGAGCGCTGTTACACAGGAGCAGCAGAAGAGCCCAACTAGGATGAAGAGCACCCAGGGCTGGCCTGACCATTAACAACTTACGGAAACGACCCCAAGGGATCACAAGGTGCATGAAGCCCGACCGCGCTTGAGACATACCCGCAGCGGAGCACCACGGGGTACCCAGGCATACCCGGCAGTTGACCCCCAGGGAAGTACGAGAGAAACCTACATACTAGGAGAGGACGATAATATTTAAACAGGATGGCCCCATGAGCCTGGAGTCAACTGGCATCAAAACTGCCCTGGGGCGCACGATTGGGGAGCTGCGGGACCGACGGGGGTTTCTGCTATGAGCCTACACACGGGGGAAGGCCACGGAGACATCCCTTGCGCCGCGGAGTACACCGAGAGTATCGGCTCAAAAGGTAACTTACAATCATGGTGAAGAACAAGGGGAAGACAGAGGGAGCTACGGCCTCCGAAACACCAGAGGGGGTTGCCACGGGGCCTTCGGACCTGCAACAACTACAAGACCGCATACTGGAGGCTATTGTGGCGACAAGAGACACTTTACAACAAAATATTGCGCAAGTGGCCTCAGGTTTGGGCCTCCTCCATGCGGACCACGACAAACTTAAAGACAGAGTTAAGAATACGGAAGATACCCTACGGGAGCTGGCCCCTGCCAGCGGATGCCCTAGATCGAATACAATCACTGGAGAGGAGGGCTGAGGACGCTGAAAACAGGAGTCGACACAGTAACATCCGAATAGTAGGCCTTCCCGAAAAAACAGAAGGGGACGATATGGTAGAGTTCCTGGACAACTGGCTTAAGTCAACGGGAGCGCCAGAAGGCCTATCTCCATTTTTCACGCTGGAACGAGCCCACCACGTCCCGGCTAGACCTCCCAGACCGGGTCAACCGCCTAGACCGATTATAACCAAACTACTGCACTATAAGGACAGGGACTTGCTGCTCCAGAGAGCCCGAGATGTGGGGCCATTCCAGGTAGCGAATAGCAAGGTGACACTATTCCCTGATTACACCTTTGAGACACAGCGGTTGCGAGCCTCCTTCTTGTCCATCAAATGGGAACTCAGAACTGAAAGCATAACGTACTCTTTGCTCTTCCCGGCTAAGCTGCGGGTGGTGCTGGACGACAAGGCGCTCTTCTTCCTCACGTCGGCAGATGCATGGGCATGGTGGGAAATGTACAAAGCGGGCACGGACGGTGCCAAATGCAGAGAGGAGAGAGAGCGCATTACAACGCAGGTGCAGAAATCACAGAGGCTCCGTAGAAGACGACAAGGATCTCAAAAGCCTAACGCGTCCCAAACGGGTGAGGAGAGAAGGGCGGCGCTGCAGGCGGTGGAGACGCTATCGATATCTGATGCTTCTCCTTCAAAGCGGGGAACAGACTCAGAGGACCACGTCTCGGGCTCGGAGACGGACCAATCGAAAGCACACAGCCCCAAAGGGCTGTTGGTAACGCCGCAGACGTCAGGAGACATCTTGAGCATCTGACACGGAAGCAGCAGGCATCGGACACTACAGGTAACTGGGGACTCCAAGATGTGAAAAGCAATGCAGATGAGGGTAATACACCGGGATGTACCACCGCTGCTAATCATGGGGGTCTGAGGGTGCGGGGGTTGGGGATTTGCATAGCTACCTTCCGATCAGAGTCACACTCCACTAGCCCTTAAGGCTCCCACAGTGACGACTGTGGTATAGGTGGGGGGTTGGAAGAACAACTAAGTTTGGATGGGAACTGATAGTTTAATATTGGGGACTGTTCTGGGGGGGAAGAGGGAACTGTTGGGGTTGTTTTCCATTGGCAACTGTTGGATTTTGTGCAGGAAGGGGGTGAGACATGTGAGGACCTGGAGACAAGTTGGGGGGGCACCATCACTTATGCAGGGGCATGGACCTGTGCGACGCTATATCAGCTACTATGGGACAATGGCTAACATGGGTACACTGCAATGTATAACCTGGAATGTGCGGGGACTACACATAATGATGAGGAGGCATCCTATCTGGTCCGCAGGGGGGTACATATCGCACTGTTACAAGAAACACATCTGACAAAACAGGAAGGCATTGCCCTGCAGAGGAGGTGGAGAGGAGAAGTATTTAACACAATTTAACACAACTTACTCCGCATATGTTAGAGGCGCACTGATTTGGATCAGGGTGGGCACTCACTTCCAGATGACCAGGCACACAATAGACCCTGAGGGCAGATATGTTGTAGTAGAGGGCAAACTTAAGGGCAGAGACATAGTTTTATGTAGCATATATGAACCGAACACAGAACAGCTGGCCTTCTTAACGAGACTTTCTGGGACACTTGCACAATATTTAGCGGGCCCTATTATGATTTGAGGAGACTTCAACTCGGTAGTGGATGTAACCTTATATAGATCCCACCCGCCGCTGAGGGACTCCCCAGTACACCGCCTCACAAAAGGTAGACTAGATTGGCAGGGGGGTTGGGAATTGGTGGATGCCTGGTATACGCAGCACCCGACTGAACGGGACTGCTCACATTTCTCTAGCCTGCACGACCTACATGTTCGAATTGATGAGATATTGTGCTCCCCGCTAGTGATGTCAGCTGTAGCACGAACTGAATACCTCACCAGGACAATCTCGGATCATAACCCTATGTTGGTCACGTTAGATTGGGCGACTGAGATCTCGCGCGTTCCGACTTGGAAACTGCGGCCTGAGACACTGGACGACCTGCTGTTTAGCGCGGCACTGGAGGAGGGGATAACTCAGTACTTCGTCAAAAATGATGGTTCCACTACCTCTAGAGCGATGGAATTGAAAGCCTTCAAGGTGGTAGTTAGGGAAACAGGTAGTGATACAAAAGGTTTTACTAGATGATCTGAACAAGGCAGAGGTTGCGAGAGCGGGTCACCCTGAGCTCCAGGAGGAGGTTAGCTCGGCTAGGGAAGCAGTTGCGACTGAAGTGGAACGCCTCAGTAGTTTTGATTACAGAGCCTACATGTTGAGGGCACATGCTGAGGGGGATAAAGCTGGGACGCTGCTGGCATGGTTGGCTAACCCCACTAAATAAAGCTCCCCGATTCTGGCCCTGGAGGGGGAAGGGGGCCACATACAGTATACTCAGACGGAGATACTAAACAGCTTTCAGGGCTATTATGAGATCCTCTATAAGAGCGCATTGGAAGGACGAGGGTGTGACATTGACGCTTTCCTTGAGGGGTTACAATTACCACAATTGAACCAAGAACAGGCGGATGATCTGAGCAGAGACACAGAACTAGAAGAGATCAGGGGGGCTGTAAAACGAAGGGCCCGCAACAAAACGCCGGGCTTAGATGGATTGCCCATAGAATTTTATAGCAAATACCTGGACCTGCTGGCACCGCATCTCCAAACGGTGTATAATGAGGCCAGGACTGCTGGCTGCTTGCCCCAATCTATGCACGAGGCGCTTGTGATCCCCTTGCTGAAGCCTGGGAGTGAGGGCACCAGTCCGACTTCCTACCGGCCACTCTCAATGCTGACCACAGACTACAACATTTTAAGTGCCATACTGGTAGCCAGACTTTTACAGCACATGTCTGACTTGGTCCATAAAGACCAGTCCGGATTTATCCCTGCTCACAACACAACTATAAATATTAGGAGGCTCATACGACTGTTAGAGGACACACACCCAAGAGCCCAGACGCCCCTGGTTATTATCGATTGACATAGAGGAAGCTTTCCATAGTTTCGAATGGGAGTACTTATACAAAGTTATGGAAAGCTTTGGCCTTGGGGAAGGTTATATCAGATGGACGAGAGTGCTGTACACATTGGCGGTAGCAAGAGTGCAGGTGGGGTCCCTCATCTCGCATCAATACCTGGTGGAGCACGGTACACGGCAGGGATGCTCCCTATCCCCCCTGTTATTCGCCCTGGCGATCGAACCTCTCGCAGCTGAAGCCCGAACGGGGAAGCATTACAGGGGCATAGACAGTAGGGGAGGACAACAGTTTATCTCCTTGTACGCAGACGACCTAGAGGACGCGACAGAAGTGTTGGAGGGGGCGGAAAGACTGCTCTCGCAGTTTGGAGAGCTTTCGGGTTTGAAAGTTAACTGCTCTAAGACGTGCTTATTCCCTCTGCGACGGTGTATGACATGGCCCGCCCACCTGCCCTTGCTTAACTGGAACCCACCTGCCTGAAATACTTGGGGTATATGTGTACCACACGGCGGCAGATATGTTGGACGGCAAACGTGGGCAGATGTATGAGGGCACTGAAGGGAAGCCTGGCCTTTTGGGCTACCCTCCCGCTCTCGGTATCCGGCCGCATCTCTTTACTGAAAATGATTGCTCTGCCACGCCTTTTTCATTATTTTCGCACGCTTCCAGTCTGGGTGCCCAGCTCCACCTTTCGTAGATTGAAGTTGCAGCTGACCTCGTTCATCTGGGTATCGGGCAGATGTAGAGTCGCATTAACTATGCTCACTCGTCCGAAAGAAGAAGGAGGCCTAGTGGTCCCAGACTTCGAGCTCTACTACCTTGCAGCTCAATTGCAGCTCTTCACACAGGAAGTGGCAAGGGTATTCCGCGGTCCGGAGCACGAGAGGGAAGGAGGCACTCCAAAACATGTCCTCGCTTATATAGCCTTGCAACAGAGGCTTACCCTTAGAGATTTAACACTTGAAGAGCACACGTTTCGGCTCTGCTGGAACCAATCCCAACGCCGCGTGGGCGTGCAACATCCATATGCTCCTCAGATACCTCTTGGAATGATAACGGCGCTCCCCCATGGGGGGGACTGGTCGCAGCTGCAGGTCTGGGAGGACGCTGGGCTACAGGTGATTGGCGACCTCTACGAGGATGGGGCGCTCATCCAGTATCAAGATCTGCGGGAATGGTTTGACCTCCCACGGGGAGGGTACCTGCTGCATGCCACGGTTACTGGGGCCATACAGGCGCACTGGAAGGGGGGGCTCTTTGAACCACCAACGACCATGGCCTGTCAGTACACCATGATGGCGACCGGGACTTTTAAGGCTGTAACATGCCTATATTCTAGAATGCTCCGGGAGAATCTGCCGCCCCTAACGGCGCTAAAAGCCAAGTGGGAATTAGACCTGAATAAGGAGATCCCGAGAGACGACTTGGGCCCAGATAGTGTGGCGAGCACGGAAGAGCACGAGAAATGAGCGCTTCCAACAAATCCACTTTTACGTCCTCCACTGAGTCTATTTAACACCTGGAAAAATTAGGAAATATTTCGGGGCGGCCGAGGCGGCATGCCCCAGATGCACTACAGAAGAGGCGGAACTGGACCATATGCTATGATCCTGCCCTGCCCTGAGGGAGTACTGGCGGGCGATTGGTGACACGCTGAACGAGGTCACAGAAAGGAGCCTGCAGTATGACATGGCGGTCAGTGTTTTGCACTGGTTCCCACATACACCCAAAAACAAGACCACAAGTAAATTTATTGATATGGGCCTGCTTCTGGCCAAAAGGGAAATTACAAGACTTTGGAAGCCGAGAGCGGGTCCCACGCACAGGCGGTGGGTCAATGAGTTTCTGAAATGGGCTGCTTGTGAAAGCACACTTCGATACCAAACGGTTTGCCGGAAACCAGGCGATAGGGCAATGGACACAGCAGCAGCGTTGGAAGCGCTAGTGCAAGCCTTGAGAGATAGCACACTGCAAGAGGATGGGGAGGCTCCTGACCCTGACAGACACACCACCCAAGACACGCCAGGCACATCACATACCTAGACAATCATTAGCTCCTGATAACACCCATAGATGTAGACTAAAAGGGTCCTCATGCATAGGTGGTGGGATTTGGGGGGGTGGGGAGTTGGGGACAGTTACAGGAATTTAGGGGGGCACGGGGGGAAATTAAAAATGCGGACATATATACTCCTAGCGAAAGGGTTGTTACTGCTTTTATACTTATGCATCTGACGCTTCCCTGCTCGACGCCGCCCGACCTCCGGGTTGTGGGCAAAAAAGGCTGTGTACGGAGCTGAACAGAGAACAGTGCACTGGGGAGTCAGAGATGTAATGCATGTGCAGAAATATTTTACGGATTATAAGTCTGCAATAAAAACTACTTTAAAAAATGATATATATATATTTTTACTATTGATATTAATAACTTCGATATTAACAAAAACAATATTACTCACCTTCAGGTCGATATTCTGGTAACCGATATTCTTGATGTCTATGTTCTCTCCCTACGATACTTTAAACCCGATATGAATGTAGGTCGAAATAAAAAACTCTATATTTTGTCTGTGCACCAAATAATCTATCCAAATCTTTCAACAAGACCTTTGAGACCTTCACAAACCTCTCTACCTGTTTGTACCACTCGACAGGATTTTCTCTCAACTTGGGGAATTCATTTTTAAAAGACAATGTCCTGTCTTTCCCAAGGATTATGAACATATTCACCACCCAGGACTTTTCTCATTGGATATATCATTTCAGCAGGTTATGTCTTTCTTAACAGAAGCAAAGGAGATGCAGTCACGCCCTTACTTGCAAGCATTTCTTCTTTCTTTTTGTCCATCTACCTTTCCATCATTCCAATCCACCCCATCTTTTCAGAGTATTAATCAATTCCTTTCTTTGCAATTGTTTACCAGATGCATTTAAACTCTCTAAGTCCTTATCACTAAAATCCAACCTATATGTTTTCTGTAATGCTTTTGATTTTTCAATATCCACTCCATACTCCTGTGCTACTTCAGCCAACCTCTCATGCAAATGTTTCCCTTTCAATGTAATATTCTTTTACAAGAATAACAACTCATCATCCTGATATTTACTCAGTCTCTCTGGACTTATTGTACCAATAATCATTGTTCCAGATCTACTCTTAACCCACTTATATCTATAATCGGTTTGGATTTACTAGGTACAATTCCTCTAATCCAATCATCCAACTCTTCTGGTGAAGGTCCCACTGAACCCCCTGATACTGAAGTTGCTTCCCTTACATTTGGCTTTAATTTTCTAGGCTCGGTCTGTTTACTCCTTTTTGGCATTGTAGTCACATTTCCATTCACTTGTATATCAATCTGTGATATACCCATCTAATTTGATTCTGATCCACTAACATTTCTAGCACCATTCACTGGAACTGTCAATGCATGCACTCTTGAAATATTTTTACCCTCACTATACAATGGAATTATAGGACCAATTGTCATCGAAACTGACAATGCTTCTGCATTTAGATTCATCTGATTAATTTTCTCAGTAAATTCTTCCTTTGTTCTATTGAGCATTCCAATATCTTTTTCTTGTGAAACTTGTGTACTTTGTGAAGATTGTAAAACTAACTGAACTTGTGAAGCTTGTGGTACCTGTGGAACTTCCATTTCAATTAATGGTGCACTTGGAGTAATTCCATCCCGACTCTCCTGATATGGTGGAGGTCTCTTCAATAACATCTCATCTAATAGCTCATCATTAATTTCATTCGGATCCATATCTAGTTCTGAAGTCTCTACATTATTATTTTTCTCCTTGCACTTTAGAGCAGCTTGATCCTCAGCAACCATTACTGGGTATAATCCATCTATTATTAATCGTCTTCTCCACCTTTTCATATGAGCATCCCATGTAGCTTCTGAATACCATCTCAGTGTATTCCTATCTTTCATCCCATTCCTATCTCTCTCCCTTCTCTATGCCTCAAGTTCCCATTCCTCAAGTGCCTCATACAGCATAGGTCTAGGATCTGGCTTTAACAAATACATTTGTCTCCTCAAATTTTCCAAACTTCTTACATTAAAAGTACGATGCACTGGGAAAGCTAAACCTCCATCATCCTCAGTATAACTCAGCCAATTCTCTAACCATGTACACAAATGATATCCATGCTCTAACATCATAAAAGAACCAGGCAATCTTGGCGAATGTACAGGAACTCCCTCTCTAGTAACTATTGATTTGTCTTTTTTTAAATAAATCTTGTATCATTTTTACCAACTTGAATTTCAACTCTCTCTTTTCGCTAAGTATTTCATTAATCAAGGAAATCTGTCCTTTAATTCTGCTCACTCTATTCGCTCACGCTTGTCCAATACCAGTGTGACTCACACTAACCAACCAATCACAGCACAATATACACCCGCTATTTTGACCAATGCCAGCGCAGCTTTTTGTGACGTCAGTATAACTCCGACAACTGACCCTCCCTTCACAAAATAATACGGCAATGTACTACAATGTCTTTCTGAATAAATTCTTATTATAAACGACACAAAACGCTGCTACTTTGGGGTCCATTAGGATGTCGAGAGGTGGCACCACCGCGGTGCTGGAGGGGCGGAAAAACACCTTTTACCGCCCACGAGCAGTGGTACTCACGTCCGCCATATTAGTATAGAAAAACATAGGTCATTCCCCGTCCGCCGCGGAGTGCAGCGCACCGCCATCAAAGTGCGCCTGCCACCGCGGCGCCGGGAGCCAATGACCACAGGGACACACCACCCCCAACCACACATCCACACACCCCATCAAGTCACAGGCCAGGTGCCCATCCTGTGCACCCCCATGCACAGCAACAAGCAACAAGCACAGCAACAAGCAAGCACAATACACACCCTGCACCACACAACAAACAACCAGGGAGACAGCCACTGCAGGAGTGACTGACAAGGAACACACATCACCAGTGCCTCACACACTGAAGGCTGCCAATACTTCCCAGCACATATACACACAAACAAACACACACCCTGGGTGTAGCCACAAACAGAACACACACACAAGGAAGCCTGAACAGATGCCTGCCCAAAAACAACACACAAACACCACAGGTACACACACAGAACCCCAACAGAAACAGACATACCCTGTCAGCCAAACTGTGGAAAGGCAATGGGGGCACAAACACAACATCATCACTCAAGAACAAAACACACACAACATACCACAAATCACACAAGAAGTGCACCTGCACAAAACTAAACTGCCACATCAAACCAGCCACACATGCGCATGAAAGCAAAAATCAACAAACACCACAGGAAATCAGGGGATGCACATCAGGCAATGCCAAGCCCACATACACACAGTACTGTATGCACAAAATGCAGTCTGTGCACACCAAGCACAACAGCTACACACCGACATGACTGATACAACCTCAACACACACACCACAAATCAGCACAACACAAATTCAACAGCACACACAGGAAGTGAAGCAGTACCACAGCCAACACACATACATCCAACACAACAACACCAGGATGCACCACTCTGGGATACAAGAGCAGAACCATCTTCACCAGAGCACTGGGCAGCACAAATAGCTGAAGTGCACATGAGCAATCCTCACTGATAAATAGCTCAAGAACATCACACATAAACCATTGGGGCAATACCCAGAGTGGAACATCACTCTTGGTCCAAGATCTGCACCACAAGGCACAGTGTCACAAATAAAGTGATGGGGAGGCACATACACATGTAAACCAAGGGGACAGCTGACATCCAAGTCAACTGACTAGCATGTCAGTAGTAGACATGTAAGGGGTGTACCATACATAAATAGAGGGAGTGCAGACCCACAATGGCTAGGCCCCAAGTGGCACACATAGGGGATGGCATTACACCATGCACACCATGCCATACAGGAGGAGAAAAGGCACCATGTGCCTGCAATGCATGACAAACACAATGCCAGTGAGGAGCAGCAGGGTCACACAGTCTACACAAACACACTCAAGACACATTGATGATTAAACAAACACAACACTGATGTGCAAGTCACACACATTGTACACTCATAAGTGACCAAAACAACAAGGATGAGTCACGCAGAACTGCATGGACACACCAACACACTGCACAGTGCACAACAGACAACTCACACAAGTGCATACACTCATTTACACAGAGGAGGAGAATCCAAACAACAGGCACACAACCCCTGGGTGATGCATGTGTGTCTATCACAATCCAGGGGCATACACACATCCACAACCTCTACAAAGTCACACCGTTCACACTGCACACCTCTTCCCAGCCTGCATGTAAACCTGTGCACATCATCACACCCTGTGCTGGCAGTGTACCTCAAGCTGACATGGCAACAACGTAGCCAGCAATAGCAAACCACTAAAAAGAGAACTGCATGACATGCAAAAGAGCCAACACAAATAACACAATTATCACTGTCTGAATGGACTGAAGACCCTGTCACCCCTGTTTAAAAATGTGATGCTGGCAAAGATCTTGGCAATGTTGAAGAAACACATAGAGCAAGGGCACAGGCAACAAAATGCACACACCAAAATAACTTTAATCATCAAGGACACTGACAAAACACACAATAGGAGTAACTGTCTTTATTCACATATTGCACAGATGTGACAGTAGAACAACAGTAGACAAGAGCAAGGCACAAAATGCTGATCATATGCAAGATAATCTGCACAGGCAAACTCCAAACAGGAAGGCCAGTGTCCATGGCAGATGGCACAGCAAGTACATGAGAGGCTGCACAGGGGACACTCCAACACAGCAGAGCAACAGGGCCAGTGTCCATGGCACAGGTGAGAGTACAACAAAGCAGAGCAACAGGGCCAGTGTACATGGCATAGGTGAGAGTACAACACAACAGAGCAACAGGGCCAGTGTCCATGGCACAGGTGAGAGTACAACACAGCAGAGCAACAGGGCCAATGTCCATGGCACAGGTGAGAGTAAAACAAAGCAGAGCAACAGGGCCAGTGTATATGGCACAGGTGAGAGTACAACACAGCAGAGCAACAGGGCCAGTGTCCATGGCACAGGTGAGAGTACAACACAGCAGAGCAACAGGGACAGTGTCCATGGCACAGGTGAGAGTACAACAAAGCAGTGAATGACAATTTTAGTTGCCCGGGAAAAATGCAGAGTCAGGACATGAGAAGCTGCACAGCAAGTACATGAAAGGCTACACAGGGGTGACTACAACACAGCAGAGCAACAGGGCCAGGGTCCATGGCACAGGTGAGAGTACAACACAGTAGAGCAACAGGGCCAGTGTCCCTGGCACAGGTGGCACAGCAAGTATATGAGAGGCTGCACAGGTGAGACTCTAACCCAGTAGAGCAACAGGGCCAGTGTCCATGGCACAGGTGGGAGTACAACAAAGCAGAGCAACAGGGCCAGTGTCCATGGCACAAGTGAGAGTACAACACAGCAGAGCAACAGGGCCAGTGTCCATGGCACAGTTGAGAGTACAACACAACAGAGCAACAGGGCCAGTGTCCATGGCACAAGTGAGAGTACAACACAGCAGAGCGACAGGGCCAGTGTCAGTTGCACAGGTGAGAGTACAACAAAGCAGAGCAACAGAGCCAGTGTCCATGGCAGGTGGACAAACAAGTACACGAGAGGCTGCACAGGGGAGACTCCAACACAGCAGACCAACAGGGCCAGTGTCCATAGCACAGGTGAGATTACAACAAAGCAGAGCAACAGGGCCAGTGTCCATGGCACAGGTGAGAGTACAACAAAGCAGTGAATGACAATTTTAGTTGCCCGGGAAAAATGCAGAGTCAGGACATGAGAAGCTGCACAGTGAGTGTGTTTGACTGTGCCCTTCCATGACCACCCCTTGTTGTAAATACTTCCATGACCAGCAACACACCCAGGTGGCAAACAATGGGCAGGACTAGCACACCTGTATGAGAGACAGGTGTATGAGGGGGACTGCCACTCACATTTGGCTGTCAGGCGGACTTGGAGCTGGCTGTGTGTCGGGGACAGCAGGAACACTTGACTGGGGAGACAGAGGCCCAGGTGATGTAGGGCTGTCTGTGGTTTGGCAATCTGGTGGGCTGTTTGGACCAGGTGGTATAGTGGCACGTGGAGGTGGAGTCATTCAGACCTGTGACACAGTGTGGGTGGGAGAGGTTGGAGGGGGGCTGTCCACTTCTTGGGAATACAAAATGGCTTCCCTGTCTTAGGGTTAATGGGAACTGGTGATGACACAACAGGCACACACACACCAACTGTCCCGCATCAGGTGCAGACACTGGCACTCCCTCTGGTGACGTGCTGGATCCTGCAGAACACTTTGTCAGGCTACGCCTCTGTATCACCTTCCCCTGCTTGCTAGGTGCCCCACTTACAGTGCTCTCCTTTGCCTCTTTGCCAGGACTAGCCCCAACAGTGCCCTCCTCCATCTGCTTCACTGGGCTTGGAATTGGAGTTGATGTGGTGGGGGGATGTGGCCCTGTGCCCTTCCTAGGTGTACCCTTGCTATACAACACCTCCTCAGTGGGCACAGACACTGCACGCCTAGCTCTGCGTGAAGTTTTAGGGACAGTAGAGTCCTTTGCTGGTGATGCCTCTGAGGCATGTGAGCCTGATGTCAGCCTCATTGCTTTTTCCGCCTTGCTCTTCCCTGACAGGCTCTTGTATTTGAAATCTGGGCTGGCTCTGCTCTTCTGTGGGGATGGTGTCTGTGGGCGGGACTGCTTAGGTTGAGTCTGCTGTGTGCTTCTTGTGCTTTGTCGTGTCTGTGACGCATGCGAACCGTGGTCACTGTCATCTGATGTGGCCACTGACTGGGGGGGTGTACAAAGGCACCTGAGCAGGAATGTGAGCATGTGCCGGTTGAAGGGCAGACGTCACTGCGGATGACAAAGCCTGGACTGTACGGTGTAGCCCACCCAGTGCTTAATTTGTAAAATATTAAGTGCAGGTGCTGACATTTTTGTAGAAGGCCACACCTACTTCCCCATGCTCCGTCCACTTCCTCCACTGGCTCCACCCCTTTACTCTATTGGCTTCACCCACATCTTCAACTGGCACTTCTGAAAGCCAGACATAATTCCTATAGGAGTGGAAGGTCAAGAACTTTGCAGTTAGCTGAATGTAGTCAAGTGGGGTTTTAGTGTTCTCAGCTTTACGGGTGGCAGGCGGTTTAAATTTGCAAGCATGAGCAGGATTCAACAAATCAACAGGCAAATCTCAATTGCTTCTTGTTTAGGGGAAACATATCATTTTAAAAGAGAGTGATAAAGGTGATAATGTGACAAGCGATGTCTGTCTTCCTGTACTGAGGAGAGGGCAGCAGGGGCGAGGGTGCTTGCTGTGCATGTCAAGACTCCAGTAAGGGTCTGTATGAGTCTGCAAATCAAGTTAAGTGGCATCGACAATACACATTCATATAACGTATTCAGACCACAGGGAAATTAATTGATTTGCCCAGAATCACATGATGTGTTGAACTGATGCCAAGACTCAAACCGGGTTCCCCAGTTACAAGGTCAACAGATCTGGCTCTTAGGCCACATTCTCTTGTTCACTGATATTCCATGCTGCGATGGACCTGGTTTAAGAGAAGGCATGAGGTCAAGGTAAGAATTTGATTTGGCTAGGTCAAAAATGCTGAATACCTTTTGGTGGTTACTTTTGCTTGCCCAATGTTAGGAAATCATTACTTACTGCCTTAATTAATCTGAGGCCTGTTGCTGCATGAGTTACGACTCCAAAATGCTGCTTGCTTCTTCTAGCTGGCTAGTGCTGCGGCTGCGTAGTATGGCGGGGTGCAGCGGCGGGCGTAAGGTGGGGACATTCATCTCCACAGTGGTCCGACTCGCACTAGCACTGTGCTACTATGATTTATTGACCTGTCGGCCCACTCCCAGAGCTGCCAGCAGGCCGGCATTTACCGCTCCTCTGTCACCAACATCTTCCCCTTTTCATCCTTTTTCTAAAAGACGAGGGTCCGGATGCTCTGGTGTAGGGGTGGCACAGGGGTACACTGAATGTACTGAGGTGGGCCTCTAGTGCCCTGTGCCAGAGATCACACATGTCAATTTAGTGCCGGTGCTAAGCACTGGAAAGCACCGGCACAAATTAAGTACTGAGCCCAGCCACATCAGAGTGTATGCCCTCCATGTAGGCAACCACCTGGCCTAATTTCTTGTTATGCTCACTGAAGGCATTGAGCAGGGCGGTCTGGCCCACACAAGGTTAGTGCAGGAGCTCTACAGACTGCACTGAGGGCAGCAGGGGGACAGGTGCAGGCTCAGCGGTGCCAGGTGCGAATGTAACTCATCCCCTCTTACTAACACGGACACGGGCAGCACCAGATTAAGTGGATGGGAGGCTGGGCACTGGCCGCTGTGTGGTAGATGATGTTGCAGACTCCCCATCCCCTGTGCCTTCCAACATGGAAGCAACACCGCTGGCATCAGATTATGTAGTACTCTGTGTCTCAGCCATGGATTACTCCTGCATACTATGGTCCCCCTCAGATGCGCTGGTGAGCTCTGTGTCACTGGCCTCCGGTGCAGCTGTGGTGCTACTCTCTCCACCACTGGTTTCGGGCTCCCGTTCCTCCGTGTCCACTGGTGAATCTGCATGAGAGACAGATGCAGGGTTGTGTTAGTGTCATCATCAGGACAATGCAGTCCAATCAATGCAGTACAGGAGATGCCCAAATCAACATGGTGACCACCACAACCTGCAATCACATTGCAGCAACACACTACATAGACCACAACAGTGCCTGCAACCCTGAATATCTGCCATGACTGAGCCATGTTGAGGCCACACAGCACAACACCATGCCCGTGGATGAAGTGTACCAGACACACAGCTTGCCATTCCCACCCCCAGGGACATGATGTGGGGACAACACTCATTGCCACTGACAGACCTTCAGGGAACAGGAGGGGACAACACACACACCTATTAGGACATGACAGTCCACAATGCCAAGTAGGCCATACCAAGCAGCATGTTGTACTCTGGGGAACCTTGTTGTCAGATGTGTGGGCCTCACCGATCATGGTGCATGCAAAGTAGGCATACATGAAGTCACACTCAGATAGTGGACCCTGCTGTTCACCCACTAATAGATTTCCCACACTATTCTAAATGCTGAATGACCATGTAGATCCTAACCCACCTGGCTATGAGAAAGCACAGCAGGGAGGATCAGCTTTGTAAGGCCAGTTTGGCCCAATGCCTGACACTGGCACACATCCCAGCAGCCACTCACATGACACAGCACAGCACCACCACACGAACATCACATGGGCCACCGTTGCCACAGGCCCTGCACACATGCATCCGCTCCCAGCCAAAGTCACCCTACACAAATGCTCATCCCTGCCTTGCTGGCAATGCTCCTTCAGACGTGCATCCAGCTCCGGATTTGTCACTGCCAATATGCGGACCATTTGTGGTGTTATGTTGCGCTGTGCCAAACGCCCAGTGCGCGGTAGCAGCCCCAATGTCATCTCTGCCACATTCTTTGCCAGCCGGCTGATGTCGTCCCACCTCTTGTGGCAGTGGGTGCGTCGTCGGTTGGATACCGCCAGGGCTCGCACCTTTGCTGCAATGGCCCTCCACACGGCCTTACGCTGGTGTACCTTGAGCTGCAGGTATGGGAGAAAAGAAGGGTAAATGACCAGTTACACAGTGTCATGTACCAACATCTATCAGTACAGTAGCAAGACACAGACTCAGGACCTATTGTAATCTCCCTCCATCCCAAACTGGGGGACACCTCACAAGGGCACTCTGCACATGGCCAAACAGATGTGATTGCATGCATACATGAGGGCGTAGAGGGGCCCTGATAATCTCACACACATGCAGGGTGACTGCACTGTGCCCCCTCAGTGGCTTGCAGACATCACCAGTCCCATGCATCTCTGCCCACTACATACCTCACATATCTACCTGTGTCTGTGTCTAGAAGCACTGTGTGCATGACTGGGCAGCATTAAATGAGCATGCCCTGGGAACATATGTGTTTGTAATGTGTATGGCCTCAGGGCACATGGACTCACCAACATAATAGCCATCTACAGAAGTGTGTTTGTGTGCAATTATACAGGGCTGAGATGGTGCATATCTTCTATTAAGTGTGAATGAACAGGAGCAAGAACCTTGTAAGTTCGGTGATGTGTTCTTGTTTAGGTGGGCAGGCACTGGGCCTAGTCTCTGGGTTCACACTGAGTCGGACAACAGGGGCACACAGAAACATTCACCCGAGCAATTACTGTCCTGGCACCTACATGTCCAACATCCTGTGGCTCTGTATGGCTGACAATGTAACACACTCCACTCACACATACAACTGCAAGCAGTGAAAACAGTGGCATTGGGACACACACACTCCCTCGCCCTGGAAACAGCTTGTTTGTCAGTGTATGACACAACCCCACATCCTCAGGCATATACTGCAGCAGCACAACTACAAGTCTGACACCCCCCTGCCCTCCAGCTCCCTTAATGATGACTTACCACTACATTGGGGCCACCATACAGCCTTGGGTACTGTGCCAGCACCTCGTCCACTAGGACCTCCAGCTTCTCGCTTGTGAATGGACTGGCACGGATCTTCTCTGTCCTTGCCATCCCTGTGGACATCGAACACCTGTGGTGGACGTGAGTGATGAGGGGTCCCAGGTAGCAGGCACTTGAGGCAGCAGCAGGAGAGGGTCCCAGGCAGCAGGCACTTGAAGCAGCAGCAGGAGAGGGTCCCGGGCAGCAGGCACTTGAGGCAGCAGCAGGAGAGGGTCACAGGCAGCAGGCTCTGTGAGCAGTGGAAATGAGAGGCTCACTCCCACAGATGTATAGCCCCCTGGGATCGTTTGTAAGGTGCAAGGCTGCAACAATTGGTTGTCCAGGTCTGCCTCATTCAAAAGCATCCAATGACCATCTCCGTGGTAACAGAGCACGCCTTCCGCGATATTCAAAATTGCATCATGCCACCAAAATCATCGATTCCATTTGCTGTAGGCAATGCTCCATGGAGGTGATGCACCGCAGGGGCCCCGGGTGCGCTACCGCGATGGTGCATCTTTCAAAAGCATCCAAAGACCGCATCTGCGGTGACGGAGCACGCCTTGTGCGATTTTCAAAACTGCATCATGCCATCGCAATCATCGCTCCCATTGGCTGTAGGAAATGCTCCATGGCGATGATGCACCGCAGGGGCCCGAGGTGCGCTACCGCGATGGTGCATCTTTCAAAAGCATCCAATTACATCATGCCACCGCAACCATCACTCCCATTGGCTGTAGGCAATGCCCCATGGCGGTGTCGCACCGCCGTGGCCAGGCTGTAGCTACTGCGATTTGGGTGGCGGAGCATGCCCACCACCATTAAGCATGGGCGAATTTTGCGAATCTGGCGTTCGCGAATTTTGCGAATTTGCGAACTCGCAATCCGCAAAATCCGCGAATTCTCGCGAATTTGCGGATTTTTTTTTTGTGTTCGCAAGGATTTCTGCCAGTTCGCAAGGATTTCTGACAGTTCGCGAGGGTTTTGTAACAGTTCGCAATCGCGAACTTACATGTCGGCTCGCAACGGTCACGATTATGTTGTTTCTACGTCTGGTTCATCATCATAGGTTCCCAGCATCCTCTGTTTCACCCCTGCCACCCTCTGTTTTACCCATGCCACCCTCTGGTACATCAATGCCTTATGCCACCCTCTGGTTCATCATCACTGTAGATTATGGGGGGAAAAAGCAAGCACACCTGCCTGCTTCAACTGACATGAATTAATTTGGGGTTGATTTATTAATGTGTCACTGTTTTAAAATTCCAGTCTGGCACCTGCATCCTTATCTGTAATTTGCTTTCTGTTGCAGTGCAATTTTTTTTTCCAGGACCTTTGTGGCCTACTTGTAGCTATTCTATGAGCCTGCTGTGAGGGTCAGAGCAGGGTCATACAATTGTTGCAACTAGCAACTGAACTTTGGAGGGGCCCTTGTCAGGAAGCACTACAGGGAACGGTTACTAATGATGAGTTTGAACTTTTGAACCTGCTTTCACTTTTGCAAAACTCGTTTTTCTGCAGAGCAGCATTACAGCAACTTTAATGCCCCACCAAGCTTATATGAGAAAGTTGATTTCTAATCCAAAAGTTATCCAAAGAAAATCAAAAGGCCTCAAATCTAAAAAAGTGCAGGCAAATGTCAACCTGAGGAGTTATTCTGATAAAAATAATCATTTTCAGAAGGTCTATGCTGCTTGCTAGTAGATTTCTTGTGCGGAATTGCAATTTTTGTAATTTCGCGAGTGCGAGATTGTTGCTGCCCGCTGCACCTACATGTTCGCAATTGCAAACTTACACCGCAAAGAAAAAAAATCCGCTGCGTGCGAATTTGCGGATTTTGCGGGAAATTCGCCAATCTCGCGGATTGCGAATTTACCGAAAATCCCCCAAATCCGCGAACGTAACGGATTTTCCGCCCATGCTTAACCGCCATCTAACCATGTCTCCATGCCAAAGGCTACCGCAATTGTGAAGGGGGTGGTGCTGGTGTCACACCCCTGTGGCCAGGCGATAGCTTCCGCGATTTGGGTGGCGGTGCATGCCCACCGCCATCTAACAATGTCTCTATGCCAACGGCTACCGCACTTGTGAAGGGGGTGGTGCTGGTGTTACACCGCTGTGGCCAGGCGGTAGCTTTAGCGATTTGGGTGGCGGAGTAAGCCCACCGCCATCTAACCATGTCACCATGCCAATGGTTACCGCATTTGTGAAGGGGGTGGTGCTGGTGTCACACTGTCATGGCCAAGCGGTAGCTTCCGCGATTTGGGTGGCGGAGCATGCCCACCACCATCTACCCATGTCTCCATGCCAATGGCTACCGCACTTGTGAAGGGGGTAGTGCTGGTGTCACAACTCCGTGACCAGGAGGTAGCTACAGCGATTTGGGGCACATGCAATGGCAATGTCCACTGCATCAGTGCACAGCAGCAACATGGTTAATGGCACATCATTGGGCACACAATGCCATTATTGCATATCCTCCACAGGTGGATGCATGTTATGTGTGACGCACATTGGTCTGTGGTCCCTGCCATTTCACTTATGCATTTGATGGTTGACGATGCTTCACAGTGTTAAGCTTGTGTCAATAATGTGTAACAAATCAATGTGCTGTGGGTCAGTGCTGAAGTTGGCAAGGCTTGTCTCACTGTATGGTGTTGTTACTTACTTGTGCTTTCATATCAGCTCATGCACACAAGTGACAGTTTTCCAGCTACTGTGATAATTGGGTTGTGGATGTGTGCCAAGTTCACATGATGCATTGAGGTGTGACAGGTACAGCAGATGGGTATGAGACAGTCATGGTAATTTTACACACATTGGTGGTTGGTACGGTACGAGGCGTGCACATGTGAAATGTGGGTTCAGTATGTGTGCATTCACATTGACCTATGTGTTGTTTGCGGCACTTGTGTATTGTAAATGGAGAGGTGTGCCCTCTGTGTGTCTCAAATGTCCACCCATGTAACCAGGTATGCCACGCATCTCTCATGGCAGTCTTTGGTTTTCCGTGACCTTCCTAATGGTATGTGCTGTGGCCATCTCATGATGGTTGTCAGTGACATTTGTCCATTTACATCCCAACTAGGAGGAGGCCTAATCTCATAAGTCACCTGACAGTGCTGGAGGACATGGAGGATATAGCGATCATTCGCAAATTCTGCCTCGACAGACCAACACTGAAGACCCTTTGTGATCTGTTGGAGCCTCACCTGCAGCCTCATCGCCACTACCCAACTGCATTCACACCCACATAGAATGTGATGGCAGCCCTCTACTTTTTTGCAACTGGTTCCTTCCAGGAGACCGTGGCCAGCGCTGCTGGGATGTCGCAACCCATGTTCACCCTGGTGCTGAGGGATGTTCTTACAGCCATGATGATATATAAGGATCGATACATTTCCCCAGGGGAGCAGAATTTGTCCGTTGTGAAGGGTGACTTCTATTCCCTTAGGCACATCCCCCATGTTGTTGGTGCCATCGATTGCACCCATGTAGGTCTGGTGCCACCACAGGCAAGTGAGCACATTTTTAGAAATCATAAACATTATCATTCAATCAATGTGCTGGTGGTGTGCCTTACGGATATGACCATATCACATGTGTGTGCAAGATTCCCAGGCTCAGCCCATGATTTGTACATCCTGAGGAACAGCATGGTGCCCTGGATGATGGCAAATCTGCTTCCCGAGAGTGCTTGGATTGTGAGTGAGTATGCCTAGTGATATGGCGTGCTGTGTGTGTGACCTGCTGCCCTCTGCGTGTGCAACATTGCAATGTGTGTTTGTCATTCACAGGTGACTCTGCATATCCCAGGCATCCATGGCTGCTGAGCCCACTACAGAATCCTCAGGCCCCGGCTGCCGTCAGGTACAATGAGGCCCATGGCAGGACCCGACGTGTCATTGAGCGGACTTTTGGCCTGCTCAAGTCAAGATTCCGCTGCCTTAATAGGACTGGAGGTGCACTGTCATACTCGCCTGGGAAGGTCTGCAAGATCTTTGTGGCATGCTGTATGCTGCACAACATGGCCATTCACAAGGGGAATCCCCTGCTCCTGGATGATGGTGAGGACCCAAGGCCCCCGCCTCTTCAGGGCCCTGAATCCAGTGATGAGGACAGTGGAGAGGGGGAAGGAGTTGACATGCGTCAACAGCTCATCACCCGCTACTTCATTTGAAGGTGGGTGACGAGGTACGACTTGTACATTGTCTGGTGTGATTACTGTTGTTGTGAAGGGCTATGCGCGGGCTGTACAGGCAGGCACATGTTGAGTCACCTGTGTGTGGAAATGTGGCAGTAACATTTTACATGTGAACGTATACAGAACTCTGTTTGGTGACACAGGCTGCACATTCTGTTGTCTGCCTGTAGACTTATGTGGATGTTTTGTGTAGTGTTATGTCTGCGATGCCACACTAATGCCAGTGACTTTTGTTCTGTTGTGTCTCCCTAGGTGCCTCAAAATTATCCAGGCCTACATAGTGTACATCTTTTGGATACATCATGGACATTTTCAACACTGTAGATATTGCAGTAAAAACAAAACTTCACAAATTCAAGTGTGTAAGGTATTTTATTTACAAAGTTGACATGTGAGGGGTGTGGGCATATTTACATGAAGGTGGTGATGGAGCAGTGAGTTGAAAGTCATGGTAGATGAGATGCAAGAGAAGACAGCACATGGATGTGGTGACCTAGTCCAACAAACAGATGCCATTCACAAGGCAGTGTGGGGAAGGACAGTCCAAACAGTCAATGCAGTGGGGAAGAGGGTTGCCATCATGGCTGGCTCCGTGACTGGCATGTGGCTGGTGCTTTGCCTCCAGAGACTCCCAGGCTCTTCTTTGGATGCCCCCATGATCGCTTTGGCAGGGGGGCCTGCTGCATGGCCAGCGGCATCTGAGGACTCACCCTTCTCTGTGGCCGCAGGGGAGGATGGTGCACTGTCATCCTGCAGCACAACAGAGGAGGTGGAGGTGTTGTTTGGGACGCAGGCCTGTCCCTCAGTAACGCCACTTGCTGGGCCATGAGGTCGACCATTTGTCCATGCGTGCATCAATGGACCTCATCAGCAGGATGAGCTCATGTAATAGTTCGTCAGACCGGCCACTTTGTTCCTGGACCTGTTTATATGCCCCAATGACTCTGGTGAAGTGGTCCAGGGATGGTGTGCCAACCTCCTTAGGTCTGGGTGTGACCCTGGCCCTCCCACCTGCCCTGCTGCCATGGACGTGTTGCCTCGCCACTGTGGGTCCACGCACACTCTCCCTGCCCTCCACAGTTCTTGGTGTGTCCAGGTCATCCCCTGGAACAGGGAGGGTGCTGTAGGTGGTACTGGTGGTGGTGGTGGTGGTGGTGGAGGTGGCAGCGGTGGAGGCACAGTCCGCGACTGCAGAGGTCTGCTGTGCTGTTGTTGTTGCAGCAGATGTGGTGGTGGGGAGGATGGGGGCCTGGGACCTGTTGGTCCCTGGCACACCAGTTGGGCCCGCCTGGAGCTCATCCTCCAAACTATCCTGGGAGTCAACATCCAAGAGTCCATGTACCGGGGCTGGAGACTAGCTCTGCTGGTCGTTGTTGTCCTCAGCAGCGAGTTCTTCATCACCTGTGGATTAGATGGGGAATGTTCAGTGTTGGGCACTGTGCAAGTATTCTGTTAGCTGCGTAGTATCGACTGTCTGTACACTACACAATTGAGAGATCTTCACTATTAATATTAAGTGCAATACTGGTCGTAATTACATGGTACAGAGGAACATCAATTATTTGTACATGGCAGGTATTGATGCATTGCATGCAATTGGTGCTGTGTGTAGTGATGCAGGTCTCCCACCCACAAACAGCCAGACCAGTGAAGATAGCTACCTACCTGTAAGTTTGTTTGGTGAACAGTGCAATGGCTTCCAGGTGCTCCTGGGTGGGAGGGAGTGCTCCATGCTGCTCAGGTGTGGGACAGGGGGCATGGTGGGAGTCGCTGTACAGGCCTCCAACCACCAAACAGGCTTCCCAGGCAAGATGGCTACCTACCTGTAAGGTGAGGGTGGACAATGCAATGGCTTCCAAATGCTCCTGGGTGGTGTGGGGGAGGGCTCTATCCTACTCAGGTGTGGGGCAGAGGGCCTGGTGGGAGTAGTGGTACAGGCCTCCCTCCCACATATAAGCCTCCCAAGCAAGATGGCTACCTACCTGTAAGTTAGATGAGGGTGACACAATGGCTGCACATGCTTCTGGATGGGAGAGTGCTCCATCCTGCTGGGGTGTCGGACAGGGGGCATGGTGGGAGTCGTGGTACAGGCCTCCAACCCCCGAACAGGCCTCCCAAGCAAGATGGCTACCTACCTGTAAGTTTCTTTGGTGAAGAATGCAATGGCTTCCATGTGCTCCTGGGTGGTGGGCTCCATCTTGCTGGGGTGTGCTCCTGGGTGGGAGTGGGAGCACAAGCCTCCCACTCCCAAAGAGGACTCCCAAGCAAGATGGCTAGCTACCTGTTAGGTGAGGGTAAACAGTGCAATGTCTGACACATGCTTCTGGGTGGTGTTGGGGGAGGGCTCCATCTTGACAGGCTGTGGGACAGGGGGTATGGTGAGAGTCGTGATACAGGCCTCCCACCCCCAAAGAGGCCTCCCAAGCAAGATGGCTACCTACCTGTTAGGCGAGGGTGAACAGTGCAATGGCTGACACATGCTCCTGGGTGGGGGAGGTCTCTATCCTGCTCAGGTGTGGGACAATGTGGGACAGGGGGCATGGTGGGAGTCGTTGTACAGGCCTCCCACCCCCAAAGAGGCCTCCCAAGCAAGATGGCTACCTACCTGTTAGGTGAGGGGGAACAGTGCAATGGCTGACACATGCTTCTGGGTGGTGTTGGGGGAGGGCTCCATCTTGACAGGCTGTGGGACAGGGGGTATGGTGGGAGTCGTGATAGAGGCCTCCCGGCCCCAAAGAGGCCTCCCAAGCAAGATGGCTACCTACCTGTTAGGCGAGGGTGAACAGTGCAATGGCTGACACATGCTCCTGGGTGGGGGAGGTCTCTATCCTGCTCAGGTGTGGGACAGGGGGCATGGTGGGAGTCGTTGTACAGGCCTCCCACCCCCAAAGAAGCCTCCCAAGCAAGATGGCTACCTACCTGTTAGGTGAGGGGGAACAGTGCAATGGCTGCCACATGCTTCTGAGTGGTGTTGGGGGAGGGCTCCATCTTGGTAGGCTGCGGGACAGGGGGTGTGGTGGGTGTCGTTGAACAGGCCTCCAAAGCCCAAACAGACCTCCCAAGCAAGATGGCTAGCTACCTGTTAGTTGAGGGTGGAAAAGCAATGGGGTTTGGGTTGTGCAAGGAAGTACTTATCAGTGTGTTGGATAACGTTTGCTTGTACTAACCAGCCTCCACTCCCCCGGATACTCCTGTGAGACTCTCAGGATGCAGTATGGCAAGCACCGTCTCCTCCCATGGTGTGAATGGTTTTGGTGGAATGGTAGGGCCACCGCCAGTCCTGTCAGCCAGCTCCCGGTTCTTGCTTCTCCTCTCTTTGACAACCCTCTTGAGATTATGCCACTGCTTCATGATCTCCTTCTTGGATTGCGGGGTGGTCCCTACTGCATTGACCCTTTGAACTATCCTTTCCCACATTTGTGTCCTTGTGGCTAATGGTGTCTGTTGGACCAGGCTACCAAACAGTTGTGCTTCCACTCTGACTAGGTCATTGACCATGACTGTCAACTCACTCTCTGTGAATTTGGGCATTTTCTGTGCTGCCAAGGTGCGTGGTATTGGAAGTGTTTTTGGGTGCAGGGTTGTATGTTGTGGGTGTGGTGTTGATGTGTGAGGTGTGTTGTGCGGTGTGGAATTGTTGATGCTGGTGTGATGGTGGTAGTGATGGTGGTGGTGGTAGTGGTGGTGGTGGTGTGTGTGTGCTGTTTTCTTTTGCCTCTCTTGACAGATCTGGTGTATGCCCTTCTCTTCTGGAGTGTTGCAAAGGATTGTGGTCAGTAAAGGGGCTGATTTTATACTCAGCTATTGGGTGTGTCCAAATGGAATTTTGATGTCAGGTGTGTTGTTGGCGTTGTCCTGGGAATTGTATCTTTTTTTGGGCATTTGTTTTTTCATTGGTATGTGTTTTGTGTATTTGGAGGGCATTGCTACTTTGATTTGTGCAAAGTTTGGCATCGTTGAGGTGTTTTGGCATTGTCCGCCATGTTTTTCATGTACCGTCCACTGCGGTGGCTATGCTGCAGCTCTTCCGCTGTCTCTCCAATTCACTCCTGTGTGCGACCGCGGCGGTCGGAAACATTGGATTGTACCGTGAGACCATCGGGGATATCCTAATTTCCCGTGCGGTGTCTCAGCTTTGCTTGCTGTAGGTTGTAGCTTTTCTGCTGTGTTTCCGACCGCCGCGGTCGGTTTTTAGACATCACCACCCGCTTCGGGCGGTTTTGGTTTGCCTGCTACTGCAGCGGTCGGTCTTTTTTGGCGGTTGATCCTAATTTGACCGCCGGTTTATCCACGGTCCCGGCTGGCGGTTGTTTCCCGCCTCCAGTCGGAGTGATTTTCTGCCCGCTATCCTAATGGGGTCCTTTGTTTGCTCCACTAAATACAGAGATAGTTCAATTATTTAAGAGTTTCTTTTACATCTAATAAAATAACGACCAGCTTCACTCTACTCCTCAAGCAAGTGAAAAGAGGTATTGGTGCTCCTTTAGGTGTATATCCTAAAGTTTCGGAAGAGGACTTTCACCATTACAATCAAGTGAAGAGAAATCTTGGTACTCCTTTAGGTGTACTTTCTAAAGTTTTGGAAGAGGATGTCACTATTACATTCAGCCTACTCACTTACTTTAGAATAGGTCCCTTAGAATAATATCAACAGCCTTTCACTGTTCGATATTACAACAACAGTTTGATACTTTTCCACACTCTTCCTCTGCCCCTGAGGCTAAATCAACATACTTGGATCTTAGGGAACTCCGTACCCGTACTTCCAAACTACATAAAACAAAGAAGCTAACTTTTCATATTAGTAACCAAAATCAATAATTCAATCATTAATTTTCCAAAATAGTCTATATAAACCTGCAGGCTGCTACTAAAACTGATCCAGCGATCTGGGAATAATAATTTTCTACAGACAAGGCCCCATTTCTTTACCCAGCTAGTCCCTTCATGCTAGTTAGTGAATTTCTAAGCAATATACCAAACTTACCAAAATCCACTTTGTATCTTCATTTCTAGTATACCAATAATGGCGATGCAATATTTATATAGTTGACAGGGTTTAGCAAACTAATACTTGGTTCTAAAAATACTAATAAACAAATAAAACACCGCTAATAAAGACAGACTCATTTGTATATTTATAATGTTTATTTAAATAATGTGAAAAAATGCTCATCAATACCAATATACAGTACAAATCCTAGATCATCACAGAGTAACAATATCAGAGAAATAATGAGAAAAACACAACTCATTTGACAGTGCATAAATGAGTGGAGGTACCAAGAAGCAAAAGGTTCAGAGATAAATTACATTTGCAAATGATTGTGCAAATTCAGTTTTCTGTCTATACTAACCCAATTGAAATATGAAAACTGCTCCTTGGCCAAGAGAGCAGTAAGACCCCTCAAGAAGAGTTGAAGAGGGAAAGACTATATCAGGAATCACCAGACAGGAACAGCCAGTACAAGAATACAAGACTGCTAACAAGGCCTCTCCTCATGCAGGTAGAAAAGCAAGCCACTGACAAACCAAACCCCACCCACCAGGTACCTCAATTATATACTAAAACCCAGATGTCCAACCCACATTTGTGTCCGAACAGAAGACTTCTCTACACATGATTGGTTGAGGAAGGGGGTGTACTGTCACACTACTCTCGTCATGTCCATCTCACTCAGTGTCTTATTGTCCATTTATTCTGTATATCTACTTCCAACCCACAAAATATCAATTCGAGCCACTGTCATAATATTAATTTTCTCCATCCTGGTCATGTAGCAAATTCTGTGTCACATTTGTTCGCCAGTGCTGTATTCTAAGGAAATTTTCCTCCACTCGGTGAAGAAATTGTTTCTTCCTGCTAACTCTTGGCAGGCACAGGGGACTCATGAAGGACACTCGTCTTCCACCTTCCCCATCTCGTTCAACATTATTTTCAGAATGTATTTTCATTTCATTAACCCAAAGGTTTCCCTCAGAGCAGAAAACCATGCTTCTACGGAAAACAAACACTGGCATTATTAATCACTTAAAATGCCATACATTAGGCACCCACTCAGTGCTGCATTTATCCATGCGTAACCCAAGTTAATATTATTTTCATTTCAAATGTTAATAAAGTGCATAAAAGCAGCATTAGTCTTTTAATTTTTCATTTGTCAAGAAGTACACTGTTAATAAATGTTACTGAGGGTTCAATTTGAGCAGGTTTTATTTCACGAAAACCCTGATCCATCAGCATAAAAGAGCGAGGAGGAGGTAGTTGTTAAACCTAACAGCTTCAGGGTGATTCCCTCCAACATTTTGCCACCCTCCTTCATTTTTCTCTCCTCGTTTTTGCTGGTATTCAGACTATTACACATTACTACTGCTAACCAGTGCTAAAGTGCTTGTGGTCTCTCCCCTGAACATGGTAACATTGGTTCATCTCTAATTGGCATATTTAATTTACTTTTATGTCCCTCGTAAAGTGATATCCCCTGTACCCAGGGCCTGTCAATTAAATGCTACTAGTGGGCCTTCAGCACTGATTGTGCCACCCACTTAAGTGGACCTTTAACCATGTCACAGGCCTGCCACTGTGTGTTCAGGTTTACACTGCCATGTCAACCAGACAAAATAAACCTTTTGCCAGACGTAAACTTCCCTTTTTGTACATACAAGTCACTCCTAAGGTAGGCCATTAACACAAAGAGCAGGGTGCAATGTATTTAAAAGGCAGGACGTGTACTTTTAAGTTTTACATGTCCTAGTAGTGAAAAACTCGCAAAGTCGTTTTTCAGACTACAAAACTTACCTCTTCCATAGGATAACTTTGGGATTGCCTTGTTACAATTTATAAGTGTAATTTCCAATTGGGAAGAGATAAGACCCCCAAGTCGGATGTCTCTGGAATCCTAGTGTAAAATCCTGAATTATGGTGAAGTCAGATTTTAAATTACAATTCTGAAAATGGCACTTTTAGTAAGTGGGAATTGTCTCACTATAGCCATTTGGTGGCTGTCTCTGATCACATGTCTGTTCTAGGTGACAGTTGGGCCTTGTGTAGTTCACCAAAAGGATTCTCAACACCGACACATCAGGACCCACACAGCAGCCTCATTGCATTTTGGAACCAACGCACTGCCTCTGCTGCGCGATGTATCTTTGACGCGAATCCACTCAAGTGTTCCCTAACCAGGATTAAGATATTTTTGTTCAGCGGACCTAACAGGGTCCCTGTAGCTGGTCTCCATCCACCGCTTTGCTTACTCCACTAGCCCCATTTCCAACTTAGTCATTTGTGACCCACCTCTTTCGTTTCTCTATATTGTTCTTGATTTGTCTTTACATTGTCTTATTTGAAACATCAGTTATATGGCACTGTACTTTTTATGTATTTTTATAAAAGAAATCCTAAACAAAAATGAAGAAAATATTATAAATAAACTATAAATACTATTTTGTATACAAACAACATGTTTGGTTTTCATTAATACTGTTTACATCTCATAAGTTAATGTATTAACTATTGCATGCTTCCTGGGTTTAGGCTTTGTAATTGCATTCACTACCGTGTTCTTTCTAAAGCTGGTCTCAGCTCCATCATGGTTGACCTAAACATTTGACTTTGTCCCGGTTTTGAGCGACCAAATGTCCCAAATAGTACTTTTTGCTTGTAAGAGATATATTTCTCTGTAATCTGTAAAACTCAATATTTCAAGTTCTACTTATTCGATTTGTGTCATTTTGGGCTTGTCTTATTTATTAAAGTAAGCTCTATTTGTAACCGAGTATATAACTTTTTTGTGTAGTGTTTTACTGTTTGAAGTGTTGCACACATACTTTACACATTGCCTCTAAGTTAAGCCTGACTGCTCTGTTCCAAGCTACCAGCAGGTGAGCACAGGTTAATTTAGGGTGTGCATGCTTCTTACCCTGACTAGGCTTGTTGTTGCTGCTTGACTAGGGTCATACCTGATTCAACCTACTGTCCAGTTTCTAATAGTAGTTGCTGGACAGAAGGTGATGGCAGGACTGCAAGGGTTAATGGATAGGAGTAGATTATTAGATAGCAATGGAAAAGTTATATTAGGTATTGTGGGCAAGGTAGAGACATTTCTTGAAAAGAAGGGGGAGAAGAATCAAACGAGGGCGGTAGGAAGGAGATGGGGTCCCAGGCAGGAGACGGTGTGTGGAGTGCATCAGAAGGCACGAGTTAGGCTGGTCCCATGGTGGGTTGAATTAACAGTGCAATTATGCAGGGAAGTGACCAGGATGAAGTGTGGAAAAGGAGAAGGAAGGGGAAGAATATTTGGTGAGCTAAATTACATTGGATGAGTGGAGCCACTGGGTAGTCCCCTGCTCAGAATTAAAAACAAAATGTGGGCATGTAAGTACTTCAACATATTCAAATTCCTGCACAGGGAAACATGGAGCAAAGAAGGGTCTAATGCTGAGGAGAGCAAAGTTGCAAGGATGTCTAGGGTGCTCACCAAAATAGATACATGGATGGTAAAATTTACAATCTATGCTAGTATCATGTGTGGGAAATTCCTGGAATGCATCGTTTCATTGTTCAATTACATGGACCGGATATGCCAGTTTACATTAGCTTCAGAGGCCTGGCATCGCTCCATTATAATGAGGAGTTTAGACCTAGAAGGGGCTTGAACCCAGAAAAAGCGTGAGGCGGAGTAGATAACAAACTATGGGTTCAGTAAAGGACATCATCCACAACCATTTGTACCACTCACACAGCCAATGGGTTGCCTCTGATCATCGCCCCATTTCAAATCAGACCCACCCGAGGGGTGGGAGGGAGTCAGGGTAAGGGAAATACAAGAGGAGCTAGCTGGAATTACAACACGGGACCTGCTACAGATGTCTATGCCGATTTCGGCATGAGTGATCGGGATGTGGCAGTAGACATCCATTATTGTACACTTTTGTGGGTCAAGGTCAGCAAGGGGGGAGGGAAGGGGCTGATGGAATTGAAAGGGCAAAGCACAAAAGGGCAAGTACACCAATTAAGATGGAGGTTTTGGCTCCAAGGTTGAAAAAATACCCCAGCAGATTGGCAGCAGCAGGGCTGAAAGGGGATTTCCCAGAAATATTCTGCATTTCATATTACGGACTGCTGACACTGCAGTGGGTAGACAACTTGAAGTCAACTAAGGGGGTGAAAGGTGTGGTGCAGGCTCAACTGGAGAAGGAGATTTCAGCATGCAGGATGGTCGGCCTGTTTTGGCAGTTACGATCACCCAACCTGATGTAGGCGAATATGCATCCCGGTCACAGGTGGAGGAGAGAAGGAAGCCAGTGGACATTGATAAGGTCAGGAAGGAGATGAACAGGGAGATTGCTGGTTTTTAAAGAAAGGCACATGGGATTGGTGAATCCTATTGGCATAGTGTGCAAGATGCCTATGTTGTTTCAACCCGGTGGAGTCAATTTGTTGGTATTGGGTCAATAGGGCTTATTTGATGCTGATGATAGAAGTGTTGGAGTAATAATGGAAGGAACAGAAGAGGTGAATAGGAGGGATGCTGGAAGAACCAATAGAGGGTTTTTTTCTGGTGGTGAAAAGTAGAGCTCTGATAAAGCCAGGGAATGAGGTTTCAAGTTTAAAAGCAAAAGGAGGTGAGATAACTTACAAATGAGAGTTGCTGCCTGAGCAAGTGCGGGCGGATGGAAGAAGAAGAGGAAGAAGTTGCAAGGTACAAAGGCAAACCTGTTTTGGTTGTATTTAAGAGAGAGGGTGAGCCGGGGTGGGTGATGTTTAGGTAAAGGGGTTCTTGTTAGAAGAGTTCAGTTAATTAAGATGTTAGGATAATAGAGTGTGCGGTTAAGCTGAAGGTTGTATTTTAGGAGTTCTGATTGCTCCCTCCAATGTGGTCTTAACCACATGTTCAAAAGCGTGATGAGTGGTCTTTCCCAAAAAGTTGTGGATGCTTTTCCTACAAACCTCACACGCATAAATGGTATTTGCTGATAAATTAAAGGTGTTCTATAAGTATTCAAGCATTATTAGAAGTTACACATAAGTATTGTATTATATTAAAAACCTGCTATGATTATTACTAAGAAAAAATAATTTATTTTGGACATAGTGTCACTGCAGAAGAACATTGGAGGAATGCACTGTTTGCACTCGGGCCCAAAGCATTTAGCTGCCATCCCTGTTCTCACTCGAGCTTATAATGTGGGCCCTGCCTCATCCTCAAGACCAATGTCGGCAACACATATAGCTGCAAAGATACTGCGGACAGATGGAATCGGAGGGCTGTACAAAGGACTTGGAGCCACCCTATTAAGGTAAACACTTGGCTGTTGGTTTAGAATGTTTATCTTGCCAATGATGTACTTCTATATGACCAAGGTGTCTTTGCCTCTCAGGGATGTACCATTCTCCATCATCTATTTTCCGCTGTTTTCACATCTCAACAAGCTTGGCCAAGCATCTTCTGGTGAAAGAGCCCCATTTTTCCACTCGTTCTTATCAGGATGTGTAGCTGGCTCCATTTCAGCAGTGTGTGTCAACCCTTGTGATGGTAAGAGTGCTGTTCTTTCTGTTTTTACTGTACCTGTTGTTCATTTCCTCAGAGAGTAAAATACAAAGGCTTCATTTATAGTTTGGTGGATGGGTTACTTCATCACAGATGTTACAAATATTCTTTCTGCCTTGTTAGAAGTGCATTATATCCTATGGCTTTTTAGATCAACCTGCACTGTGTGGATATGCCAGAACTCTGTGTATCCCTTTGACCTGCTCCGCAGAAGTTGCAGAAAATGTGCTGTTCAGTAAATTGATGTATTAGTGGGAATGCCGCATGAGAAACAGATTAAATTGTTGTGAGGCACAGGGCAATCTGATTTCTTGACAATAAGAGAGTATCAGTATATTAACAAGAATCTGCGCATTTGCCATTATAGATTAAAATAATCATGGGATATCTACCCAGAGTGGGGAAATAGTGAATTGAATCCACTAATGGGATCACCTTTGAGTCTACATAAAAGCAATGTTTTTTTTTTAAATCAAACTCAAGGAAAGCTTACATTAAGAAGTGCATTTTATTTTGTCCGTTTGTGAAAATTTTGATGTGAATCTATAAGTTCCACTTATAGACTCACATCAGATAGACTACCAAAATTATTTGCCAAACCTTGAAAACCTAATTCTCACTTTGTTATTTCTAAAATAGGGATTTTAACTTATTCAGCCTTCTTTATGATAAGAAATGAGAAGACAGCATTGAACCTGTAAAAACTGTATGGTGTCTGTTTTAATCTTCCATGTTGTAATTGCTTGCTTTTTAAATTTGTATGTGTATGCTGGTCCGCATATTTTCCACGTAATAATAAGTCGTATATATTTTTTTATATATATTATCTTCATCAGTCATTTGCACGGCGGACATAACAATTTGATTAAATTAGATGTTATTAAGTTGCCTTGGATCTAGGGGATTTTCCAGTTTCCTACTTAAAACATAACACTGTCCTATTTGATTTGATAAGTAGCACTTTTTATCTTTGTAAGAGACTTGTAATAAGGCAGACAGGATATTGATCACATTTGTGATGGAGCAATCCATCCACCAAGCTGTAAATCAGTTTCTTAGACTACAATTATGTTCTCAGAATTTAGAAACCTGCAAATACATGCCAGCATTCTTTCTAGCTAGTGTGGCATAGTACAAGTCACTTGTGCAGAACTGTGCTCTCTAGTTTCTTGTTCTCATTTTTCAGTGTCTCAGATTTTTGAATAAAGAATCCAATTGTCACTCATGAATCTATATGAGGTAAATGCCATTAATCCTATTGAGGTCCTCATTATGAGCAGCCTGATAATCCTCCAGGTAACTTTGACTGCAGGAAAGAAGTTACAATGCAGTTGAACTGGTAATTCTGGGTCTGATTTCCTTCGTAATTCCTCATTTCTCTTTAGATTTTCACACAGAGTTTATCTGTGGGGAATGACGCACTGATTTTTTTGAAACAAAAATACAGTGGAGGCCCTAAGGCGTCGCCCGCTGGCCCAGGGATTGCCACCTCCCTGGGGCATGTAACAATAGGAATGCAGGGGCCTTCCCGAACACCCACTGCCCCGCGGACTGCCACCTCTCTGGGGCAGCTACTTTCTTTTTTTTAAATGCAGGGAAAGACCTATGGCCTCCCCCAGAGCCTGGAGACACAAACACAATAATTAAGGGGATCCGTTGTCGACCCCCGGGACCACCACCTCCCCAGGGCTACATGTAAGAAAGGGGGGGACCACACTGCCTCCCTCCTGGAGCCAGAGATGGCCTTGGGGGACGCTACCCCCAGCGCCAGCTCCAGCAATATCCTGGGGGGGCCTACCCTTGGGACATTGCAGTTTGCCTTGGCTTGGCGGGAGCACTGCTTCTGCCAAGCCATAGCAAATACTGCTCTGCTTCTAGTAAGCAAGAGCATAAAATGCTCTCTCTTATTAGAAGTGGAGCAGAAATGCTTTCACACACAGTAGCTGCATTTTAGCAGCTCTTTGTGTTTAAAAGCAATGTCGATTCCCATAGGAGGCTGGAGCCGGCAGGGACCATGGGGCCTTCAGGTTCCCCCCAAGGTCCCCAACAAATGTAAGTGGGTGGCCTCGTTGTGACTGAGGCCCCCCACACTGCAGGCTGGGCCCCGTGGGATGGGATCCACGAGGCTGAAATTGGCCCGGGAGGGGAGCTGCGCTACCCCTCTCCCTATAAATTATATCCCAAAAAAGAAAAGGCAGGACCCTGAAGGATGGGGTCCCTGGGGATGAAATCACCCTGGAGAGGGGTCTGCAGGCTGCTCTCATCCACTGAAAAAATGCATGGGCCCAGGGAATGGGGTCCATTGGGCCACAAATTGCCCAACAAAGGGAGGCTACGCAGCCCCCTTCCCTCAATATTTTTTAAAAATAGAAAAAAAAACTCTGGCAAGTTGCAGAAGGCCACGCACCCTTCACAACCAACCGGCAAGCGCACCTCCTGGTGTAGTGATGATTTGGGGATGAAGTCCCTTGGATGCTGAGGGTCCTTGGGATCAGCAACTGCGCGGACGAACTCGCCCCACTGAGGACCCCGCCTAGCAGACCCGGCAGCAAGAAGGCCCCATGGTTCACCGACGAACTCAAGAGCTCCAAGAAGAACTGCCGAGCCTTCGAGAAAGTCTGGAGAAGGGAACCGACACCGGACAACAGGACCTCCTTCAAACTTGCCACCCGGGAACACCACCAGCTGATCCGCGCTGCCAAGAAAACAGCATTCAAGGACCGGTTGGACAACAACGCACACAACTGCAAGGAACTCTTCAACATCGTGAAAGAGCTTTCCAACCCCAGCGCAGGAAACAAAGACATCACCCCATCGCAAGACCTCTGCAACTCCCTCGCTTCATATTTCCACAAGATCGCGGACATACACAACAGCTTCAACAACCAACCAACGCACACCATGACCGAACAACCACCCCCCACCACCACCCTACACGCCTGGACCCCGATCAGCACCGAAGATACCATCCGCACGATGAACTCCATCCACTCCGGATCACCGACCGACCCCTGCCCTCACCACTTCTTCAACAAGGCCGACGCTGTCATCGCACTCCACCTATGAGACATCATCAACACATCCTTCAACACCACCATCTTCCCTGAGAGCTGGAAACACGCCGAACTCAGCGCTCTACTCAAGAAACCAACAGCGGACCCCACCGACCTCAAGAACTACCGCCCCATCTCGCTCCTCCCGTTTCCAGCCAAAGTCATCGAGAAGACCGTCAACAAGCAGATGGCCGCCTTCCTCGAGACGAACGGATCCCTCGACCCCTCACAGTCCGGCTTCCGAGCCAATCACAGCACCGAGACCGCCCTCATCGCCGCCACCGATGACATCCGAGCCCTGATGGACAATGGAGAAACAGCGGCCCTCATCCTCCTAGACCTCTCCGCGGCATTCGACACGGTCTGCCACCGCACCCTAGTACGGCGCCTCAGCAACATCGGAATCCAGGACAAGGCGCTGGAATGGATCATCTCCTTCCTCGACGGAAGAACACAGAGAGTCCGCCTACCACCGTACAAGTCAGAGGCCTCCGAAGTCATCTGCGGCGTCCCTCAAGGATCATCTCTGAGCCCCACCCTCTTCAACGTCTACATGAGCCCCCTCGCGGCCATCGTACGCAAACACAACCTCAGCATAATCTCCTACGCCGACGACACCCAGCTGATCCTCTCCCTGACCAACGACCCCGCCGCCGCCAGAGCCAACCTGCACGAAGGGATGAAAGAGGTAGCCGAGTGGATGACGACCAGCCGCCTGAAACTGAACTCGGACAAGACGGAGGTCCTGATCCTGGGCTCCTCACCCTCCGCCTGGGACGACTCCTGGTGGCCGCCCGCCCTGGGCACCGCACCCAAACCAACAGACCATGCACGCAACCTGGGCTTCATCCTGGACTCCTCCCTCTCCATGACCAGGCAAGTCAACAACGTCTCCTCGGCGTGCTTCAACATCCTACGCATGCTACGGAAGATCTTCTGGTGGATCCTCCTCACCCACGCACACAAAGCCCTACACGACCAAGGCCCGAGCTACCTCAACAGCCGAGTCAACTTCTACGCTCCCAAACGCCACCTCCGATCAGCCAACCACGCCCTCGCCGCCGTCCCCCGCATCCGAAGAGCGACTACAGGAGGAAGGTCCTTCTCCTACCTGGCCGCCAAGACCTGGAACTCCCTCCCGACCGACCTGCGCCTGACCCAAGACCACCTCTCCTTCAGGAAGAAGCTGAAGACCTGGCTGTTCGAGCGGTAGCGGCACCCCCCCCCCCCCAGCGCCTTGAGACCCTACGGGTATGTAGCGCGCTTTACAAGTGTCACTGATTGATTGATTGATATAACCCCTCCTGTTACAGCCAGTAAGTCCCTGACAGCGGGATTGCTGGGAGGACTTGGAGGCCACACACCCATTCTCCACCCCTCTGTAAAAGCACCTCCTGGTGCGCTGCTGGTTGGGAAAATAATTCCACTTTACTCCTGAGGGCCTCAGGACTAAAGTGGACTTCTTCCCTCAATCAGTAGTGGAATAGGAGGTGCATTTGCGGGGGTGGTGTAGAAAGAGCGCTTGGCCTCTGACAACCTCTCAGCAATCCAACTGCGTGTGTCTTATTGGGGGTAACATGTAGGGTTGCTGTCCCCCAAGGACCCTCAATAGCTAAGGGGACTTCACCCCCTACTAGTAGTGTGCCAGGAGGCGCATTTGCAGAGTGGTGGAGAATGGGGGCACAGCTTCTGACAGCAATCCTTCTGTGTGGGCAGTCCTTGGGGCCAACTGCTCCTCCTGTTACACAGTGGGATTGCTAGGATGTCTTTAGAGGCCCGCCCTCTTTCTTCACCACTTTGCAAACACGATTACTACTTGAAAAACAATAGAAATTCACTGACGTTATAGTTAGGAACTAGCATTTAAAAAACCTTAGGAATTTACTGAAAAAAACTAAGGTTACAGGGACATTATAGCTAGGCTCAGATTTCACTCATACAAAGTTAGTGAAACTCAGAATGTACTCAGAATGTACTGCTTGTGAACTCACAGATTACATCACTCAAGACATGGTCAGTGACATCACTGATGACATCTAAAATTACTTCACTGATGACATCATCCACATAATTACTGATTTACCCACTCACACCCCCATAGAACCTTTCAAACACCCACTCCCATACAACCATTCACAAGCAAATTCACATACCCATCCACTTACTTACGCATCCAATCATTGATTCATAGATCCACACACACATCCACTCACACACCCATACAGCCATTCATACACCCACCCAGTCACAAATACAGCCACTGACATATCCACTCATACACCCATGCAGCCATTCACACACTGTATCTGTCACCCATTTAGCTATACAAAAACCTAGTCACTCACCCATACAGTCAATCACACAGCCACCTACTCACCCATACAGATACACACACACCCACTCACTAACTCATACAGATAATAACACATACTATACAGTCGCAGACACAAGCACACACAAACCCATACAACAACTCTTACATTCACGCACTCACCCAGTCACTCATATAACCCATCACTCACCTAAACTGCCTTTCAAATAGCTAGTTACTCACTCATATACCACTGACAGATCCACTTACTCACCCACACAGCCATACACACAGTCATTCATAAAGCCCTTCACACACACACACACTCACTAACCCATACAGCCACTGACTCACCCAAACACTTATCCATACGGCAGTCACGCACCCTCTCACCTACCTACACAGACACTCAGACAACCATGCAGGTACTCAGACAACCAATCACTCACCAATACAGCCACTCACAAACCCCCTCACACACCCATGAAGCCACTTGGCAACTGTCAGACTGAAACAGAAATTCACACAACCAGTCACTCACCCATATATTCACTGAGGCACCTAATCACTATTCACTAACACATGCAGTCAGTCATGCACCCACTGATTCATCCATAGAAGCACTCAGATACCTACTGATTCACCAATTCACCGTGGTTTATTTAACACTCATAAACGTTTTAAAAACACTCACAGTCACTGGAAGATGTCATCAGTGGTGTCATTTGCAATGTCATCAGTGATGTCATCAGTAATGTCACTGCCCCTGTCATGAGTGATGTAATATGTGAGGTCATAAGCAGTGCATTGTGGGGCATGAGATATAGTTAGCTCAGCTAACTATAACTGCTGAATTTCACTGGTTTGTACGAGTGAAATCCAAGCCTAATTATAACCTCACTGTAACCTTTGTTTTTTTTCAGTGAATATATATATATAAATATAAGGATTGTGTGTTAGAAAGGGCTATTTCAAGATATATGTCAATTTTTTAACATTTGTAGGCTGATTGCTTAGGTTTCGCTTGCGCTGTGCTTGTGAAATCTCTTGTCTTTAATATATCTTAAAAGGAGGCTCTTATCAGTAACCTCAGCTAAATTGCTGTGTTTATTCTCTTTTGCATGGAATTTTTTGATTTTGTTAACTTCCCCTGGCTGCACACATTTACAATACTTCTGCTAAAGCTGTTCACACTGTGTAAGCCCCATTTAATGTCAAGAAAACATCTTTCCAACAGAAAAGGCAGACAGCTTCTAACAGTATGCTGGAATGCTTGCTTTTTATTGATTAGGTATGTAAAGCAGATGCTTTAGCCTTAGAACATTTGTGGTGTTTCCTATTCCCACCTCAGTACCTTTCTTTGCACTTTGTAGGCATTATTGGCTTGATTTTTTCAACTTAATCTATTTCGTCATTATGATTAAATTCTAGATTTTGTAACATTGCTCGTTAAAAAAAGTAAAGGTAATATACAAGAGCTTTGCTATATTTTACTACTAAACAGGCGCAACAGGTCATAATTTGAATAGTGCATCAGGTGCAGTAGCGCTGGACCCAGAAGTTTTCAGAAATCCCCAAAACACATAATATTGCTCTATTTGACTATTAAACAGGCAGTCACAATTACAATTATCTTGCAGTTAAAGGGACATGTTTTGAAAGATGCAGCAGATGCAGTGACATTGAGGCCAAAAACTCTAGTGATCCCACTAAACCCAGGTTATTGCTAACATTTTAAACTAGACAGGCAGTCACAAGTGCAGACAACAGGTTCATAATTTCAATGGTACAACAGGTGCAGTGACACCAGGACCAAAAGCTCTAGGCAACCCACTAAACACCTAATATTGCTGTTTTTTACTACTAAACAGGCAGTCACAATTGCAGTTACCTTGCAGTTGAAAGTGCTTGATTTAAATGGCGCAGCTGGTGCAGTAGTGCCAGGACCAAAAGTTGTCATATCTCCACTAAACTCCTAATATTGCTGTATTTTATTCCTAAACAGGCAACCACAAGTTCAGATACCTTGCAGACACCAGGGTCATGGTTTGAATGGTGCAGCAGGTGCAGTAACACTGTGACAAACGTTGTCAGAACTCCTCTGAACACATAATATTGCTAAATTTGACTACTAAACAGGCAGTCACAATTGCAGTTTCCTTGCGGTTAAAAGGGACTCGATTAGAAGGGTGCAGCAGGTGCAATGGCAAAAGAACGCCAAAAGCTCTAGGGACCCCACTAAACCCCGATTATTGCTACATTTTACTACTGAACAAGACAGTCACAAGCGCATTTACATAGCAGGCAATAGGGTCATGATTTGAATTGTGCAGCAGGTGCAGTAGTACCAGGACCAAAAGCTCTAGGTGCCCCACTAAACACCTACTATTGCTATATTTTACTACTAAACAGGCAGTCACAAGTGCAGTGACAACAGTGTCATGATTTGAATGGTGCAGCAGATGCAGTGGCACCAGGCCCAACATTTGTAATGACCTCCTCGAAACCCCTAATATTGCTACATTTTACTACTAGTTAGGCAGACAACTGCAGTTATCTTGCAGTTAAAAGAGGCTTGATATAAATGGTGCAGCAGGTGCAGTTGCACCGGGCCAAAAGCTCTAGGGACCCCCCCAATGCAGAATATTGCTAAACTTTACTACTAAACAGGAAGTCACAAGTGCAGATATCTAGCAAGCACTTGGGCAATGTTTTTAATGGTGCTGCAGGTGCAGTGGCACCGGGGCCAAAACTTGTCAATACTCCCCTAAACACCAAATATTGCTATATTTAAATACTAAATAAGCAGTTACAAGTGTAATTAACTTGCAGACACTAGGGTCATGATTTCAATGGTGCAGCAGGTGCAGTGGCACCGGGGCCCAAAGCTCTAGGAACCCGTGTGAACTCCAAATATAGCAATATTTTACTATTAAACATGCAGTCACAAGTGCAGTGACTTTACAGACAATAGGGTCATGATTTTAATGGTGCAGCAGGTGCACTAGCAAAGGGCCAAAAGTTGTCAGAACTCCTCTAAACACATACTATTGCTATTACAACAATGAAATCTATTATTTCCCTCTTTCATTACATTTTTCTAAATTTTGCAAATGTCTGCATCACACCACTAGTAACAGCACAATATATTGACTCTTACGGCCAGATTCATGAAGCTGAATTGCGCTCACCAAGGGCCAGATTCTCAGAATCTTGCTCTTTGCAAGCGCAATCATTGCATTTGGGATTCATCATCTCAAATGCAAAAATCGGTAATAGCGATTTTGCTATTTTGCGAGGAATTACATTTAAGGAATCTCTATTTGAGATTCCTTAAATGCAATTCATCATCCATTTTAAAATTGCGAATTCGTAATTTCGGCCCGCTATTTACCGCGAGGTCAAACCTCGTGGTAAATAGCGAAAACTCAGAAAAATGCTTTTAAAAGCATTTTTCTAAGTTGCATGGTGCACACACACATGTCCTTTGGACATGTGTGTGCGCAACACCTGTTTAAATTTGCATTTAAGGGGTGCTACAGGGTGTCCTTTGGACACCCCTGGCACCCTTTAAATCGCTATCTTATTTGCGATTAGCTAATTGCTAATCGCAAATAAGGAATACTCCCCATTCATTCCTATGGGCCTTTTGGCCAATAGGAATGAATGGGGAGGTATTCCTTATTTGCGATTAGCAATTTGCTAATCGCAAATAAGGAATGTGTAGGAATCGCATTATATTTTGCGATTCCTACATGAATCCCGTTTTGCGAGTCTGTAATAGCGATTCCTTATGAATCGCTATTAAAGACTCGCAAAACGAGTCTTTGATGAATCAGGCTGTTAGTGCATAAACAAATCATAATACTTTAACAGACTTTCTGTAACTTATGTTGTACAACTACTCAGCATGCTACAACATATAACAAAAAACAGCAAATTATCAGGTACGCAAAACCGAATACATTTACCAATGCTTGTTATTTCAGCAAATGTGCTACATTTTAAATTCTGTGGCTAAACAATGGAAGTGTTATGGATCATGAGATATGGGTTAACATGTTAGTGGTATCAAGACGCTCTCAATTGCTTGCTTCAATGTGTTTTACTTCCCTTTGTAGTTATAAAGACACGTCTCCAGTCCTTACAGAGAGGAATGCATGAAGAGAATTACCGCGGGATTGTAGACTGTGCCAGGTAATCTAAATCCTTTATTTCTTTAAAGGACGATGAATGTGAATGTCGGGCGTAAAATTCTGCATTGTTGAGGACTAGATGACTGACATAATTTAAAAAACTGTTGAATCACACTTTGTCCTTATTATCTAAAAATGAACTCCTGTAAACAATGGGCTCGGGGCATATTACCAAGCAATAGCGATAATTATCGCTTTTGCTTGGTTAGAGACAAAAATTTACCGCTGAGCTGCGGCGAGTTTTACCGCAAATAAACCTTGGTATTACCAAGGTTGATCGCAAATGCGATAAAAATCGCCGCAAATGAATGAATATCGCTGAAAAGTCAGCGATATTCATGCATTACCGAGCTAATGCTCTTAGCCATGTTATCCACCTCCCATTGGATAACATGGCTAAGAGCTGCTCAGGGCAGGTGTTAGCTTATGGAGATATTCGCGCTTAGCGCGAATATCTCCAAAAGTTGGTAATAGGAGATAGCGATGTTAGCAACTGTTTTCAGTCGCTAACATCTTGGCACGCCCACTTTGCATGTCATTAGTGATAAATATCACTGACATGCAAAGTGGGGCCCAAGATGGTCGCTATCTCCCACTAGCTGTCGCTAACTGGTGTTAGCGACAGCTAGGAAATAGGGAGATAATTTTATCTCCGCTTTCTTGGCTTTTAAAGCCAAAAAAGCGGAGATAAACCCCCTTGATAATATCACCCTCTATTCTCAAAAAGATATTCAGTCGTAAATGTTGGTTGACAATGGAATTTAATTTTGTTAATGCCGGCCAGGAATCCACAGAGGGACTGGAGTAATTATTTTACGAGTGCAGCCATCTCTGCAATGAAAAATCAGCACTCATATATTCCATAGCTGCCAAGGTTTCTGATTGCTTATGTGTGACATTTTCATAATTTCAGTGTAATTATGAGTGATATTCAACGACTATGAGTGACACTTTCTCACGAGCAAAATAAAGCAATGAAGACGAAGGTGAGGGAAACATAAATATCAGAAATTACACCAATTTGAGCAACAAGAAATACTAAGAATTACTTAAAAGTTCGCAAAGCGCCAGAAATGGAAGGGCACTAACCTAGGGCCCAGTTTACTTTGGCTCAAGATCATGACGTGCTAAAAGTAAGAGTAAATTAAGTAAGGATTTGAGAAGGTACTATTAGCACTTACTAGTCTGAAGTGAGCAGCACCTGACTGGACAGACAACAAACCAATCAAACACTGCAGTGAGTGTTTAATTCTTATGACCAGCATAGATGGCAAGTTTTCAGACTGCTTAGGTGTCACATTTTTGTGCTTTTAGTGTGTGTATAAGTGACTTTCTACTGCCAAACGAGTGACTCTTCCTGGCAAGTAAATTAAAGCAGTAACTAGTATTTTTGTGCTTCTCTGTGAATTTGAGATGAATATGCAAGATAAAAACCAATCTTCAGTAGTTAACCAATAAAACCAGTCAAGACCATGCAAATGGAAAACTTTGCACTACGAGAAACTTCTCAACGTGTCCCAGATAGCAAATTCATGAAGATATATGGAGGCAAGCATGTGCCCCAACATTTGCTGTACCTGAATTAGCCTTCTCGAAAAATGCCCCAGGTTACATGATTTAATCACCAGATAGACCAAGAAGTTTGTCGCACATAAAGAAAAAAACTAAAGGGTTGTTCTGAAAACAAAACTGTCCACCCAAACTACCAGCTGAGATGCTCCACTGCGGATCTCAACAGCTAATGTTAATCAATAGTGAGTGAGTGTCAGCTGAGCCCAGCCCGCCGGGGCGCCACCACCGTCTGAGGTGAGCAGTGAGCTACAGGCTGATGCTCAGGCTCACGCTGTAAATCATTATTATATGTAAATATACAACAATAATCTCACACAGACCTGAGTGAGACAAGCTGGCCGGTACAGAGTCTTGCAGCATGCTGGCACACACCAGTGGGGTGACATTCGGGTCAAATAAATGTGCTGCAGCCTCTGGGATAGCGCTTGTCAACAAGGGAATAAATGTGCGCCGAAGAGGTTGGCACTCTGTCACAAATTAAACTGGTGTACCGGGCATAGGCAGTGGTGAGGGCCCTCAGCTGCAGCAAAATGTAGAAACATAACTGCCGCTCGACTATCTACCGACAGGCTGTCAGTAATTGAACAGAAGAACTGGGTGATTATTGGCATCACATGACTCCATGCCACGTAAATGCTGCCAGCTGTAAGTCTCAGCAACAGTATCATGCGTGGTATTGGTGAGACTGAACTGTTTGAATTACAGTCCTGCCAAGAATCACGCATCAGGCGTTAGACTAACGCATTTCAGTGTGGTGATCCACATCACCGTATTGAAACGCATTGTTACGTATTTGCATAGTGTCTGAGTGCCAGAGAAGCGTTTCCTAAAACGGTAATATCATGGAGTGTGGTAGCTGGCAGAGCACCGCCAGTGGAGTACACGTGCTGCTCCTTCCGGCTTGGTGCTCCTAGCGTAGTCGAGCTAATGCTGCTACAATGTATAATCTTAATTATGTCAGCTACGCAGCTCTCGCCCAGCATAACTTTAGCAGTGCGCAAAGGCTACCAACATCACAGCCAGGGCCCAGTCAGATTACGCCATACCTGGCGCCGCGCGTTGGGGTCACGACGTCCTGCTGCCAAAGCAGGGGAGTTCATTTTGGAAGGGACTAAGAAGTGAGGGGCGGTTTATTGGTGAACGGTTGCTGCACCACAATCATGGCGCTCGCAAAACTGCCTTCTGATCATCCCGGGCCGTCAAAAATTGCAGTGTGGAATTCAATGATTGCCAAGCCTCTGGTCACAGAGCCAATGACAGCATTTGCATCGGCACTGTGGGTCTCGCTGTCCTCGGACTCAGCTGGTCTGGCAGCATAATTCAAACAGTTCCGTTCTGCCAATACCACGCATGATACTGTTGCTGAGACTTCAGGCCGGCAGCATTCACGTGGCATGGTGTGATATGATGCCGATAATCACCCAGTTCTTGTGTTCGATTACTCACAGCCTGTCAGCAGATAGTCGAGCGGCAGTTATGTTTCTACATTTTGCTGCAGCTGAGTGCCCTCACCACTGCCTGAACCCGGTTCACCAGATTAATTGGTGACACAGTGCCAACCTCTTCGGCGAACATTTATTTACTTGATGACCAGAGCTATCCCAGAGGCCGTAGATCATTAATTTGACCCGAATTTCACCCCCCCAGTGTGTGCCAGCATGTTGCAAGTCTCTGTACTGGCCAGCTTGTCTCACTCAGGTCTGTGTGATTATTGTTGTATATTTACATATAATAATTATTTACAGCGTGAGCCTTAGCCTCAGGCTGTAGCTCACTGCTCACCTCAGACGGTGGTGGCGCCCCGGCATACTGGGCTCAGCTGACACTCACTCATTATTGATTAATATTAGCAGTTGAGATCCGCGGTGGTGCATCTCAGCTGGCAGTTTGGGCGGACAGTTTTGTTTTCAGAACAAACCCTTTAGTTGTTTTTTATGTGCGACGAACTTCTGGGTCTTTCTGGTGATTAAATTATGTAGATGTGTGTTGTACCGCAACTAAGAACTAAGGAGGATCATGAAACACCAAGAAATTACATATGGCTGAAAACTCCCATCAGACCACCATTGTGGCGGAATATCATCACGTGGGATATGGATGGTGGATCCAAAACTCACCCAACCCCTCAAGTGATGGTGCAGAGATGGATTTCCGAGGTAGATCTCTAGCCACAGTGTATTTCAAATAGGTGCTGATGGAGTGCAGTGCTGTGTGAAAAAAGTGAGTGATAAAGGTAACAATAAAAATAACTATCAGAACAGAAAATATGTTTAATGGGCACTGTTCTAGTGTCAAGATTAAAATTACGCCTGATAGTTTGAAAATATGACTATATATAGGCACAGTGCAGAGTGGTCGACATGTTTCAGCTATGTGGATTAATGTTATCCAGCTTTCTTCAGGACCGTGATCTTAATAGCAACTGCAAAATAAGTGATCACGTGAATGTGAAGCAAGGCAGTATCAAATCAAAATATTCCTACCAGGAACTTGGGTCTCCAATGTAGACTGGTGGAAAATTGAGTTACTCATCCTTTCCCAGCATTATGTGGGAAGTCACCTCACCTCACCCGGCACCCGCTCGGGAAAAAAATGAGGCCCCGCTCTGTCCGTCGGTACCTCTTGCCGGCTTCCGAGTGGGAGTGGAGGTCCCTCCACTCCCACTCGGAAGCCGGCAGTGGGAGTTTTCAGCCATATGTAATTTCTTGGTGTTTCATGATCCTCCTTAGTTCTTAGTTGCGGTACAACACACATCTTCCCAGACCTTTTATCTCTCGTTTATTGTCCGTGTTACGTTTTGGGTTATGAGATCTTAAGGTCGTTAAACTAACCCACATAGACCCCCCATCCTCCTTTTTTCTAGATTAAAATATGTAACCTAGGGGCTTTTTTCGAGAAGAATAATTCAGGTACAGCAAATGTTGGGGCACATGCTTGCCTCCATATATCTTCCTGAAATTTCCATCTGGGACATGTTGAGGAGTTCCTCATACTGCAAGTTTTTCCATTTGCATGGTCTTGACTGGCTTCACTGGTTAACAAATGAAGCTGGGTTTTTATCCTGCATATTCATCTAAAATTCACAGAGATGCACAAAAATACTAGTTACTGCTTTAATTCACTTGCGAGGATGAGTCACTCGTTTGGCAATAGAATGTCACTTATACACACACTGAAAGCACAAAAATGTGACACATAAGCAGTCTGCAAATTTGCCAGCTATGCTGGTCATAAGAATTAAACAATCACTGCAGTGTTTGATTGGTTTGTTGTCTGTGCAGTCAGGTGCTGCTCACTACAGACTAGTAAGTGCTAATAGTACCGTCTCAAATCCTTATTTAATTTACTATTACTTTTAGCACATCATGATCTTGAGCTAAAGTAAACTGGGCACTAGGTTAGTGCCCTTCCGGTTCTGGCGCTTTGCCCAGTTTTAAGATATTCTTAGTATTTCTCGATGCTCAAATTGGTGTAATATCTGATATTTATGTTCCCCTCACCTTCGTCTTCATTGCTTGATTTTGCTTGTGAGAAAGTGTCACTCATAGTCATTGAATGTCACTCATAAGTACACTGAAATTATGAAAATGTCGCACATAAGTAATCTGAAACCTTGGCAGCTATGGAATTATGCTGTCAGCGCAGCTGAGTCTCAGGACACATTCCTTGGTGAGTCTGCAGTCCAGTGGCAGAAGTCTGTCCTGGGTGGCCAATGCAAACGCAGTCACTGGCTCCTTGACCTGAGGCTTGGCAATCATTGAATTCCACATAGTGATTTTTGATGGCCCGGGATGAGCAGAAGGCATTTCTGCGAGCACCATGAATGCGGCGCCGGCGCCCGTTCACCAATAAACAGCCCCTCACTGCTTAGTCCCTCTCGAAAAAAACTCCCATTCTTTGGCAGCAGGACGTCGTGACGTCACCCGCAGCGCCAGGTATCACCTAATCTGACTGTGCCATGGCTGTGACATTGGTAGACTTTGCGCACTGCTGAAGTCATGCTGGCTGAGACGTGCGCAGCGAACATAATTAAGAACAATACATTGTAGCACCAAGCTGGCAGGAGCAGCATGTGACCGGCACAGGCGGCGCTCTGCCAGCTACCATACTCCATGATATTACTGTTTTAGGCAACGCTTCCCTGGCACTCAGACACTATGCAAATGCGTGACAATGCATTTCAGTGTGGTGATGCAGATCACCACACTGAAATGGGTAAGTCTAACGCCTGATGTGTGATACTTGGTAGGGCTGAAATTCTATTCTAGGAGTGAAAAGAGGTATTCCAAGGTGTGGAAGTTTGAGAATGTCTGTAGATGTGCATGTTTGGTGGCATTCTCAAAGTATTTTCCAACCCCTTCCCACCCTGGAAATAAAGATTTATTCCAGTCAAGTGCTGGAATCCTGCACTTCCCGGGAAAGTAGGAGGAGAGTGGATCTTCCTCGCATGGCAGTGTCGGAAAAGGGCTTGTTCCACAGGGAAAATGTATTCCTTACAGAAAAAATAAAGTGTGCCTTTGTACAGGAGTCTTTATTCCCCCAGTGTGGACTTTGTCATTCAGGAGAACTCTGCACAGGAGATTAGGAACCTGTGGAAATAATCACCTGACATTCCCAATAGTAGAACTGATACCCAGAGCCTTATGCGTCTGTAGCGGAATACTGTTAGGAATAATGATGAATACCACAAATCTGTGCATGGACACAACTAATGCAGATTGACTACTTTTTCTTGAATTGGGGGTGTTTTTTAAAACAACTCTAGCCTCAAACGCACCCTTAGGAAATGTTCCCTGTATATTGAAATTTCTTCACACTCATATAAGAGTTTAGCCTTAAAGTCTATTCTTTAAATGCAAGCCAAAATATTTTCTTTTAAACCCGACCTAAATACTGCACACATAAAACCGAATGGACATTGTTGCTGAAATTGTATTAAACTCCAGATTTCAGGACTATAGTAGATTGGGGAGTCGTATGTAGTTTGTACCTGTACTAGTATAGTACATGTTAGAACGGGGGGTCTCTAGTTGGCAGAAATATGCACCTTCGTCCATGTAGAGACCCATACTTCTAGTCAGGGTAAGGGGGATACACACACTGCTCACACCTTTGGTAGCTTGGCACAAGACGACAGGCTTATACCAAAGGTAATGTGTAAAGTATTTGTACTCAAAACACACAGTGATATAGTGAAAACATCACACATGTACAGGTATCTTTATCTAAACTCAACAAGACCAAAATGACACAAATCCAACATATATGAAGTAAAATAGCACTTCAAAACAGTTATTTAAAAAATAAAGCTTGTAGAAAACAAATAGCTCCACCTGGGGCTATTACGACTTCATGACAGCAATAAATCCAAAGTACAGTGTGAGGCATTGGGCATAGAGTCACATGGACCCCCAAACAAACAGTACCTTGGTAAACAAAGTCTATGACGATGCCCGGCGTCGTGGGGGTGAGGCGTTAGTTGTGCAGCCGTGGGTGGGTAATGGCTGTCACGGGGGAGGCGAGGAGTCATGTCCTTGAGGAGGCGACGTGTCGAATCCTGGACAGAGAAGTTGGTTGCATTGGAAGTGAGGCGTTGGTTCCGGTGAGGCAAGGTGAAGTCGACGAGTTTGTGGATTCACCCTCGGTGGTTATCGGCGCCACGATAACAGTATGCAGGCACTAGCCATGATGGAGTCGGTGCGAGAGCTGGCATTGGGAGTGCCAATAACTGCAGGCGTTGCCAGGTGTCGAAGGGATTCGGAGCTGCAGTGCAGGCAAGGCGGTGCTTTGAGCACTTCATGAGTGGTGCCCCTTGCTTTGGCGCAGGTCAGGGCGTCACAACGGCACCATTGATGGCTTTGGAGATCGATTTTCTTGCTTCTCTTAGGTTTCTTCCAGTTCCCAACAGCAGGAACAACCTCCAGAGCCCAAAACTGGAACAGGCACCTCCTGGAAGGTCAGAAATCTCAGCAGTAGAATTTAGGGAAGCAGGGGTTGAAGTCTTTGTGACCCTGTGACTTTAGAATAGGAGGCCAGCACACATAGGCCTTGGAGATTCTTCTGCGATCAGATTTCTCAGCAAAGTTCCAGTCTTTGTCATAAGCAGAAGCAGCAACTGCAGGCCAACCCCACTAAGCACGCAACAAAGGGACAGTACTCCTCCTCACAGCTCTCCAACTCTTCTTCTAGGCAAAGGTTCCTCTTGAGTCCAGATGTGATCTAAAGTTCGGGGTTTAAGGTCCACTTCTTATATCCCATTTTGTCTTTGTTCTTTGTGCAAGAATCTCTGAGCTCATTCCAAACCAGTTCTGTCCTCACTGGTGCAGTATGACCACAGAGGTGTATACAACATTGTTTAAGCGAGACAGGCCCCATTCAATTGCAAGGGGAACACCTCCCATCACTCTAAATGCAGTGAATGTCTATTCAGCTTGGGGCTTGGCCAGACTGCGGACCAAGATGGCAGCGGAGTCTCGGAGCTCCGCCGAACTCCCCAGACAACGACCATCCCGGAGCCTGCAAACAGATCTGCTGTGTGGCGTGGCTGTGTAACCCCCATACATGCCAGCAGGAGACCATGTTTCACCGCCTGATGACCCGGGACTGCTCCGTCCACAAAGTGCGTGCTGGGGCCTGCGTCTCCTGACTGAGCCACGGCCTCGATTATGGTCGGCACGCTGTGGTGGGCTGTTGCTGCCTTCCTCATCGCACAGGCGCGCGCCTCTATGGACGGATTTGTGAGAATTGCAGGTCCCCGCTGGGACCGCAATGCCTCACCAGCTGTTTTGGACCCCCTCTTGAAGCTTGTGATCATCGCGGGCACCCCGAATGACAGTGGATGTTAGACGGGGACCCGGAGGGTCGGCCGAGTACAGGGGGGAGAGGCCTCCGGTGAGGGCCCTCTCCGGTAATCGTACAGACAAGTAAATTCCCCCCCACAGATGGACACCACACAGAGATGAGTTCTGCACACTTTTATATATATCTTGGGGCACGGTGATAAACGATACAGCAGGACCAGGATACGGGGATCCCGTCAATTCTAGTCTCTTGGGGGGAGCGGGACAGTCTGAGTACCGGTCTGGTACGGAAGCAGTAGGAGATGGAGCTCACAATCCTCGAGCTGGAGGGTTCGCAAGGAGGAGCCGCGGCAGCGCCAGCAGGCCTTGTGGATGGTTCACGATGAGGAGGGCCGCGGCAGCGCCAGCAGGCTTCGAAGATGGTTCACGATGAGGAGGGCCGCGGCAGCGCCAGCAGGCTTCGAAGATGGTTCATGATGAGGAGGGCCGCGGCAGCGCCAGCAGGCTTCGAAGATGGTTCACAATGAGAAGGGCCGCGGCAGCGCCAGCAGGCTTCGAAGATGGTTCACGATGAGGAGGGCCGCGGCAGCGCCAGCAGGCTTCGACGATGGTTCACGATGACGATGAGCCGCGGCAGCGCCAGCAGGCCTCCAAGGATGAGTTCGACTCGGTGTCTCTCGACTCCAGGATACAACTGCCTTCCTGCTCTGGAGCTACCCCAGTTATAGGTCTGGCGCCCTTTGATGTCCGGACCCTCGCACTTGGGGGTCAGGAGGTCCGGGATGAGGGAGTCCAGACACCCAGCAGGGGGGTGGAGCCAGCGCCCAGGGAGGCTGGGGCCGATCGACACCTGGCGGAGGGGAGCCGTTGACACTCCTTCTCCCATTGACCTGCCAAATGGTCTCTTCACCCCCTGGGTAGATGGTGGTGCTCGATGTCGGGGCCTGGCTGGGCCCGAGGCCGAGGTCGACCCGAGGCCATAAGGCCTGGTCATGTAGTGTCCAAGATGGCGGCTGGGCCGGAGACCGGGGTTCTGGAAGGGACCCGGGCCAGCCGCTACGGTGGGGTTCAGGAGCCAATGTTCCGTCGGGGGAGGGCTGGTGGATTACCCCGGCGGGTTGCACGGGTGGTTCTTGTCCGGGGGAACAGGAGGAACAGGGGTCCACGACCCGCCATGCGGGGAGGGGATGGCCGGCCACGAGGCCTGTCCAACACGCGTCCCCCCCAGCTGAAGGCAGGGAGAGTCACCCATCCTCTTGGGTACTCTCCTCGCCGAGGCGGAAGAAGCGGGACAGGCCGTCTGCGTTGGAGTGGTCTTGGCCGGGGCGATGCTCCACAGTGAAATCCATCCCCTGCAGGGAGATGGACCAACACAACAGCTTCAGGTTCTCCCCCCGCATCTGCATCAGCCACTGCAAGGGTCGGTGATCTGTTTGTACCCGGAAGTGGGTACCGAAGAGATAGGGCCGGAGCTTCTTGAGGGCCCACACTACGGCGAAGGCCTCCCGCTCGATGGTGCTCCAGCGCTGTTCTCGGGCCAGCAGGCGTCAGCTGATGAAGGCCACTGGCTGATCGACCCCCTCGGGGTTGAGTTGGGAGAGGACGGCCCCCACGCCATGATCTGAGGCGTCTGTCTGTACAATGAATTCCCGGCTGTAGTCGGGGGCCTGGAGCACGGGGGCGGTGCACATGGCGGACTTCAGGTTCTCGAAGGCCGCCTGACATTCAGGAGTCCAGTTGACTTGCTTGGGGTTCTTTTTGGACGTGAGTTCTGTGAGGGGCCCCACAATGCTGCCATAGTCCTTTACGAAGCGCCGGTAGTACCCAGTGAGCCCCAGGAAGGCTCGGACCTCTGTCTGGGTGACCGGGGGCTCCCAGACCTGGATGGCGGCAATCTTGAGCTGGAGGGGGGCCACCAGGCCACTTCCCACCTGGTGCCCCAGGTACGTCACGGACCCTTGGCCGATCTGGCACTTGCTCGCCTTGATGGCGAGCCCGGCCTGCCGGAGGGCGTTCAGGACCTCCCGGAGGTGGTGGAGGTGTTCTGCCCAGTGGTTGCTGTACACAGCAATATCGTCCAGATAGGCGGCGCTGAATTCCTCGAGCCCCGCCAGCACCTTGTTCACTAGTCTCTGGAAGGTGGCGGGGGCGTTTTTCATTCCGAATGGCATCACCTTGAAGTGGTAGTGACCATCCGGGTTGGAGAAGGTGGATCGCTCCTGGGCCCCTGGGGTGAGGCCGATCTGCCAATAGCCCGCTGTCAAGTCGAAGATGCTCAGGTAGTGGGCGGCCCCCATGCGGTCAATCAGCTCATCTGCCCGGGGGATGGGATGAGCGTAGGTCCTTGTGACGTTCAGACCCCGATAGTCTACACAGAACCTGAGCTCGGGGGCGACGCCCGTGGCGGCGGCCTTGAGGACCAGCACGACCGGGCTGGCCCAGGGGCTGTCGGACGGCTCGATCACTCCCAGAGCTAGCATTTTGGAGACTTCCGCCTGGATGCAGGCGCATACTCGATCAGGCACCCTGTACGCCCTGTGTTGGATAGGGGGGCTATCCCCGGTGTCAACTTCGTGGAGGCACCAGGGGGTGACCCCCAGAATGAGGGAAAACAGGTCGGAAAATTGGTGTAGTAGTTCTTGGCAGTCTCGACGTTGCTCTGGAGACAGGGCGTCGGAGAGATGGACTCCCTCCACGGAGCCGTCCTTCTCGAGCGTTTTCAGAAGATCGGGGAGGGGCTCGGAGTCTTCCTCAGCCCCACTGTCGGTAGCCATCAGGAGGCTAAGCTCAGATCGCACAAAGTGGGGCTTGAGTCTGTTGGCGTGGAGGACACGTAGGGGGTTTCGGGGTGACTCCATGTCTATCAGGTAGGTGACGGGGCCCTTGCGCTCCACCACTTTGAAGGGCCCCATCCATTTGTCCTGGAGGGCGCAAGGTTCAACCGGGGATATCACCCAGACCTGTTGTCCCGGCTCGAACTCGATGGAGGAAGCATGCTGATCATACCAGCGCTTCATGTCTTCCTGGCTGGCTTCGAGGTTGGCCATGGCAAGCTCCCTGAACCGCCGGGTCTGGTTACGGAGGGTCAAGAGGTACTTGTATACATCCGGGGAGTTTTCTGAGGGGTCACCTCCCACCCTTCTTTGACCAGGCTGAGGGGGCCCCGGACGGGGTGTCCATACAATAGTTCGAACGGACTGAAACCCAGGGATTTCTGGGGGACTTCTCTGTAAGCGAACAGGAGGCACGGGAGTAGCACGTCCCATTGGCGACGTAGGGGTTTTTCCAGGCCCATGATCATCCCCTTGAGCGTGCGGTTGAATCGTTCTACCAGTCTGTTCCCTTGCAGGTGGTAGGGGGTCGTGAATTTGTAGGTGACCCCGCATTGTTGCCAGAGGGACTTTATGTACTTGGAGATAAAGTTCGTGCCCCTGTCACTGACGACTTCTCGGGGGAAGCCCACCCGCGAGAAGATCCCCATCAGGGCTCGGCCCACCACAGGCGCTGACACTGTTCGGAGAGGAATGGCTTCGGGGTAGCGGGTAGCATGGTCCACCAGGACAAGGATGAACCGGCGTCCCTGTGCTGTCCGGGGCTCCAGGGGCCCCACAATGTCTATTCCTACCCGCTCAAAGGGGGTGGTGACGATGGGAAAGGGTTGCAGGGGAACTTTCAGTTTTCGGCCGCTCTTCCCGCTGGCCTGGCAGGTGGGGAAGGCCCGGCAGTGGTTGGCTACGTCGTTCCGCATCTTCGGCCAGTAGAAGTGGGTCACTAGGCGGCTGTATGTCTTGTCCTGCCCCAGGTGCCAAGTTCAATAGGAAGTCCCTGAATCGGAGGGGGACCACCAACACCCGGCTGGCTCCCAGTTCGGCAATCTTTTGCTCGCTGTAGAGCAGCTCGTTGTCCCAGTAGATCCAGTGGGCCCCCGAGGTATCCCCTGCATTCTGTGCTATGGCTTGTTGTCGGAGTCCCTTGAGGGAGTGACACGCTCTTTGTTCCTGGCAGAACTGCTCCTGCGTGGGGCCACCTTCTTGGCGCCACTGGGCCAGCTCCGGGAGGTCTTGTAGTTGATCAGGGGCTTCGTCGCCGGACCCCGGGGGACCAGGCTCAGGGGTAGTTTCTTCGGTGACGACCGGCGGTGGAGGTTCGGGCCACTCGGGTTCTTCAGTGGATGGGATGGCGCGGGCGGCCATGGATCGGGTCGTTACACAGACCCATTCAGGGAGACCAAGCATCCCCAGGTGCTCCCTCCGCTCGACGGCTGACTAGGGGGAGCTCTCGAGGTCGTTCCCCAGAAGGCAGTCCACCGGGGCATCGTCGCGGACAGTCACTTGTAGCATGCCGGACACCCCTCCCCACTCAAAGGGGATGCGGGCCATCTGACACAGACTTTCGGAGTTGTCGGCCGACCGCACCGGGCAGAGTACATTGGGCAGGATCTGGTCAGGGGTCACCAGATGGCAGCGGACTGCGGTCACACTGGCCCCTGTGTCACGGAGGGCTTCAGCCCAGCGTCCATTGATGGTGACCCACTGGCTGTATTTCTGCGTGTTGGCGGGGATGGGTGCCCGCGGGACCATGTCTCTCTCTCCTAGACAGACCAGGGACATGGCTGCGGGTTCCCACTCGGGCTGGTATTGTTCGTACTCTTTGTCGCCTTCCCGGCCCGGGTCTTCTCCGAGGGCGGCGGCGGTGAACTTACGGTTCGTGGGGCCCTGATTTTTCGGGCAGTTCAGATCATTGGCGTAGTGGCCGGGTCGCTGGCACTTGTGGCAGGTAACGTTGGGGCGGAACCCTGGTCGCATGGGAGGGCTTCCTCTTCCGGCCGGGGGCGGGGGGTTGCTAGTGGGGGCACCGTGACGGTGTCCCTGCCCCGACCCTGGCCTCCTCCTCCCCCCCGTGGGCGGTGGGGCCCTTGGGAGGCTCTGTTCTGTTCGCTGGGTCAGCTCCTAGGGACTCGGGTGCTCTCCCATCGGTCTGCTTCGATGGCGAGTTTTCGAGGTTCGGTCAGCTTACTATCAAGGAGGTGCTGTCTAAGTTCGACGAAGCAATTATTGGAGAGGTGCTCCCATACAATAAGGTCAAATAATTGCTCGTAGGTGGTGACCTGGCTGCCCTTGATCCACCCCTCGAAGGCTCAGCTAAAAAAGTTCACGTACCTTACCCAGGTTGTACCAGGGATTTGTTTGCAGTCTCGAAATCTCTGCCGGTACATCTCGGGCGTGAGACCATAGCGAGTGAGGAGGGCGGCCTTCATGTGATCGTAGGATGTCATCTGTTGGTCGGGGAGTTGCAGCAGGGCGTCTCGTCCTTCGTTGACAAATCTCCCCCATAACCCGGCTCCCCAGTCGCTCCGTGGGATCCGGTGGGAGGTCATAGCTAACTCTAGGCTTTAAACCACTGCTGGATATCAACATTCCGGTAGTATTCCCTGACGACATCCTTGGGGATGTGGACCTTGGGGTCCGCAGGGGTAGCGGAGCTCTGGTGTCCGGGGACGCCGAGGTCTTTGTTCTGCCGTCGAATTTCGAGCTCCTTTAAGCTACGATCATGCTCGTAGGCTAGTATTTTCTCTTCCAGCTCCCTCTGGCTCTTTTTCTCTTCTCGTTCTTCCCTGAGCCGTAAGTGTTCGAGGGTTATTTTTTTCTCTGCTAATTTGAGTTCTCCATCTAAGCGGAGTCGAGCCAGCTCCAGCTTGTGGAGCCGGCTTTTCTCCCGTTCTCAGGCTTCTTCGGCCGAGAGGCCCGATCTTCTTTCGTCTGCAGGGGTGGTACTCGTTTCGGTGGTCTCGAGGCTTTGATTTTGGGGTGGGGATGTTTCCGTCTCCACCCAAGATTCTAAGGCGTGCTTGAGGTCATCTTTCGTGCTCAGTCCCGTGGTAGCAATGCCCATCTCTATGCAGAATTGCTTGAGTTCTTTGTGGCTGTATTCTTCCAGCTTTTCCATCTGAAATTTTTCGGTTGTTCCACTCTCCTTTGTCGTCATGGTGGCTGTGTGTCGTGGGGTGAGTTACTCTCTGTACGATTATGCGTCGGCTCGGATCGCGCCGCTGGCCACCAATGTTAGACGGGGACCCGGAGGGTCGGCCGAGTACAGGGGGAGAGGCCTCTGGTGAGGGCCCTCTCCGGTAATCGTACAGACAAGTAACTTCCCCCCCACAGATGGACACCACACAGAGATGAGTTCTGCACACTTTTATATATATCTTGGGGCACGGTCATAAACGATACAGCAGGACCAGGATACGGGGATCCCGTCAATTCTAGTCTCTTGGGGGGAAAAGGGTAGCGGGACAGTCTGAGTACCGGTCTGGTACGGAAGCAGTAGGAGATGGAGCTCACAATCCTCGAGCTGGAGGATTCGCAAGGAGGAGCCGCGGCAGCGCCAGCAGGCCTTGTGGATGGTTCACGATGAGGAGGGCTGCGGCAGCGCCAGCAGGCTTCGAAGATGGTTCACGATGAGGAGGGCCGTGGCAGCGCCAGCAGGCTTCGAAGATGGTTCACGATGAGGAGGGCCGCGGCAGCGCCAGCAGGCTTCAAAGATGGTTCACGATGAGAAGGGCCGCGGCAGCGCCAGCAGGCTTCGAAGATGGTTCACGATGAGGAGGGCCGCGGCAGCGCCAGCAGGCTTCGACGATGGTTCACGATGACGATGAGCCACGGCAGCACCAGCAGGCTTTCAAAGGTGGTATGCATGAAGAGGAGCTGCGGCAGCGCCTGCAGGCCTCCAAGGATGAGTTTGTCTCGGTGTCTCTCGACTCCAGGATACAATTCCTTCCTGCTCTGGAGCTACTCCAGTTATAGGTCTGGCGCCCTTTGATGTCCGGACCCTCGCACTTGGGGGTCGGGAGGTCCGGGATGAGGGAGTCCAGACACCCAGCAGGGGGGTGGAGCCAGCGCCCAGGCAGGCTGGGGCCGATCGACACCTGGCGGAGGGGAGCCGTTGACACTCCTTCTCCCATTGACCTGTCAAGTGGTCTCTTCACCCCCTGGGTGGATGGTGGTGCCTCGATGTCGGGGCCTGGCTGGGCCCGAGGCCGAGGTCGACCCGAGGCCACGAGGCCTGGTCATGTAGTGTCCAAGATGGCGGCTGGGCCGGAGACCGGGGTTCTGGAAGGGACCCGGGCCAGCCGCTACGGTGGGGTTCAGGAGCCAATGTTCCGTCGGGGGAGGGCTGGTGGATTGCCCCGGCGGGTTGCACGGGTGGTTCTTGTCCGGGGGAACAGGAGGAACAGGGGTCCACGACCCGCCATGCGGGGAGGGGACGGCCGGCCACGAGGCCTGTCCAGCAGTGGGTAATCCCGCTCATATGTTCCAGATCTGAGGCGCTCTGGCCCCCATGCTGACATTGCGCTGAAGTCGTGCGGCCCAGTGGCCGTGCGCAATCACTGGCCTGTGTTCCTGTGCCCCTTAATCACACTTAGACACACCTTGGCCACCCCCCTCCCCCCCCCAGGTGACGTGCTGCGGCCCTCAGCGGTCTGGAGGCATTGGATGGCCCTGAGACAGCGATAGGTCTATCTGCATCATTGGGGCAGTAGGATCTCACATTGGCCCCCTTCTCCCATGAGACCTAGGCAGCAGTGACTTTGGATGCCTTAATAGTGTGCCGGTTTGGGGACCTTGTTGGCCATCACGTTTGAGGCCAGCTGGAGATGCATTTGGGAAACGTTTTCTTGCCTGCTTGACCAATTGACTACCTGATAGGTTAGACTGAGCTGCCCCGGTTGATTTTCACCTGCTTGTTGTGCCTTTCTCTCCTTTCTCTTCAAGTAGACTTGTTTGGAAGGGAGTCCTTCGCCACAACCTTTGTTGTCGAAAGGGCGAATAGAACTCCTGGTCCGCGCCCCAATCCTGGTATCCACCTCGGCCCGTCCTCGCACAACTCCTAAACTTTAGAGACAGAGATACAGTGTTGCGGTTGGCTCAGGAACGTGGGTCACTGGACTGGCAGGGCTCTTCCATTTCATTGTATCTGGACTTCACAGCAGTGGTTCAAGAGGCCCGTCGGGAATTTGTAACGGTTAAGGCTGCGTTGTGAAAGGCCTGCCTACGGTATAAAATGCTTTATCCAGCGCGTCTGAAGGTCGACGACGATGGCAGATCCAAGATCTTCGACACTCCAGCAGGGGCCCAGGAATTTCTTTGACTCTGCTCCAACGTTGGCTCGCTTAGAAAATCGCCCACGCCACAACACGCCAGAGCGATCAGCACAAATACCGAACGCTGGTTCCAGCATGCAATTGATTTCTGCGAGCTGAGAGACTTTCTTATGGCAAGACATTGATAAGTATCACAGTGTATTCTGCTTTATGTTCTTGCTTACAGGTTTTTATGCTCACAAATGTTTATTATTGTGGAATCTGGCCCTATATATTTTATTTGCAATGCATGTTTCTTACGTTTCCAGGGATAAGGCAAGGCATTGCCTCTACCCCTCTACGAATGCAAATTTCTTGTGATGTTCCCATTTGGTAAAATTGAAGTTTGCTTGATACCATTGTGGGATTGTGGGTGATCCCCTATTCTCGATTGAGGGGATGAGTGGTTGGGTGGAGGGTGGGGTATTGGAGCTGTGGTATTACTTGTTCCTGTCTAGATTGTTTCATTATGAGGTTCCACAAGCGCATGTTGACACATTTGTGCCCTTCATAGTCATCACCACTTGTAACGATGGCGGGTAGGCTCACCACCATCTCAGATGTCAATTTTGTTACATAGAATGTGCGGGGCCTGAACAATACTCGGAAAGTTAAACATGTATTGAATTATTTGCAGCTCCATAAAGCGGATGTGGTCTTTCTGCAGTAAACACATTTGTCACCCTCATTTCCTACCTCATTTGTCTTTAGTTGGGGTGCGCACCGTTATTTACAAACTATAACACATATTCTAGGGGAACTGCCATACTTTTACATAAACGTTTATCTTCCCAACTGTATAGAGTAACAGCGGATAGGGCGGGTCGCTACACAATGATGACAGGGAAGTTGATGGGTTACAGTATTGTTTTGATGTGTATTTATGCACCGAATGTGGATGACCCTGATTTTGTTCTTCCGCTGCATGCCTTATTAATCCCCTTGGTTGCTGATTATATTTGCTTTGGGGGGGTGGATTTTAACCTGCTTTTGCAACCTGCCCTGGACAGCACAGCGCCTTCCCCTGCCACGAAACCCTGTGCCACCAGAGTACTTAGTAAAATCTGTGACACTCTTGGTCTCAATGACGTATGGCGCATGCACAACCCTGACGACTAAGCTTACACGCACTACTCAGCCCCCCATGACACTTGGACATACCTGAATTTTTGGCATGTCTCCCGTACCATGGTTCCTTGGTTTCGCTCCATGACCCTCCTGCCAAGAACCTATTCTGATCACTCAAGAGTTTGTATGCATGTCTAGATTCCCAGGCCAGAAGCTGTTGAGCGACAATGGCGGTTCCCAGGACAGGTTGTAAATGATGCGGTAGTCTAGGCCGGAATCCAAGAGTCCTTAATGACTTATTTTTATCGAAATGTAGGCTCTGTTGGCAAATGGGTGACTGTTTGGGAGGCATTTAAGGCTCATATAAAGGGGAATGTATTGCAAAGCACTCTGGGATTCTGAAGTCCTTGAGAGGCACACTGACAAGCTTAGAGGACCGGTTGAAAATATTGGATGCGGACCTGCTTGTACACTCAGACCCCACTAAGCTGGCCAAACGTCTGTTGCTGCTGGCTGAATTTCGGGAGACGGCAAAGAGTGAAATAAACTTCCTAGGGAAATATGCCACTGCCAGGTGATATGGAGAGAGGGACAGGCCGGGTCGCACGTTGGCTCAGTTGCAGCGGCCACGTGTGGGGAAGACTTACATTATGTCTATTCAGTAAGTGGACGGACGGCTGCACACAGACATAGTGGAAATCAGGAACAAGTTTTTTTCAATATTACATAACTTTATACGCTATGCGAGTGCTGAGGGGTGAGGAAGAATGCAGGGCCTATTTAGATGAGAGTGCTATGGTATAGCTTGAGGATTAAATGCAAAAGTTCCTAGCTGAGCCATTTTCTAAAGAGGAAATTGTTAGCACCATAGATGCCTTAAATGACACCATAGCGCCCAGACTGGATGGCTTCACTGGCATCTTTTACAAGCATTATAAAGATATACTGGTGCCTTATCTCCTTGAGGTATACAATGAAGCCCTGGAGATCAAATTACTGCCCCCAACTTTGTGCGAAGCAGTAATTGTGTTATTGCCCAAGCCAGGAAAAGATCCATTGCTTTGCGGTTCTTACAGGCCGCTATCGCTGCTAAACTTGGACTATAAGGTCCTTGCCAAAATGATTGCGTTGAGTCTCGGTTACTCTTGGATCACATCATATCGCCAGTACAATCCGGTTTTGTTCCCCATAGGTCCACTGCGCTGGATTTACGTACATTGTTTGCAGTAATACATAGGATTATACCTGAGATCCCGTCCTGTTAGACTCCGAAAAGGTATTAGATTCTCTAGAATGGCCTTTTATTTGGGTCGTAATGAGGAAACTAGCCATCCCCAAGGGTTTCATAGACCTCATGGCATTTCAGTATGCCTCCCACACCACCAGGTTCTGCATGAATGGTACCTTATCCTCTGCCTTCACCCTTATACGTGGCACCTGGCAAGGCAGCCCGCTCTCTCTGCTACTTCTTATACTGCCATTAGACCCCCTGGTCCGCCACTTTCAAGAAAAGCATCTCCACAGAGGTATCCAGTTTAATAAATGCCCCGCTACTCTTGTCACTCTATGCCGATGACATTGTTTTATATGTCCGCTGCCCTCAGACTAATCTTGATCCATTGATCAGGGAGGTCCTTCATTTTGGTGGATTTTCAGGGTTAGGTGTTAACTGGAATAAGTCTGTACTGTTCCCCTTGACAACGGGAACCGTCGAGTGGGACTGTGAATTCCCGTTGACATGGTGTCGCGACTCAGTCAGGTACTTGGTTATACAAATACACAGAGAATCGGATCAAGTGCTACTACTAAATTACGGTTCAGCTATACATAACCTTGAAACACAAATAGACCGCCAGTTCAAGTTTCCACTCTCTCTGTCCGGCAGAATTGCACTCATGGAGAAGATAGTTCTCCCCAAATTTCTATACATGTTCCACAATATCCCACTGCCAGACAGCTTTTTCAAGATCCTTCAAATGCATTTGATCCGGCTCACCTGATGGGGGCAAACGACGACCCAGGATACGCTGGGACACTATGACTTTGCATATGAGAGGGAGTTTGGGAGCCCCGGACTTTAGATTGTACCATCTTGTTGCACAATACAGTTTTTCCTACTCTTGGTACCATCCAAACGAGCGTATTCCATATGGGAAACCTGAATATGACTTGGTACTGCCGCTTTTACTCTTCGACCTCCTACCACAGGGTTTTCCTAGTGACCCTAGGGATATCAAGATGGTATCTACCACAAGCTGGACATGGCGTAAACTTGCACGGGTTACAGGGCATGGCGCCCTATATTCCTCTGCCTTCCATATAGCTGGCAACCCATGGCTAACCATCACAGAAGAGAAATTGATTCTACGAATACTTAAGTCCCACTCCATGGTAAAGTTCAGCGATTTGTTTCCGGATGGGTATGTGTTTGGTAGTGCGAGCAGAGATTCAGTGACTATACTGACCTTTATGGAACAGTTTATTTTTAGCAGGGTAGGCAGGGCTCTGCTTACTAAAATGTCAGAATACCCGCTCGAACTGCAATCCTTCGGACCTTTATCTCTCGTCGTTACTAACCCGGACGGGATCCGACTGATATTTAAATTATGCAAGGCCTGTGTGACTTTGAACCCCTGCCATGATGCGAAGATCCGGGCTGCCTGGGAGGCAGACTTAGGACATCCTATTCTGGACGACCAATGGGCCTACTGCTGTGCACAAACTAGGGGAATCTCTCTCAATAGTAGACATAAATTAAAACATTTTATATACTCATGGAGGGCATACATAACCCCGGCTAAACTTCATGCGATTGATCATTCCAGACCACACAGTTGAAGGAAGTGCAACCAGCCCTTACACCGATTTCACTCATTTGACATAGACCTGCCCCAAGATAGTGGATTTTTGGGTGGCCATCTTCGAGACACTGTCGCACATGACACAGTTGGAAATAAGTCAGTCTCCGGAGGTCGCGTTCCTAGGGTACATCCAAAATATGCCCAAGATAACACTGAAATTCATTGCTCTCACGCTGCTACTAGCTAACCGCCAAATATTGCTTTGAGGGGGCATCACATTAGCTCCTACCAAGAGTGCGTGTCTGGATAGCCTCACATTTTGCCACACCAATTGTGAATTGTATGCCACATTACTCCCACCTAAGTCCCATCCAAAAGAAATCTGGAGCCCGCTCAAGACATATCTACAGAGTATGGACCCCGGTAGCCTCGCTAAAACCCCAGGCTAAACTTCATGCGATTGATCCTTCCAGACCACACAGTTGTAGGAAGTGCAATAGCCCTTACGCCGTTTCACTCATTGCCCAAGAAAACACTGAAATTCATTGCTCTTGCGCTACTACTAGCTAACCGCTAAATATTGCTTCGATGGGGCAGCAAATTAGCTCCACCCAGCCCTCAGGGGTACCTTAGGCCTACCTGAGGGGTGACCTACAAATAAGAAAAGGGAAGGTTAGGGCCCGGCAAGTGGACGCACTTGCCAGATCGACATGGCAGTTTAAAACTGTGGCAGGTCTGTGATACCTTATGCAGGGCTACTCATGTGGGTGGCACAATCAGTGCTGCAGGCCCACTAGTAGCATTTGATTTACATGCCCTGGCACACCCAGTGCACTTTACTAGGGGCTTACCAGCCAATCATTGATAACCATTCACAATAGTACTTTATTCAGAGAGCCAGCAAAAACAAAGTCCAGCACAGCATCAAAAATACAGAAGGTAGAGACAAAAAGTCAGGTGAAACCACACGAAAGATGCCAAGTCTAACAGTAACTATGTTGTTTATTCACTATTTCAGCATTCCTGAGTCACTCTTTATCCAACTTCTGTGGATTGTTTTTTTAACAAGTTTGTTTAAAATACCTTAAATTCAACTATTTTATTGTCATTGTACATAATGATTGGTACATTTTTATGACTACCTTTGTATACTCCCCTTTTCCATTGCACTTGTATACACAGGTAATACTTCAATAAATCTATTTTAGATTGTGCCATCACCCTCTTAAGGCTCAATTGCGTCACAACAAAACCTACTAAACACGAGCAAACGGAATACTACTTATAGTCTTTACTCAAAAGCAAACAATGACTGCTATAATGAAAACAATTCTCCGATGGTTGGTTGCAGGTGTAGCAAACAATTCAATTCTGAAGAGATCATGCTTTGTTAAAGAACGCTATTCTAAATACTAAATAATATCATTTTTATAAATTATAGTACACTAATGCTATCATTCCATTATCCTGCGATTTCTGCTCCAACTCATGTCTGCAGAGGGATCAGAATTACCTGTTTTACCGTAATTACTGCATCCACTGCTTTTTTTCCCCAGTAATTTCTACAGGTCAAAACTCGTTTACCAGGGGAAAATGTCTGGTAAATACTGGTACATGCAGATTTCTGTAGGGAAATCACCAACATCTGTATTATTTACAAGGTGAAACTTGTATTAGGTGCAACTGGTAAAATCTGAGCTCTAAGGTGTTGGATTTTAGCAGCTGCAGGATGTATCAATCCCAACCTTGACCACTTATCATCAGAGCCTGTCATTTTATTCAGTAGAGCAAAAACTAATCAAGTATCTTCAGTGTTAAAAAAACACTCTCTGAATAGAGAATTCTCAAAATGTTTGCATTTGCATGCATGTAGAAATGTAAAAGTTGAAAAATGGCTAATTGAAAATGTACAACGTTTACCAGCATAAATCGACAACATTTGAGGGCTCAGTGGTGTGGGTTTTCCTTGGTGAACTTGACTACATTGGGAACTACAATTTTAGGGAAGTAACCAATAAACAGAGGCAGTCATTCCTTTTTTTGAAAACTCATTTTATGTTCATTTCCGTCGCTACATCAATACCCTCCAAATGTGTTGTTTCTCCCTTACACTACTTTACACTCTGACTGATGCCTCACTCATGGTGTATTAAAGCCAGCCAGAAAGTGTCAGTCTGAGGCTTCATTTAATCTCAGAAATATATGTAGAAAGAACTGAGTGGCATATTACCAACGATTAGCGATATTTATCGCCAACTAGGCTTAACAACAATTTGTTTATCGTTAAGCATCGCCGGAAATTATCGCTGGGATAACGTGCTATTAGCTACGTTTATCTCCAAAGCGATAATTTTTCCGGCGATATCGTGAATATCGCTGAGAATACAGCGATATTCACGCATTAGCGACTAAATGCTCTTAGCCATGTTATCCACCTCCCATTGGATAACATGGCTAAGAACTGGTCTGGGCAGGTGTTCGTTTTTGGCGATATTTGCGCTTATTGCCATCGCTAAGCCTGCCTTGCTAATAGGCGTTAACGAGGTTAGCGACTGCTTTCAGTCGCTATCGGGTTGGGAACGCACACTTTGCATTCATTAACGATAATTATCGCTAACATGCAAAGCGGGCCCCAAAACGCTCGCTATTGCCTCAAAGCTGTTGCTAACATCAGTTAGCGACAGCTTGCTAATTGGGCGACAGTATTATCGCCGCTTAGCAGCCATAAAAACGGCCGCTAAATTGGCAAAAATAGCATATCGCCAGCATTGATAATATGCCCCTGAGTTATCTGCCCCCCTAATATTCATACATCAACTGCATTGAAGCTGACTACATGGCTGAAGTTCTCCCATTTCAACAACTGTACATTCAGACCTAGCTTCCAGAGCAGCCTGGGTCTTTCTTAAAGACTGCTGTGTCTGGTATGATATTGGCTTGTGATGTAACAAAGCCAAATACTGGTAGATAGCTTCTTCCATTGAGACAACAGCATTTTAGGTCAGTTCTAAAGATAGCTGTGGCTGTGCTTGCAGTCTCATATTTTACTGCAAAATATCATACAGAAAATACATACATGTAGTGGAGATCCCAATCAACACTCTTTCACCATTGGTCTGTTGACATGTCAAATTATACTCCCTCCCACTCAGCAAAAGACCAGCCAACTCCAGCCATTGGATACTTTCCGTCTGAGTGACTGTATTTGCACATGTACACATACACCTTAAATAAAAAAAAGACTTCCCCAAAGATCAAAATTGTTAGCCACTTGCACTTCCCAGTGACTGGTAATCCCTATGTTAAGTAGGGTTACATCAACTATTTTCATAAGTCTCAAGACGTTTATTCTAAATTATAATGCTCATTCGTCAACTATATATTGAAGCCTCACAATCTCAGCTTGGTTCAGGCTATTTGAAGCAGTTGCTTTTGACTTAAGCTGGACCTATATTAACAACAAGGGAAACTGTAGCTTTATGAAAATATTTTAATGCTTTTGCATGTGACTAAGATGGGACACCTAGTAACAACTAGTAGAACTGCACTTTCAGGAAAGGATTTCAGTGCATTTGCATTACACTTTTGAGGGACACCTAGTGATGACCAAGGTGAGTCCTCAGGCCTTGGTCCAAGGATCTCACTCCCCCCATCAGCTCCCCAGCAGCTCAGCAGTGCTCTGCGCCGCCACCCACCCAGCCAGCCCTCCTGTGCAGGGTTCGAGCCTGTCCTGGCCTCCCCTCTCTGAGGGGCGATCACAGCGTGATCACTGCTTTTTGCCCGGTGCTGTCCTCGTTCTCTGCTGGGTCTCCTGCCTGGTACTGCCTTCTGTTATTTGTTATTGTTATCTGTTAATTAACTCCCTGACTGCCACTGTACTTTTGTTTTGATTTTGCTCTGTTCCCCCTCACATTTTTCCCGCCGTTTCCCACCCCTTTCCCTTACCCCTCCCCTCCCTCCGGCTCCCGCCTCCCAGCTGCTTGTCCCTCCCCCCTTCCCTTCAAATGAAGACCACTGCAGGAGGAGCGCGCGTGAGTCCTCAGACCTTGGTTCAAGGATCTCACTCTCCCCATCAGCTCCCCAGCAGCTCAGCAGTGCCCTGCGCCGCCTCATGCCTAGCCAGCCCTCCTGTGCAGAGTTCAAGCCTGCCCTGGTCTCCTCTCCCTGAGGGTCGAACACTCCGTGATCACAGCTTTTTGCCCAGTGCTGTCCTTGTTCTTTGCTGGTCTCCTGCCTGGTACTACCTTCCGTTATTTGTTACTGTTATCTGTTTATTAACTCCCTGACTGCCACTGTACTTTTGTTTTGACTTTGCTCTGTTCCCCCTCGCATTTTTCCAGCCGTTTCCCTCCGCTATCCCTGATCCCACCCCTCCCTTCCCGCTTGCGCCTCCCAGCTGCTCGTCCCTCGCCCCTCCCCTTCAAATGACGACAGCTGCACAGTGGCGAAGCGGACGCACGCAGCGGGTGAGGCACGCCTAAGGCAAGCCCGTTTGTGTCCATCCGCTCCTGGACTGTGTCCAGCGCCAGAGACCCTGGTGCCCGAGAGCACCACGATGCCCGTCTACGCTATAAACCCAGATCTTTTGACTGGGTGTGAGTGTTTGATTGATTCAGATGCTCCATCCATCACCACCCCCTTTTGTGCCGCTTTTGGCCGCCATAAGTGTGGCAGGGTATGCTCAGACGTGAGTCCCTTGCTCACTTTGCCACTGGATTCAAGCAAGCCGGTCTGAAGACGGCTGGAATGCCAGAAACCGGTCCTCGGAAGCTTGTTTCCGGTCCAGGGAAGACATGGCTTGGCAGTTCGGGCTGGACTGTTCCCATGAGGCACAGGGTCAGACTGATTTGAATATAGCCATATCTGAACTGGGGTGGCAGAGTGGGCTAAAGAACGGTGTTGGATTAAACCCAGATCTTTTGACTGGGTGTGAGTGTTTGATTGATTCAAATGCTCCGTCCATCACCACCCCCTTTTATACGCTATAATGCCAGCACCCTCCACGCACTCAACACCAAACGATCACACACCTGCTTCCTGGCTGCTCTGAAGCGCACCCAAGGACCCGTCTCCTGCCGAAACTGAAGCTTCACCAGCATCCGTTCCACCAACCCACTGACCGTGAAAGGTCGCAACCACCTCAGATGCATTCTTCTCAACACCCGCTCTGCCCGCAAACACGCCGTTGAACTCTGGGACCTACTCGATTCAAACCTCCCCAGACGTCGCCTTCCTGGCGGAGACCTGGATGAACCCCTCCTCTGCACCGGCCATAACCATCCCGGACAGCTACAAGATCACCCTTATGGACCGCACCAACGGAACAGGAGGAAGAATCGCCATAATCCACAGGAACACTCTCAGAGTCTCGACCGACACCGATGACATTCTCAGTACCGCCGAACACCTGCACTTCCAGATCCACACAGATCCCAACACCACCCTCAGAGGAACACTCATCTACAGAACCCCCGGACCCCAGCCACAGTTCAGCGACTCCAATGCCGACTTCCTCAGTACACAGGCCCTCACCTCCACAGACTACATCCTCCTCTGGGACCTAAACTTCCACCTCCAGAACAACAACAACACCAACTCTAACAACCTCACCAACCTCGGACTCGGACTCAGACAGCTTGTCACAACACCCACCCACTCTGCCGGCCACAAGCTTGGCCCCATCTTCTCCGCAAGCTCCCACTTCTCCTTCAGCCACACCACCAAACTCCATTGGACCGACCATCGCTGCATCCACTTCACCATCTAGAAACCCACCACGCACCACTGCACCCAACAGATCTCTCGCTGCTGCTGGAGCAAAGTCACCGAAGACCAGATAACCACCACCCTCGCCCGGAGCACACCCACTGACCCAAACACCGCTGCCTGCAACCTCCAACAGTGGATCGACGACTGTGCCAACACCCTCACCCCAATCAAGAAACCCTCCAACAGACACACCAGCAAGAAAGCCAGCTGGTTCAACGAGGACCTCCCGGCCTCCAAGCAAACTTGCAGAAAACTAGAGAAGAAATGACACTGTGAACCAACACCAGACAACTACGCAGCCCACAAGAACGCCACCGGCAGACACCATCGCCTCATCAGAACCGCCAAAATGGCCTCCTTCAAAGACCGCCTAGACGACAATGCACACAACAGCAAAGAGCTCTTCAACATCATGAAGGAACTCTCAAACCCCAGCTCAAACACCAACGACATCCCACCTTTACAAGACCAGTGCGACTCCCTTGCCACCTTCTTCCATCGCAAGATAACAGACATCCACGACAGCTTCAATGTCACGACCGCCCTGACAGCCACTGAGACCTCCGTCATCACGGCCACCGTCCGCACCGATCCCCTGCTCCACTGGACCAACATAACTGACAACGACATCATCAAAATCATGAACACCATCCACCTCGGATCTCCTTCAGACCCATACCCACACCACTTCTTCAACAAAGCAAGCACCACCATCGCACCCCATCTCCGGAAAGCCATAAACATCTCCTTTAAAACAGCGACCTTCCCGGAGAGCTGGAAGCACGCCGAGTTCAACGCCTTACTCAAAAAACCCAAGGCTGACCCAAAGCACCTCAAGAACTTCGGGCCCATCTCCCTGCTCCCGGCGAAGCTCATCGAGAAGACCGTCAACAGACAACTGACCCGCTACCTCAGGGAGAACAGCATCCTGGACCCGTCCCAGTCCGGGTTCCGCAGCAACCACTGCACCAAAACTGCCTGCATCGCTGCCACCAGAAGAGGCTCTGGACTGGACCACCTGCTTCCTCTTCGGCAGAACCCAGAGCGTCCACCTCCCGCCTTTCTGCTCCAAAGCCACTGATATTATCTGCAGCATACCCCAGGGCTCATCCCTCAGCCTGACACTGTTCAACATCTACATGGCACTGCTCGCCCAAGTCGCCCGACTACATGACCTCAACATCATCTCCTATGCCGACGACACCCAGCTGATCCTATCCCTCACCGCCAAAACCAACCTCCATGAAGGAATGAAAGCCGTCGCTGAGTGGATGAAGACCAGCTGTCTGAAGATAAACTCGGACAAGACTAAAGTCCTCATCCTCGGCTCCACCTCCTCGGCCTGGGATGACTCCTGGTGGCCGACTGCAGTGGGAACAGCACCAACACCCACCGACCACGCATGCAACCCGGGGTTCATCCTCGACTCTACTCTCTCCATGACAAAGCAGGTCAACGCCATCTCGTCCTCCTGCTTCAACACCCTCCGGATGCTCCCCAAGATCTACAGGTGGATCCCCAACGAAACAAGAAGAACGGTCACCCAGGCCCTCGTCAGCAGCAGGTTGGACTACGGAAACGCCCTCTATGCAGGAACCTCGGCCAAACTCCTGAAATGACTACAAGGTATTCAGAACACCTCTGCACGCCTGATCCTCGACATCCCTCGCCACAGCCACATCACACCCCACCTGAGAGACCTGCACTGGCTTCTTGTCAACAAAAGGATCACCTTCAAGCTCCTCACCCACGCACACAAGGCACTCCACAACACCGGACCAGCACACCTCAACAGATGACTCACCTTCTACACCCCCAACCGTCAGCTCCGCTCCGCCGACCTCGCCCTCGCCACAGTCTGGCGGCCTATCGTACTCCCACCTCGCTGCCAAGACCTAGAACACCCTTCCCATCCTCCTACCGCAGACCCAGGACCTGCTAGCCTTCAGAAGACTGCTCAAGACCTGGCTATTCGAGCAGTAGCAACATCCGCTCCCCCCCCCCCCTTAGCGCCTTGAGACCCTCACGGGTGAGTGGCGCGATTTACAAATGTTCTGATTGATTGATTGATTGATTGATTGATGACTAGTGTAACTGCGGGTTGATGTAAGAATTCATAGCTTTTGCATTTAACTTGTGAGGGACACCAAGTAACTTTTGGAACCGCACCTTCACAAATGAATATCAATGTATTTGCATTTGAATAAAGGGACAACTAGTAACGACGATTGGAAATGCCGCTTCAAATAAGAATGTTTAAGCTTTTGCATTTGACTTTGAGAGGGACTCATAGTACAGACTTGTGCAACTGTACCTTCACTAAAGACTTTCAATGGGTTGGCATTTGACTTGTGGGAAACACTCATTAATGGCAAGTAGAACTCCAGAGGGGCACCTAGTAACAACTTGTGGAACAGTACCTTCATGAAAGAATTTCAAAGCTTTATTAGAGTACCAAATGTGGCTATGTACATTTTTATGTTGAAGCCACATACCCTCATCTTTGTGAAGGACATTTTAAACTGTTACGTCTTATTCAAGAGGGGTATTTTGTAATAACATGAGTTATTGCAGCATTATGACAGACATGTTAATCAGTTGCTTCTGACTTGAGAGATGCACCTAATAAGGTTCTAAAGGGCTGCAGGCTTGTTAAAGACTTTTCACAGTTTATTATGATTCAGAAAGGACATCTAGTAATTATTTGTGGTAATTGTTGGTCGTATGAAAACCAGACAAATTGGCTGTGCAAATGCTTGTTTTTGTGGGGCCACAAATGAGAAATGTGAGATATTTCCTTTGTCTGGACTACCAAACCAGAAAAAGAGGGATGGCAGCTAACAGATGCACAGTTAGTCCCTTCAAATTCTGGGAATATTTACCACCCGCAGGAACACAGACAACCTTTTTGCCTCTGCTGAAAGAGTGAAGGAGAGTTTGGTGTTCCAAAATATATTTGTGTCTGAGGTAAAGTTACACAGGACCTTGAAAACTGAAAGAAAGATGCGTTCCTTTTTGGCCATAACTCTTGAAATGAAAAATACACTTTGAACCTCCATATATTACTGCTCTTCCGAATTAACATGCTTTTCTTGGAGGCAGGCAAACAATTCATGTTTGCATACATTTACTTGTAACCTGACACCCACAGGGACTGAATACAATTATATTATACAGTTGATCCTCAAAAGGAATTATTGTTATTATTTTACCAATTTACTGATGAATTAGTGCATTCATTCATTTCTAAACAACTATTTGAGGTTTATGAATTTTACAGAAAAGACTAAAGAAAATGAAACACTTCTATACACTTGTATGTGTTTACAATTAGTTTATTAAGTTTTATTATTTTAGTGAAGCATTGCAAATGAGTTCAAAAGGACTGCAGTGAACAGTGCGTTTGCAAAAAATATGATTGAATGACTGAGAAAAACACTTGGAAAAAAATAGTTATTGTGACCAGAAGAAACATTGGTTCATAGAAATATTTCATGTTTCTTTACATTTCACCCATTTCTTCCTACAAATTTCAGTTAAGAACATGAACACTTCAGATTTTGTGCAATGAATTTGGTGAACCATAATCAAACAATAGAATTAGGCGCACTGTATATGCATCAAAAGTTAAGCAGCAGGAAGTAAGCAGCATAAACTCTGGCTAGGCATGCATGTCAACTGTCAGGATTCATAAGCCAAGGACACACCAAGACATTTCATGAGAAGAATTGGATCTGGAGTTTGTAATAGGCCTCACATACTTCAGGCAAATCCGTTATTAAGGAGCAACAGTAAGGGCTGTATGCTAACATATTGCCTGACATAAATAACAAGACCTAAATAGTGTTTACTATAATATTGCTTGAAAAGTTAACAATTTTCAATTCATTCCAATGCAGCAATACTTTGGTAAACAGAATTTCGGGCTCAAGACTTCTCTCAGAAGATATTTAGGCAACATTATTCTGGTACAATACCAAATACAAAATTCAAGGGATGGCCCGTTCCTTATGCTGTTTCATGACATTTATACCTACATTGAAGTGTGCATAAAATAAGAGACAACTAATTGGAAATGGGCCCTGCAGCCACCAGTCTAGAAGCATACTGACGCAGCCTTAAGGGGATGAATTGACATCTCATGAATCCCCACCAAGGTTGGATATCCCGCATCGACCTATCTTAGGAAGTCTATCTTAGGAAGGTGTAAATAAAATAGTCCTTTCTGACAGTTGAATTTCACATGCACACCCATATTAAGCTTGGAGTCATAAAAGACAAGAGATCAGGAAACAAGTCTCTAAAAATACTAACATCCTGGCAGCCAGACCTGCTTTCCATATAGCCCTAATTTTGAGATTTGTCATCATAGACACAGTGCACGGTTAGCAGTGATTCTGACACATTTTACTACTCTGAGCTAATAATACCTATCGATTATGCTGCCTACATTCCATAAAATAATCTAGACATATTTGGTATTGCTAGAGGTCAGACATACAGTGCAACATTTCTTTGGTTAGCATTCTGGGATTTATATTCGTTCTGTTGAGTAGTGCAATACATTGTTTAAAAAATGGAATGCATCTCCACATTTGTCACTATATGTTCAGTGTGCAATGAAATATTGATTTGGAGTTTGCACTAAAGCATAGAAATGAATGTGCTGAAAAAAGTATGGCTTTTATGGGTGCACAAAGAGGCCAAAAGAATGCAGGTATTTAAGCAACCCCAGCAGAGAAAAGGTTTAATATGCTAGGGATTAGTGACACAACAGCCATACTGTGTGAAACGACACCACATTTTGAGTTGCAGTCTTTTATCGGAATAACCCCTGTCACTTATCATACCTCCCTAAGATGTTGGGAAAAACCTCCCAACTTCTTAGGGACCTACTTAATGGTACAAACTCAGGCCCTTTCACTACGCATAGCTACCCCTTCCCGATCCCACATGCTCTTTACTCTGGCCGACTATCACCACCCATCCGTGACCCGTAAATGGCTCGCACCAGAAACCTTGGTCTTTCCCCCACCCACAGCTAACTTGCTGTGACCATCCACACTCTCAACCATGGCTTCTGCTTGCCAAACTGCTGCCGTTCCACACCTTTCAATACGAAAAGAGCACCCTCCTTTACTGACCATGCACCTCTCCCACACCAACAGCACCCAACACCCCACTAACCCCCACACAAACCAGCCACCACCCACACAACACACCACTCTCATGCATGCTCCTCAACACCTGTTTGCTCACCAGACACCCCATGGAGATCTGCATCCTACTGCACAATCACACCTTGGACCTGCCGCTTTTCACAGAAACCTGGCAGAACCCTGCATCAGCCTACAACATCGCCACAGCCATCCTCACAGGCTACAAGATAACCAGACAAGAAGTGGAGTTGCCATCATCTTCAAGGACCTCATCAGCTACACCATCATCACAGATGCATCCAACAGTAACATAGAACACCTCAGATTCAGACTTCACATTTCAGCCAACTTCACCCTCAGAGGAACCCTCATCTACAGTCCACAAGGACAACACACCAACTTTGCCACTGCTATCATGGACTTCATCAAACCCTCATCCTCACCTTCAGCTGCTTTATCCTCCTCGGAGACCTGAACTTCCATCTGGAAGGCTGCACCGGCCAGACTTCAACATCTCAGCTAGAAAACCTCAGAAACCTCAGCCACACCCAACATGCGACTGAACCCAAACACTCTGCGGGTCAGCTACTTGCCGTTATCTTCACCTCCTTCGACAACACCTCAGTAAATGAGACCATGCTGATCACTTGGTGAGACCACACCCTGTTCAGATGCAGCATCACCGTCCAGCACCACCACAGACCAATCACTACTGGACCTCCCCGCCGCAATTGGTACAACGGCTAGAAGAGGACTCGGCCACAGCTCTATCCACACATTGGCCTGTACACACAGGCAGCCTGTCAGAATCGATCAACAACCTGTGCAGACTACCTAGCCCCCCTCAAGCACAGCAATGCCACAAGATCTAAATTTCAAGCCAGTTGGTATACAGAGGATCCCAGGATGACAAAACGCCACTGCAAATAACTGCAGCCCAGATAGGGAATAAGCCATGACATAGCGGCCAAAAACACCTCATACCTGCCCTGAGACGGCGGCGGCCTCCAATAGCATCACCCCCTTACAGGCCCAGCAGCAAGCTCTCTAAATTCTTCTGCACCTAGATAACCTCCATGTACAGCAATTCAAACTCAACCAGACCCACAAGAACTCACCACTCGACTCACCTCTTTGACCAAAGAAGTGACCTTGACCTCATAGCCCGTCATCATCATGGATGAGACCACCACCACCATAGTGTCTATCCATTCTGGGACCACTTTGAACCCCTGCCACCACCACACCTCTATCAAAAGACTCAAATCCACCAGCAAAGAACGAGCACCTAACTTTAATGCCTTTGTCTCTTCAGCTACCTTCCTGGACACATGGAAAACACACCACAGTCCTTCCTCTACTTTGGAAACCCTCAGACGACCCATGTACACTTGCCAACTATAGACCAATATCCCTGCTATCACACCCACCGAATGTTTTAGAGTTACTCATTAGCAGACATCTCACCAACCACCAACTACTCAACATCACACATTCCAGCTTTTAGCCGTACCACAGCACAGAAACAACTCTCATCATGATAATAGATGACATCTGAATGATCTTGAACAGAGGAGACATTGCAGACAACATCCTCCTGGACTTCTCTGCAGCATTCCACATGGTCACCCAACCTATCCTCATCCGATGCCTGCACAAGATTGGAATCCAAGGTCCTGCTCTCTTTTCTTACTGGCAGGACACAGGCAGTCAACCAGGCTACTTACGGTTCAGATACCTGCAAATTCTTCTGAGGCTCATCTCTCAGCCTGACACTTTTCAAAGCATATATGATCCCTCTGGCCAGCATCATCTGCACCCATGACATTGATGCCCTCTCCTACACTGATATCACTCAACACATACTCTTTTTCTTGGACAAGACTCCCAATGTGCGGAACAAGTTCACCACCTGCATGACCTAAGTCACAGATTAGATGCAGACCAACTATCCCAAGCACAATGCCGATGAGAGAAATTGTGGTCTTCAGCAAGAACAAATCACAATGGAACCCAACCTGTTAGCCCACCAAACTTGGGCCAAAGCCCACCTCCAGCACCCATACCAAGATCCTTTTGATCATCTTTAACATCAAACTGGACATGACCTGACAAGTGTATACTGCTTCCAAGATGATGAGAAAAATCTTAAAATAGTACCCAAACCTGTATACCCATTATACACGCCCTCCACACTAGAAAACTGGACTACAGGAACACCCTCTATGCTGGTATAAGCAAGCAACTAACCAAAAGACTACCAACTATTCAGAAGGAAGTAGGCAAAACCACCCTTAACTTCCAACGAAGCACCTACCTCACTCCACACCTCAAGGAGCTCCACTGGCTCCCAATACACAAGTGTGCATAGTTCAAACTCTTCACTCAAATCTTCAGAGCACTATACAGCATTGTATCTGCCTACCTTAATAGTTGCATCTCTTTCATAAACCTTCCAGACACTTCCACTCAGCTGAACTACTCACACCCATCCCACATATGTGCACAACCAGGTCCTGTAGTCGGGTTTTCTCCACATTCCAAAAATAACAAGCAACCATCCACTACACATCAGAGCCTCCTCCTCACATGTTGAGTTCTGTAAGAAGCTAAAAACATGGCTTTTCAAATGCCCTCCTCCCCCACACCTCCCTTTACCCCATACACACGTGGCAGAGCTAAAATCACACATGTTCAGCCCCAGATGATAGTGTTCTGTACAAATAACCCTAACATCACAGTCAGAAGTAGCTCCACCTCAGCTGTTGGTTTTTGCCCACATGGGGTGGTTCTGTTAATGGAGGCATTAACCCCTTCGCTGCGGCAGCAATTCCGCCGCAGCGCTAGGATGGGGGGGGCCCGAGCGGCGCTCGCATGCTCGTGACGGAGCCGCTCCGTCACGAGCCGCGGTTGCGCTGTGCTCTTGACGGAGTGGTTCCGTCATGGCTCCGCCCGCTTAATAGAACGCGCCACGCAGGCGCGAAATCAGGGCCGCGCAGGCGCGGTGGCAGGGCCATGACGGAACCGCTCCATCATGAGCACAGCTCAGCCGATGCTCATGACGGAGCGGCTCCGTCATGAGCATAGGAGGGGTTAACAAAGTAACCCCCTTTTTAGGTCGAGGACCTAAAGGCTGCGCTTGCGCAGTCTGGGGAGGAGATTTAATGATTCTTAGTAGGGCTTTAGAACCCGCCTCCCTGGCCCGTCTCTCCCCCATTGGCTGGCTTCCTAAACGGAGGCCAGCCATTGGAGGAGAGATGCGTCAATGCAATTTAGCCCCGTCTTTTTCGGATTCGGGGGCGTCATTTTTGCTGTTCTTTAGACAGTGACGTCGTCTTTCACTCAAAACAGCAAAACCACGCCCCCGAATCCGAAAAATTTTGGAAGCTTGAAGCCCCCATTTTGCTGCTGTTAAGGTTGAGGTAAGATGCTCTCGCTTTCCTCGTTCCCGCCGTCTTTTTTCCGCCCCCTCCCGCTGTCCGTGTCTTTGTTCCCGTTGTATCCCACCCCCTCCCGCTGTCCGTGTCTTGGTTCCCGTTGTATCCCGCCCCCCTCCCGCTGTCCGTGTCTTTGTATCCCGCCCCCCTCCCGCTGTCCGTGTCTTTGTATCCTGCCCCCCTCCCGCTGTACCCGGATCGCCACCTCCACCGCCATGACCTGCTGCCGCTCCACCACCAGCAGGCAGTTAGCACACTGACAGTCCCGCCAGCGGCAGAAGCGCTTGTGCCCCTTCAGGCAGGACACCACCTCCGTCAGCTTCCTCTGCTCCCCGCAGCCCTTGTCGATGCCCGTCGGGGTGCCCTGTGCCGGGGGGGCAAAACCCCGGCGGCACCTCCTCCTCTTCGTCGTCTTCCTCCTCCTTGCAGGTGTCCCCGGCCGGCGGGGGCTGAGGCTTGGGGGCGCGTCGCTCTCCTCGTCCAGCTCCAGGCCCTCCACGTCGATCTCCAAGTCCCCGGCAGCCGCCTGCAGCTCGTACATGGCGCCCAAGAGAGAGACACGCAGACAAGAGAAATTCAGAGATATAGAAGGAGATGGGAAGAGCGAAATACAGAGAGACATGCAAATTTCCCGCAGGTAATTTGGGCGATTAAAAGGGGGTTTCAAGGGAGCTTTGTGGCCGGGCCTCCCCCAGCGGAGAAGTTGGCGATGTCTGCGAGATTAATTAGAGATTTGATAAAACACGAGCCCCTAATAGGGGCGACAAGGCACGGGGGGCTGCAGTGTGCTTCAAGTCGAAATTAATAAAATTTTACACGGCTTCCATTTGAGCGTGAAATATGCGGAGCGAGCTGCGGTGATTTATACACCGGGGAGACAGCCGAGTTCTGTCTGTCACAGTGTTCCTGATTTTGTGTGTCTCTGTCCCTATCTGCTTAATGTTATCGGCCTTTCTATGTTTAATACCCCTTCATCTCCGTATCTGTTCTCCCTGTGTCTCTTCCTCCTGGTGAGTCTCGTTCTGTCCCTGGGTCTGTGTTGGCATCCATGCCCCTATCAGCCTATGTTTAATGTCTGTTAATCCCCCTGTGATCCCCCGAGGTGGCCGAGGCCACCGGTGGCTGGAGCTACTGCTGTGACCGCGGGAGAAGGGCGCCGGGAGCGGGTAAGTCAGTGAGTGTGTGTGACGTCAGAGTTAATTAAATATACCATTATTCCGTAAGTGTTAGCGCAAACATTCTAATGTTATCTGTAATAAAAAAAAAGTCTGTGCGCCTCAAACAGAAATGTCTCTGACTTCTAAACAGAGTCTGTGCACGGGCAGATCGGTGCAGTGCCTCCTCCTCCTATACTTCGGACCAGTGACTGTTACACCTAAACGGTTACTCTCTCTCTTAACCAAAAGAGTAGTTACAGTACATTACAGTGTCCTAATGCCTGCTCCCGCTGCCGTATGCTAACTGAGAGTCAGCCCAGTTAAACAGCTTTATCAGATTTGAAAGGAGGTGGGTGGACAGATGCTCGCCGGATGCAGTGAGCTGCAGGGCGGGCAGTTCATGACTCCCAGGCAGCCCGTGCGTCCATGCTGAGGCGGCGCTGGACTGTGCAGGAAGAGGCAGCCCAGGTAGGTAAGGGAAACGATCTCTCTTCCCTTTGGGCACCTAGTAGCTCCTGCAGCCCCTACGATAGAAACTTGGAGCAGAGCCGGGCGCTAACCTGCTGTGTGCTGCAGAGCCCATGCACGTATTTCTGTAACTGTTGCACATATGTTTGTACTCCTTGGCTACATTTCTGCCATGCTTTTGCCTTCCATGTGCAATGTCTTGTCATGACTGTCACTCCCTTGCAGTCCTATTATACCTGTCCGTCATGCCTAACATTAATGGGCACATTTCTGTGACCATGGGCACAGTTTGTAGTCTTTCACCACTCGGCATACTGACATACTATTAGTGTTGCATTAATATCTGCCGTTTATGTTACTACAATACATATCTAACTATGTAAATAACTCTGTATGTATATGTAGCTCTGTGTAAATACATTTTTTAGTAAGTGGCTCTACGTGTAAGTGGCTCCATCTGTCTAAAAGTAGCTCTATATAAATAGATATGTGTGTGTGGGTAGCTATATGTAAATAACTGTATAGGTGGCTATGTATGTAAATAACTCTGTGTGGGGAGATCTGTAAGTGTCTTGCTCTGTCTAGCTCTGTATGTGTGTGTATAGCTCAGTATGTGTGTGTATAGCTCTGGCTCTGTGTGTGCCTCTGAGTGTGTAGCCCTGTGTACATATATTTGTGCGTAGGTGTTTCTATGTGTTGGTGGCTATGTCTGTGTAGCTCAGTGTGTGTGACTCTGTGTATGTAAATCTGTAAGTAACTAGCTCTCTGTGTGTGTATAGATCTGTGTGTGTATAACATTGTAGCTCTGTGCATGTGTGGCTCTGTATATATGTGTATGTGTTGCGCTGTGTGTGTCTCTGTATGGAGCTCTGTGAGTAAGTGGATGTGTAGCTGTATGTGTGTGTCTGTGTGCCTCTGTGTTTGTGTAGCTCTGTGTAAATAGCGCTGTATGTGTGGGTGGCTCTATGTAAATAACTCTATGTAAGTAGATGTGTGTGTGGCTCTGTGTAAGTATATAAACAACAAAGAAACCTAAGGGTCTAGAAAGAAGGAGATAATCAAATTATCTCAAGGCGTCAACATTAGTAATCCATACATTGATGACAACACTAAACTGTAGTGACAATTTTAGGACAATATCTATCAAACATTATGTCTACAGTAATTTGTGAATAGAACCCAAGAGGTATTCGTCGGATTTCCATCAAAGGACTTGCGATGATCAATGTTATCATTTGGTCATCCAACCAAAGCAATTAAGTCTCTTGATCATTGAGACCATGATCTTGCTTTGTACAACAATAGGGTCACTGCCCACAAATATTTCTTAGGCCAAATGATAACCTGATGATGGGAAGACGTGCAGTGCAAAAATAATGAAAGTGGTGAATTAAAAAAGGATAGAGGATTAGAAAGGTAATTTTAATAGAGGTCTAACCTCTTCCTAGTTAAAACCAAGAACAGTGCAAGAAAGCAGTGTTAAACAAATAACTGCATAGGGGCCAACATGTTTCAGCCTAAATGGGGAAGACCCAAGGCTTTCTTCAGGGCCTCTGTTTTAATTGTTGCTACTGCAAAGTGAATACGTAAAGTGAAAAATTAGTAAACACAACCAAAAGGATATGGTCAATGTGGTTGCATATCCTCCGTGTCAATAGATGACTGAGTTCATCTGTAACAATAATAATAATACAAACATAGTGTTCAAAAAACAAATAGAACTTGTCCTACTTAATCTCTTCATAGTGAGAAAGAAAAGAAAGTAAATTAGTGACACTCACCCAGCACGACCTGGGATTGTATCTCACCTCACCTGGACACATACTCAGGAATATTTGAGGCCACGCTCTACAAAAGTAAGGATACACATGCATAATGCAATCAAGGTAAAATAACTCTTTTCCCTCTCCAGTGCACTAATGCTCGCACTACAGTTATTATCCCCAACTTAATGTTCTTGTACTGTTCAAACAACCCCAGAATATCTCAGGCACACACCTCTAGTGAGGTCCAAAACCAAATGCCTTAGTCTTAATAGGTCTGATCCTGTCATTAAAGTCGATTGTTAAAAAGCTCAGTATATAACAACATTTACTGGGCACAGTTTGTAGTCTTTCACTACTCGGCATACTGACATACTATTAGTGTTGCATTAATATCTGCCGTTTATGTTACTACAATACATATCTAACTATGTAAATAACTCTAAATGTATAAGTAGCTCTGTGTAAATACATTTTTTAGTAAGTAGATCTGTGTGTGTGGGTAGCTATATGTAAATAACTGTATAGGTGGCTATGTATGTAAATAACTCTGTGTGGGGAGATCTGTAAGTGTCTAGCTCTGTCTAGCTCTGTATGTATGTGTATAGCTCTGGCTCTGTGTATGTGCCTCTGAGTGTGTAGCCCTGTGTACATATATTTTTGCGTAGGTGTCTCTATGTGTTGGTGGCTATGTCTGTGTAGCTCAGTGTGTGTGACTCTGTGTATGTAAATCTGTAAGTAACTAGCTCTCTGTGTGTGTATAGATCTGTGTGTGTATAACATTGTAGCTCTGTGCATGTGTGGCTCTGTATATATGTGTATGTGTTGCGCTGTGTGTGTCTCTGTATGGAGCTCTGTGAGTAAGTGGATGTGTAGCTGTATGTGTGTGTCTGTATGCCTCTGTGTTTGTGTAGCTCTGTGTAAATAGCGCTGTATGTGTGGGTGGCTCTATGTAAATAACTCTATGTAAGTAGATGTGTGTGTATGTGTGTGTGGCTCTGTGTAAGTATTTAAACAACAAAGAAACCTAAGGGTCTAGAAAGAAGGAGATAATCAAATTATCTCAAGGCGTCAACATTAGTAATCCATACATTGATGACAACACTAAACTGTAGTGACAATTTTAGGACAATATCTATCAAACATTATGTCTACAGTAATTTGTGAATAGAACCCAAGAGGAATTCGTCGGATTTCCATCAAAGGACTTGCGATGATCAATGTTATCATTTGGTCATCCAACCAAAGCAATTAAGTCTCTTGATCATTTAGACCATGATCTTGCTTTGTACAACAATAGGGTCACTGCCCACAAATGTTTCTTATGCCAAATGATAACCTGATGATGGGAAGACGTGCAGTGCAAAAATAATGAAAGTGGTGAATTAAAAAAGGATAGAGGATTAGAAAGGTAATTTTAATAGAGGTCTAACCTCTTCCTAGTTAAAACCAAGAACAGTGCAAGAAAGCAGTGTTAAACAAATAACTGCATAGGGGCCAACATGTTTCAGCCTAAATGGGGAAGACCCAAGGCTTTCTTCAGGGCCTCTGTTTTAATTGTTGCTACTGCAAAGTGAATATGTAAAGTGAAAAATTAGTAAACACAACCAAAAGGATACGGTCAATGTGGTTGCATATCCTCCGTGTCAATAGATGACTGAGTTCATCTGTAACAATAATAATAATACAAACATAGTGTTAAAAAAACAAATAGAACTTGTCCTACTTAATCTCTTCATAGTGAGAAAGAAAAGAAAGTAAATTAGTGACACTCACCCAGCACGACCTGGGATTGTATCTCACCTCACCTGGACACATACTCAGTGTTGGACCCGGCCCTCTGGGCAGGTTCACCCCTAGACTTTTTGCTTTTTCCTAGCCTGTTTCTGGAACCTGGTGTTGGTGATTCTAGGCCTCTGCGCACTTTTTTCACTGTGGTACAGTGTAAAGTGCTTGAGTTCTCTGTATGAAGAGTGAGTGACCTGCCCTCCCATAGGAATGAATGGGGAATATGTATGCCCATGGTAGTTCCTGTTGTGTGGGGAGTGCAGGGGTCGAGTTTGATATGTGTGAACTCGTGAGAATGAATGCTGCAAAATGATGTATGCAGCATGACTGTGTCTAGTCTAGAAGTACCACTTTTGGAAGTTGGCATAATTGTGTAAGTTGGTGCTAGCGTGTGATTGGCTGGTGAGTCTGCCCAGGAGTGCCTGGACCTGCTGGTGGATGGACTGTCCGGTTTGAGTAGGACAGGGTCTGCAGGGTCTGCAAGGCACCAGAGGAGGGGGTCTGAGTCAGCCGTGGATGAAAGGCCCCTCTGCTGTCAGGGATGGGAGGAAAGAGCGTCTGGTGGTGCCGGGCCGTGCCTGTCGCCCACCCTGCTAGCTCTCCATCCTGACGGCCCACTGTCACCTCTGGCCCTGAAGCTGTCAGGAAGACGAAAACCAGAAACATTCCAGCACTCAGGGTCCCTTGCACAAAGTACTTCAAAGGCATTTCTGGGTATAAGAAGGGGATGAATCTCCTTCCAGGTTCTTCTTGTTCTTGCTCTTGTGGCTGACTTCGATCTACCAGGGGTGGGCGCTGCCCAGCCCCTGGATGCCTGGACTCCTGGGGGACACCTCTGCCCTGCCTGGGCTGAAGGGGGGACTTTGCTTAGCCCCCTGGGACTCTCTGGGACCTTTGTGCAGCATGGTGGAGCTGCATTGCTGGAAGGACCTTTTTACTTGGTGGTCTAGCGCCTTGGGAGCGCTTTGGTGCATGCAGCCCTGGAAGAGCGCTTTATTCCTGCTCCGTAGCGCTGTGGATGGTGTTTAGCGCTAGGAGCGCTTTATTGCTGGGAGCCGGTGCCCACCCGGCGTGGATTTGCCCAGCTAGATCTTTGTTTGTTCTACGAGTGCCCACCTCGCTTATGTGGCGCTTTTGGATCGGCTGCCCACACCGATATTTTGATTACCTGCCCGCCTGCCTGCCTAGCGAGGGCCGCCGCGCTGCCCGCGGCGACCCGGAAGTACCTGGCCGGCCGGCCAATCTCTTCGCGGCCGGCTGGAAGTCCCGCCCCTCAGCCTGTGAGGCGGGAGGAAGAAAGGAGATGGCGGCCGTTCGAGGGGCTCCTCTCAGCTGAGGGGGCCCCGAGGAGACGAGGCGGCCGGTTGGCAGGGCTCCCGTGTACCGAGGGAGCCCTGCAGGAAGAGAGAAGTTCGACCGCCCCCGTCCTGCCGCGAGAGAAGAGACTGCCCCCGGGAGCCTGGCTGGCTCCACTCTGCGTCCCGGTCCCGAGACGGGGGACCGGGCCAAGCGAGGAGAGTCTGGGAGGAGCAGGAGCTCCTCCGTGGCCGCCGAGCCCCGCCCCCGCCGCACAGGAGACCCGGTGAGTCGGGACTGAGGGCCGGGCAGAGGGGGACAGAAGGGAGGAGGGGCGCCGGGACACGTTGCCGGTGTCCGCCCCCCCCCCCCCTGGCGCGAGAGCGCGCCTGTTGGCATTACGAAGCCACGAGGGCTTCAAGGGCGGCCCCAGTTGGCAGTGGGTCGCCCCAACGCATTACGAAGCCTTTAAGGGCGGCCCCAGTTGGCAGTGGGTCGCCCCAACGCGCATGAGCCTAGAGAGGCTCAGAGGGGCCGCATTATGTTTACGAGCCTGTTTGGCTCCCGAGAGGGCCATATTCGAGAGGGGGGGACTTCGGGGCATATTGTCGGTGCTCGTCCCTTCCTGCCCCCGAGTGTGAGGGCTAGAGTCCGGTGAGGCTCCAGGGGCACCAGTGTTTTAAGAGCCTCTGTGGCTCCAACGTCTGGGGCATGTGCTATGCCCAGAGCCTGTGTGGTTCCAGCAGTGGCGCAGTTGGCGCCTAAGGGCCAGTGAGGGCCCTGGCGCAGTTTTATTGTTCTCCAGGTGCCCAGCACTTAGTGGGCACCTGCTACGTTTAGGCTTTTTGGTACTTTGAGACTGGCGCCGCATGGCAGCGCACCCTGACACTGAGACTCAGGGCGTCTGAGCCCCAACAAGGCCATTGGCCTAGGGACTGCCACAGGTGGTGGCTTATGTGAGTTTGCGCAATGGTATGGTTATTGCACATCTGAATGTGATCTTTTGCATCATGTGTTAGTCCTGCACCTCTGAAGGTTTTTATGCCTCATGTGATTTTTGCGCTATTGCTTTACTCTTGACACCTCTGAATGTTTGATGCATTATGTGTCTTTCTTTTCATGCGCTGCACCTCTGAATGTTTAGTCATCATGTGTCTTCTTGCGCTGCACCCCTGAATGTATTGTGATTACATCATGTGCTCTGTCCTTAACACCGCTGAATGTGTAGGTCTATACATCATGTGTTTTCTTTCTTTGCTACTCCTCTGAATGTATATTCATGCATCATGGGTAATGTGTTCTGATTTATACCCCTAAGTGGATTTTATCCTTAGGTGGTTGTCCTTTTTAATACAGGGGGTCCTAGTGAGGTCCTGGTTCCCTGCGTGACATGCTCCTAAGGGGTTTAGGGTTGCGTAGTGTGTACTTACCTGTTCCCAGTAGTTACTGGATGTGATTCATTTGTTACTTTGTGCTACAGTGATTTTATACTCTTTTAGTCTAAGTTCTGATAGTATTTCATTACGACTAAAATGCTGATTGTGACAGTGGCCCTTGTGGCCCTGTCTTGTGAATAATCCCATGTGAATATTGCCCGTGCCAATTGGCACCATGTATATGTGTGATTTTATCGGATGTGCTTTTACAATACAAAAGGTATTTTTATAATAACCTTGTGTGGAGTCTCTTTTGTGGTGTACCTAGTATGTTGTTGCTATTGTGCGCTGACGCAAATGCTTTACACATTGCCTCCGAGTTTAGCCTAGACTGCTCGTGCCAAGCTACCAAGGGGGTGAGCAGGGGTTATCTTGGTGTGTGACTTCCTTGCCCTGACTAGATTGGTGGTTTCTGCCTGGCTTTGGCGTCAGCCTTAGCCCACCAGAAATAGCCAGTTCTAACATTGGTGGGTCAGCGGTGCGGATTTGGACTGGTGTTTGCGCATTGCCATAGCGACAACTGGCTACATTACAAAACTCTGCAATTGTTTTTTTTCAGATAGTCACATTTTTGGGATTATTGTTTTTGATTTTTTTCCTCGAGTGTCATTTTCAAATGTGTTTCTGCGCTATATGTTTAGCGGCAGATGAGAGAAAGTGACAGGGCGGGACGCCAGTAGAGGGGGAGGTTCCCATAGATTAGGAATCCCTTGCTGGGTCCAGTGTCCAATCCCAAATCCTATCCCCATGTGTGTGTGTGGGTAGATAGGAGAGAGAGGGAGTGTGAGGAGAAATGACTAAGCTCAGGAGGGTGGTTGTTCCCTGAGTGTAGTGTGTGTGTCTGGATTCCCCAGTGTGGTAGGATCCAGTGGTGGCAGCTTTAATGTGTCCAGTGGGTTAACTCCCATTCCCTGCTCCCAGAGTTTGGTACCTGTGTCACGTGTGGTCAGGTTGAGTGATCAGGGGTGGTCCCATAGATTAGGAATCCCTTGCTGGGTCCAGTGTCCAATCCCAAATCCTATCCCCATGTGTGTGTGTGGGTAGATAGGAGAGAGAGGGAGTGTGAGGAGAAATGACTAAGCTCAGGAGGGTGGTTGTTCCCTGAGTGTAGTGTGTGTGTCTGGATTCCCCAGTGTGGTAGGATCCAGTGGTGGCAGCTTTAATGTGTCCAGTGGGTTAACTCCCATTCCCTGCTCCCAGAGTTTGGTACCTGTGTCACGTGTGGTCAGGTTGAGTGATCAGGGGTGGTAAAAACTGCCTTGCCAGTCCGAGGGGGGGGGGGAGTGTGCGAATGAGTTATGTCTTGAACTGGAGGAGTTAGTGTGAGTTTTCTTTTTGTTAAAGAGCTTGCATGAGAGGTGTACCTCTGGTGGTGTGCAGGAGGTCCTGCAGAGGAACTGGACAAGAAGGTGGATGTCTGGCGGTGTGCTAGATGTCTTGCAGTGGCATTAGGGAGTGATTCTAAAAGCGGTGGCTTGTGTATCTGATGATCCTGTGTAGGTGAAGAGGTTCATGAGTAGCCCAGCTAGATCCCAGTAGGATGGTAGGGGTGTAGGGGCTCACGCCCTGTCTCAGTGGAGGCGGAGTGAGTGTGGGACGGTGTGTCCCACGTTGGCCTGAAACCCTATCTCCGGGCCCGGAGGGTTCCCTAAGGGAGTGCCAGGTCAGGGGCCTAGGCTGGACATACAGGTCAGTTGAGGAGGATCTTCCTGTGTCTAGAGGACGGGGAGTGTCTGTAACCAGAACTCCGGCGGTCCTAGTGTTGGGCAGTACCGCTCCTAAGTGGAGGGTGCAGAAGTCCTGGCTCGCTGAGCATTTGCCCGTCTAGAGTGCTTGACCATTTGTGGGGCCTCTGGAGGTTGTTCCCCGAGGAGGGGGGAAAGCCGGGTTGGGGTTGTGGCCTGACCTGGGAGGAGTACTGGAGGAAAGTGTGTCACTGATACGCCGCTGGCGTGTGCTCTGTCTAGCCTGAGACATACTGGGCCTGTAGTAGTGGAACTGGAAGGGGGTGCAGAGGGACGGTGTCCTTACTTCTGACCCCGGTGCAACCTGAGGGTTTAGATCTTAGGTTGGGAGATTAGGAAACTTCTAGGTCAAGAGGAATCTCTGCCTAAGTGGATCAGCTGAAGAGACTGAGGGGGCTGCCCTTGCTGTGTGTTCTGGGGCTCACCTGCAGTTTGTTGTTTCCACTAAGGTCGAGGAAAGGGGGCTTTGCTGTGGACTGTGTCCCCCACCAGCTTGAAGAGGGACTGTGCTGTGTGCTTTGTACCTCAGAAGTGGAAAAGTTTCCAGGTGGTAGACCAGTGACGGAGTGAGGTCCTGATCTGGTAGGAGGCTTGGGTTCTGGTGAATGCTTCTCTGTGAGGGTGCGGAAACCCAGAAGTAGAGGTAGGGTGGGGCATTCTTGCCCGAGACCTCTGGTCAGCTTGGGGGTGTGGACCCTAGGTTGTTGGATCAGTGGTAGTTGTAGCTACACTGAGAGAGAGAGTGGAGAATGGCTATTGTGTGCCAGGGGTTATTGCCCCCCGCTCTGTGGATTGGTTAGGACATGTGATTTGGATGGTCTTGGCTGTGGATGACTAGGGAGTACCAGTGGGGTATCCTAGTTGTGTCAGAGAGTTATTGTTTAGAGGTAACCCGGTAGGTTCAGAGTGGTGAAAAACCGGAGGGTGTCCCTGCCGTGCAGGTCCGTGTCCGTGGTTTTTGTCGCCCAAAGCAGTGAAGCCCATCAGTGGAGTGATTGGTCTACCCTGCGTTTTGGCTGGAAGGGGGCTGTGTTGGACCCGGCCCTTTGGGCAGGTTCACCCCTAGACTTTTTGCTTTTTCCTAGCCTGTTTCTGGAACCTGGTGTTGGTGATTCTAGGCCTCTGCGCACTTTTTTCACTGTGGTACAGTGTAAAGTGCTTGAGCTCTCTGTATGAAGAGTGAGTGACCTGCCCTCCCATAGGAATGAATGGGGAATATGTATGCCCATGGTAGTTCCTGTTGTGTGGGGAGTGCAGGGGTCGAGTTTGATATGTGTGAACTCGTGAGAATGAATGCTGCAAAATGATGTATGCAGCATGACTGTGTCTAGTCTAGAAGTACCACTTTTGGAAGTTGGCATAATTGTGTAAGTTGGTGCTAGCGTGTGATTGGCTGGTGAGTCTGCCCAGGAGTGCCTGGACCTGCTGGTGGATGGACTGTCCGGTTTGAGTAGGACAGGGTCTGCAGGGTCTGCAAGGCACCAGAGGAGGGGGTCTGAGTCAGCCGTGGATGAAAGGCCCCTCTGCTGTCAGGGATGGGAGGAAAGAGCGTCTGGTGGTGCCGGGCCGTGCCTGTCGCCCACCCTGCTAGCTCTCCATCCTGATGGCCCACTGTCACCTCTGGCCCTGAAGCTGTCAGGAAGACGAAAACCAGAAACATTCCAGCACTCAGGGTCCCTTGCACGAAGTACTTCAAAGGCATTTCTGGGTATAAGAAGGGGATGAGTCTCCTTCCAGGTTCTTCTTGTTCTTGCTCTTGTGGCTGACTTGGATCTACCAGGGGTGGGCGCTGCCCAGCCCCTGGCCCTGGATGCCTGGACTCCTGGGGGACCCCTCTGCCCTGCCTGGGCTGAAGGGGGGACTTTGCTTAGCCCCCTGGGACTCTCTGGGACCTTTGTGCAGCATGGTGGAGCTGCATTGCTGGAAGGACCTTTTTACTTGGTGGTCTCGCGCCTTGGGAGCGCTTTGGTGCATGCAGCCCTCGAAGAGCGCTTTATTCCTGCTCCGTAGCGCTGTGGATGGTGTTTAGCGCTAGGAGCGCTTTATTGCTGGGAGCCGGTGCCCACCCGGCGTGGATTTGCCCCGCTAGATCTTTGTTTGTTCTACGAGTGCCCACCTCGCTTATGTGGCGCTTTTGAATCGGCTGCCCACACCGATATTTTGATTACCTGCCCGCCTGCCTGCCTAGCGAGGGCCGCCGTGCTGCCCGCGGCGACCCGGAAGTACCTGGCCGGCCGGCCAATCTCTTTGCGGCTGGCCGGAAGTCCCGCCCCTCAGCCTGTGAGGCGGGAGGAAGAAAGGAGATGGCGGCTGTTCAAGGGGCTCCTCTCGGCTGAGGGGGCCCCGAGGAGACGAGGCGGCCGGTTGGCAGGGCTCCCGTGCACCGAGGGAGCCCTGCAGGAAGAGAGAAGTTCGACCGCCCCCGTCCTGCCGCGAGAGAAGAGACTGCCCCCGGGAGCCTGGCTGGCTCCACTCTGCGTCCCGGTCCCGAGACGGGGGACCGGGCCAAGCGAGGAGAGTCTGGGAGGAGCAGGAGCTCCTCCGTGGCCGCCGAGCCCCGCCCCCGCCGCACAGGAGACTCGGTGAGTCGGGACTGAGGGCTGGGCAGAGGGGGACAGAAGGGAGGAGGGGCGCCGGGACACGTTGCCGGTGTCCTCCCCCCCCCCCTGGCGCGAGAGCGCGCCTGTTGGCATTACGAAGCCACGAGGGCTTCAAGGGCGGCCCCAGTTGGCAGTGGGTCGCCCCAACGCATTACGAAGCCTTCAAGGGCGGCCCCAGTTGGCAGTGGGTCGCCCCAACGCGCATGAGCCTAGAGAGGCTCAGAGGGGCCGCATTATGTTTACGAGCCCGTTTGGCTCCCGAGAGGGCCATATTCGAGAGGGGGGGACTTCGGGGCATATTGTCGGTGCTCGTCCCTTCCTGCCCCCGAGTGTGAGGGCTAGAGTCCGGTGAGGCTCCAGGGGCACCAGTGTTTTAAGAGCCTCTGTGGCTCCAACGTCCGGGGCATGTGCTATGCCCAGAGCCTGTGTGGTTCCAGCAGTGGCGCAGTTGGCGCCTAAGGGCCAGTGAGGGCCCTGGCGCAGTTTTATTGTTCTCCAGGTGCCCAGCACTTAGTGGGCACCTGCTACGTTTAGGCTTTTTGGTACTTTGAGACTGGCGCTGCATGGCAGCGCACCCTGACACTGAGACTCAGGGCGTCTGAGCCCCAACAAGGCCATTGGCCTAGGGACTGCCACAGGTGGTGGCTTATGTGAGTTTGCGCAATGGTATGGTTATTGCACCTCTGAATGTGATCTTTTGCATCATGTGTTAGTCCTGCACCTCTGAAGGTTTTTATGCCTCATGTGATTTTTGCGCTATTGCTTTACTCTTGACACCTCTGAATGTTTGATGCATTATGTGTCTTTCTTTTCATGCGCTGCACCTCTGAATGTTTAGTCATCATGTGTCTTCTTGCGCTGCACCCCTGAATGTATTGTGATTACATCATGTGCTCTGTCCTTAACACCGCTGAATGTGTAGGTCTATACATCATGTGTTTTCTTTCTTTGCTACTCCTCTGAATGTATATTCATGCATCATGGGTAATGTGTTCTGATTTATACCCCTAAGTGGATTTTATCCTTAGGTGGTTGTCCTTTTTAATACAGGGGGTCCTAGTGAGGTCCTGGTTCCCTGCGTGACATGCTCCTAAGGGGTTTAGGGTTGCGTAGTGTGTACTTACCTGTTCCCAGTAGTTACTGGATGTGATTCATAACTGTTACTTTGTGCTACAGTGATTTTATACTCTTTTAGTCTAAGTTCTGATAGTATTTCATTACGACTAAAGTGCTGATTGTGACAGTGGCCCTTGTGGCCCTGTCTTGTGAATAATCCCATGTGAATATTGCCCGTGCCAATTGGCACCATGTATTTGTGTGATTTTATCGGATGTGCTTTTACAATACAAAAGGTATTTTTATAATAACCTTGTGTGGAGTCTCTTTTGTGGTGTACCTAGTATGTTGTTGCTATTGTGCGCTGACGCAAATGCTTTACACATTGCCTCCGAGTTTAGCCTAGACTGCTCGTGCCAAGCTACCAAGGGGGTGAGCAGGGGTTATCTTGGTGTGTGACTTCCTTGCCCTGACTAGATTGGTGGTTTCTGCCTGGCTTTGGCGTCAGCCTTAGCCCACCAGAAATAGCCAGTTCTAACATTGGTGGGTCAGCGGTGCGGATTTGGACTGGTGTTTGCGCATTGCCATAGCGACAACTGGCTACATTACAAAACTCTGCAATTGTTTTTTTTCAGATAGTCACATTTTTGGGATTATTGTTTTTGATTTTTTTCCTCGAGTGTCATTTTCAAATGTGTTTCTGCGCTATATGTTTAGCGGCAGATGAGAGAAAGTGACAGGGCGGGACGCCAGTAGAGGGGGAGGTTCCCATAGATTAGGAATCCCTTGCTGGGTCCAGTGTCCAATCCCAAATCCTATCCCCATGTGTGTGTGTGGGTAGATAGGAGAGAGAGGGAGTGTGAGGAGAAATGACTAAGCTCAGGAGGGTGGTTGTTCCCTGAGTGTAGTGTGTGTGTCTGGATTCCCCAGTGTGGTAGGATCCAGTGGTGGCAGCTTTAATGTGTCCAGTGGGTTAACTCCCATTCCCTGCTCCCAGAGTTTGGTACCTGTGTCACGTGTGGTCAGGTTGAGTGATCAGGGGTGGTAAAAACTGCCTTGCCAGTCCGAGGGGGGGGGAGTGTGCGAATGAGTTATGTCTTGAACTGGAGGAGTTAGTGTGAGTTTTCTTTTTGTTAAAGAGCTTGCATGAGAGGTGTACCTCTGGTGGTGTGCAGGAGGTCCTGCAGAGGAACTGGACAAGAAGGTGGATGTCTGGCGGTGTGCTAGATGTCTTGCAGTGGCATTAGGGAGTGATTCTAAAAGCGGTGGCTTGTGTATCTGATGATCCTGTGTAGGTGAAGAGGTTCATGAGTAGCCCAGCTAGATCCCAGTAGGATGGTAGGGGTGTAGGGGCTCACGCCCTGTCTCAGTGGAGGCGGAGTGAGTGTGGGACGGTGTGTCCCACGTTGGCCTGAAACCCTATCTCCGGGCCCGGAGGGTTCCCTAAGGGAGTGCCAGGTCAGGGGCCTAGGCTGGACATACAGGTCAGTTGAGGAGGATCTTCCTGTGTCTAGAGGACGGGGAGTGTCTGTAACCAGAACTCCGGCGGTCCTAGTGTTGGGCAGTACCGCTCCTAAGTGGAGGGTGCAGAAGTCCTGGCTCGCTGAGCATTTGCCCGTCTAGAGTGCTTGACCATTTGTGGGGCCTCTGGAGGTTGTTCCCCGAGGAGGGGGGAAAGCCGGGTTGGGGTTGTGGCCTGACCTGGGAGGAGTACTGGAGGAAAGTGTGTCACTGATACGCCGCTGGCGTGTGCTCTGTCTAGCCTGAGACATACTGGGCCTGTAGTAGTGGAACTGGAAGGGGGTGCAGAGGGACGGTGTCCTTACTTCTGACCCCGGTGCAACCTGAGGGTTTAGATCTTAGGTTGGGAGATTAGGAAACTTCTAGGTCAAGAGGAATCTCTGCCTAAGTGGATCAGCTGAAGAGACTGAGGGGGCTGCCCTTGCTGTGTGTTCTGGGGCTCACCTGCAGTTTGTTGTTTCCACTAAGGTCGAGGAAAGGGGGCTTTGCTGTGGACTGTGTCCCCCACCAGCTTGAAGAGGGACTGTGCTGTGTGCTTTGTACCTCAGAAGTGGAAAAGTTTCCAGGTGGTAGACCAGTGACGGAGTGAGGTCCTGATCTGGTAGGAGGCTTGGGTTCTGGTGAATGCTTCTCTGTGAGGGTGCGGAAACCCAGAAGTAGAGGTAGGGTGGGGCATTCTTGCCCGAGACCTCTGGTCAGCTTGGGGGTGTGGACCCTAGGTTGTTGGATCAGTGGTAGTTGTAGCTACACTGAGAGAGAGAGTGGAGAATGGCTATTGTGTGCCAGGGGTTATTGCCCCCCGCTCTGTGGATTGGTTAGGACATGTGATTTGGATGGTCTTGGCTGTGGATGACTAGGGAGTACCAGTGGGGTATCCTAGTTGTGTCAGAGAGTTATTGTTTAGAGGTAACCCGGTAGGTTCAGAGTGGTGAAAAACCGGAGGGTGTCCCTGCCGTGCAGGTCCGTGTCCGTGGTTTTTGTCGCCCAAAGCAGTGAAGCCCATCAGTGGAGTGATTGGTCTACCCTGCGTTTTGGCTGGAAGGGGGCTGTGTTGGACCCGGCCCTTTGGGCAGGTTCACCCCTAGACTTTTTGCTTTTTCCTAGCCTGTTTCTGGAACCTGGTGTTGGTGATTCTAGGCCTCTGCGCACTTTTTTCACTGTGGTACAGTGTAAAGTGCTTGAGCTCTCTGTATGAAGAGTGAGTGACCTGCCCTCCCATAGGAATGAATGGGGAATATGTATGCCCATGGTAGTTCCTGTTGTGTGGGGAGTGCAGGGGTCGAGTTTGATATGTGTGAACTCGTGAGAATGAATGCTGCAAAATGATGTATGCAGCATGACTGTGTCTAGTCTAGAAGTACCACTTTTGGAAGTTGGCATAATTGTGTAAGTTGGTGCTAGCGTGTGATTGGCTGGTGAGTCTGCCCAGGAGTGCCTGGACCTGCTGGTGGATGGACTGTCCGGTTTGAGTAGGACAGGGTCTGCAGGGTCTGCAAGGCACCAGAGGAGGGGGTCTGAGTCAGCCGTGGATGAAAGGCCCCTCTGCTGTCAGGGATGGGAGGAAAGAGCGTCTGGTGGTGCCGGGCCGTGCCTGTCGCCCACCCTGCTAGCTCTCCATCCTGACGGCCCACTGTCACCTCTGGCCCTGAAGCTGTCAGGAAGACGAAAACCAGAAACATTCCAGCACTCAGGGTCCCTTGCACGAAGTACTTCAAAGGCATTTCTGGGTATAAGAAGGGGATGAGTCTCCTTCCAGGTTCTTCTTGTTCTTGCTCTTGTGGCTGACTTGGATCTACCAGGGGTGGGCGCTGCCCAGCCCCTGGCCCTGGATGCCTGGACTCCTGGGGGACCCCTCTGCCCTGCCTGGGCTGAAGGGGGGACTTTGCTTAGCCCCCTGGGACTCTCTGGGACCTTTGTGCAGCATGGTGGAGCTGCATTGCTGGAAGGACCTTTTTACTTGGTGGTCTCGCGCCTTGGGAGCGCTTTGGTGCATGCAGCCCTCGAAGAGCGCTTTATTCCTGCTCCGTAGCGCTGTGGATGGTGTTTAGCGCTAGGAGCGCTTTATTGCTGGGAGCCGGTGCCCACCCGGCGTGGATTTGCCCCGCTAGATCTTTGTTTGTTCTACGAGTGCCCACCTCGCTTATGTGGCGCTTTTGAATCGGCTGCCCACACCGATATTTTGATTACCTGCCCGCCTGCCTGCCTAGCGAGGGCCGCCGTGCTGCCCGCGGCGACCCGGAAGTACCTGGCCGGCCGGCCAATCTCTTTGCGGCTGGCCGGAAGTCCCGCCCCTCAGCCTGTGAGGCGGGAGGAAGAAAGGAGATGGCGGCTGTTCAAGGGGCTCCTCTCGGCTGAGGGGGCCCCGAGGAGACGAGGCGGCCGGTTGGCAGGGCTCCCGTGCACCGAGGGAGCCCTGCAGGAAGAGAGAAGTTCGACCGCCCCCGTCCTGCCGCGAGAGAAGAGACTGCCCCCGGGAGCCTGGCTGGCTCCACTCTGCGTCCCGGTCCCGAGACGGGGGACCGGGCCAAGCGAGGAGAGTCTGGGAGGAGCAGGAGCTCCTCCGTGGCCGCCGAGCCCCGCCCCCGCCGCACAGGAGACTCGGTGAGTCGGGACTGAGGGCCGGGCAGAGGGGGACAGAAGGGAGGAGGGGCGCGGGACACGTTGCCGGTGTCCTCCCCCCCCCCCCTGGCGCGAGAGCGCGCCTGTTGGCATTACGAAGCCACGAGGGCTTCAAGGGCGGCCCCAGTTGGCAGTGGGTCGCCCCAACGCATTACGAAGCCTTCAAGGGCGGCCCCAGTTGGCAGTGGGTCGCCCCAACGCGCATGAGCCTAGAGAGGCTCAGAGGGGCCGCATTATGTTTACGAGCCCGTTTGGCTCCCGAGAGGGCCATATTCGAGAGGGGGGGACTTCGGGGCATATTGTCGGTGCTCGTCCCTTCCTGCCCCCGAGTGTGAGGGCTAGAGTCCGGTGAGGCTCCAGGGGCACCAGTGTTTTAAGAGCCTCTGTGGCTCCAACGTCCGGGGCATGTGCTATGCCCAGAGCCTGTGTGGTTCCAGCAGTGGCGCAGTTGGCGCCTAAGGGCCAGTGAGGGCCCTGGCGCAGTTTTATTGTTCTCCAGGTGCCCAGCACTTAGTGGGCACCTGCTACGTTTAGGCTTTTTGGTACTTTGAGACTGGCGCTGCATGGCAGCGCACCCTGACACTGAGACTCAGGGCGTCTGAGCCCCAACAAGGCCATTGGCCTAGGGACTGCCACAGGTGGTGGCTTATGTGAGTTTGCGCAATGGTATGGTTATTGCACCTCTGAATGTGATCTTTTGCATCATGTGTTAGTCCTGCACCTCTGAAGGTTTTTATGCCTCATGTGATTTTTGCGCTATTGCTTTACTCTTGACACCTCTGAATGTTTGATGCATTATGTGTCTTTCTTTTCATGCGCTGCACCTCTGAATGTTTAGTCATCATGTGTCTTCTTGCGCTGCACCCCTGAATGTATTGTGATTACATCATGTGCTCTGTCCTTAACACCGCTGAATGTGTAGGTCTATACATCATGTGTTTTCTTTCTTTGCTACTCCTCTGAATGTATATTCATGCATCATGGGTAATGTGTTCTGATTTATACCCCTAAGTGGATTTTATCCTTAGGTGGTTGTCCTTTTTAATACAGGGGGTCCTAGTGAGGTCCTGGTTCCCTGCGTGACATGCTCCTAAGGGGTTTAGGGTTGCGTAGTGTGTACTTACCTGTTCCCAGTAGTTACTGGATGTGATTCATAACTGTTACTTTGTGCTACAGTGATTTTATACTCTTTTAGTCTAAGTTCTGATAGTATTTCATTACGACTAAAGTGCTGATTGTGACAGTGGCCCTTGTGGCCCTGTCTTGTGAATAATCCCATGTGAATATTGCCCGTGCCAATTGGCACCATGTATATGTGTGATTTTATCTGATGTGCTTTTACAATACAAAAGGTATTTTTATAATAACCTTGTGTGGAGTCTCTTTTGTGGTGTACCTAGTATGTTGTTGCTATTGTGCGCTGACGCAAATGCTTTACACATTGCCTCCGAGTTTAGCCTAGACTGCTCGTGCCAAGCTACCAAGGGGGTGAGCAGGGGTTATCTTGGCGTGTGACTTCCTTGCCCTGACTAGATTGGTGGTTTCTGCCTGGCTTTGGGGTCAGCCTTAGCCCACCAGAAATAGCCAGTTCTAACACTCAGGAATATTTGAGGCCACGCTCTACAAAAGTAAGGATACACATGCAGAATGCAATCAAGGTAAAATAACTCTTTTCCCTCTCCAGTGCACTAATGCTCGCACTACAGTTATTATCCCCAACTTAATGTTCTTGTACTGTTCAAACAACCCCAGAATATCTCAGGCACACACCTCTAGTGAGGTCCAAAACCAAATACCTTAGTCTTAATAGGTCTGATCCTGTCATTAAAGTCGATTGTTAAAAAGCTCAGTATATAACAACATTTACTGGGCACAGTTTGTAGTCTTTCACCACTCGGCATACTGACATACTATTAGTGTTGCATTAATATCTGCTGTTTATGTTACTACAATACATATCTAACTATGTAAATAACTCTGTATGTGTATGTAGCTCTGTGTAAATACATTTTTTAGTAAGTATATCTGTGTGTGTGGGTAGCTATATGTAAATAACTGTATAGGTGGCTATGTATGTAAATAACTCTGTGTGGGGAGATCTGTAAGTGTCTAGCTCTGTCTAGCTCTGTATGTGTGTGTATAGCTCTGGCTCTGTGTGTGTACCTCTGAGTGTGTAGCCCTGTGTACATATATTTTTGTGTAGGTGTCTCTATGTGTTGGTGGCTATGTCTTTGTAGCTCAGTGTGTGTGACTCTGTGTATGTAAATCTGTAAGTAACTAGCTTTTTGTGTGTGTATAGATCTGAGTGTGTATAAAATTGTAGCTCTGTGCATGTGTGGCTCTGTATATATGTGTATGTGTTGCGCTGTGTGTGTCTCTGTATGGAGCTCTGTGAGTATGTGGATGTGTAGCTGTATGTGTGTGTCTGTGTGCCTCTGTGTTTGTGTAGCTCTGTATGTATGTAACTCTGTGCAAATACATTTTTTAGTGAATTACTCTATGTGTAAGTAACTCTCTCTGTCTAAAAGTAGCTCTATGTGTATACTTAGCTTTATGTAAATGACTGTATAAGTAGCTATGTATGTGAGTAGCTCTGTGTGTCTACATCTGTATGTGTCTAGCTATGAATGTGTGTGTCACTCTACATGTATGTATTTATTGCACTGTGTGTGTGTGTGGCTCTGTGTGTATGGCTCTGTGTGTATGCCTCTATGTGTAGCTCGGTGTAGGGTAGCTCTGTGTAAATAGCGCTGTATGTGTGGGTGGCTCTATGTAAATAACTCTATGTAAGTAGATGTGTGTGTATGTGTGTGTGGCTCTGTGTAAGTATAACCTGTAGGCACACGCACCGCCCCCCCAGGCACACGCATCCCCCCAAGCACACGCAACACCCCCAAGCACACGCAACACCCCCAAGCACACGCACCACCCCCTACAACTAAGCCCCACCTGCCGGACTACAAGCTCCTTCACGCGAGGCTTCCCTCACTTGCATCGGCGGCCTATGCTCCTACTATGTGCCTACAGCATTTCACAGCCTCCCCTCGGGCAGGACTTCCACATTCTGCCCTTCTCCTCCAGTGACATTGTAGGCACGAGCTTCCCGCAGAAGGCGGAAATCCCGCCCCAGGGGAGGCTGTGAACACGTAAAGCACCTGCGTGTGTGCCTATGTCTGTGTGTGTGCCTATGTCTGTGTGTGTGCGAATGTCTGTGTGCTTGGCTCTGTCTGTGTGTGGCTCTGTCTGTGTGTGGCTCTGTCTCTGTGTGGCCCTGTCTCTGTGTTTGTAGCTCTGTCTGTGTGTTTGTGTCTCAGTCTGTGTTGCTATCTGTGTGTGTGTGGCTCTGTCTGTGTGTGTGTGGCTCTGTCTGTGTGTATGGCTCTGTCTATGTGTGTAGCTCTGTGTGTGTGGCTCTGTGTAGGTATCTTTTTTGTTAGTAGCTCTATGTGTGGGTGGCACTGTGCAGGTGGATCTGTGTGGGTGGATCTGTGTGGGTGGATCTGTGTGGGTGGCTATGTGTGTGTGAGTAGCTTTGTGTGTGTGGCTCTGTGTATGTGTAAATGCAATAGGTCATGCATTTGCAAGCAATTAAGCTATTAGCATTTGAAATGACAATGCAATTTATTTCACGATTAAGCTATTGGCATTGTAAATGGAAATCCCATTTATTTATGATTTAAAAAAATAAATAATGAGCAATGCCAATAGCTCTACCTTTAATAATGCCGAGACCATTGCATTGTAAATGCTTGTTTTAGTGGATCCTTCGTTATTAACCTAGACTAAATTAGGGGCCTTATTTATGAAAGCCTTGCGCTGACGGTGCGTCACTTTTAACATGGGAAAAAGTGACGCATCGGTGGCGCAAGGCTTTCATAAATGAGGCCCTATGCGTTTAACCTTTATATCCAATGTTAATTGTTTATAGATCCAAAGAGCACCATGAACAGTTAAAGAGTACTTCACTCAAACATCAGTATAAATCTGAGTCTAAAAGGGAAGGACCAAAGCAAAAATGCTTCGCTCTTTTTCGCAGTTGTTTCAGCATTCTGTACCGTGTCTGACTCTTCACTGCCTGATTCAAACACATTTTGCGGTGAGTAAACTTGACTTGTTCACAGCCGAGGCACTGCTTATTCCTGAATTTCAAGGCAGTAAGTTTCATTAATTCACAGAATTGGCACAAAGTGTGTTAATAGATGTGGTAGTGAAAGACTTGGATCTACTGGTTTGTTCAAGTAATTTCTTACTCGTTTCCCCCTCCCTCTGTGGCGGTTACTGCAATCACCGGTAAGCCCTGGGTGGGTTCCATGTACAGGACGTTTGACACTTGAGACTGAAGCGAGCGTGAAGTGCTGAAATGAACTGAAGTGAAGAGGGAGAGAGAACAGCTGTTGACTCCAATAAACGCTGTAGATAGTAACCCTTCTACTTTTAGAAACTTCAGTTCTGAACTGAAATATGTAATTGAAAGGAGAGAAACGGGAGAGCCGAACCAATGCTGAACCAAAGGTCTGGCTTGGCTCTTTGTTTCTGTGCCCGAGTCGACCATGAAAATATTTGGCATATTAATCAAACACCATGTAAAAATATTTTGAAGTGACTTCAAAACTTTTTTTTAAAGTGTATTTCTTTAACAAGCAGCATTTTTTCACTTTAGTGCATCAGATTTTATTATTGCATTGGGAAGTTGTGGTATCTATGGTTTAGAGTTTTGGGTTGTCTTTATTCCTTCATGTGACTCTACTGTTATTGGAATGTTTATTATGGTTCTGGGGTCTGTGTTCTAACTGGAGTCAGTGTCAGTTATTTCCTGACCTCTGTTCCTGGTTGACGTGCTTTGGTATTGCTGTGAAGGAACTTCAATAAAGAACCTATCTACAAGCCAAGTCTTCTCTCCGCTCTTCCTTGAAGACCTGATGTAACAGAAGTATTATTAAGAGCGACAGTTTCTAAACATGAACTTGATTACCTTACTGACCCAAAGCACTGACGGCTATACCATTAGTGAACTAGGGCAAATCAGTTGTCATGTGCACCCTATATGTGGCCTAGAATATTCCTGGACCAACATTATAGCCTTTAAATAAAAAGCAAGAGGTTTTTGTACAGCACGCATCCTAAACTCACGAAAGAATAAGGAACCTTGGTGAAATAAAATATTTTCCTAAGATCACACAATTTGGTCAAGCAGAGAAACTGCGAGTTGTCCCAAGTTTACTGGTTATACATAGTGCAATTCAGCCACTATATGCCAGGGGCCTCATTTATGAGGCTGTGCGTCACCTTTACGCTGCCGGTGCGTCACATTTTGTGACGCACCAGTGGCGTAAAAAAAATGCGCCTTGTTGCGCCATATTTACAAAGTGACGCATCTAGGTAGATGCGTCACTTTGTAAACCCCTGCGCCACATTATACCTGCACCAGGTATAATGTATGCAAGGGGGGTGTATTGACGCAAGGAAGGGTCGTAGAAGTGATGCAGAGAAATCTATGAGATTTCACTGCGTCGCTTTTAGGATGCTGTTGCGTCAAAATCTTGTGCCTGCCTCACAGCAGGCGTAAGCCTGACGCAGGCCCTTTCACATGGGGCTTGCCCCATGTGAAAGGACGCATTGCTGGAGTTGCATCACTTTTGCGACACACTCCAGCAATGCATCACGTTTGCGCTTACAGATACGTCAGAAATACTGACGTATCTGTAACTCCTTGCAACATGATGCGTCATATATTAAATATGACGCATCAGGAATGTCGCAAGGAATGCGCACTGAGAAGTGACGCATCGCTGCTTTCACGCAGCAATGCGTCATTTCTCATAAATGAGGCCCCAGGTATCTGGCCTGAGCTTTCACTGGCTTGCCCACCTCTATTGAAGTAGGACCACGGCATCATGGTCCAGGTTTCTGCAATAAAGTATCTGTAAAATGTTGTTTGGATTCTTTTCAGGCTGGAAAATATAACCAAAGATTCAGGAAGTAAAACAGTTTAAAATTGATTTAATTAAATCACCAACAGTACTCTACGTATCCCATAGTAATGGAATGCTCACTGTACCAGAAGGCAATGTTCCATGGACAGTGGTTGGTTCAAAGGCATGAAAAACATCTGGCATTGATGTGAGAGAACGTGATGAGGCTGAAACAAAGAACAACGCTGTTGCCGATACAATGGACTCAGCGTGGTGCTAAGTAAAGAGAGAGTGATTGTGACGAATTGTGCCTCGACGAAGCCTGCAGGCTGATGTCGAGGCACAAGACAGGATTGGTTCTGGGACTGCTACCATTACCATAATGGTACTGACTTGCCTCATAACTGTAAGCCTGTTATGTAGCCGAGATTTGTTAATTGATTAAAAAAAGAACTAAGGAAATAGTGGGTTGCCGGACTTTGTGCAGAAAGTGATGTAACTTTACGTCCTTCCAGCAAGATAGAATCAGAAGGGCACCAATGAATTACCTTCTATCTTTACAAAATTGCAACCTAGGAAAAATGAATGCATTTCTCATTTAGTCACATAAACTGAATATGGTGACTGCCACGTAGAGATGTATTTCGATGACGAAGTACACGATTTTGACTATTAAAATGTTTTGAGAGTTCTGTGAAAGCCTTTTAAAATGTTTGTCTCCACATTCTTTCCTTAGTCAATGATGTTTCTTCTTTTGAGTACTGTCAATCACATTTTCCGTGGAATTAAAGGATATAGTAAACCATGATAAATGGAGCACTGGCGAACAATGTTAAGTAATTTCCCTTTTTCTACAGTTAGTGGCTGCTGACTTATATGCACTGTGTGTACTGCCGTTTAAGATGAATGTTCATAGACTCAGCTACTATTGTGTGTTGGTTGGTTAGTCAGGTATTCGCTTTCTACATTTGGCTCTCAACATTTAGAAGTTATATCTTACTCCAGGATGTGGACGTGGACGAGAGTGCGTGTGTGTGTGTGTGTGTGTTTGTGTCAATAGGTAGTAAGGAGAAAGATACGTCAGCACAGAGAAGGATAAGGCTTACATTAACATGAGACAAGGTGAGTTGAGAGAGGGAGTGGGGCTTTTTCAGCGGCCATGCAATAACTTTCAGGGATATGTACATGAATGAGGTGCTACTTGAAGACATAAATCTTTTCTTTGTTTTGGAAGTGAAGGGGGTAGGTACAGAGTCTGCCATATCAGCATGTTGAGGAAGTTCCACATTCCAGTATCTAGCAGGGAGTGACTAGAGTCCTGGTCTTCTCTTTCATTTTGGGCTAGCTCCTGGGGATGTTGATTCTGACGGTGTAATGATCTATTCTGGAGATGTTGATTTTTATTGGCACGTAAGGTCAGTTCTTCAAGTTCACCAGCTTCAAAACCATGCAGCAGACTTTGAAGAGGATATACAGGCGGCTAAAGAGGGCATGGGAGCTCTCTGAAGGAAAGATGACATTTTGTCTCATAATAGTTGTCTACATTGCCCGATTGCCTAGACGAAAATGTAGGCTTACCATAATCATTGTCAGCTTTTCTGTCACCATCGCATTCCTTTTTTTCCTGTGATGGCATTCTTCAACTAATCGTGATATTGTTACCAGAATGATGGGGAAATAGAAGTAAAGACGCTATTTCCAGTGGTGTTGGAACAGAGTAACTAATAAGGGCCATATTATCAAGAAAGGGCGATACATTATTGCCGCTTTTATCGGCAGGTAACTGCCGCTAAAGCGGCGACAATGGGCTTGATAATAGGCCCTTGTGAATTCCCATAGAAGCCCAGGTTAGCACCAGAACCTGGGCTTCTATGAGAATTCACAAGGGCATATTATAAGGCAGGTGGCCTTGCGTGGCTTAATAAATCACACTTAAGGGTTCTGTCCTGCATGCACCCCATTGGGTGATGCAAAAGTCAACCTTTTGATAAATATGGCCCTTAGGGCCTGATCATAAGTGAGTTGGTAAATTCCAACCCATGTGTAAACCCATGTTTCCGCATTGGTCAGAATTATGAGTTTGAAGGTATTTGATGCATCCGTTAATTATAGGATGTGTTAAATTACTCTACCTTTGTTAAAGTTTGCCAGGTTAAACCTGCCAAAATTTAACAGGGGAAAAACTTTACTGATACGTACTGTATGAAGAAGATTTTGGTGTATTAAATGCCAAAATCTGCTTGTTATTCCCAACACCTCGTAATAAGTGTTATTTATCTCACCCGATAAACGACACACCCTGTGTTATTGTTATTTAACAGGTGTGATAAATATCACTTAAAGTTGTAATCAGGCCCTAAGGGTCTGATTCCAAGTTCCTCATAATATTCCAACCCATGAGTAAATGCAGTTTACGCATAGGTCAGAATTATGAGTTTGAAGGTATTTAACACATCAAATAATTATCGAATGCACGGAATAACTCCACCTTTGTTACATTTCAGAAGGCCAAACCTGCCAAAATTAAACTGGGGAAAATATATGGTGTTTACTGTATCATGTGTATTTGATGTGTTAAGCACCAAAATCCACATGTTAATCCCTATGAACTGGTAATAGGGGATATTTATTGCATCCTATAAATAACATAGCCCGAGGTATCTTTATTTATAAGGGACAATAAATAACACCTGTTAGAAACTGAGGTTTCTAGTCATCAGAGTGTACACCCTATCCAAGCAGGAGGCAAGGTCCTACTCAGGGTAAATCAGATACACAGCCTAAATTAACCTGTGCTCACCCTCTGATAGCTTGGCACAGAGCAGTGAAGCTGAATTTAAGAGGCAATCTGTAAAGTATTTGTGCAAACTTAAATTAAAGTAACACAGCTAAAACAACAAAAAATATTCCACACCAGTTTAGAACAATAGAGAAAATGTAGCTGAGTAAAACAAGACCAAAACTACAATACGCCAAACAGTAGAAGCCAAGATGGGATTTTTATAGATAAAATCCAAAAACAGTGCTTAGAAGTCAATAGTGCTAAAAGGTTACTTGAGGTTGTTCTAGATGTAAGTAAATCCAAAGTTCAGGGTGACTACGATGGAGGGTAGGCCTGCCACAAGACCTGTGCATGGGCCGCTGAAAAAGTACCTTGTTTGGAGCAAGTGTTAGTATCGAGGACTCCCTACGTTTGGATTAGATTCACGCAGTCGTGTCAATGCATCAGAGTTGAGCCTCACAGACAGTTTTGAAGGATCAGTGCTGCATCATAGTCCAGCCTCACAGTCGGTGTCGAAGGATCAGTGCTGTGTTGAAATCAAGCCTTTCAGTGGCATCTTCGGATTGGCTCTGCGTTGTCATCAAACCTCGCAGTCGGGATCCTCATCACTGTCGAATCGGGACAGCGTCAGCATCGGAGGGCACTACGTTGGTTCCACTCAACGCAAAGGGGTCACTGCATCGGCTTTGGGCAGGAAACAGCTGTAGAGACCACTTCTGAGACCCAAGACTGGAGAGAGGCACCTCAGGCAAGGGTAGGAGTTACAGATGACAGGGCCCAGCAGCACCAGTAGAGTTGCAAGAAGTAGTTTGTGACCCTTAGATTTTAGAGAACAAGAGGCAAGCCAACATGCCCTTGGAAAAACTTGGGATCAAAGATGTCGAACGCAAGTCCCTTTCCTCTCACTCCCAGACAAGAAGCAGCAGGCAACAGGCCAACAAAACAGAGCAGGTATCAAAGTGGCAGTCCCTTCTACAGCACAGCAATTAGCAGGCAGCAGGCCAACTCAGCAATGAAGACAGCAAAGTGGCATTTCCTACTACAGCACAGCAGCTCTTCTTCTCTTGGTTCCAGCAAAGCTCTGATTTGGTGATGTCGGGACCAGTACATATACTCAAATGTGCTTTTGAAGTGAGGGAGACATCAAAGAGGCCTTTGAAGATCATGAGGTCCCTTTTTTTCTTGCCCTGAATCCAAACTCACTAAAGAGGGGGAAGGCAGCACTTTGCGTGGGGACAGACACAGCGCTATTCAGTTATAAGTGTCATCTCCCTCAGGAAGGCCCATCAGCTTGGTGATGAGCCATCAGGATGGGAATGTCACACCCCTTCTCCCTTTGTGCGACTGTAGGGAATGCACAAAGCCCAGCTGTCACTCAACCCAGATGTGTATTTAAAGACAGGCCAAAGCACATAACGGTTAAAGTAAGAAAATGCCAACTTTCTAAAAGTGCCATTTTCAGACTAACAATTTAAAATCCAACTCCACCATGTGTTCTGATTTTAAATTGTGTGTCAAGAGAAACCAAACTCCAAATCTTCATCTTTTCCCAATTGGAAATTATACTTAAAAGATGTTTTAAGGCAATATCAATGTTAACCTATGGGAGATATAGGCCATGCAGTACCAGAGCATGTAAATCTCAAAAGTACATGCCATACTAGTTAAATACACTTCACCCTTCCGATAGCGCTGCCTAGGACCTTCCTTATGAGTGACTTCTATGTCATGAAAGGGAACGTTCGAGCCTGGCAAGTATGTCAACTTGTCAGGTCGAAATGGCAATGTAAAACTGACCACACAGGCTCTGCAGTGGCAGCTCTGAGCCATGTTTAAAGGGCTACCGAGTGGGTGCACACTCAGTGCTGCAGGCTAACTATAAGCATTTCATTTACAAGCCCCGGGCACATTTAGTGCACTCTACTAGGATTTATAACTAAATTAAATTTGCCAATTGTGGATAATCCAATGCTACCATTTTTTAAGTATAGAACATATGAACGTTAGCACTGGTTAGCATTGGTAAAGTGCCCAGAGTCCTAAACCCAACAAAAACGAGGTCAGAAAAAGGGAGGAAGAAGGTAAAAAGTTTGGGGGTGACCCTGCAGAAAGGGACAGGTCCAACAGCGCCTTAGCTTGTAATCAGACCCTAAGCATGCTGTGGGTTTTAATGACTCTTAATAAGGCCACTATGAAAAAAACTGTGCAGGACCTTGCTAGTGGAGCTGCAAATAAGGCAGTACATACAATTGCCACTGATGCAAATAACAGTCAGGTAATTTGGCGCTAATGATGGGGTTAGTCTAACACAAAATCTCAGAGGAAATCGGCAGTGAGGCTAGTGGCTTGTTGAAAACACTCTGCATTTCTGCAACGGTATGTGTTCAATGCAGAAAGGGATAGATGCATACTTTGGTAACCGTTAACAGAATAAAAATCTTTGTTTAGAAGCAATGTAATGCCTCGCAATGTTGTGGTAGTCTCAAGCGCTGAGTCACGCACCTCATGAAGTAAAAGTATGTAGACTTGGGTTGCCAACAATGAGTGGGGTGTAGTGTGCTGCCCTTGCACAGATAGCTTCAACCTGTCCTCAGTGCCACAAAAAATGTGTTAAAACCACACTTACTCCAACGCTTTGTGAAAAATAGTGTTCTTCAGTGACCCAGGACCAAACAGTAGACCACAACATCACTGCCAGCTACCTCAAATCTCTCCAACTGACAGTTTAGAATCTTCAGACTACAACATTTGAAATCAGGACTATACTAAAGGAGGTTCAGGGGTAGGAAAGACAATTATAGAGGTGAAAGTGAGGAAATAATATATGACTGAGAATTACACGCATTCAACTGCATCAACTTCCCCTCAGAATTGACTCAAACTGTCCTTTGGAAGGGATTTGCAGGTTCCATATAATGAGCAAGCAGAGGGAATTCTAGGGAAGGTACCACAAGCAGAAAGGGCTTGAGACCTGGTAAGGTCATTGTCTAAAGTCGAGATCATCAACTTAGTACAATTACTTACATGAATTACAGTATTCCCTTCTAGGAGCGCTTGTGTGCCCATGCACATACTCCATTCCTTCCCCACACAAACAGTCTGACAGCACGCATTTAAGAGTCAGATTCTGGATAAAAACACAAAGAAATTGACAATCATATTTTTGGACTTAATGGGCTATTAATTTCCCTACACCAGGGCCCTCAGACACTGCATTAAATATTAGATAGAACGACAGTTCTCTTTTGGTTTATGGCTGCCTCACACTCCTTACCAGGCCTCACTATTAATAAGCACATGTTCAAATATCATGCCTTTGTGATGCAGCTACTAACACCTGCTTGGCAACTTTTAACTTTACTAGGAGAGAACCAAAACCACCCTCTGTCTTGGACAATAATTTATGTGCAGATACTTTTAGAAAAATGGCTCAAAAAGGCACATTTTAAGTTTGTCTTCAACAAAATAAGTTTCGTGGACACTGTACACTTTTGTTGTTACTCTCAGCACTCTCTTCAATTGGGTCCATGATGTTTCTCAAATCTGTCATGGTTGGTTTGTGCTATTGTTCCCTGTTCTACCTTCCATTTTCAGTTTAGTACACTGCTGGCATATATTTCATGCATGTGTCATTAGAAATAGTATACCGCTACAGTAATGTTTACTTCACGTGTCCAATACATTTTAAACACAACATAAACACTATTTCTAAATGTAGACAATTTACATTTTATAGATTTATAAATGCTGACCATAAAAATGCTGATTGATTCAGAAAACTAAAAAAATACATTATTTTAAAAAGATTAAAAAAAACACAAAAATCCTACTGTTCTAGCCTTGGCAAACAAGTGCAATTTAAATATATGTAAGAGATATATTTATATATATAATCACTGAAAAAAACAAAAGTAACATGACAGGTGAAATGCTCTGCACCAACGTAACATTTTAAACTCTAAAAAACCCACTGGAATTCGCCAGTTATAGTTACAGGTATCTCAAGTAAGTATAACTTGTACTCTAAGGCAACTATAACCTACAACCCCACAATGCACTTTTGAAAATAATAACGTTTTTAGCCCAAGACCCCAGCACCAGGCATAGGGGGTCAGGGTATCCTACCCTGGCCCCTTGTGTTTTTTTTATCATTTATTTTAGGACTAAGGGTCAAGCCCCGAGTTCTAACATGGCTGTAATCACTTCCTGGTTGAGGTGGTGACAGCCAATCAGATGCTTGAGATCTGCAAAGCCTCAGTGTCCCTTGATATACAACAATTTTTTAGCATTAATTGCTCAAACCCTACTGAATGGATTTACATCAAAACACAAGACACACTCTTTCTAGACCTAGATCTAGCTTTCTGCCAATTTGTTGTGAATCCGTTCAGTGGTTTAGGCTGTAGCTGTGCCTAAAGTTCCCATGGGAAAATGAATGGGGAAACATGTTTTGACATGCTCCCTTTTTTCTCAGCCTCTGCTTGATTGATCACCCCAAAAACTTTTCAAGACCAAACTACTCAAAAAGTAGCACTTTTTAAAAGTTTTGTGGAGAACCCTCAAACAATGCTAAAGTTATTAGCAACACAAAAAATGCAATACCTATGGAAATAGAATCCTAACCATAACCACCCAGTGGCAATCCCCACTGGGTATTAATATATATATCTATTTTAGAAAATGAGTCATTAGCTTTGTGGGTCTGCATTTGTCATTCACTGGGAACCAAACACCCTATTGTAGCGCTTGGCTCTCACAGGGTAGTGAAGTGGAGCAGTGTTAGCAGGGGCGGCCTTAGGCATGTGCAAGCTGTGCACCTGCGCAGGGCCACCAAATCCCAGGGGCCACCACGCAAATATATATCCTTAATATAATAATCCTCTGAGGATGGATACATATTTGTGTAGTGGCCCCGGGCAAGGATTTGGTGGCCTCTGGCTCTTTTCCACTTCCAAACATCATGACCCCCCCCCCTCTTCACTGACCTCCGTGCTCCACCCCACACGGACCCTCTCTTCCGGGGCCCCCTACCTACGCTCCCTGCCCAGGGAGTCTAGAGCCGCCCCTGGTGTAAGGCCTACTCAAGGGAGTGGTGGTGTGGCGTAGTAATCACCATTCACAGCTACACAATAATAACATTCAATAAATGATTGTCCAGTCTGTACTTTTTCTTTTGAAAATAGTACATTTATTACACACACACGCTACTCAGTACTACACAGCATTTTCAAATATACACTAGCTGATGGAAATACTTCTGGATTACATTGAGTAATCATTTCTACCCCTCCCTATAGGGGGTCCTAGTACCACAATTCACATGTGTAAACATTATATTGTCTCTAGGTGCAAGGATGGGACATAAATTGGTGTAAGAGCACTTAATGCTGGCACCAAAGCGAGCAGCTGTCAACCTCATTATCTCAATAAGCATTTCATCATAGGAATAAATGCAAAAAGTACATATAATCTTGACTGAGGGCACTTAATACTGACAATAAAGCACGCAAACTTCAATCAAGACAGGCTGTCAGTTTCATTATTTACCTCCCTCGCCGCTCTCACTCTCTCTCTCCTGCAGCGTTGTGATTGGTTTCAGCGGCGTCGATCAACGCTCAACCAGCGAATGGGGGCCTAGGCATGTTCTCTACGTAGGCTGTAATGCAGCCTGTGTTGAGAACATGCGAAGTGTGCTTGACTGTTTGACCGGCCCGAGAGGGCCCGGCAAACAGTCATTGCGCACTTGAAGCAGGCAAACCACTCTCACTTGGAGCGGGCAAAACACTCACGCAGAGCAGCCCCGCCCGCCTCGCAAAGCTGCAAAGCAGGAACAAATACAATGATATTAACCTTGAGTTATTATCTTTTTATTTGTTCTTTCTTTCACTGCTTAGCAGCAGTGGGGCGACTATTCTCTGCCATAGCGGAGGAGCTGCCACTGTGCCAATATGAAAACCCACATTGTCCCACTTCAACCACAAGCCTTGCAGCCATTGTCTTTGCCCTTAGGGGGAGGGGGCAGCATTCCTAAATGTAGAGAAAAAACTCCAGCCTTCGGAATGATTAAAAACATATCAAAACCCCTGAGGGGTTATCTTTTCAGGTCACCCTAAATATTCAGTTATTTAGGGGAGGGGGAGATTGTGTGACTCCGGCAGCTCTCCCTGTATTTTTAGGTACTTTTCACAGTGACTCATCCTCCTGGGGTCACTATGGACTGAAAACAATTGTTGTTCATTCCCAAAGGCATACTGGCCCCACTGGGCATTATGTGGCGCTCTTCAGGTTTCCTTTAGAATTTTAGAGCAACGGCTCTCCTGCTGCCTATTACCCATTGTGTCTTTTCTAAAAAGAAATTAAGAAGCAGACTCGTTCAGCATTTCCTTTCCTTAGGGGGTCTGGCCCCACCCAGTCACCCCACGTGCAGCCATCATCGCAGGACGGTGTCAGGAGCCCACCGCGGGCTGCCCTGTGCCAGCTCACCTTGTACTAACACACTGATGTGCTACAATGATAGCTGGCAGCAGCATTCTTTTCTGCCGCTCCTGTGGGCAGACATGCACCATGTGATGGACCTTCCCGCTCAGCCCAAACTCAGGCACGGGGAGGCGAGATAGTGGGCCAGGTGATGGTGAGTGTAATGTAACTCCCCCTTCCTCTTTTGTGCATGAGGCCCAGGGATGGGGTGCTGGGCCCCTTCCCTCACTCGTGGGGGAGCGTGACGGTGCTCCCTCGCCATTGTGAATTCTCGAGTCAAGGGACCATTTATTCATGTTTATTTATTTGTTTATTTAAAGAGTTTTATATAGTGCGGACAAGACCACAGGAGGTTTCAGAGCGCTTCACAGAAAGATAGGTGTATAGTTACAAGGGCACAAGCAATAAAAACAACATTAGAACAGGGAGGCCCCGAAAAGAACAAAATCTGTCATAACTGCAGCACATTTTAACAGGGGGGAAGAGTAAGATAGTGAGCACATGTTCTTTCAGTATTACCATATGATTTTCTTAATAGGGGAGTAAGAGTTAATGTCACAGCTTAACAGGAGAGGGCAGAACTAAATGACAATAGCAATCCTTGTAGTGCACTTGAAAAAAGGGAAAAGCATTGCCTTCTCAAGTGGACTGTGGGACTAGGCCAGACATTTTTTCAACAGAATCAGTTTTGAACAAAGCTGTGGAATCATGCAGTCTGAATTCTGGTTGTAAGGAGTTCCAAATTCTAGGTGCAATACCTGAGAATTCTCGATTGTATGTTTTCATGTTATGGAATTTCTGTGGTTTAAGTAGTAAGGTGCTGGAGCTGCTAGAGGATCTGGAACCTCCTGAGATCTCAAGTTTTTTTGCAAATTATAGAGGAGTGTTGAAATGTAAAGCTTTGTGAGTTATGTAGGCAATTTATAGATGTATCCTTGATTCATACAGGAGCCAATTAAGAACTTTAAGCTCAGGCGAGATGTGATGATAATGTTTGGAGCCTGTGATGTGCCTTGTAGCAGAATTTAGAGAGGCCTTGAGGGGGCATTCCTTGCTCTCAGAAGACCACATAGGGTTGCACTGCCATAATCCAGCTTAGAGATCACTAAAGCTTGCACCACCGTTTTGAGGTTGTTGTGGGGGAGGAACGGTTTTATTTTCCTTAGGATGCTTAAATGGAAGTTTGCTCCTTTTGTGAGAGAATTGATGTGATTCTGCATGTTCAGGTATCTGTCAAGTATTAATCAGACTGAGCTCGTAAAGTCAATGATATTTGGCGAGCAGTTGAGGCCAGGCAGTTGGTGCATCCATTTTGCAATGACTGAAGACTGTTTGTCAGGAGCGATGAGGAGGAATTCAGTTTTGAGGGCGTTCAGTTTCGGATGATTGAGTGTCAGCCAACTTTGTGTTTCTTGAAGCACTGAGTTGAGAGATCTGATGTCCTCTGGGGATGAGGTTTTCAGGTACAGTTGTGTATCATCAGCATACATGTGATAATGGATGTTGGACACTTTCAGGATTTCTGGTAGAGATTCCATGAACAGGTTGAAGAGAGTGGGTAGGAGCGTGGACCCCTGCGGTACTCCCAGAGTGAGCGGATAGGGTTCGGAGAGAGACTAATTAGCCTTCAGTCTTTTGGATATATTGTGTAGAAGAGAAGAAAAACAGTTAAGCACCGTCATTGATAACCCCATCCTGTGCTCCAGTAGACCGATGAGGGTATCATGTTTGATTGTGTCAAACGTTGATGAAAGGTCAAGTAGGATCAAAAGTCATGATTCATTTTGGTCCAACATACGTAGTGCATCATTCACAATGTGAATAAGAGCAGATACTGTGCTATTGGATCCCGGGCCCCTTCTCCTCTCATGGGGAAAGGACGATGGCACTTCCCCAGTTTCTCAGTTCATGGGAGCAGATTCCGGGTCCTGACCCAACATGGATGTGAGTTAAAAACCAGCACCCGAGTTCCACATGCTTTGTCGCCGGTATTGCTAAAGGTTGGCAACACTTTAAACAAGGATATCTCAGGCCCTGTTGGGTAGGTTTGCATGGTCATTTTGCCTAGGCTCCCATTCCCTGGTTGAACGTCCAACCAGGATGCTCAAAACCAATCACAATGCTGCATTCCAGCGTTGTGATTGTTCAGGGGAGCCTGAGTGCCTACCATTTATCCATTGCAGCATTGTGATTGGTTATTGGGGCCTGGCTGTGCTTCCACCCTGAGAAGAGCAGCAGCGAAGACGCAGGACCCGGCACAACTGTATTTTATTTTTGAATTTCAAAAAATATATGCTCAACCCTATCCCTCCATACCCCTGCGCAAAGCCCCTCGAGCCATGCCGCCGTGAGTGCTGTACACTGAAGTGTCTTGGTATATAATAGCCTAATTGTATGAACGGCAGTTGCAGCAGCTATTTTAAGAAAATAAACATTTTCAAGCTTCTCCTGAAAATATTCGTAAAGGTGGTGAATGAATGTATATGGGTAGTGAATTTAACTGCAAGAAAGAAGGCCTGGTTGTCGAAGATGACAGTTCTAGTTCTAGGATTCGTAAAAAGAAACTGATCATTCAACCTTCAATTGCAGAGGTGGCTTGTGCCAACAGAATTTGCATGCAATTAAATCTTGGAAGTGTTGAAAAACAGCTCTGTGGTCAATGAACTTAAAATGGGTTTTTAATGCACCAGAATCCTATGTAATTGTCTTAAGAAGGGTGAAATATATTTGTGTTTTGGAACCTTGCAAATCAAACAGGTGGCTGGGAAGTTTCAACAATTTGCCCAGAACGCACCCTTTCATATGTCATGCTGCTTAATTTGAGTGGAGCCTCTCAAATAAACTTGCTTTTGAAATAGTGCTCTATACTGCACTCATTCCGTCTATTGGTGCTATAAATAAAAGATTAAATCAGCCTTGGTAGACTTGAGCACTGCTGATCAATATTTATGTCAGTAGCAACCATTTAAATCTCTGAGACATCCTTCCAGTTATTGAACATCTGAGTGCAGCAGCCTTTACCATAATTGTAAATAAATGTTGTTATTATTGTTAGTTGACAGTTTTATAGTATTCCTTTTGACATTTGCGTGGCCTTGTTGTGCTTCAGTTTCTATCAGGCATATTGGCACACTGTCTATGATAACTCCACAGTGCCTCATCACAATTCTCATTTGCACACACAGTTAAGAATTGTGTGCACACAAACATGCTGTTGCCACACACAAACAAAAATAATTAGAGGAAACGTTCATGAATAATGCAATAGATAATTGAACTCCCTCATAGGAATATGACAACCAGAGGCTATCTATAAATACCTTCAAGATGGTTTCCTAATCCTTACTTGAATTTTAACTTTGTATGCTACAGTGTGTCTACATCTGCCTCATTCCATATTGTGTCGAAATTCTCCTTCATTGCCAAGGCAAATGGGTTGATACAGCTTCTCTACTATTGTCAATGGCACATAAATGTTCCCATGATTTCTCCGTATCTTGTCCTATGACAATCAACATGCCTTTTTGGTTGTCATTACTGCCATGCCTATTTATATTGCTATGAACTCCCAAACGTCTGTCATGAAACACTTTGCCACACTGTACATGTTCCAAAATCTTCCATCAGACGCCACTGCACTTCAGTTGTAGATTCTTACCACTTTGTTGGTCAAAATAAGTCACTTTTACCTTTTTCCACTGTTAGATCTGTCACCCTTATGGTTGTCTTTCCACTAACCTTTTCTTTTTGACTCTCTTCTCCATTTTTGCTAATCTTGTTTTTGTTGGCTTTTGGATTCTGTGCACGTTACCACTGCTAACCAGTGCTACATGTGTGTGTTCACTCCTTAATATATGGTAACATTGGCTTATACCCTATTGGCATATTTAACTTACACATATGCCCCTAGTAAGATGGTACTACTCATACCCAGGGCTAGTAAATTAAATGCTGCTAGTGGGCCTGCAGTACTGATTTTTCCACCCACTTATGTAGCCCTTTGAACATGTCTCAGGTTTTACACTCTGTAAGTGCAGTTTTAAACTACCATGTTGACCGGTTAAATATATATTTTGCCATGCCGAAACCCTCTTTTTACTACATGTAAGTCACCTCTAGGTTAGGACTTGGACAGCCCGCAAGGCAGGCTGCAATGTATTTGAAAAGTAAGACATGCACTTTTAAGTTTTACGTGAACCAATAGTGAAAATCTCAACCATAGGTTAACATTGGAGGTACCGTATTACTTTTAATAATCTGTAACTTTCAAATAAGGACAGGTGACCAGTTCATGTTTGGTGTCTTTGGGATTGCAATTAAAATCCCATCCTATGGTAAAGTTGTATTTTAAATTAGAATTTTGAAAATGCCACTTTTAGAAAGTTGATATATTTCTGCCTTAGCCATTTAAGGACTTCAGTCTGTCTCTGGGTCACATAACTGGGTGTAGTTGACAGTTAGGCTTTGTGCATTCCTGCAAGACAGCCACACACAATAGAGAGTTAAGTGTGCCTGAATTGGCTATCACAGGCATGACTGGAGGGTGGTGCTGGTCACAGCCCCATTTACACTTGAATAGGCTGTGTCTTGCCTTCACCAAAATAATTGCATACCCTCTGTAGATAGTCAGAAGCCAGTTCAGGGGAGGCCAAAAACCTGTGCACTTTAAAGGGAAACCTCTATAATCTTCTACCACTTCAAAGGAGGTGTCAGATATAGATATTGGACCAGAGACACCAACTCCTGAGTGCACTTCTGGACCTGTTAACGACTCTGCCTGGAAGAAGGACTGCTGTACTCCTGCAAGAACTATTACTCTGCTGGACTGCTGTGCTGAAAGTCTGCCTGCCATGTTGTGCTGCCCTCGAGCCTCAATGAGAAGGATTGGTCCTACAACCTGTACCCTGGACCACCAGAGTGGCTCCAATGGCCAAGTCTCTTGTAACTAGCACCTGAACTCTGTAACTGCAAGTCCTGCCCTGCCATTTGGTGCCACCCCAGTCCAGGCCTATTGGAAGTGGGCCTGAAGGTGCTCTGTAAGCCATATGTGGATCCAGCAGAAGTGACGCATCTCCTTTGATGCACATTACAACACTGAGCAGAACCGATACATCTTCTCTCCCACATGGACGTTTGCCAGTGCCAGGACTCTGCATTGCAGCCTTGCAGCTCCTTGAACCAATGTATCTGCTCAGCTGCTCGCCGCTTCCTCATTGCTGGACTTCGTATCGCAAGCCCTCATGGATGGGATCCTCAGCGATGATGCAGGACTCCACCTTGTAGCTGCACACCATCTAAGAACTGATTTATTGCCTCGAATGCACAAAGCATCCTCAATGCGAGACCTCAGATTGCTCTGTAACATAGTTTTAAGTTCCTACTGCTCAGTGGGCATAACTGGGTCCCTGTAGCTCTTCCAATCTCCATCGCTGTTGTAGTAACCTCGTCACTGTGTCCCAATCTGCCACGACCAGATATCCACAGTTTTTGCTTTGTGCTTACTGGTGCTATTTTCACTTAAAGATTTAAAACTGCATGTCTCTGGTTCTATTGTTTGTATTTTTGTCATTTTGGTCTTGTGTTTTTTTAATTAAAGTGGACGCGACTTTTAGGTTTCACTTGCACAGCTCTTATGTTGTGCTTCTGAAATCTATTGCATTCAGTATAAGTCTTAAAAGGGGCTTACATAATACCCACTTGCTTTTCATTGGGATCTGGCTTGCCACTTACTTTTACTCCATTTCTATGGGCTGTCACACACTTTTTCCTGTTGTTCCGCATGTGTTCGCTCTTGTCAGAGCCCCGAGGTCTAAGTACTGTTTTCATTTACTTTTGTGGAACTTTGTTTCTTGATGTTTTGCCTGCACAACACTTGCTTAATACCTTAGGGGAAGATTTACAATAACTGGCGTATCCCTACAAATCAGCAGGGATGCACCAGTTATTTTGCGTGACGTTAGGGACCCCTTGCACCACCATGGATGTGCCTCATTTGCAAAGCGGCGCACCCTGGCGCAAGGAGAGATGGATGCATGATGCATCTGTCAGCGTATAGGTGACGCAGTGCTTGAGTCGATTTGCAAGCCCCACACAACTCCAGCACTGCTCAGGGGCATCCTATACTTGCAATGCTGCATCACTCCTTACGCCTGCTAGAAGCAGGTGTAAGGTTTTGACACAGCATGGATGTAAAAGTGAAATCTGGTAGATTTTACTGGGTCACATTTACGGGGATTCCTTTTGATGGAATGCCCACCCTGTATACATTAAACCTGATGCAGGTATAATGTAGCGCAGGGCTTTACAACGTGACGCATCTCACCAGATGCGTCATGTTGTAAATCTGCCGCATTGTGGCGCATGGTTTACGATGCTGCTGCATAACAGAAGTGACACAACAGTGTCGTAAAGATGACGCAAGGGGCTTGTAAATTTTCCCCTTATTCTACACGGCTGCACACATTTTAAGCATGTATGTTTTCATTTCATTCTGTCATGGTTCATGTGAATGCACAGAAGTTACAATTTGCGTGTGAGCATCACCACCAGTCGTAGCAATGCGCTAAAATGCATTAAATGCATATTTTTCTCAGAAAATAGCATCCCTTATGATGATGTGCACTGGCCAATGGTGGTGCATGCACAGTCCCACTCTGGCCAATGGAGATTCATGCACAGTCTGAGTGCTCAGAAGGTTGACTTTAAGCAGCAACCAGGCATCTCTTGGTGGGTTTACCCTCACACAGGGCAGGACATCTTTATCCACTCATTTTTACACTCCCCTCTGACAGTATAATCTTAAACAAGATGCAGAAGTTCCTTCTGACCTTAGAGTGCCCATAGCCAGACTCCTCGCTCGTATTCACCAGCCGACACACTGTGACTAGCTGGCTGCTGCTGGAGCTGGTGGACGAGGCCAAGGTGGAGTCTATCAAACTCCATGTACATGGCCAGGCCCTGGTCCACTGGACCGAGTTCCGCAGTGCTGGCTCCAGAACTGCAGCGACAAGGTGGGATCCCTGGAGCACTGACAGAGCCTGCTGAAGACAGATGAACATCAGTGGCTCTAGCTACTTCTTCAGACAGGAAGTGCATAGAAGTCACTCTGTTTGCAGTGCTATGCTCCACCAGTATCGTTATGTAATATAACGTAAATTGCGCAGTTGGGGTGGCTTGGACGCCGATCGGGATGGCGGCGGGAGCTTGCAGCTCCGCGCAGGGTCCCGCTAATTCTCCTGAAATCAGCACTCGGAGCGACCCTTGGTCAGTGTGACTGGCCTACGAAGAGTTGGGGAGCCACTGGGGAGCGGCGGAAAGCACTTTGGGGTTCGCCGGCCCCGTGGGGACCTCGTAAGACGACGGCCGAGATGTTGCCTGGAGTGTGAAGAAAATGGCGGCGGGGCGGGTCGATGGCCTCGGAAACCGAAACTGAGCGGAATTGGCGTCGACTGGCGGGGTGGCCCGCTTCTACGAGATCGGAGTTGCGGGAGCTGTAGATGCGGTCCTGAAGGCGGGGAGTTTGGTGCCCAGCAGCTGATCGGGGTATTGGGGGCGACCGTTCGTCTCTGCTCCTTCTCCCCCCTCCCCTCCCCCGGATCTGATGGCAGTGAGGTGGACGGTGCTGGTCCTTCTGATCCTTGGAGTTGCGGGCATTGTGGTGGCACTCTGTCGCGATCATTGCTGAGATGCACGTCCCACTGGACAGTGGTTGTTGGGACCTGGCGAGGCCCTCCGCCCGTATAGAGTCGACGGAGCAACCCAAGATGGCGGCTGCAGGGGGAGCGACCACCATGGAGCAGGACCAGGAGGACGTGGCCGCACTATCCCAGGTTGGCGAGGCCCCCCCGCCGATGATGGACCAGGAACAGAGGCTACATCGGCGCTTGGATGCCATACTGGACGCTATCACCTCAACCAAGGAGGCATTGCAGCAGGACATTGCGCAGGTCGCTACGGGGCTGGGGCTCCTGCGAGCGGATCATGCCAAGTTAGCGGATAAGGTAAAGGACCATGAACAGCTATTATTGGACTGAAACCGGCGGTGGTGACCGCGGAACACAAGATAACGGACATCCTGACCCGGCTGGACATGTTGAAACGACGGGCGGAGGATGCCGAAAGCCGTAACAGACGGAACAACGTGCGAGTCGTAGGCCGGCCGGAACAAATTGAGGGGGAGGATGCGGTGGCCTACATGGAGGAATGGTTCCGGACTGTGGTGGCACCGGAGGGCCTTACTTCCTTCTTTACATTGGAGCGAGCTCACAGGGTGCCGGCTCGCCCGCCAGCGCTTGGCCGCCCCCCCCCCCCGACCGATGGTGGTGAGGCTCCTTCATTATAAGGACCGGGACCTCCTCATCCAGAGAGCTCGGGCTTCGGGCCCATATGAGGTGGAAAACAGCAGGGTCACGATCTTCCCGGACTACACACAGGCGGTCCAGAAGAATAGGGCATCATTTCTGGCAGTGAAAAAGGAACTGAGGGAGGAGGGCATCCAGTACTCCTTGCTCTTCCCGGCCAAGCTGCGGATAATCCTGGATGGGGCCACACACTTTTTTCAGACCCCGGATGAAGCATGGCTGTGGTTGGAATCATACCGAGCTGGCACGGACAGGAATCACCAAAGTCGGCGAGATCGGCCTAAACCACCTCAGGTCCGGCAGTCCCAAAGGATCCGCTCCCGCAATACGCGTCAGCGAGAGAAACGGGAGGCCCAAATGGCTGCAGACAAGAGAGAGGCGCTTGCAGCGACGGCGGCCATTACGAGATCGCAGCCGGAGAGTGAACTGGCAGCGACGGACTCTGGCGACGACGGCGGCAGGACCGGAGAGGAACTTTCGGAGGCGGAGAGCTCGAAGGGGCCGGTGGTCACCCCCCAGACGTCTGATGAGATTTTTCATGGCTGATTCTTCATTGGGACTTTGACACGGTTTTTGGTAGGGTGGCATCCTGTTGGAGCTGGGTGGGTCGCCGGGCAGGGTGCCGCGTTGGAATGGCGGGATGGAGAGCGCGGGGCGCGGGCTCCGCTTGCCGGGGTCGGCGATAACTCACCCCCCCAGGGCCCTTAAGGCCTTCTGTGGTGGCGACCACAGGTTAGTCCGATGTGTGTTTGGTTTAAGGTTTGGATCGGGGCTGACACCGGGTTTGTGGGCTCTGTCCTGGGGAGTGGGGTTTGGGGAGTTTTCTTTTCAATAGTTTGTTTCGGGGGGGGCAACTGCTATGGTGTGGGTATTGACTGGCTGCATCTGAACTGGATCGCTCTATGCTGGTATGGGGACGTTACCTAACTTGAAATGCCTGACGTGGAATGTCCGAGGGCTGCGAACTATGGTCAAACGTCACAAAGTGCATGCGTATTTGGTGAGGAGGGGGGTTCAGGTTGCCATGTTGCAGGAAACTCATTTAACGAAACAGGAATGCACCGCACTACAGAAGAGATGGCGGGGTCAGGTTTTTGGCACCACTTACTCAGCGTTTGCTAGAGGGGTACTGATATGGGTGAGAGCAGGGATACCGTTTCAGGTGCTGACTCAATTGGTGGATCCTGAGGGCAGATACGTGGCGGTGGAGGGGAGGTTATATGGTCGGGATGTGGTTCTCAGCTGTGTGTATGCTCCAAATGTTGATCAGGCCCGCTTTTTCGAGGGTTTATCTGGGTCCTTGGCCTCCTTCCTAGCGGGTCCTGTGATACTGGGGGGGGGACTTTAATTCGATCACGGATGTGGCCTTGGACAGATCTCACCCTCCCCTTGTTGACTCCCAGGTACGTAAGCTGGCCATGCATAGGAAGGATTGGCAAGATAGGTGGGGGCTGTTGGATGTATGGCGGGAACAACACAGGGATGTTAGGGACTACTCCTTTTTCTCGGCACTCCATGATCTACATGTTAGAATTGATTCGGTATTGTGTGGCGGGTCCCTGGCCCCATTGGTCTCTCATACGGAGTATCTGGCCAGAACCATCTCGGATCACAATCCTCTGCTGGTGCATGTCCAATGGCAGCGGGAGCGTACCGCGATCCCAACATGGCGGCTCCGGCCCGACACGCTGGAGGACTCGGTGTTCAGTGATGCAGTCCAACAGGGCATTGATCAGTATTTTAGTGAGAATGAGGGTACAGCCACGTGCAGGTCCACTGAATGGGATGCGATGAAAGTGGTGGTGCGAGGTGTATGTTTGGGTAGATTTTCGAATGCTCGATTGTCGGTGCTGAATGTGCTTGCCAGTGCGGAGGAGAAACTGAGGGAACTGGAGCGGCGTAGGCCGGACCGACCGGAATTGCAGGCCAGGTTGCTGGAGGCAAAGGAGGTGGTGGCCACCGAAACGGAACGGTTACGGAGCTATGACTACAGACAATACGCCATTAGAACGCACGCCGAAAGGGATAAGGTGGGTACGCTCCTGGCCAGGCTTGCTAATCCTGAACTTAGAGGCTGCCCGGTCCTAAGCATCAAAAATGCGCTGGGGGGAACGGTGTATTCCCAATCGGCGGTGCTGGAGTGCTTTCGGGCCTACTATGCGGAGCTGTACGAGAGTCAGTTGGGAGTAGAGGTCCACGTAATCGCGGCGTATCTGGAGTCAAGGCAGCTTCCGGTCCTTGACGATGACGATGCAAAAGACTTAGGTGGGCCTATCACGCTGGCCGAGATCAGGACGGCCATTAAGCACATGGCGAGGAATAAAACGCCCGGTGTGGATGGCCTACCGATAGAGTTCTACCAGAAGTACGTTGATAGTTTAGCGCCCAGACTGCTGGAGGTGTATACGGAAGCTTACAGGTTGGGGGGTCTGCCCGGATCAATGAGGGAAGCACTGATAGTGCCGTTGCTAAAACCCGGCAGGGAAGCGACTGATGTGAGGTCCTACAGGCCGTTGTCCATGCTGACGGTGGACTACAAGATATTGAGCCGGATCTTGGCCACCAGGTTGGCCCCACACATGACTGGCCTGGTGCATAGGGACCAGGCGGGGTTTATCCCCACGAGGAGCACGGCGTTAAATATTCGTCGCCTGGTTGGGATACTGGATGGTACAGTGGATACGGACGGTGCCCAGGCGGTGTTGTCTGTAGACATTGAGAAGGCTTTTGATAGTTTGGAATGGGTCTATCTGGATGAAGTGCTAGTGAGGTTTGGTATTGGTGAAGGGTTCCGCAGGTGGACGAAGGTGCTGTATTCCTCGGCAATGGCGCGAGTACGCCTAGGCAATTTGGTGTCCGCGGCTTATCCAGTTGGTAGGGGAACGCGACAGGGGTGCTCCCTTTCCCCTCTTTTGTTCGCACTGGCGATGGAACCCTTGGCGGTGCATGCCAGGTCGGGAGACGGGTATGCAGGGATTGCAAGCGGTGGGCAGCTACACCACATCTCACTGTACGCGGATGACCTGCTGCTGTATATGGAGGACACGGAACGGGCTCTGGAAGGGGCAGTGGAAATGCTGTCTGAATTAGGCCGGCTGTCGGGCCTCAGGGTTAACTGGGCGAAGACCTGTGTCTTCCCGCTTCGAGCGGACGCGCCGTGCCCCGCACGTGACATGGGGGTGGTCTGGGAGCCATCTTGCTTTACTTATTTGGGAGTCCGTATCTACCACGAGGCCGCGGACCTATTAGAGGGCAATATTGGACGGTGCGTGCGGGCGCTGAGAGGTTGTATGTCCTTTTGGGCATCCCTTCCCCTGACGGTGTTAGGTAGGATTGCTCTGTTGAAAATGGTAGCGCTCCCGCGACTCCTGTATTATTTTCGAACGCTGCCCATTTGGATTCCTCAGAGGATCTTTAGGGACTTGCGGATTATGGTTATTGACTTCCTTTGGGGGCATGGCCGCCGTAGAGTGGCACTGAACATGTTGCTTCGCCCCAAGATTGAGGGGGGGGGATGGCCGTCCCTGACTTTGAGCTGTATTACTTGGCGGCGCAGCTCCAGGTTCTTACACAGCATGTGGCTATGGTGTTCAGAGGGCCGGAGTGCGACCGGGAGCTGGGGATACAGCGCCACGTCCTGGCCTATATCATTATGCAGCAGAAACTGGAGTTGCGAGGCCTCACTCTGGAGGAGCGGACGCTCAGGTTATGCTGGCTGAGGAGTCTGAGGAGGGCGAAGGCGACCCGACCGTATGCACCGGAGATACCGATAGGCATGTTGACAGCACTGCCGCATGGGGGCGATTGGTCCCCACTGTCGGAATGGGAGGAGTCAGGACTGCAAGTGGTAGGGGACCTGTATGTTGATGGGACCTTGGTGCCCTTCGGGGTACTACAGGAACAGTTTGGGCTGCCGGAGGGGAGCTTCCTCTTGCATGCGGCCGGGGTGGCGGCCGTTCAGAAGCACTGGAGAGGGGGGCTCATTGAGCCGGACACGACTATGGCATGCCAGTACGTGGTGATGGCCGCTGGCACCTTTAAGGCGGTGACCTGCCTCCACAATAGGATGCTGCATGAGGGGCTGGACCCGCTCCTGGGGCTGAAAGCGAAATGGGAGGCGAGCATAGATAGGCCCATTCCGGACACGGTGTGGAGCCATATTCTTAAGCGTACGTGGAAGGGCACGAGGAACGCGCGCTTCCAGCAGGTGCATTTCTTTGTGTTGCATAGGGCCTATTTGACTCCGGAGAAGATCAAACGGTACTTCCAGGTGCAGGAAGCGCGGTGTCCGAGGTGCTTGGCGTCGGAGGCGGATATGGATCACCTGTTCTGGGGCTGTCCGAAATTGGAGGCTTACTGGGCGGAGGTAGGGGAACTTCACAATGCAGTGACCGACAGGGAGGTGGAGTTTGATATGGCGGCGTGCTTGTTGCTCTGGTTCCCACACACCAAACAAACTAAGGTGACAAGTAAGTTTATTGACCTAGGGCTGAAACTGGCGCAGAGAGAGATTACCTGGCACTGGAAGTCCAAGGAGGGGCCGTCTGTGAGGAGGTGGACGAATGACATGCTGAGGTGGTCCGAGTGCGAGAGTGTGCTCCGAATGAGGCAGGCTGTCAAGCTTGATAATGAAAAGAACTTAGAATCAGCGTGTGCATGGGAATTGATAGTGCAGGCTCTGCGTGATTCATTGGTGGAGGATGAGGACTGAATGGATAGGACCCGAGGACACTGCGAGGCTTACGAGTGCGGAGGTAACAGCGGATCTGTAGCGGGACCCATGCAAGAGTCAGGAACATGGCACACACCATTAGCGGTTGCTGGGGGGGTGGGACTAGGGGTTGTTTAGGGGCTGTTGAGGGGTGGGCTAGGAGCCGGGAGGCAGATTGGATACGGCAGCGATTCTGGATTGGGACTGCTTACTGGGTCTGTGGAGCGTGGGTGGATAGCGGGAGGCGGCAGGGGCGCATGGGACGGACATGATGAGGCCCTCGTAGGGAACGGGGAACGGGATTGCAGCGGCTCCGTAGCACTGGAATGTTAGACTAGGATGGCTGATGTTGGGGATAGGTTAGGGGTTGGGGGGGTAAAATGCAGATACGTAAAGAGATTTCGACCATTGTCCCTCAGGGACGCTCACCATGATGCCTTGCTACTAACTGGGATGCTGTGCCGCCCGGCTTCCGGGATGCGGGCTGAATGGCTGTGTATGATCTACGCTCTTACGATTGATGCGGGGGGACACCATGAGTGTACTGGTTGAGCAATTGTATGCAATGGTTTCTAATTCTGCAATAAAAACAAATTAAAAAAAAAAAAAAAAGTAAATTGCGCAGTTGGAATATCTCTTACCAAAAACACTTAGTGAAAGTGAAACAAGAAGTGTTCCATAAAGTCACCAACTTTACCCTCAGTCATCTCTTCATGCTGCCGCAGGCAGGAGGTGGGCAGGGGATTATGTACAGGAGACAGCTCTTCTTTTGGGATTGGAAGTGCATGGATATAGTGTACTTTGTGGCAGTGTGCTGTTCATACATCTGTTCATCCTGATGCAGCCCCTATTTTTGACTTCTTTTAGACATGAACCTATTCAACGCGATTCAATTCGAAGTGCTATGATACATATGTTGTCTGTTCATTGACCTGCAGACTGGGATCTTTTTATAGGGAAACAGTGTGCAGTCCAGTTTCTCTCAACTAGGAAGTGCCTACAAGTGATTCAGTTCCCATAGGGGCACTACATAGGAGGGCAGCTGTCTTCATGTGGAGAGGTGGCCCTGAAAGGGTCCAATAGCACTAAAGTCATGATAGGGCCATGAGTCTTTGCAGTGCAGCTAGAAAAGTGCAGCTTCTCCTTACTTTTCTTCCATATGTAAATCTAACTGTTTGTTGATATATTTTGTTATTATCAGGTACATTTTCTTTATCAAAATAAAACTAACAGTGTATTGGATGTTGTTAAAAATTGGGGTCTCTAGTTGGCAGTGGTATGCGTCCTGTCTAAGTAGGGATGCTTATTCCAGCCAGGGTAAAGGAGTTACACACCCAAAGAAAAACCTGATCACCCCTTGGTAGCTTGCCAAGAGTAGTCTTATCTCAGAGGCAATGTGCAAAGCATTTGTACATAACCACACATTAACACAGTCAAAGCACTACAAAAGGACACCACACCAGTTTAGAGAAATAACCAATATTTATCTGAGTAAAACAAGACCAAAATGACACAAATCGAACTTACACAAGCAGAGATATCACTTTTAAAAGGTTCACAATAGTTCAGTCCATAGGAAACTATGAATGTGTCACTTTTATCACAATGTACCTGGGATGCCTCAAAATCAAAGATGAAAAAAGGGGCGGGGTGAGGCACCGGAAAAGCACCACAAAATGTTTTGGTTCCTTACTCACGGGGGAGATGAATCGTCTGCTCCTTACTGCCAGGGGGAGGTGATGAGTTGGTTCCTTATTGTGGGGGGAGGTGATGCATCGACCTCCGTACATACAGCCTCAATTCTTTACTGCTGTGCAATGTCGATAAAGAACTTGCCGCACAGGTGCGATGCGTCAAAACTACATACATGCTGGGTCAATGCGACGGTGGTGAAGCAAGAGCTGCGACGATTTTCCAGCCACGAACCAGGTGATGTGTTGATTTCTTCAGCAACACAGCAGGGCTTGCATCTGAGTTGGAGTGGGTGCTATGGACATCAGTGACACTGTGCTCTGGACTGTGGCAATCCTTCAGCCACTCAGCAGGCACTGTGTTCATTCTTCATCCACCCCGTGGTGATGCTTCACGAATAACAGGCGCTGGAGGTCAAGGCATGAATTTTGTTGAGTCCATTGCAGCAAAACCACCTCAAAGGGCCCAGGACTAGAATTGCCACCACTTGGCTGGTCAGACCTCCTAGCAGAGGAATTCAGGGGCTGCAACTGAAGTCTTTGATGGGCCTGAGACTTTTTAACAGGAGGCAAGCAGGCGCAAGCCCTTGTAGAACCTTGGTAAGCTGGATAAGAAAGCAAAAGTCCAGTCTTTTCACTGCCCAAGGAAGAAGCAACAAGCAGTAGGCCAGCACAACACAGCAACAAGCAGAGTGGCAGTTTCCCTCCTACAGCTCTACAGTGCTTCTTCTTGGTAGAATCTCCTTTTAGTCCAGAAGTGTTCTGAAGTTATGGTGCCTCTGCTCCAGCACACATACCGTTTCTGCCTCTGAAGAAGGCAAACTTCAAAGGAAAGCCTCTATAGTGCACAAGACCCTGCGTTTCCCTGATCTGGCTCCAGACACACTATAGGATGGTGGAAACAGCTTTGTGGAAGACCAGGCACAGCACTATTCAAGTGTCAATTACTACTCCTCTCGCCACTCTAGGTCAGGAAGACCCATCAGCCTGGTGATGGGCCATCAGGATGTGCAGGGCACACCTCAGTTATGTCTAGAGTGAATGCACGAACAGCCCAACTTTCAGTCTTAAACAGATGTGGATTGCACAAGCAGGCAGAGGCACAGAATGGTAAAGCAAGAAAATGGTCACTTACTAAAAGTGTCATCTAAAAGAAATGCAATTTAAAGAAGCATCTGCAATGCAATAGGTCTTGCATTTGGAAGTGGATGAGCTATTGGCATTGTAAATGATAATACCTTTTATTTATGTGTTTACAAAACCTGCAAGCAGTGCTTAAACACAGCTTGCAATTTTAGTAAACACATAAATAAAAGGATTGTTATTTACAATGCCAATAGCTCAAACTCTTGCTAATGTTAGACCGTAAGCTATTTAAGCACTCGTGCTTTAGCTTAGGATGTTGAAAGCTAAAGTGCAGGATCCGCAATTGCTCTAAAAGTAAAGAAATAGAAAAAAAGGTGTTTTTCTATTTCTTTACTTTTGAAGCAATCATGGCACCTGTGCTTTAGCTTAAGATGTTGAAAGATAACGCACGAGTGCCACAATTGTAACAAAAGTAAACAAATAGAAAAAATGGCAACTGCACACATCTTTTTCTATGTATTTACTTTTGTTACAGTGGCGGCACCTGCTCTTCAGCTTTAAAACTCTTAAGCTAAAGCTCGGGTGCCACAATTGCTTCAAAAGTATAGTACTATAAGTTTACTTTTAAAGCAATCTCAGCACCCACACTTTAGCTTAAGATGTTTAAAGCTGAAGCGCTGGTGCCACCATTGAAAAACAAACATAAAAAGAAAGGCTTGCGCCGCGTTCGGCCAGCATATAACAAAAGAAAAGCGCAGCCGCCATTCTTGCTGAGGCGTGTCGCGCTGGATAAATGATTTAAAAAAAGTGTTGAGGGAGAGCATGTTCTGCCTGTGTTGCAGGCAGGACAAACCTATTTAAGAAAATAGTGTTTGGAAGGTGTAATTAAAGCCTACCGAATAACAGCACATGTAACAGCGGGTGTCCTCATGGGAGGATACAAGAAGAGAAATGGCAGTACTAAGGAGGGATTACTAAGTCTATTGACCAATGAAAAGCCACCATTTACAAAGGACACAAATAGTAGCCAATTAACAAGATGGTCGGAAAGTGGACGGAGCTTCATGGCCTTATCCTGAAAATATACAGCACGTTTCAAAGAGACAGCGTAAGCACTGCCTGGGCGAGACCTAAAAAAACTTCACTAAAAAATGTATTTTTAAATGGTGAGTTCAGGGACACCAAAATCTAAATCTCAAGCCTGCTCCATTGGAAGTTACCCTTGTAAGAGGTTACAAGGAATCTCCAAGGATGGTCCTTGCAATAGTGAAAAACAAAACCAGCAGTATTTCAGTATCAGGACATGTAAACACACCAGTACATGTCCTACCTTTCTTATACATTGCACCTTGCCCATTGGGCTACCTTGGGCCTACCTTAAGCATGCCTTACATGCAGGATAAGGGATGGTTTGGGCCTGGCAAGTGGGTGCACTTGCCAAGTCGACATGGCAGTTTAAAATTGTACTCACACACACTGAGGTGGCAGGTCTGAGATATGGTTGCAGGGCCACTTATGTGGGTGGCACAATCAGTGCTGCAGGCTCTCTAGTAGCATTTAATTTACAGGCCCTGGGCACACCCAGTGCAATTTACTAGGGATTTAACAGTAAATTAGATTTGCCAATCATGGATTACCAATCACAATCCCAATGTACACTGAGATTACTTGCATGTTAGCACTGATCAGCACTGGTAAAGTGGTCAGAGTTCTAAAACCAGCAAAACAAAATGCAGCAAACAGTCAAAAACAGGATGTCAAAAGCAAAAAAAGACTGGAAAAAAACACACCAAAGATGCCTGGTCTAACAGATGTTTAACATTAATTTTTTATTGATCAGTGCACCTTCTATGTTTCCGTCAAAAAGAACTTTATGTACTCATCTGAAGGAAATGATTAGCACATTTTACTCTGGCCACATCCACTGACTTTAAACATGTCTTCGCTTTAAGTGCCCTCCAGATGGTTGGTGGAAGTATGTCACAGACAGAAAGCACACATCAGAAATGGGTTTCACTTGCATTTATACCAACTAGCACAACTCCACAGAATTATATGCTAAGTCAAACTGTGAAATTCCCCCAGGTTGAATAAACTGATGAGTAAAACATCTGCATGTCCATTAAATTGATTGACCTGTGTATTGAGTAGTGCAAAGTGTGAGTCACTTCAGCTGCATTCTTATGTTTTGAAAGAGAGGTTCTGAACTACAATCTTCCCTCATCCAGTAGGAACCATGGTATTTTTTCTGATCTCATGGGCCACTCTTTCTGCCAATAACATCACAGTGAGTTAAAACACAAGCACCCAATGGTAACAACTTCTATTATCTATTCAGGATTTGCTGTTAACCTACTAGGGAGCTTACCCGAACAAATGCTGTGCCAGTTGTATTACCAATGACTCTTCTGTGTTTAGGTAGTCTGATCACAGAGTTTTGCCCTTGGAAATTAATGGGCTTTCTTTCTTTTTATGTATTTATTTATTTATTTATTTACTTATTTATTTTGTGATTTATAAAGCGTGAACTTGACCCGTTAGGGTATCAGAGCGCTTTACAGAAAAACAAAGGATTGCATAGACAGGCTTAGCATCACCAGATAAAAAATCGGGTAGACGGTGGGACAGGATACATCTGAGAGAGAGTGCACGTATTTACAGATTACATTTACGGCTATTAAAAGCGAGACAATAGATTTACAGGTTACATTTACAATTACTCGAGATAAGTTTCCAGAGTTCTTGGTGGGGTGATTAGGTAATCCTAAGGGAGGCAGTAGGCAGGCAAAGATCAGGGCCATAGTGGTGGATGAGGCTGAGGTTAAGCGAGAAATTTACCCATCAGGCATCCTTTTGGCAGGTGGGAGAGACCTCTCCGGAGAAGGCCCAATTGTATGTTTTTTTCCTCCGAAAGCATGCAGGTTGGAGCAAGAGGTCTCTGGCCGACCGGAAGTTTCTGATTCCTCTGGAGATCGCATGTTTTTGTGCAAGGTATGCAGGGGAGTGAGAGTATAAAGCTTTGTGCATGATGCATGCTAGTTTGAGCCTTATTCTTGCTTCAAAGGGAAGCCAGTTCAGAGCTTTTAGGTGTGGAGAAATATGGTTGAATTTCCTTGTGCTCATAAGTAGTCTGGCGGCCGCATTGAGGCAGGCTTTTAAAGGTGCAAGGGAGATCTTGGGTAGACCCGAGAGGGTAGAACAGCCATATTCATGTTCAGAGATGACAAGTGCTTGGACTGCCATTTTTAGGTCGAAGCTTGAGATAGGGTTTCATTTTTCCTAAGGTAGCTCAGGTGGAATCTGGATGATTTGGCCATCGAATTGATGTGGTCCCGCATGTTTAGGTTGCTGTCGAGGGTAATTTCTTTGGGATTTGGCCGATCTACAATTTATGTTATTTCCTTGCAGCTGCTCTTTTTTTGTAAGTGTTTTCTGCAAAGAGCAAAGTGTGTGTATGTTGCTTTGCCATTTCGATCTTCTTTTCTATCCTCAGCACTTCAGATTTTTCCTAGAGCAGGTGTGTTTTTCAGCGTCAAGTGATTTTGATACTTTAAATCAGAATTAAAGCACTTTGTGGTAATGTTAACCTCCAGAGGAAAAACATGTATTGCATTTGGCCCCTCAACAGTGACTTATGGGGCCAATTGTCTGGAATTAAGGTGAGTATGGGGGCAGGGTCTAAGGCAGTACCAATAGTTCACTTCAGGCAGCACTGGGGAGGCCCAGTGCAGATGTGCCTCACAGGGTTTGGTGCCCCATTAAAGTCTATGAGATTGTTTCTTCGTAAAAGAGGCTGCGGGCTCAGACTGGGGGAGAGGTTAGGCTGAACCAACTAGGGGGCTCAACTCTTGCAATGCACTGGGATGTGGGGACATCTTTGGTGCTCTTCTCCAGGGGCGACGAGCACATAGGTATCTGTAGGCATCAGATTTTCATTGCTGGGAGTACTCTCAGTAGAGGGGGCCTGCAAACAGGAGCTGCGGGCAGCTTCGGGGAGTCCGCAGTGGGCACATCCAAGATGGGATTTGACTCTGGAGGGTCAGGGAACCACGCTGGCACTGTTGGCCCTCTTCAGCTTAGGCTCAGGAGCATAGGTGCAGTGGCATCGGGTTTTGTGATCTGGAGCACTCACAGTGTTCTTTGGGGTGCCTCCTGGATGGAGGGAAGTAGCTTGTCTGCTCCACTGTAGTTCTTAAGTCTTTATTGAAGGCAGGCTGCCTTCCAGGCTTTAGAAGGACAACAGCTGCAGTATGAGATGTCTATGACGTAGTTTCAATGGGGAACAGCAGACAGGCTGGCAGAGCAGAGACCAAGTCAGTTACTCTTTTTCAGTCTTCTCCTTTTGCGGCTCTTCAGTTTCCTTCTTCTTCATAGGTCATAAATATCCCAGGAGCATGTTGGCACCATTGGCCCACTTCAGCTTGGGCTGGATGACTCAGGTGCAGTGGTGCTTACTGGTGTCAGGTCTTCACTGTCTTGGAGCCTCACAGTTCAATCGTTGGTACCTGAAGGATGCAGGGAAACAGCTCTGCTGTTCCACGAGAGATCATGAGTATTTGGCTAAGTGCTGGCAGTCGTCCCAAGCTTCGGAGGAACAGCAGCTTACAGGGAGAGAAAACTTTGGTGCAATTGTTGAGAGCAGGCGCATTGGCCGGCAGGGCTAGTGCCAATTCAGTTTCTTCTTCTGCAGTTCTCGCTTTCCCGGTTCTTTGGCCCATCTTCTTCTTTTGGCCTGCAGGATCTGATTCCCTGTTGCAAGGACTCCCCTAAATACTTAATTTAGGGTTATTAGGGGTGTAGAGAGTATTTGCCAATGGGCTACTTATCCATGGTCACTACACCCCCTCTATGAGCATTTCCTGCGGAAAGTGGGTATATCCCTGTCCAGAGATCCTACATTTGCCATTACCAAGATCGATGCTTCTGAAAAGTTGCAACCACTTCAGGTAGCCCAGTTCTGGGCTGATGCTCACCTGAGGGTGGACATACCTGTCTTGCCAACCTAATTTCCCACTTGTCCACGGGTCAAAGGGTCAATGGCTCTGGACGAAGGGGCTTGATTTCCTCTCCTGTGAAAGAAGAAATATTCACATTCCACAGGTGGTGGGTCTCTTCGAAGCTCCCCAGCCTTGGAATGCTTATTCACAGGTCACCCTGAGGGCTGGAGTGCAAGGAACCCCCTGCTTGTGCTTGAGAAGGCTTGGTTTATAGCCCCCGGAGAGCAAAGGCCTTAGGGGTCAGAAACTCATCTCTGGTGGCAGGCTGGTTAGAACCAGTAAGTCAACACACCAGTGGCTGGTATGTTTTCAGGGGGCACCTCTAAGGTGTCCTCTCTGTGCATATATTACTCAATCGGACACTGGCATTAGCAGGGGTTTATTAATACATTTTTTTTAAACCAAGCATCCCTTTTTTCAGTGAAGCCATCAGGTAACTTGTGAACTAATTTCTATGAGTGTCCAGTACATGCTTGGTATTGGTTTTGGTATTTGTAAAGCGCGACTGTCGCTCCGGAAGAAGCATCCTGGCGCTAACTGGAAAGTGTGCAGGAGGTTGAATTTAGGCAGGATTAGATGGCGTCCAGCACATACTCGTCTGATAGGCTGAAGATCCATGTTTTTAGTTGTTTCCTGAAGTGGATTTCCTTGGTCAGGGATCTCAGATGCTGGGGAATAGAGTTCCATGCTCTGGAGGATAGGTGGGTGAGTGTTTTACCCCCTTTAGTTTTTAAGTTGAAGTTAGCTAGTTTTAGTAGGTTATTGTTGGAGGATCTCAGAGTCCTCTGGGGGTTGTAGTGGGGATAGCGTCTGATTAGGTATTTGGGGCCAGTGTGGGTAAATGCCCGGAATGCAACAATTAGGATCTTGAAAAGGATCCTTTTGTGCAAGGGCAACCAGTGGAGGGTTCTCAGAGCAGTGGAGGCTGAAGACCTCCTGGGGAGTTTGAGCACCAGCCTGGCAGCCGAATGCTGAATGCTCTGCAGTTTTTTGAGTGTGGATTTTTTCACACCTAAAAAAAATGAGTGCGCTACTGGAGTGTAGGCGCATCCCTGTGATGGGCACACTTATTCAGGTTCTATGTGTGGATGGCACAGTAGATTCCAAAATGTTTCAATAAAGAGTTCCAATTGTGAAGTTCTGGAATTTATAGAGAAAAATTTCATTCCATGATTTTCTTTTTCATTTCAACATGATCATTAAATAATCGATTCAATCAACATTAGGATGGCTCCGATGCATTTCGGACTAACCAAGTCCTTTATCAAGGAGCACTGCAACAGAAAATACGAAAAAATAACCCGAATCAATAAGGTGGCATATCTAGCATGAGTAATATACATAGGTGAATAGGTGGTACTACCACATGCTGCCCACTGTGATCTTTTAGTGAAAAAAACGTGAGGATTTCGGGATGTGTATAGGGTGATGAAGGTGGTAAAAATAGGAGGTGAAGAAAATAGTGAACAGGTAGGAACAAAAGACGGGTGGGTTGAGTGGGATGAAAGGTCAAGAATCATGCCGGAAAAGTAAGGAAGTTGTAAGGAAAGTGCGTGCAAGAACAACCCGTGCGGTTCAATGGAAGTTGGAAGGGAAGGTAACAAGGATAACAAACAATCCTCAAGGCGCGAGGCTTACATGGTGGACTTCGCATGGGAAGTGTGGGCTGAAATGGAAGGGTGACAGAAATCGCATTAGCTCCGTGCGGAGTGAAGAAAACGGGAATAAAATGCAGGTTAAAGCGGAAAGTGACTTATTGCGGCGGGAGACAGAGCTCGCGTCTGGTTAGCGGGTTCAGCAGTCTGGAACTACGCGGAGCTAGCGCGGAGTTCGAGGATTCAAAGGGAGGGTGGGCGAAATGAACAAAGGACTAAGGGAGAAATGGTGAAATGGCGCAGCCATCTTGGAACGGGGATAAAAGAAAGTTAACCCAAGAGAAGGTGTGAAGAAAAAAGTGGAAAGCAGCGACGGTCAACATGCATTAGGTACAATCAGCAAAGGCAAAGAGTATAGCATCAATGTTGTGCCACAAGGGCATCATAAGTAACAACTTAATTCAGTCCGGTCATTAAGACCCCACGGTTTCTGTGCTTGGAGTCTGTATATCCAGGTGTTTTCTCTCTGTAAGAGGAACTTGTTGTTGTCCTTTCCTTCAATTCTGGGGATGGTCTCTAAGACCATATACTTTAGTTGGGCCACGTTATGGTTGGCTTCACTGAAGTGAGTGGCTACATTAGACTTAGTGTTCTTGGTGCGAATGTTCGACTTGTGTTCATTCAATCTGATCTTGATTTTCCTACTAGTTTTCCCCACATAAATTTTGCCGCGGGGGCACTTAAGTAGGTAAATGAGGTTAGAAGAATCACAAGTGGCGTCCACGTTTAATCTGATGTTATGACCTCTCATGGGATGATTGATGTTATTTCCTTTGATGATGTTATTGCAGTTGTTGCAATGATGGCAAGGACGTGTGCCAGTATGTTTGACGGAGGTTTGCGAAAATTGGAGGTTTGATCGGTTTTATGGACGCTACGAAGAGCATCATATCGGGAAGTTGCAGTAGTCCTCTCAATGGCTTCCTTCAATAGTTCCTCTGGGTACCCTCTTGTCTGAAATCTTGATGCCATCGCTTGAATCTGATTCAATCTGGTGTCTGGATCGGATACAATTCGGGTGACTCTCAGCATCTGGCTGTATGGTAGATGTTTTTTAAGGGAGTGCCGATGGAAGCTGCTGTAGAGTAAGCTGTTGATGCTCTTCGTAGCGTCCATAAAACCGATCAACAGAGGATGGTCCTAGTATCTAAATATTCTACTGTGAGTAACAGCTACAAAAACATCATATTGAAACACTGGCGCATCCTGGCATCTGAACCAGATTTTGGGAATCTCTTTAAGGAACCTCCAATTTTCGCATACACCCGACCCAGAAACATCAAAGAAATCTTATCCGGGACTAATCTCAACACCACCTCCGTCAAACATACTGGCACACGTCCTTGCCATCATTGCAACAACTGAAATAACATCATCAAAGGAAATAACATCAATCATCCCATGAGAGGTCATAACATCAGATTAAACGTGGACGCCACTTGTGATTCTTCTAACCTCATTTACCTACTTAAGTGCCCCTGCGGCAAAATTTATGTGGGGAAAACTAGTAGGAAAATCAAGATCAGATTGAATGAACACAAGTCGAACATTCGCACCAAGAACACTAAGTCTAATGTAGCCACTCACTTCAGTGAAGCCAACCATAACGTGGCCCAACTAAAGTATATGGTCTTAGAGACCATCCCCAGAATTGAAGGAAGGGACAACAACAAGTTCCTCTTACAGAGAGAAAACACCTGGATATACAGACTCCAAGCACAGAAACCGTGGGGTCTTAATGACCGGACTGAATTAAGTTGTTACTTATGATGCCCTTGTGGCACAACATTGATGCTATACTCTTTGCCTTTGCTGATTGTACCTAATGCATGTTGACCGTCGCTGCTTTCCACTTTTTTCTTCACACCTTCTCTTGGGTTAACTTTCTTTTATCCCCGTTCCAAGATGGCCGCGCCATTTCACCATTTCTCCCTTAGTCCTTTGTTCATTTCGCCCACCCTCCCTTTGAATCCTCGAACTCCGCGCTAGCTCCGCGTAGTTCCAGACTGCTGAACCCGCTAACCATACGCGAGCTCTGTCTCCCGCCGCAGTAAGTCACTTTCCGCTTTAACCGGCATTTTATTCCCGTTTTCTTCACTCCGCACGGAGCTAATGCGATTTCTGTCACCCTTCCATTTCAGCCCACACTTCCCATGCGAAGTCCACCATGTAAGCCTCGCGCCTTGAGGATTGTTTGTTATCCTTGTTACCTTCCCTTCCAGCTTCCATTGAACCGCACGGGTTGTTCTTGCACGCACTTTCCTTACAACTTCCTTACTTTTCCGGCATGATTCTTGACCTTTCATCCCACTCAACCCACCCGTCTTTTGTTCCTACCTGTTCACTATTTTCTTCACCTCCTATTTTTACCACCTTCATCACCCTATACACATCCCGAAATCCTCACATTTTTTTCACTAAGAGATCACAGTGGGCAGCATGTGGTAGTACCACCTATTCACCTATGTATATTACTCATGCTAGATATGCCACCTTATTGATTCGGGTTATTTTTTCGTATTTTCTGTTGCAGTGCTCCTTGATAAAGGACTTGGTTAGTCCGAAATGCATCTGAGCCATCCTAATGTTGATTGAATCGATTATTTAATGATCATGTTGAAATGAAAAAGAAAATCATGGAATGAAATTTTTCTCAATAAATTCCAGAACTTCACAATTGGAACTCTTTATTGAAACATTTTGGAATCTACTGTGCCATCCACACATAGAACCTGAATAAGTGTGCCCATCACAGGGATGCGCCTACACTCCAGTAGCGCACTCATTTTTCTTGATATCCACGGACGCACCGGAACAGTTGCGTCACCTGCAGGAGCATCTTGAAATCCATTACCTTCACAACACCATCCCTGAAAACTATATTACAACTTTAGTAGTGCGCCGTGCCTATCTCTGTTTCGCTTTTTTCACACCTGCCATTATACCGTTACAGTGATCTATGCGCGAAAGGATTAGCGCCACAGCTACCGCCTTTCTAGCTTCCGTTGGTAGGAAGTCAAAAATTTTTTGGAGGGATTTAATGATTCCGAAGCAGCTTCCTGCCACCTTCCTGACGTGCTGGTCGAAGGATAGGTCAGTATCGAAGGTGACTCCAAGGTTTCTTGCTGTTGTGACGGTCTGGGGGGAGGCTGTGGAATCCTCTGGCCACCAAAGATGAGGACAGAAGTGGACATTTTTCCCCCATGGGGAGGATTTCTGTCTTACCTGTGTTGCACTTGAGGTGGTTTGTTTCCATCCACAGAAAGACGTCTTTCAGGCAGTTTTTTAGATTTTGTTCGGCAGTCGTAGAGTTCTCCTCTAGCGGGACTATGAGTTGGGTGTCATCGGCATACGATGTAACAGTGATGCTGAATGATTCGATCAGGGAGATAAGGGGAATAAGGTAGACATTAAAAAGCAAGGGGCTTAGGATGGAGCCTTGTGGGACTCCTGATCAAATCTTTTTCTCTGCAGAACTGAAAGGTCCTAGTTTGATGGATTGGGATCTTTCTGTTAGGAAAGATGTTATCCAGTCCAATGCCAGGTCGGAGATGCCAATGTCCCTAAGTCTGTCCAGGAGTATAAGGTGGGAGATGGTGTCGAACGCTGCTGTGAGGTCCAACAAGATCAATACAGCGTTCTTTCTTTGGTCCTGTAAAAGTTTTATGGAGTCAGTCAATTCGATCAAGGCTGTTTCTGTCGAGTGCTGGGGGCGGAAGCCTGATTGTTGGGAGTGGAGGATATTGTTCGTTTCCAGATGGTTTTTGAGTTCCCTGTAGACTATTTGTTCCGTGATTTTTCCCAAAACTGGGAGAAGGGAGATTGGGCGGAGGTTGGTCAGGTCAGAAGGGGGTTTGTTCGGTTTTTTCATTAAAGGCTTAACAATGCCTTGTTTCCATGCACTCGGGACGATGCCAGTGCTGAGGGAGGTATTTACTATTTTGTTTATGATGGGATTGACAGTTTCAATCAATTGGTGAAGGATTCTGGGAGGGCAGGAATCGGAAGGGGCACCTGACTTGCATGCTAGAATGACTTCCCTGGTTTGTGCTAGGGTGAAAAATTGCTTCTCTGTTCACATGCACTGACAGCTATGGAACTGACTAGCTAAGGGTTATACCTGCTCATGCGGTGATGTCCTCACATGTAGTATAGTACACCCTGCCTTAGGGCTGAAAGGACCGCTGTAGGGGTGACTGCATGCAGTGTTGGGATGCCTGGCACACAGGTTGTATGTCATGTCGTGTTTTCAAATTCATCTACACCAAAACGCGCAGCCTGCAGTGGCAGTTTGCATGAGCTCGATGCGGGGCCCTTAGGGTGGCACAATTTGTGCTGCTGCTCTTAGGGACCCTCTTAAGTTATACAGACCCTAGGTTCCAGGGGTACAATTTACTAGGTACTTTCAGAGGGTACCAAAGGTATAGCCAAATCGGGGGAAACAATTGTATGAGAGAGAGAGAGAGAAATACTCTGTTTATTTAGACCTTAGTCTTTAACAAAATCGAATAAAATTCAGAGCACTGTACATAACCAATTATTAGCAAGATAATGCACAACTTTTAAAATCCAACAGTTTCTTCTGTACACTCTACCTAGCTACTTCTATAAAACTCAATTTCATCAATATTCACATTTTTTAAATCTTTAAAGCATATACAATCTTCTATACATTCTAAAAAAGGAACAAGACCTTATAAGACTTTTAAAATAATAGCAAGTTCTTTACATTCTGCATTCTTCCTTTGCCATAAAAAACTTAAGACCATTTGAGTTTGCTTCACCTCTTTTACCCTTCGACTTTTACTGGATATAATGTAAAGGGGGGTTCCTCACTGTGCTTCCTTGAGCTTTTCCCTAGCTAGTTGATTAACCCCTTTCAGATAATAACCAAGTGCAATTTGTATTTCTAGGTGTTCCATTCTTAACATTATATTAATTGCTTGGACTCTCAATCTTATGTCATATTTTATAAATAAGGGTAGCAAAAACCGTTTCCTCACTTCTACACACTTGACGCAATCAAGTAATATTGTCATTATTTCACACTTAGTCCCCATACCACACTTGTATATACCATCAGGGCGCATCATTTCTGCAATAACTCTCCCCTCCAATCGCCAGGGGATGATGCCGATTCTCATTTTTAAGATATCCCACCTGAATCCATAATTCGGCAGGGCTTCTAGGTAAGGATACCCTGCGTCGGCTTCCCATGCTTCTATCATGTTTTGTACCGATTGTTTATTTCTTAAGTATCCTAGGTCCTGTGTTCTGGAATGCTCCCTTCCTTGTGCTCTAAGTGCACTTTTTGTAAAGTCTACATCTAGGGGGTTTTGGGTTACACCCACGTTTAGGCAACAAATTATCGCCTTTAATTTATTTTTTGCCTCAGTTGCCCATCTTAGGCTACTATGTCGGACTTCCTCGCTGCACCAATGTGAGACCTTTTGGGCTTCCCCTTGGGATTGGGGTTTCCAGAATCTTGCCACCACCATTTTGGCCTGGGTATTCCACCCCATCAATCCTGTTTCAAGTCTAATTGCCTGTAACATTGCTGACTTTGGCAAGGACAGAAGCATTTTTAAAGCCTTACCTTCCTCCCGATCCCAACCCCCCTTGCCACTAAAGAAGAGCACCTCTGCACCATACAATACTTGTGGGGGAACCATGGCTGTAAAAGCTTTTAGCAAGGGTTTGTGTGACATATCTCCAAAATTCTTGTTAAATTTTTTTTTCAAACCGTCAATGGAGGAAGAAGCTTTTCCATTTTCAATCTTTATTTCGATCTTTTAGATCATAAAAGATATACAAACAATAAAATCATTTAAACAAGTCAATAAAACATTGATTATAAAATTAGACTACTGCATGTCAGTCAATTTATCATCAAAGTAAGCTTAAAATCAGTAATGAGGTTGGGTTATTGAAAAAACCAGCTCTGCCTTCAAGAGGCGGTTGCGAATAAACCACATTGCTGTTAGATTCTTTGCCACTGCGAACACAATTGGGGGTGACACATCAGTTTTTAGGATTCTGTACGCAGGGAGGAACTGTCTGAAGCCCAGATTTTTAAGAAGGGGGACTATCCAATGTTTCCTGATTCCTTGGTAAGCTTTGCAAAAGAGAACCACATGTAGGTCATTTTCTTTGGAGTGCGCACATGCCGGGCAGTGCTCAGTAGTCGGGGGAGAGGACCAGGAACTAGTGAATGTTCTGAGAGGAAGTGTGCCATATCTTCATTTCAGAAATAACTTTCTGGTAAGCACAGGGGTCATACCATCCAGAACACATTCCAGTAAGTAGAAGTTTTTACTTTGAATGAATAAGTTCGTTAAGGATCCCTCACGCATGGTGTCCATGATATTGGCCAGCTTTCGATCATAGTAAACTTTTGACAATACTTTGCGTGGAATCCTGGTACTTGCGTTTGCCGGATCAATCCAAAGTTCTGGTAGGTCCAGGCTCTCACAGGAACTTTTTATGTATCTAAGCCATGGGATGTTGATGGCTTTTGGTGAAGTCAAAATCTCCAGGAGCTCCGTCCTGTAGTTGATAAGTTCTTGGCTGCTCCATAAACGTCGCCAGAAAGTTAATGGTTTGAGTCCCACTTCTTCTGCAATTGGCCTAATTCCTAAATCTAATCTCAGAGGGAGTAACGGAGTACTTGGTGGGAGAGCTACCAGCTGCCTGATGAATTTGTTTTCCGTACTTGTTAGGTTTTTGGCAGAAATGTGACTCCACAATTCGCCCCCATATGTGACTCCCCCCGTGCCTGAGATTTATAGATTTGGATGACAGGGCCAAGTGGACGATATGTTGATTTGTTCGCCATCCTGGAAACACCACCTGCTATCTGCACCAGTTTCATATTTGCCCTAGTCTGTTGTGTCCCCCATGTCATGTTCTCATTAAGGGTTACTCCCAGGTACTCAAATGTGGATACCCTTTCTAGCCGCGCTGCACCTAGCAAGGGATTAGGACGTGTTGAAGGGTAGGGTTTAGGATCATATATTTTGTTTTAGAGACATTAATCTCAAGACCCCTCCCCGTGCAAAATTTCAGAAACCCATCCAGTACACGTTGTATTCCCATGGGGGATTTCGACAACAGCAGGGTATCATCCGCAAACATGATTGCGGGTACCCTGCTGCCGTTCAATTTGGGGGCGTCAGTGTCATCAATCCTGGTCAGATGGGTGATTACCCCATTCACAAAGAGGCAGAACAGGGTCGGTGTGAGCACACAACCCTGTCTCACCCCTCTGTCAACGGGGAATCTTTCCTTTAAGTTACCATTTCTGCCACATCTGACACGGGCAAAGTTGTTCTGGTGCAGTTTCATCAAAATGGAAAGAATGTCTAGAGGAACACCTGAATCAGCCAGAACACTTCATAGCTTGGATCTTGGCACCAAATCGAAGGCTGCGCGTAAGTCCATGAAGACCGTGTACAAGCTGCCGCCCTCGATTAGTGCGGTCCTCCAATAAATAAGGTTAAGGCGGAATATCTGATCAGTTGTGGACACCCCCCTCCTGAATCCCGCCTGATAAGGGCTCAAAGTGGCAGCTTCCTCGAGCCAATTCTGGAGACGATCCAGGATAAGCCTACCAAAGAGTTTCTGGGAGACATCTATTAGGCTGATGGGCCTATAGTTGGCTGGGAGCAGAGGCAAACCCTTCTTGAATATAGGAACTACTTCTGCGCCCAGCCAAGTATTCGGCACCTCCATGCCTTTTAAGATGGCATTAAATATTGTCAATAGATAGGGGGCCCATACGTCAGGCTCTTGTTTAAAGAGGTCACCAGGGAGGCCATCCAGCCCTGGAGCCTTGCCTGACGACAGGCGTGCAATAGCAACTCGTACCTCCTCTTCTGTAAAGGGGTTCCCCTCAGGATAGGTAGTTTTGTTTGGGGGTGGATAGCATATAGCTCCAGTTTCCTCTGTATAGAGGGACTGAAAGTGCTCTTGCCATACCCTAGGTGCAATGTTCGGTTCTATTGCCGATGCTAGGTGCTCGGATCCCATATTGACAATTCGCCAGAACTTACGGTAGTCCCTGATAGCTAAAGAGTTTGAGAGATCCTCCCTTTTGTCTTGGCCCCATTCAATCTTGGCCTGGGTAACCAGGTTCTAATATTCCCTTCTTTTGGCCTGTATCTCCTGTCTTCCTTTACCCTCCATGATACAGGTAAAGAGATCCCCCTTCGCACTACGGCATGTGGCATTATACCATGTATTACGGCGAGATCCACCACCTCTGATATGTCCCTCAGAAAAGAGATCTGTCGCCAAGGTCCTAATGAGTTCCTTGTGTGCCAAACACAATAATTTATGGGTTTCCAGGGTGCTGGGAATCGGGATCCTCACTTAGAATACCCACTTTTTCCAATATTGGAATAAGTCTAGTATAAAGTTTGGGAAGATTCTCTTTGCCTGAAACTCATTTTTCCCAGCTTATTCTACTTCTGTTGTTTTCAAGTAAAAGCCCTGTGTTTGTCGCCCTCATAGTTTGGTCCCTACCCTCCTGGCCAGGGAGGGTGTAGTCCAATTCAAGGGCGTTGTGGTCGCTGTCAATTCTATCTATTACCCTAAAATCGATGATGTGTGACCACGAGGACAGTTGTACTAGAACATAATCCAGTCTTGACTCCCTGCCTGATCTGTTAAAAGTATGTTTACTGGGCATATCGGATTTAATGCGCCCGTTACACACTCTGACACTGTGTTTAAGGGTCAGAGCGGTAATCTGTAGGGCGAGGGGGGTCCAAGCTCTGGGCGGGGGAGCCACCATAGGGGGTACTGACTACCTTGCGTCCTCTTCCAAGGTGGACCCATCTAAGAGGCCTGCAAGGGGCTCAAAATGTGAATTTAGGTCCCAACCCACCACATATGCAGTCCCCTTAGGGATTTCACTAAGGAAGTTTGACAATTCCTCAATGGTGAGTGATTCTCATGCTATGTTTACCGGCTTAGAGTATACATTTATTACGACTAGTCTACGGGAGTTTGGCCATTCCAGCAACACCGCTAATATGTCCTCAGACGCCAAGGGTAGGCGAGTAGCCTGACATCCCAGGTGGGTAGCCACCCAGGTTGAGAGGCCTCCAGAGGGGCGACCCCTACCCCCCCATTTCGCAGGAATGGAGAATGCCGCGAAGCCTTGGCAAGAGCACTCATCCCTTGCCCAGGTTTCTTGGAACAGGCATATATCTTTGGAGTTAATAAAAGCAATCCATTCCTGTTGTTCGAGCTTATTGCCCAGGCCGGCCATATTCCATGATATTATTTTCAGAGGTGGTGGTCTTGGGTTAGAAGCTGAAGCAGGGGAGGGAATGTTGTCATTTTCACTACCCTGGGACCTTGTTTTTATGTCCAAGTCTCCTAGTGCTTCCCCTAGTTCCATAGCAATAGGAAGAGGCAGGTCGGGATTGATCTGGCTATCCTCCAAACTATGCTGTGGAACTTCAGGCTGCCCGATCTCTGCCATTGAAACAGTACTAGATCTAGGTGGTGTGATGTCTGATTCCTTACCCTCCCTTGGGTAACAGTACTGCTTACTACCAGTAAGTATATGGGGTGGTGGGCTCTAGGGCGATGACATTCTCCTCTCTCTCTACCTCTCCAAATCACCCCCCCTCCCATAACAAGTTTCCCAACCCTCCTCCCCGGTATTTGATGTGGAATACGCTTGATGTTGATTTCTAGGGTCGTGGAAGTCTCCTCTCACTCTTGCATCCCACCCCATCTCTCTTCCTCCCATACATTTGTCAGTGAAGGGTAGAAGAAAGAAAGGGGTAGGAGCTGAATGTTGCTCTCCTGGTCATCAGGAGACCAACCACAAATGTGGGTAACGGTCCTGGGATCTCTAAAGCTAATCAGGACACAGTCTCCGTTGATGGATTTTCTTGTACTACCCACCCATGGGACCCTTCTTACCATGAGGACCTCGCTTGTTATACCTTGTGGGAGTGGTCTGTACATAGATAACCAACTTACCACCTTGTTCTTTAGAGAGGCGGTGGATTCTTTAAAGGTGGTTTTTAGCTCCGGGACCCCTACTAAGATTACTGTGTACGAGCTCGCCTCCGGCGGCAAGTTCACTACCCTTGCCTTGTTAGCTTTGCCTGGTGCCTCATCTGTTGGTACTACTACTTTCTGAGGCTGGTTGGGGGCAGAAGTATTATCCTCTGGCTGCTTGGACTTAGTTTGCGGAGGGGATGTGTGTGGAGGTCGGGCTGAGGGCTGATTGGGGATAGCAGCATTAGCCTTGGACTGCGTGGTAGTATTTTTGGAGGGGGTTGGTTTGGCCTGTCGAACCAGGGGTGCTGCACTATTGTGCGCCTTAGTGGTAGCTGGGACACCCCTCTTATTCTTTATCTCTGCCCCCCCTCTATCACCCTTGCTATCTGCTTTATTGTCTACTTTTAAGCCGTCGGCTAGTTGCACCGTAGATTTCTCTATGGTCACTAGCCTGGCTTCCATCTTGATTAGGCGAGCTTCCAGGGGACTTAATAAGGACCTCAAAAGAGTTCCTATATCGGCAAGAGTGATATCTTCATCTGAGGTCGCAAAGGCGTTCGTATTAGCGTGTTCTGTAGTCTCTGCAAATGGGATCTCAATAGGTAAAGCCTCAGCTCTATCATTAGGCAAAATCCCCATTATGCTCAATCCGGGGCTATCAACCTCCGGGGTAGGATTGAGTTTCTGAGTTTTTGCCTTTCTGCCCCCTTTGTTTTGGGCCCCTTTTTTCCGTTTGGGGATAGCTCCTTCCCTTGCCTCCCTGTAGCGTGTTACTATCTCTGCCATTGGTGTTATCAGCATCGGGAGCGCATTCAGGAGGGGGTGGTGGGATAGGGTGGGGTTGGGCCAGTGGCAGATTTAACAAACTCAGATCGCCAAGGTCACTAAGGTCCTTCGCGCTAATGTGAGAGGTGGAGTTGGTCAAATCTAGATTCGGAGAAATCTCTCTAGCACTAGTTGCCCCATTATTAGACTCAGTATTATCGATGCAATCTATATCTTGCGAAATACGCCTCTCTAGTATAGTAATTTCATCAATCAGTAATGACCCCGCTTTTACAAAATGATTGTCCAAAGTACCTTTGGCAGCTCCCGTTGCTGCCAGCATGCTTTTGCTCCTTGTTTCCCTCGTGGACATCTTCGAAGACGGTTGTATTCTTTTTTCCTAGTCACAAGAGAAAAGGGTCTGTAAAAAGAAGAGAGGAGACCAGGGGGGGGGGGGGGGTGACCCAGTCCCGGTCTCGACCGTTCTCGAATGGCCTCAAATGGCCCACCCTTTTCCCGGGCTTCGCCCCAGTCTTCGTCCCACGCGCGTCCCGCGTGCGCGTTATGGTTGCTCCTTAAATTGGAGGAGACTCAGTAGGGGGCGGGAAGAGGACCAGCTGCGGCCGATCAGCGCCGCTGAGGAGGCTGGTCCTCGCAGTCCCGCCTCTGTCCGTGTGAGTTTGCAGGCAATTCAGGCGGTGTCCTCACAGTTCCAGGCAAGAAGGGATGGCAAAATTCCAGTGACAGTGAGCGGCACCCATGGAGCGGGGGCCGCGAGTCGTGGCGAAGTGGCCAGGAAGGCAGGTAAAGCGGCAGTCTCCGTTGTGCAGTGACCCTTCAGCAGACGGCAAAAGCACCCACCGGACACACTCACTGCAAGGTCTTTTAGTGGAGGAGGGGGCGGGAGAGGACCAGCTGCGGCCGATCAGCGCCGCTGAGCAGGCTGGTCCTCGCAGTCCCGCCTCTATCCGTGTGAGTTTGCAGGCAATTCAGGTGGTGTCCTCACAGTCCCAGGCAAGAAGGGATCGCAAAGTTCCAGTGACAGCGAACGGCACCCGCGGAGCGGGAGCCACGAGTCGTGGCGAAGTGGCCAGGAAGGCAGGTAAAGCGGCAGTCTCCGTTGTGCAGTGACCTTTCAGCAGACGGCAAAAGCAACCCCAAGCTTTTGCATTTTGGTTTTCCACATGTTTGTCCCATTTTTCGAACCATAGACCCTGATATTTATATGTGTTTACCATTTCTAATTTGGTTTTATCTAGATACCACCTTTGGTATAAAGCTCTTTGACCTTTTTCCAAAGCACATGACCTTTGTTTTTTCCATATTGACCTTTAACAATTTACTCTTGCAATATTCATTTAAAAGCATTTAATTTCCTCTGTAACCCTAGCTCTGTCTGGTCGGTAATGACTAGATCATCTGCGTACAACAAGCATGAGACTTTCCTTCCACTCATTCTAGGACTAGCGCTTTTTTCCACCTCCAATGCTGCAGGCCGGTCTGCTAAAAAGATTGAAAAGAGAAAGGGGGCCAAGACACATCCCTGTCTTAGCCCGTTACCTATATCTATTTTCCTTGTAAGAGCCCCCTGGGTGTCTTTTATTACTTGGGCCCAGTTCCCTCTATGTAGTTCTTTTAGTATTTCTAGTAGGTAAGCTGGGATATCGTATTTAATCAGGCACTCCCAAAGTTTCCCACGGTCCACCGAGTCGAAGGCTGCCCGGAAATCGACAAAGAAACAGAACATATTTCCCCTTTGCTCTATCGACTTCCGGGCCAGAGCCCAGAGGGCATAACAGTGCCCTTCCTTAAATCCCTCCTGTTCCACAGGGATAATTAGGTTCGCTTCTACCCAGTTTTTTAATTTGCCTAGCACTATTTTAGCAAAGATCTTCTCTCCAATGTCGAGTAAATTGATTAGTCTATAGTTTTTCGGTCTAAGCATATCCCCTTTCTTATGTATGGGTTGTATTATAGCCCCTTTCCAGGTATCGGGGAATCTCTCAGTGTCTAAAATAACTTGGAACATATTTGCGAAAAATGTTGTCCACCAGTCTGATTGTGTTTTAATTATCTGTGCCGGGAGGTTATCTGAGCCTGCAGCTCTTGTAAGGTTTAAGCTCTTTATCGTTTTTCTAACCACATTGACTGAAAAATCGAGTTTCATATCTACTACCAGACCGCTCCAGTCTGTGTACAGATTCTCTTCCCGATCTGTTCCTGGGCTATACAAGTCCTGTAAGTGTTCCTCCCAAGCAGCTTCTTCCACTATACACTTCATTGCCCCTGGCTGGCGCTCTGCTGCTGAATGCACTAATTTCCAGAACTGGCGTAGGCTCCTTGTTTCAATCGCCTCAAGAAGCTTTAACCAACAACCTTCTTTAAATTCTCTTTTTACCCTCCTAGTTAACATATTGTACTGTTGCGTGCTTATCTAGGTTCCTGATCGATACTGTGACCTTATGCCCCTATTCGGCTATAAATCCATTTATTCCCTATATTGGCATAACCGTTCAAGTGCGATTTTCTGAAAAGTCATCTCTGGCCTCACACGAACAGAGCCACATTCCAGCATGACTCTCTGCTACTTCCTTTGCGACCAATTAGTGCAATGACAGAGCAGCAGCCACTATCTGATATTCCTAGATAACACTCCGAGTTCTTCAACAAGATAAAAACTTAGCAAACCTGGAAATCCCCGCTTGCTATGTTTTGATTAGTAATGGAACTCTAATGAGCAACTGATAACTGTCACTTCCTAGTGACATCTTTAATTGACGTCTTATGTCCAGCAAACTTGCGTCAAACCCGGCACCTGTCAGGTATAAATATTACCAACGTTGCCTTAAGCAATGCGAAGCTGTGAGCTGTTAGCTGTGAGCGAACCTGTTGCTGATGCCAGCTGCCTGCATGACCCCGTGTTGGTAACAACTAGCACTCTGTCGCTGCAGCCTGCTATCCTGTGGTGGTGAAGCTACTGATTACCATTATCGCCGCTACAGCGCGAACTGTGGTTCAGTACGCTTGAGGAGCCGAGCAGCCGTCCTCTGCGAAGACATCCAGCCCAGCTGCCCGCGGACGCTGTCCCCCCTCCTTCCTCGACGCGCTGAGAGAAGCCGCTGCATTTCTCGTGCAGAGAAATCCAGTCCCGGCGCTTCCGGTTTACCCTCGCGGGTGACTGGGATATCGAGAGAGACCCCTGAAGGAGATACCAATCCTCCATCATTCTATTCAGAGGTATGGTGTTGACTAAACCCTTAGACGAGAATTCTTGAAACAAACCTTGGCAAAACCAACCTAACTTAAGCTACTTACTTGCTCCCCTTCTCACGTGTTAGGCTTAGGTCAGGCACACTGGGGTAGGCTTAGTTAGAAGCACCAGTTGAGTATGTTAGCCTAATGTATATATGACTGTATATATGTTTTATTACTTTTAAACCATTGTATGGCTAAGAAACCATATCAATGCTTTTACAGTTCTATTTCGCAATACTTATCTTACTGTACGTACTTTTTATAATAACAGTTATTGCAATTGTGGCAATACATTTCTCTTGTACGAGAAGAAAGACTGTTCAATAAATGTTAACCCTTTATTGATAAACGCCCGTCTCTCTATTCTCTACATACTGTGAAAGTAAACTGCACTAGACTGACTGAGTGAAATCTGTGTCTATTGTTTCACACGACCCTAGAGATCGACTCTTGATCTGAGGAGCAAAGTTGTCATGTTGCACGGTTGTTGGAAAACTGAATCCCTTCTTGTCTGTGCCAAGGAAGCTGATCACTTCCTATGCAGAGAAGAAAGTTTCCAGTGACCTCTGAGCTAGTTGGTAACACAACCCAATTAAGTTTAGCATAGTCAGTGGAGGCCTGGAATATAAGCAGTTCCACGTCAATACTACTGTTTATGTTATTCCAATGCGCAGGGCCTAGTGGGAAACTAGGAACTACACTACATGGCGCCCAAACGTTTGGAAAGGCGATAAACTAACGCAAGACTTGTAGAGTAACTCAGTCGTGCATATTTCACACCCCTTTCGCCCGTAAATACTCCAATAGACGTCTGGAGTGGGTGAAAGGTTAAAATCCGCCCGACCTTAGTAGGAAGAGATTCCTATGTAAAGCTCTGGTTTATTCAACGTTGAAGGATACAGTGTTCCAAAATATTGTGCATCTAATCTTTGTCTCCTTGGAGACCTACTCTGCAAAACTCGCATTTTTACAATGCCAGAAAACGGAGCCCCTGGGGCCGCAGTAGATGCGACTCAGCAAGGTCCCGAATACACAGACCCGGATGCTATTATCATCCCGGTCCAGTTAAGAAGATCTATAACTTTAAAACTTATAGAAAACGGACTGCCACCTCAAGGTGGTACAGTAATTTTCGTGATAGAGGCTCACGAGTATCGGCAGACAGAGGTATTCTATTCATGGATAAACTTTCCAGCGGTAAACGCGATAACACAAGAGTTTCACTATTACAAAATAGAGGAACCTCCGGGAGAGTACGCTCCTTTCGAGGAGGTTGAAATCCCACTTAAATTTCAAGAGCACCTGCTCTGGTTTAATGGCGCCCTAAAACACAATGATCACATAACTAGGCTCGGTCCACTAGGTAGACCAGGAGCCACGTGCCCGGTTCTAGCCAGCTACACACCACATCCTGACATTGCAAAAATGTCTAAGGAAGAGCTGTTAGAACAGCTAAACACATTAATAAAAATACATAGGCAATTAGTCCAATATGTAATGCGGACTGCAACAGTCCAGCCAGCTGTTAATGCACCACAGCTGACCCCTCATCAGGGGAACACAAATAAAATTACACCACAGAACATACAGTCATGTCTTGGTAAAACACCCGTAAAACGGGAACAAATTCCTTTCTGGTTAGCCCAGAAAATCACTCAAATAGAGGCAGTATTTCCTGATACTACCCCTATTGAGAAACACAGAATCTTGACCATCTGCCTTCCTATGGGAATCGCACCACACGTGGAGGACTGTGACACTTGGGGTACAGTCTTTGCTTCCATTTACACAAAAACACACGGTGTTCCGTCTATGGCGGTAATACCAGACGTGCTAAAACAGATTCAAAATGAATTCGGTCCAGAGCCCGCTTTAAATCTAGGTATGAAATTACTGAAAGACTTCAAGCAGGTCAAGGCTATATTATTAGCCAACGTAAAGGGAGAAGCAGCATCTGTGGCGATTCGCCAGAAGTTGAGGGAAACAGATATAAAAGATCCTGTTGAGCTTGCAAAAATCATAGAAAAATGCTATGAAGAATTAGGTAGAGACAGCTTGGGTGGAAAACCAGTTAAGCCCCAACTGCTCGAAAATCCTGAAAAATTATTTATTAAAAATAATTTAAACACTCCTAAAAAGAGCTGGGATGGAAATAAACAATCCACTCCCAAGGAAAAAGTTTTCCAGTCCAGAGGAAGGTCTCCTCGACGGAGGGAAAGAACTCCGACTCGAGAACGCCAGTCTCCCCAACGGGAGCCCTCTGAGAAAAGATATAACCTTAGAAATAGGGATAATATAAAAAAACCTGACAGATATCAAAGTATTGATACACGTCCCTCTCGATCTTTTCCACAGAATTCGGAAAGAAGAGGACGGTCAGACCCAGGAGAGCACACCAAGTCCAAAGACAAGGAACCTGCTCAAAATAAGAAATCTCAATTTCAGAAAAAGAAGGTAGCCAGTATTAGAGTAATCAACCATGCCGAAAATACTGAGGACACAGTTGAAAAACGGGGAGTGGGCATTGACAATGTTGGACAGTGCAGCAGAAATCAGTATAGCGCGCAAGATCTTGATGAGTCATCTGGAGACAGTGGACACGAATGAATACATTCAAGTTGAAACTGCCGACGCCAGACTTAGCGAGCCCCATAAAATATACGAAATAACATTGCGTATGGAGGGTGATAAGACTAGGAAAATTAAGGGTCTATTTTGGGATAAGCTCTCAAAAGGCTATGATATTCTGTTAGCTGAAAAAGATTGGCCCCCGGAGTTTGTCAGGGAGTGCCCTCGTGGCGAAGAAGTGATTATGCCTGCCTTCTCGAATCACATTCCGATTCACAAAAAATACACATATGCAAGGAAATGGGCAGTAGCCCAGGCACCTGCATTGTATAAAAATCATGTAGGATGGGATGAGGATTCAACGCCTCACAAAATCCAACTAAAAAGTGAACCAACTGCCCAACGGCAGTATCCCATAAAGCAAGAAGCTAAAAAACAAGTCAGGGAGATCTTAGATCAACTTGAGTACCAGGGGGTGATTGAAACATGCACCTCTCAAATGAACAATCCTTTGTTTCCTGTCTCCAAGCCAGACAATTCATATCGTCTAGTTTTGGACTACAGACATCTTAATACATGTTGCAAAACTTTTGCAGTACAAAACTCGCATAGTGCAGCCCTAATGAATAATATAGTTAGGAAAAAATACAAAACGACATTAGACATTTCTAATGGTTTCTTTTGTCAAAACATTGCACCAGAAAGCAGATACTTGACCGCTTTCTCCGCATTTGGGTCGCAGAAAAAATTCTGTCGACTCCCACAGGGGTTCAAGAACAGCCCAGGACTATTCTCAGCTAGGGTAACAGAGTTACTACAAATCTATGATGATGAAGCATTATCTTACGTAGATGATATTTATCTCACAGACGACGACTTGGATACTCACTTGAAAAGAGTGAACACCATTATACTTGGGTTCGCAGCAGAGGGTTACAAATTCAACTTTAAAAAGTCTCGAATTGCCCATCTGACAGTACTGTTCTTAGGGTACGAATTATCAAGTGAAGGGAAAAGCCTAGCGGACAACTTCTTAGAGAAGTGCGCTGTACTCCAAGCTCCAAAAACGCTGAAGAATTTACAATCAATACTAGGTTTTCTGAATTTCGGAAGAACTTACATCCTAAATTACGCAGAGAGGGTTTAACCTCTCTACGAACTAATAAAACCTGATTTAAAACAAATCAATTGGACTCAAAAACACACAGAAATTTTGAGATCACTGCAAACAGACATGTTAGCAAAAACAAAATTAGATACACGTGACAACACACGTGATCTTGTAATCCGTGTCATCTCAGGAAGATGCGGATTCACGTACCTAACCTCTAATGAGGGAGAAAAGGTACCAATTTCAATTAAATCTCACTTGTACACACAAGCAGAAAAAACATTCAGTCGCACAGAAAGAACTGTGAACGCAGTGCAAATCGCATTAGCAAATGAAAGAGAACTAGCACACGGTAAACGGATTAATATCCTTACAGCGGAATCCGCCTTCGAGGCGCTATTCAGCCCAGTAAACCTGCCTACAGTGTCACTGGATCCGAAATGGATACAGTGTATAGATTCTCTAGGAGCGGAAGATGTGAAATACTATTTCGCCCCGCAATTTGAAGAACTGAATGATTTAGAATATGAAGAAGAATATCCTCTGCCAATCGAAATCCTGCCTCTCCCACAATACGCCTGTATAATCTATACAGATAGCTTTGTACAGCATTTTAATGTAGAGAGTAAATCCTACAATGCAGCATGTGCGATCATTAAAGGTCGTTGGCTGTGCGGTAAATTCAGACCGAAAGTAACAAAAACTGAATCAGTAAAGTACTGTTCGGTTCAAAGAACTGAAATCAGATCTTTAAAGATGGCGCTCGAAAATGCAGAACGCGAATTCCCCACACTTATCGTGTGCGATTCTCATTTTTGCGTCAACTCTTACAACAATAAGCTGCAGAGTTGGATTGAAAACGACTACAAAGATGACACAGGTGCCACAATAAAGCATAAATTGCTCTGGAACGAGGTAGCTCTTTTACACAAAGAACTACAAAAGACTCACGTGATTCACGCACAGAGTCTTCAACGTGATGGCGTTCACGTTGCAGGGAATTCATTGGCTAATACAGCCACAGCGGAAGCAACTAACCCGGCTTCCGTAGCCACAAAAAAGCGTACAGATAAGTACATAGACGGGGAAACCATGCTAGCAGTAAAAACGACCGTAAAAGGCGACTGTGCAGCATTACCCGTAAACTATCCACTCAATTATGCATACATAATCGATGCAAACTCCGTTCCTTTTGCTCGAATCCCTGGAGTGGGGGACAGAGTAATTCCAAACAGGAGCAGGAGGGGCTTCCTCTTACTGGAAGCACACATGGGGTTGGGACTGAGACACCAAACAATCAAAGCCTCTCTGAAAGAATTGCAATCAGAGTACTGGTGGCCAGGAATGAGTATAGATATTCAATGTTTTGCTCAAAAATGTGAAAACTGCAACCGAGATCGCAGAAATGAACAGGCCAGTGTAGTTTCAGGATCCCTTCTAGACAGCATAAGGCGGTCTATCTGCGCAATCAAAGAAGAGAAGCGCGTCCCAGTGTACACAGTTAAGACGAAAAGCATTTAAAAAATGAGGTCCCCGGCGCTCGGCTGACGCTAGAACGGTTATAAAAGATTAGCGAGTCCATATCAGCACATACGCAATTACCACGTTCCATTCTGACCAGGGTCCTGCCTTTAGCTCTCGAGCTTATAGGGAGGCCATGGCTAGCATGGGAATTGGGTTGCGGTATTCTTGTCCGTCGCACAAGTGTGGTAGAAAGAAAAAACCGGGACATAAAGCAATCTATAACAGCGAAGGTATTAGGTTCAGGCGCTGGGTGGGTCAAACATTTAATAAGTGTCCAGACTAGTCTTAACAACATGCCAAGAAATTCTCTAAAAGGTTTCAGCCCATACGAACTATTGTTCGGAATTAGAATGAACGTTCAGGACCTCGATAGTCAGATGTCAGTGGTACAAGAAGAAACAAAGCAGTTTGAAGTAAAAGACCGTTTGGCTGTTTTACAGGAACTGAATGAAACAAGAAAATCATTAAGCAACATAAAGTTAAAGCAACAGCCAAGTACCACTGACGAGGCACCACCCGCAACAGCCCCAGCAAGGCCTGTCTGGATTCCAAAGATTGGGGATCTAGTCAGAGAAAAGATCGCGGTTAAGAAGGAATTTGGGCCTTCTTACAGAAAAGCAGTACCTGTCTTGGCAGTCACCAGAACAAGATCAGTTGTGCTACCGCCCCTTGCTGGTAAAAAGGAGAACAGAGTCGTGTCCATCGACCTGGTAAAACCACAAGCATGTGGCCTATAATCAACAGTAGGCCCAGTGGACTCCCAAGAAACAACAGAATACCCAAACTTGCAACAATCCAAGAGGTTCAAACTGAAAGACTAATCACATTCGATCAGCCTGCAGTGCACAATGAAGGACTATGCAATAATGCCATGGAACTCGTGCCTCTTGAAACACAGATTGAAACAGTTCGTCAAAAAACAACACCAGTCTACACTAATGTGGCATCAGAAAGTGCTACCGAGAGACAGATTGAAAGAACAATCCCATCAATTGACAGAACTGCCTCTGGTTATTTCATCAACTTCGACAACTTCTCTGAAGATTTAAATGATCCCGAAGTAATGCCAGAAACAAAAAAGTATTCTAAAGAAAATACAACAGGACTCCTTCAACAAATCAAAGAACTATATCTGGATTCACCGTTGATTGAGCATTGGATCATCTCAGGGGTATTCATACTCCTACTATGCCTAATTTTAGTTTTAATTTTAGGAAAGTTCATTACAATTGAATGGACACAGCAAGTCAGAACATCAACCTAGTCCTGAAACCACACAGATCATCCCACGTGAAGAAAAGAGAACTGTCAACAGTAAATGTCACAGCAATTCCAATACCTGGTGGGGTAGTATGGGAGAAAACAGACTATGAGATCTATGGTCCGGTCGAAATCCTGAAGTATCCTCATCAACTAAAGGTTTCCTTAAGTGACTTTGTGACACCTACTACATTCTCTGATGATTGGGACTTTAACAGTATTAATGACATGATGTCTGATTTAGTAATGTCAGCTAGATTCACAGATCATGATTATTTACAAGGTTCATCTAGTTATGAGCAGTTATTCTGTTATACCCACTATGGGGATCATTACTTGCATAAATCTGCACAGCCTAGAAATGTTTTTATGTATAATCAATGGGAACATTGTGCTACACCACCTAAAAGCAGTTCTAAAGCATTTTTTGAGAAATTTAAATACTTCTCAGGGTTTAACACCAGTGATGCAGAAACGTTTTATTACAAACTGTTAGATAAAACAGGAATGAAAATAATGCTGACAAATTCTAAATTGATATATTCAGAAGCATTTTATGACAAAATGATGACATTTGGGTTTGATTATTGGAAAAATAATATTGAAACGAAAACAATTTGGGGTACAAAAGATTGGCAGGTGCAAGGCATAGAAGCACTATTTAGAACCTGCATGATACCAGAACAAATGTTATTTTTAAATGACACAATACACCAAACATCTTGTCTTGGCCTGGCTAAGAACAAAGAAATGAAAACACCGTCTATACCAAAGCCAATACCTGAAAATACAACAGCTGATATTGAATTAGACGTGTCACAAATTTTACATTTCAACAGAACACATCCTGATTGGAAAAAGTGGTTAATCTGGCCTACAGACAAATAACTGTCAAGATAGGTTCCTGAATAAAACACAGGGGTTAAAAATGACCAGATTAGACCCTAGATACTCCCAGAGACAACATCCAGGGATTATAACAACATACAGTGTAGGGAAACTCTGCCTAGAATGGCTAGCTACGTCCACACTGGCTGAAATTAAGCAACACTTGTCTTTATTAAAAGATGGTGCTGATTTGCGCGATTTCATTCTTGGACCACGCAAACAGCGTCAAAAGCGTTTCATAGCGACCAGTATCTATGCTGCTTACAACGAGGCTTGGAAAGTAAAGCAAATTGAAACTGCTGAAAAAATACGAGAAATTGATCGTATTAATTTGGAGAAATCACTTTCTGTGGTAGACAATGGGTTAATGACTCTGTCTTCCAGAATATATTCTTTGGACAATATTGTATCCTCTGCCTTTGATGTGATAGACAGAGATTTGCTAATGTTACAACATGGCCAGTCTCAATTACGCTCTATTATAGAACTAGGCTGGACGCTGCAAAATCTTCGTTCAGGCTATGTGCCTTGGCGTTTAATCAACACGACGTCATTATTTTCCATTTTTAACCTTACTGATAAACAGATCAGTTTGGCACAGAAAGGAGCAGACTATACAATCTTGAGCATCGAGAAACTCGAGAGATTACCATTGACAATGTCAGAGAGTCCTGTCATTGAATGGATAATACACGGAATTATCACAATTCCGATAACAACTTTCCGATTTCATAAATGCCTTGAGTACATACCTGCTGGCCAGTATGAACAATTGGGTAAGGGATATGTTAAATCCGAATGGAAATTACCATACACTCATTCTTGCTATAGTGACAGTGACAAAAATGTATTTCTTAGTGGTGACAACTGTAAACACTCACTAAGCGGTATACTTTTGTGTCAGGGTATTAATTTACACGGAGCATGTGATGGAAATTCAAACAACCTCTCATGCCACCAGCTAGTCACACCTGCAACTCAGATAGAGCCCTTCTTTATGCAACTCGCAAACGGGAGTTACATTCTTAGAACGGATCACAGGTGCTGTGGCCTCGCGCCAGGGAAAAGTTATCTAGTACAAGTAACGTCCATGGTCAAATGTTGCATGCAAGCATTGTTCCCGAGCGGGCCTCCAGACATAGTGACTCCCCTCTGGCCTCGTCTGAATCTCTATTCTATACGAATTGATACATTAAGCAAAATGAAATCTGTGCTTTTACAGACAACAGTGCCTATAACGTCATCTAAAGAGACGTATGATCTTCTAGTCGCAAGGACGGCTACTGAGGTCCATGACCTTTTATCAACAAATTGCCCCGTGCATTTCGTAGAAATGTTCAGTCAACTCCTTAACATGTCTAGTGCTACAAGCATCCCAGGCATATTTAAGACAGTCCTTACGGGACTGCTAACACCCTTCCAGGCAATTTTGGGAATCTTTCCTAATTTTGTGCACTCCATCTTTGGTGGTATTCCACTATTTTTGGGACTCATCGCAGGGATTCTATTTTTGACCATCCTGCTACGTTATGGCAAGCCTCGGCTCAGACATAGCTCCCATGGGAATGGAAGAGACAATCCTAGCAATGCGCTACAGGGACAGGATAACTAACGTCCTCGGATTGGCCAGGCTGAGAGATCTAAACATGACCTGGTTCCTTTCATTCAGACCGATATGGCAAAATTGCATTTTACCTGTGCTACGGTGTATGCTTTGCGGCGATGAATGCGTGTTGGACATCTGTCTTTCACTTCCATCAGCAGTACCAATGGACGTCGATACTTTGCTAAGTCCAATAACGGCTCACGCATTGTGTTGTCCCCAGCGGCTACCAATCCTGATGACGGCATTCGTGGAGACTCCTGTACTACAGCCAAGTGGTAACAGTGGAGCGAGTGACAAAAGCAACATCATCCAGGTACAACGTTCTGTGAGCATTGCTGGTCCTGACTTCGATGACAGCAATCATTCTCACACCTGCCAAGTTACAGCGCTATCTAATTTGGTTGAACTATCACCTGATTTTGTAGACCAATTCTTTGCGAGCCTGTCTGATACGATGTTCTCACCCATAGAGAAACAATAACTTTTGAGAAGCTTTCCGACACACAGCGTTCCCATGAACTCTGAATTCAGCCTTCAGTTTTGATCAACAAAAACTGCCAGGAGCTTTGGAAATATATTTTTCTTTGAATTGGACAATTTTTTAAATATTGACCCTCTTTTTTTTTTGGGCACGAACAATTCTTTGCTTAACGTAAAAACTATTCTTAGAGAACAGAAGCTTCACACTTCTATTTCTAAACACATCTAGAGACATAACAACATAACACCAGCCTCTAGCACACATGTTATTACAATGCATTTTTTTGTGATGATTTATCTCGCATTTCTTCTGTCAGAGATACTTCATGTGTAATTCTTTTTGCATAATCGTTCATTTATTTCAAATGCAATAACTTTTGAATGATTACTTTGCTTTAAAAAACGTACAGTACCTAAATTCCATGTATTGCAAGTACGCCTATTTCGAATGCATTTATGTATTTTGGGGTGGGCAATGTTACACATACATCTAATTGCTTAGTTTTAGTAATTTTGATGGACATGTATACGTGGAGTGGGTGTTGCGTGCTTATCTAGGTTCCTGATCGATACTGTGACCTTATGCCCCTATTCGGCTATAAATCCATTTATTCCCTATATTGGCATAACCGTTCAAGTGCGATTTTCTGAAAAGTCATCTCTGGCCTCACACGAACAGAGCCACATTCCAGCATGACTCTCTGCTACTTCCTTTGCGACCAATTAGTGCAATGACAGAGCAGCAGCCACTATCTGATATTCCTAGATAACACTCCGAGTTCTTCAACAAGATAAAAACTTAGCAAACCTGGAAATCCCCGCTTGCTATGTTTTGATTAGTAATGGAACTCTAATGAGCAACTGATAACTGTCACTTCCTAGTGACATCTTTAATTGACGTCTTATGTCCAGCAAACTTGCGTCAAACCCGGCACCTGTCAGGTATAAATATTACCAACGTTGCCTTAAGCAATGCGAAGCTGTGAGCTGTTAGCTGTGAGCGAACCTGTTGCTGATGCCAGCTGCCTGCATGACCCCGTGTTGGTAACAACTAGCACTCTGTCGCTGCAGCCTGCTATCCTGTGGTGGTGAAGCTACTGATTACCATTATCGCCGCTACAGCGCGAACTGTGGTTCAGTACGCTTGAGGAGCCGAGCAGCCGTCCTCTGCGAAGACATCCAGCCCAGCTGCCCGCGGACGCTGTCCCCCCTCCTTCCTCGACGCGCTGAGAGAAGCCGCTGCATTTCTCGTGCAGAGAAATCCAGTCCCGGCGCTTCCGGTTTACCCTCGCGGGTGACTGGGATATCGAGAGAGACCCCTGAAGGAGATACCAATCCTCCATCATTCTATTCAGAGGTATGGTGTTGACTAAACCCTTAGACGAGAATTCTTGAAACAAACCTTGGCAAAACCAACTTAACTTAAGCTACTTACTTGCTCCCCTTCTCACGTGTTAGGCTTAGGTCAGGCACACTGGGGTAGGCTTAGTTAGAAGCACCAGTTGAGTATGTTAGCCTAATGTATATATGACTGTATATATGTTTTATTACTTTTAAACCATTGTATGGCTAAGAAACCATATCAATGCTTTTACAGTTCTATTTCGCAATACTTATCTTACTGTACGTACTTTTTATAATAACAGTTATTGCAATTGTGGCAATACATTTCTCTTGTACGAGAAGAAAGACTGTTCAATAAATGTTAACCCTTTATTGATAAACGCCCGTCTCTCTATTCTCTACATACTGTGAAAGTAAACTGCACTAGACTGACTGAGTGAAATCTGTGTCTATTGTTTCACACGACCCTAGAGATCGACTCTTGATCTGAGGAGCAAAGTTGTCATGTTGCACGGTTGTTGGAAAACTGAATCCCTTCTTGTCTGTGCCAAGGAAGCTGATCACTTCCTATGCAGAGAAGAAAGTTTCCAGTGACCTCTGAGCTAGTTGGTAACACAACCCAATTAAGTTTAGCATAGTCAGTGGAGGCCTGGAATATAAGCAGTTCCACGTCAATACTACTGTTTATGTTATTCCAATGCGCAGGGCCTAGTGGGAAACTAGGAACTACACTACAGTACTCTCTTTTTAGGGCCACTAAAGCATTTCCACTATCCTGATCCCTGTTTCGGGCATTCCGGCGTGCCATTCTCCTGACTTCTCTTTTCTTCTCCTGACATTCCCTTGTGAACCAGCCAGTTAATTTCCCCATCTTTCTATTACTCACTTTAGGTTTTTTTCCCCCCATTTCCATCTATCAGTCCCTTACCGAGTATTTGGACCACCTCCTCGATTTGTTTACGTACCAATTCAGAGTTTGGCCACTAACTGTCTCCAAATCTAGATTTTGTTGCAACTTTATTGATCTTGAGACATATTCTTCCGTTAGCCTGGTTCTGCAACCTCTGGGATAATCCATCTGTTGTTCCATCACTTGTTATGTTATGTTATATAGTTGCTTGTAACGCGCACTGTTAGTCGAAACTGTCCTGGGGCGAGAATGGATCGTGGTGTCAGGTAAAAGAAAAGTCGAGACATATTCTACCCTTAGCCTGGTTGTGCAACCTCTGGGATAATCCATCTGTTGTTCCATCACTTGTTATGTTATGTTATATAGTTGCTTGTAACGCGCACTGTTAGTCGAATATGTCCTGGCGCGACAGAGGATCGTGGTGTCAGGTAAAAGAAAAGCAGAGACATATTCTACCTTTAGCCTGGATGTGCAACCTCTGGGATAATCCATCTGTTGTTCCATCACTTGTTATGTTATGTTATATAGTTGCTTGTAACGCGCACTGTTAGTCGAAACTGTCCTGGCGCAAGAGAAGATCGTGGTGTCAGGTAAAAGGAAAGCAGAGAATCTACAGGGCTTGTCTAAATAAGTGTGTTTTCAGATGTTTTTTAACATGTGAGGTTTGTCGTATGCCTAGTTACGTCTGGAAGGTTGTTCCACATCTGAGCAGCTCTAACCGTCAGAGATTGGCCCCCTAGATGAACTCTCTTAAGTCTGAGAATGACCAAATGTCTAAGGGTGGCTGATCGCAGCTGACGGGGTGGTTGATAAAAAGCAAATCTGTCCCTTAAGTAGGACGGGCACGGGCCATGTAGGGCTTTAAAAGCCAAAACCAGGGTCTTAAAGCGTACTCTTTGAGCTACTGGAAGCCAATGTATCTCCCTGAGCTGCTTGCGTATGCTGAGTCTCCTTGGAATGTCAAAGAGGAGCCTCACTGTCGCATTCTGGACCACTTGTAATTTGTGAATCAAAAAGTCAGGCGCACTGATGTAAAGGGCGTTAGTGTAGTCCAGACGCGAGAGAATAAGTGCTCGGCTACTGTTTCTTTTGCCTCTTGTGGAAGGAGGGTAAAAAACGTCCGGAGAGTGGTTAGGGTACCAAAACATGTACCGCGTGATTTGTTCCCGGAAGCATAAATCAGCTCCGAACCAGATCCCTAAATTTTTTGCAACCCCACAGTCCCCATTGGGGCATGGCAGCCCACTGGGCCAAATGGATTCCTTAAAAGCCACCGGATTATGGCCTTACAGAAGTATCTCTGACTTGTCCTCATTACATTTGAGGCAAGACTGGGCAAGCCAGGCAAAACTGAGGACAAGCACTGCCGGACTCCATCGGTACATAGGTTGTTCTTGTCCCAGGTGAAGAGAAGTTGGGTGTCATTGGCGTAGGCCATTATTTTCGCACCCAAGCTCTCGACCAAACAGACAAGCGGGGTCAAATAAGCATTAAAAAGCAAGGGACTTAAAGTCGACCCTTGAGGAACTCCTGTATCTACCCTGCTATTCGATGAATGGTAAGGGGGCAGCAATACTTGTTGAAACCTGTCTGTGAGGAAAGATTTGACCCATCTGAGGGCCGCACCCGTGATGCTAATATCCTCCAGCCTAGTGAGAAGCTGGACATGGGGAACCGTGTCAAACGCGACAGAGAGGTCCAATAAAATTAGAGCCGCTCTGCCGCCCCATCCAGACATTCCCTAATGGCCTCGGTGACTTCCACGAGCGCTGTCTCAGTGCTAAAGGAGGTGCGGAACCCGGACTGGGCTGGATGTAGAGCCCCTGATGATTCCACAAACTTCTCTAGCTGCCTAAAGGCAGCCTTCTCACAGACCTTGGCTAGATCAGGGAACAAGGAGATGGGCCTGTAATTGGAGATAATCAGAGGATCCGCTGAAGGTTTTTGATCAGTGGGAGAAGTTTTGCTTGTTTCCACTGACGGGGTACCACGCCTGTTTGTAAGGACTCATTGACAAAGTCAGTTACCATAGGAGCGATAACTTCCGCCAAACCACTCAAAACTCTAGCCGGGCAAGGATCAACAGGAGACCGAGACTTCAATGCTCTTAAGATGGCCATTACGTCCATTTCTTCAACTTTTCTAAAAATGCACATCACGTTTTTTGACTCTGTGCTTTTAGATGTGGCAGGGGTTAGGGAAGGTTCATATTGATCCCGAGCCCCCTGAGCAGGTGGAGAATAGACCAAATCGGAAAGCTTGAGACTCGCTTGAATTTTATGTATTTTTTTCTATAAAGTAAGTGGATAGTTTCTCACTCCTGCCCGCAGATATAGGGGCCGACAAAGTTTCAGCCACCGGGGACGTAAAGCTTTTGACAATGGAGAAAACTTCTCTACTGTTGTTTTTGGCCTTGCAAATCCTGGCTGCATAGTGGTCTCCTTTAGCCTTCTTAATTGCGGCATAGTAGTCTTTTTGCACTGCTCGGAGTTCCGCCTTAGCTATTGGGCAGTACTCTCACCTCCAGATTCGTTCCTGCTCCTTACAACCTATCTTTAAGGTTTTGAGATGTTCCGTATACCAAGGAGAGGAAGGAGAGGCTCTAGGCCGCTTTTTACCTTGGTGCTGTGGTAGCGAGCTAACCGAGGAGCTTATCCAAGTCGAGAAATTCTCAACAGCTTCTTCTATATTATGAGACTTGACCGGAAGGGTATGGGTCAGAGCTACTGCTAAGGCTGGAATACTAATTTTGGGGGGGAAGGGGTCCTGATTCACTTTAGCTAAAGCGCGAGTCCTGTCCAACTCCCAAGAGAAGCCTACCAAGAAATGGTCCGACCACGTAACTAGACGAGGGATGTCAGATGTAATATTGAAATTGGAGTAGACAAGATCAAGGCAGTGCCCTCCAAGGTGAGTGGAATCCTGACCCTGTGGCCTAAGATGAACTAGGTCGCAGAGATCACCCAGCTCCCTAACCCCTGAGGCTGTTGAAACATCCATATGGATATTAAGATCCCCCAAGAGCAGGAACCTGGGGAACCTCATCGCCCTCTGGGCGACTACCTCCTCCAAAGATTTAATAAAGGAGCCCAGAGGGCCTGGGGGACGATAGATCAGCATCCCACCCAAGGTGAACTGCAGAGAGAGAGCTATCGAAAATTCCAATGCTTCCCCGTCCTCAATAGCTCCTAAGCATTCCTTCATCAAAGACCATTTGTCCCTATAAATTACAGCTAGTCCTCCCCCTCTTCCCGTACTACGGTCTAACCTTGCTATCTTGAAACCCCTGGGATGGCCAACTCAATCATCGGAGCACAGAAGGTGTGTAGACATGTCTCCGTGACGAAGAAGAGGTCAAGCGAATCATTAATTATCAACTCGTGAACCTCCTCCGTATGCTTGACTAAAGAGCGCGCATTAATAAGGGCAGCACGAATTTTAGAACAAGAGTCACCGCTAACCGGAGGGGTATGAGTAGAGGCAAGAGCTGCTAAATTGAAACTGACATATAGGGCAGGCCCTCGCCAAGGAGTGTAAAAACTCCCATGGCGTGCAGTTGCCACAAGGGTTTTTATTAAGAGAGAGAAGTAGCTCTCGGCTATATATGATAGGAGTGTCTAAATGTTGGAATCCTAAACATGCAGCATTTCTGGCCCTGTGCGCTGCCGGGGCGCGGATGGGCGCAGACTGGCTTACCTTAGGTGCACCTTCGGTGCGCCATCGTCGCGCCCGCTGCGCCCGTCCGCTGCGCTCCCGGAAACACATGTGCTTTATATGCCCTGCCTCCCCAAAAGCGCTAGACCGCTAACTCCGGCCAGGCTCCAGGAACAACACAGCCCAAGATGGTGCCTCGCCCTCCACTCAAGCGGCACAGTCAGCCGTGGTGGAACGGGGCGAGGGAGGCCGCAGAAGGAGCGAAAATGTGCAGAAGATGCAGTTGGATATGCAAATATTAAAACCAGTGCTCAGAAATAGTAAGTGACAATTTTAAAAACGATATTAGGCCCCAGCATCTAAATCATGCCTGCGCTCACTGAGTAGCCTGACAAGCTTTTGATTGTAAAAAGCAAGCTCCCAGATGAAATAATAGCTCACACTGACACAGAGCCCCCCCCGGCGAACCTCAGGAGCTGCCACCGACCTTAAAGTTCACCGCGAGCCCTGCACTGCTTGTCTTCTTATGCCCTGCCTCCCCAAAAGCACTAGATCACTAACTCCGGCCAGGCGTCAGGAACAACACAGCCCAAGATGGCGTCTCGCCCTCCACTCAAACGGCACAGTCAGCCGCGGTGGAATGGGGCGAGGGAGGCCGCAGAAGGAGCGAAAATGTGCAGAAGATGCAGTTGGATATGCAAATATTAAAACCAGTGCTCAGAAATAGTAAGTGACAATTTTAAAAACGATATTAGGCGCCAGCATCTAAATCATGCCTGCGCTCACTGAGTAGCCTGACAAGCTTTTGATTGTAAAAAGCGAGCTCCCAGATGAAATAATAGCTCACACTGACACAGAGTCCCCCCAGCGAACCTCAGGCGCTGCCACCGACCTGATAGTTCACTTGTGGTCGGAGTTTTTACTGCGCATCGAGAAACTTCAGGGTTAACACATTGTGGTCACTTCCCTCTCTATTCATGATTCTAAACCCCGAGATTAGATGGAAGTTCCAGGGTGCCAAAAAAATAATCAATAGGGTAGCTTTGTGCACCCAGCTTAAAGGTTCTTTTAGCAGGACAGTCTAAGTGTCCTCTTCCATTTAGGCAAAAGAGGTTTTTAGCTCCCAGGAAATTAACCAACTGTGTATCCTTTGCTACTTTTATACATTCTGGGAAAGTCGCTTGTGGTATCTCATAAGCCTCTAGTATTTCTTGCAACCAGAAATCTACATTCTTAGGATGTAGTTTATGATTAAAGTTGCCAAGTAGTATAATCATGTCCTTACAATACTTTTCACACAAAAAATATATATCCTCTTTAAAAATAACCATTTCCTCCTCGCATATTGCTCCATAGAGGCCCATTGCATATACACATTTATAGTCAAGATTGTATCCATATTTATGCACCCTGATAACAGTATTCTACAGACTAGCAGCCATTTACATTTTACAGTTATTTTGGTTACTTTTTTCATAATTTTTGTTGCCACCAAGGTCATTATTCCACCAGCAGGACGCCCAAATCTATACTTCTTGGCGAGTCGGTTTAGCTGGCAGAATCCATCGAAAATTGGGGTCTTGCCACATAACCAAGTCTCCTGGATACACATGATCTCTATATTTTCTCCAAGTTCCCTTACGTTTTTTTGTTTTTCATCATCTCCCAGCCCATTTATATTTCAGGAGGCTAGTCTTATGCTATGTGGCGTATCTTTTTCCTATTTGATGTCATCTAGCCAACCTTTCTCCCACTGCTCTTCCACGGATTTCAAAGAGGGGCCCGCCTGGCCTATCTCATTGCTCCAATTCCCCCACCAATGATCAATATTTGAATTGTTTGCTACTATTTTGATGTTTCCTAGCGGCACTCCATCCTCTTTCTCAAGCTCACATAACCTGACCTGTCTCTTTCCTAGGCCTGTGTGACATTTTAGAAAATGTTTTCCCTGCCATCCCTTCTCGTCTACGTCTGCCAATACTTCGTTCTCCTCTAGTAGTCTAATTCCCTCCTTCTGTAGCTCGTTTGCTGCTTTCTTGATCTTCTCTTTTACCAGATTGGAGTACAGTGTAATTCTTGTGATCTCCTTCCCTTCTCTTGCCTGTCTGAAACCCACTACCCTTAGGTCGTTCGTTCCTATTGCTTTCAGGTTCTGACATTTAGCAAATCCTTGCAGCAATTGTGACCTATTTAAGGGTGGTCTCTTTCCTAGTTTCTTCCCTCCTTTTCTTATCGGGATTTGTTCAAAGTATAACCCCATATTCTCATCCTTCTTTTTTCTTATCCTGCTTAGTGGCAGCAGTTCTTTCATCTTGGTCTTCTCTAATTGTTTGATTGGACTATTAAGTTGTACCTCCCTTGTAACCCAGGCCTGCAGGTTTCCTCACAGTTGTTTCCCTGCCACATTGGGCTGTACTATTGGATTATTGCAGTCTGCGTTTTTCTGGGTTTTCAGGATCTTAGGAGGAGGCATAGATTTTATCTGCCATTTTGGTGTTTGTTTCTTTGATATACTTATATGGTGGTTGGGTCCCTTTGTATCCTTTCCCCTCGTACCACCTTCCTTTTCCACCCCCAGTTCATCCTCAGTGGTTTCCCTCATTTTCCTTGCTGTTTTTTTACCTGCACCTCTTACTCTACTTGTTTGCCCACTTCTAGTTTGCTCTACTCTCCTTGTAATCCTCATAAGCCACTTTGATATACATACCTGATGACTCTCTTTATTTTCTTTATCATTTTGGACCTGGCATTTCCCCCGAGTATCCGGGTCTGGGTTAGGTATTTTATCTACCATCTTTGTCATGTGTTCACTTCCTATAGGTGGTTCATTACATTCCCCCTGTGCCTGCATTTGTGGCTCACGGTCAGGGATTTGTCTTACCATATCTGGCATATGGGACCTTATCCCCTCAATCTCCCCCTCTATTTTAGCTAAATTCACTTTTTGATTTATTTTTTTAACACAGTATTATTAGACAGGGTTATTTCTAGCAGTCCTTGCAGAGTCCTTTGTAGTATCAACATTAGATCCAACATAGAAGCAGCAGACAATGATGATAAGTCACGATTTAGTTCTGGATTTAACTCTGGTGTTGTGTTCAGTTCATCATCCTGATTCGAACTGGAATCTCAAGCTTCCAGCAGACTTTTATTTTCATTTCTTTTCTGGCTTATCCTGCTGCTCGAGGGAATTTCTGGCACTCTCTCAGTCCCTGCCATAGGAGTTGGGCTGTCCGGTCAGATCAGGCTGTCCAGGGGATCTCCCCCCAAGTCGTATGAGAAGAGGTCATGCGGTGATGATGACAACCGTGGCGATGGTAGGCCCCCTGATCCAGTAATAACTGTAGAGAGTGATTGACCATATTAGGGGAGTCAGTCCTGTGTACCTCCACTGGTAGGGAGGCACATACTTTCTCTCCCCTTTCTGAGCTCCCATTCAAAGATGCAAGTTTACTTGTATTCTTTTCTTGGTCTTGTTCATGTTCTTGTGCTGGTGTAACAACTTTTTTAAAATGTCTCCCCACAAATTCCTTTATTGCCATGGCTCTGCCTGGGGGTTGACCACTGCTTTAGTCCTCTTTACTCCTTTCCTTTTTCCTTTCACTGGGGTCAGCTCTATACTCCCACTGCTCCCTTCCAGGGAGCCCAGGCTCACTGCGTTTGCTGCATTCAATTTTGACCTCAGATTATGTTCTGCCACTTTTCCCTTTTTTTTAGACCATCCTGGTGATTTTCCCAGTGCTGTTATTTCTCCCCTGGGCTGGTGTCTATTTCTGGTTGTTTAAGAGGGGTAGGATTGTAAGTTTCACTACCAGTATAGCCTGGATCAAAAATCCTTGTTACTTAGGCTCCCCGTGTGCACTAAAGTTTCCTCGCTGGGGGTGCCGATTCAACCACCAATTAGTGCCTGTATTGTCATACCTGGCCGCAATCTCAACGGCGCCCACCAGTGCAGGCGAAGGTGCACACAATAATACACAATTACACTGATGCTCACACTCCTCCTCTGCTCTTCCCCCAATTAGCCCTGTGTGCCTGACTCACTTGATCCGCCTTGTGCCCGGCCCCTCTGCCTGCCGCTTTGCGCAGGGAGGACCCTGCACCCCACTGTTCACCGCGTCTCCTTCTCCTCTCGTTTTTGTGTTTGTATTTGTTTTTCCTCACGTTGCAGCCTTCCTCGTGTTAAGGGCTGATTCCTGTCCTCAGCGCCGTTTAGCACCCAGCTCCCAGCACACAGCTCTCGGCTCTCTCGGCTCTCTCACGGCCCGCTCACGCTGTCACGTCACGTCAGACGTAAGGAGGGATGAGTCTGAGGCAGAGGCGGAGGCAGAGGCACGGGCTACGTGATCAATCAGAACACAACAGAGGACTCATTTGAGACTTCAAAGAGCTGGTTTTGGGAAAGAGATCTGGCACTGGGGGCCTGGTTAGCAGGAACCCAGTGCGCTTTCAGTTGAAATGACATCAAATACCAGGCAAAAAGTGAGGATGACCACGTCAAAAAGGGCACTTTACTATATCCTCGCTTTTTCCTCTTTCTACCTGTGATGCATTGTGCAGCACATGTAGAAAGAGAATAATTCCTCTCAGGATAGTTTTTTGTGCAGGAAGGTGTCCCATCCTGCACAAAATCAAACCTACCTACTATGCGGGCACCCTTGCAACATGACACAAAGGAGCAGACATTGGTGCTTGACTGCCAAAAGTGCATTAACGCTAGGAAAGGACTGGAATGTGTGGTATAATATTAAATATGGCACATTCCTGTCCTGTGAATGTGAACTAGTGGCTTGCAGTGCTTCGCTGCATGAAAGGTTCATAAATATGCTCCTATGTTTCATATTGTCCCTACAATTGTGACAGAAGCATTCCACCTGATGGTTGCATTGTAGATCGGAAATGCTATATTGACATGTTTGATGTTGTATTCCTCCTGTAGGATAATGTTCATGTTCTTTGAGCAAAAATTCACCCCATTATTGAGGACTAAGGCTTCCTTGCTACAAAACATCTAACAAGAACTCACTGCTTGTTCAGGTCTTTGTTCTTTCCAAAAGCTTAACCTAGAGTAATTTGGAATTATAGTCGATAAACACAAAGGCGCATTTCATATAAAAGGTAAGATATTGAAAGGCTGCACCATGTCCAGTGCACATTTTTGCCACGGACTATATGTCCACTCAGTAGAAGTCATTGGCAATTTTGGCATTTTTATCCAGGTTTAAACACAGTTCATATGACTTTACTAATTTGCTAGCCTCAAAATCCATTCTTGGCCACTGAAAGCACATCCTCTGAAGGTTTTATTTTAAGCTGATATGCCCATATGACTCTTTTGTACATGCTATAGAATATGCAGCATAGTCACAATAGGTGAAACATACCTGCCATCTCTTGTTAACAAATTCCCTTCGTAGAAAAACTCATCCACTACTCGATTATTAGATTTCAAATGTCTTTTCAAAGACCACCCTGCGGGCCATGTTTGAGAATATATTTTTGACAACCTTCAATACCTCATCTTGGCAGTCACCTTCTTTTTTTACCGCTGATATACCACATGGCGTGGAATACACAACTTTTCTGATTAGCTTAAATGTTTTAATTTATTCTTATCTATCATTAACAGATAGAGAATTGTTAACCGAAATGCATGACAGAATCCGCCATAACGATTTTCTTCCGTGTCCAAGTTTAGTACAAAGTTCGCTACAAAATTGTGTTGCTTGAGTTTTGAACTAAGACAAGTTTTTCAAGCTGGGGCACCTGAGGGACACCGAAAGCTTACCTTCGGTTTGTGATCTGCTCCACTATAATTTTTACTTAATCACATATGTAATTTCCTAAGTGGTTGAGAGCCTCCACACATGACAGACTTTACCTTTCAATTATGGCCTAATTGCATTCTGTTGTATTCAGAGTTTATGAGACAAAAGCCACATTACATATTGTTCCCTGCTACACTGGGAGACCACAGCTCCCAGACTATATGCACTGCCAGCAACTGTGGTGGGAAATATCGAGCCAAGACTGAAAGATTTTAGAGCAAGAGCATAGGCAATAGCATTTTCGACTGACATTTTTGACTTTCACAAAGTAATTTGGCACAAAATATTGCCCTTTTTATAATAGGTTTCTAAGGTGTGCTTTGGTTTTGCAAAACAAATATAAGACTAATAATATATTCACAAACTCCAGAAAATAAAACCAATAACTTCTCCTGTGTTCTGGTGCAAGGGCATTCTTTATTACATGGACAATACTTTTTCAAAACTGAATCACCTAAATATTCTGCTTAAAAAAAAAGGCACATTTGTTATAACACAAAAACACACTTGAGTCGGGCACACACTTCTATCATAGCTTCCACGTGGTCATCTTTGTTTTCCGGAAAAAACAATACATCATCTAGGGGTACACTTTCTGCTTTTGCTGTACAGGTACTGCGTCAGATTTGAGTCTAATGTTCTGTTATTTTGATTTTACCCAAATCATTAGAAAACACTTAAGAAAAGTTCTCTACAGAAAATTCACACAGATCCACTTTGTTGAGAGCACTTGCTCCAGGAAACAAGGATTCACCGTCATGCCAAGCCTTTGCTGATTGCTCCTGCCCAGCACACAAGCCCCATTTCTTGCTAAGTATGTAGGGGATTTCAATTGCTGTTTTGAGCCCTTGGCCAGCGAAGATATCTTGGACACTTTTGAGGAGGACACCAGGAGAGGTATTCCTATTCTGAATCTTGACCCGATTCCCAAATGGTCGCAAAATGCAATAGAGATCAATGCCTTGTGCATGGAGCATAATTTGCGACCGACAAATGGCCGATCCAAATCTGACCATATGGGCGCTCACACCTATAACAGACAAGACCACACGTCTAGGATTGATTATATCATGCTTAATTACAACCTCTGGCAACACCACCTAGATATGGAGGTTATAGCATCGGGTGATAGCGACCACAACCCGTTATCGCTATCTATTTCATCTCCTTGGCAGGCTGGAAGGCAAGGCCTAGCCAGCCATAAGTGGAAATCCTCCCATGAATTAGTCCCCACAAATTGTAGCAGGCGCTTAAAGTGGGCAAAAGTTTTAGCCGATGATACAAGGATGGCCCAAGCCGGGACAATCTTGGAAGAGGTGGAGCCCCGGATGATCACCTTAAGCCAAACCGATAACAAGATCCTACCTCTATTCACTGAGACTGTACTAGCGCTGAGTGACTTATTTATTGTTCGCCAAACCACTCGAAGGGGTCTTTCGAAATCATTGCCCAAACAGTCAGACAAGTGGTATACTCCAAAATGTCGTGAGGCTAAGAAGGAACTTGTTGCGGCATTAAAATCCAAAGACGCAGTTGCTATCAGGGCTGCCAGAAAATTCTACAAAAAAACCATAATTGAAGCTAAGCAGATTTATGATTTTAATTTTTGGGGAGATCTAGTAGAGGCCAGCACTAGGAAGGATGCTAAGAGGTTTTGGGACCTATTAAGATCTAGGGAAAAGCCCATTGACCAGCAGCTAACTTGTAACATTATAGGGGGTGCATGGTTCGACCACTTTTCACAACTGTACTCTGCTCCCTCAGGCCCAGTCCAGGTAGCTTGCCCACCTATGGGTCTTACAACCAACTTCCCGTGCTATGATGGCCTATTTACCAACCTAGAAGTAGAAAGAGCAATCCAATGCATTGTCTCGAACAAAGCAGCGGGTCCTGATGGAATCCCAGGAGACCTAATCAAGAATTATCCATCTCCTTGGAGTAGATTAATTGCCTCGCTTTTGAATGAAGTGATGTTGGGTGGAGTCTTTCCTGACTCATGGAGGGGCGCTGAGGTCGTACCTATTTTTAAAAAAGGCTCTAGGGACGACCCAGCGAACTACCGTCCAATAAGTTTATTAGACTCTTCTCAAAAGGTAGCAGGGAAGGTGGTATTGGGCAGGATCATGGAGTGGGCAGACGAAAATCACATCCTGTCAGATCTCCAAGCGGGCTTCAGAACAGGAACAGGCACAATCGAGCAGACGTTCCGCCTTCTAATGATCTATTGGAAGGTGGTGGTGCTGGGAAGGGGCAGTCTGTATTTAGTCTTTATTGACCTGCGGACTGCCTTCGACCTGGTACCACGCGCGCTTCTATGGAACGTCCTCGATGGGTTAAGCCTCCCCCCCTATTTACTGTCGCTGCTTGTAAAATTCCACGAAAGGAATTTTGCCCAAATTAGATGGGGTGCACAGGGAGAGAAAACACCTCGTATGCCCGTGGACAGAGGCGTCCGCCAGGGGTGTGTGCTTGCCCCCACTCTGTTTTCTCTTTATATTAACGGAGTGGTGGAGCATCTTTTACAACAACCATCAGATGCACCCACCCTGGCTGGAAGGAAGATCCCAACGCTTCTGTTCGCGGACGATACCCTTCTAATTTCAAAATCGCCGATGGGTATCCAATCGCTGCTTTCCAGCTTTCAAACCTTTTGTAATGAAAGGGGTTTGGCCATAAATATAGGCAAAACTAAGTTTTTAGTCCTCAACCCGCCAAAAAAATCTGTTTATCCCCCGGTCCTAGATTCTGTCCCACTTGATCGCGTGAAAGAATTCGACTACCTGGGTATACGCATCAGTGACACTATGAGCTGGAAGGCACACCATCAAAAAGTTTTTCTTACACACAAAAGGGTGGCAGGTGCGCTGCTCAAGGAGCAACGAGCGTCATCATCAAAACCTATTGGGCTCCCTTAGATATCTATAGGGCTAGGGTTGTAAGCGCGGCACTTTACGGTGCTGAGCTGTGGGGCACCCAAAGAGTTGACACTCTGGCCCATCTTGAGAACAACTTCCATAAAGACCTAATGGGTTTGCCCCACAGCACGCCAACAATCCCATTGCTGTTAGATGCAGGTACCCGGGCAATCTGTGACCAAGCGAAACTACGTCCACTCCTGCTATGGTCCAGAATCTGGAATGTGCAGGAATTAAGTAGTTACGCAGATGCTTTGAACGATATTTTGTCATTACCGGGTTCTCATAAAATCATCTGGCTTAGGGAGGTTAAAAAGCTGCTCTACAAATTAGGCCTAGGAGAGGCTTGGTCCAACAAATCTGCACCCACGAAACATCAGCTAAAGAAGGTCTATTGGGCATGGGTAGACAGCGAGAGGGCCCAAAGCACAAACCATTGCAAATCTGTAGCCCTGTTTTTGTCAGCCAAAGAGTTACCGTTAAGGGAACCTTATCTAGACACCATTCAGAGCTCAAGGGACAGAGCACTGTATATCAAGTTCAGGTTGGGGGTGCTTCCATTATGTGAGTTCACGTCCACCTGGAAACCGCCCGCTCAAACTGTACCCTATTGCCCCTTTTGTGATCTAAGGGTAGAGTCTATGTCCCACATGTTGTTCGAATGTAGTGTCTATGTAGCCCCGAGACGTAGGTGGTTGAAGCCCCTTTGCAGAAGTTTGGGAACTCGCTCTCACTTGGAAGCCCTGCGTATTTTACGTACAGATGCTAGACCCTTCTTTTCCACTTGCATGGCAAAATTTTTGGGTTGGGCTTGGTGCCTAAGAACTGCACGAAAACTGTTAATCCAGTGAACGAGCCCACCCACCCAATAAGCTGTTCTGGATATGAAATGTTTTTATGTTTATGATTGTTGTTAAAAATGTTTTTTAAAGATGTGTAAATGCTTTTATGATATGTTTTTATCGAATAAAGCTATTACTACTACTACTACGAAGTATGCATATCTCCATGCTGATCTTTACTTAAAAGTCACAATATCACTGGAGTATCCCACACATTTTATGCTCTTACCCACAAATAAAGACTACTCTGATATCAAGGTCTTGCATTTTTCTAACAACGTCTCCTAACATTCTATCTAAATATTCCTTGGTGATGATGGCATATGGTGACCCTGAATCATCCATCACCATAATATCATGAATCCCTATTTTAGCAGCTACAGCGGGTGAGGTTCTTCATGTGCCTCGCTTTTTCTTCAGCTTAGTAGATGAACACTCGTAATTAATGATAAATGGAAAAATAAATGGGTTGATAAAATAGGAAAAGAAGAGTGGATTAGTGGATGTATTAGCAGGTGAAAGGATGGATAGATGAGTGTGTGCAAGAATGGGTGAAAGGATAGGTGGGTGAAGGGATGAATGGGTTAAAGTGTGAATTTTTGGGTACAAGGATGGATAAGTAAAAGGATGAATGAGGGGGTGGGTCAAAGGAGGGTGGATGAGTGGGTAAAAGGATCGATAGGTGAAAGGATGGATGAGGGGGTGAGAGGATATGCAGATTGGTGGATGGAAAGATGACAGTAAATTGAAATATGAGAGGATAGATGGATGGATGGCGGTGACAGGATGGCACAGTAAATGGAAATCTTAGACTATGGATGGATGAATGAAACTTTGGGAGGATAGGTGGGTGGGTGAAAGGATGGCAGAGTAAATCGAAATCTGAGAGGATTGATGGATGGATAGAATGCAGGCAGAGTAAATAGATATCTGGGGATGGATGGGTGGATGAGATGATGGCAGAATAAATGGAAATCTGAGAGTATGGATGGATGGAACAGTAGGTGAAAGGATGGCAGAATAAACGGAAAATTCATAGGATGGATGGACGGCATAATAAATGGAAATCTGAGAGGATGACTGAAAGAATGAATGTCAGAAGGATCATTTATTGATGAAAAGCTTTATTGATAGATGGGTAAGTCGAAGGATGGGTATAGAGGTGGATGAATGTATCAATGGATGTATGCATAGATGATTGATATGAGAATGGATGGATAGTTTGATGAATAGATAGACTAATCAATTGATGAATTGGATGGTGAGAGATTGAATGATGAATGAAAGAATGAACCAATGACAGAATGTGCAGGTGAAATGGTGGATATCAGCAGGTGGATAGAAGGGTGAAAGTATGAATGGATAGATGCTTGGATAGAAGAAAGAAGGGTGCTCTTCTACGGAGGTTTGGGTTCATTTGCTTCACTTGCTTGACCCACCAGAGCTTTGGTTCAAAGCGGGGGTTATTTTAATTCCTGGATACTCCCTTGCTTTCTAGGGTACAAATAATATAAATAGGTAGAAAAGAAACATATACTCTTCACTTGCTCTATTAATAACTCTCACTACTAAAGTCGTCTTTCCATTTAGAATAGCCAAACCTATGCTAGGATTCACTTGAGCTATTTTACCTTCCACGATTTTACCTATTTACACATTTTGGCAAAATGACTCCCCCTAACCACAACCTTTACAGTCCAAACGCACTGCAGAGCACCTCTTTGGAGAGGCTAGGTGGAAAGGACTGCAATAATGATAACACAACATGTTGCTATCAAATCTCCCACCCTTATTTAGTTTGGACTGCTAATTTCCAGTGGCACATATTTTACTGAACTGTTTGTCGGGCTTCTTCTTTTCATTAGCCTTCTTCAACCAAGACACTGTTTTTTTTTGGCCTTGGCAGATTTTATAAATTAATCTAATATCGGGTCTCCCATGACCCACGACGTTTCTTGAATCTTGTCTCAGTTAGTGTTTGCTATCATTTATTCTCTTAACATTTTATCTAGTGAAACACCAAAATGATATGTTATTTGTAAATCCTCTCAAAGCAGTGCGAAATTCATCAAATATTTTTTTCGGTTTCTGGGCCTTTTTTTGTTTAAATTATCCTGATCTAGTTTCACAAACATTCTGGCTTTGAATCTGTTTTTGAATCTCTTCGTGGCTTCATCAGAGTCACTTACATCCCCCTCGCCTTCTCCTGATGTCACTCTCTGTAGTTCTAAAAATTTCATGCCTTTCAGAACCCAAGCAGTGTTATAAAATTAATTTATCTACCAGCAATATATGTGCATCTATTGCCACTAAATAGGTAACGAATTCTTTTTTCTATCTTTTCCATGTGACGGGTGGATATCCCCCTTTTGAGGCCGTCTCTTACACATATATTCATATGCTAGACCGGATGTGAGTTGACCGGATGTGAGTTTACCGTCTGCAAGTATATGCAAAAGCTACCTAAAAGTTCGAAAGGCAGATTAATAGAAAGTTTTAATATGACCTAAAAAATAATAGCAGGGATATATTAGGTAAAGCGTCATGGTCTTATATTACTTGCTGCAACCTGTAATCAATTAATCATATATTTTGAAGGCACAAAACAATTATGAAAGTTGCATTTAATGGTTCCAATATATCATTTGTTTGAAGTTCCTCTATGTCACAGATGTTAATGACATAAATGCACACGGTGGCGCTAGTGGTCTTTCATTCACTCAGATGCAGGGTTCGGATGTACAATATTTCAATACGCTCTTAATAAGACGAAACGGAACGAGGATTGGCACGCCAATGTCTCATAAAATATACTTCACAGGTCGCATAGCTGCTAGGTGTTGATTTTGGGTATGAGTGACATTTTAAGTAGAGTTGGCTGTGACTTTTCAAAGTAGTGGGCATACATTTTAAATCAAGTATTACTTGGTGAGCGAGCATAGTGAGTAAGACTGATGGACATAGGTAGCAGTTTAATTGCTCTGCAGTACCTGCTGCTGCCCGAGGCCACCCGGTGGCCATCAGGAGGGCGGCACCTTAGTCGCCGGGGGGCTCCCCCCCCGCCCCCTTGCATGCAGTACTCCCTCCTCCCTCGGGCAGGAGGGGTCCAGCAGGGAACGGGGCGGGCCCAGTGACGTGCTTCGGGGGGCGGCAGGCCGGGCGAGGGGTACTTAAGTCCCCCTCGCCAGATTCAGGCCTCTTTGCCGCCCCTCGCCGCCACGTACAGACCAACAACTTGGACGCACTTCCCCGCCCTACCTCTTACCCGTGCGCCCAACTGGGGGTGGGGTGGTGTGAACTTTATAATATTGTCATTTTTTCGTTGCAGCGGAGTTACAGGGTGATCCGGAAGCTGGGAGGTGAAGCGGTGTACCTCAGCAGGCACATAGGGGTGCCAGAGCCTAACACCTGGACTTCATGGGAGGTCCGGGTACACGTGTCGGCACCTCAGTAGTCCTTCGGGCGGTTGTGGGCCTGTACAACCGGGGGTTGCCTAGTTGCGCTCCGCCCCTCGGGGCGTGAGTTTACTTAATTAAAATATGGGGCAGCACACAGTTGGCCACACACCGTGCTGCCCGGCTCATCAGGCGGGCAGGTGGCGAGAATGCGGCCTGCCCTTGGATTACCCATAAGATAACCCATCTATTACATATGTTGTATGTAATAAATCCTGCAGCATTCTCTTTCCAACCAAACACTGTGTCCTGTGTATTATTCATGTTTGTAGGGTATCCATGTGTGGGGCGGGGGGTCCTGTTGCCATTAGGGGACTATGGGCATCGCAAGATTTGGTGTGCTGCACTCATGCTCTCTGTGGTCTGCTGGACATTTGGTAACAACATCCATTCATTGTCAGGGTTTGCCCCACTTTGCACTGTTTAACTCATCAGATTCTCAAAGCACAGTATGCTCAACATCAAGACTGTTTGTGCAATAAAACAGAGCTACTAAGCATTTGAAAGGGAAACGTTATTTTAACACTAATTATATATGATAAGGGCTGCAAGGGGGAGGGGTGCTCTCTAAGCAGACATGAACAGGAATCTTTTAAAAGGGGTGTGGTTTATGTAAACAAATGAATGGTTTAAACCACAAATCCTGTGTCTCCCAAATTCAGAAAGCTTTACTCCATATATAACTGAAATTAGCAGGCAAAGAGGTATTTATTTTTATCTGAAGCAGTAAAACATTTCACAAGGAGCACTCAAAATTCTGTGGGGCAGAGAAAGTCATTTATATTTATTGTAAACGCTACAAAAATGTGAAATCTATGTCAGAACTTCTTAAAATCCAACAAGATTTTAATTATGTCGTTCTAGCTGGTGCTTCTCACAGCATCATTCTGAATCTGACTGCCTCCCTTTGCTAGGCAACTCTTTGCTTGTGGCTTTGCTTCAGTAGCTTTAAGTGGAGGACCGCTAGGCCCTACGAGTTTCACCGATAACTGCACCTAACGCTGCTGCTAATAACCAGCATCACATATTAACTCCAAGTGCTGTAAACAGCATTACGTGATCGTTCCCCCCAGGCTTGCTGCCACATCTGATCACACCACAATACAAAATCCTTCCCACTGTGTTCTATCCTTCATCAAGACCACAGCACTATTGAGTAAATCTTCTTTTATGGGTGATTTTCTGCACGCCAACAAGCTGTCAAATGTCTTCATTCCATTCCGTGGCAGAAGTGATTTAATTGTTGCACAGTTGCTGGATGGAACCTACAAACAGCTCACAAGAATTCTAGGTCTGCTCGAGGAGTTCTGCTGGGCTACATGGAATTCTCAAAGCGGCAGAGTGCATTAGGTCGCGCTGTTTGCGCTGATCTAAGATAAGAAAAAAAAATATTACCTTACCGCTTTGTCTCTCTTCCATCTCTCCTCCTTGTCCCTCCACACCGTAGGAACAGGAAGCACATCCAGGCTCCCCTGAGCCAATCACATTGCTGATTGGTCTGGGCGATATGGTGCGGTGCTCAGCCAGGGAATGGGAACCTGGGCATGTTCTCCATCCAGGCTGTAATTCAGCCTGGGTGGAGAAAATACAATGTGCGCATGACTGTTTGACCAGCCCGACATGGCCAGCCAAACTGTCATGAACCCTTACAAAGTGTGATCACCACTCCCACTGTTGTCAGAGAAGCCCCGCCCTGCCTTTCAAAGCTGCTGCAGCAGGACAATATACAATGACAATAGCCTTGGGTTATTATAATGTTATTTTTCCTTTATTTCACTGCTGCAAAGCAGTTGGGTGACGCTCCTCCACCTTACTGGAGGAGCCGCCACAGGTTACCCTTAAGGAAGCATGACCAGTCACTGTGTGGCTTCAAAATAAGGCCACACAGTCATTGGTCAAGTTCTTTAATGATCATGCCCCTTGCTGTCTAATGAAATGCACCCGTGGGAACGGCCAAACAATCAGGATTTTGCTCTCATGCATTTTATACTTCAAACTGCACGAGAGTATGTCAGGGATTGGTTTGGGCAGGTTAACTCAGCGCTCTCATGGACTCCAAGGAGCTGTGCTTTGTTTCATGTGGTGTCCGAATAGAGCATGGGTTTGAGAGGCCCAAAAGGCACATGTCCAGTTGGACATAGCCAGTAACCTCTCCAACCGGACATGTGCAAATGAACTTCAGCCAGCTTCCATTATTGCCAAGCAAGAATATAGGCCACACTCTCTTCCCCCAACGCATACAAACTAATCAGTGTTAGTTGGCCCCAGACTTTAGGAGAGTCGAGAGTGGCACTCAGGGACTATTTAAATGACTGTAACTAGCAGGCAGGGGGGCAACACTCCTACAACCAAGACGAGGCACCACCGCTGATTTCAAGAGACCCTTTATAGTGGACTCCTGTATTGTCCGCTAACTTTAGAATGCAACCCATCTTCAACAAGAATTGGCACAGTTGTCCTCAGCACCATGAATCGTGGCCATTCAAAGCACCAGGACTCCCATGCGAGCGCTGCTTCCATGTCCCCTGGCTTGCTTCAGGTCCTCTGCGCTGACACGCTCCAGATCGGAAGCAGGCATGTCTTCTGACAGTTCCCCTGTAAGCTCTGCCTCCATACCAGCTTGTCTGCAGGCACTAACGTGTAACAAACACTTTTTCCGCTGAATTCTTCAGGCTTTGGAGCCACTGGCTGCAGCTTTGCAAATGAGGGTGAATCCTTAGTTTGAAACACGTATCAGCCAATGTAGTGTATGCCTGCTTTCGGGGGCTATGGGGAGTAAGAACGTTTACCCTGCAAAAGTCATTGAGCAGTGCAGTGATCATATAAGTCAATAGTGTTCTTCATTAGATCTCTATGCATAAAACGCACGTTGTTTTATGCCATACGCTAGCATGACATCAAGTCTATATTGAGCAGGTGAATTCTGGTACTTGTTGTCCTCTGTATTTAAAAAAAAACAAGACTGGACTACATAATTTTGGATAAAAAATATGTTTTTAATGTTTGTAATTTGGATGCATAGAGGTACAATTAACTGACGCTTTCCATCTTAAAGAATGGCAAGCGTTCATCAGCATCCCCTATGAAGTGCCTCCACTTGTCCTTTAGAACGGCCAGGGCAGGCACCATACAATAAGTTAGAGGAGGGAAGGCACGGGAAAATACCACAAGGAATAAAAGGACGAAAAAACGTAAGGGCAAAGTCTAGTGAGCACATCAGCAACATGTAACGTACTAGTATTACGTCTATGAGCAATACAATATGTGAAATCGAGGCATTTTCCAACATCTGCCTTCCAGCTTCTTGAAATCGACAGGGAATTCAAGCCTGGTCAAAGGATATCCATAAATCTCCTGCAAGGCCATTTTACCCCTAAACCCTTTATGCAGTGGTGTAACTGGAAAGCATCCTTCAAATTCATTACATTTTGCAAGTGCCTCCCATGGGGCCCAACGAATTACTACTATTGGTCTCTCTGTGGGCTAACCATGAGCGCCAGTAGGTCATGTGCATGCCTAGATTGTAACTCCCATGCGCAGGAAACTCATTTCCAATCCAAGATCACCACTTGGGTTTTCGCCTTCCTAAAGGTAAGCGAGTTTATAAAAACCCCACAAGTAAGACAGTCGAAATGGAACTTGAAGACTAAACAAAGGGTGATGTAAAGCCGCTGAATAGTCTTCATTGAAAAGATCATTAAAGAGTACTAATCGAGCCTTGAAAGAAATTGCTTAAGAATCTGGAGGCCAGGTGAATGAGGTGAAAATAAGGACTATATGTAACATGGGTCCTTTATGAACAGCCACTAGAGTGCACCAGTGACCCAGGATGGGAACATACAGATCCACATACTTGTCATACAGGCAAACATGCACTCCTACATTGCAGCAAGACATCAGTGTCATGGGGACACCTTCAGGCAGTCCTGGGTGTCTGATTAGAAGTATTTAGCATGCAGGGCGTTTTAAGATTGTACCCCTGACAGTCAAAGTAAAAGCATGACTACTATTCGCAGAACACAGCATTGTGTGTCAGGGAGTGGGTAACATCCCTCGGTACTAGATTCGGATGTCAGAGAAGGATGATCCCCGCCCAATGTATAACCATTTAGACCAGACTGTGCAGAAAAACATGATTTGCTTTATAGTTTTACTGATTAGTATTTTTTTATGTTACTATAATTGTACAAGTTAGATAATGCATTCATGTGCTCATATTGTGTTTCCTTCGTAGGAGCATTTGGCAGAAGGAGGGTCCATTTGCATTCCTGAAGGGGGCTGGCTGCCGCGCTTTGCTGATTGCACCCTTGTTTGGCATCGCCCAAGTGGTTTACTTCGTTGGAATTGGTGAAGCTATTATTGACTTTGCCCAGTACAGCAGATTCTCACCGTAAACATTACCATTCCTTGGACTGAAAGTGCAAGAGATACCAGCTCAACATATAAATACTTACCCTGGAACCAAGAAACTGAATTGTGTGTTGTTTACATTTTTTGATCCTTTACACATGTGAGAGATGTGGTTTGTAATCAACAGTCCTTTCCATTGATGGGTTGGTGTATTTCGACTGTCGGGTGGTATTACAGGGCTAAATGCAAATAATATTAATCCGGGAGAATAGGGGGCATGTCTGGAGCTTCACTATACTCGAATGTAATGCCCTGCATTTCTGTTAAAGGTTGCCCCTCTAAAGGGAGGATGTGACCTAAACCAGCCACACCACTCACAGCTGAGAAAGAAAGTAAAAGAACCTTACAACTTGAATCATAACATTAAAAAGAGCGGTTATTTTGGAGAATGGGCAAAATTAGACTTAGGAAATTAGTGGAAGGTCAAACAGGATGTAGATATATTACAAATGGAGCTGACCTTGTCCCAGGGCAGGAACAGATGAACTAGTGTGCCTCTTACCGTCACACAGGTTGAGCTTCATTGAGGCATGATGAATCTGACGGTCCTAGGGTGCCTGCATGTTTACTTATGTGGCGTGTGCACGCTTCACAAGTCCTGCCAGGAAGGCTCTGTCTGGGGAAGATTTTTCTTATGCATATCATTGCACAGACTACCCCGGCATGGATATTTACTGAGGTGCCATCATCATTTTAAGGTGGGATTGTCACATCTTGAGAGTGTTGTGTGCTCTCTGCACTAAATCTTCAGGTGGTAGCTCATGAGTCACAAACCCTGGGATCCAGCCCCAGACATCACAGCCACCGTGATTGCTGTTGAGCCTACCCTAGACCTGAATGGGTCATGGACCACCCAAGTGCAGCACATGAATCATCAGTGAGAGTCACTCTCTGGAACCCAAGACATTCCTAGAAACTGTGTGCCTCATCTCTGAAGGTATTCTCAGGGTATACTGTGTAATCCACTGGTATTTCCCCCCCATCCTTCAACTGGAAATAGGCGCTCAGAATGGGGTCCTTTTTCACATGCCAGTGAAATGGTTCCTATTGGCAACATTGGCTTTAAAACCTACAACGCGAATTGGGGCTTTTTAAAGGATCTATGCAAATATATCATTTGCCATCCAGAATTGACAACACTAAAACATTGTCAGTAATAAGTAAGTAGTGATAAGTGTTGACTGGTCCAGCCTATGTTGCTTCTCACCTGCGTGAGAAATATTGTCTTTAGTGGCAGAGTTGTGGATAATTGATTAGGTTTACTTATAGGATTTCAGCAGAATACTGGATACCTTTTTAGTCATAAAAAGAAATGGCACATATTTACGATCCAAATTAGTTGTTTTTAACGCATTTTTTAAATTGTTAATGTTCATACTGAAATTTGGCACAAAAAACAAGTTCGATTTTGGAATTTTCTTATTCTGCCTGGAGCACTTTCTTTTGAAAATCCTATTGCCTAATTAACCAGGTGGAAGTTCTGTTTTTTTCCATTTTCCTGAACTCTCTTCAAAAAAATCATTTTATGATTGAGGAATGGAATGGCAATAACTGTGCATGATTTTCATGGAAGTATTCATGTTTCAACAAAAATATGGTGAATGGAGCAAGCGGCAAAGTAAATCCTCAAAGCACATAACCTATGAATCAAATAACCCAGCACAAGTAAGGTTGACATATTTAAAAGAATGTAGCGTATTCCTACATTTCTACCTGTGCTGGCGCCGTTTTGGCTTCCTAGTGACAACACAGACACCCTTGCACCATTGTGCAAGGGTACCTGCATTGTAATGAGGATTGTTTTGTGCACAAAGGGGCACATTCTGGCACAAAACAATCCATTGAAGAATTTTCCTCTTCCCACCTGTGCTGCAGCACACATAGAAAGAGGAAGTATCAAAGTAAATAAAGATATTTGTCCTCGTTATGCATCACCTGGGAAAGCATAGCATTTTGGCTCATTCTCAGGTCTACCACTTTTGGTAAATCTGGGAATCCATAAAAATCCATGGATGTTGTGTGGTGAAAGAGCGATACAACCCCACTCATCAATATACCCCTTAGGTACTTTTTTACAACAAAATGACACAGCGCGGTGCTGCAATCCATTTTGCAGTTCCAAGCTGCATCGTATTAAAATCACAGGGATGTGTCATATTTACAGCAATGCGATGCATCCCTGTGTTTTCCACTGCACTGGCGCACAATTGGCTGCCATGTGCCAATTCAGGCAGACTTGCACCATGGTGCAAGAGTGCCTGAGCTGCTGGTATATATGTTGTTGTGTAGGAAGAGACACCGTCCTGCATAAAAACAGTAATTGATGTTCCTCTTTCTATGCATGCTGCAGAATGCATAATGCATAGAAAGAGGAAAAAACAAGGAGAAATAAAAGTATTTCTCCTCAGGCACCTTGTTACGCCTCCCCTGAGGAGGCATAGGATTCTGACGCTAATCCGCCATGCATGGCTTTTTTAATGGCCTAGTAAATGCGGTCAATTTTTACACATCACTTTGCGTGAAAGGGGCGTGCCATGGGAATTGTTGTGGGTGTTCCTGTGCAACACCCATGGATTCTGCCAGCCCCCTTTCACGCATCACTTTGCGTGAAAGGGGCGTATCATGTGAATCATTGCTTTGGTCCTCGTTGCATCTCGACCCTCAATGCACCTTTGACGTTGCGAACCTTGGAACGGACGCTTCCAAGGTACTGTTTCAGCAGGCCAAGGCAGGTCCCAGTATCTGACCCGTGCTCCATTACGGTCTTGCTGTACTTTTGGATTTGACCCGGTCAAGCATAACCCGATAGCCCCAGTTGTCACGTTATGCTTTTAGGCGCTGCATTTCAGTTTCTTCTTTAAAAATTCATAACTACAGTTATAGTTATTGGATTTATGTCATTTTGGCCTTGTTTTTTATCAATCAATTAATCTCTATTATTCTAACCAGGTGTGGTATCTTTTTGTGTGCTGTTTTCACAGTTTTGCTGTTTGAAGTTTTGCACAACTATTTTACACATTGATGCTGAAGTTGAACCTGACTGCTCTATGGCAAGCTACCTAAGGGAGAGCACAGGTTATTTCTCATGCATATCTTCTTACCCTGACTAGGACTGCTGTTCCTCCTTGGACAGGGTACTTTCCTCTGCCAACCAGAAACCCAATTTCTAACAAGTATAAATTGTGTCACTAGGAGTGAGAGAGAGAATACGAGAGAGATATAGATAGATGTATAGAGAGAGACAGTGGGAAGGGAAGAGAGAGAGTGAGAGAGATAGAGAGATAGAAGAAGAAGGAGAGAACAAGTGCAAATATGTCAGCAATAGGAAAGACAGTGAAAACATGAAAACACAGAAAGGCTTTTAATTTGCCCTTGAGCATAGAAGAGCCATGCATTACACTTAACTCAGGGGACAGTGCATTGCAAACCAGTACTTCCTGGCCAGCATGTCATTCGAATACAAAGCATGACAAATACAGTCTTGGAACCCGATCTGGGGCTCGAGCTGTATTACGGTGAAGGATAGTAAGAATAGCAATCGTATACATAAAAAGGCAGCTCTGAAGTTGGTAAATCTTACTTGATGTAGTTATGAAACAATATATCTGATTCAGACCATCCATGAGAGTTGCAGAAAAACATGAAATGTACCTTGGTTTGAACTGATGAGTTATCGGAAGGGCTAAAGTTTAATGATTAAGCAAGCACTTATCCCATTAGGACTGATAAAGTGTGATGTGCAATACCCAATATGAATCTGGAGAGTAAATTAACTTCATATTGATTGGAAACCAGAATCATAAAGGGGATGTGTAGATAAAATATTGGAGAGAAAATATCATGTGGACAAAATATTGTGTCAAGATAATCAAGGACAAAAATATTTTGAAGGTACGTTTCTACAGGTAATTTACTATGTATAACTCCACATCTGAGTACCTTGACAATATCTTCAAGGTATGTATATTTGGAGTTAGGAATAGTAAATTTATACTTACCTATTTGCACTTTTAACTTCTTGATATTTGACCCTCGATATTTGGGACACAATAATCTGTCCACACAATATTTGTGCTTCTGATATTCTGTCAGGGCTCCACATAGGGCTATAACTCAAAGGAAGATTTGATCAAAGCAATAGAGCTGACTGTAGGTTTACCCATCTCAGATGCTTCTTGGTGAATAGTGTGTCTTTTCAAGAAAGCCTTTTTAGCCCAGAAGTTGTCAGGTTTGCTGGTATTTCAGTGGATAACATATAGTTGCAGACAGTCTCAATCAAGACAAACATTCCTAACATAACCTATTCATTTGAATGTATCAGAGGAGTTTAAGAATAGTCAATTCCGCTTGTAGCCGGTGACTGTGTCAGAGACTCCGAGGTGATTCTTTGAAGGTGGGAGAAAGCGGACTATCGCCGTGTGTGCTGATTTGGACCTCCTGGACTGCAAGGGGCTGTAAAGAAGCTTGTGTGGATTGCGAGGGCGGGACTGCGAGTCCCAGCAGGAGTAGCGCTCAGTTCACCAGCGCACCTGCGACTCTTCCCGCCCTCCCCCTCCTCCCTAATTAGCCCCGCCCATCCACGCGCACGCGGGACGCGCGCGGGCCGAAGCTTGGGTCGAAGCCGGGGCAAAGGGCGGGCCCTCGTAGGCCAGAGTAGGCTGGGCTGGGCCCATCCTCTAATGTCTAACGTCTGTAGATCTGCGGTCCCTGTTTCAGGCAAGTGTAATGGCTATGCCGTCCGAAGAGGGAACATATGGGAAAAGAGGAAGACTACGTAATGGGTCTCTGGACAATTATTTCCCTAAGGTCTTGTGTGATGGTGATAAGGAATCATCTTTGGCTGAGCGAAGGGCTGAGCGGCGACGCTCAGTCGAGAGTTTGAAAAATAGATCCCTCACCAACAGTGCTCCTCTTACTACGGCCCGGGAGGGAGGTTCACTTGATATTAGTAGGGAAATAGTTAGTCAAGAAGGGGTCCCTGTTTTGCTGCGCGACTGTACCCCCACCCCCTGTTTGCCCGCAGACCATATTGTAATTGTCTCTCCTACTCCTAGTCTCCGTTGTGCTACTGTTACAGCAAAGCTCAGGAAGATGAAACCTAAGCAATTAGTTGTAGCCCAGATCCATGGTCCACCACCTAGTAAAAGAAGGAGGAAATTAAGGGTGGGGCCAGGCAAAGTTAAAATTCCCCACTCTGACTTTGGTAAAGCGTCAAAAACTCCCACTACTTATGAGAGGGCAATAGTGGAGGTGCCAGAATTTCCACCATCTGAGGCACCACCGCTAGAGATCAAATCACCCCAAATGGTCACAAATGCTGTAGGTTCTGATATTAATACGGGGGCTGCAGTATCAAATTTATTACCTCCCCCTCATTAATAGGGACTTTGGAATTCTTACTGAGATCTCTGCTCCTACCCATTAATGAGACCATTAAGAAAGTTGAAATTAGATTGACAATCCTAGAGACTGCTATAAACAGCATGGTCACCTTAACCAAAGCCCAGGGGAGCGGGGTGGCACATCATATACCTCCAGCTAAGCTACCTACCAATAATGCTGCTAATACCCCAACTGTTTCATCCCAGCCGTCTAAACAGAAGCCACAGCCTCATGGTAGGGCTGAGCCTGGCTTTCAAAATCCACTCCCCCCAAAACATATAAACACTCCAGTAGTAGGAACGAGTGGTGACCCCAAAAGGGTAGTGACGAAGGCCCCCATAACGAACAAACAGGAGGAACATGGGGAAGGTAGATATACTAGAGGTCCAGTAAACAAGGGGCCACAAGTGGAAATTCCCCCACAAGCAGTGCCCTTTGTGGTAGTTTTGACCGGGGTTCCACCGTTAGTAGAGAACAAGAAGGAGGGATACGCTGAATTAAAAAATAAAATCATACATTGGTTGAGGACATATAGGCCCATAGCACATAATATGGATGGGGACATAGTGCATGTTAGGCGGATTAACTGGCTGGGTAGTAGACGCAAAGATATTGAAGGGGACCTAGTGGTGGTTAACTTTAGAGACCCTCGGGCAGTAGTCTACATTCTAAGCTGGCCCACTGGAAGGGGGGATAATTGTATTACCCCTCGGGCTCTAACATATTTCTATCCTAGGTCAGTTGCGTTTCCCCCCAATCAACAAAACAAGTTCCACCGTTTTAGAACTAACCCCCCTGTACCACAAAGCAACATCTATCCTCCGTACGGGCAGTACCCTGCCCAGGCCGCTGATCACTTTGGCTGGATTACAGTACCCCAGAGATACAAAATGAATCACGATATTAGGATGGAGCACCTGAGACCCTTCACTCCTCTGGACACTTGCAATAGGTTTTCACAGCTTTCCGGTATGGAAGACTGCGATTGATGTTTACATACTAAGAGGGAGAGAGGTGGACATTTAGGTGTGGAGGCTCTGCGGTTAGCTGGATGTAAAGATACAAGTCTGGAGGGATCTCTTGTAGTTCAAAATGCGGTTAGCAACTGTATCACGGGGGCCTTGTTGGTAGATCTGAGTACGGATAATACTGTTGGTTGTACTGTACACTCCAAATCTTCTATCCATGTGGTGGATAGTTGTACGACTAAGGCGGGTGATGATGGGGGGAGCAAGGGGGTCCATGTCAAAGTTCCTAAGGGCCGTCGGGTAATAAACCTGTTATCTTGGAATGTAGCGGGGTTAAAAAGGAAGATGGCTATACCGGAATGGCACATATTCATCGAGAAGTTCGATGTTTGCCTGTTTCAGGGAACCTGGAGTCTGCTTCCAATAAATAAATCGGGTTATACTACCTTTTTTTCTCCAGCAGTAAGTAGAGGGAAAGGCAGACCGGCGGGAGGTCTCACGGTCTGGATAAAAATTGATCTGGACTGGGATGTGGTCCTCCATGATGAGTGTAGTGATATACTACATCTTTCCCCTAGGGGTCATATTGAGGGGCACAGACTTGAACTATTCAATGTGTATGCCAGAGGGGCCCCGGGGGATACCACCTCAGCAACTATACTAAGCTTAGATTCAGCATTAGCTAAGTGTCCTCCTGCAGCTAAAATTATTATGGGGGAGATTTCAATTGTATGTTTGAACCTCTCTTTGGAGATGACCCCCTAGGTATTGAAGAAGAAGACTCTAAATGGTCCATCCCAGTCTTATCATTATCCCCCATTCGAAAATGGTCTGTAAGGGCAATCCAAATTAATGCCCTTACTAGGGATCACAAACTAAGAGCACTTAATGGTAGGACCATGTCCGACCGGGCAGGAGCGATGACCTTTAATAGACTTACAGGGCCGTCCAGAATCGATTACATCTTAATGGACGTTAGTATGTGGACTGACCTAATTGATATGGAGGTTGTATCTACTCAGGATAGTGACCATAACCCCTTGTGCAGCAAGTTTAAGTGGGGTAACCTTAAGTATAGGGGGGTGAGTGCTCCCATGAAGTTAACTAAAGAGTTTATCCCATATAATAATAATCGTAGACTGAAATGGGATAAGGCAAATCTGAAGGAGGACCAACTAGGGACCATCAAATCCCTTGTGGTGGACCTGCATTTGGATCTGGAGGGTTGGGACCGGGAGAATGGGAGTAGCCCGAATCCCCCAACTACCCTGGATACAGTTTATAAAGCCACAATAGAGCAAGTGAGTCACCATTTTCTCTCTAAAGGGAAAAGTCGCAGAATGAACAACACACCCCCCATTCCAAGCAACCCTTGGTATTCGGCCCAGTGCAAGGGTAAAAGGAAAAACCTGACAGATGCCCTTCTCACAAAGGATCCTTTACTAGTTAGAGCGGCTAGGAAGGATTATTTGAAAGTATTAGCGCTGGCTAAACGTGAATGGGAGGAACAGCACTGGCAGGACTTAACAGATGCTGTGAGCATGAGGAACCCGAAGCTATTCTGGGACTTAATCAATAGAGCTAGAGAGGGGAGATCACAACCACTAGCAGCTCATATAACTAGCCAGCAATGGTTTAATCACTTCTCAGCTTTATATGGCGGAATTGAAGATACAATTAGCCCCGTGGTAGCCAGCGGTGGGGGTGGGGAACCTTCAGGGGAGGATGAGCATCCATTCACGACCCCAAAGAAGGCGGCTGGTCTGGATGGGATCCCAGGGGACCTCTTGATTGCGGAACCTATGGCTTGGGCCAACTTAATTGCCATTATAATGAATCTGATTGTAAGGGGCCATCGTGTGCTAGATTCCTGGAAGGGGGCTGAGGTGGTTACGGTCCATAAGAAAGGGGCAAGAGACGACCCTGGCAATTACAGACCTATCAGTTTGATAGATGTAATCCAGAAAGTGGTTGGCAGGGTCATTATCTCAAGGGTTGGTGACTGGATGGAGGAGGCAAGCATCCTCTCCCACCTCCAAGCTGGATTCCGCCGGAAGGTGGGTGCGATGGACCAGGTCTTTCGCTTTTTTGTTATCTATTGGAAGACAGTTACCATCAAAAAGGGCAGCCTTTATATGGCCTTCATAGATCTCAAAACAGCTTTTGACCTGGTCCCTCGGGTTAAATTGTGGGAGATTTTAGGAAGGATGGGCTTCCCCGGTACACTCTTGAGTTTAATTGTAAGGCTCCACGAGGGGAACTATGCGAGGATCAGATGGGGTACCCAGGGACAGCTGACTGACAGGGTCCCCGTGAGGAGCGGAGTACACCAGGGCTGTGTCATGGCTCCGACTCTTTTCTCCTTGTTTGTGAATGGAGTGGTGGATCATCTGAGAGGGGAAGAGTCGGATGCTCCATCCCTGGCGGGGGAAAGAATCCCCACTCTGCTCTTCGCTGATGACACTATACTGATCTCCAAATCCCCGGTAGGATTGCAAAAGCTTTTGAATCGATTTAGCTCCTTTTGCATAGATAGAGGCCTAACCATCAACACCTCGAAAACCAAGCTGATGGTTTTCTCACCCTCCAAAAGATTTAAAAACAATTTCTCGCTCAATGGGGCACCCCTGGAGATGGTCGATTCATTCGACTATTTAGGGGTGCGGATAAACAGTCGAATGAATTGGAAGGACCATTTGGCTAAAATGTTTCTTGGTCACAAAAGAGTAACCGGGGTGACCTTGAGGGAGTATCGAGAGTCAACAAGTAAACCTGTGTCACCGGTCATGGCCATTTATGAGGGCCAGATACTCCCGGCTGAATTATATGGCTCTGAGCTTTGGGGGTTCGAAAACGTTTTGGAGCTATCCTCAGCGGAAAATAAGTTTCTGAGGGAGGTGGTGGCTCTCCCCGCCTCTACCCCGTTGATCCCCCTCCGGCTAGATCTGGGCAGACGAGCCCTAAAAGACCTAGTGAGGCTGCGACCATTGCTCTTCTGGGTCCGTCTAAGAAGGACCAAGGAGCTTGCCAAATATGCTGAAGGGTTGGATGACTTAATATTCCTTGATACTGGCAATAAGATTGGATGGCTGAACAATGTGAGACACCTGGTTCTCCAATTGGGATTGGGAGATGTGTGGGAGACCCAAATGCCGCCGCCCAAACTAGCGATTAAGAAGTTATACTGGGATTGGGTGCAGGGTGAGGCAACACGAGGCGGGTTGGGGGTTCACTCACTGAACGGTTCTTAGAGTTCAAATGGGTTAGAAAGTTGGAACCCCTTTTTGATCTTATAACTAAACCACTAGACAGAGCGCTATATTTAAAACTAAGGTACGGGACCCTCCCGGTGCATGAATTCACCGCAAGGTGGTCTAACTCTGGTGGCCCTTCGCGATCGTGCCCTGGTTGTGCGGCCCCTAAGGAGTCTGTGGCCTACTTACTTTTTGCCTGCCCCGCTTACAAAGTGGCACGGAAGATCTGGCTGAAACCTGTATGTAGGGAGTTGGGGCTGAGGTGTCACAGACTGGCCTTACGTGTACTCTCTACGGACTCAACATCCACTGCCATGATATGCGGACTGGCAAAATATTTGAGCAGTGCATGGCTGACGCGCTCAAAGTTACTGAAGCAGCACTCTAGGCTACCAATCAATTAGACTGGATGTAATTGATGGTTCTCCTATTATAACATAATGAACTGTTGAGGATGCTTTGGCTAAGGTCCATATTAATTATATTGTTATTTTTTATCATTGTTTTAGCGGAGGAAATGTACTTTACTGTGTAAAATGTACTTTTTTATGGTGAGCAATTTTTTTACCGAATAAAGATATTCAACAACAATTCAACAAGAATAGTCAATCACAAATGATCTCCTAGCTCTGGGTCAAAGTAGATACAGAAAAGTAGAGCTTGTTCAATAATGTCTTTCAAATACTTCAGTCCCATTTCCTCATGGCAAATTTTGTGGGCTGAAATGTCCAATAAAGGGTTTCCCAAGAAATACTTTATTGGAGTGGGACAAGTAAATAATCCACTGCTCTATAGACCATCAGTGTGTGCCCTGAATAAGGTGGGTGGTCAGTTGATCACTAGCACCAAAACGTGCATTGGCACAAGCACTAGAGCCATTGAGACACCACAAAATGATTGGTGATCTGTTCAAAATGTACTTTACATGTGTGCAACATAAGAAAAAGACAATAAATACTCTATATGTTAGGATGCTAGAATAGATGGGCTTGTGGGAAATTATTTTAAATTGCCTATTTTGTAAAAATAAGTCCTCCTGACTATTTGTGAACATACTGAATAAGAATGCTCCTTTCTATTGCTCTACACATTAGATGTTTTTATAATTTGCATGAAAGAATGAAGGGCCACATGCATCAAAGTCAGGATTTGTGAATCCTAAATAGCGAATTTTAAGAAATCACTATTTAGGATCCGTAAATGCCTATGCATATAGGAATCACAAACAAAATTGTGATTCCTACAAATTCCGTAATTGCGACTCGCAAATTGTGAATCACAATTAAGGAATTGCTTTCCATTGCTGCCCATAAGAATGAATGAGAATTGCATGCGTATTTTGCGAGTACCAAATAGGTACTCACAAATTGCGCATGCAATTTCAAGGGTGCCCAAAGGACACCCTGTTGCACCCCTAAACTTGAGATGTTACCACATGTTGCGCACATACATGCCCCAAGGGCATGTGTGTGTGTACCATGAAACTTTGAAAAATTACTATCAAGTTCAAATTGATGGTAATGTGCGATCCCTAATTGCGATCCCTAATCACTTGTCTACCAGGGAGGTATCATAAAAAAAATATAACAGTGTCCCTAATTGTAAACATTTCTACCTTTTTACCTTTCCTCTCAGTACATTGGCTGCCTCCAATAAGAACAGAAGTTTAGCAAGTAATTGGAAGGAAAACACAAGATCAGCTCCCATTAAAAATGGTTCAGGTATTAGAGAAGCAGGGCAAAGGCCAGCAAATCAGGGCTGAGAAGAAGGCAGCTGTTGGTGCCTGGTCATGTGACATGACTGGTTTTGCACTATACACAACCAAGAGAAGTGATAAGCAGCTAAATACAAAGGGGCAGATTTACAAGGCAATTGCGCCACTTTTGCATCACTTTTACCATGTTAAAAATGACTCAAAGGGGGTACAAGGGCCTTGTAAATAAGCCCTGAAGAGCCTGAATTGCTGAACAGTCAGGAGGAGGTACTATTCCTCCTGAGGGACAGCGAAGGCTGTCTGAAGAGCGCAATACATGAGAGGCAGCAGCGTGGAGGAGGGCGAAGAGCCACCGGAAAAGGTGCAATCAGGCCAAGAAGGACACATTGCAGGTGGCGGAAGGAAAGCAGTTTCAACTAAGTAGTGGGACAGAGAGGAGATGAGGTTAGTCATCAATGCTGCAATGTGTGAGGCACTGTAAACCCGGCGCAACAAGCACATGCATGACAGTAACAAAGGAGACACAGAGATGCAGTTACTGTTTTTTATTCTCCAGAAACTACCTGCGGATGGGTTGACAGAACCTTTTATAATAAAATATGTGCAGTGGATTGCGCTGTACATAATTCAGTTTCAACAGGGACGTTAACAGGGCAACACACGAGTGACTATACTGGCCTTTATCAGTAGCTAGAAGACTTCCGCAACGATATGAGTGAGGCTCATAGTAGGAGACGAGCAGTCCAGCAGCAAAGTTAATAAGCATTGGCAAATCCAAAAGGGTTGGTGTTGGCAATACTTGTTTTGTTTTGCAAAACTTCATAGTTTGGGAATACGCGGTCCCTCATCCGTTTTCGGGTTAAAAAAACACCTATTACCATAGTTTTCCCTGGCACTGAAGGGAACTACTTTGTATGTAAATGTGTTTCTTGTGAAAGGGCAGCATTCGATTACTCTTAGTGAAGTCAGCCACTGGCTGAAGTGTATTGATACATTGCTCCTTAAAGCATGCTAGGGTGGGTGGAAGAAAAATGGGAATTACACTAACCACAGACTAATGGATGAAACCTGACTGAAACCCTTATAAGTAACTATGCTATACACATCATTTTAGTCAAATCTAATCTCGGTTAAGAAAGAAAGAAAGATAGAAGGGAAGAAAGAAAGAAAGAAAGAAAGAAAGAAAGAAAGAAAGAAAGAAAGAAAGAAAGAAAGAAAGAAAGAAAGAAAGAAAGAAAGAACGAAAGAAAGAAAGAAAGAAAGAAAGAGTGAAATAAAAAAGGAGAAAGAAGAAAAGAAGAAGACAAAAAAGGAGTAGACTGCAGGGAAGAGAGAAGGAAAGAAGATAAGAAATAAGGAATGAAAAAAGTAAGAAGGAAAAAAGAGAAACAAACGAAATAAGGAAAAAAAGAAAAAACAGGAAAGAAAGAAAGAAAAAAGAAGAAAAAGGCAAGAAAGAAGAAAAAATTAAAGAGAAAGAAAAGCAGAAGGCAATAAAGAAGGAAAGAAAGAAAGAAGGAAAGAAAGAAAGAAAGTAAACAGAAAGAACGAAGGAAGGAAAGACATTAGAAAAGAAAGAAGGAAAGAAAGAAAGAAGGAGAAAAAGTAAAAAGAGCATTACTTATCACAGAACAGTTTCAAATGAACAAAGTCTGGTATGTTGCAGGATAGCAGTAGTCAGAAAAGCAAAACACTGCAAAAGGAATTTACAACAGCACTGGCAGGAGATAGGATGTGATATATATGTAATGTGCATTCGAAGCATCCTGCTATCAAATCAGACTCTAAACACAAAGGGGCATATTTACAAAACAATGTCAGAGCACAGTGCTACACCAAATTTGCCAACACCACGCTCTGAAATTTTTTAAACGCAGGGATGCGCCGTATTCACAAGAATATGGTGCACCCCTGTGTTACCCCTAGCGATAGTTCAAAAAAAGCTGTCTTGTGCCAGTGCAGGCACCCAGCCGCCATGTTGCAAGGGTGCCTGCACTGCAGGGACGATTGTTTATGTACAGGACGGGACACCTTCCTGCACATCAACAATCAATATTGGCGATTTGCTCTTTCTACGTGAGCTGCATTCTGCAGCACACATATTCTGCAGCACACATAGAAAGGACAAAAAATTAGGAGAAATTAATAATTTCTCTTCTAATTGATATGCCAAGACAAGGTATTCTCTGGCGTTAGTTTTTGGCTCTGCCTCAGCCTTGTAAATCTGGGGCAGCATCAAGAAATAATGGGCGTTATGGTGGCTGACTGCAACACCCATCACACACCCCTGTCTGCCGCAGGGAACTGCAGCGGACAGGAACATATTTGCAAGGTGGCGTTAAGCCATGTTAAGTGACTTAGTGCCACCTTGCAAATATGGTAAATGGCACTACACCACTGGAGCGTGAAAAAAAGTGACGCTCATGTGGCGAATGGGGCTTGTAAATATGCTGCAAAGGCCACATAAAAGTAATTAGAAAGTAAAAACAAAAACATGAGCAATGAGGGGAACCAGTTTGGGTGCCAGTGTGCTTTTGACAGAACACCATTCAGTCACTCAAAGTGAAGTTAACCAGTGGGTTAACTAGACTGCCCCCATGTTATTTGCTGTAGCTGGCAGAATCAAAATATGAATGACACAAGAACAGACAATTGGATGAAGAGAGGTGGCTAAAAGCCCCCTTATGTAAGTATATTATACATATTTTGGTAAAATGAAAACACCTCGGCTGGTGCCTGACTTAAGAAGTGAAGGCAAACATTCAGTAAAAAAGGCTGGCCCATTGACCTATGTGGTATGCTGGAAATGGTTGAAATCAAAATGTAAATGGCATTGTAATAGAGCAATGGATGAAGACGACTCAACAAAATGTCCCTCTCTGTTTGTATATTATGTATGAATTCTTTGTGAAAACAATCGTGTGGCAAGACAGTGAAAGCTGTCTCAAAGGTCAGACCTAAAATGAGCTGTAGATTATACTTGGGTGTTTTTTTAAAGTTATTTCTGTTAAAGAAGGTTCTATTAAGGAATTCATCAAGCACAACATGTATTTGCCCATCCCCATAATTGCAAAGGTCATGCCTCTTACGAACGATCCGTAGTTGTACCTCTTAAGTGACCTGCTTCCAACTCTTTTTGCTGAACGTAAAGCACTGGAGTTTGCAGAAATAGGTTTAACAGAAATCACAACGTGTAATTTATTTCAGATCAAAATACTCTATATAAATGCAAGTGGGTAATTTATTCATAGCTACATCTGTATATGTTTTCTAAAGCAAAAATGAAACAACATTAAGTTCTTTCCAATTTTAGTAGATATGGCTGTATTTAAATTCCTTTTTACTAGATCAACATAATATACTTTTTTCATCAGCAGAAACAGGCAAAATGCAATAATATTTATGCAACATGCAAACAGCAAAAAAAGGAATAACCACGAATACACATGTCTACTGAAGTCCGATTGTAAACCTCATATTGTAAGACTTCTGCGGCTTTGTGCAGTAGTTAGTCTTTATTGACTCATGGATGCAGTCACTGTAGTCTGTGTTGCACTTGTTGCACTTGCAGGTGAGGGCCACAGGGTAGGAGAAGTATGGGTTTACATGCAGAGGGCATCCAGGAATCAACACTGTCTTCTGGACGTAGGCCTTGTATGTGCACGCAGTCTGGGACAGAGTACTTTTGGGGAGCCCCTCCTTAAGATTAGGATCCTAGGGAGAAAAAAGAAATGGCTCCATAAGTTCTTCTAGATGTCATTGTTTTGATTTCGTAATGGTATATTCATGAACATTCCTTTGCATCAATGTACATCTTTACAAATGTTTTAATAGACGTCCAAAATATTATTGCACTGTTTAGTGCAAATGTGTTCTCAAAACGAATTAAACACATAGGGATGCAATCAACCTGAACCACCCCTACTTTATGTTAAATTTAGTTTAGATCAAACTTTTGTACTGATATGTCAGTACGCCAAATTAGAGAAGAGTATATGTGTTCCAAGAAACCTAAACAAAAAGGCTTAAGAGGTTTATCAAACAACACATTTGGATACATTGTGATGGACTCACCCATAATAGTATAGCAACAAGGAACAGTTCTAAGGCTTCCAAAACATCAACTACTTATTTATGCAAGAGGTCAACTCAAAACAGCCCTCCACGCAATGGGAATTACATTGCTTTCTACCTTACCCACTCATCAACATGGTCACCTTCTTGACCCTATTTTCGCCACCTGGGAAGGTATCGAAATACACCCCCCCGTCCCAATTATTTGGTCTGATCACTACATGATCACTTTCAATATACCCACTAACAAGACTATGAATAGGGCGAACAGACCTCTGTACACTAAGCGTCGTAACTGGAAAAATTACACCCCTGAACGGCTCATTATAGAATTAAAAACCAACCCTCCTCCAACAGGACAATCCCTACAAGACACCTGGAACAACTACGAACTTTGGCTGAACAGGGCACTAGATAAAATTGCACCATGGACTTCCAAGCCCCCAGTCAGGAGAACAAAATCTGAACCCTGGTTCTCAGAAAAATTAAAAACAGCTAAAGCCCGCTGTAAAACGATCGAAAGGAAATGGAGAAAAAATTATTCTACTGAACTTAGGGAAACCTATAAACTGGAACTAAAATCTTATCAGAGATTAATAAGAGAGGAAGAAAGTCTTTTTTATCAGAGCAGAATCGAAGAAGCCACCAACTCAACAAAATACCTATTCCGGATCTATAAGGAACTGACAGACACCTCTAGACTTGATACTCAGGACACTTACTCAAATGAGTTATGTGAACAAATAGCGGATTTCTTTGTCAATAAAGTAGAGAAAATTCACGCTACCTTTCCCATCCCCTCTACTTCTGGAAAGGAAGCGCCCCCCTCTCAAAATTCCTTCCTCACCGAAATCAATATTCCTGACAAATCACATCTGTCTTGCATAATCAATAGTATCCACTTTGGCTCCCCTAACGATGTGTGCCCTCTAGAAAAAAGTAAGGATATTATGGACCATACTTTCATGGATCAAATAAGTCAGATGATAACCCTTTCTTTTAAAGAATCCTATGTTCCGGAAGCTTGGAAAAATGCTCAAGTTATTCCTCTCAAAAAAAAACCCAATATCCCGGTTACCCAATTTCAAAATCTTAGGCCAATTTCTCTCTTGCCACAATGTGCCAAGATAATCGAAAAAGTAGTAAATAAACAACTAATGGCTTTTTTAGAATCTGAAAACGTACTCCACCCAACTCAATCCGGCTTTAGAACCAACTATTCCACGGAATCTGCTGTTTTGTACTCCACAGAACATATCCGCATGATGGTGGACGAGGGAGAGACAGCAGCGTTGGTCATGCTAGACTTAAGCGCAGCTTTTGATACTGTGCTACATGCCACGCTGCTGTCCCGACTCTCAGACATCGGAGTGAAAGACCATGCTCTGGCATGGATTAAATCTTTCCTTACGAAGAGATCTTTTCAGATACACTGCCCACCCTTTAAATCATCTTCTCGTGACGTGAGCCATGGGGTTCCACAGGGCTCTAGTTTGAGCCCCACCCTGTTCAATATCTATATGGAGCCCCTGGCGCAGGTCGTTGAGAACTTCGGGGTGGGCATTGTCAGCTACGCCGATGACACCCAGCTCATGTTTAAGCTCACTCCTGACACCGAGAAATACGCCTCCAATTTCTCGGACTGCATGGCTGCTGTAGCCAGGTGGATGGATAACAACTGCCTCCGGCTGAATGGAGAGAAAACAGAGGTGTTGGTGATAGGAAATAAAACCTCTCTATGGTCGCAAGCATGGTGGCCCACAACATTGGGCGACTGTCCCTACCCTGTTGAAAAAGTGAAAAACCTCGGAATTATGATCGACTCCGATTTGTCAGGAAAATCCCAAGTCAACAAAATAATAGGCAAATGCATCGGTATGCTAAAAATTTTAAGAAAAATCATTGATCTCATTCCTACAGAAGCGAGAAAGACCATCGTACATGCGCTTATCACACCTCATTTGGATTATGGAAATGTTCTCCTACTAGGACTGAACCAAAAACTCCTTCACCAACTTCAAAGCCTACAAAATGCGGCCGCGCGCATGGTACTGGGCCTACCCAAAAGAACATCCGCCAAGGCAGCCTTGTCCAAATTGCACTGGCTCCCTGTTAGGGAAAGAATCAAATTTAAGAGCCTTTGCTATGCCCATAAGATTGCCCACAACAAAGGTCCCACCTATCTAAGAGATCTGTTGACTATCCACCGCCCAACCAGAGACCTTAGGTCCTCAGGAATGTCACAATTCAAAATCCCACGTGTCCACAAAGCGAAAATAGGCGGCCGCTCTTTTCGCTATCTTGGAGCAAAACACTGGAATGCTCTTCCGATTCAACTAAGAATGGAACCCTCAGAGACTCTTTTTAGAGCTAGACCGAAAACCCATCTCTTTCCTTAATGGCTATCTTCTCTGCCCGTCCCCGATCTTTTCTCGGTGAGTTTTGTAGGCAATTAGCGCGGGGATACACAGTTGTGCAGCCAGGCGCTTTACAAATCTCTTATTATTATTATTATTATGTCTTTGGAATTTGAAAAAAAAGTATCCATTATACTGTAATATCTAAGCATAAAGTTGTGTACTGGTCAATTAGAAGGTATTACTCTGTAGTACCATGGACCCACGCCGGCCCCCCTGCCTGGGACCTGCTCCCGCACCAAAAGATTCCATCAAAAGCCTGGGCATCCGGCTAGACAAGTCACTTGACTTCAACCACCAGGCGACTAAACTATCAGTCACCTGTTTTGGCTTGCTAAGACTCCTGCGCAAAATTCTTCCCTTGCTACCTTTTCACGCTAGACAGATAATGGTCCAGGGTCTGATCTTGTCCCGTCTAGGCTTTGGGAATGCTCTGTATGTAGGGGCACCCCAGGCCACTCTAAACAAGCTGCAGATTATTCAGAACTGTCCAGCCAGAACCCTCCTCCAAATTCCCCGTTGAGTCTTAATCAAACCCAGACTGAAGGACCTCCACTGGCTGCCAGTGAGGGCAAGAATCGAATTCAAGGCAATGTGTATTGCACATCGATCCTTCTGGCACTATCATCAATCAACCCCTGATAACCGCCTATCATCCAACCAGACAGCTCAGATCTAGGTCCTCCTTCCTCGCTGTAATACCCAGGTTCAAGAAAGCTAGGTGTGGGGGCCGCTCATTCTCCCACAATCTTGCCAGGCTCTGGAACTCCCTCCCTCTTCTACTCAGATCGGAGCCCAAACTACTCACCTTCCGTAAACTCTTAAAAACCCTGCTTTTTAATAAACCAGAGTAGTTCTCAACTGTTCTGCAATAAGCGTGACTTCTTCTGCGCTGGGACGCCTAAGGGTAGCTATCGCGCTATATAAATGGTCTTTTCATTTCATTCATTCAATTTCATTTAATTTCATTTCTTATTTTGACTGTGCTAGCACACATGGTGCCATATTAATTTGCAATGTGGTGGCATGACAAATCTTGTTTTTTTTTCAAAAATAAATGTGAGCAATTCAGTATAATGTGATGGAATCACAACTATAGACACCTACTGTCATAATCCCCAATCATATCTGCAATTATTGTGACCCATTGAGCAAATCTAAGTGGGGAAATGTATTTCTCCTTAGTGTGGGGGTCAATCAGGGGATTCAATAGGACTGCCCCTGTCCCCCCATCTCTTTGCCCTCACCGTGGAGCTATTGTCAATTCTATTCTGTGCTGGGGGAGCGTCATGGGGAATCCCACTTCCCGAGGGTTTTTATGCAGTCTTTCTATATACAGTTGACCTTCTACTGTATCTTAAAGAATGTCAGAGCTTCACAGCCAGAATAGCGCTTCTTCTTACAAACTTTTCAGGTGGCTTCAAGCTCTTTGTTAATTGGCCAAAATCTTTATCTTCCCACTGACTCTTAATGAACCAAACCCAGCTACTCCTCAGTGGAGGCTCTTTGTGCTAGGAGAGCACAACATTCTTCTATCTTGGTATTAGGGTCTACCATTCAAATAAAGATCTCCAAGATGCAACCTGGCAAGAACAGTGCTGTTTCCTCTCAAATATTGATTGGAAATCCCTGCCCTAGCCCCGTTTGGGCATAAAACCCTTTAAAAAATAGTGTTCTTCCCAGTCTGATTTACTATATTTTCAATTTGCCTATAACTCTGCCCTCAACATTCTTTTGGGACTTAGATGCGCTATTAGGTGAACTTATCTAGAATACAGTTAGAAATTCCGATGTGGAAGGGTTGTCTTTTCTTGTTTTTTTAATTATACTATCTTGCTGCTCAAATACAGTGGTTAAGCAGATATCTTTTGGGTTTCTCCCTTAAGGAGACTGCCACACTACACTCCCTTTATGAGTGGAGGACCTGATTACCCTTCTGCTCATGAACACTTGGCAGTATCACCCCAGCTCCACTATACTTAATCTCACCAATCGCGTGTAGCCCACAACACCCTGGCAATTCCTCTATTGGGCTTAACAACTCCTTTTGGGGCCAATATTTGAGTTGTCTTCAACACTGTCAGAAATCAAACCTTACAACCGTGCGCAACGTTTTTGAGGAAGTACGCTTGCTCTCTTTCGAGGAACGTATGTACGAGTTCAGCCTCGCCAAGGAACAATTTCTGCTACACAACACCATCTAGTAGAGACTGATAGGAGGCCGAAGCAAGCTTCTCTTACTGAATCGCTCCCGGCTCAGCCACAGAAAACTTTACAAGCTCCCCATGGGACGACCCCACCGCCTTTTCCCTTCCTTCCCCCCTTCAGTACAGCATTTTAACTGTTAACTTTCAGCACAATAGAACCATTCCTTTCCAGCACCAGCTCCTGCAGAACCTTGTAATGAAGTTTGGGATCACTCTTTACACGCTACCAACAAAGTGGTTGCAATTTGTTTGACCTCGCTTACATCCCCAGCATACAACTGCTCTGCATCAATAAAGAATACCCATAACTGTAACTCTAAGCATCCTCAGAGCGAATTGTAATGCTCCAAAATTATAAAATGCAAATAAATTTGTATTTACACATTTTTTATCTACACTAATAATAAATAAGGTACCCTTGTCAAATAGCTATGGCTATCTTTATCATCTCAAGCAAAATAAATCCATCCTGATGTAAGGGTTGTGGAAATGTCTAGAAATCCAGGCCGCTATGAGAGTGTTGTTTTTATGTTGAATTTTCATTTTCACTAGAGCTTCTTGAACATCGGTCCCTTGAGAAAGTAAGCTCATCTAGCTTGGAATCTAACTGCTGCAAATTTATAAATGGGATTACATTCTACTTTGACTTGATTCTAAAAAAAGAGTTATATTGGGTTTTTAGTGTTTGATTACAGGAAGATGCCTCTTTCTTTCCTCTCTTGAGACAGGTTGTCTCGATCCACAAGGTGATTCTTGACCCATGCTCAGCCATAACTTTCAAATAAGAACAAATTTACACAGAATTGCAGTGCTTCAACACATAGTTTGTAGTCAGTCAATTGTGGTTTTATTGCATGTTTAGAGCATTCTATATGCACATGTTTACCAAATGTTCTGACTGAACTGACAATCCCCCTTGTACACAAATCTTCCTACGGGAATTGCGTGGAGCACTGGCATATGGGAGTATCCAGTGTGTTCGTGCATTTGTGTGCCCCCTACACCAGTAAGATGCTGGTTGTTAGGTACGGTGACTAAATAGCTTAATTAGCAATCTGGTAGTCGTGATGAAGGCCACTGTCTCAAAGACATTAAATAAGTGGCAGAAACATGTTGATTAATTAGGAGCTGGAGGTGTTTGGACACCTTAGTCATCCATTTGTCTTTTCATCTCGTCATAAAGAAATATAATCAAGACCTCACAATTGTGGTTGAGTCCATCCCAACAAAACAGATGTCTGGGATAACGCTTGCCATTCAATGTTATCGATGGGCTTTTCATCTAAAGAGAGGGATCCTACCTTATGTTTAGTTATGTAAGCATTGAATTGGTTCCGTTACATCTCACAATACTTGTATTATTATACATTTATTTCTATTACTTTATATTTTGTTGGTTTATAAAAAGTTTGGATGGTAATGTATAATCCTCGCTGGATTGTAAATTTTTTGCGACTGCAATTTCTTTGTGTTCTACTGAACCAGATATCTGTATCCTCATCACCTTCTCACCCACCCCTCACATTCTCCATCACACCACCTTTCGAAGAGTCAAATAGGGGTTCAGTGACTAAATATCGAGGGACATAATATAGAATACCCAAAATATCGACTACAAAATATCGAAGTACAAAATAGAATCCCTATCTACAAACAGGTAAGTATTAAAATATTGAATCCAAAATATTGATGGTTAAGATATAGTTAACTAAAATATCGAATTTTTTAAATGTATTAAAAATAATATAAAAGTAATTAAATATTAAAAACAATTTAATAAAAAATACTTAAAATAATGTGAAAAAGCTTAAAATGTAAAAATAATAAATGTAATGTAAAAAAGGTAGAGAATTTGTTGGATAGTGAGAGGGTAAAAAATACTATTCCCACTCCAGTGAGTGCAACAGTAGGGAAAGCGTTGGATAGCTTAGGCGTAAAATTACTATTCCCACTCCAGAGAGTGCAACAGTAAGGAAAGGGTTGGATAGCGTAGGGGTAAAAATTACTATTCCCACTCCAGCGAGTGCAACAGTAGAGAAAGCATTGTGCAGGTTTCCTTAGGTAAAGAAGGCAGGAGGGTCTCGCTTCTTGTAGAAGAAAAGACTCAGGGCCCCATTAGGATGGCGGGGGCGATCCACCCGCCATCCGTGCTGGAATGACCCCCACCATAATATTATGGCTGGGGGGTCTGCGGCGGATGGAAAGACTGTCCGCCGCTTTTACGCCCCGGTGGCCTTGCGACCGGGCAGAAAAGGGTTCTATATGGTGACAGTGTCTATCAGACACCACCAGCCATATTAGAATGGGCATTTTCCAATGCCTTTCCGTGGCGGCAAGAAAGGCAGGCAAAGTCTGCTTTGGGGCCCATTGCGGGCCCCCAGGGACTCCAAGGGGGTGAGCGGGGCACATGGGGGGTACCTATGGTACCCCCCAGCAGCTCCATGCACAACATGGCAGGCACCGCGCCTGCCATGGAAGCATGGAAGTGCACAGCATGCCTTCCTGGCATTGTGGCGGAGGGGTGCTGAGTGCTCCGCCGGCCACAATGTCAGAAATGCCGGATGCACCCACCACTGTGGTGGGTGCATCCTAATTGCAGGCACGGGACCCCCGCCCTTATGGCGGTGGTCACTATATACGATGGGATGGTGGGCGGACAAAGTCCGCCCATCATCATAATGGGCCCCTCGGTATGACCCCCCTATAAATTAGGAAGATAAGAACAGGAGTTGGGTGGCAGGCACTCTGAATAAAAATAAATCTATATATTTAAATTGCGGGAATTCCTACTAGCAGGGATACCTCCGTAATATCTTGGAACGCGTCCGGCCTAAACTCCAATAAAAATAAATTCTCTTTTCTGAAGGATCTGAACGCAGATATACAAGAGACCTGGATCACAATGGATTGATCCATTGAAGATTATATAGTACTGAGCCGGCCGGCGCTCCAAGTGAACAGAGGACATGCTAAAGGAGGAATCGCTATTATGCTTAGTACAAATTTTAACTGGTCCTTTAAAGAATTTTTCCATGAGTCTAATTTGTTTCAGGCAATTAAGTTACATCTTAAGGATTCACAGGATCATTTAGAATCACTGCTAATTGTAAACGTATACCTTCCTCCAGATGCATCCCTTGCGCACCTATTAAAAGATTTTTTATTTTTATTTCCTCTAGTCTGGAAAAATAAGTCTATAATCCTAGTAGGTGATACGAATGCTAAAATTTCCGCACAAAGTATCAGGGTATTTTCCAACACTGAAAAAATTGAAGCCCTAAAAATTCCCACGGCCCTATTTCCAAATAAAAGCAGGTCAAATAAAAGGGGCACCATATTACTTGAAGGTCTGAGAAGCTTAGATCTTACAATTGCTAATGGGAGGTTCGAAAACGATATTCCTGCTAACTATACCCATAAGGCCCCAACAGGGAATTCCATTATATATTATTTATTAGTCTCCTCCGACTTCTTTTGTAATCAAATAAGCATGGAAGTCTTGGGATCTGATTTTAGTGATCATATGTTGATCTGTTTTAAATTGAATTATACTTGTGCTAAGGTACGCCCGTGGAACTTTAGAGGCAGCAATGTAGGGTTTAATGTAAATTATGGTACAATTCATTGGAACACTCATGCAACATGCAAAGTAAAAGAAAATTTAACATCTCTGATAAAAGATCTGCACTTCCTAGGTGTGCTCGAATTTGATTCGTGTAAAATTGATCTTTTGGAAGTTTTTTTCCCGTAAGATTGGTTCTTGGCCGTATTAAGTAAACCATTGCATGTTCCAACTAAACAGAAATCCTATTATAATCCATTGCTTACTCTAAATAGGGAAATCAACAAATTGGTGAGGGCACAGTTCCTGAACTTTCCTAATGAACGTAGTAATTTAATTAATTTATTGAAGAGGAAAAGGCTGAGGAAAAAATGCGCTCTGTAGCAATTTAAGGAAGATGGTGTATGGGTAAAGTTAAAAGAGGCAGCCTCCAAAAATAATTCAAAAAAATGTTGGGAAGTAATTGCAGACTGCTGCGGTACAATAGCAAAATCTCACCCCATTCCTGTTAAAGAAGAGGATTGGAAAATCCACTAGGTAGCCCTCTATGCCGCAAATACTAACTCCCCTATTTTTCTTCCCTCTGTCCCTGACCCTTTGGTAACTCATGTACCCAACTGTGTACACTCAGTGAGTGACATAGTTGGCTTTATAAAAAAATGAGATCCTCAGGAGCAATGGGTCCGGACGAAACACCGATGACAGTAATTAAAAAGGAACCTTTTGTGGGCAACTTTTTTAGCCCCTCTGTTTAACTTTTGTTATTCCCAGGGGAAGACACTGCAATCATGGTCTGGAAGTATTTTAATCCCCCTACACAAAAAAGGCCCTAGAACTCATTCTGGTAATTATAGGCAAATAGCTTTATTAGATGCAGTGGGGAAAATATTCGCACGCAGCATTCTACATTATCTCATGGAATGGGTCATGGGGAATAAGGTCCTCCCTATAGAACAAGCAGGTTTCAGGAAAAATCATTCCACATTGGATAATATTACCATGTGGAAATTAATTGAGGAGAAATATACGCTATCTCGCAAATCAAATGTTTTTATGGCCTTCATAGATTTTTCTACAGCCTTTGATAAGGTAGATCGGCCGCTTCTCTGGAGGAAACTACAAAATATGGGATTGCCTGCCCCCCTGTTATCCTTAACCATAGCATTACAGTCTCAAACCTGGTGTCGGGTATTAATGGGTGGAAACTAAGGATTAACATCTGTATTTCCAATAGGAAATGATTCGAAACAAGGTTGATTTTAGCACCGATACTTTTTTCCTTATATTTAGCAGATTTATCCGACTGTCTCTCTCAGCGAGAGGGCGATGCTCCAAAGATAGGGAGCCGTCCTTTCGCTACCCTCCTTTATGCAGATGATATTGTAGTGATGGATCTAACTCCTATAGGCCTAAATAAAAGTGTTGTAATTACAGAAGTATATGGCGACTCATTTCTTGAAGATCAATGTTTCTAAAAGCAAAATTTTAATTTTGAAAAGCAGAAAATTAAGAAAGTTTAATTGGCATATTGGCAAGGAAAAGTTGGAGGTGGTTGATTCATATTTATATCCAGGGAAATTAATCACAAGCAATAAGAAGCATAAACTCCATATTGAATACAGTACCAGTAAAGCTTTGTCCCATGCTACTGCTCTGCGCATTTTTTACAATACAATGGGTAGAAGGCATTTTTTACATCTAGTGACGGTGCTGAAGGCAAAAATTCCATTAACCTTATTTTATGCCATTGAATCAATCTCTGTAAAGGAATGGAGTTTTCTAGAGAAGACAGAAGGTCAGATTTTACGGAAATTGTGTAATTTTAATACGTTAGTTTCCTAAGCTGCTATTATTAGATTGGCATTTGGACTGATACGCACCTATATCCAAGGCATTTCTAGAGTCTTACGTTGAGGATACCAATTAAAAAAATAGTGAACACTATTCACTAAGGGGTTTCATGTGTAAGGAAACTTCCGGTAGTATGGGAGAGAAATACTCTCTAAATCGAGATTTCTCTCTGGCCCTAAAATTGTTTTGTGCTCAGCAGGAATCCGTGATATCCCTCCAGCTATTAGAATTCAAATCCTTTGTAAAAAACCTAAGTGGTATGATCAGCTTTAACACCTTGGCTGCTAGAGCAATTCCCGCTGGGTGCTGAAATATTCAGAAACCCATGCTCCATGACGAGCTCAGCTCGTCATGAGTGTATGAGAGGTGTACATCATGACGAGCTGAGCTCGTCATGAGCAACGAAGGTGTTAATAGAGATATTGAGTTCTGTAAGACTAAAGAGAGACTAATGATAATAGCAAAAACTACTTCCCTGAAACTGCCTCAGAAATATCTAACTTGGAAGCTAGATCATGGAACAAGACGATGGTTCTCCTTATTTAGATTGAATTTTTTACCTCTAAATGATCTAACAGCACATTGGTCTCAGAATCCGAAAATTTTTAAAAACTGTAATTTTTGTGAACTGAGTATCCAGAACTTGGATCATATTTTGTTTGTTTGTCCGGCACTAGCCTTACATTACCGTCGCTGGCTTAGGCCAATGTTTTTACAAAATGGTATTTAGGATTTAGTTTCTGCTCGCAATTTTCTTTTTAATCCCAAAAATGAAGCAGTATGTGTAAAATTGGTTAATTGTTTTAAGGAATTTATGTATATTCTTTAACTGTATATTTCCCAAGTAGGATTTAATTTCTGAATCGTTGACCTTCTATGTAGATGTGTTATCTTCTCCTAATTTTGAAGGTATTTCACACTATTGTGTCTTCTACTCTAAAAGCTCTGTGTTCATCTAATTTTTTAATTTTTAATTTGTAAATTTGCACATGAACCGGTTGCCTTCTACATGTCATCTGCAAATTTACGGATATGTCCTGTTCTCTCATTTTCTGCTGCTAAATGTAAACTTTGATTCATGAAGGTGCTCTATGGTGTCCTGGCTCCTACCTATTTGTTACTTCCGCAATTCATGATATGATCTGCGTTTTCATTGTTGGCTGCTAAATTCTAAATTTTATTCTTTGATACTGCTATATGTTGAAACATGTTGTTCTCTGACCACCTTGACATTCTGTATTCTTATATGGTTTTATTGTATTTTATGGTATGTATCTTTTAAGTGGACCTCATTAGAGTTCCAAAACTTTAATAAAACTGAATTGAATTGCAACAGTAGGGAAAGCAATGGATAGCGGGAGGGTAAAAATTGCTATCCCCACTCCAGTGAGTGCAACAGTAGGGAAAGCGTTGGATAGCATAGGAGTAAAATTTACTATTCCCACTCCAAAGAGTGCAACAGTAGTCAAAGCGTTGGATAGCGTAGGGGTAAAAATTACTATTCCCACTTCAGTGAGTCCAACAGTAGAAAAGCGTTGGATAGTGTAGGGGTAAAAATGACTATTCCCACTCCAGAGAGTGTAACAGTAGAGAAAGCATTGGATAGCGTAGGGGTAAAAATTACTATTCCCACTTCAGTGAGTCCAACAGTAGAAAAGCGTTGGATAGTGTAGGGGTAAAAATGACTATTCCCACTCCAGAGAGTGCAACAGTAGAGAAAGCATTGGATAGCGTAGGGGTGAAAATTACTATTCCCACTCCAAAGAGTGCAACAGGTGGGAAAGCGTTGGTTAGCGTAGAGGTAAAAATGACTATTCCCACTCCAGGGAGTGCAACAGCAGGGAAAGTAGTTATTTAATATTAAAATAAGATTACATTAATTATCAATACTAATAAAATATTAATTAAAAAAATCACCAATTAATAGAAATTAATTACCAATTAATAAAAAGTAATTGCCAATTAATACACATTAATTACCAATTAAAAAATTATTACAATTAATAAAAATTAATTGCCAATTAATAATTACCAATCAATTAATTAACAATACATATAAATAAAAATAAATAATTACTTTATTACAATTTAAATCACTTCCCACCCTATTCCCCTATAAACCCACAACCCGCTTCAAACAATTAAAAGCAATTAATTACCAATTAATAACAGTTAATTACCAGTTAATAATTAATGATCAATCAATTAATTATCAATACATATAAATAAAAATACATATTTACTTTATTACAATTAAATTACTTCCCACCCTACTCCCCTATAAACCCACAACCCACTTCAAATAATAAATAATACAATGAACATAATTATCAATTAATCAATTAATATAAATTAATTCCCATTTACTAAAAATTATTTACCCAAACAATTAAAAATAATTACCAATTAATAAAAAGTATTTGCCAATTAATAAAAATTAATTACCAATTATTCAATTATCAATCAATTAATTATGAATACATATAAATACAAATTAATATTTAATTTACTATAATTAAATTACTTCCCACCCAATCCCCTATAAACCCACAACCCGCTACGAAATTAAATTACGCAAAAATTAAACTACATAACATTCATTATTTTAAAAAAGATTAAACATACATTACAAAAATAATATATAATTTTAACACCTATACTACCATACATAACACTAAAAAAAATCAATATCATGGAAATCCATATTTTTAATTCGATATTATGAGAATCGATATTTCCTACCCCAATTTCGATATTTTGACTGACTATATTTTGATAATTCGATATTCTGACTTATCTATATTTTGGAGTCGATATCCTGGCCTGTTGATATTTTGGATTCTATATTTTGGTCGTTTACCTCAAATGGGAATACTTCATACCCAACAAATTGTGCTATTTCACACAAGGCCATTGGCGTAAAATAATTACTCACCAGAGAACTGCCCTGTAACTAATGACTGTCTCAGGAACTGAATTATAAGTATAAAACGGGTCCACACAGTGCGACAATGGGCCCAATTATCCCTAGCAGCATCCCTTTGATTCAGCACTGAGTCCAAGAAATTCCTTATAGAGCACTTAATTCCTCACCTGCAGCACTACTGTTTTTCAGGTTCAAGCCTATGAGAGCTTGCCCTAGCACATGCATTTCGCTTCAGAGATACTGTTGTTAACAAAAAGGGCTTGGTGCTCGCCCAGTGCTTACCATTTGTTGGCTTTCATGGCACACTTCTTCACAGCCTTGTAATTCGTCAAGGCAGGCCTAACATAATTTCCGTTTCTCTCTGTGGAGCAGGGACCAAGAACTGATTCATTCAACTTAATAAGTGTGAGTCCGCTGCTCCTAACAGGATTGAGGTACTATTTTATTCTTTTTAACCTTTAGTGCCATGCAAATAAAAGGCATGTGACTTGCAAAAATGTGCTCAGCAGGACAAACAAAATTGCAAAGATTGATTTTCTAAAGTTAATTAAACTATTAAGCTATTGGGTTGAGCCCCTTCTCCCTGTATCTACAATAGACTAGATTCAAAGGAGTGATTTTGGCAGGAAGATCTGGGTGAACTGATTTGCTGGCATCTTGGGGAAGAAGAGGCATGCCACGTTAGCTTGAACCGACTAATAAAAGTAGAATAAAATGGTGCGTTAACATGAAAGTTGACAAAAGACTGCTTACTAGGATGACCATGGTGCTCATTTGTGTGCTCAACTTCCCTAATGGAGTGAAGGCTGATGACCAAATGACATTTTTATAACAGTGACCTTTGGAGGCACTGCTGGTCGCTGAAAAGTCTTTTAGAGTCATGGGGGGATTGTGATGAGCTGACAAAGATTCACTGGATGTGATATATCTTTATTTTTAGCATGCTTGAAAAAATTGGAAGGTAATTGAAATGAGAGGTGAAAAGAAGATGGCCAAAATAAAAAGGACTCTGTTATGTTTTCTGACTTTACCTTGGACACTCTAAAGAAACATTGGGGCATATGTATGAAGCCTAATTCCTGTTCGCAAATAGGCCAATACTCAGAATCTTCAGAATCTTAAAGTTGGATTTTTTAAAGTGGCATGTGGAGCACATAAATGCCCTCAGGCCATGTATGTGGGCCACATGTGCACACATACATATTTCAGTGGTGAAACAGGGTGTACTTTTGACACCCTTGCACCCTTTAAATTGTATTCCCAATTTGCGAGTACCTAATGGGTACTCGCAAATTGCGAATGTCTTCCTATTCATTCCTATTGGCCTCAAGACCTCTATGCCAATAGGAATGAATGGGAAGGTATTCCTTAATTGCGAATCGGGATTTGCGCTTTGCGATTCGCAATGAAGGAATATTAAGGAATCACAATTATTAATGCGATTCCTACATACATTGCATTTTGCGAGTCCTTGATAGCGATTCGCTAAAAATCCCTATTAAGGACTCGCAAAATGGTTTGTTCATACATATGCCCCATTGAATCCAGAACACCATTAACACCATTCAAAGGTGACTCCGTCAGACATATTTCAAACAGCAAATCAGTAGGAAATGCGCGTTTTCGGACAACATAAACTTAGGATGGTGCCAGACTGATTCCTTGCACTCCTGCAGGATATGTTGTCCCTTGGACCAGTTAGCTCACAGTGCCAAAGTTAGCCCACCTAAACTTAGACAGGGAGCAAACAGTTCAGGCAACTACTAAACATGACAACCCTGTTCCCTCAGGAACCATGGTGACAGACCTAGGACTTTTCACTCTGTCACTAGTGCTTTCTTTTACTCAGAGAAATATACAAAGACTACACAAAGGGACGTTTTTCAATATTTATTGAAGCCTAGTGATTCTTGTATAGAAAATAAGTGCTTCAATGAGTAATAGACAGAAGCAGACAAAGTTATAATGAGAGTCAAAACAGTGAATAAAACCTCCACCATCTTGTAGAGACAACTTATATATGCATACATATACAGAATTATAAGAATTTAGCATACTCCTAAGATGCAAACCCTAACCTACGTGTCTAGGGTGTGAATGTATGGCCTAGCAAGAAACCCGCTTCTGGTTGATCTAACCCCTTTACCTAGCGGCTAAAAATGTAGGACCCCATCTTGGTCATGAACTAGATGCCCCTCATGGAGATGTCTGTCAGCTGTAAGGGAAAAGCTTAAGCATGCAGGGACCCCTCGAAGTCAGCATAAGCGTCACCTCTGATTGTATTTGGAAACAAAAGGAAATTATATAGAAATGGGCATCCTTACCTTGGGCCGAGATTGTAATCAGGCTGCCATTGTAATCAGGCTTCCACAGATAGCTGTGTCGACATATGGACATAACAACAAAAAACATTTGTATCAAGCATGTGAGGGCCATGCAAAGAATTCTGAGTCAGTGTGATAGTGTTCTCACAACGGTATTCGTGTCAGCAAGGTCGGTGTTTCTTAGAATCTAACCCAAGTGTCACAAATGCAAATGTGTGTCAAAAGTTGATGTGACAAAGGGAATGCAACTTTAGAAAAGAATCATTTACATGTAAATTGGCACTATTTCCTACCATGCCTGACTCTGGAACATAACAACATTTGGTTTAACACTAATTGGTGATTACATAGACTAGTGAGTGTTCAAAATAGTCAATCTGGAGTCCTTCTTACTTTTTTAAAATCTGCCATCCAGCAGCCAGGAAAGTGACACTGCTCTCCAAGCATCCAATTTCCTAATAAAGGCCTTGTCTAGAGTTTGGCAGACAGCCTACTCCATTACAAATGAGAAAGAGTACCCTGTCCACCTACTGATGGTCTGCCAATGTTTTTATGTGTAAAGAGCCAATGATTCAGATGATGATGACACACTGACTCTGCTGTTGGAGACCCTACACTGACCGCTCTATGTAGGCTGAGCCATCAGTGGAGGTGCCTTAGACCATCTGTCATATTTAGAGAACATATTCTCATGTTCTTTTTTTTTCAATTCCAAGGTTTTTTTTAAAGGAGCAGATCAGGGTCATTCGTTTTTTTTCAATAACAAACTCCTGGTTTGTGAGTTGGTTTTTCATAAATAAATATTTGCTGAGCTGCCAAACAGCAAACTTTTAGTACACATCAAAAGAGTTTCTATAGCGGCAGCTCCTGTGAAGGCACAGAAATCTCCATATTGCAGGTGCAGATCTCTGCATATGGTGGCTGGAAGTCCGACTAGGATGTCAGAGTTATTTACAGGGGTGGGCGGAACTCGTGAAGTTTCACTTTGTAGAATTCCCCAGAGTTACCTAAAAACTCCATGAGATTCCAAGGAGTTCCGTGAGTGGCTGAATTCAGTCAGTTTTCTATTCAAGCAGCAACTTTCTCAACATCAACGGTAGTGACCTGCTATGGCCATCCGTGTTGATAATTCTAGCACTCAATTTTGTCGCTCGACAACTTAATGTTGGTGAGCTATGCAAAACAAAAACTCCATCAGGCAGTGGTTGGCATATTTCTCCAGAACTCTGCGCTTCAAGTGAAACATGGAATGGGCAAAACTCTGCGAACACCGACAGAGGAGCATGTTTATCGCCCACCCCTAGTAATTACCCCTTTTACCCGTAAGGATAACAAGACCACCATAGTTTAGAGAAGTTCCTATGTCTTTTTAGATGAGAACCCCTGGAAGGAGGGTTGAGGCAGGGATGTGAAATCAATTGACGTAATCAAGGATATACCTGCAGGTCGTTTCAAAATGATAATGGACAACTTTTAATACTCAGAATGAAAGTTGTTCAATGCTATTTTCTCAGCGCAGGCAGTATAACATTTCAATACTGTAGAAAATTGGTTTTAGTATTGCACTAAGTGTTATAATATTCATCAGTATTGTCTAAGTAACACCTCTTTTTCTATAGAATTTCATACCTATCGGACAATTGAACCTCACTCAGAGAATAAATCGGGTGAAATGACCAACATAAAATGTAGACCATTGACTTGACTAACTTTTCAAATATATTATTTTTCAGTATACATCTGTAGATGGAATGTTATCAGACATTGTGGCCCAGTACATTAGAGAATCCCATATTGCAAAGTTGTGTAACCAAATGAATAATATAGATTTCTGTGTTCCTATCCTCAGAGTAATGGAATGAAATTCTAAATATCGCCAAATGCGACTGGTTTTATCATATTTATTACATATTAAACAATATATATTTTAGTTCATTACCAACTCTACTAGTTTAAAGTATAAAAAATAGGTGGCATGATCGTGAGCACATTGGTGACAGGATAAAGGGGGAAGAGAATGAAGACGTTTAATGTGCTATGCACGAACTTCCACAGGGACCGAATAATGCTATTCACAAACAGAAGGCTCAACTAAGCCACCTTTAGATATGTCTTGCCCATTATTTTGATAGGATCACATACAATCCTCAAAAATCCACAAAAATCCAAATTCTTCTCTTTAAAGTGATAATGCATTTGGTTTCCCTGTTTAGTGTTTTGACATATAGACTTCAACTGAATGTGTAATATTCTGGCTAATTGAGGGCTTTGTGTCCAGTGTGTCGACAGTGAGAATGACCCAATGGGGCTGATACACCACCAAAAAAAGTGCTCTAGTGAGAATGCTAAAAATACTCCCCAAGATATTTATGTAGCTCTAGTTATTGTTGATAGTGATGCAAATAGAAGAATTTAATGAGCCATATATCATTGCGAACAGAGCGGAGAGTCAGCTTGTGGTGCATGTGGATACTTGAGTTCTCCCAGTCCCCACGAGATCTTCCAGAAGAGACTGAGATAAATAAGGATTTGGACGAGTAAGGGCATGAAAGGTGGAGTGAGTGTTTAGATCATGGTTTCTCTCATAGTGTTAAAGAGAGTCCATAAAGGAAAAATAGAACAACAACCTAAAGGTGTGCCTTACATCACACTGCATGTGACCGCCCCTCAATTTACTGCAGCCTATACAGCCAAATATATTGGATGTGTTGGAAACCTTTTGCTTGAAACTCCTTCGTCATGACACACCTGAACTATGATGGCAATAACATTGGCATTGACCATATTTTGGCTATAGAATATTAAACTGAAACACTACAATTGTTCACTTTATTTCTAACGAGAGGGTCAAAAACACATCAAAATAACCCGTTTATAGCAAAATATGTCTGCCATCTATATTTAGATTATCCATATTCATTTATACTGCAAAGAGATAGGCCCTTAGAGTGCTTTAATGTTAACTACCACATTCACATATAAGGCTTTTCCAGTACATACCGAAGTCTCTGTTCACAAAAGTACATTAGTTTACAACTGTAAGTTTACAATAAAATTTATCTTTAGGTGTAGAGAAATCTGCAATAGCAAATCCCACTCAAGGTGTGGGAGGGGAGGTTTCCAAAACATGATATTTCTTGGGAAGTTTGGAAACAGCCACAGATGTATATTTGGGGAATCCTCCAACTCCTTCTGGCTAAAATCCTTCTGTCAAGGGGATGGCTCACCCCATGTCTTTGGTGTGAGGGAAGGGCTTTCTCCAAAGGGGGACATTTTCTCCCCGTGGAGGAAAAAAGTGAATTTGCAAAAGTCTAAGTAACTCTGAACAACATGCGATTTAACAGTAACCTTCTGAGAAGTAGGACCCACTTGTGACTACTGCTTATAAAACAAATATTATTTGTTCAAGGTGTCGGAGCATTCTGCAGTTAGTCTCTCAGTGCTACTACAATTCCTCAAGCCTCAATTTAAGACGGAGTTGTTCAAAACCTGTTGATGTAAGTAGTCACCTATAACACCTAGAAAATGTTCTTAACTAAATGGCTCTTTCATCTTTCTCTCTCAATGCCAGCTAGTTGTTCCTGGCAATGGAAAGGGAAGGGTTGGATATTAATACGTTTCATGTCTTTTTATCCAGACCTGAGTGGGTATTTTTCAGTTTAATGTTTGCCTTAATCATGGGATAACAGTATGCTTCTTAAAGTATTGGGTGATCTGGCAGAACCGAATACCTGGTCACAGTACTGGTGGATCATCTGCATTATAATATATCTAAAGTTAATAGGTGCTCCTGGGAATAGTTAGTTCCATGAAAAGTATATTTTGTCTTCATTTTAGAGACATCAGGGGCCCTATTATGTATAGGGCACACTTTCCTTGTGTGCACCCAGTGCACCTTCAAACAGGTGCGCTGGGCGCAAACAAGGAAAGTGCACCCTATTACATAGAATGTGCATCTCCCATCTCGTCTATCCCCAAGGGAAGCGCATTCCAGTGAAAATCGGAGCAGCTTTGAAGCAGCTGCTCCGAGTTTTACTGTGAAGGTGGTAAAGGGGATTATAGATCCGCTTGCAGGTGGATGCAGTGAGTGACTGCACCCGCCTGCAAGGGGATGTCTGGGGGGTCAATAGGACCCACTTCCTCCTTCCAGAGAGCAGTTATCAGGGGTGCCCCAGACAGATTTGTTGCCTCTGCGCCCGTGTCTATAATATGGCACGGGCGAAGAGGTAAAGAGATTCCCTCATTTACATGGGGACAAGCACCGCACAAATGAAGGAACGCCCAGTAGAGAAAGGGATTGTGCTGTATGTGAGCTAGCACTTTCAGTATTACGGAAGGGGACGCAGATGCATCTTAAACCCCTTCTGTAATACCAAAGTTCCTAGGGGGGGGGGGGGACGAAAAGAGGGCCTGTTGCGCCATTGGGACACTTTGTGTAATATGGCCCCATGTTGTTTAATACAAGCATCTGGGTTGCTTGTGTTTGTCCTTTCTAACAACTTTGGTTTGTTTTGAAGTACTTTAAAGTTTGTTATCATTCACTTGCTGATCCTTTGTGTTATCCTTTCAGAATCCATAAATCTCTGTTCCTGTCAAATTATATTAATTCCTGTCAATTTAAAATAATCCCTACACATTTATACAGGGGATATTCTCAATAGTGAATAATATTTTTTACAGTCTCAAGACCTATTTTCTTCCATTACCCTGAACTATGCATGTTGTTTTTACAAAATAGAGAGCCTCATGGAAAGTGATACTTTTTGCTAGGGTCTGTAGCATACCAATGGCTTCTGGCTTCTTATTTACTCATCAGCATTGGTTCTTGGTGATCTCTGGGGGTATGCAACGCCTACTGAGGGGGTCTGTGACTGCTTAAAACACTAAATATCATTAATAGATAAAGTCTATATAGATAAAAACCGCGATGGAAACTGTCATTTTAAAATGTGAAGGAATCTGAAATTGGAGGTGATAAAGTTAAGTTAGTATCCTTAGAGGGATTCATGGGATCATTGCAAGTGCCTCAAATTTAATATAAATATGGACGATGGGTGTCCTCAATTGAATTTAGATAAGCTCCAACCTTCACATTAAAATGTAATTTTTATTTGTAAAACACATTTTCTTTTTAATTAAGCAAACCTTTTAGGGCCATATGTAGATAAATACAATTTAACGATTCTAAAATACCGAATTTTACCGATTTGGTATTTCAGAATCGGTAAATGGTATGTAGGTATTGATTCGGTAAATTTTACTGAATCAGTAAAATTCGGTAATTACCGATTCGGTATTTACCGATTCGGTAATTCCCATTCATTCCTAAGGACCTGGAGGCCAATAGGAATGAATGAGAATTACTGATTCGGTAAATACCGAATCGGTAATAGGGGGAAGACTTACAAGGGTGTCACATTGACACCCTGTAGCACCCCTGAATAGTGCATGGGTGCGCATGTGACACACATACATGCCCTAAGGGCTTGTATGTCTGCCACATGGCACTTTTGGAAAAGCACAAATTTGCTCTTTCAAAGGTTTTTGATATTTACCACCAACTTTTAGTTGGTGGTAAATACCGAATCCTTAACTCAGAAATGCACTCACTTGAGTGCTCCCTACATTAAGGATTCGGTAATTTACCGAATTGGTATTTTAAGGAATCTGTAATTTACAGATTCCTTAAATTACCGATTCGCTAAATTACCGAATCCTTAAATTTGGCCCCTACATCTCAAATGCCCAATACCGGTCGGTAACGGCCGAAATTCGGTAATTTCGACCGTTACCGACCGGTATTGGGCTACCTATATCTGGCCGTGAATCATGTATGTGTTTGTTAAATGAATGACTGTGTCTGTACTTTCGTGTATTGTTTTATGGTTCAAATCATTGAAATTGTTTAGGGTGTGCAAAGGGAAGCCTAATGAGAACAAGCATTTGCAAAGCAATACGTCTCGCATTAGGAAAGTGTGAGGTATTGATATTGCAAATGACAATCTTTTTAAATATGTGTTGCTTTGAAAATATATAAATTAATAGCATTGTTATTCACAAAGCCAATAGCTTACACTTTCCTAATGCGAGTCCTATTGGCTATGGCAATGCTTGTTGGTAGATAGCAAGAACAGTGCTGTTGTGGTGCTGAGTGATGCTGTTGTGGTGCTGAGTGATGATGTGTTTGGGCTTAGTGATGTGGTGGTGTATTAGAGTGATGTGGTAGTGTCCCAGAGTGATGTGGTGGTATCTCAGAGTGATGTGGTGGTGTCCCAGAGTGATGTGGTGGTGTCTCAGAGTGATGTGGTGGTGACCCAGAGTGATGTGGTGATGTCTCAGAGTGATGTGGTGGTGACCGAGAGTGATGTAGTGGTGTCTTTGAGTAATGTGATGGTGTTCCTGAGTTATGTGGTGGGGTTTCTGAGTGATGTGGTGGTGTTCCTGAGTGATGTGGTGGTGTTCCGTGAGTGATGTGTTGGTGTCAGTGAGTGATGTGGTGGTGTCCCTGAGTGATGTGGGGGTGCCCCTGAGTGATGCCCCTGAGTGATGTGGTGGTGTTTACAATCACATTTATCTTTAGGTGTAGAGAAATCTGCAATAGCAAATCCCACTCAAGGTGTGGGAAGGGAGGTTTCTAAAACATGATATTTCTTGGGAAGTTTAGAAACAGCCACAGATGTATATTTGGGGAAATTCTCCAACTCCTTCTGGCTAAAATCCTTCTGTCAAGGGAATGGCTCACCCCATGTCTTTGGTGTGAGGGAAGGGCTTTCTCCAAAGGGGAACATTTTCTCCCCGTGGAGGAAAAAAGTGCATTTGAAAAAGTCTAAGTCTAAGTAACTCTGAACAACATGCGATTCAACAGTAACCTTCTGAGAAGGAGGACCCACTTGTGACTACTGCTTATAAAACAAATATTATTTGTTCAAGGTGTCGGAGCATTCAGCAGTTCGTCCCTCAGTGCTACTACAATTCCTGAAGCCTCAATTTAAGACGGAGTTGTTCAAAACCTGTTGATGTAAATAGTCACATATAACACCTAGAAAATGTTCTTAACTAAATGGCCCTTTCATGTTTCTCTCTCAATATGTTTATGTTTATGTTTATGTTTATCATTTATAAAGCGCAGCTTATACCCGAGGGCGTCTTGGCGCTGAATGCCAGCTAGTTGTTCCTGGCAATGGAAATGGAAGGGTTGGATATTAATATGTTTCATGTCTTTTTATCCAGACCTGAGTGGGTATTTTTCAGTTTAATTTTTGCCTTAATCATGGGATAACAGTATGCTTCTAAAAGTATTGGGTGATCTGGCAGAACCGAATACCTGGGGTCATAAACTGGTCACAGTACTGGTGGATCATCTGCATTAAAATATATCTAAAGTTAATAGGTGCTCCTGGGAATAGTTAGTTCCATGAAAAGTATATTTTGTCTTCATTTTAGAGACATCAGGGGCCCTATTATGTATAGGGCACACTTTCCTTGTGTGCACCCAGTGCACCTTCAAACAGGTGCGCTGGGCGCAAACAAGGAAAGTGCACCCTATTACATGTGGTGGTGTTCCTGATGTGGTGGTGCTCCTGAGTGATGTGGTGGTGTTCCGTGAGTGATGTGTTGGTGTCAGTGAGTGATGTGGTGGTGCCCCTGAGTGATGCCCCTGAGTGATGTGGTGGTGTTCCTGAGTTATGTGGTGGTGTTTACAATCACATTTATCTTTAGGTGTAGAGAAATCTGCAATAGCAAATCCCACTCAAGGTGTGGGAAGGGAGATTTCCAAAACATGATATTTCTTGGGAAGTTTAGAAACAGCCACAGATGTATATTTGGGGAAATTCTCCAACTCCTTCTGGCTAAAATCCTTCTGTCAAGTGATGTGGTGGTGTCCCAGAGTGATGTGGTGGTGTCCCAGAGTGATGTGGTCGTGTCTTATAGTGATGCCGTGGTGTCCTATAGTGATGTGGTGGTATCCTAGAGTGATGTGGTGGTGTCCCTGAGTGATGTGGTGGTGTTGTGTGGCGTTCAGCAGTGTGAGGCGTGCAGCACTGTGAGGCGTGCAGCAGTGTGAGGCGTGCAGCAGTGTGAGGCATGTAGCAGTGTGTGGCGTGCAGCAGTGTGTGGCGTGAAGCAATATGTGCGTGCAGCAGTGTGAGTAATGCAGCAGTGTGAAGCATGCAGCAGTGTGAGGCGTGCAGCAGTGTGAGGCGTGCAGCAGTGTGAGGCATGCGGCAGTGGGCAGCATGCAGCAGTGTGACTAACGCAGCAGTGTGCCGCGTGCAGCAGTGTGAGGTGTGCAGCAGTGTGAGGCATGCAGCAGTGTGTGGCGTGCAGCAGTGTGAGGCGTGCAGCAGTGTGAGGCGTGCAGCAGTTTGAGGTGTGCAGCAGTGTGAGGTGTGCAGCAGTGTGTGGAGTGCAGCAGTGTGTGGCGTGCAGCAGTGTGCCGTGCAGCAGTGTGCAGCATGCACCAGTGTGAGTAATGCAGCAGTGTGATGCGTGCAGGAGTGGGATGCGTGCAGCAGTGTAAGGGAGTGCAGCAGTGTGAGGCGTGAAGCAGTGTGAGGCTGCAGCAGTGTGAGGCATGCAGCAGTGTGAGTTGTGCAGCAGTGTGCAGCATGCAGCAGTGTGAGTAATGCAACAGTGTGCGGCGTGCAGCAGTGTGAGGCATGCAGCAGTATGCGGTGTGCAGCAGTATGAAGCGTGCAGCAGTGTGAGTAATGCAGCAGTGTGAGTAATGCAGCAGTGTGAGGCATGCAGCAGTGTGAGGCATGCAGCAGTGTGAAGCTTGCAGCAGTGTGAGGCATGCAGCAGTGTGAGGCGTGCAGCTGTGTGTGGCGTGCAGCAGTGTGTGGCATGCAGCAGTGTGAGGCATGCAGCAGTGTGTGGCATGCAGCAGTGTGTGGCAAGCAGCAGTGTGCAGCGTGCAGCATGTGAGGCGTGCAGCAGTGTGAGGCGTGCAGCAATGTGAGGCATGCAGCAGTGTGTGGCGCAGTCCAAGTAGAGAGACCTCTCACAGCAGACACTTCCCAGAGTGTAAGAAGAGGCTGTAAACACAGCTGATAGTTAGCTGTAAAGGGCCAGCCATTGAGAGCAGCGGGGACGGGGGGGGGGGCTTGGACAGAGCACAGTCCCACACCTGGGATGCCAAGGAGACAGAACTAGTGCTATTGAAGCATGCCAACTGCACAGAGTGTATGCTGTGTGCTACAAATACCCATGTGGATGGACACTGACGAGCAGAGAGCACCAGAACGAGAGTGTGATTGGTTAACATCTTTGAGGGATGTCTCATTTAAAGCAATGCTATCCATCGATCACCGGGTGTCCTTCGGAGAGCACGAGGTTATCCCTGCATTTCCTCGATATGGCGGGAAAACTACGGAGAGCTGGCAAGATGGCTCAGCGAGTTAATACTTGCCACTGTGTTAACCCACATGGCCTCAGCAAGTTAAGCTTGCTGCTTATATTTGTACAGTCTTTATAACACAATCCAGGGCTGCTTTACAGAGATGCAGGCAACTTCAATGAAGCACATAACAACATAAGGTGCTGCTCTGAGTGGTGCAGCCAGTGCAGTGCCTGCACTTCCTGCAGTTTACTTAAAGGGCCAACCATCCGTTCTAAATAGGGTCTGAGACTCTTCCGGTACAGAGGCCGGGTGTTATTGATAATAGCAGAGAGCCGCACTAATGTATGATTGAATGAGTCAGTCATCCAGTTAGAAGGCACCTTGCATCTAGCAGCAGGGAAACACCAGTAGCCCTAGTAGTTCTGGGGGGGTGTGGCTGCCTCCCCGGCTGCAAAAACGCAATCAAAATGACCCCAGAGCTACAAAAGCACCCGAGACTGTAGCTGCACGAGAAACAAGGATGAAAACTGATAGAGAAGAGAGGAGAGATACAAAGGAGAGAAAGGAAGGAGGAAAGTTGGAGAGAGGGAAGAGAAACTGAAGGAAGAGACAGTGAGAGGAACTGCAGATGGAACATAAGAGGAAAGGAGAAAAGACTGGAAGAACACAAATAATAAAAGGACAGATTGGAGGGACCAGAAAAGGGAATAAGCAGATATCAAGGCGAAAGGAAGGAAGTGGGGAAATTAAGTGGAGAGAAAGAAAGGGAGGGCAGAAATCAGGAGATTACAGATAGAAAGAGAAAAGGTGAGCTAGAGTGGTGGGAGAAAGAGGGAACTAGGACAAGATGGGAAAGATCATTTTAGGGAATGGAGCAGAGAGAGGAAAGGGAGAAAAGTGAAAGAGTGGGCGAAAGTTAGGCAGAAAAGCCAAAGTGACAGATGGGCGGCGGGGAGGGGATGAGGAAAGAGAGAAACGAGATAAGACTAAACGGAAAGGACAGGAAGGAGTCAGAGAGCTAGGGCAGAAAAAAGAATGCTAGAGAGAACTTCTGTGAAGTGTAAAATGGTGATGCGCAAACTCACTTTACTTTCAAGCACATTTGAATTTTTCAAGGAATATGATGGCCAAAGCGATCCAAAAACTACAAACTGTCTAGAAAATCATACTTCATAAAAAAAAATCATAGTGGGAAAAGAGAATCCACGGCTTAACGTAAGTGTCAGACTCAAAGAATTGGTCAATGGACAGTTTGAAAAACAGGAATGAAAATGGTGGGGGGAAAATAACCACAGAAAAATAATCAAACTCATTTGCCACCATTCTTTACCATGTATTCGGACACAGACATCAAAAACTGTGTCCAGTCAATGCGCACAACCCTGCTGGGCAAAACAAAAGGCAATGCTCAAGTGAATGCAGCACACAATTAAAAACAAAAAAAATGTTAAAAACAGTTGCATCTCCGTTGTGTTCAGTGTACCGGACCGTATAAAAGCCACAAAATTTGCCAGCTTTGGTACACAATGCAGACCACAGCTCACGCTGCCCACCATGATCTGAAAAATGCTTAGAGAATGTCATTTGGAAAAATAGCCTGCTTAGCACCACCAAAAAATGGAGGTTGGTGCGAGTTTTGCTGTGTGGTGCGTTCTGCAACACGAGAATTTCACCGCTTTTTAGCATTTGTTTGCTGGATCATAAACAGATTTGCAGTTCTAATGTAAGGCTGGAAGCTCTGTAATGCATGGTTCTCTTTACTGCTCTAGTAGAGTAGTAAAGAAAAACAAGCATTGCCAAAGCCAATAGGTCGTGCCTTTGAGATTTATTGGCTCTGCCACTGCATTTATATAATGTAGTACATAGAACTGTCTTAAATTAGTTTTAGCCACTCTGCAAAGCTGCTGTATGCCAGGGTTACAAAACATCACCAAAGCAAATAGTTCCCATAGACACATCGTATTGGCTTTGCCAATGCTCGTTTTTCTTCACAATGCTGCTATAGTAGTAAAGAGAACCATACATAACAGAGCTTCCAGTCTTGCACTAGAAATGCAAATCTCTTGTAGCATGTTTTAAAGGGTTCATTGTTTCATAAAGACGTTGTACAGCTTAATAATGACAAACATTGATGCCGGTCACTGTCTTTGCTAAAGCAAAAGAGGGTTTCCACAATACGGTAAGCATTTGGTTATTTTCCCAGTGAGAGAGTTACCTGGTAAGTGTTACCACTTCTAACCACAATCAATAAGTGATCAGTTCCCCTGCTCAGTACGTAGCCCCTTTCAAGTGACCTGAAAAGGTGGTTATTCTCTATCAGCTGGTTCTCTCCGGGGCAGAATTTTTGGGATGGTAAGGAAATACTGAACAGCGAACATTAATAAAATATATTCTGTTTTAAGGAAATGCACTAATTTACAATACGCTGTCATAATGAATTACAAATAACGTATTTTTCTATCCAGGGAAGGCGCTTTGGTGTTACTGCATGCACAACATCGAAAATGAATTGTCGAATTTAAAGTGTGTCAGAATTACAAACTATTTTAGAGGCAGCTCTGCAGCACCTTAGTACATTTACTAAATACTATTTTGATGCCAAACGAGCATGGTATTCACTATATTTCAGTGGGAATTAATAAATCACTGCATATGAAAGTGAAAGGGAGGAAAGGGATAGAGGGCTGAGAGGTTCAAGAGAGGTTGCTGAGACAGAAGGGTAGAAACATAGAAGCGCAGGAAGAGAGGGTGACTGGGAAGTGAGGCAGAGAACAAAGGGGGAAGAAAAATTAAGGCTCACGAGAGCGAGGCCAGCAAGTTCGGGAGGGCATTCCTTTGAAGTCTGATGGGTGGGGCGGGGGAGCAGGGGAGCGACTTCCTTTGAAGTCTGATGCCGAGGCTCAGACAAATGGTGGTGTGCAAGCGGCTTCCTTTCAAGTCTTATGGGGAGGGGGTGGAGGAGCAAATGGTGAGCGCACGCCCGACGCACATGCACTTCCCATAATCCGCATTCCAAAGCCCTCTGGCAGGCTTTCCTGTAGCCCCTACATAATTCTCGCTGGAGCAATGCGCAAGCTCATTGACTCAGCGAGACCTAAAAATGCAGCCACCTGTCCTTCAAAGAACGCCTCATGGATTCTCTCAAAGAAAACCTAATTTAGTTCATGGCTACCATACAACAAATGACATCAGCATTTGCCTCAATGTATTTAACCTGCCATGCAAAAAACATGCACCACAGAAAACGCGCTCTTGCAACCCCACATAGTCTGCATAGCTCACCAAGAAAAAGCACCTCATATGTAGCTCAGAAATAGAATGAAAACAGACAAACTCCCAGACAATATCACCCAGCTCAAAACATTCCACTCTGCAGGTAAACGCCTCATCATCAACGCCAAAACAAACCTTAATTAGTAGCACAACCAACTGAGCCTCTTAGAAAACTAAGCACTACTGAGGTTGTTAGACCTGGCATCAATGGCATGAGTCTCTCCTCCATTTTTTCTGTTTGCCTCCTCTGTTTATGATGTGTTGCTGGAATATTGCTTTGGGCACTGTGCCACTGCTGATCAGTGCCACAGTGCAAGTGCTCCAAATGTTAAATGGGTACATTAATTGGATTCCATGTTTGGCTTATTTGGTTTACTGTCAGTCCCTAGTATAGTGCACCAGGAGTGCCAGGGCTTTTAAATACAAATGCTGCAGGTGGGCTTGCAGCACTGGTTGTGCCACCCACAGAAGCGACCTAGTAAAATATGTCTAAGGTCTGCCATTGCAGAACCTGCATGCAGTCTGGTACTGCCATGCTGACTGCGCAAGTGCACCTACTTGCCAGTCCCTAAAACCTTCCCTTAACTTCATATTAGTCACCCCTATGGTAGGCCCAAGGGCAGGGAGCATTGTAAGCATAAGGTAGGACAAGTCCTGATGAGTGTGGCATGTCCAAATAGTGAAGTACAGTCATTTTCGTTTTTCACTATTGTAAGGCTACCTGCTCTCCTTAGGCCAGAATGGGCTGCTGGAATTATTACACTATATAATCCTAACAGACTCAGAGAGCATGGTAGAAAGTCGAGTTTAGTATCCCTGAACACAGAATTTAATAATGCATCATTTAGGATGGAGGGTTTTTAGATTCTGGGTTTGAAACTAGCACTTTTAGAAAGTGACTAGTTTCTTGTCTAACTATCTACCGGTCTCTGCTAGTTTGGTGTGTGTGACAGGGGCTGGGTGGCTCCAGAGGTCTGAATAAGTCAGTGTGGGGTGAATGAGGCATTTGTGTTTAGAGTAGAGTAAGAGTAGTTCCTGATAGCCTGCCCTGCTTGACACAATGCTGGCTCCACCTCCTGCCGGGCGACTGATGGCCCTGCCCCTGCCAGTGACAATACGGGCTCCACCTCCTGCCGGGCGGCAGACGACCCTGCCCTGCACAGTGAATAGGCCAGGTGCCTCGGCCCGGCAACACCCACAACAAACCTGGGATGGGGGAAATCTCCCTGCATGGACAAAGGGATCAAAGCAGAAAAGGGGTATAAAAGAAGGACTCCTGGTCCAAAGACTTTAGATCACTTCTGACAAGGAAACCTCTACCAAGGACAAGAAGCCTGCTGATCCAAGGACTTGCCTACTAAGCATGGGCGAATTTTGCGAATCTGGCGTTCGCGAATTTTGCGAATTTGCGAACTCGCAATCCGCAAAATCCGCGAATTATCGCGAATTTGCGGATTTTTTTGTGTTCGCAAGGATTTCTGCCAGTTCGCAAGGATTTCTGACACTTCGCGAGGGTTTTGTAACAGTTCGCAATTGCGAACTTACATGTCGGCTCGCAATGGTCATGATTATGTTGTTTCTACGTCTGGTTCATCATCACAGGTTCCCAGCACCCTCTGTTTCACCCCTGCCACCCTCTGTTTCACCCATGCCACCCTCTGGTACATCAATGCCTTATGCCACCCTCTGGTTCATCATCACTTCAGATTTTGGGGGGAAAAAGCAAGCACACCTGCCTGCTTCAACTGACATGAATTAATTTGGGGTTGATTTATTAATGTGTCACTGTTTTAAAATTCCAGTCTGGCACCTGCTTCCTTATCTGTAATTTGCTTTCTGTTGCAGTGCAAAAAAAATTTCCAGGACCTTTGTGGCCTACTTGTAGCTATTCTATGAGCCTGCTGTGAGGGTCAGAGCAGGGTCATACAATTGTTGCAACCAGCAACTGAACTCTGGAGGGGCCCTTGTCAGGAAGCACTGCAGGGAACAGTTACTAATGATGAGTTTGAACTTTTGAACCTGCTTTCACTTTTGCAAAGCTCGTTTTTCTGCAGAACAGCATTACAGCAACTGTAATGCCCCACCAAGCTTATATGAGAAAGTTGATTTCTAATCCAAAAGTTATCCAAAGAAAATCAAAAGGCCTCAAATCCAAAAAAGTGCAGGCAAATGTCAACCTGAGGAGTTATTCTGATAAAAATCATCATTTTCAGAAGGTCTATGCTGCTTGCTAGTAGATTTCTTGTGCAGAATTGCAATTTTTGTAATTTCGCGAGTGCAAGATTGTTGCTGCCCGCCGCACCTACATGTTCGCAATTGCGAACTTACACCGCAAAGAAAAAAAATCCGCTGCGTGAGAATTTGCGGATTTTGCGGGAAATTCGCGAATCTCGTGGATTGCGAATTTACCGAAAAGCCTCAAAATCCGCGAGCGTAACGGATTTTCCGCCCACGCTTATTGCCTACCCCTTCTGCCAGTGTGCTGTTTGCTGGGGGGAATTTTGCAGTTGCTTCTTTATTTTTGCCAAGGAACAAGGAGAGAGGAACTAAGTGTGTACTCTCAAGCTTTGCAAAAGAAAATCTCCAAGGGCTGGAAGCGTGCCAGTCTCCTGTTGAAGTCACAGGGTTAAAGGACTTCCCCATCTGCTGAATTGCTTACTACTGGGACGTGGTATTCCAGTGCACAGAACGAAACCAGCAATCACGACGCCGCCGACGCCGTCGAATCCAGCTCGACATCGTGAGTACGACTCCAGTGTCCTGCACCTTCGACGCCGGTCGCCGGGCCCCATCGACACCAGTAGCGATGCCAAGAAGTAGCGACTTCGGATCCAGCTCCAAGTGACCCCGTCTCGACGCTGCTGCTGATCGCATCGATGCTACAGCCCTTCTCGACGCCGTGAGCGCTGCTCACTCTTGCAACGATGACATCGACCATGACGCCGCATCCTGCTTTGCCATCGTGAGCGCTGCTCAGGCCCGACATCTCTCGATGCCGCTGCGGAACACACGACTCAGTGGCTCGATCGACGCCGACGCCTCAACGCTGATACCTCTCGACGCCGTGGATCATCGTTTTCTTCATTCTCACAGGTACTGTGTTTAGGGGGTCTACCTTAACTCCGGGCTCGACGTAGCGCTCCTCGCGGTCGATGCCGAACGTTGGGAATAGCTTTGCCTCGACGTCATGTGACTCCTGGGGGGGTTACTTTGTTGCCAAGACCTGTGCTTCAAGAAGAAGATTTACTTTTGTTGCTAAAGAACAGTTACTAAGAAGAAGCATTACCTGAACCATTATTTTTCCTTCCAAAGAGTATTTATTGAGATTGTGGTATATTTCTGTCGTTATTCGGTCTTGTGCTAAACCTTATATAAACATCCTTATTTTTATAATAACTCCTGTGTTGTGTCCATTTGTAGTGTACTCACTTTATTACTGTATGTGGTCATAAATGCTTAACACAATGCCTCTGAGATAAGCCTGTCGGCTCTGCCAAGCTACCAAGGGGGTGAGCAGGGGTTATCTGAGTGTTTAATCCCCTTACCCTGACTAGAGGAGGTGGGTCCCTATTTGTCAGAAGTGTATACCTCCGCCAACTAGAGACAGCCGATTCTAACAGAGGTCAATCAAATACTCTGTCATTATCAGGGCAGATGATCCACTCATGCAATCACTGGAAATGAACAACGCCATCAATCGGTTCTTCACCAAGAAGCTGAGCAAAATCACCAATCAGTGAAACTAAACCAACTGCAGTCTTACCTCAAATCTCCTCAAACCACTTCCACACAGGCAACCTTTAATTGGTCTCACTTACCAACATCTTTTTTTCTGATTCTTAGGCATTGTTTGCCCTGCCATACATTGGTTTTGCATTGCATGCAGTACAATGCAAATATGGTAGTGTGTTGATTATTCTCCTCCACAATGTGCTGTGGCACTTCTCAGGAAACATTTTGGAGTTTCTGTGTGCTGAAGTACTCTGGTTTGTGTTGGTGTTTGGCACTGGTGATGTTGGAATTTTTCTAATTATTTATCATTCTTCACCATCACTTACTTTCTAGTAAAGTACTTTTCGAGGCTTAATGTCTGCACTCCCTGTGAATTATCGTGTACCAATACTTTGTGCTGGGTTTCAATCATAAAAGTGATGAAACCCCAGTACAAAATGTTGTGGTGGGATTTACTTTTCAAAGCAAATTTTGGAAAGTTGCCTCAAGTAATGCAAAGTAGTACTGTACGTTACTGTGCACTACTCTGCAACAAGAGGGCGCCTCATATCGGGGCACATGGACATTTCCATGAAACCAACCCTATCTACTAGCATTTGTTTACAGAGATTTGCACCCAAATATATGCCTTCCCAAAGCATGCAGAATAGTTGAACACGTTTTACTAGTCTCTAATATTTTCCTACTTTGCAAGTGTGCTGCATTGTACAGCACACATGCAAAGTAGGGAAAGAGTTTCCGGTCAACTTCAGCTCAATGGGCATATGCCATGCACAAATGAAGTCAAATTTTTTGAGCATTTGGACTAATAATGTTTTGAGGCTGCCTTGTCTGTATTAGGATTTGGGCCCCTTATCATTGTTCCTAATCAACTGTCAGTTCAGAGGCCAGACCCAAGTAAATGGTGATTATCCATTGTGTCTTTCTGGGGTTGACCTTTGCCAGACTTGAACATTCAGTAATACAATATTTATATGACAAATACTTATTTATGTCATATATGATGTCACTAAACTGGTGCCTCGCTTATTTCATTTTAATTTCATATTATGTAAAACATAATATTTCCAAAGGGTGAGTAAGCATCCAAAATGCTACAAGTGTGTGTGTGCTGCCTCCCAACACTGTTCGATTGGAAGTGTACTCAGTGGACCATGGAACATGCAGACTTGTGTGCCAATCCAGGGTTGAGCACCAGAACAAAAATTGAGCTGTTGCGGGCAAATCACTGCACCTCCCATTAGGAGGTATGTGAGAAGTTGGTGATATACTACAATATTGTCTGACATATATAGTTTGTTCTTAAATATCATTTACAAAATTGTCATCCAATGTCTTGCTGATTTTTTATTATTAACTCAAATGGGGATATATTTTTATAGGTGTTATTTAGGGAAACATATTTATGTCAGTCAAAATTCTGGCAATGATATTCAGAAGCCACATCCTTCCTGTATACAGTTTAAAGAATTGTTTGTAATGAGCCGCCGGACCCCCGGGTTGTCGGTTGATGGGCTGTATTAACTCAATGGTAATGAACAAAATTGGTTTTTGCCGCGGCCATGCACTGTGTAAAATCAGAACGATACAATAAAGGTCTTTAAAAAAAAAGAATTGTTTGTAATGCAACAACTAACTGTGCACAGTACAATGCCCAATAATATCCCAATAACATGTACATATCTCCCACCTACTTATTCTGTTTTGTTAGGTCCGGCCTGTCAGCTCACCTGCCGCCAGACATTATGTGATCAACCTGAAAAAGGTCTTTAAGAATCGCTAACAGGAGAGGAGCTTTGGTTCTGCCCACATGTTGGTAACTAAGAGTATCTATTTTCATTGGGTCCACATAAATATTCCTGCCCTCCATGAAGCAGTGATCATTCTGTTTATTTATCCAGCTGGGAGAGCTTGACATTGTAATGCTAAAAATGTGTCTTAGAAAACTATATAATGTGCAGTGTTTGTTTTTCCTAGCATCACAGATGGCAGAAGGGAAGTCATTAATTTCAAACTTTAGTGAGCAGTTTTGTTGTTGATAGCCCAGGGCTACACTAATCTACATAGATTTGTAGGTCTGACTGTACACTGCAACTGCCACCAGACCTTATGTGAACAACAAAGAATATATTTTAGAGTACTGCCGAGGGAGTAGCTGAGGCTCCACCCATAAGTTGGTTCCACTGACTACAGGATTTGATTAGGCTGAATTCTTGTGTTGCTGCTACAAAGACTACTTGTATTGCACTTTTGGCTTGTGGCAAAGTACTCAATACAGCAGGATTCAGTTGCCTATGGTGGAAAGTCAATGATCATGGCTATAGGCCTAATCTGTTTATTATGAAATGTTATGGTAACAACATAATTATTGTGAAAAGCATACAGGCAATAGGCATTTAAGTTTGGATTGTTATTAGTCTATATTGAAGCCTACAGATAGATTTTTGTTTCATGAAATCTATCATATTACCGTAGTTGACAATGATTTTGGTGTTGGTCACTCAGTGTGATAAACTGGATATAGATATTTTGCTCTGTGGAATCCTTGTTAAGCCATTTTAGGAGAGATAGTATTTTGCTTAACCAACAGTACTTTTGTATACATTGCTAATTTTATGACTGTGTGTCTGATGGCTGCCTTGTGGAGAAGTGTACACTCAAAACTGCAGGCCTGATTTGGTTACTGTGACGAGCAATATATATGCCTGTGTGGTGAACTGGAAACATTATGTACAATGCCTTAGGCCTGGCATGCTTATTTTGAAACATTATGTCATAGGCAATTGGCCTAGCTTATTCATTGTGAAAAGGAAATGTCAATGCAAGTAAGCTTTAACAGTTGGTTATTATCACATTGTGTTACAGGCTAAAGCCAGTTATTTTGTTTCATGTAATTTCAATTTCACAATTTACTGTGGTAGGCAAGGGTTTTGGCAATAGCCACTCACTCTGAAAAGCTCTAGGGGTTTTCACTGTGATGAGTCCTGTTAGACTCTGTTCATAGGGGTTGTATATATTATTCTAGCTGAATTTTTCTACATATTTATAATTGGATAACTGTATGGTGGTAGCCTCTTTCTGTACATACAAATAGGATGCTGTGGGGTACAGTGTATAGCCAATGGGAAAGGGTAAAATGCTGAAACAGTTAATTGGGAAAAGTCATGACAAATTTTGTATGTTTGATCTGTTTGTTATGCAATGTTATGACAAAGTCTGTAGGCCTGATCTAGGCCTTTAAGGATGGTTTGTTATTACACTATACTGAACCTGTAGGCAGGTATTTTGTTAAATGGAAGGGTTTTGGTGTTATTGATCCACCTAAACAAACTGAGGGGATAGAAGATATCCACGGATATAATCCTTGATAGGCTCTCTTAGAAGAGATAGTGCTCTGCTTTGCAAAGTGTAATTTTGCATATATTTGTACTTTTATGAGTGTATGCAAGGCTTGAGTTGATTATGGTGATAAGCCTTTGTGCAGGTGACCATGCATTACATGCTTTGAAAAGAGTATTGGATCTTGTGCTGACCCTGTGAACTTTTTTTATCAAAGGTAAGTAAGATGCACAGTGCATATAGAGGCTATGTAATTCTAAATATATAGATAGAATGAAGAAAGGACCACCCTAAAGGGGATTTAACATACCTCATGTGGTAAGGTTTTGAGGACTGTAAAGTGATGTAGTAATGGCTGTGAAGAAAAATATTTCTTAGCACAGCACACACGGTTAAGATGAAGAATTATTTTAGTTTAACTAGATAAACATCTTGGCACCAAGAATATTCTTCAGTAATATGTAAATATTTTCCTCCTCAAAACACTTGCATTGTTAGTTACTTGACTTTTAACATTCAGTTTGAAAGTTGTTGATTGATTCTTCTTTTTTTTTTTTTAAGTATTTTTATTGAAGTTTTTCCTCTTCCCCCCCCCCCTGAGATGTGGACAGGGCACAATAACAATCAATGCAGCGCAAAATCATATATACATTTGGGAATTATACAAAACATAGAAAACAAGTGTAATATTAAATCATACATAGTTTTTCCATAGCAAATCATATATACCAGAGATACATAAACTTCTTTACACTACGTTCTCGATTTCCTCCCCCCCCGCCAGAAAAACCGTAATCAATAATCGGGACCTTGTTTCCAGCGAACCAGGGGCTCCCATATTTGCAGACCCAGCTTCTTGCCGTTTCTCCCCCTCCTCGCATAAATGGTTGATTCTAACTTTTGAATAGATAGTATCTTCCCCAACCATTGATGATATGTAGGAGGATTAGGATCCAACCATGCCGAAGCAACTAATAGTCTGAGAGTAGCCAATGCTACAAATAGAAACTTTTCGTTATCCACGTGTGTCTCAAGGCTGACTCCTAATAACATTAGAGCTGGATTCAATTCTATTGTAGTTGCTAATACATTCTGTAAAAATTGCTCAATATCCCGTTTTATACTATTTAAATGTGGGCAAAGTGAGAAAATATGCATTAGGTCCGCCCCCGGACTACCACATCTGAAGCAGGTGGTTCCCAAAATACCCCCCCATTGAGCAATTTTCCCAGGCGTATAATACAGATGGAATAGGGTCTTATAGTGTTGAGCCTGTAGTGATGATGAGCACAGCAATTTTCTTCCCATCTCTAATGAATCTGAGAAAATATCACTATTTATATCCAAATCTACAGACCATCTATTAATCCATTTCTCCATATCATCTTTCTTTAGTATAGTCATCTCCGAATAGAATCTCTTTATGGTGCAGTCTGAGCCTATTTCTGTAATATCCAGTATTATTATATTTCTATCGAACCCCAAGGGCCCTCCTTTCCTATTTATTAAACAGCTCGTTATTTGAAGGTATTTAAAAAAGTGTTTTGTGTCTAAGGTATATCGAGCCTGTAGCTCAACAAATTGTAAAATACCCTGGGGTCCGTGAATATCTCCAATCTTTCTTATCCCCCGCCTCTCCCAGTCTTGGAATACAGCTCCCGAAAAAACCATACTAGGGAGTGAAGGGTTGTTTTTGAACCTGGTATAAAAATTATATTTCCCAATTCCTATCTTTTTTGATATTCCCTTCCAAACATTGTGCGCTGCCATTAGGGTCTTGAACCGTGTTCTTTTATAATAACTTTCCTCAGTGAATCTCAAAAATATATTTTCCGCATTTTTACCAAGAACCAAACCATAAATTGCAAGTGAACCTACGTTGTCCCAATCATCTATATCCGCCCCCCCTACCAATCCCAGCATGTTTTGGAATGCAGCGGCCCAATAATACACTTTTAAATCTGGTAAAGACCAGCCCCCACGCTCCCGTTGATTGATTCTTCTAACAAGCAAGCTATTAGACATTTCTCTCCTACCACCGACTTAATGGAACCTCTTTGCTTTAAACTTCTACTTTTTCGCATATATAAATTTCTTGCATACGTTATTCAACAATCACTCTCTTTAATAATACAATAGCATTTCACTCCCTTGCGATCAATATTTCTAAAACACCTGGTGAAAATTACTCATTATAAATCACTATCATCACTCTTCCTCGACGGGCTACATTTTCAGTAATTTTGATTTCTTTTTCACTATTCCCGATGTGCCTTACTGCTCTTTCAATATGGCTGCCAAATTTTGTATTTTAATGTTAGTTCATTATGAAAACCCATTCCACTTTCTATCTCCATGTATGATTTAGGAGCCCCACCCCTTACTATTTATTGCACAACCACAATATATTGGCATTCTCCTGGGAGCTTTAGTGAATTACATGCGTCTGATATTTGTAGACTATCGAGTATGATTTTTATAGTTTAAGTACAGTCCACTTACTTATTGTCTTAATTTTAGTAATCAACTTGGATTCTACTCTGCTCTTACAGTAGCTCATCCTGCCTACCTGTTTGATAGATAGCAGGTGACCTTTGGGCTCAACTTCAAAACCACATTAAAAATCTACTTACTTGGATGAAGTGATTTTACTATTGGTCAGTGGTGGCCCAAATTATTTAGACACTGCGATAACGTGTTCTGCTTATTCAGACTACCAGTATGCATTAGTCATGATTTTAGAACAATAACTGCAACTAGTGAGTCAACTTTACTTTTTTACATCCCACTCACTGCATTTTTCTGTGGACAATATGCACTTCTAGGACCTGATTCACAAAGAATCTCCACACTTGTGGCTGAGGCCCTCAGTCATGGGGAGTCTCCGTACTTGAGGAGGAATCTCTACAAGGAGAATTTTTATTGCAGAGATTCTGCTCTGAGTGAGAAGACTCCCCCATGATGGCAGGACCTCCACCACGAGTGCGGAGGCTGTTTGTGTTTGTGAATCAGGCCCCTAGTGTGTAAGTAGGTAATCTTTACACCACCACTGAACGTGCTCCAATTCACACATTCTCGTTTTCATTTCAGCAACTTACCAGCAATTTCTAAAATATTTGTCTTTGCAGCCAATACAACTTCACTCTACATTCTTCAGAAATGTCCTATAATAGGTATGTTAACTTACCTTTCGGATGGTCCTTTATTAATTCTTTCATTATATTTGGAATCACATAGTATCTCTATGCACTATACATCTTACTTACTTTTGATCACAAAAAGCACAAAACTGAATATTACCTTCAAAGAATATAATGCATAGTCACCAGCACAAATACTTTGTTCAGGTACTGGTTGGTATGGTTCCCATCTTTACTAAATGCAACTTGCTTTCAGCCATGTAAAGTAAGTGTTTACCTCACATAATATTACTAGATGTCTACTTCAAAGTTATAACTCTTCCTATACTTTGAGTTATCTATTTGGGAGCTTTTCAGATTTGACTCCCCTTCTATATTTACTGTGGCCAGAGTAATTGTAATCACTTAGCAATTTAAGTATTGCTTAGTACATTAACATATCTTTATGTAATACCATTTTTTACATTTAATGGAGGCCTAGAGAAAGTCAGCTGGGACGGGATGAAACACATATGGGCTGTAGTGATGTATGGTCTTAGTGATGTATGGTCTTTGCAACTAATCATTAGAGAATACACTGACCACCATTAAATGTTTAACAGACTAACGCGTGTGGACTTCAGCAACAAACTGTTATTGAGTGTGCTGACGCATAATAAGGTCGAGCTTTAGCTGCAGCGTGCATGCGCTGCTCGCTCCGCGAGGCATGCAATAGTCGAGTATGGGGAGACAAGCTTCCCTCACTCTCTGCCCATATTTTTCACTGGCTTCTGTGTTTGTCCTTCATAAATTCTGTCTTCTGATTGATAATGAAGCTTGTTAGTCCCGCCTTATTATGCCATGTCGTCATTTGTATCCTTCCGTCACTATTACTTCGAGTGTTGCATGAGCATTCTTTTCTTTCAGTGACTTCTCTCTCCCCCTCCCGCTGTCTGTGCATTCCCTCCCCCTCCCCTTGCTCGTGCCTTATCGCCCCCTTGCGCCTCGCCCGCCTGCACTCCCGTTTGCAATGCAATAGGTTACGCATAAATGCGAGTCCTATTGCATTGCAAATGCTTGTTTTGTTTACTCTCACTGCGCGGAGTGGCCCCTCATCACGGCTGGGCATGTGACTGCACTCGTAGGACACAACATGTTCCACACTAGTGCTTTAAGTGTCGATGTGCGGGGCATCACACTTTTTAACCTACACACGTACACGATTTCATTCATTTTAAGTGGAAAACATCACACATCTAATGTGCCTTTTAAAAACACCCGAGCAGCGCTTGCACACAGCTGCCACTCACTAAACCCCTTCCTTCCCCCAGTGACCGCACTCGTAAGACAAAACATTGTTCCACATATGTGTTTTAAGTGTCCATGTGCAGGGCGAAGAGCTTCACACTTTTTACCCTATGTTCACTTTAAATGGAAAACATCACACCCAGGGCACAAGTCCTAAATAAAGAAGTGGGAGGACGCTCAAAGACAGGAAGTGACGTCACGCCAGGAAGTGACATCACAAAAGGTAAAAACATAAAAGTGGGGGGACGCTCAGAAATGGCATGACGTCACGACCGGAAGTGACGCCACGAAAGGTAAAAATTAGAGCACTCCTTTCACACATATCTGAACTTCCAAAACACATCTATGTAAATTAATCCTATAGTGCAGTACATATATGTTGAAGAAAGTGAGCCTCGATTTGAAAATGTATTTTGAACAAGAACAATAAACTAAAGATATTTATGTAATTTCACAGGCAGCCTAGCGCTGTGGACCCAAGGGTTTTTTGGAGGGTGTAGAATCAACTCTTGCAATGTTATTTGAGCAGTCCTATACACATCTGTTAACATGGCATTACATACGTCACCTACGCCTGTCACATTAGTGAGTCAGTTAAAAACGTAACAAGACAGTGAAGGGACAGGAGAGAGTGAAACGGAAACTGAGGAAGAGTGGAGAGGCCAAGACAGTGAAGGGGCAGGAGAGAGTGAGACGGAAATAGAGGAAGAGTGGAGAGGCCAAGACAGTGAAGGGGCAGGAGAGAGTGAAATGGAAACTGAGGAAGAGTGGAGATGCCAAGACAGTGAAGGGGCAGGAGAGAGTGAGACAGAAATAGAGGAAGAGTGGAGGGGCCAAGACAGTGAAGGGGCAGGAGAGAGTGAGACAGAAATAGAGGAAGAGTGGCGAGGCCAAGACAGTGAAGGGACAGGAGAGAGTGAGGCGGAAACTGAGGAAGAGTGGCGAGACCAAGACAGTGAAGGGGCAGGAGAGAGTAAAACAGAAACAGAGGAAGAGTGGACAAGCGAAGACAGTGAAGGGGCAGGAGAGAATGAGACAGAATTAGAGGAAGAGTGGAGAGGCCTAGACAGTGAAGGGGCAGGAGAGAGTGAGACAGAAATAGAGGAAGAGTGGATAGGCCGAGACAGTGAAGGGGCAGGAGAGAGTGAGACAGAAATTGAGGAAGATTGTAGAGGCCAAGACAGTGAAGGGGCAGGACAGAGTGAGACAGAAATAGAGGAAGAGTGGAGAGAGAGGAGAGAGTGGTGTGAGAGGAGAGAGTGGGTAGAGTGAGGAGAGGGGAGGTGGAAGTGAGAGGGAGGTGAGAGAGGGAGGGGAGAGTGGTGAGAGGGGAGAGTGGGGAGAGTGAGGAGAGGGGAGAGGGGAGAAAAGAGAGAGGAGAAGAGAGGAGAGAGGAGGGGAGAGGGGAGAGTGGAGAGTGGAGAGACTGAGGGGAGGGGAGATTCAGGAGATAGAGGAGAGGAGATTTTATAGTATTGTTAGAAAGGAAGTAAAACTAAGTAAGGGGGGGGGATGCAAGAGGAGAATGATATGGGAGTGACCAAGAGAGTGAGAGAGAGAGAAATATATTCTAGGATAGCTGAGTGGACTAAAGCGATTACCCAAGACATTTGCCTGGGACTTGTAGACTAAAACTAGCGTCACATCTTTCTGACGTCAAAGAATCGAGAACCATTGAGTCGGGTAACACAGACACCTGCTTGGCGCGCCAGGAGTTGAGTGGGAGTCTGCAATGCGCTGTATCAAAGGTCGCTATCAGCTGTCCAAGAGTCAGAGACTTTTTTTTTTATTGTGTGCGTGTCTAGATCCCATGAAGGGATTGTGGGTCTGAAAGCAGATGCACTGGAAGTAGGGGAGAAGGAGGTGCTGCAGCCCCCACCCCTATAAATCCTTGATGGCATTCAGATGTAAAATTAATAATGAAAACACCTTAATTTTTTTGTCCTGAAGCACATTTACTGCGTTCAACTACAAAATGTTTCACGGCAGTCAACTTCGTTTCATAAAGTGCTGCTAAATATTTTAAAATGTTTAGCTGTGCCTGCAATTCCTTTCTCTTACAACACTCTGGAGTTTATTTTTTTAATATTAACTTACGAAACTCTTGGTCGGGTGCAGATTGAAGAAGTCCCTGGTATTCAAGAGGTTTTCTTACATATAGAAAGACACATGCTTACTTTACAAAGTGCAAACAAATCAATATAAACATCCGCAGCATGGGAAGTACAGTCTAGGGGCGCTTAACTTAAGTTTGAAGATGTCAGTGTAAAGCACCCTTCTCCAACAAGCCGGGGTGCCAACCTTCGTGTAGCGCTGTGAGGAGGAGGGAGGGGGAAGAGAGTGCGCTGTGCATACAAATGGCGAGGGAGGTCAGGTCCAGCGGAGACTGCAGAGGAAGAGGCTGAAGGTGGGAGGGCGGGGGAGATTGCGAAAGGGTGAGAGAAGAGGCATGGGGGCGGGGGAGAGCATTCCTTTGAAGTGTGAAGCTCTCGGCATTGCTGTGGTGGGTCTGATGCGAATACAGATCGTTATGTGGTGGTCTACTGTTACCATAATGTAATGCCTACTTTTGTAAGGAGTTAGTTCAACTAAAAATGAGATCGGATTTGCCAAATGATTTCTTGTGTCTTCTGTTTTAAACTATTTGGGACCCGAGTTGATGTGATGGTCTTGAATCCTCCAGATTTCTATTGAAGTCAGACTGGTGCCTCTGAACACATGCGACCATCTGAACCCTTAAGAGGCACTACCGCTAGCCCTAAAGAGAAGGGACCGTTGCGTGATTGAATCCTAACAATGGAGAACAAGACACAGCCGAGGGCCTGAGTGCATTTCTTCTTAGAGGGTGGATTTTAAGTGAAGCACGTAGGAGGTTACCATGGGAAACACGAGGGAATGAGGTAGCATGAAATGGAGGAAATCTAGAAGGTTATTAACGGAAGCCGAGCTGCAGGTTACTTTGGCAGTGAGGCAAATGTTGTTTAAATAAGACTGTCCGGAAATATAAACTCACTCTAAAAAAAAAAAATAGGGAGATGCTGCAGTTCTCAATGTAATGAGCTCAAAATACAAAAAAAACTAGTAACACGAGACGAGAACGTTTGCAGCCTTTGATGTCTGATGGTGGTGTAAGTGAGACAAATGTTGGTGGGCGAGACTTCCTTTCAAGTCGGGTGGGGGTCGCGGGGGAGCGAGCGAGTGGGAGGGAACGAGCATGGTGGTGTGCGAGGTGAACAGGATTGAATTCACCAACCTCATAATAATTTTCACCAACCTCATAATAATTATGGAATAAGCCGATTTTATCTGGTTATTCAGTCTGAGTGAGGCCTGCAGGCTAAAAATTGCGAAAGCAAGCGCTGGAGCGGTGTAAAGACTCTGCCTCCTGTCTGGCTTGTGGTGTCTAATATCTGCCCCTCCACTCGTTACTGTTAGTGTCTTTATAACCGAGTCATATAACAGAGAGAGAAAGGGTGGATAAGGACCAAAGGAGGGAAAGTGGGCGAAAGGAGGAGGGGAGAGAGAGTGGAAACTAAGAGAGGAAGGAAATGATAGAAAAAAAGGTTGGGGGCGAGGCAGAAAACGAGACAGAGAGAGGAAATGAAAGGAGGCACAGCGTGAGAAAGGAAAGAACGGAGATGAGTTGGAGTTGGAGGGTGGATATCTCCCAGGTAAGGAGGCAACACCCTCGACTTCAACAGGTATAGTTAATAATGATGACGTATTTTGCTATTGCATGGCACTGTGAATAGCACGTGCGCTTGTAACCCAGGTGAATGGGATTGAATTCACCAACCTCATAATAATTTTCACCGACCTCATAATAATTATGGAATAAGCCGTTCTTATCTGGTTATTCAGTGTGAGTGAGACATGCAGGCTAAAAATTGCGAAAGCAAGCGCTGTACCGACTGACCTCTCAGGAGCGGTTTAAAGACTCTGCCTCCTGTCGGGCTTGTGGTGTCTAATATCTGCCCCTCCACTCGTTATTGTTAGTGTCTTTATAACCGAGTCATATAACAGAGAGAGAAAGGGTGGATAAGGACCAAAGGAGGGAAAGTGGGCAAAAGGAGGAGGGGAGAGAGAGTGGAAACTAAGAGAGGAAGGAAATGATAGAAAAAAAAGGTTGGGGGTGAGGCAGAAAACGAGACAGAGAGAGGAAATGAAAGGAGGCACAGCGTGAGAAAGGAAAGAACGGAGATGAGTTGGAGTTGGAGGGTGGATATCTCCCAGGTAAGGAGGCAACACCCTCGACTTCAACAGGTATAGTTAATAATGATGACGTATTTTGCTATTGCATGGCACTGTGAATAGCACGTGCGCTTGTAACCCAGGTGAATGGGATTGAATTCACCAACCTCATAATAATTTTCACCAACCTCATAATAATTATGGAATAAGCCGTTCTTATCTGGTTATTCAGTGTGAGTGAGACATGTAGGCTAAAAATTGCGAAAGCAAGCGCTGATCCGACTGACCTCTCAGGAGCGGTTTAAAGACTCTGCTTCCTGTCGGGCTTGTGGTGTCTAATATCTGCCCCTCCACTCGTTATTGTGTCTTTTTAACCGAGTCATACAACAGAGAGAGAAGGGGTGGATAACGACCAAAGGAGGGAAAGTGGGCGAAAGGAGGAGGGGAGAGAGAGTGGAAACTAAGAGAGGAAGGAAATGATAGAAAAAAAAAAGAAAGGTTGGGGTGAGGCAGAAAACGAGACAGAGAGTTGAAATGAAAGGAGGCACAGCGTGAGAAAGGAAAGAACGGAGACGACCAAAGCAGCGACAATGACTCGACTAACAGCTCTAGACTACAAGTAGAGGGTTGGGGAAATCGGCGGGTGCCTCTGTGGCGCTTGTTTCAAAAGATCTAAAGGGAGGGATCATTGTGAGTGAGACATGCAGGATAAAAATTGCAAAAGCAAGCGCTGAACCGACTGACCTCTCAGGAGCGGTTTAAAGACTCTGCCTCCTGTCAGGCTTGTGGTGTCTAATATCTGCCCCTCCACTCGTTAATGTTAGTGTCTTTACAACCAAGTCATATAACAGAGAGAGAAAGGGTGGATAAGGACCAAAGGAGGGAAAGTGGGCGAAAGGAGGAGAAGAGACAGTGGAAACTAAGAGAGGAAGGAAATGATAGAAACAAGCTCTTGGCATTGCTGTGGGGAGGGGGGGGGGGGAAATGCAAAACACGGCCTGGCGGCCGTGAAGTGTGAAGCAGGGGGCAGGGGACTGGATGCCTTTGAAGTGAAGCTCTCGGAGGCAGGCGGCTCAGGAGCAAATGGTAATAAGCGCGTGCATGTGCACATGCACTCGACGTAATCCGTGCGATTGTTTCAGACCTTGAATGAGCCTCTATACTCTCGTCTATTAATTCTTGCGGGATTAATAGGCGAGACCTAAAAAGTTGTACATCTAGGCTGTTCAAAGAGCTCTTCCCAGGCGGAGGGTGGGGAGGGGATGTAGCGTGTTTTACTAAAGAGCACGAGAAGGCACGTGGGTCTAATGTGAGACAGCCTTTTTTCCTGACGTGAGAAATCCTTCCTGCCCAGAGGCGGGGGCAGGCCGAGCAGCGCTACTGGTTGAATCCCTGTACTTGGGAGATGACGGGGCGGCCGTGCGGGCAAGTAACGCCATCGTTTAAAGTCCAGCTTTTGGGTAGGGGTGACGGTGTCCACCCGGTAAAATAAGTCGGGGGACGCATGGTACTCCGACTCGAGCCCTGATCACACCTCTAATGTGCCTTTTAAAAACACCCGAGCAGCGCTTGCACAGAGCTGCCGCTGGCTCATCTCCTCGAGTGCCTCTCCTCCCCTCCAGTATGTCTCGCATAGAAGAACAACCTAGCTTGCTGGCATATGCGTTGCATGTGGGAGGTGGGAGGGGTCTGCTTTGGACAGTCTTATTTAATGCACACCCATCGCACAGGCCGGCTGACTAATTACAAATATTCACTAGAGGAGACGAGCGGGCAGCAGCTGTGTGCAAGTGCTGTTCAAGTGCTGTTAAAAGGCACGTTAGAGGTTTGATGAACACAAGCGGTGGTGGTGCATTCGAAACAGCTGCTCATAACAGCATTAAATTCCGAAATGTATGTAAGTAACTTTCAGATTTCACTTTTAACCCCAGAGGCTAAAGTATGCCTCTGATAAAAATAGGAACCACTTTCTAACTTGGTTGTGCTAAACAAATTTGTCTACACGTTTGTGACTGACCAACAATTAAAAAGTATGATGCAGTAAATATTTTAACAATAGCATTTCTGCATAAATGTGCTGCGTGAGACATTGCTTTGAACACACAAGCCTATTGAAAGCACATTGCTTATCTAAATAAGCATAATATATTCAATGAAACATGTTAGATTTGTTCAGCTCACACGGGAGGCCTGATCCCATCCCAGCGACACCGGGAAACCGGCGGTACACTACCACCTTAAATGTGCCCTATGCAGCTGTAGCCGGCAGGATCCAGCCACTGCCCTCCTCACCGCCTCCCTTCCCCTCAAACACCCGAATCCAAAACAATGAGTAATCCTTTTTAGGTCTCGGGGACGAAGCTGCGAAGCAGCTTCCGGTCAGGAGATTTAATGACTCTTAGTAGGGCACTTTAGACCCGCCTCTCAGCTCAGTTCGCTTTCATTGGCTGGCTTCCTAAACAGAGGCCAGCCATTGGAAGAGAAGTGAGTCACTCCAAACAAGCCCCGTCTTTTTCGGATTCGGGGGCGTACATTTTGCTGTTCTTTAGCTCGTGACGTCGTCCGTCACTCAGGACAGCAAAACACGCCCCCGAATCCGAAAAATGCCGGATGCTTGAGGGCGCCATTTTCCTGCTGGTAATGTTGAGGTAGGCTGCTCTCGCTTCCTCCTCCTCTCCTGCCTCAGCTCTCCCTCGTCTCCGGGCTTCCATGCAGCGCCCTCGGCCCTCAGTGTCTCATGGATGTTGTTTTTTTTTTTAATCACTGTGATTCGCCACAATCCGCCTCTGACGCACCCTCAGCTCCTCCGCGTTTACCGGAAAGATACACAACCCGACAAACACTTCCGTCGGAAAAGCCCCGCCCTACCTCTGTGTGCGAGACGCCATCGTTTGCGCACCACAGCTTCCCTCAATGAGAGTGTATCTGCGACTGTCCTCCCTCCAAACTAATGATCCGGGTAGGTTTTACTCCGTAAATTTACTGACAAACGCGAGATTGGGTAGTCGTTTTGTGCCAGGAGCTGCAGAATTTCGTCTGCGTGGTGGCTGTGCGTGTGTTTGTGTGTGCCGGGGCCGTGGTCTCCTGGGAATGGGGGCCGTGTGACCAGGAGAAAAGAAAAGCCGTTGCCGAACTTGGAACGTTTTAACTGCGGGTCGATCTTTCTCTTCTGCAGCCCTCGCCGTCAGGTATGTTTTCGCCGCTCGTTTCTACACAACCCGACAAACACTTCCGTCGGAAAAGCACCGCCCTACCTCTGTGTGCGAGACGCCATCGTTTAATAACCCGCGCTGGGGAGAAGGCGAGATAATGCATTGAAATTGTTCAGAGGCAGTTAGACGCCTAATAGACTGGCATGTGAGGCAGGCAGGGCCTTGGGTCGGCTCCATAAATCAAGCTCAGCCGCCCCTGGAATCCCAAGCACAGAGTGAAAGCGCTTGGCAGCCATGAGCAGTTTTCAAGGCCCGTGATGTGACGTCACTCCTCCAGAGCTCTGCACGGACCTTGGCGGGAGAGAGATGCCTCGCTGCTCTTCTGCACAGGGCGGGCGCAGCCGAATCACGACCCGTAGCGCTGCGGGGCTCAGCTTCCCTGCTTGAGGCTTTGTACATAACGGGTGCCCCAACTACATTGATGGCGCTGTACATAACGGGTGCCCCAACTACATTGATGGCACTGGATCTGGGAAAGGTCAAATGTTGAGCACATGCAAGTATATGGTTAGGTGGGCTCCAAGCTAAGCAGGGCGCCATATTTGAGTAAATAACGCATACAAATGGAATCAAGATATTTGTAGCGTCAATTGCATGGATTGCCTCCGTCAGCTAGTCTCCGACCATCCGTTCTCACAGATGTGTCTACAGAAGACTCATTAACTCACTGAGCTATCGCTAAGTCAAAGGATGTGACGTCGCATGGGCATCTTTTGAAAGCGTTATGATACTAAGTGCCAGATGTGCAGATAATTGCCCCGGTGGCCGCTGCCCGGTCCCGCCGCCGGGGCTGGGAGGGGGTCCGTGCTCCTGCCATGTAATAACCCGCGCTGCTTCATGCAGACACAATATACGGCGAGCGAAGTTTGTGCCCTGGGGAGAAGGCGAGATAATCTATTGAAATTGTTCAGAGGCAGTTAGACGCCTAATAGACTGGCATGTGAGGCAGGCAGGGCCTTGGGTCGGCTCCATAAATCAAGCTCAGCCGCCCCGTCAATCCCAAGCACAGAGTGAAAGCGCTTGGCAGCCATGAGCAGTATTCAAGGCCCGTGATGTGACGTCACTCCTCCAGAGCTCTGCACGGACCTTGGCGGGAGAGAGATGCCTCGCTGCTCTTCTGCACAGGGCGGGCGCAGCCGAATCACGACCCGTAGCGCTGCGGGGCTCAGCTTCCCTGCTTGAGGCTTTGTACATAACGGGTGCCCCAACTACATTGATGGCGCTGTACATAACGGGTGCCCCAACTACATTGATGGCACTGGATCTGGGAAAGGTCAAATGTTGAGCACATGCAAGTATATGGTTAGGTGGGCTCCAAGCTAAGCAGGGCGCCATATTTGAGTAAATAACGCATACAAATGGAATCAAGATATTTGTAGCGTCAATTGCATGGATTGCCTCCGTCAGCTAGTCTCCGACCATCCGTTCTCACAGATGTGTCTACAGAAGACTCATTAACTCACTGAGCTATCGCTAAGTCAAAGGATGTGACGTCGCATGGGCATCTTTTGAAAGCGTTATGATACTAAGTGCTTGTAGCCCACTCCAGCCAGCCTGTGATGTAACACATCTGGCCCCTGAGCTTGTCAAAAGAAGCATTTTTTGTCCGTTTTATGTTAACTTTAATAGATGGTCGTCCGCACCTGTTTCCACTCTCTGTTTATGAACATGCTGCCCTTTAAATTCAGATGCAGTAAAAACTGCCCAATTACCCTTATTTGGGGTCCAGCCATGTGTGATGTCATTTCCTGTGAGATAATCGCGAGTTCAAGGGCTTTTCTGATGTTGCATCCGCTGTCTTGAATGATTACGTGAAATAATGCCACAGATGACCACTGGTCATAATTCTTCTAGGTCAAAAACAGGCTTGCAGTTCCTTAAAACGTGACACCCCAGTACATATTTCTAGTTAACGCAGCACACCCACCCTGTTTGAGCAAGTGCAGTTTTGGCACTTTATACATGTAAATCTCGAAGTAGCCATTCAATCCAAATAGTACATGGGGTAATGTAGTAAGGGGGTAAAGGGTTTATTCTATCAACAGAAACTGTCGTGGAGGGACAGAACATAGGAGTATGGAATACACAAATATACCATTACACACCCAGCTGTCACTTGTGTCACCCCCTTATGGGGTCCACATCCTAGTGCATACATAAGATGCTTCAAAGGTGACACCTTTCATTTTATTCTTGCACCGTGGGATACGAGAGGTGGCTACAGTAGTACAGTCTGCGGAGTACCCTCGCTGAGGCGTAGAGATGATGTGTTCAGACATCATTATCAATCACCCACAGCTCCTGCTCTCCCTGGGAAGGGGCCGTTTACACATCAAGCTGTTACCCCTGAATCTCAGGTGTAACGCAACTTGAGTATTAAGTATAAAATAGAGCGGGCGTGATCAATTAAACTCTTATTGGTGGCTGTCAGAGTTCATGTGGTTTTCCAGTCATCAGCCGGGAGTATTTAAACTGGCCCGGCGAAGCTATTCATCCCCCATCCTTCCTGACGTGACGTCTTGGCTCTTGCAGACCTGCTGACAGTCTTATACCGGTAAGCCTACTTAGGGAACATGTTGCTTTGTTTTGCTTGATGCCTGGATTTTCTAGTCTTTGATGAATTGTGTCGGGTATAATGTCTCTTGCCTGAGCGGCTACCATGTGTGTGTATTTCCAAGGGGGAGATGGGCTATACTTTTACTCAGGAACACTGCCTTGATTTCATACTTGATGGGTGAGACTCGAGGCTTAATGAGGAGGGCCTAGCCATATGGTCATTACATATATCTCTCAGTGATGGCATTATGCCTATAGTTAGCAGAAGCTTGGATCATAAGTGGCCCTGTCTTTGTGTGGCCCTGTCTTTGTGTGGCTCTGTCTGTGTGTGTGGCTCTGTCTGTGTGTGTGGCTCTGTCTGTGTGTGTGGCTCTGTCTGTGTGTGTGGCTCTGTCTGTGTGTGTGGCTCTGTCTGTGTGTGTGGCTCTGTCTGTGTGTGTGGCTCTGTCTGTGTGTGTGGCTCTGTCTGTGTGTGGCTCTGTCTGTGTGTGGCTCTGTCTGTGTGTGTGTGTGTGGCTCTGTGTGGCTGTGTGTGTGTGTGTGGCTCTGTGGATAGCTTTTTTTGTAGGTGGCTCTATGTGTGGGTGGCTCTGTGTAGGTGGCTCTATGTGAATGGCTCTGTGTGGGTGGCTCTTTACGTGTGTGTGGGTGGCTTTGTGCGTGTGGCTCTCTGTGGGTGTAAATGCAATAGGTTATGCATTTGCGAGCGATTAAGCTATTGGCATTGTAAATGACAATGCCATTTATTTAACGATTAAACTATTGGCATTGTAAATGACAATGCCATTTATTTATGATAAAAAAAAATCATGAGCAATGCCAATAGCTCTACCTTTAATAATGCCGAGACCATTGCATTGTAAATGCTTGTTTTCAAAGCATTGTCGTGGCCGGGCAGGCGTGGAGTCACTGGCAACAATGCCAGACACTGCCCCGCCTCACTGCACGCTGGGGAGTAGTGCATCAAGGAGAAACAATAACACGGCCACTGATTTACATTTAACTTGCCGAGACAGAGCTGGGTTTACATTTTTCAGCTCTCTGTGTATATTCAAGGTTTGCAAGTCAATCAGTGTATGTAATTACACCAACAGCTGGCAGCTGACTGTGCACACTTTTAAAACTTAATATGTAATTACTACACCATTCAAATGCACACATCTCCTTAACCACAGAAGAACAAGTAATGAAGGCAAGGCTTGCAAGGTTTTTTCCACGGACCCCTCTAGGTGTACAGATGCCTATAGTGCACACAGTTATCAGTTATTTTACCAGGAAATTAATATGTGCACCTGCAGTTTACACGGATCCCCGGGGCAATTAACTTCATTTTTGGAATGGACATCTGTAAGTTGCACGGAAAGACCTGTAATGTAACTTGTGTTCGTGTACATCTGTTGCTTTTTCTAAATATTAAACCAGTCCACTTCGGAGCGGTCTTGCTTTTTTGGCCTCCGAAAGTATTTTGGGCACTCAGTGCTGGACAGGTTGGAGCAGTTTTGTATTTTTGGTTATTAATGTAGGCATTGCTTTCATTTTCCAAACCATCGCTAACATTTTCAAACAAGGATTTTTAAATAATACTGGCCTCTCCCCAGCACACCTCAAGTTTAATTTCTTTTTGGTATCACTTCAGTGTTACATTCTAGCTAGCCAAACAGCGCCTAACGCAATGTGCACTTTCAACCTTTACAATTAAAGACTTTGCAGTTTGGAGCGTGCAAGGTTGCAAGCTTTTCGGTGTTCATACTTAGTACCGGAACACCACTTTACTGTGTGGATGTAAATATTTCACAAATAAATACCCACAGGTTGTTAATTCCACTTCAGACTACTACTGAGGGGTGACCTCTCCCTATTAGTTCCACTGCAGATTACTACTGAAGGGTGACCTCTCCCCAACCCAGCTAACATATTTAAACTATGGATCCCCAACAATCGTATTGTACTACAAGCTTCCTTCCCTCACCTTCGCTTATAGATTTTTACAAGCACACGCCATAGGCTTATTTGATAATGTGCAGGTCTAAGACAAGGTGACCTCTCCCCAGCTCATCTAACATTTTTCAAAGCATTAATATACAGCAACCTGCAAGAGTACAAGATGGCCCTCTCCCCCACTAGTTAAAAGCACAAACAATCACTCACCTTCTCCTACACCAGCACGAGCACAGCACCACCTCAGCACCAAAGCACCACCTCAGAACCAACGCACCTCCTCAGCACACTTCAGCACCGACGCAGCACCACTTCAACACTAGCGTGCAGCACCACATCAGCATTACCTCACCACAACTCAGCATCATTCTACAACAAAAGCAGCAAGACAGAACCACCTCCTCATCATCGCTGAGCACCAATTCAGTATCACTAAGTACCACCTCAGCACCAGTGCAGAACCAACTCAGCACCACCTCATCAACAGCACAGACCACTTAAGCAGTACCATCTACGCATCAGCATAGCACCAACTGCACCACCAAATCAGCATCAGCGCACTACCACCTCAGCACCAGTGCAGCACCACCTAAGCATCAACAGAGCCCCACCTCAGCCACACCTCAGCATCAACACAGCCCGCCTCAGCACCAGCGCAGCCATTTTATTTGAAAGTTTTTATATAGCGCTGGCTAGACCCGGAGGTGTCAGAGTGCTTTACATAAGTATCAGACCATAGTTACAAGTTACATTGTTACAAAGGGGACACAGTTATTAGAGCATAGCTACATAGTTACATGTTAGGTCGAGACAAGCAATAAGGACAATATGCGTAAGGGAAAAAGCAGGCAAGGGGAGAGATTCAGGGGAGAGGGGGTAGGAGCAGGGGAAGTAAACAGCGAATGAAGGAGGGAAAGAGGAGGGGGAGGGTGAGAGACACAACATGAACGTAGAGGGATAGGGTGACGGGGGCACAAACTGGTAGACGAGTAATAGCTGCGTCCAAAGTCCAGTAAGCTGTGATCCCAGGGGAAGTGGTATCATTCTCCCAACTCCATTGCGAGAGGCTCCCTTTACGCAGTGGACTCTCTCAGAGGGGTCTCTGAGACTCCAAGGCCTACCTACTGGATCCTTCCTCAAAAAGGGGAGAGGGAGTGCTTTGGAAAGCGGTGCCATACCATACCTCATTTGTGAGTGGGTCCCTTTGCGCAGGGGAGTCTCTCAGAGGGATCACTGAGACTCCAGAGTATAAGTAAATGGATCTTTCCCCAACAAGGGGAGAAGGAATGCTTAGTTAAAGGGGACAGGGGCTAGGCATCGTAGCAGGCAAGGGGAGAGATTAAGGGGAGAGGGGATAGGGGCAGAGGAAGTAGACAAAGAATGAAAGAGGGAAAGCGGTAGGGGAGGGTGAGAGAGAGCATGAAAGGGGGAGGGTGGAGGGGGCACAAACCGGTAAACAGGTAAAAAGGTCTGGTAAGCCGTGATCCCAGGGGAAGTGGTATAATTTATGCTGCTCCGTCTTCCAAGTCCAAAGTGTGGCCCTCCACATTGTCCAGTCTCTTGTCATGGCAGTCGATGAGCTCAACCATTCCATCAAGTCATTTGTCAATGGAGTCAAATCAGGTGTTGAACGCCCTGAATCCGGGGCGTATTTCTAACAGCAGGGCTGAGTTGTTCTGAGGTACAGAGCCGCCGGCTGTGTCAGCTGTTGATTCGCCACCATTGAGGTGGGTTGCCGGGCGATCTTCTTTAGAATGGGGTCGAAGTTGAGTTGTTTTTGCTTGGGATCTTTACGCACCATTCCCAGTAGGCGTAGTAAGTTCCGGTCAGGTGGCTCTTAGTGATACAATAGATGGCTCAAAGCGTAGAGTAGTGTGTGCTTATTTTGTAGCAGGCATGTTGATCTGCTTTCTGGCTCCTTCAGTGACTGGTCATGCTGGTCAAAAGACTCCTTGCCCCTGAGTTTATCTGGTGGTGCCCCCTGAGTTGATTGGGGAACTCTGTCTTATCACTAGAGAGATGGGCGCCCCAGTGCAATGTGCCAGTGCCTGTAAGCCCCGGGTTGTACTCCAGCTCAGTGTCACGTTATGGGCATTTGCCGCCCTCAAGGTATCCTGCTCAACATTTGCTGGAAGTTATGGTTTGAGTCACCTCAATTCTTGTAGTGCAGCAATCTTTGTGAATTTTGACTCTGCTCAGAGGAGTGTAGGCGAGTCCGCGGTGTACCCATCGTCCCTTGCAGCACCCTATTCACACGGCCGTAGGGCACCCATGCTCCCGCAGTTGCAGAGGCAGCAGCTCGATTCTTCACGCCCGTGCTGTGCTCTCAACAGTCCCCGCCAGATAAACGCCCCTCAGGTCTCTCACCTTAATCGAGACCTACGCAGCTCAGTGCATCCAGGCTCTGCCGCCCCGCCCAGCATCGAACACAGACTTGAGTCCAATTCCTGTGGGGGGTAGTTGTGCTCAATCCCTCCTGTTGAGCGGCGTTAGAAACACTTTCCGGTGAGCGCGTTGGATGCAGCCTCTCTTCAGGAGCGCTTGAAGATGCACTGGGTGTTTTCTTTGTTCCACTATTCGGTGCTGGTGGCCACCAGCACAACCCTACCTCAAAACCAATTCAGCACCAACGCAGCTCCACTTCAGCATCAGTGAAGCACCACATCAGTATCACTTCAGCAAAACAACTCAGCATCACTGCACACTCCACTACACCTAAGCACCAATACTTCACTGCCACCTCAGTATCACTAAGCATCATAGCTTAAAAACATTGCCAATTGCTCTGGATAAACACTTATAAGGTCATAAAGGCGACACCTGTTGGGTATGCTAATGCTTGTTTTTCATTTGTAGAGAGCCAAGTTTTTTAAATCTGAAGGGTCGCCTAGCTAGCAGCGTTTTGGATATCGTGTTAGCACTACCCTACATAGTAAACCCAGCACTACAGATTTTGGAAGTACAGCAAATTTATGACCACTGCTATCCACCTTAAAAATGGGTTTATGGGTTAATAGCTTGCCATTCATTTAATCTGCAGTGCATTGCGTCCCACATGGACACTTCTTCTAAACAAGGTAGCCATTATGGAAAGGTATTGTCCATAGTGTGTCATTTTTTTCCTATTCCAAGATGGCCAAACTTTTATTTCTAAATATGGCAGTAACGCTTGTACTTTAAAATAATGATAGACTATATAGAATACCTTTGCAAGATGAATACATGTTGCTCTTTTTACTTTTGTATTGCAAGCATTTGCCCGCCGTGTTTAGATGGAAGCATGCATGCATTTTTCTACTTGTATTCTTTTAATTTGTCTTGAATTTTGTTGCTAAATTTGTGTGTGTTTTTTTTTTGTTGTATCAGAAGATGAATGCATAAATGAGTCATTGTATTGGTGAATGGATGCATGGTTGCAAAGATGGCTGAGAGAGTGCATGTATGATTACTTCTTTCATTAGAAAACTTAAATCGGCAAAAAGCCATAAAAGACAAATAATACACAAACAAAATTAAAACAATTGTGAATAACATCAAAGAAATACAAATGAATAATTTGTAATACAATAGATCCATTAATCAAAAAAAATTGAAAAAAACAATGTTCCAGAGTGTCACCAACTATAAGAGGTATCATAAAGTGACAAGTGCATAGTGCAGAAAAAGTTGTCAACAAGTTATTTTCAGTAGTAGTCAGATTGAAATACCAATCACACAATAAATATATTTTTATTTAAAAAAAACCTCAAGGTAAGAACAAATTTAAAACATGAAAAGGTATAAAGATGATACTTCATATCACCGTAAAACATTTTGATTACTTTGTAGACCACATTTCCTGTGCTTAATTACATGCTGTATGTAGCTCACTGCAGTCAAACAAACACTCAAAGATGAAAGGGAATGTATGTAATACACAGCTGTTTAATGGTGTCTAATATTAATATTCTTTAAAAGTGAAAATAAAATAGTTTTCCTGAAACTGCAGTACAATTTACAGAATAGCATTAGGTGCAGAGTGGACTGGGTAGAAAAATTATCACATAGGCACAAGTCATTGGGTCATTGGGTTCCTAACAGGTTCAGGGACGGCCACCATAAAATGCAAAGTCCTTAATATTAGCTTGGCCAGCAGGACCCGTTACTAGTTATTACATATCTAAATCACATATGGTTCCAGAACGCGCCCAGAAAGTAAGGGGATATACTGGCACACTGAACTTTTTACCACCTCAGTGCAAATTCTGTTGTTCCTAGTCTAGCTCCAAAAATGGTCTTTGATGGTCTCTCTAATAGGCAAAAGAAAATGCCATAGGGCTGCTATACAACTCAAGGGAACCCAGAGTGTTGCTCATATTCTTAACATACATTCGCAAAGGGATGCTGGTGGTTTTATCTAATTTCAAGCAGTCCCTAATTACATTATGGCTGAAGTTGGCATCAGGCTTTGTCCAGATTGCTAGCCACAGCAGCAGTGGTTGATTTCTAATAAGATCAATGACATACTAAAGGACAAGCTCTGCATGGCTTTGTGAAGTAGCTGTGCCATGTGGATCCCCCAGCAACCTTTTCAGGCAGCTATTTTTAACTCTCTGATGGCCATCAAATCTTCTATGCGCCCAACCCTGGAACTGTAAGTTACAGTTTACGTGGACGAAGGTGGACTTTAAGTCCATAAAGGCTAGGTAGACTTGCCCTGACTTAGCCAAAGTATATTTGTTAATATTTAGCTGTGGGGGTAGGCCTTGTTAAACAGTACCTAGTCCTGCCCTAAAACCATATTGTAAATCAGACACTATTTTATTATATTGAGCCCAGACCTCTAACTGATCCATAATAACTCTACCCATAATATTCGCCATTGAACCAATGAAGGAGATGGGCCGGTAGCACTACCTCTATGCTCTTTTTCAAATATTTGGCATATAACCGAGTGAGGCCAGGATTTTGGTGGGCCAACCTTGTAGGAAAGTGGCTTTCTGTTGCAGTAACACCCCACTTTTTCCAAGATTTCTGATGCACTTTGATTGTGTGCGTGCTGGGATCCTGCCAACCATACACCAGCACCTGTATTCTGTCACTAAACTGTACCATTGTTTCCACAATTGGCACACCTCTGGGCCACATGCAAGTCCCTTGTAAAAGTTTAGCCTTGATACTGAGGGCCTTGTGACCAGAGAGGGCCTCTGAGGGCTGCAGCATGTATTATGCCACCCTCAGAGACCTCTCACCTTCACCCCCACAAACTGCCACTGCAGGCTGTGACTTTTGATGCTAACCAAAATGAAGAGTCTACATGGCACACATCACCGTGTACCATGCCCCTCAACACTGCCTATGACATGGGTAAGTCTCCCCTCTAGCAGGCCTAACAGCCCTAAGGCAGGGTGCACTGTCCCACAGATGAGGGTATAGCTGCAAGAGCAATATGCCCCTACACTGTCTGTGCCTTTCACAGACATTGTAAGTGCAGTGAAGCCATAGTGAGTACATGGGTTGGGAGTTTGTCATGACAAACTCCAGAGCTCCATGGTGGTGTTTCTGAAAACTGGGAGCTTAATAAACTCACACTGATGTCAGTGTTGGATTTATTATAAAATGAGCTCAGAGGGCATCGTAGAGATGCCCCGTTAAAAACGACCAACTTCTAGTGTATTGGTTGACTGATTCCCACCAGCTAGCCATCAGCAGATGGGTTTCTGACCTCATGGGGGGAGAGCCTTTGCGCTCCTGGAGGTCAGACTAACAGCAACACTTGGCAGTGAGCCTCAAAGGTTCTCACCTTGTGATGTGCTGATTTGTGAAGATTTTAGCCCCCCATCCAGGCCCTACTTTTGGCAGCAGGACAGGCGGGAAAATTAGTAAGAAGAGGAGTGTCCACCTTTGCCTGGCACATCTCTAGGGTTGCCAGGAGCTGAGGTGAACACCTCTCTTTTAAATTCTCAAACTTGAATTGGAAAATTAGGCTCAATAGGGACAGGGATGTGCCCCTCTCCCAGGGGGTAGAGGGCACCTAAGGGGTGTAGTCGCCCCATGGGGCAGTAGCCATTGGATACTGCCCCCCAACTTTAATAACACACTTACATTTTTTATTTAAGGGCTCCCCTGAACCTTGTTCTCAGATTTAACTGACCAAAGAAGAAGAAGGAAGAAGACCGCTGCTGGACCAGGAACTGAACAGCCGCAGACAGAACCCAGCAAAAATCCCACCCTGTAACAGGTTCGACAACTGGACCTGCTGTCCTTCCAAAAACCATGCTAGGCCTCCAAGAAACCCTGGAGACCTTCTAGCCTTCACCCAATCTCCAAGAACCCCCCTTTGGGCTAGATGCTCTAGTCCCCAGCGTCCGCCGGTACAAGAACCCCAGTAAATTTAGGACCGACACTTGTGTTGACATGACTCACTACTGCAAAAAGAATCTCAAGACCAAAGCGGTAGAGGACAGACACTTGTGTCGACGTGACTCTGCCCTGCCAGAAGAAAGCACTGAACATGGAAGGCCTCCACAGCCTTGAAGAATCTTCTCGGCCCAAGGACCCAAGCTGTTCACAGCTCTGTTCCCGAAAGTCAGTACCCTCCTTCAAGGGGTACTGTGGGCCTCTCCTGAATAATTTATCAAAAGTTATGTACTGCGAAGATGCCAGTTCAGATGAAGTAGCGGCACTGCGTTAATCGGAATAAAGTCATTTAAAGGGTGCTGAACTTGCATTAATATGCAGCGACGGCTTGCGGCGCACTACGAAATTCGTTTTATTAATTAAATTGTTTACTTACCTGCAATTATCCATATGCCGGTTTTTAGCAACCTCCACCCTGCCCCTCCCCCTCCCCACCCTCCTGCCCCACCGTAACTCCCTCCACGAGCCGTCGCTGTTAATATGCAAATATCATCAGCACGGCATTGCGAGCATTTCGTTAAGGAAAGCGAAACAATTTAGGACACATTCACTTAGTCGAGAGCTTTCCCTAGAGCCCAAAGCAAGAATATTAAAATAAAAATACACCCATGATCTGCTCAGGTTCAAGTATAAATCCTGCGTCGAGTCGTTTTCAAGCCACAAGAGAGCTGCAGCCGTGTGCACACAAACCCGCACTTTATTCTCTGGCGTTTAATTTAATTTTCCACTAGCCCGCCCAAGATGCTTGCCTCACGTCTGCTTCCTACTACGGCTAGCTCTCCGGAAAAACGAAGCACTTGAAGTTCTGAGCGGATGCTATCATAAGACCAAATGCTCGCCCCAGGTACTTCAGTGAGATGCTTTTTAAATATTAACGATTCTCGAATTAGTTTAAACATTATTCAGCTCTATAATGTTTGTGGGGGTATCCAAGCGCTGGCACGAGAAAAGTTGGCCATTTGTTTTTATCTTCTAAAATGCAAACTTCACAACGCGGTACAAAGCTAAAGCCAAGCCAAGAATATGCAATTTTATTACCGTGTATTATGAAACACAACCTTTTCGACAGATTACTGGTATACCACATAGGCTGCTAAAAGCAATTATTTGATTGGCCCCCGCCCTAGTGAGCTCCAATAAGAACTGTGTACAACCTGTCATGTTAAAGGGGTGGAAGAGACGAATTAAGGTAATCCTAACTTCATTAGAATAACAGAGGTGGTGTCTAGAATACGGTATGGGTTAAGTCGAGATCAAAAAAGATGGCATGATGGTTTTGCTGTTGGGGGACACTGGGGAAATGTTAAATCTACTAAAAAGCATTGTGTTTGGGTAAGGGGGAATTAAAGGTAGCGAAGATGGGTCTATGCACTGCCTCTAAATGGATGTGGCTTTTGTTTTGTGCAGTTGTATATAGCGCCAACTCGACCCGAAGGTTTCAGAGCGCTTTACATGAGCACCAGTTGCCTTAAAGACGGAGACATTCACTTAGTCAAGCCTGGGGAGATGAAGTGATATGCCCATAATTACAGGATGCTGAGTGTCCCTGCCGAGACTCCAACACAGTTCCCTAGCTTCAAGGTTGACCGTTATAGCTGTTACGCCACATCTTCTCTTCCCTTAGACGATAATAGTGGAGACAAGCACAATAATTACGCCCACCTATGAGCAGAAGAGAGAGAACGTTGCCTGTGGGGTTAACCTTGAATACAACTAAGTTGTTAGCCCGGTGTTTGCCCGGTGGTTTGCAGCACAAACCATGTGGGTAAAAACTACATTGAAGGCCGACGATAGGAGGAGGCCGCCATACCTCAAGCAACTCCATACTGGCTGAAACCAGTCAGGGATTGCTTGTGCCCCTGTCAACAGGAAAAATTGCCTGAAAAGTTCAGACTGGACTGTACTTTATGGAGCAGGACCATGACTCATTTGCATTGGACTGGTCTCTGTCTACAATTGGACAGTGGGTGAAAAACGGTGGATTGGGATGCAGCCCCAAGCGATTGCAAGTGGTTTAGATTATTTCAAGCATACCACCCATCACATTGCTGTTTGCTGCAGAAGAAGTCCTAAGTGCGACAGGCAAACCCATACCTTGGTCCTTTGTTCGCTGTGCCACAGGAACCAAGTACCACATTATTGATGATGAATGTAATGCTTGAATTAATCTCAGTCACTGGCAATCGCGGAGGACCGCATCATAGTCCATTGTTTTTCAACCACCATGCCACCTCAGTTTGGACCCAGACATATGCCAATCAGTCTTGACCTTGTACCAGTAGGAAGAGTCCAACCCGAACTGCCAGGGCAGGTGGTAAATGAACCAGAACACAAGCAACCCAGTGGCTGCATCCAAACTAAGGTATGCAAAATAACAATGTATTGGGATGTAGCGTCAAGTTATTAGTAGTGGCTGAGATTGATTCACTGGTAAGATTTATAGACTACTCGCCGATCGTATGGAGGGTCTGCTATTGCTGGACTTGATAGGGGGCATCTGTGAGTCTCTGGGGGTAGTTTCCAATGTCATAACCGGAAGTTCCAAAACCGGAGGAACCACTTTTTCATTGAGATCAGGTGATAGGTGAAAAGAAAACATCCCCCATCTTGCTTCAATAAGCAATATAGAGACCAAGAAATCATTGGTTGATGCGCTTAAAAAGCAAGATAGGCCCCAGATTCAGGTTACCAGGAGGACCTATAAAAAAGTATTAATTGATGTTAAAGAAGATAAGTAGCAGAGAAAATGGGAGGGCCTTTAGTCGCTGCTAGATAGAACCACCATACCACCATCGCTCCGTCTGGAATTTGGTGGCCTATGGTAGCAGGGATGGGTTTTCTTCTATTGAAATCAACATTTCAGTCAGCGAATGGTTTACCCATTTCTCTAGTCGATACATGCAAAAGGGAGATTTCACGGACCCTTAATGTGAACAAATGGGCCTGGGGCCAACACAGCAGCGTTGTGGAGATAGAGTGGAGGCGGTTATAAGCCCTAAGGCAGAACTCACCAATGAGCCTGATGCCCTGGAGATATCAGCTCATGAAATAAGCCTGGCTTTTAAGGAAATTTTCCCCACTAAGCCCCTGGGTTGGGTAAGATACCTTGAGATTTGTTTAAGAGCGAGATAGGTTATCTGGAGTTCCTATTTCTCAGTGGCAATCACTGCTATCATGAAAGGAGCACCTATCCCACCGACTTGGACAGAGGCAGAAATTATCCCCATACTTAACAAGCATTGGCTTAGCCAATAAGTCTTGCCTTTGGGACCTTATAGGTGTTTAACCATGCAACAGTTAATGTTGTTGTACCAAGGATATTGTGCTGCATAACTGAATACTTATAAGGTCCCAAAAGCGAGACCTATTGGCTATGCCAATGCTTGTTATTTCTTTAATAGGGCTGTATGATCTCTAGAACAATTAGAATCGAACATCCCAACTGTTTTTTGTGGGTGGTTCATGACCTGAGTAGTGAGCATCTCCTTAACCGAGGCGCAGAGAAACTCAAAACATGTTACAATGTGAAAAGGTGCCTCATTTATATTAAGACAGGAAAACAAAACAATGCTTCCCTATTATTTTCACAAAATTATTAAACTGCTGAACCATGTCAGTTTTGGCCCATTTCTGTAAAGCACCCTTGTTCTTGGTAACAGCTAGAGGGACAGGTGCCTTGTGATTGTTCATAGGGCATGTACAGCCTAAAAGGTGCGCAGCAGGTAAATAATGATAACTGAACACGTTATCCTCAACATCGCACCCTGTAAGGAGTTCTAAGAGATCACCACTGAACAATATAAAATCAATAATAGTGTAGCAGTCTCTGCCTGCCTTGGTTTCAAAACAGGGCAGTCAACAGTTGAGTCAAAGGTAAAGTGCAATTGAGACTTAACTGCAAGTCTGTTAAGAACCTCCCCATAGGGGTTATGAGTGAAGTGTATTAATGGTTTGTCAATTTCAATTTATAAAGCTTTATTCGACATTTGTCATAAAAGCATTCACCTAACCCTAATACAATAAATACTACATATAAAAAATACTTCTAAAAATACATATTAAACATTAAATGTCGAATAATACATAGTGAAAAGTACATCGATATTACAACACATTATTACACTTTTAAAAAGTAAAGTTTCTGTAAGTTAAAAGACAATAATCCATGTCGCAAAAAGCAAAATTGAAGATATACGTAATTTCATTATGATGCAATAGCCGTTAATGATCGGGTACGAATTAGCCACGACCAAGCCAAAAATTTTGCTACACCAACCACAAGTAATGTTGAACAGTCTGTTTCAAGTATCCTAAGGGCTTCAGATTGGCTTCGGGTTCCCAACTTTGAGCACACCGGTTTTAACCATTTACGTCTGGGGGACAAGTACAGTGGACAACAAAACAAAAAATGGGAAATGTGTTCAGTTTCTTCATTACAATGGTGACAATGATCATCCCATGCCAGGGACCAATGCTTCTTGAACGCATTCAAAGGAAGTGTACCAATGCGAAATTGAAAATAAAGTTTTCTATCGTATGGTTTTTCAATTAAGTCCCAGAAAGGTTCATAAGAGGGGTACATTTTTGTATTTAGAAAGCGAGATGTTAAATTTGCGCTTGTACTGTCACTAAACATTGTAAAATATACCATTTCCCAATATAGATCTTTTAGCTTTTCCTTAGTAGGGAAGCAGGCCGGATCTTTGTTGTCCCATAAATAGTCCAATTTCAATTTTGTAAGGAGTCCCCGCAACTCCCTTAGCCATGGAATACTATGGAAACGGTCGAATTTGATGACATCCATCAGTGCTGCTGCATAGTGGCCTAATTCTGGGGTCACCATAACTCGTCTCCAATATAGGAGGGGCCGAAGCCTCGCTATGTCCTCAACAGATTTTCTTCCCAGGTCCAATTTTAACGGGATTGTTGGTGTGCTTTGGGGGACCATTACGATCCCTCGTAAAAACCTGTTTTCAGCTCGGCCCAATTCTCTCAAGTTTGAGAACCCCCATAGTTCAGAACCATATAAACAAGCCCCCAGGACTTTCATGGAATAAATTTCCATCACACAGTTTACAGGCTTTGTCAGTGAGGTGCGGTGTTTTAAGGAAATAGCGCCTGCTAGCTGTCTAAACTTTAGTAGGGTTGTGGTTATGTGTTGTTTCCAGCTCATGTTTTCTTGCAGAGTGATACCTAGGTATGAAAAAGAGTCCACTCTTTCTAGGGGTGTGCCTTTGTATTTTATTACACCCTTAAAAGTGGACTGCTGATTGAGGCACATGAATTTTGTTTTAGTAGTGTTCAATTCCAGGCCCCTTTCATCACAATATACACCAAAGGCATCAACCACTTTTTGTAGCCCACTGGGGGTGCGGGAAAGTAAGAGTGTGTCATCCGCAAACATGAGGACTGGTACACGAGAGCCAGCTATTACAGGGGCGTCACTAGCAATCTTCTCTAGATGTTCAACGATACCATTTATATAGATAGAGAAGAGGGTTGGCGCTAGGACACACCCTTGTCTCACCCCACGTTCAACCGGAAAGGGATCGGTTACATCTCCTTGTTTGCCCCATCGTATCCTTGCAAAATTGTTTTCGTGTAGGCGAACAAGGAGTGTGAGCAATTCCTGGCTTAGGCCTGCGTCCGCCAAGGTCTGCCAGAGTTTTTCCCTGGGGACCAAGTCGAAAGCGGCTTTTAGATCTACAAAAACTGCATACAGTGTCCCCTTCTTCAAGGTGACATTTCTCCAATAGATTGTTAGAAAATGGAGGACTTGATCGACGCTACTAGTTAGGGGCCGAAACCCAGCTTGATAAGATGACAAGATGTTGTTTTCGTCGATCCATTGCTGCAATTTGTTTTGCACTAATCGGCCCATTAGCTTTTGTGCTGTATCGATCAAACTAATGGGTCTGTAGTTTTTAGCCAGGGATCGGTCACCTTTCTTATATATGGGAATTATTTCAGCTCCCTTCCATGAAGCAGGCACTTTCCCTCCCATAGCCACCGCATTAGCCAGCATTGTGAAATAGCTACACCAGGACTTCCGGTCCGATAGGAAAATATCAGCCGGAATTCCATCCATGCCTGGGGCTTTCCCCCCTGCTACACAGTCCAGTACAATACTCACATCCCTCTCAACAAATATAGGTGCTTTGTAGTAAACTTGCGGAGGAGGACTAACATTATTAAACATGGGGTTACAAGCATACTGTGGTTGAAAGTATTCTATCCAACTGCTTTTTGCGACATTATTAGTAGGCTGGGGTGCTATGCCACCCTTTGCCCATTTTACTGAAGCCCAGAAGCGCTTAGAGTCCTTGGAGGCACACACCTCCTTAAGTTCTCGCCAACAATCCTCATCCCAACGCTTCTTAGCTAATTTTTGAACCTGTCTGTACTGGTTTCTCGCCAGCCTTACTGCTTCTGGCCTTCCTGATCTTAGTTCCCTGCTAAGATTATCTCGTGCTGCCCTACAGCTCTTGTCATACCACCCTCTAGTTTCTTGGGCTTTCTTCATTTTATTTGGGGCTATTCTTTTAAGAAAAAAACTTTGGATTTTAGAAAAAAGTATCTCATGGGCAGCCATCATATAGTCAGTAAAATCAGTCTGTCCATAATGAGACTTAATCTTAGCAACTTCGCCCACCACTACTTTCTTTAGAGTCTCTATTTTGGCAATGTCTTCTAGGAGCATACTCCACTTCAAATGTCGGGAGTTGTTTGAACTTACAAGGTCCTGCGTAACCATGTGATCCTCTCTAGGATGCTCGGGTTTGTCGTGGTAGGTATGTAGTGTCAGGCACAGAGGATTGTGATCACTTTCAATTTTATCCTTCACTTCCATATCTACCAATTTATCCCAAGCCCTTACATCCAGGAGTATATAATCTATCCTACTGGCCGATCGGCCATTATCAAAGGTATTTTTCCCCATAGAATCTGACAGTGCCCGACCATTGGCTGCTCTAAGTCCTCTAGAAAGACAAAAACTTTTCAGTTGGATTGCTACTGTGCTCCATTTCCTAATTGCTGGGATATCTAGTTGGGGAATTCCCCACTTGGTATCCTCATCTTCGGCCAGGATCTTATCCTCCTCACCCAAGGGTTCAAAGGTAGTGTTAAAATCCCCGCCTATTATTATATGGGTTGGGTCTGGTAGCAATTCAATATGATTCTCAAGGCACGTTAGGGTCTCTGATGGTTTACCCCTGGCAACTCCCCTTGAATAAAGATTAAACAGGGCTAGTTGTTGACCATTTTGCCAGGTAATATCAAGTGCCAAAATGTCGTTAGAGGGTATAGACCTTTGTTTAACCGAACAATTCAAAGTTTGGCGTACCCAAATTAACAGGCCCCCAGAGGGACGTCCCACTCGATTTCTTGTAGCCGGGACGTAAAAGTTCAAATACCCTTGCCTGAAGATTGGTGTGAGCGACCAAGTTTCTTGGAACATGACAATGTCGTAATAGTTGATGAAGTCGACCCAGTCTGGAATGTTTAGCTTATTTGTAATTCCAGCTATGTTCCAAGAAATAATTGATAATTGCGGTTTGGCCTTTTGGAGGTATGTCTGGTCAATATCGGGGATATTTAATGTTTCTACAGGATCTATTCCTAGTGTTACATTTCTACTCAATGTTGGTGACTTCTCAATTACCTCCAATGTTCTTTCCTGTTCCATCTGAACTCTATTTACTTCCTCTAAGACGGAAGTACAGAATACATCAGAGGCTAGTGAAGGTTCATCTAACGTGGAAGTCTTAACATATCCTTGGTCCAACTGCATATCTAGAGGGACGGGAGAGGCACATGCGAGTCAATCACACTCGTTTAGGTCAGTTAACACAGAGTATTGGTTGTCCAAGTTTAGCCCCCACTCGCATACTGGATTGGACCTGGCCCTTCTATTTCCCACAACTGTCCATTTTGTTCTTAGTATGCTAGGTTTAGCTACTAGACCTCTTCTGCTATAGAAGAAATCCAGTGTCAGTGGAACTATTTCAGCTGTCCTACGTTGTGGAGGGAGGATGTTCCGTAGGACGTCAGGCAGCACTTCAGGGCCCTTGAAATTCAAGACCACACAATCCCCTTGGAATTTCTTCGCCTTAGTACCTATCCACCTAACCCTTCTTGCTGTAAGCAGATCGTCAGATAGTTTTTCCTTGCCCCAGGGAGTTATGTGCATATTACTACTGAGCCACTGGAGAGCCTTGTTTCTTAAGGAATCTGGAGACTCGATCTGTCCAGTTTTCAGCAAAGGTGTGTTTGCTAGTACTAAAATCAGGGGCGAGGCTTCAACAATTAGTTCAACTGGGGCAGTTTCTGGGTTTAGGATCTCGGAGATAGTATTGCCCACTGGTTGGGCTGCATCTGAAATTAGGGCCGTGTCAGGGGTATTATCGTGCATAGAGCTGGCTTGTTGGATTTGCTCAGAAGGAACTTGTAAGCCAGTATTCATGTTCACCCCGAGTGATTTTCCTGCAGTCTCCATTTGTTCGAATTTAGTTGCTACTAGATTTGAAATTTCCCCCACCCCCTCATTAGTTTTCCTTAAGAGGGTCTCTAGCTTGTTGACCTTATTGGCTAGTTGGTCTACTTTTGATATGAGGGGTTTCATTAATCCTGATAGTTTGGACTCTAATATACCCATAAGCTTATTTAGGAGGGTATCCTCCCCTTCTACATTTTCATACTCTTCCTCCCTTATCCCGTCTTCCGCCCTTTTCTTTGTTCGTCTGGGTGGGGTTGCGGATTTGTTTTTACAAGAGCGTAAGCCGCCTCTTCTAGGTGGTGCCTTAGTAATCCCTTTTTTGGCTCTTGGAGCGGGGACCGGTGTGGGAGGGGTATTGGTCTCTATAACTAACTCCTCAATTGTAACAGATTTGTCTTGTTCTTCTAAATTAATTAAATCTGCAAAGGGGTCAGGTTGTTGGTCAGTAGAGGCCATGGATACATTAATTGTAGAGCGCTCATTAGGGTCCTCAATAGGGTCGGTGACAATGAAATCATCAGCGACAGACTGGAATACCCCTGATTGATTAATTTGAGCACAGGGTGGCGAATCCACAATACCCAGGGAGGACCTCCGATTATTATTAATTTTTGTCACTACCTGGACCAGGTAGTTGTCCATTGTATTAGCCGGGGTGACAGGCGTTTTTTGCTTTGACATAGTGGTCACACAATAATTAACAGTGAGGCCCTGGAGATATATATAACAGTAATAGTCTGATTACACTGTAAATATTGGAGTGTTTTACCTTACCACAGTTCGGTTTAGAGGATGGGGGTAAGAGGGGTGGCCCAGTCCAGTCTCTCACAGTCTAGAACGGGCTAAAACGGGCCCGCCCTTGGCCCGGGCTTCGCCCGGCGTCCCGCTCGCGTCCCGCGAGACGGGGGTGTTGCGCTATTTCAGCGCCTCCAGGCGCACAGGTGACGCGGCGTGTGCCGCTTAGGCTTCTGGGTAGTGTAGTTTTTGTGCCACCTTCGACCGCGCTCCTCTCGGCGTGCTCCCAGATGACAGAGGAGTCGGCCAGCGGGAGGCGGGAGGGCAGGCACCAGAGGACACTAGAAGACGAGGGCTCCAACAAGACTCAGGGCGTCAGGTCAGCAGAAGTGGCTCACAAGGTCTCCCCCCCTCGACCGGGGTGTTGCGCTATTTCAGCGCCTCCAGGCGCACAGGTGACGCAGCGTGTGCCGCTTAGGCTTCTGGGTAGTGTAGTTTTTGTGCCACCTTCGACCGCGCTCCTCTCGGCGTGCTCCCAGATGACAGAGGAGTCGGCCAGCGGGAGGCGGGAGGGCAGGCACCAGAGGACACCAGAAGACGAGGGCTCCAACAAGACTCAGGGCGTCAGGTCAGCAGAAGTGGCTCACAAGGTCTCCCCCCCTCGACCGGGGTGTTGCGCTATTTCAGCGCCTCCAGGCGCACAGGTGACGCGGCGTGTGCCGCTTAGGCTTCTGGGTAGTGTAGTTTTTGTGCCACCTTCGACCGCGCTCCTCTCGGCGTGCTCCCAGATGACAGAGGAGTCGGCCAGCGGGAGGCGGGAGGGCAGGCACCAGAGGACACCAGAAGACGAGGGCTCCAACAAGACTCAGGGCGTCAGGTCAGCAGAAGTGGCTCACAAGGTCTCCCCCCCTCGACCGGGGTGTTGCGCTATTTCAGCGCCTCCAGGCGCACAGGTGACGCGGCGTGTGCCGCTTAGGCTTCTGGGTAGTGTAGTTTTTGTGCCACCTTCGACCGCGCTCCTCTCGGCGTGCTCCCAGATGACAGAGGAGTCGGCCAGCGGGAGGCGGGAGGGCAGGCACCAGAGGACACCAGAAGACGAGGGCTCCAACAAGACTCAGGGCGTCAGGTCAGCAGAAGTGGCTCACAAGGTATACATGGTTTGTCATGTATATCACTTAAACCACAAACCCAGTGCTAAGCGGGTTACAAGAATGAAAGACAGACCCCATAAATTGTGGAAACACCTGCCAACTCTCCACTTTAGGTATTAATGATTGCACAGTTATTTAAATTGAAGGAATTATTGCAATGAATAATAAACAGGAGCTTCTTTGAACAATATTCCAGCCATATAAATTGAAAATTACTGTAACTCAGATCTGCTCTGGTGATTCGTCCGGGAAAGAAAGTTGATATAAGTGTTAACAGATAACTCTTGGCACTATCAAATTACCCAGGGATTGCTGGTGTACAATAGGACAGGTATCCTTGTATATGGCAGGGAATCAGTGACCATGTCTATTGTAGGTCAATATTATTATTACTTAGGATATCCAGCCAATGCATATTGTTTATTTTGGAGCCCAAACCAGTCACATTCCATGTCCCAATCTTCCATCTGGACTTTGGTTCAGTAGCCATAGTATTGTCTGAAGCAGGAGGAGAGTCTACAGTGGAATTATGATTGAGGACATTAATGTTGTTGTCAGAATTACCACAAATAATGTCACAGGGCCCTTATTGACTTATTGATTGTCTAAAGCCACCAATGACACAAAAGGCACTTTCATCTGTAAAACAGATCTATTGGCATTACTATTGCTTGTTTTAAATCTGCTTTCAACCAGATGCTAAAGCCGCTCATTGGCACCTTGGGTAGAGGAGAGTGAGTGCTGTAAAACCAGACCGGCAAGGAGATACGAGAAATAAGAAAATGTTACATAAAAATGCAAAGTAAAGAAGGAAATTAAGATGTAGATTTAAAGGAAGAGATTTAGAAAGGAAAAGAAAAGAAAGAAAGAAGTTATATTGGGAAAGAAGTGGGAAGAACTAAATATGGTATTACCGTATCTGCGCTACAGGCCTCTTGTGATAGAATTCATAAAGTAATACAATTCTTGCATCAAATATTGCAATTTGAAGAATATACAAAAAGAGTAAACATCGACAATGTTGTGCAATTTACATTGGAATGAGGAAAGTCTTAAAGAAACAGGGGACTAGGCATATATGAACGTTAGTATGGTATGTAACAGTGTCATTAAGGACAGTATACAATTGGTTTTGATTTACCAAATAATTACATTTGGAAAGACAGGAAACATGATTTAGGCACAACACACTTTTAGTGGTGCGTGTTTCATCGTAAGCCATTATGAGAACAAGGAATCCCATAACCAAGGTTCATTTTGTACAGTTGGAAAAAATTGGTCAGTACAAAAACAATAAGACTTTGCTTCAGAGAATTTTCAGAGGGACTAAAACAAGAATGATGAGTATGATAACATAATACCAATCCATAACAGTAGATACCACTTGATAAGTGAAAACATATTGTAATTTCAGATTTGTAGTGGGTTCTTTGATGATTTACTTGGGTTGGTTGCCCTCACAAAGTTTGCCACATTTATGCAAGTATGTGATGGCAAGAAAAAAACTCATGCTCGATAGCATTCACTGGAATGTATGACTTTATGGCTGCCGTTCTCAGGACAACAGGAGGAAAGCTCAGCACTGCTACATCAATTTTATCCCAACTTTAGCACCAACGTTTTCGTTGGACACCTCCCTACTTTGGGTCAACTGGCAGTTTATGTCCTCAAATTCTCTATGATAAGAAAGTTCTGGGTGGTGGAAGATGCACGAAATGAAACTGATGTATCTGTTTGAACTTGGGGAAGGGAGATATGACCAGATAAAGATGAATAAAAAAGACATAGGATAATTCCTTACATAAAAGTCCCATACATAGATAATATTATTTGTAGACATGGATCTCCAGAAGTATCAAATGAGACACTATGTAATACCATTTCCTTGAAAATAAGGGTTAAATACATTACCCGTGTGTGACAGAATCCAGCACAAACTGTGGTGTTGACGGCCAAGCAGTAGGTACACTCTTTGTTTTCCACATACATGGTATATTCAGTAGGAACACAGAACGAGATACCTTGTTTGAAAGTCAGGCAAAAGATTATTGATGCGATGAAGATGTTCATCATTCTACATTTGGGGAAGAAACAAGAACATGTAAAGTATGTATGTGAGGTCAAATGGTTACATTATCATACAAGCAGTGGGGAGCTCTGATTTTAATGGTTTTTCCTGGAGCCATTTGTTATTTTGTTGGAAACATGCAGAGTAGCCCTGCTTGAGCTACTCTAAGATTTCAATAAAAACCATCAGTATGTCTAAAGAGCATGGAAAACCGACCAATAAGCCAACACAAACATATGAAGCAAAAGTCCATTACCCATTGAAACGAAGAAGTATGACCGTGACGAATAAATACTTTTCTTCTTAGATAAAAGTTTCCTCATATCTGTAGCCCTGTCCCCTTTCCAGAACCTCTTACTACCCACCTAGGAAGCAACCTTCCTGGAAATTAGGCCGAACAATAAAGTGGCTCCTGTGATGGAACCTGGTCTATGCATGAGGCAGCACAGGACATTTTAGGCTGGGGCGTTGGATAGGCTTTAAAACTGGGAACCCGGTCTCATCAGCCCGCCCTTTCAAAGCCATCTCACAGTGTGGTCGTTCTCTTGCTCAGACTCCTTTGCTTGGGCTTCCGTGAGAATTTTCTGCGCCACCCCAGAAAACATCGTGCAGTCTTAAAGAGTTTTAAAGAATCAGGCTACAACAGATACAGTGTGTGCATGTGTCGTAGGTGAGGTCTGAGTGCAATATATTTTGCACAGACGTTGAAATATGTCCCTCAAGAAAACAACATCATCTAGGGGCACTGTAAAGAATGAGAAAATACATTGATGGCAGCTTACATGAGTCTGCAGGACTAATTTGATGACCATAAGACATAATTATAGTGCACATCTGAGTATTTACTACAAGCATTGTCTGTGCATCTGGTAGTCTCATGCATCTGGATGGCATATGTATCTGATTGAAACAAGCATATGCCAGTTACACATGAAGGCGCATAATTCCCCCATGTACTTCTTTGTTTTTGTTGTGTGTATGAGATGAATAGCGTACTGCAGTTTTTCGTTTCTATCCATTTCATTTTTGGTTTACATAACGGCCTTCTGTATGCGTGAGGCAGGTCCTTGCAGCAACACACTCTTGCCCACAACGTGTCGCAGCATGTAAAAGCAAAGGGTGGGAAATAAGCTAGAAAGCCCTGAATATTGAATTATTTGGTAAACTATGTCTTCTATTGCGTTTGAACCTTAGAGATGCGTGATTGCTCCATTAATTGGGCAAAATAATAAGAGGTTGAAAGAACTCATTATTAGGTGTTGAGTACATGAAGTTACCCATTGATAAATATTGGCGATCGCATTGTGCACAATATTTGCTCTCACAGCCTCTTGTTTCTATCCACCCATCTTGTGATTTGATTCCCTGTCTAATGTCTCATGCGCATTGCTTCCCTGTTAACCAGTGTCTGTTTTGCTTCCCAATCTCGATCATTTCATGCATTGTGCTGCCTGCCATCTGCCATTTGCCTTACTTTCTTCTTTTATTTGCCGAGTGCACAGCTTCTTTCACTCGCATATTTACACCTTGATCCTCCCTATTATATATTGTGAGTAGTGCCGTCTCTGACCAACTTTGTGTTCACTCCTGTAAGACCTGTCAACCTTAAGGTGGTCTGCCCCCCCAACATTTTGCCTTGCCCCACCATTTTTGCTGATCTTGATTTTGTTGGGCTTAGGACTCTTTGCACTTTACCACTGCTACACATTGTGTGTGCTCTCTCCTTTAAACCTGGTAACATTGGCTTACACCCAATTGGCACATTTAATTTACTTGTAAGTACCTTCTAAAGTGGTACTATATGTAGTCAGGATCTTCTAGTGGGCCTGCATCTCTGATTATGCCACCCCATTAATTAGCACGCTTAAACATGTCTCAGCCCGCCATTACAGCCTGTGTCTGCAGTTTTAAACTGCCATTTCAACCTGGCAAAAAATACTCTTTGCCAGGCCTAAACCTTCGTTTTTAATACATATAAGTCTCCCCTAGTGTAGTCCCAAAACAGCCATAGGGCACAGTGAGGTGTATTTAAAGCATTGGACATGTACATTTAGCCTTTACATGTCCTGGTAGTGAAAAACTCTTTGTTTTTCACTACTGCACTCCCATAGGGTAACATTGGGTTAACTAATTTCATTTAATAGGTGACAGCTTTCAATTTGGAGCAGGTAGGAATGTCAAGTTTGGTGTCTAAAGAATTGGAATCAAAACTCTCTTTATTGGGAAAGTCGGATTTTAAGTCACAATTTTGAAAATGCTACTTTTAGATAGCTGGCATTTTCTTGTCCTAACCATTTGCTGCCTGCAGCCTGTTTCCTGAGTCACATGACTAGGTGTAGCTGTCAGTTGGTCTTTGTGTATTTCTCCCAGACAGTGAGACAAAGGAACATAGGTGTTGGCAGGATGGACTGTCTCTTTGACGAGGGCAAAGAGCTGTCACCTATCACTTGAGCATCACAAAGGCTCTGTCTGAGCATCCTCCAAAGACCTCTGGGGTGCAAACCTCCAGAACCTTCGCCTACTTCAAAGCTGGCATCAGCTATAAATAATGGATGCTCAGATCCAAATCTTCTGAGCATCTCCGGACCTGTGGAAAAATCAGAAGGATTGCTGTGCTGCTCTACAAAAAGGACTGCTACTCTGTTGCCTTACTGCTTGCTGCCTGATTAAAAGGACTGGATCTGCTTCTTTATCCCCAGGCCATCAGCGTGACTAAATGGGCTAGTTGGCTGGCCTCCTGATTGGAGCCTCAGAGACAGTAAAGGCAGCAACTGGACTCTACTTGCTCTGAGTCTAGCCCTGCCCACCCCATCCAATTGGTGCCACCCCAGCCGTGGACCCTTGGTGTTCTGTCAACCCATCTATGGTCCTGCATGCAGAACTGATGCAGACCAATGAATCTACTTGCAGCTGCATCAGAACCTCTGCAGTGCCACACATCTCTGACACTGGATTTCACATTGCAACCCCGCAGCTCTTTGGAGCCACTGGAGCATGACACATCTTCAAAGCAGGACTTTGCATCGCAAGCCCCTAGTCAACAACATCCTTAATGGCAATGCAGGACACTACATTGCAGCCCTTCAGCTCCTCAGAACCGCTGTTGTGTGATCCAAACTCGATGCAGGATCTCACAACGCTTTGCAGACCAAGATTCAAGGTACTTTGTTCAGCTGGCATAACTTGGTCCCTGTATCTAGCGGGAAACAACACTTAAAACGCAAATTTTACAACGCACTACCTTTACAACAAAACGTTTACACCGCAACATCCATTACAACGCATGCCATTACAACGCAACCATTACAACGCATGTCACTACAACGCATACCACTACAATGCATACCATTACAACGAAGTCATTACAACGCATACCATTACAACGCATACTACACTATCCAACACTTATCCTACTGTTGCACCCCCTGGAGTTAGAAAAGTAATTTGTACCCCTACACTATCCAATACTTACCCTACTGTTGCCCCCCCTGGAGTTAGAATAGTAATTTGTACACCTACACTATCCAACACTTACCCTACTGTTGCACCCCCTGGAGTTAGAATGGTAATTTTTACCCCTGCACTCTCCAATACTTACCATATATGCAATGTAATGGTATGCGTTGTAATGGTATGCGTTGTAAATGTAGTATGCGTTGTAGTGGAATGCGTTGTAAAGGTCGTTTCAAAGATTTCGTTGTAATGGCATGCGTTGTAATGGAATGCGTTGTAATGGATGTTGCGGTGTAAAAAATGCGTTGTAAAGGTATGCGTTGTAAAAGTATGCGTTGTAACAACATACATCCGTATCTAGCCCACACTCCATCGTGGTTGGCCTGAACTCGTGAATTTGCCCACTCCGGTGCAACCAGATAACCACAGTTGGAGCTTTGTGCTAAACTTTTAAATTGCATATTTCTGGTTATACTGACTGGATTGTCATCTCAAATAACTTATTGAGTTTTTCTCTATTTTTCTAACTTGGTTAAAGGTTTTTCTTTTGTTGTGCTTTTATTTTATTCTTTTTTTTTAGTGCTGCATAAATACTTTACACATTTCTGTTAAGTTAAGTTTGACTGCTTTTGTTCCAAGCTACCAGAGGGTTAAGCATGGTTCATTTGGGGGTTGTGTATGTTTCACCCTGTCAAAAGTAGTGGTTTCTGCTTGATAAGGGTTTTCCCCTTTGAACCAGTAAACCAATTTCCAACAACTCCCCTCCCTCTCTCTAATCCTTTGCGAGCACTGTTACCTTAACTCGTCCTCCTTTTGCCTCTGCCACCTCACTTAGCCTCGTCAAACAAAACTCTCATCTTACATGCACCAGATTCCATTCTGTCATCTACCTGCTGCTGCTTTCTTATCTTTTGATCCACTTTGAGCCAATTTCCCCTCTTTGACCCATCACATGCCCACTACGCATCCTTCTTTTGCCTCTCCTATATCTGCACAGTAGGATGACAGTGGGCACATCGCATCCATGCCTCAGGTGGCATTTGCCCCATGCAAGCTCTGGCTGTATGTCATGGACAGCTTTTACTTTGGAAATAGCTATTGATTGCTCTCTGTAATCTTAAACCGTTCAATGACTGAGACTGTTGTAGTTGCTCATCACTGATACATTACCTTGTTCGTCGCAAGGAGGAGGAGGATGCGTCTGGTAATGCTTCATGTATAATGGTGCAAATCTATGTAGAATGCATTTTCCTTTAGGCTCTTGAATGTAGAATACTTGGTCCGGTTTCTTAGCACTTTGGGTGAGTTGCAGTTGGGAGCCTTGTGGATAGGACGTTATCTTTATAAGGAACTCAATAAACTACTTCTTCTCTTCACTCCTGCCTGATGTACTTCATTACAAAGGCGACGACCTGAGAAGATTCAGCCCACGCAAGATCAACCAAGAAGAATTTATTTGTTTTTAGACGTCCCAACATAGCTTAGTTTCATTTGAAACTTTAAGGTACTGTACTTTCTATCTAACCTGTGCGCGACTCTACTGCCTCCCACTTTCAAGGTATTTCTTTTGTGCTATCCTCTAGCACAACTTTTATTTAAAATAAAAAGGGAACTCTTTTGTGTGCGGTCTGGAGGAGGAAAGAAATTGAGAACTTGAGCAATTGAGCAATGTTGAAATGATTGTGCTGACTGTTGTGTCATGTGTTATGACGTCAGTATGTTCTGATCTGGAACGCCGGCAAGGGTATTGACAGTTAGGAAAGGAGTTACTGCGAGGGCTCTCGGCAGTAAGACGTACTTTGGTGTCAGTGTGCTTTATGAATAAAGCCTTTATCAACTTACCTGTTGTTCTGGTCTTCACTAAAATTTGGCGACAATACGGGATCACTGACACCACAACGAACCCACGAGTGGTCAGCTGTTCCACATTTTGATCAGAGGACGTCTTCAAGTTGGCGAGCTCTGGCATTCTCGCTTTCCTTCTGCAAGTCATCTATAGGTGTTTCCAGCACTTCTCCAGCGGTTTCTTGTGGAGTCTTCGGGGAGTTTCTGGCGGTGTGATTTTTCTTTCGCAACCGGTGTTGTCCTTCCGTCTTCTAAGGCAAGTTCTGCGTGGCGGCAGTTCGGTTGTCCTGCATTGAGAGGTCGGTCATCTCTGCAAGCAGTGTTTCGTACTTCGTTCCTTTCACCGATCAGCAGGCCGGTGAGTAGTGCGTCTGCTGGCTAGCTTTCTGCGCACTGTCAGAGTTCCTGAGTTCTTGTGCTGTCGGAAACCCTAGTGGAGGGTGCTGTCACCTTAAGGGATCCTGTTGTGGCCATATGCTGACAATTGTAGAAGTTTTTTTTGGTGGTTTCACTCACGGCGCATTCCTGTTAGGGCTCCTGTGAACGTCGCACCTCAGGCGAACGGCGCATTCCTGTGAGGAAGAGTGATGACGTCGTTGGAACGCATACGTAGATCGACGTCTGGCGGCCATTTTTGAAAGGGAGTTTCTATCTTTGCGTGTCTCCTGCTACGGTGACACACACACCAATTCTTTCTGCAACTTAGAAGCGCATTTCCCACGGTGCAGTTTGAGCGAATTTTCAACGGTGACACACACACCTGTTTACGGCATATTTGAGCGTGTACTACAATGGTGACACGCACACCAATTCTTGTTTAAAGGCTAACAGGAAAAGGTTTAGAGTGTGTACCCAGCGGCGACACGCACACCTGCAGGTGGCATATCTAAGCGTGTCCACTACAGCGGACACGCACTCCTGTTGTTAGCATATTCAGAGCGTGTTTCCTACAACGGTGACACGCACACCATTTCCTGTGAATAACTATTGGCAACAGAGACACACACACCTGGGTTGTTTATTACATCCATCGGCAGATTCACACTTATATATTTCTGATTCGACCATTTAAGAACCATTCAACGTGTCACCTGGCAGAGATACACATTTTGGACTATACCTCATGCGCTATTCACAAATGTAGCTGTCCATAGTACTTTCTCTTCTGTTTCTACAGTCATGGCCTCAGGTAATGTGTGGAATCTGTCTCCCCCCACTACCATTCAATCCTTCAACTGGTGATGATGCACTTAAGTGGGAAGAGTGGCGAGAATATTCCGAGAACTATATGTCTACTTTTGAAGATGAAGAAGAATTGACTCCTGAAAAAAAGAAAAAAATTCTTCTTCATTGTTTAGGTGCCAAAGCTATGAAAATTTACAATCGTATTAACAAAAAACCTAGAGTAGGTGATGTATATACAATTGCGTTGGAAGATTTAACTATGTATTTCAAGCCCACTATTTCTATCTCAGTTAACAGGTTTAAGTTTTTTCAACGTAAACAGGCCCTCGGAGGAGTCAGTAGAAGATTATGTGGCTGCGTTGAAAAACTTAGCGCTTACTTGCAGGTTTGGGGCATTACATGATGAATTAATTCGCGACCAAGTTGTCTTGAGGTCCTCTAATAAACATGTTCAGGAGAAATTGTGGGCTAAAGGCGAATTGCCTTTAGAGGAAGTAGTGGAAATAGTTAAATGTACAGAACTCACTGGTAGATGTGCAAAAGCTGTGTTGCAGGAAGAAAGATCTTCCACGGAAGACAAATCCACTGTGGCGAAAGTAATAATTTCTAAAAATTCAAACAGCAAACCATGTGCTGGTTATGTACAAAAAAAAGATTCAAATTATAAAGTTAAGCTTTTTGATGATAGAAAATGTTTTAGATGAGGTAGCAGATACCATTTGGCGAATGACAAATCTTGTCCAGCTTTGAGGCAAAAGTGTTCAAATTGTGGTGGAGTTGGGCATTTCATTGCAATGTGTCCGAAGAAGCAGAAACGGGGAAGAAACGTAAAAGCAATTGTGCTTGATGAACAAGAGTATATTATCTCTTCGGATGAGGATAATATGAATTTATTTGTGTTGAATGTTGAGGATGAAGGGAGCAAAAGGAAAAAAAAACAATTTGTCACATGAAAATTGGTGGGGTGGACATTTCAATAGTTGCTGATTCAGGTTCACCTTATACCATCGTTAATGAAATGGTGTGGTTGGAAACATTTGTTCCTGTTATAGGCAGAAAGTTAGAAAGTCCTGATATTTTTCCTAAATCTTTTACATATGAACCTATCGAAATGTTGGGTTTCTGGGAATTACAATTTCAGTTCAAGTCTCGTCAAGTGCTAGGCAAACTGTATATCTCCAAGGTCGGTCCGTCTGTATTAGGATGGATCGATCAAGGAGAATTAGGAATAATTCTGGATACTAACAGCCCACATCCTGTCCTTATTGTACAAACTGAGGAGGAGTGTAACAATTTCTTTATGAAAACATATGCCAAGGTGTTTTCCGAGAAAATTGGAAAACTTAAAGGTTTTGCTCACGAGATCAAACTCAAAGAAAATGCCGTTCCTTGCATACACAAGTCTAGGAACATACCGTTTTCTATCATCGGTGAAGTAGAAGATGAATTGAAGAGATTGCAGAAAGAGGGTATTATTGAGCTGGTAGAATCAGCGGAGTGGGTTTCGCCTTTGGTTATCGCAAAAAAATCCAACGGCAAGCTCCGTGTATGTGTTGATCTACGCGACCTCAATAAGAACATCTTGGTTGATCAATTTCACTTGCCGAAGATTAGTGAAATGCTTTCCTATACTAAGTGGTTTTCCACAATTGATCTAAGCTCAGCCTACCACAAAAGTGGCTTTGCATCCCAGGAGTAGAAGCCTCACCACGTTTGTAATGCCTTTGGGATGTTTTAGGTTTAAGAGGGTACCTTTCGGACTTGCTTCGGCTGCGGCCATGTTCCAAAGGTGGATGTACCATGTTATAACGCATACCGTTACAACTACCTACTATTACAACGCGACCATTACAACGCATACCATTACAACGCATAGCGCTTTGAGGTGCTGGATAGTGGTAAGTATAATTTACTATTCTAACTCCAATCCCCGTGGACACTAGGGAAGGTGTTGGATAGTAAATTATACTTATTCCCTATCCTAGCGCGCCCCCCAGCGCAATGCGTTGTAATGGTATGCGTTGTAATAGTAGGTAGTTGTAAAAGATGCTTTGTAACAGGTGTATACCTCCAAAGGTTAATGAGTACACTCTTTAAGGAGGAAAAAAATCTCTTAATTTTTCAGGATGACATCATGGTAACAGGCACCACCAGAAGAGAACATGATGAGAAACTGAACAGAGTCTTGGGGGTATTTGAACACCATGGCCTTACGGCCAATTTGCGTAAATGTAAATTTGCTACAAATAAGGTTACTTATTTGGAACACGAAATTGATGGCAGTGGCATAAAACCAAAAAAAGAACTGTTGTCGGCTATTAGGGAAGCTCCCTCACCCAAGAACAAGGAGGAAGTTAGAGCTTTTCTAGGCCTTTCGGAATTTTATGCCAAATTTGTGCGTAATTTTTCTGCAAAGACTTTTCACTTAAGAGAACTTATCAAACAAAAGAACAGATTCGAGTGGGGTGCCACGTGTGAGGAATCCTTTATAAGGATTAAAGAAGATATTTGCAAAGCTCCATCCCTCCAAGGGTTCAATCCCTCTTTCCACAGCATGGTCACCACAGATGCGAGCAATAAGGGGCTAGGAGCGGTACTGTCACAAATTACTGAAGAAGGAAAAGAGGTGACTGTAGCTTTTGCCTCACGATCCATCACACCCACAGAAGAAAGATATTCTGTGATTGAGAGAGAAGCACTGGTGTGTGCTTGGGCTTTGGTTCATTTTAGGCAGTACATATGGGGTTACAAGTTCACCCTAAGAAGTGATCATAAACCTCTAATAAAGGCAGACCCCCCAGGATATAGCGGCATGGATTCGCAAATTTAGCGGCACAAATATGGAAATTTAGCGGCACAAATACGGAAATTTAGCGGCATTTTTGCGGCACTTTATTTTACTCATAATCATTCATTTTCAGCCTTAAATCAATGGAAACTGTTTTAGCAGAGGATTCCGTTTTGGATAGGCAGCCTGGGATATGGAATAGAGGAAGCAGCCCACAGGTGAAGGCTGTTATCCCTTGGAATTGCAATTCTTCATCTAAAATCGCGAAATCCTGGAGGGTCTGCTTAGGGCGCCCCACTGCTATTTGCGTTGCATGGAGGGAAACCTGGTCAGGAGCGGAGGACCAAAGAAAGTAAAAATACTTATGAGTTCTTAGCTGTAAATGCTCTCAAATATTAATATTGGCCAGTTTTTGTGAACTTTTCTTTTTTTTAATTAATGATCGACAGGCAGGTTCCCTAGGCAGTTTGGAACAGATAATCTTATTAAAAAATGAAAACTAAATGTGTAAACAATTGCAGGACTTGCTTTCCACAAATGTCCTTGAAATATTGTGCAAAACTTTGCACATTTCACTAAAGGCATTGGAAAAACTTAGGAAATGTAATTTAAGGTTCAAAGTTGTATTTTTGAAATCACTGGAGAAATAATCTAAAAAAAAGGCAGAAAAAAGTAATAAATTCACAATTTGCAGTTCCCACGTACTAGAAAAATAAACATAATTTCCTTACGAGTGTTTTGACTTATTTTGCAAATCTCCCACCTTCCCAAACACTGAAATGTAGCAGGACATTTTCCCAGGAAAAAAAAACGCCAGGGGCTTCACTAACAACAAACTAAATAAAAATTATCTGACGGATCGCAGACCACTCTCTGACCCACAGACATGGACAGAAGCCCACATACACAAAACACTCCTTTCAAGTCAAGCAGCCATTTCCTAATCCTGCTTTCTGAGAAGGCAAGCGTTTGCCGAGACATCACAATAAGAGCAGTTTTACACAAACAATAAAATTCAACAAAAAGACAGTACGGCATGGAGCGTGCTCAGCAGGCACTCCTCACTCAGTCCACCTGCACTTGTACATTTATTAAGCAATCTTTCTCTAGACATTAGTGCCAAGAAATGCACGGGCAGCAGAAAACGGATAACATCCTTCCGCAGCCTGAGCCGATCGACACTCTCTCTGAGCCTCAGGCGTCATGGTGAGAGTAAAAGTCCTGTTCCCGGAGCGAGGCGCCAGCTGCATTTGCACATCAAAGCCACATAGGCTAAAGGATTGGATCTTATCAAGTGGGAGGCAGCAGGTATTCGACGGCTGGACGGCGGCAGTAGTAACATGTGCTCAAACAGCCAATAAAAGGGCAATGTTTGTTTTGATGACACTTTCTTTAAAGTTATCGCGGCAATAATTGTAAATATCGCGGCCATCGCGGTACTCACCCGATTTCGCGATTTTTCTGCAAATCGCGAAATCGCGAAAAGCTGGAGGGTCTGTAAAGGTACTTTCCACAAAGGGTCTCTAAATTGCACCCCCCCCCCCTTTAGCTCGCATCTCCATGAAGTTGCTAGAGTTTAACAATGAGGTTGAGTATCTTCCTGGGATTAAAAATCAGGTTGCAGACTGTCTAAGTCGTTTACCTTTACCCAACACAGATGCCCATGTCTCGGACATTGATACTTTTTGCATAGCCAACATTGTAGAGGAAATACCATGTATTTCTGGTATAGATTGGTCTGCAGCTATGGAGGAAGATGTTGTTCTCCTTGAAGTAAAAAAATATATAAGAACTGGTTGGCCTGTGAAGAAAAGGGTGCCTGAACATTTGCACTCAATTTGGGAACTCAATGATGAACTGTCCGTTGAAGGAGATTTGGTACTGAGGAATGGCAAGGTATTTCCTCCCAAGTGTTTACGTGCCAAACTACTTGAGATTTGCAATGTGGGGCACCTTGGCATAGGTAAAACCAAGAGCAGGGTCAGAAACTCGTACTGGTGCCCGGGTATGACATCGAAATTGAAAGGAGTGTCAGAAATTGTGTAGCATGTGAGAATTCTGACGAATCGAAACACACATTGAGGCCACCCCTTCAACCCCTTTCATGTCCATCCATGCCCTGGGTCAGATTAGGGATTGAAATTTGTGGACCCATTCGAGAACACGATGAATTATTGTACCTTATTGTGTTGGTAGACCATTTTTCTAAGTGGCCAGAAGTAGAAGTGGTCCAGAATGCGAAGGCCAAAAGTGTGGTGGGATTCTTACGTAAGTTATTCCTTAGAGAGAGCCTCCCAAATTGTATTGTATCTGACAATGGTCTGCAGTATTTAAACATTTCATTACTAAACACAGAATCAAACATAAAACCACTTCTGTATACCATCCTGCGGGTAATGGTGCAGTAGAGAAGTTCAATTGGGTAATTATAGGGGTTATTCAACTAGCTAACCAAAATGACCTGTCATGGAGAAAGCAACTCATCAACAATCTTTGGGCTTTCCGGGTAACTCCTTGTGAATCAACGGGTGCCAGTCCTTTCATGCTTTTTAGAGGGAGAAACCCAATAACTAAGGATAATGTGGGTTGGGCAATCCCCAAGAGAGAGTGTTGGTCCCCCGAGGAGGTTCAAAGAAATTTGCGGGAGTCACAAATTGTAGGGAAAAAATACTACGACTCCAATCATGCTTGTAAAAAGGTTTTCATCCAGGTGGGAGACAGAGTTAGAGTGAAGAAATCGAAGTGCTCGAGCCAAGGGCAGAATCACTACTCATAACCAATGGAAGTCAAGAAAGCTTTCTGTAATTCTGCGCTACTGAGTTGTGGTAAAACATGGCATTTTTCCTCATTGTCAATGTGTAAAGATGGGGTGGCCACGTCTCATTCTCAGTGCATGCTTGTTGACCGAGATAGTTCCTATGCTCAAGACTACGATTGGATTCTGGATCGTGAGGTGTGTGGAGGCTCTCACCCACATGGTACAAATGATGTATCTTCAGGTACAAATGATGTATCTGCTGGGGGCGAGCATACTTCTGACAGTTCATTGATCCTTGATGACAGTAGTAGTAGGTTGAGCGAGGAGTTATCGGAAGCTTACAAAGGATATCAGACCACTAGTGATACCAATGTTGATCTAGATGATTCTGTTGATGAAGATCTTTTGGCTCGGGACATCAGTTTAAATGACGAGCCTACTGTGGGCAGATTTGTGAGAGTGGTCAAACCAATAGCTAAGTTACACGATTAGCGGTTGGTCTCATCTCTGTTCCAAGATATCTCACTTGTTGGTTCCACACAGCCCTGCTTTGTTTTATTAATAAGGAGATGTGTTGTGTTTACTTGTTCACTGGTCCAGGCAATGTACCAGCACGCGCCTCATGCTGCATGTGTTATGACATCAGTGTGTTCTGATCTGGAACGCTGGCAAGGGTATTGACAGTTGGGAAAGGAGTTACTGCGAGGGCTCTTGGCAGTAAGACGTACCTTGGTGTCAGTGTGCTTTATGATAAAAGCTTTTATTAACTTACCTGTTGTTCTGGTCTTCACTACACTGACAAGCATGAACTTTCGTTCATGAATTCCTGAAGCGCCTCGCTCTTGGCGAGCGCCCGAGCCTGGAGCTACATTTTATTTTCTGTCAAACGTGCTTTACTTTCCCATTGCGCGCAACATTTCCATGTGATCATACCGATCTTGGGAGGCTCTGCTTCATGTATCTAGTCTGCTGTGACTTTACTATCTATCATGCTGCTTTGCCTCTGAAACAAAACCCCTTCATACTCATAAAATTCATGAACACTTGTAACGCTTTTCACCTGGGTTGAGCTCGAGGCAAGACAGATAATTTCTTTCAAATGCGCATTACCTTTCACACACGCAACGTTCGTCACATCATCACTTCTCCTCTCTCTCCGGCTTTGACTACATTGTGGCGCATGATGGAGTGGCGTGACCTTGCTGCCTCGCAACCAGATCACCAAACTTAATACTTTGTTCTCCGCTACCTTTCGTGTGTCAGTGTTTCTAACTTCCCTGATACTCACAGCTCTCACCATTGTTATTTTTGTTTTTTTAAACTAAAAAACTAAAACTAAGTCCAGCTTGTCAACCTCGCGCTGACAAGCACAACAATTTGTTTTAGGATAACTTCGGGAGCTTGCTGCCTCACAACCAGTAGAGAAAACTTAATCCTTTGTTCTCCTCTGTTTTTCGTGTGTCATTGCTTTTAACTTCGCTGATACACGCAGCTTTTACCACAGTTTAAAAAAATAAAAGTCAGTCCTGCTTCTCAACCTCACGCTGACACGCACAGAAAATCATTTTAGGATAACTTTGCTAATACACACAGCTCTTTTTACTTACTGCTGTGTAACAAATGTGGTTTACAACGTGGACGCGCTCAACAGGTCAAGTTCTTTCAACTTCGCTGATATGCACAGCAAATTTTTGAGTAATTTTGGGTGTCAAGTTAAAGGTTTGTGTTTTTTTTTCTCGTTGACACTCGCAGCATATATAACTTAACACTTTGTATACAACTTAATTTTACAAGTAATTCAACAACGCTTTCACGCTCCACTTTATTGCTTATATTATTTACTTCAGCTTCAAGTTTAATTGTAACTGTGACATTTGTGACCTAATATATCGAAATTCTTGTTTTAAGTTTACAAAATGCAAAATGTTACTCCACCACCTTTTTTCCTCTCTAACCCTGGCGAAACTACTTTACGTTGGTCAAAATGGAAGAGTTTCTCTGAGCGCAGAGAGAACATCTGCTTTGTTACTGCATTGTCTTGGTTCTGAGGGGCAAGAGGTGTTTGAACATCTCCCTTATTTGGCAGATAATGAGTCTGATAGTCTTAATTAATTTGAAATATGCCTTAAAAAAATCGACAAACACGACCTTCCGAAAATCAGTACAATCTTAGAACTGTACCATTTTGGGAAGCGAGTGCAAAAGTCTGAGGAATCGGTTGAAGCTTATATTACTGTTCTGCGTAAGTAAGGTGCTACATGCAAATTTGATGGGTCTCTTGAAGAACGTATTCACGATCAATTTATGCTGGGATGCAATATTGAGAAAATCAAGGATGAACTTTTGCAAAAAGATTACCCAAAATTTGACGAGGTCATTATTATAGCCAAGAGGATAGAACACTCCCTTGCTTGCATTGAAGTCATCTAAAAAGAGAATGGGGTCAAAGAGGAGAAGGTTCACTCTGTCAATAAGAACTCAGATAAGCCTTCTTGGAAACAGCGTGAACATTTACACCCTGATTCTTCTTTGTCTTCTCCTTCTTCTTCTTCTTCCTCTTTGTATTTCTCTTCTGTCAAACCGAGGGGAAACTCAAAGATGAAGTGTTTTCGATGTAACTCAAGCGGTCATCTTGCCAATGACAAGGCGTGTCCTTCTCTTTCCTCTAAGTGTCTCAATTGTGGAAAAATAGGTCACTTAGCTAAAGCTTCTAGAGCTCAGAAGAACAAACAAATAAGATGAGTTAAAAAAGCTACTCTTGATTGTGAGAGTGATTCAGACTATGATGAATTACATTGTGGGGAAGTTGTGTTGCAAGAAGGTTCAAACAAATGTAAAGGACCTGTAGATGAAGTACGTGTGAACAATTGTAACATTAAAATGCTTTTTGACACAGGGGCAAAAATCTCTCTTATCCCCAAAGAATTCTCTGATATGAAATTGTCTGGGCAGGTGAGCATTTACAAGCCTGAAATCAAGCCATTGGCATATGGTGGACAATCCATAAACTTGTTTGGCTATTTCGTAGGTGAGATTGAATACAAAGGGAGGTTAACTGCTGTTAAAATTTATATTTCATGTAGAAGTAACAGCATAATTAACTGGTTTCACCAAGCTGATCTAGGGGTATCATTGTTTCCTGGATGTGATCCATGCATTTTTCTAAGAGACTTCACTCACAATCCTGTTGAATGTTGGTTCAAATGAGGTTACTTTACGTACCAAATTTAAAGATGTATTTAGTGAGAAGTTGGGTTGTCTCTCTGGATACACCCACAAAATTACACTTAAACCTGACTCTGTCTCTGTTACATGTAAAGTGCCCAATGTACCTATGAGCATGAGAGGGCCCATGCGTCTAGAACTGGAGAAATTGAAAAAAGAAGGAATCATTGTTGAGACAGAGGCAAGTGAGTGGCTAGCTCCGGTGGTTCTGGCTCGCAAGACCTCGGGAGAGGTATGATTATTTGTGAATCTACACGCCCTCAATTGTGCAGTTGTTGCTGATAAGTACACTCTCACTAATATCACGGAAATGTTGCCTCAATTAAGTGATGCGCAAGTTTTCTTGACGCTTGATCTTAGAGCGGCCTACCATCAGGTTAAGATTGATGATGACTCCATAACTCCTTTTGGCACCTGTAAATTCACATGTCTACTTTTCGGATTGAATTCCGCAGCATCTGTGTTCCAAAGAGTTATGGAGGACATGTTGAATGATGTAGAAGGAGTTAAGATATACCAAGACGATGTTCTGGTTCATTGCTCGTCACAACAAGATCATGTATTAAAGTTAAGGCTGTTCTTGAGCGATTTGCAGTGAGAGGCTTAAACTTGCGAGAGAATAAATGCAACTTTAATCTCTCAGAAATTGATTATATGGGTCACTGCTTAACAGGGGTGGAGTTAGACCCAAAGATCGCCTTAATAGAACAATTGCCAGAGATGAACTCATCACCTTTTTAGTAATGGCAAAGTATTACAATAAATTTGCTCCTCACTTTGCTGTCGCACCTCCATGTTGAGATCTCTCTTAAAAACGGGTGTGAAGTTTTTATGGTCTTCACAGTGTCATTTGGAATTTGAGGGAGTCAAGAAAGCTCTAAGTTCAGCTCCCTCTCTTCAGAGCATTGACACATCTGCTATCTCTATACTGATTACAGATGCCAGTTCTAAGGGGCTGGGTGATGTTCTTAAGCAGATAAGAGATGGAAAAGAAGTAACTATCATGTTCCTTTCCAGAGCTCTTTGTGGTCCAGAACTCCAATACTCTGTAATTGATAAGGAGGCTCTCTGTATTTTCTGGGCTATCAAGAAATTAAAGAAATTCCTCTGAGGTAGCTCCTTTGTTGTTCACTCAGATCACAAACCATTAAAGGATGTGTTCTACAAAAATGGTCTAGATGCAGTCTCCTCTAGAATATGCAAGTGGGTTATTGCCCTACAAGATTTTGACTTTGTCTTGAAGTATCTCCCCGGGGCAGACAATAAAGTGGCTGACTGTCTTTCCTTTTTAGTGCCTAAATGGTGTGGGGAATCCTTTTCGGAGCTTGAAGATGCTTGGGAAATCGATGATTTCAGGGAGTGTGAAATTGTTGAAGGAATTATCACCAAAGCTGCGTGAAAGGATGCAATGAAGAGAGATATGGACATGCATAGTGTGTGCAGATTAGTGTCTGATGGTTGGACTGGTAAAAGATCCTTGAGTGAAGGTGTCAAGAAGTTCTGTAATGTATGTAGTGAACTTTCTGTGTCTAGAGGTTTACTCTAGAGGGCCACCAAGTTTGTCCCTCCATCATTTGTTAGAGAGAAAATTGTTCATTTGGCTCATCAATGACGCCAAGGTATTTCCAAAACCCAAGAAAGGGTTCGGTTACACTTTGGTGGCCATGCATTGTCATTCTTGTTGAGTGAATGATAAGAAACTGAACTGAGTGTGCTGCTTGTGATAAAGTTTACAAGACTAGGGTTCAACTTATGGTCATTCAAGAAATACCTACACGATGCTGGCAACATGTAGCCTTAGACCTCTTGGGGCCGGTTCCCAGTAAGGCTGAGCAGTCTTATTTACTGGTGTGCCAAAGATCAAAGTAGAGATTGGAAGTCTGTCTTACTTGAAAGAGTTATGGTTTATCACTTGACTCCTCACTCCTCCACTGAGAAAGTTCCTTTTGAACTGTTTAGGGTTGTGTTCCCAACACGTATATGTTTCAAACTTGGATGAGGGGCAATGGTGCAGACATTGTTGGTAAAGAGGATTCTCAGTGGCGGGAGTTTCAGAATCTCAAGTCAGCCAAGAGGAAAATTAATTTTGATGCCAGGCATGCGGTCTCTCACACGGTTGTGAGTGTAGGAGACAGAGTGAAAGTAAGTTTTCCCCAGAAGTCTTCTGGTGCTAAGTTTTCTCCTCCTTTCAGGGTGACTAAACTGTTTCGCAATGCCGTGAAACTTGATGAAACTCATATTTGGAATTTGAACAGAATTGCTCCAATGCGTTCAAGTGTCTCTCTCCAAGGTAATCAATCTCAGGGACTTGCTCTTCAAGGAAATCATCCTGCTGCTTCAAAGGATGTCTCTCCTTTATGCTGAAGCTCTCGTACTCTGAAGACTCCTACTCATTTACGAAACCTTATTGTAAATTGATGTTTTAATGCTTAACTCCTTGCATGTTCTTTGTTGATCAAGACACTTTTAATAGTTTTTCTTTTCATACCATTGCTCTTGTTTTGTTTTATTTTTCTTTGTGTGTAGGGGGAAGGTTTGTGGTAATGGTTCCTGTATATTGGTGCTGTTCTATGTAGAATGCCTTTTCCTTTACGCTTTAGAATGTAGAATACTTGGTCCGGTAGCTTAGCACTTTGGGCCAGTTGCAGTTGGGCTCCTTGTGGATAGGACATTATCCTTATAAGGAACTCGATAAACTACTTCTTCTCTTCACTCCTACTTGATTGCAATGCCCTTTTGATGAACCCCGTTCTTTTCATTTGTAAGGAATCAGAATGTCGACATTGTGAGTCGCATGGCAATTTGTTACCTATAATGTTTCTTTAGGGCATTGAGAATGGGGTTTTTGAATTCACAAAGTTTGACAATGTGCACGGCACAGGCTTTGTGTTTTAAATACAACTGCTTGTTCATCTGTGAGATGCTGGATAGTGCACAGATTTCAAAAGTGGAACAATTACCAGTACAATGAAGGCGAAGCCCCGCTCAAGTTTACAAAAATTACCATTTTAATGCATTTATTCCCATTAAAAAACAATGAATACTTTTATTTGTTTTTCTTTTTTTTTGTTTTCCCATTTGTTTTCCCTGTTAGTTCATGGGTGAACTACTTTATTCTTTTCATTTAACAGACAGACACCTTCCTTGTTTACAGTTCCTCCCATCATTCCTCATGATTTTCCCTGCACCAATTTATGATTTCTCCTACTGATACCCAAAGGCTCTGGGGCATATTTACAAGGTGATTGCACCACGGGAACGCCACTTTTACAGACGTCCTGGTGGCACAATGCTGTGCACCATATTTATAAAGTGGCTTTAAGCTACAATTTCTGGCTTAACGCCTCTTTGCAACATCCATTTCTTTGTTACGCTGCCCCAGATTTACAAAGATCTGTAATTCTGAGGCAGCGCCAAAAACCTAATGCCATGCACTAGCAGGAATTAGAATGGTGCAACGAGGAGAAATACTTTTATTTCTCCTCCTTTTTGCTTTTTCTATGTGTGCTGCATTCTGAAGCACACATAGAAAAATCAAAACACCATTAATGATTGTTTAAGTATAGGAAGGTGCCCCTTCCTGCACAAAAACACTCATTAAATAATGACGATTTGCTACTTCTATAAATTGCCATTAATGATTGTATATAGAAAGGGACACCTTCCTGCCCATAAACAAAATCATTCCCTGCAACGCAGGCACCCTTGCACTATAGCGCAAGGGTGTCGGTGCTGGCACTAGGCAGCTATTTTTAGCTTTAGCATTATGGAAAACACAAAGGTGTACTGTATTGTTGTAAACACGGTACATATCTGCATTTTGGAAATGGCAATGTGTGGTGCTACGAAAATCGCCAGAGCGCCGCAATCCGTCATTTCCTTGTAAATATGCACCTCCGTCTTTCTCTCACCTCCCTTTCATTTAATGAATGTAATTCTTTATTGATTATATTTATATAGCGCTACTTTGGGTGGTGTTAATTTGCTTTACAACTGAACAATAGGCCTTTCCTTTTGACCTATTGGCTTTGACAACACGTTTTAGTGATGCTGTACAGCACTACTAAATTTAGCAAAAAAAGGTACAATAACACGTCCATGCGTAATTTTTTAGGCATGTGCATCACTCATGTGTGGGCATACAAAATCATGCAAGTACATTTCTTATTTTTTATTTATCCTGTAAAGTTGGATCTATACTTAAAAAACAAGTAGCACAAATATGTTTTTTCTTTCTTTTTAGGCATAGGTGGGGGAAGAACACAGGGGTTGCAGGTACGGCTAAACAAAACAGATGGTGAAAGGGAGAAGGAAGCAATTCAGGGGCAAAGCAGTACAGTGGACAGAGATGGAAGCCACACAGAAGTGAGAAATATAGGGGGAAGAGAAGCCGAAGGACTGGGGAAAGGAGTGTGGAGCTTCTAGTGGAAAGCAGATAGGTGAGAAAGTAACACAGGGGAAGAAGTACATGAGGGTGAGCACCACATAGGGAAGAAGCATATGGGCGAGAGAAAGCAGCATGGCAGTGGTGGGGCGAAGAGCAGTACATGATGGAGACAGCTGGAAAACACATTCACAGTCATGGAATGCTTAGCCACAAAGCAAAAATTAGTGGGTAGTGTGGGAAGTGGGTTTAATGCATCCAGGCTCTAGCTGAAGGATAAACATAAAAAGTGGAAGTAAAGTCCACACAAGCTGATGAATAAAGAGCAAGACAATGAGAGTGACAGTAAAGCCAAACAATGATAAGTTCTGGGTGGGCTCTAAGGGCCTGATTTAGATCTCGCCCAATAGGTTACTCCATCACATCAGTAACAGATATCCCATCTGCCCAAATATAAATCCCTTTATATCCTATGGTATTTATGTTTCGGCGGGCCGGATATCCATCACCCTTGTGACGGAGTAACCCATAGGCCCTAATTCTACTGTAAACTGATAGGCCTTTTTACAAACAGACAGCTAGTGTTGTCTGAAAGGTGAGACCTAAAACTGCAAGACATAAGTCTATGAAACAATACAAGAGCAATGCATAATTCTTGGATATTTCTTTCATGAAATTATCAGTCCATCCACCGCATTGCCTCCCTGGTGGGCCCCTTCCTTACCAATGTTAATGCCACATTCAGTGGTGGATAATCTAATCATCTCTTGACTGTGTTATGTCTGTCCATCCAATTCGGCCTCACTTTATTGGTCCTTACACCTTTGGGATAGCATTTTGCTGACTAGCTTTCACTCTGCATTGTTGTTCTGGTGGACAAGTTGCCAAATTTAGACAGGCTTTACAGGAATGCATTTTTCTGCAGTTTTCTTTATTCGTTCATGCTTTTCTTGCCACTTTGTAAGAGTTACAAGACCATGGCAAACGCCTCCTGAAGAGTCGGGATGGGTGGGAGGGAAGCAGTGTGCAAACAAGACAGCAGTGGATACATTTTAGTGTATAGAAGATCACTCAAAAGACACCAATGTCAAAATCATTTTGGCACCTTACCTGCATCCGCCCTAGAACTCGTGCATCTTGTCGGCAAAGGCACAGGGACTAAATGTTCAGGGGAGCAGGTTGCTTTGGCACCGAAGGGCTCGCTGCTGTATCTGGCAGATCTCCCTCTGCGCCCTATGTAGGGGTAAGCTCTCTTTGTCTTAAATACGTCATCAGTGGTTCCCAAATGTTCTTGGGATGAGCTCCCAGTAGATGGCATTAAATCGCATCTTGCAACCAGGTAGCAGCTTTGGGTGCAGGCTGTCGGCCGCAATGTATGACTATTGTGACTAGGAGCAATAGCACTGGCATTGCAGTGAGGCACTGAACTCCAGGGGGGACATCTACCTTATTCCAGGAGGCCGACCTGGGGAACTGCAGCAGCGAATGGCCAGTTAGCTGGGCCAGGTCTCGGTATACTGCAGTCCATTAGCTAGATGCTAGATGGATGTATGTGGTCTATGGGGAAGCAGAGTGCCTCTCCAGCTAATCCTGTTTGAAGCAATTGCACCAAATTGCTGCTCAGCCTGCGCAATATTTTAAAATGAATATGCCGAAGCCTATAGTTAAGTGAGAGGGCCTCAATCTGCCTGTAGTAGTATTTCTATATTGCTCTTCTCTATCACAGATAGCCTGTCGCATATGCCAAGGAAGCCTATTTTGCAGTTTTAGTGCAGTCCCTCGAGCATAGTTGGAGTACAAGGATGCATCAGTGCATCAGCCAGCCCGAAGGTGGGAGGCAGGTGCTTTAGTTAAGTGTAGCTCCTGATGGAAGCAGATATCTATGCGGTGTCTGATGAAATCAGCATGAACCAGTCTGGCCTTCCGCTGGTCGTTCACCCACGGACGTTCCAGGTCAGGCATCGTGTGGTGGTCGTTGCGCTGCATGTCATGTTAGGAGTGGGCCTACTGCCTTTTGCCCATCCCAAGGGTCAGAACCCTGATGCTGTGTCTTGCCAGGTGTGAGTTTTGCAGGGAAACACAAATAGTCAAACAAAGTCACCCCTCACCCACCTCAGTCCCCACAAATCAGTTGAGAGATCCTGTCCCTCTACCCTCCCCAAATCATACCCAAACAACAGGAATATGCAGTGGGATTCATCCTGTGAGGTGCAGGAGAACCTTGGGAAGTGCCCAGTCGGAAACCAACTAGATGACCGACGGGGTGTAGGTTCATCCCAATTGGGTTTGTTGTGGGCACATCATCAATAAGATCAGAATCTCAAGCAGAGCATAGTAAATCATAGATGAGGACCCAAATACAGGGAAAGGTGCCAGCAGCTGAGGTGGCAGTGTTCGCGGTTTAATTGACCGAGGCATCTGGTGGCCATGGAATCTCAAGAGGCCCCTGGGGCGTCTTATTCATTATCGCAGAGGCAGCCATCCTCTTCTTGTGATGAGTTTGCACTGGTATTGACCCTAGGGCTTGATAATTGTTTAGAGAATTTCATTGCTGCTTTAGCATCAGTAAAGTAGTTGGGTTTTCCTTTGTGTTGAATCCTCAGCTCTGCCGGATGGAGTATGGAGTAACTAATTTCCACCATATGGGTTTAACCGGAAGGAACTCATAGTGAGCCACCTGTACCGCCAGTTTGAAATCAGGGTAGAAGGAGACATCGTTGCCTTGGTATTGGATGGTGCAGCACTAGCAAGCAAGCTGTAGGACTGTGTCGAGGTTCCCATAGTTGAGGAGTCTAGTGACTATAGGTGTTGCTGGTGCTCCTGCGGGAGGGCACTGCCCCAATGAGTAGAGGGCCCACTACAGGATGAAAACCATTGATATGGAATCTTGAAAAAGCATGCACAGCATTTCTAAATGTAAACTTCCATTTTGTCGATGGCAGTGGATTTGGATATTCCAATAATGAGAAGGTTACGGTACAAGGAGTGCGCTTCCAAGTCCTCATTCTTCATATTGATGACTTCCTGGGAATGTCCATTCGAAGCAGATGTTCCCAGGAAGCTGTTTGTGTGTGTGCTACATCTGAGGCATGGATCTCAAGGTGTTCCAGACGGTCCATATGCTTATCCACTCTTTTTTCTATTCGATCAATAGGAGACCAATTTTGGTGTCAATGGTGCAAAGGTTATTCTTTACATCTACCATTATCTCTTTGAAGTCCAGATCCTGTGCTGGGGCATTTTAGTACTGCTCCGGTGAAGTCTCCGCTCCTCTGTCATGATCTGGGTGCTCTGTCTGGCCCCTTCCCTCGAATGCCAGTTTGACACGCCTCTAGCTTTCCCATACTGTGCATGCTTCAGGGGGAGATGCATGCTTGGTCCAGCCACGCCCAGGCTCCGCTCTCCAGGTGCCAGGGGGCATGAGCAGCCACAGTCACAGCTGCCGGAAGCCCTCCAGGGGGATCTGCAATGCAGGTCAGAGGGGTGGATGGTGGGTCAAGTGCAATACCCCCAGGCTGCTGCTGTACTTCAGTCTGTTGTTGTGCGGAGTGGGGGGCTGGCATATAATTGATGACTCCACGTGGGCCCGCCTCACCCCAGCACCAGCATAAGTATGACGGGAGACACAAGCAGGACTGATGTTTCAGGGGGCGGGGATCCAGTATGTACCTGTTACTGCGAGGCTAGCAAGGGCCGCTGGCTGGGGCAGCAGCCTCCACGTGAGACATGGCTTGGCTCCGGGGCAGGAGGGTCTCTACTGCTCCAGAGAACTCTTCTCCAGCAACAGCCACAGCTCCAGATTTCAAGGCTCCAGCCTCACTCAGCCCCAGGCCAGGGCCAAGTGCCTCATGTGACTCTTGGGCCCCTACTTCAAGTACCCCCACTGTCAAGCTTCCTGGGTCGCATCCTGCTTGCATCACTTAAGGGCCTCCAAGATATGGATTCCAACTGTTTCAGGGAGCCCCCGCTTTGCACGCGCCCACGAACTTCCCTGCTGTAATGGGGCTTCAACCTTTAACTATTTGGTGGGGATGTCAATCAAAGTTAGAAGGCAGATACCTTCCACTGAGAGGCACCTGCTTTGAAAAAATATATATTTTCTTGTTTACAGACAGATGTGATAATTTTCTGTTACCTGTGACAGTAAAAAATGTAAGTGTTATCAAAAGAGACTAGCTTAAATATGACCAATATTGTTAGGACTCTGATTAGATTTGTCATGGGCACCTCGTTGGTGAGTTCATGAAGCCCTCACCCACCAACCTGGTTGGTGGCATGCTTCATCATCTGGCCCACCCAGTAACACCTAATGTGTCCCTGGTGTGCTGCGACGCCTGATTACTGCGGAGCTGGTATTTTACTGAGAGTGCAGTGTGAGGTGTAAAGTGAAGTGTGAGTTAAAACGGCTTGGCGAGGGTCCCAGTACCCGAGGGTAAATTAAATTTTAATAACTGGGCCCCCATCAGCGGTTAAAATAAGCCTTGGGGATGTTTAAGGGAGGCGAGTTACTACCTCCTACATCCATCAGTTGGTCGACATGTTTCAGCCAGTGCCTTAAACTAAATCTGGCTTTCCTCAGGACCTTTTTAAAATAGAGTGTAGTGCAGGATAAAAAGGAGTGTAATCCAGGCTATGTGTTACACTCACTAAGGTGTTTCTCTAAGTGTGAGAGGGGATTCCCTTCTCATATATGCCTATACAACATTGAAGACATAGAAAAAACATGTAAGAAGAGGAGAGTCAAATAGGCGTCTTCGCCACATGGTCATATACATAGAATGCTGAATCTACAGTGCTCAGAGGGTAGACTACAGTTGGCAAAGGTGTAATGGCACTGGTGGTACCATTATTGTGATTATCGCAAATAATTGGGGGTGGTATCGCTAAAACACAGGTATCACACATATGCATGAGATACAAAGTGTGATGGGGCATAAGTAAACACTCTTACGCTTAGATTTTGCAGCCAATGCTTCCAGGAGTGAAGCCGTAAGGGGTTGACCCTGTAGGGAAATAATGTTGGCCACTGGGAGTTAGAGACCTGTAAGGAGGGAAAAGCGCTTACCCAGAGATTGTTGCTTGGAGGTTGTCATACTCACAGCTTTTCTGGTCAGAGCCTGCCTTGTACCTGTTCCACTATCCTCGTACTCCGGTAGAAAGAGCTGGAGTTTCTTGTTCATTTTTATATGCTTGCTAATTGGATTAACTATCGGCACCTGTAGCTGGGAGTAAGAGTAGAAAGACTACGCCGGGAATGTTCCTAGCTGTCTGCTCATGGGCGGTGGAAAGACACTAGTCTCTAGCACATGAGCGGTGCTGCTTGTGTATATTGCGCAAATGTTATTAGCTTATGGTCTGACCATGTTACCGGAAGGATTTCTAATATTTAGATCTTTTTATTAGATGTAAAAATCCCATCTAGCGTATGTCCCGCATTATGGGTGTTTTGAGTAACTATCTGTGTCATGTCTAGATTTGACATAGCATCTGTCGGTGTTATTGTACCTTTGTCCGTACTCTTTTCTAGGTGTAGGTTGAAGTCCTCCAGGACAGTGGAGTTTAACTGTCACCTTTCAAATGTTAAATTATATTTTTATGAAAGACTTTGGATTTATTTCAGCTTTAATGGGTCACCCCATCCCTACGTGAGGCCTTAGGTCATAAATTCCACTACCCTGGTGAATGGCCATGAGCCACAGTCAGAGATCCTTATCTGTCTGGTTGGCATCTCTCTGCTGTGAAATGAGGCGCTGTCACAGCAGAGAAGTTGGCTGAGCGGGAGCCAAACATGCTTTGTAAACAAAAAGTTATTTAATTCGACTTTCAAGAGAGATTTTTCCTTGTACATGGAAGTATTTAATATTTTCCAGGTGCATGTTCATCAAGCAGACTTGGGCAGGGAAAATGAGTGATGATAGTCCCACTCTAAATAGGGTGGGATAACTGTCAATGTGACCCTGCAGTCCTCTTGGACTCCATTAGTTAAGGGTTACTTCTGATGGAGCCAGTGGAGGCTCAGCCAATGGTAATCCAGTAGGTTCCATGGCTTGACTGAGAATGGGGAGGCAGGAGAACCTCTGGGTTATGGTCAGGCCTAGCAAAATTATATAAATGTTTCTAGACCTTCTGGTCTAGTAACTTGAATAATCCACTGGACCTAACTTCAACATTCTTGACCCATAAACTGGTGTCAAAATGTGTGATCCTAGGCAAATATTTTATTGGATGGAGACACCTTTTCCTTCATTATCAGGTATAAGAGCACCTTCAAATATGCAAGTGCAGCATTTATGCTGTACTAAAAAAACTATTTTTCATTTAATAAACTAAACGTTTCATCCATGTAAATTAAGATTTGAGTCCACATATAGGGTACACACGACCTTTGACTTGCCTTTCTGTTCACTAATAGCATTGTTAGCAGTGCGGGGGCAGATATATTCCTCAGTTCCTGTTTAAAAATTCACATTTAATACATTTATTACTAAAACATGATGTGGTAGTGCATGTTCATTTACAGGCAACACATTTCCCATTGAAATGGCCACAAACGTTCCCACTAATATGTAGTTATGCTGATAAAACTATATAAAGTACAAACAATGTTTGGAAATTGGGTTTCAGCAAAAATATTTATCATTTGCACATCACCAAGTACAGTGTTCCGATTTGTTTTATCCTAGAAAAATCTTTTTGTCATGAAAAAGAAATACAAAAATGTTCCTTCATTACTACTGAAATATATTTTGAAATGTTTTGTACTATTCACTTATTAGCTATTTCAATGTTGTGTTAGAAAAAAACCTGACATCTTACACCATTTAGGGCCCGATTCCGATTCCTTAAACTAATCCGTACGACCGAATCGAATCCGTAGCCCTTTCCGTACGACTCGTCCAATTACCGTCCGAATCCCGTAGTACTATTAGTAGGAAAAATATACAACAGAATTGTTGCAAACCGTACGAATAGCAAGGGAAAATCTGTACGACACGGACTCTCAAAGTGAACCGTACGAATCGTAAACATGCTGTACGACCCGACAAGTACGATCCAGACCGGGGAATCAGAATGCGATTCATACGGAAAACGTTGCGTATGAGTAAGTTGTATCACTATTGTAATGGAGCCATAGGCGAGCGTGTGTAATGCACCGTACCCCGGCATTCATGGCGTGTTTACGCACCGTACCCGTGTACGCACCGTAACCCGGCATTCATGGCGTGTGTACGCACTGTACCCCAGCATTCATGGCGTGTGTACGCACCGTACCCCGGCGTTCATGGCGTGTGAACGCACCGTACCCCGGCATTCATGGCGTGTGTACGCACCGTGCCCCGACATTCATGGCGTTTTATGCACCGTACTCCGGCACACATGGTGTGTGTACGCACAGTACCCCGGCATTCATGGCGTGTGTACGCACTGTATCCCGGCATTCATGGCACGTGTACGCACTGTACCCCTGCATTCATGGCGTGTACGTCGCGTACGGGGATGCAGTTCGGGTTGGACTCTGCTGTTCCAGATGTTTTGAGCTCCCGTAGAAAAAGAGTTGTACAGAGTGTCGCAGAGACGAATCGTACTTGCTGGGCCGGAAACTGCTGCTTAATTACGTACAGGAGTCGCGTACTGCATGTTTCAGGTACAAATCGCACGTATGTTTTAGTCGTGTGGTTTCAGTACGATTCATACGGAGATCTGCTTTGGATCCGAATTGTACTTCATCGTACGTACAGGGACGTTTACGGGTACGATTTGTATGGGAAATATGCTCCGTACGGCTATTTGTAAAGGGATTTTACCAAATCGGAATCGGACCCTTAATTTCACATGCTTTGCACAGTACTATTGTCACACAGTTCAATTTACAAAATCACTAGTGAGAGAAAGAAAAGCAAATGCAGAATACAAACTGACGTTTGACCTCTGTCTCTAAATGTTATGTTATGTTATATCCATTTTATGAATATAGAGCAAATATGACAAGATAAAAACATAATTTAAAGGCATCTTTATTGCTCATTCAATTTGTGAGTGAATAGAACGGCTGGTATTTGTCAGCCCTGCTACTGGGACTTAGATTCTCTCCTAGAACTCAGTTTAAGAGTTTTCCAGGGGTTATTTACATCAATACCCCTGCAACCCAGATTGGTGACTGTTCTCCAATTTCTTTAAAACTTTTTTTGTAATATAGTGACTTTGGTGTCTCTCCTCACAGGGTGAGCCTTTTTGGCACTGGTGAGAGGATTAACGGGTTACTCAAGGATGTGAGAGAATTTTTTGGTGGTTAAACAGCTAAACTATAAGGGGCAACAATGAAAGTTCGAGGGTTTATGTTGAGCCACTTCTTTTCTCATACCTTTAGAGCGGGGCCTCCAAATTCCTGAGCCTGGTCCATAAGAGGTGAGGTCTGGTCTCCGGTCACCCGGGTGAGTGATAATTTATCATTTATTTCGTACCTAATATTGGTGAATAGCATTAAACTTTCACACAGTATTCTTCATATGGTGTATTGTTGTTTCAGGTGTGAGAAATTTCGGATTGACACGAGAAAAGAATATTTAGATTCCGGTCATTTATATCCTTTGGTGTATACTTTAATCAACACTTTTTTTGTATAACACATGCAGTAGCATTAAAAATTAAAGAACAGAGGCCCTGAAGAAAACCTAGGGTATAGTCCTTAAGGCTGAAACATGTTGGCCTCTTCACAGTTATTTGTTTGAAGCACTAGGCTCACCTGGTCAGGCTGTGCAGCAGAGTTTAGCGCTGCCGCCATTCCGGCGCTCATTGAGGCCACGCCCCCTTCTTGAGGCCACGCCCCCTATTTAGGCCACGCCCACCGCCGAGCATACATAAGGCGCTGAATACAAGCGCCGGTTGATGCATGTGAGTTCTCCTGAGGCGGAAGCCGGGAGTGTGTGTGTTTTGGATCTTTTAAATTTTTGAGAGTCACGTATTTCTTGTGTTATTATCCTCTCCACCCCCCCTCCTGGCACTTTGATTCTGGGCACTAGGCTCACCTGGTCAGGCTGTGCAGCGGAGTTCAGCGCTGCCCCCATTCCGGCGATCATTGAGGCCACGCCCCCTTCTTGAGGCCACGCCCCCTATTTAGGCCACGCCCACCGCCGAGCATACATAAGGCGCTGAATACAAGCGCTGGTTGATGCATGTGAGTTCTCCTGAGGCGGAAGCCGGGAGTGTGTGTGTTTTGGATCTTTTACAACTTTGAGAGTCACGTATTTCTTGTGTTATTATCCTCTCCACCCCCCCTCCTGGCACTTTGATTCTGGGCACTAGGCTCACCTGGTCAGGCTGTGCAGCGGAGTTCAGCGCTGCCGCCATTCCGGCGATCATTGAAGCCACGCCCCCTTCTTGAGGCCACGCTCCCTATTTAGGCCACGCCCACCGCCGAGCATACATAAAGCGCTGAATACAAGCGCCGGTTGATGCATGTGAGTTCTCCTGAGGCGGAAGCCGGGAGTGTGTGTGTTTTGGATCTTTTAAAACTTTGAGAGTCACGTATTTCTTGTGTTATTATCCTCTCCACCCCCCTCCTGGCACTTTGATTCTGGGCACTAGGCTCACCTGGTCAGGCTGTGCAGCGGAGTTCAGCGCTGCCGCCATTCCGGCGATCATTGAGGCCAAGCCCCCTTCTTGAGGCCCCACCCCCCATCTTCCTTATCCGCAATTATAAATCATGTGCTTTTTTCGGCAGCGCAGCAGGCGCGTCGTTGGCGTGCCGGAGGTGCGCCAGAGGTAAGCCCGTCTGCGCCCGTCCGCGCCAGACCGAGCCAGGAGCCAGGCACTAGCGAGCAGTCGAGGCTTACATACTCCAGAGAATCCTTACACCATCTCAATCAGCCTCTCTTACACCTATGCTCTCAATCACTTAGAGCCGAATCCCATCGTACTAATTGTCCCCACTGTCCATTCAAACTCACCCCCTCTATAAACGAGCACAACCCTCAGACGATCATTAATATGGCTCTGATTAACTGCAGGTCACTGCCCAAACATGCCCACGAAATACATCTACTCATTGAGGAGCACCATCTAGAGATCCTGTTTCTCACAGAAACATGGCTTGCCCCAGACTCAGACGCCGACATCATGCAGGCACTGCCCCAAGGCTTCCTTATACAACATCTGAACCGTCAGAAGGGTAGGGGAGGAGGAATAGCCGTCATCTTTAAAGAATCCTTCTCCTGTAGATTTCTCGACAACCCAATGAGGGATTGTGAAAACACGCACTTCACTATCCAAATTTCGCCCTGTAACTCCCTTTCAGGAGTTCTCATCTACCGTCCACCAGGAGCCATGGGACAGTTCCATAATTCACTCTTGGAATGCTCCGTGGCCTTGGCCAGTACCCGGCCCAACTTCCTAATTCTAGGAGATCTCAACGTTCATTTTGACAACAGCAATGATGTCACTGCCAATGATCTGATCCTAGACCTTGCAGCCCACCAACTTCACTTACAAAACAATCTTCCCACGCATAATCTTGGGCACTTGCTTGATCCTATATTCTGCAATTTTCCCGACCTTAGGGTGGGAACACCTATCCCAGTGCCCTGGACCGACCACCGGCTGATCCCTTTTAGCTGGCGGATCCAGACCTCCTCGTCTTCCATCCAAGCACCGGGCAGACCCTCTCGCTCTTGGCCCAAACTTGACCTTGATAAATGGAAACACGAACTTGAGCATACCAGGCCACAGCTTGAAAGTAACCCTCATTCTGCAGACGCGCAGTTCACGTTTTGGATTGAAAACTCCCTTGATACCGTTCTGCCCAAAAAAACGTATCTAAAACCCAGGAAAAAACCCACCTCCCTGTGGTTTTCACACAAGGTCCGCCTCCTAAAGAAAAACTGCAAGAGAGCGAAAAGAGTACGGAGGAAAGACTTCGATCCCAACAGCAAAAGTGAATATAAACAGGCTATTCTCAACTACAAAAAAGCCCTCAAAAATGCGCAAATAGCCTTCTTTAATGATAAAATCAGTAAGGCATCCTGCTCGTCCAGAGAAACGTTTCAAATTATGAAAAAACTTTTAAAAACCCCAGAACCATCCTGCTCATTTAATTTCTCGGACAACCACTGCAACGAGTTAGCCACGTTTTTTGATCTAAAAATACAAAACATCCTCCAACACCTCCCCCCTTCCTCTTGATGACCCCCCACTTACCCATTCATGCCAGATTCAGAACCCGAACACAGAACTTGATATCTTCTTTCCCATCTGTGAGGAAACCCCAAAGCCCATCCTTCAATCCCTCAAGAGCGGATCCCCGCATGATCCAGCTCCAGTCAGACACCTTAAACAAGTTGCTCCTACCATTCTCGCACCAATGGTGAATCTGATAAATTCCTCTATAGAAAGCGGATCGGTACCGCCAAGCTGGAAGAAGGCGGTAGTCAAAGCCTTAATTAAAAAACCCAATCTGGACCCCAGTAATCTGCCCAACTTCAGGCCAATTTCCCTTCTCCCATGCGTTAGCAAGATAGCCGAAAAGTTTATCAACAGCCAACCATCAAACTACCTGGAAATCAACCAACGGCTAAAACCGTCACAGACAGGATTCCGCCCGGGCCAAGGTACAGAAACAGCGATGGTGGCGGTTGTCGAGGAGGCTAGGAAGATCATTGATGCAGGAGGATCAGTGGCAGTGATCCTCCTGGACCTCAGCGTGGCATTCGACACCGTCAACCACAGTATCTTGGCTCAGCGGCTCAGGGACCTTGGTATCTCAGGGTCGGCCCTGTCGTGGCTAAAATCCTTTCTTCACAACCGCTCTTTCCAGGTGGCGGAAGGGTGATTTCATTTCCAGGGAGACTCCTATACGTTGCGGAGTGCCTCAGGGCTCGTCATTGAGCCCGATGCTCTTCAACGTGTATATGTCGCCACTGGAAGAGATTGTCATCCCGTATGGCATCAAACTTCTGACCTACGCGGATGACACCCAGCTGGTTGTCTCCCTCAGCCGGGAGGATAATCCCACCATCGATCTGTATTCCTGCCTGGGGGATATAGTCAGCTGGATGAACTCATCCCACCTAAAACTCAACGGCGACAAAACGGAGATAATGGTGCTGGGCAACCAGTCCCATTTCCGCCCGGAGTCTCTGTGGCCCCCATGCATGGGCCCGCCCCCAACACCTAAAGCTGAAATCAAAAGCTTGGGGATTTGGCTCGATCACAATCTTACCCTAAACACCCAGGCAAGAAAAACTGCTGGAACCTGCTTTGGTCTCCTACGTACCACCCGCAAGATCCTTTCACTGCTCCCTTTTCAGTCAAGAAAACTTCTCTTACAGGGTCTCATCTTGTCCAGACTGGACTACGGTAATGCTCTATATCTCGGCGCACCTAAAAAAGTTACAGCAAGGCTACAGGTGGTGCAAAACGCTGCTGCTCGGATTCTTACCAACACTAAGATCCGTAGCTCCGCTAAACCAGCGATTAGAGCATTACACTGGTTGCCCGTGGAGCAAAGGGTTCATTTCAAGGCCTTGTGCCTAACCCACAAAATCCTTCATGGAAAAGCCCTGTCAATCCTTAAGGACCTTGTTGTCCCGCATACCACGTCTAGAACTCTCCGGTCTTTGAACACCCATTTAACCCTAATTCCCAGGATAAAGAAAGCTCGCTCCGGAGGCCGACGCTTTTCCTATCACGCGTCCAAGATGTGGAACACCCTCCCGCTTGACCTCCGGCCCAACACAATCTGCTGCCTTTCCGTAAGCTACTAAAGACATGGCTATTCCCATAACCATCTGCTCCGCAGTCGGCTGATCTCTCTGGTGCATCTTTTAGCGCTGGGACGCTCACGGGCAGCCACGCGCTCTAGAAATCCCATTACAATTACAATTACAATTACAACTGTCTTTTAATGCACTGTTCCTAGTTTTAATTAGGAAAAGGCCAATCTCTATTAAAGTTTCCTTCTTTTTGTTTTCTATCCTATTTTAATTCACCACTCCAATACACTCTTTTTGGTTTTGCACTGCACTGGTTCCCATCACACATTATTATCTACATGGTCCAGGAGTGATTGTGGGTCGGAACCCAACTCCGACCGGAGGTTGGTAGAAATGTCTCAATGATCTAGAGACACACCATCCCGGAAGGATGACCTGATGATAGTATTGATCACAACAAGACTTTGATGGGAATCCTACATTTGATTACTGGTTTCACCTACAATCACTATTTGGTCCTGTGTGTATCATTTAAATGCTTAAATTAATAGCAAGTTTGCTCTAGTAATCGATAGACTTGAATGATATTGTTACCCTGCAATAGAGGTTCCCTTTTTCCTCATACTTAAGACCCCTAGGTTTTCTTTTCTAAAAGATAATCATGACTTTCCTCAAGTGGAAGGACAACAACCCCAGCACTTTTATACGCAGAATATGCTGTACTGATGTCCTGTACCAGTATTGGACTGTAGAGGGTGCTGGATAGCTTCTCCAGATTTATGTATGAGATTGGCCTAAGAATTAACTCCTCTAAGACTTTCACTATGCACTGTGGCTCTAGCATCAAAATACCTAAAATTATGTTTGTGTCTGGACAAAAGATAGGGGCGACTAAGAAATTTTCATACTTGGGCATTCTCTTTGCTCATAATGACTCCTGGGCACAGGCAGTGTCGGGCAAAAAATTGGCACTATTGCGCATCATGTTTGCCCTTGGAGCCTTTGCGATTAAGCTAGGAAAAAAGACCACCGGAGGCGCTAATCAAAATATATAGAGCTAAGTGCGTCTCAGCGGCAATCTATGGGAAGGGGTTTGGGGACCTGTTGATCTCCTCCCCATTCAAAGAGTAGAAAACTCTTTTTTAAAATATATTTTATCTGTCCCCAATGGTACCTCCGCGACCATATGTCACACAGAGTTGGGGCTCTCCTTTGTTTCAGATTTATTAAAACTCGAGCCAGTGCTACTATGGCACAGACTCTGGTCAAAGGATTAGACAAAACTAAATAGAGATATCCTCCTGGACGTTTTGAAACTGGATAGGGCCTTGAGGATTCCTTGGATAAGCTATGCCCAAAAGTTTTCCCAAGATCTCGACCACCCTGAGTATTTTACCAACCCCAGTATAGGTATGGGCGGAAAATCCGTTTCGCTCGCGGATTTTGCGGATTTTCGGGAAATTCGCAATCCGCGAGATTCGCAAATCTCCCGCAAAATCCGCAAATCCGCGAGCAGCGGATTTTGCTCGCACTGCTCGCACTGTTCGCGTGAGTTCGCGGCTTCCCAGTACAACTTCGCGCCCCGCGAATAAGTGCTAAATTGCAGAAATACGATCTTAGCAAAACTGAAACTACTTGCCAGGTTCAAAAGTTCAGGCTCATCATTAGTAGCCATTTCCTGTAGTGCTTCCTGAGGGGCCCCTCCAGAGTTCAGTTGCCAGTTGCAACTATTATGTGACCCTGCTCTGAACCTCAGAATAGTTACACATATGCCACAAAGGTCCTGAATTACAGCTAAGGGAGACAAGCAGGAGCCAGGCTGGAAGTTAAAATCCATTAATCAGCCCCTAATTCATTATTGTCAGTTGGGGCAGGGCAGGTGTTGTAACTAATTTTGCAACAATGAAAGCACTTAGCAAGTGCAAAAGATCACTAATCAGGGCGCACTAAGGAAGCAGGTGCCAGCTAAAAAAATATTCTGTGACACATTAATCAGCCCCAAATTAATTCAGGTCACTTGAGGCAGGGAAGGTGTGCTTTGCTTTGCCGAAAATAATGTACACTGGACAACCAGAGGGTGTGGTGATGAAACAGAGGGTGGCATGGGTGGGCCAGAGGGTGGCATGAGTAGTCAGAGAGTGGCAGTGGTGACAGAGAGTGGCAGTGATGAAGAAGAGTGTCCCAAACAGGCTGGACACGTAGAAACAACAAGTTCGCAAAACTTGCGACCCGACAGGTAAGTTCGCAAATTGCGAAATTGTAAAAACCCTCGCGAACTGGCAGAAACACGGGCGAACACAAAAAAAAAAAAATCCGCAAATTCGCGGGAATTCGCGGATTTTGCGGATTGCGAGTTCGCAAATCCGCAAAATTCGCGAACGCGAGATCCGCAAAATTCGCCCATGCTTACCCCAGTACCATAAAGGAGTTAACCAGGAAGGAACTAAACCGAATGGGCCTGTCTCTACTTGACTCGGCTAGGCTGTTAAATGAGATTGTAAAACTTACAGTAGTGAATAATCAATTGATTTTAACCACTTTAAATATTCAACCCTACCTCATCTTGGCCCTGAGTGATTTTGACAGGTTCCTTTTAACTCGCTTCCCCTTGGGAATATTTTACAGATTAGTTACCCTGCCTAAAGTGAATGACTGGTCGCAAACTTTACAGTTGTGCCCTTGTGATAAAAGCTCCAAGCAGACCTCGATCCACGCTATCCTTTTCTGCAAATATTACACTTACGCCAGAAGAACGAGTATTGTCCCTGTGTTCAAATGGCTTGGGCTTCGCAAATGTCGACCTGCTCTTCTGGCACTACAACAACTATATAATGTACATATTGTTTTTAGGATGGCCACTTACCTGAAACAAGTCCTGTGTTTAAGAAAACAACTGTCTCTATTTTAAATTTCGTTCTATTATGAATTTCAGGAAAGGTTGTAAAGTTTAATAATGTTTTTTTTAATTGTTTATATGTATAATATATGAATTTTTAACTTGTATGAAATGCTGCTATTGTGCTTTTATGATTGTTTGCTTACAATCGAATAAAGCTTTCTTGACTTGACTTGAGTTGACTTATGGAGCTGGACATAAAAGGTGTTGCCCTAACCCTGCTGAAACGCTTCTTAACAAACAGAAGAAGCCATGTTGCCTTGGGCAACTTTACATTGCAACAATTCAGCCTACCATGTGGGGTGCCACAGGGCTCTTCATTAAGCCCTACTCTTTTCAATGTATACGTTGCCCCCCTAGTCAAATTGATAAAGTCCTTAGGGTTCTCAGTTGTGACTTACGTGGATGACACACAAAATGGGGTATCAATTTCCAAAGATCCGGAAGATGTGGGTCAATGTTTCAGCTCCTGCATGGCTCAAATGGATCATTGGATGAAATCAAATTGTCTAAAGTTAATTTCCGGCAAACCTGAGGTGCTACTTTTCGGAAATGACAGATCCTTGTGGTCGCCAATATGGTGGCCTCAGAATGTGTGACCCCTACCGACGCCTGTTCAGAAAGAAAGGAACCTGGGAGCTATCTTTGATGATAAACTCCACTTTGATCATCAAATAAAAGCACTCTCTTCTTTGATATTTTATACACTAAAACTAATACAGAAAATGTGTCCTTTCATCCCGAATGAACTTCGGAAAACTGTTGTTACCTCCCTGATCCGACCAAGCTGGACTATGGAAATGCTCTCTTTATTGGTATCTGGAAAAAGTTGTAACAATAACTACAAACACTACAAAATGCGGCTGCCCAACTTCTGGCCTGAATTCCCAACCATAAACCAACACTCCAAACACTGGTCAATTGGCATTGGCTACCCCCAGCAAAAAGTCTAGAGTTTAAGACACTATGTATAACTTTCAAAGCACTGCATAATTCTGGGCCAAGCTATTTTCATGAAAACGTAGCCTGGTATTCCCCAGGTAGAAAGCTCAGATCCTCTGGTGCAATGTTACCATCCCCCCTTCCCCCCTAGAACAAAGCTTACCACCTGGGGTGGTAGGAGCTTTCTACTAAAGGCAGCCACGCTGTGGAACGCCCTACTCCTCTTAATTAGGAAATGCTCCGACTTCCTGAGTTTTCGGAAGCAAGTAAAAAACCTGGCTTTTCACACGTTAAACCAGTAGCATCTACCTTTCATATAGCAGTACACCTGTCTGCAACAGCGCTAAGACGCCTCTGCGCATTCGAGCGCTATACAAATCCAAAATCAAATCAAATCATTGTTTCGAGGTGGCCACTGCTTGAAACCCCAGGGGAGGGCATGTGTTTCACAGCAGAGGAATCTAGGTGATGAGCAAACTTTGTTTTGGCTCGGGTCCATGAAGGAATAGCATTACCCATTATGATTGTTTTGAAGCTTGACCCGGTAAATAAACAAGTAAGTGGTGCCAGTCTTTTACAGGGTTCATTTCACAGGCAGAAATTCCCGATGGGCAGCCTCTACTGCCAGTGTGAAATCAGGATACAGTGAGGTGGTCTTCACTTGACACTGGATAGTCAGCGTTCCCTGACAAAATGCGGGATTTTTTATCCATTTGGTCTTTTCCTACCCATTTTTGCTTGATGTCCTTGTAAGCATATTGTCTCATATGCAGTTCTATGTTTTGCTCTAATACCAGTCGCTAATGCAGTGCTTTAGAAAACGAATGTAAATAATTACATAAATACCAACCATAAAAGGTAAAGCTTGACTGTTCGACATTGCCAGCTGAAAAGTCAAAGCCCTGCAAATCGGGATTTGGAATTCAGTGAGCTTGTAGTATTACCTGGCTTCTCTGGTTCCAAAGACATCAGGTATCACCGGCATTGCCTACTTATCCTTCTGTCCCATTGACCCTGGACTTACAGTGTTATATAAATACTATATTTTGAGAGATATGCGTTAACATAAAGAGCATGAAACATTCATGACCCCTCATCTGAATTTAAATACTAAATCTATAGTGAAATTTGAACTTGGCTTAGTAAGGAAACGCCATGCTTGCGTTAGATCGTTTAAAGTCACTGTTGGGGCATATTATCAAGGGGGTTTATCTCCGCTTTTTTGGCTTTGAAAGCCAAGAAAGCGGAGATAACATTATCTCCCTATTACCTAGCTGTCGCTAACACTAGTTAACGACAGCTAGTAGGAGATAGCGACCATCTTGGGCCCCACTTTGCATGTCAGTGATATTTATCACTAATGACATGCAAAGTTGGCGTGCCAAGATGTTAGCGACTGAAAACAGTCGCTAACATCGCTATCTCCTATTACCAGCTTTTGGAGGTATTTGCGCTAAGTGCGAATATCTCCAAAAGCTAACACCTGCCCTGAGCAGTTCTTAGCCATGTTATCCAATGGGAGGTGGATAACATGGCTAAGAGCATTAGCTCGATAGTGCATGAATATCGCTGACTTTTCAGCGATATTCAGGCATTGCAGCGATTTTTATCGCATTTGCGATAAACCTTGGTAATACCAAGGTTTATTTGCGGTACAAATCGCCGTAGCTCAGCGGTACATTTTTGTCTCTAACCAAGCAATAGCGATAATTATCGCTATTGCTTGGTAATATGCCCCTGTTGTTTTTAAAATCGGCACAAAATACAAATGAAAATGACACAAACTATTGAGGTCTCGTTACATTTTGAATACTCTTTCAGCTACAATTCCAGCTTGTTAGCATCCAATGTTGGCTGTTGGTTTAGCTGCGTAATTAAATATATTCCAAGGGACTTCCAATGCTGCAATTATAGAGTGTATGTAATTTAAAAGTAAGGCTAGTGAGTTTATTATATACATTTTCAATTATGCCAAAGTGTGAAATTGGTGGGGCGGTGCTGATGGCGACATGGTTAATTGGTGAGATTCTAGCTGCGAGCAGAGAATGGAAGGGGCAACCTGATGCTCCTGGCCTCATTTCATTAGCCTAGCTGTGACAGTCGTGTACAAAACAGGTTCTTGTTTAAGACAGGGATTTAATTTCAGCAAAGCAAATCAGTCATAACACGAACGCATCATGTAAATGTGCCAGTAACTTCTCCATGGTCTGGAGAAGCTTGAATCGTGCAGAGGGAACGATTGCGAAAGCTATTTCTGTGTGTCCGTTTGTTTTAATTGTGCAAAACCTTTTTTTCTGAGAGCAAAAGCACATTTCAAATTCTTAACTGTTGGCATTTCACTGAAAAAGAATTCACTCACAAGACGCAACATTTCTTCCCAATGTGCTCATCCAGTTATGGTTCTTTTTGCCCACTAATTTCATCAAAGGTGGCTTCTACTTCACAAAAACAAACATCCAAAAATAGTAACTAGATGGTGCCTCTGTTCTTACACTCTCCACAACACTTAATGCTAAACAGTAACATCACCAGACCATGTTAAGAGCATGTTCCAAACTTCTGCCACTTCACCTGATACTTCTCATATGAGCCAAACTGCAACTAACATCCTTTTTAGCTATGGACTCAGAATGGGACAGACACATGAGAAATACACATTTGACTGTTCAACACTTTGACCATAGCAACTGTAGATTTAGAATACAACACTTGTAATGTATCAAAAGCACAACCTTTCAGCCAAGGAAGCTAGTAAAATTGTACTTTACATAGAGACAGACCATAGCGGCAGTTGATTCCCAATGATTTTCTGAAAAGCTAAATGAATACAATGCATGTGCACAAACTTTAAACATCCACTTTTCATAACGTGGCCTAGTGCTGCCCGATTATGTTAACTGAACCAAACCTATGTCAAGTCAGAGACGTTTTAAATAATGGGCAAAGTGGGCCCTGGCCCTGGGCCCCAGCCTTTCACGGGGCCCCTGGTAGAGCCAGCTCTGTTCTGAAGAGTCTTGCTCTGATGACCTTGAATACTTATTAAGCGGATTGTTTTACATACATTTTTGCTTTAATGTATTTGTTATGTGGGTGATGTATGGGAGGGTATGGCAGTCAGTCAAAATCTTTATTCGATCTCTGTAACAGACATCATAAAAGCACAATTTAATCACAAGCACATTAAATATACAGTACATGCAAAATTATGAATCAAATAAAAACATTTAAAATCTTTACTAAAACTTTGATTGTTTTTAGGCCAGGAACGCTTCGTTTATATACAATAATTTCGTGGTTGCAGTAATTAGTTACATTCTCTGGCCTTCTTGGGCCTTTCTCTTTCTCAAAAAAGCCCACAGGAAGCTTGCTACAGAAAAACAAACAAAGGGATCAGAAATAGACTTTAAAAAGTACAGTGCCACCCTGCAGTGGGAAAAATTATGGCGCCCTAAAATTGGGAGAATAAAAGCTTCTCTTTCTGTGTGACAGAACAGTACAAGGTGAAGATCTGACTGGGACAATTGATTATCACATGGGCATGGGATCAAAGCTGAGGGCCCGATTCACAGAACTAACTTACGACAAAATCCTAATCGCACTACTTTTGGTATTCACAGATGGCATTTAGTAGTCCCAAGTTAGGATTTTGTCCTACATTAGGATTTTGTCTTAAATTAGAATTTTGTCCTAAATTAGGATTTTGTCCTAAATTAGGATTTTGTCTTAAATTAGGATTTAGTCTTAAATTAGGACAAAATCCTAACTTAAATTTAAGACAAAAGAAAAAATCCTAATTTAAGATAAGATCCTAATTTAAGAAAAAATCCTAATTTAGGAAAAAATCCTAATTTAGGACAAAATTCTAATTTAGGACAAAATCCTAACTTTTTTTAAAACTTTATTTTCCAGTTTTGACATACAGGAGTTAGAAAAATAGTACATTGCAGATTATAGCATCAATAATAACAAATCACATGCAAAGCAAACCAAGTATAGTGTGGTTACCGCAATCAATGTAAGTGAATTGTGCAGGATGGTCATACATCGAAGACATACACTTGAAACAATCAATATAGTGGATTGTGTTAGAAAGAAACAATAACCTCTACAATATTCGCAACCATACAGACAACAGCATGATGATAGTGACAGTAGGCTAAGGCAGACCAATCATACAACACGCATCTTGAAACTGACATCTAGCCAACCCCATCAGGGACTATACCGCTTGCCATCTGTGAATCCTGAGCCACTTTGTGCCTGGCTATGTAATCCCTATATGGGCCCCATATGTCCACTGGCCTTGACAAGCTAGGGATCAGAGTGGAGTACTCCTCGCATTTCACATTGCAAAATGCCAAACTCCGGAGCCATGCCTGCAGAGAGGGGGCTCTCCTGCTACCCCACAATAGAGCAATCGCCCGTTTGCCCAACAGGAAGCTAAGGGCCGCCAGTTAATTGACCTTCCGGGGGAAGTTGCATACATAACCCAGCAGTGCGATCTCCGGGGTGGGTAGTAATTGCATGGACAGAATGCCTGCCAGTGTGGAGTGGATGAGGGACTCAGTACTGGTGTATCCTAGGACATGTCCAAGCGAGGTGAGCAAAATCAGCAAAGGGAGCTAGGCACTTCTGGCAATGGTGGGACCTGTTGTGGTCTATTCTATGGGAGCGTGCGGGAGTGTGGTACATTCTGCGAAGGAACTTAAAGTGGAGTAGCTTGTGTCTGCTATTCAACGAAACCTCCTTTGTGGCCCTACAACACTGCTCCCATTGGTAGTCAGTTACGGGCTTAAGCAGATCTACCTCCCAAGCCGCCCGTACCTTTGCGTCAGACACAGGTCTGGACGCCCCACACTGCTTGTATAGTTTTGAGACCAAATGTGCGCCAGTAGAATTCTGTATGAGCAGAGTCAATGGTGGAGTGGGTTCGGGGGCCAAAGCAAAAGTTGCAATAAGGACAGAGTGCAAACGTGTCATAACAAAGGTGTCCATGAAGGTGCGTTCAGAGAATCGGGTATCCTCCGATACCGAGAACGCGTGACCATCAGGAAACAGGTCCCCGATTGTGGGAATGTGGAATTTCACCAGTGTGCATTGGACCAGGGTTTCCCCTGTTATTGGGAGCAGTGAAGGGCTAGACAGAGGCAACTCTGGAGAATACAACAACTTGAGTCCTAGCACTCTATGCAGTCTGTCGCATGCCCAACATGTGGTAGAGACAGTTTGAATATCGTGCGGATGCCGAGGGAATCCCGTAGGAAGGATAGTAGAAAGCTGGCGTGGGAGTACCAGGTCCGCATCCGGCTTCAAGTACGGGGCGCATGCATTCGGGTGAAACCAGACATGTGCGTAGCAACATTGTGCTATTAGATAATACAAATAAAAATCAGGGACCCCAAAACCTCCCTTTTCATACGGTAGGGTCGGGGTCTGCTAGCAGACCCAAGGCGTCCTGTCTCCCCATACGAGGCATAATAATAGTGTACACAGCTGCGAGAAAAAGGTCTTCGTAAGAGGGAAGGGGGACAAAATCCTAATTTAAGACAAAATCCTAATGTAAGACAAACTCCTAATTTAGGACAAAATCCTAATTTAAGACAAAATCCTAATTTAGGACAGCATCCTAACTTAAAACAAAATCCTAATTTAAGACAAAATCCTAATTTAGGACTACTAAATGCCTTCTGTGAATACCAAAATTAGTAAGTTTAGGATTTTGTCAGAAATTAGTTCTGTGAATCGGCCCCTGAGAGTTTAATTTGCTTTTCTGGGAACATCAGAGGAATAAAGTTCAAGCGAAAGCGCAGGAGGATGTATCTTTGCTGTGTAATCGTAATGCTAGATAGATATGAGAATCCTTCCCCTGTTCTTTGGTGGATAAGGTCATATGCAAGAGACTCTTTTCGTTGCAAGTTATTTTCTCTATGGACATAATTTGCTCTCTGCATAAATGCCTCAAATATTTTCTGTTTGGAAACCCGCTTACAGGATGTGGGTTCCCGAAATAATTTTCCATGTCCTATTCTGCTCAGTCCTGCTTCTATATAGCTGAGCCAGCCAATCTTGCTATGATGCTCCAAATTGTGCCGCCCACAGAAGTAGCCCTAAAGAGAGAACTCAGGCCTGCCACTGCAGTGCCTGCGTGCACTTTGTTAAACTGCCTTGTTGTCCTGACAAGTACACCCATTTGCCAAGCCTTACCCATCCCTTTTTATGCACATCAGACACCCCTATGGTAGGTCCAGGGTACCCCCCTGGGCAGGGTGAAGTGTATGTGAAAGGTAGGACATGTACTGAGATGTGTACCATGTCCTGACAGTGAAATACTCTCCTTTTCATTTTTCACTGTTGAAAGGCCATCTTGCCCATAGGACAGAATGGGGAAGGCTGTGTAATGGGTTTCCAGCATATCTTCCCATAGGCTTAAGATGGAGAGGTGCAGTTTAGTATGCCTTAACTCACAATTTACTGACACATCTTTTTTTGAAATGGTTTTTGAATTGTGAGTTTAGAAATCACACTTTTAGAAGTGGCTGTTTTTTTTGTGTTCTAACATTTCTGTGTGTTTCTGCCTGGTTGTGGATTGACTGTCTGGATTTGAATGTGATAGGATCTTGGGAATGTCTTGACCCAGGGGCGGAGGTGAGAGAGCAACAGGTTGACCTGCATCTGGAGTGCAGGGGGAAGGAGTAGATCCTAGAGGTGAAGAGGCCTGGTCTGCCGCCTTAAAACAATGCTTCCAACTCCTGCTGAGTGATTAAGGATCCAGACCCCAACTATCAAAGGAAGAAGGTCTTTACTGCCAGGGAGACACCCAGAACTGATTTGGACAAGGGTCAGTGCCCCCTTGAACTCAAAGACTTCAAAGACATTTAGGGGTATATCTATGAGAGCTGAAACCCCTGGACTTTGTACTGATCAAGACTGAAAAAGATTGAAACTACTTTGTGGTCAAGAGGAACTTCTGCCAAGGAAGAAACAGCTGAAGATACTGAAGGAAAGCACTGACCCTTGCTGTGTGTTCGGGGGATGGCCTGCAGTTTGCTGATTTAACTAATGAGAGGCTAAGGGACTTTGCTGTGTGCTGTGTCCCCCTCCTTGAAAGGACTTTGCTGTGTGTTGTGTCCTGAAGTAACTTGTCCCCAAGGGCCCGAAGAGAGCTGGCTCCATGTTGTGGAAACTCAGGAACAGAAAAGTTTCCAGAGGTGTCTCAGAGACACTGGGTGCATGTGCTTTTTGCAGCCTGAGACCTTCCTAACTACTGCCCCATGATCGTGTGCACCCGGAATCCAAGTGAGTTTCAGGGACGCTGTGCGCGTGTGCTTCGTGCAGCCTGATACCTTTGTGAGGATTGGCCTGTGATCGTGGGCATCCGGTATTCAAGTGAGTCTCAGCAATGCTGTGTGTGTGGTCTTTTGTGCAGCCTGAGACCTTGTGAGGATTGTCCTGTGATCGTGTGCACCCGGAGTCCAAGTGAGTCTCAGAGACGCCAAGTGCGTGTGTTTTGTGCAGCCAGAGACCTTGGTGAGGCTTGCCCTGTGATCGTGTACACCCGAAGCACGAGAGAGTCTCAGCGACGCTGTGTGTGTGTGCTTTGTGCCCTGTGATCACGGGCACCCAGAAATTAAGTGAGTCTCAGTGACGCTGTGTGCCCTGTTGCAGTTTGAGACCTCGTCATTGCCATTGGCCGGGACCGACATCCCTAGAGAAGCTATGCCGCTGGTCCGAGCCTGTCTTTGCCAAGGAGGGACCTCAAACCATTACCCAAGATCCATGAAGTCGTATCGGAGGCCCAAGTCGTGAGAAGAGGAGAGGAGAGTGAGATCGCACCCCCAGGTAACGCTCTGCGAACATGCATGTGTCGGGCCTGGGGCCGGGTGCAGGCTGCGAGAGGAACGCTCTCGGCCTTTCCTCACTTTGCAGTGTGAGCCTCCACTGAAGTCCGTATTGCGGTCCTTACTTGCCGAGGAGTGGCAGTACTAGGGCCGGAGTGTGGAGCTACACTTTCTTTTACACGATACATGTGTTTGGGGCATATTTTGGCAGCAGCTGACCGCGAATCAGCAGGATTGGCATAGAGACAATCCAGAGGACTGTGATCAGAGCCAGAGTACATTATTTTTGTATTACGAACTGCCTGATTGTTGCATTACGCATTACATCATTTTGGTATTACGAACTGTCTGATAGTTGCATTACGCGTTACATCATTTTGGTATTACGAACTGCCTGATTGTTGTATTACGGATTACATCATTTTTGCATTATGAACTGCTTGATTGTTGCGTTACGCATTACATTATTTCTGCATTACGAACTACATGATTGTTGCACTACACATTGCATTACGCATTACATCATTTTGGTATTACGAACTGCCTGATTGTTGCATTACGCATTAAATCATTTTGGTATTACGAACTGCCTGATCGTTGCATCTCGCATTACATTTTTTTTGCATTACGAACTACCTGATTGGTGTACTACCAATTGCATTATTTTTGCATAACAAACTGCATTATTTTTACATTACGAAGTGCCTGATTCTTGCATTACAAACTGCATAGCATTGCATTAGGACTGCATTGGATCCTCTAGAATTGCTCATTAATACTGCAAGAACCTACAAGGGCTTGTTGGCCTAATAACCAGGCAGGTGAAATATTAGAAGTACGCATATGTTGGATTTTCATTGTGTGGTGTCATCGTATATCTTTTTATGTAAACATATATTAGATTTTTTATGAAACTCGTGTGGAGTCCATTTATGGTGCCATCATTGGGTTACTGAGAGCAGGGTTGCAAATACTTCACACATTTGCCTTGGAGATAGACCTGGCTGCTCGTGCTAAGCTACCGAGGGGGTGAGCAGGGGCTATCTGAGAAGGCGTCCTTCCTTTCACTGACTTAGAAGCAAGGGTCCCTATTTGGCCTAAGGTACCTACCTCAGTCAACTAGAGACCCCCAGTTCTAACACCTACTAACTTAGATATTTCGACCCATATGTCACAAGACAGAAGCAGACTACAGCAGGTGTCAAAGGAGCCAAACCAGAGAAAAATAGAAATGATAAAAATGGCATAGAAGAAGGAAAATGCAAACGGAAGAAGAAAGAACGAAAGAAGTAAAGAAATAAAAATACAAAGAAGACTACAAGGTAGAAGAAAAAGGAAGCAGAATCAAAAGAACAATGAAGGGAACAAAAGAAGAATGGAAAGAAGGAAATAAAAATGGAAAGGATATAAAGAAGGGAAGAAACAGAAAGGAAGGAAAGAAGCAGAAAGAAGGAAGAATAAAAAGGGGTAGTAGGAAAAAAGAAGTAAAGTATTAGAAAATAAAAGTTAAATAGAAGGATGAAAAGAAAGGAACACAGAAACATAGAAAGAAATGTAAAAAGAAAACAAATATGAAAAGTAGGAATGGGATACAGAAGGAAAGAAGGGAGACATATATCATGGAAGGAAGGGTGATGGAAGGAGGAAAGGAAGAAGAGAAAGATGGTAAGAATCAAAGGGAAGGGATAGGGAAAGACTGAGGAATCAAAAAACGGATGCAGAAAAGACAAGAGGCTAAGACAAAAGGAAAAAAGAATAAGAAGAATGGGAGGAAGTAAGAAAGGGGGTAAAATCATTAGAACATGAAATAGGAATATAAAGGACAGAACTATATAAAGCAGGAGAGGTGAAATGATTGAAGAATGGGTAGAAGGAAGTAAAGATGGAAATAAGGACAGGCAACATGGAAACAGCAAAGGAAGAATGAAAGCAATAATAATATAAAGTATCAAAGAAAGATGAATTAGAAGCCACTAGCAATAAAATAAAAATATAAGGGGGGAATGAATGAAAGGGAAACTAATTCCCACCAGTCTCCATGGAAAGGGTCAATATAACTCAGTTCGCACACTCACTCTTTACAGTATGATTAAAATTGAAGGGGGGTACATATGGTTTCTGGCCTACTCCCTTGATTTGGATCCAGTGATCTAGATGGAATTAAATGCTAGGCATTACTCTAGCCCATCTGCAAGCTCTAGGACCTCGCTGATCCCTGATGAATCACTTGAAAGTATAATGAATGCCCGGTCATCTGGGTTCACGGTTGATTCAGTTGCCTTTCACTCTTCTTCAGACCCCAGGGCGATGCTGTTCCCCAATATGGTTGCACTTGTTTCAAGACCCAAAGGGTGCCTTACTGCCATCAGACACTCAAAAGGTGATGGAAAGAATGCTTGCAATAAGTCTAGCCACTGGCAATTGCTCTGCAGCATTCCAAACCATTATTCGGGCTTAACGGGTCCCAGTGGAGCAGGACCTAGACTGATAATTTGCATATGGCTATATTTAATCTGAGGTGGCACGGTGAGCAAATGAACAATGAGTTGAAATGCTACCTCAAGTGATTGCCAGTGGTAAGACTTATCACACGCATCCTCCCATCACGTTTTGTCTGCTTGATGTAATGAACTAACTGGCCAAGGGCTTGCCCAGATGTAAGTTCATTGCTATCTGGCCACTGAAACCAAGCTCACTGAACTAAAGAGCCCCAATGAGGGCGAAACTGGTCTTGTGTCACTTGTGTTATGGTTTAGAGAGCACCTGGCAGTTCGGCCTTGGCTGATCACACTGCAACAGGACTAAGCCTGATTTGTATATGGCTGTGTCTAATCTGACGTGGCATGGTGGACAAATGAACAACAGGTTAGGATTCCACCCTGAGCGATTGCTAGTGATTAGAATTATTGCAAGCAGCCTCCTGTTGGCAATTGGGTACTCGTTGATGGGGTGCAACACTACTCAAGCAGCAACCATAATCTCTGTCAGGGTGAAACACAAGCAAACTCTAAATTAACCTGCACTTGACCCTCTGTTACCTTAGCACAAAAGTAGTCTGGCTTAATTTAGAGGCAATGTGTAAAATATTTTGCAACACTTCAAACAGCAATAAAGGGTAAACACAACACAAGAACAATTCTGCAAGTAGAGTGAAATGTAACACATTATTTGAGATAAAATTATAAAAATCCAATCAGTGGAACTGGAGATATGCAATTTACATTTCTAAGTAAAATTAGTGCCTAGAAATGCAAAGCGCCAACTGTGGGATCTGGTTGTTTTGGACAGGGACAAAGTCACAAGTTCAGGCAGGAGCGGTGGTGCGTGTGGCAGCTACAGGGACCAAGTTAGGACCGCTGAACACATAATCTTAAATACTGAGGGCCTCATTTATGGGGTTTTTTTTCCCGTAGGGCAGCGCCGAAGGCCTTGCTGCTGCACTGCCCTACGGCAAAAGGAAAGGGCAGGAATGTGGCGTATCTATTAGATACGGGGCATTCCTGTGCTTTTCTCTTGCGCCGGCGCACAACGGGCTGCCATGCACCAACGCAGGTGCAATGGTGCAAGGGTGCCTGCGTTGCAGGGGTGATTATTTTTGTGCAAGAAGAATTCCATTCCTGCACAAAAATAAACACAAAAGGCTTTTTACTCTTTCTATGTGTGCTGCAGAAAGCAGCACACATAGAAAGAAGAAAAACGTGTTGGAAGAAAGATACTTCTCCTCGTTGTGCCTCCCTCACACCTCCCCTGGGGAGGCATACGTTTTTGGGTCTGCCTCAAACGTACAATTTCTTGTAAATCTCGGGCAATGTCAAAAAGCCATCAATGTTGCTGGGAATGCCCCGACAACTCCTATGGAACGCCCCTTTCACGCAGTTTTCTGCGTGAAAAGGGCACATATGTATAAGGCCATGAAAAGCTACGTAACTTAGCTTTACGTGGCCTTATAAATATGCCAGTGGCACATTGCACCACCGGAATGTCAAAAAAGTAACGTTCCTGTGGTGCAATAGTGCTGATAGGGCCTCATTCGAGACCCTGATTGAGGAGTTTTGCAAGATCCCACATCAACGTTGCATCGTGCTGCAGCAGTTCAAGGGAACTGCAAGGCTATGATGTGGAGTCTATGTTGCTGTTGAAGATGCAATCAATGAGGGGCTTATGATGTAAGGGTCCTGCGCAGAAGACATGTCGCACACTGGTTGTTCGGAAGAAGCTGTGGGGCATTGACGCGGAGTCCTGTGTGATTGTCAAGGATGTCATTGACAAAGGGCTTGCGATGCGAATGCCTGCATCGAGGAAGCATTGGCAGTGCATCCCGCTGTGGGGGTTCCAATGCTGCTGTAAAGATATGTGTTGTACTGCATCAGTTCTGATCACAGGACCACAGCTGGGCTGACAGAGCACCTTCAGGCCCACTTTCAAATGTCTAGGACTAGGGGGCATCATGCCTAGAGTAGGTCTCCCAGCAGAGTCCAGGTGCTGGGTTTGAAGGGGGATGGATTATTTTCTGTCCCCAATGCTCTGATTATGAGGCTAGCCAACCAGCCCTGGAGTCAGCATGGTGGTCCCGGGTTCAAAATGCAGATCCAGTCCTTTTCTCAGGCAGCAGAATAACAGTCCTTCATGCAGAGCAGAACAGTAGTTCTTCTAAGTCTTCTACAGGTGTACCGACGATTTAGGTCCAAGAGTCAAATGTTTATACCTGGCTCCCACTTTGAAGTAGGAGATGGTTTTGGGGGTTTCCACCCCAGATGTTTTTGAAAATTCCTTCTTTCCTGCCCTGGCCACAGCTTGTACACTGTCATAATAGACTAGTGTCAAACCCCTTTGTAAGTGTGCTCAGACTGAGCCTGTGTGATGTTCAAGTATCGTATGTGACAGCTTCTTCCTGTCATCAAGTCAGATATAGCACCTCGTGTCAACACCTATGGTTCAATATATAAAGATGAACTTCCAGCTACACATAGTCATGTGAACCTGGGAACAGGCTGCGGGCACCAAATGTTTGGACATGAAAATGCCAACTCTCTAAATGTATATTAAGGGGCACATCTCTCTTGGGAACTGAAGAGATGTGCCCCTTAATATACTTTAAAAGTAGCAGTGATGTAGGACGGTTCACAGCATATACACGGCTTTAAATTCCAATTACTTAGACACCAAACTCAACATACACACCTGCTCCCAATTGAAAGTTATCACTTACTAAATCTAATAAGGTAACACAATGTTATATTATGGGAGCGGTAGGCCTTTCTCTAGTGAGAAACAAATCTGAGAGTGTTCCACTACCAACACATGTAAATGTTAATAGTACATGTCCAACTTTCTAAATACACTACACCCTGCTCACTGTGAGGCTTATCCCAGGGGTGACATATATGTATTAAAAAAGATGGTTTGGGCCTGGAAAAGGGCTTATGTTGTCAGGTCAAAATGGCAGTTTCAAATTGCACACACAGGCTGCAATGGCAGGCCTGTGACTTGTTTAAAGGGGTCCTTAAGTGGGGACCAAAATCAGTGCAGTAGGCCAACTAGTAGCATTTAATTTAAAGGCCATGGGTACTTGTAGTACCACTTTAAGAGAAACATACTAGTAAATTAAATGTGCCAATTGGGTGTAACCAATCCCTCCATGTTTAAAGGAGAGAGCACACACTTTTTAGCACTATTTAGATATCAGCAACAATAATGAGGGAGTAAGGCAAAGGTTTGGGAAAGACTACCTTAAGGCTGACAGGTCTAACATCAGCTTATGTGTGTTTGTTGTACTATAGTGCTCTCAATCAAAGTTGAATGGAGGGAATCATTGGCTAATGTGGCATTAACCTGTCTATGTCCTCAATATAAATTGGGAGGTAGAGATCTCTATATGGCACAAATTTGGCTAGAAAGGCAGGAACCTCTTCTGGTCAAACATTTAAATACTTCCCATTATTACAAGTAGTAGAGAACGCTAGAAGTATGAGTACATGACGTGGATTATGAACTAGAGTTGCACAGAAAGAGTGCCAAGGGCATATATAGTCGAGTACAAATGGCCTTATAGGCAGTTATCAGTTTTAGTGGTACATCAAAGGATCACGATTTGCAGTTCCCTGTCTTGGAAGACTTTTGAAGCTGAGGCGTCATGCTTTTTCAATAGTAAAATAAGGGGATGATTTGCTGATTTGTACAATACTTAGTTAAAAGAGAAGAATGACTGTCAGAAAGAGTGTTTTCTGATTGACATGCAAATTGTTAGAGGATTGATAGTCTTTCAGTGGCAATGATTTTAAATAAACAGGATTAAGAGAAATCTCTTTGCATGGGTTTGCCAAAAAGTGAATTTAACAATTCTACAGGTAATTAAACACTTTGTGGTGTAAGGTAGACAGAATAACAGAATGTTCCTACACAGTAGGTCTTGCAGGAAAATGTGTTAAGCCTAATCGAATTATTCCTCTGTGTAACTCAAATAATCAAGAAATCCCTCATGAGGGAAGGAAAACAAATTACTAACAAAACAGAGTCAGTTGTGACAATATATAGAAACATATTTGTTATTTAATAAAACAAAATCATTATGTGGAGAATATATACACTGATGAAGACACCTCAACCATATTTGCCAATAAAGAATTGTTCTCTGTATAAAATATGAGTATACCAAAATATAAAATCTTATTTATGTTGACTACTATGTTGGTCTAAATTCTAAATCAAAAACAAAGACAGCATATTAGATTATTACCCAGCTTGGACTGGGAAGGAATACCTCACCTCTGACCTAGCCTTCAAAACATGGAGGATTCCTGTTGGTTACATTTCAAACAATATGTTATTCTACTTTTTTATGGAGCCCCAAAGAAGGTTAATAATTTAAGCCAGATTCTGTTTTACCAGGATGCAGACAATACTCAAATGTGTTAAAACACCATCTGTTTCAACAACATTCACTGTCCTAGATGCTGCTTGTAAAAGATCCATCACTGGATGACATTCAACATTTTTTAACTTCAACTCAGAGAAAAATGCATTTATGCTCATTATCAGACACACAACATGAAATGTCAAGCTAGAATAGTGCGCTGACCTCAAAGGTAATGGATGCAAACTGTGGGAAAATTATCAAGCTTTGGTTTAACCAACATATCATTATGAAGCATAGTGATCAATTTTTTTAAAAGCACCAGAGCCCTACTCCAAACTGTAAGAAGGTTAAAACCATTCCTAAAACTCAAACATCACCACTCTGTTGCCCAAGCCATAGTAATTATATGACTTGGGTACGCACATGGATCAGGTTCAAATAAATAAAATTAGCACCCCTCACAGCTGTGCTGCACTAAGTTGGAAAACCTCTGTAAGGGAAGAAAACTTTGATGTCATCACCCCAGTGTTGATAAATCTCTGCAGAAACTTCTATCAATCAAATTGGCTTATATCGTATTCAAGCATATTCATTGTAAATGTCCATCTTACATTGCCTCATCGCCGAAGGTTAAGGTAAGAAACAACTACAAAGCAAAAACAACTTAAGACTGGAAACAAGGACATTGTATTTATACAGATATCTCACAGTCATTTCAAGTGCAGCCCCAACTCTTTGGAACTTTCTTCTACAAGAAGATAACACCAGTTTCTGTTCTAGAGGAAACTGAAAACTCTCATACTCAACCACTACCCGATGACCCAACCAAGAATCTAACACTTCTACCAATTTGCAATATTGCTATTCATGTGGTTCTATACATATGTTCTCAATGCTATTCAATGCTATTCAGCTTCAACTCCACCTTATCATTCTGTCACATCCTGAGTGTCCTTCCTGATTTGCTTCATCTCTCCTCCTTCAAATGATGCTTTTTAGTGCATAGTAAATGGAATATAGATTCTATACACAGTTGTAATTCTGTAAAGCACAGTTATATCTATCATGAGTGCAGGGGTGATTTATGAAAAAATCTAAATTAAATAAATATTCAGTTTTTGTTTTTAAAAGTTGATATGACTGAGGAGAAGGTGTTGGGAAATTGCCTTGGATCCTGGGAGATATGCAGAATGATATTCCATTTCACTGCTTTGATATGCGGTAAAATATATTTTTATTGACTGTAAGCTATGTTCCTCTATATTGTTGAATTTATGACTGATATTCTTTGCTAGTCAGCTACTCACTTTACTTCTTTAAGGGCATGATGATTAGTGATTGTGTTCAAGAGAGGATTTCAGCAGTAGATAATTTACATAGTATTTAATGGTGTGGAAATGACACAACAAGACTGATTTAAAAAACTATTGTATTCATGCATAATACTCCATGGTTACCCCTACATGGTCTTGCTCAGCTTGCATTTGACTGGTATTAACCTTTATAAAATGTTCATACTTTTATTGAGCAAGAATGGTAATTAGAGTTAAGGTGGGTCTGGTCTACCAGAGATACGTTGGCTAGACTAAGCTAAACAGGCTGTTAATTCTTGAACACCAAGGTTTTAATATTAACCCATGACAAAATCAACTTCCCATTATTGACTACCACTGTATCATCGAGGTATATATACATGGTAATTAATATTCATAACTCCACATCTTCTCACCTTGACAACATATAGGGTCAGATGTAGGTGGCAAAATAGCGAGCGCTAACACTGAAATTCACAGAATTTCAGCATTTGCGATCGCTATTTGGCTGCGAGCAATGTAGGTGAGTTTAAACCTACTAGCAAAATAAGGAATTGCAATTTCTTATTTTGCTCTTGCATTTAAGGACTCGCAAATTGTGCTTCCTTAAATGCAATGTTAATAGCACAAAAGAAAGTGCACTTAAGCCTTAAGGAATCGCTAATTACCACAAACTTCAAGTTGGTGGTAATTAGAGATTTTCTTTAAAAAAACACTTTTTTGCTTTTTTTAAACTGCCATGTGGCACAGATTCATGCCCTTATGGCATGTATGTGCGCCACATATGCACATATGCACATTTCAGGTGTGCAACAGGGTGTCCTTTTGACACCCTGGCACCCTTGAAATAGCACCCGCTATTTGCAATTCACAAAAAGCGAATCGCAAATGGAGAATATCTTCCCATTCATTCCTATGGGCCTACTAGCCCATAGGAATGAATGGGTAGGTATTCCTTATTAGCGAATCTCAATTTGCAATTCCTTATTATGGATTATTAAGGATTCTCTAATTTTTTTGCGATTTCTACCTACATTCAATTTTGCCAGTCCTTAATAGTGAATCGGTAAATTTAACCTACATCTGGCCGATAGAGAGTTGGCACGTTAGCACCATGTAGCCCATCTCCTGTGTATTGTGTATACTAACTCAATGGCTGCAATCCTTATATGTTACAAATGTTTTTGGCATAAAGATAGCCTACTCTGGAATAATTCCTGCATTTGAATACTAACTTCATACAATTATCACTATTGTTGTTAGGAAGCAATTAGTGTAATATACACCATTGATTGTATAAAGCACTCATGTATTCAGCATTCTTCCACCCACTCATCCATAAACACATATAACCATGAGCTGCCTCATCAACTCAGCCAAACCAATTTCACCATCAGTACAAATATACTTTCACATAAAATAGCTATACTTATTGGCTTTGTCAATTTGTGTTTATGGTGTGGCTCCTGTGACATGTGATCTACCATATTTACAACTATATCGAAGTTACAAGCTATATATTTTTCTACAACATACATTTATTTATGTATGTAGAGTTTTATAAAGGACAAACATGACCCAAATGGGAATCAGAGAGCTTTAGAAATGATCAGGAGAAAATATAACACTGTAACATATGTTCATGAAGGGTACAGGAAGCCAAAATGGAAATCTGGTGGAAGGGGACCTTTCTGGAGAAGAGTGGAAGGTCTATACATAGGACAAAATAGAAAATACAAACATGATTGGGGAAAAACATTTTAAACAGGAACAATGCAGGAAGTACTAGCATTAAACTGGGGAGGTAGTCCTAACAAGGTAAGGCCTATGATAAAATATATAGTTGCACAGAAAGAGGTAAGAGGGCAAGTGTGCAGAGAATGCATCAAAAGATATGCTAGTGGCAGAGTTTGTGAATATTTAGTTCAGAAAGGTATTCCTTTTTTTCTCTTTTTTTTTTAGTCCTCTTACCACCGTAAGCATCTGCAATTGTAACATAATAGACACCTTCGATTCTGCATGCCCTGAGTCCATGTTCCTGCAATCACTTTCGGGCCCACCAGGCCAGCTTCTTTTGTACGAGGCTTGGTGTAATCATCGGACCATCTTAAACCAGCCGCAATTTCATGCCCCAACATACCAAAGGTAACCAGATGTTGCCCTCCCTTTAGTCTAATCTTGCCATATTCCGTACAGCCCGAAACCACTTCTCATAAGGAGGGGTTGGGTCTTTCCATAATTTACAAATTTCCCTTCGGGCTAACAAAATCAAACATAAAAATAGGCTAGAAATACAATTTATGAGATCAGCACTTATACCAAATATGACTAGAGCCGGATCAAGATTGACCTTAAAATTAAAAATTCCCGTCAGTGCAAGCTCCACGTTCTGCCAATAGCCTTTCAACTGAATAAAGCATGGGCGGGAAATCCGTTCCGCTCGCGGATTTTGCGGATTTTCTGTAAATTCGCAGTCCGCGAGATTCGCGAATTTCCCGCAAAATCTGCGAGCGGAACGGATTGAGTCAAAAGTTCAAGCTGACTTTTTGTAACTATTTTAGAATGGCGCCGGCAAGCTGCCAGAGCCTCTAAAATAGTTACAAAAGTCAGCTTCAACAGGAAGCACTAATAGATAAAGTAAAGCAGGTGCTAGAGTTGAATCTCAAATTCAGTTACACAATCATTAATCACCCCAAACTTGGGGTGATTAATGACTGTGTAACTTAATTGGACCTTCAACTCAAGCCCCTGCTATACTTTATCTGTTAGTGCTTCCTGTTGTAGCTGACTTTTGGCTGAGGGCAGAAGGGCACAAAGTGGGACAGAGGGCATGAGTTAGGCAGAGGGCAGAAGGGCACAGAAACCAGTGGGGCAGGGGGCAAAAGGGCACAAACAAGAGTGGGGCAGAGGGCAGAAAGGCACAAAAACAAGTGGTACAGAGGGCAGAAGGGCATAAAAAACAAGAGGGTGGCAGTGATGAACCAGGCAAAAAATACCCCGCGAACACGCAAAGCGCCCTGCGAATACGCAAAGTTCCCCACGAACACCCGCGAACACGCAAAAATAAAAAATCGGCAAATTCGCACGAATTCGTGAATTTTGTGGATTGCGAATTCGCAAATCCGCAAATTCGCAGATCGCAAATTCGCAAAATTTACCCATGCTTAAACTGAATGCACTCAAAGAACATGTGGAGATCATCTGCTTCTATCAAATCACATTTGGGGCATCGAGGGGGTGGGTCTGAGGCAAACTTTGCAATTGTTTTCGGTGTATAGTACAGCCTATTGATAGTAAAAAAAATATTCTTCTTCAGGGAGGCAGACTTAACAAACATATAGGTTTTTAAGAGAAAAAAAATAAAACTCTGCAGAACTATTTTCTAATATGGATGAATTCCAAACTAGTGTGGTGAAGGAAGCTCAATATCCTCCCTATCAAGTAGGCTCCTATACCACATCCCAACTTCCTTTTTAATGGGAGCTGGGTTTTGGAGCTTATATTCCACCTCCCAATTCCCCCCTATATTTGCCTTCTCTGCCGCATACCATGAGCAAAGTTGTATAACTTAAATCGGGAAAAGGAATCCCCAATCGTTGCTTTTAGAACCTCCCAGGGGTGAACTCCGTCTGAGGAAATGAAATCAGACCATATCAGAATTCCTGTGCGCTCAATTGGAACAGCCAAGCTATCTTTCAAACAAGCAGGAAGCCCCGGGGAGTCCCAGATTGGGGCGAAGTCGGAATAATATTTTATCCCCCACCTTACTTTGAGAGCATGCCAAGTATTGAGTGCTGATCTAATCACCTTTAAGCGAACTTTCTTAAAGAACCTGGGAGTCCCAAACTTATACAGAAATCCAGGCCCCCCCCTCCCTCATGATTGACCATGGCCTTTAGGGTCTTCCCCCAGTTATTTTCTGTGGGGCTAGCAAGTAGACAGCGGATATTTTGAAAATTAAAGGCGAGACAGTAACACAGTATGTCAGCTAAAGCTAAACCATCCTTAAGTAACCTTCTCTTTAGCTTCTTCCAGGGACGTCTGGAGCTCTTGTTGGCCCAAATAAAGCTTCTGATCTTGCTCTGGATTTTTCCGAGGAGTTTACCAGGGAAGTCTAAGCGAATGGCGCTAAACAAGTAGGTCAATTTAGGTAAAGTTACCATTTTGACTAGGTTTACCCGGCCATATACTGTAAGTGGTAAACTCTTCCACCTAAGAAAAAGATGGTTGATTTCCTTCGAAACTCTCCTCAGATTAATCAAGGGAATGTTAGCTAGGTCCTGCACTATAGTGATCCCCAAGTATTTAAATTCTATACTGCTGCTCCTCTCCCAGACTTCGATCCCCCAGCCCATTATCTCGGTTTTGGAAAGGTTAACTGCATACCCAGAATACAGGCCAAACTCATTCAAGATATTTTCAACTCTGGGAAATACCTCTGTTGGGTTGCTAGTATAAACTAGCAGATCATCTGCATACAGAGCGAGTTTAATGCTAAAATCTTTAACTCGAAAAGGGGTAATTCGAACATCGAGTCTAAGAGCTTGAGTCAGGGGTTCGATATATATGTTGAACAACAGGGGTGAAATAGGACACCCCTGTCTTGTACCCCTCTGAATTTTGAACCTCAGTGTTAGTATCCCATTAAGAAGAATAGTGGCGTAAGCGCCTTCATAGCATTTAACTAAGGTTCTTATAAATAATGGGCCAAAGCCCATTTCTCTAAGGGTTTCCCAAAGGAAAATCCAACTGACGTGATCAAAGGCTTTGGCTGCGTCATATGCAGCCACCGCCAGGGGCTCCGCCCGTGCTACTGCTAGGTCTATACATCCTATTAATTGTAGGGTCTGTTCTTGTATATATCGTCCCGGAGCTAACCCCTTTTGATCCATACCTATTACCTGAGGTACAACCCTGACCAATCTCCCTGCTAAAATACTGGTAAAGATCTTATAATCGGCGTTCAGCAGAGAGATTGGTCTATAGGAATCCGCCTTGAGTGGGTCCTTTCCAGGTTTTAGTATAAGCACAATTGTTGCTTCTTTCCAAGACGGAGGGATTCCCCCCTCTGAAATATAGATATAATTGAACAGTTAATGAAATCTGGGTATGATTGTCTCATCCAAAACTTTATAGACTTCTCCTGGTAAAGGATCCATCCCTGCAGCCTTATTGTTCTTGATTTTTTTAATGTGAAGCCTAATTTCTTCTGTGATCGGCCTTTCTAACATCTCTTGGGAATACTTAGTCAGCACTGGTAGAACTTTATTTTTTAACTACGCTTGATTAAGGTCAGTATCTGATACAACATCCTCTTTATATAATTGGGAAAATAAAGAAGACATTGCTGCATATCTTCATGATTACTTGAAGTTGCACCAGCCTCATTGATAATTAACTTATTGATAATTTTCTTTGTTCTATCAACTTTTATCTTCCAGGCTAAGGTGGCGCTTGCTCGTTCTCTGTATTCGTAGTTCTCCATTCCATGTACCTCCCATTGGGCCCTGACTTTTTCTTCCAACTTAGTTCTATACTCAGAACGAACTCGGTCTAGGTCCTTAAGGATTAAAGGGACTACCTCAGGTTGATAGTGCATCCTTACATTTTCCAGTCTAGATATCTCAATTTCCATTTTTGGGAAATTCAACTTGTCTTCCTTATTTTTAGAAGATATCAGACTTTTGAACACCCCCTGGATGTAAGCCTTAAAGGCATCCCATACATAGTCAGGAGAGGTTGAGCCTACATTATCTAAAAAAAACCTAGCTGTTGATTCTTTGATGTTCCTAGATACTTCCTGATTGAGCAACATATCCCTTTTTAGCGTCCACCTAACAGGGGTCCTAGATTTACTACCAACAGATAAAAAAGTTATTGGGGCATGGTCCTAAAGGATACCTGGAAAAATAGAAATATCTACCACATTTTCTAGGCCCGCTCTGTCAGAGAGAAAATAATCAAGTTTCGAAGAATGACCATGTTTTTTACTGTAATAGGTGAACCCAGGTCCCATTCCTTCCTTGGCTCCCCAAACATCCACCAAACCGAGGTCATGGATCATATTGATCATCACACGTCGTGTACGCGGTGCAACCACGTATTTACTATAATTAGACCGATCTTGAGCGGGATTAAGAAGTACATTAAAATCACCCCCGATTATTACTGGGATTGTAACTTCTATCAGTTTGGCCTGTACTCTGAGAAGCGGGATCATCTATATTGGGACCATAATTTGATACTAAAACAAGTTTGCCCCCCCCCAGAACCGCCCGTACCAGGGTCCATCTACCAGAACAGTCAGTTAAAGAAGACTTAATGATACTACTAACTCCCTTTCTGATCAAAACAGCTACCCCCTTATTATGTGTTGTATGTTGAGAACAGAAAAAGTCAGAAAGGTATTCCTTAGTAGTACTTTCAATTCTTTTCTGAAGGACACGGTTGAAGGATATTGTCTGGTTTCCAGAAGCCGGGAGTTCAGGATTCTTGGGGCAATACCTGAGAAGGCACGGAGATAGGTTTCTTTTTATGGAATTTATTAGGTTTCAGCAGTAGGGTGCTGGAACTCCTGCAACTGCCATATAATTCAAGTTTTTGCGTCAGGGACAGCGGGTTGCTGAAGTGCAGGGCTTTGTGGATCATGCAGGCATTTTTTAAATGAACACTAGCCTCAAATGGAAGCCAGTTCAACGACTTCAAATCAGGAGAAGTGAAGTAGTTTCATTTTTAATCCTGTGATAAGCCTTGCAGACAAATTGAGAGAGGCCGTTAATGGTGCCAGCCTGTTGATAGCTAGACCACAGAGAGTTGCACTACTATAATCCAATTTAGAGATGACTAAAGCTCGAACACTGGATTTGAAGTCATCAGCAGGGAGAAAGGGCTTAATTTTCCTTAAAATACTCATCTGGAAGTTCACTGCTTTGGTGGCAGAGCTGATGTGTTCCTGAAAGTTCAAATTCCTATCTAGTATAAGTCCCAGATATCCTGGGGAATCTATGATGTGTGGTGCACAGTTCAGAGCTGTTAGTTGTTTCATGTATTCTTGAATAGTGGGAGATTGTGTGGGAGGGGAGATTAGGAGGAATTCTGTTTTGAGGAAGTTTAGCTTGAGATGGTTGGCGGTCAGCCAGTTTTTGGTTTTCTGTAGAGTTCTGTTGAGTGACCTAATATCATCAGGAGAGGAGATTTGCAGATACATTTGAGTGTTGTCAGCAAACTTGTGATAGAGGATATTAGAGAAGTTCAGGTTGAGGCTTCAAGAATAGGCTAAAGAGCTTGGGAGAAAGCAAAGATCCCTGTGTTACACGGGGTGAGGTCGGGGTGGAATTAGAAAAGGAATGGTTGACCTTAATTCTTTGTGGTCGATGGTGAAGAAATGAGGAAAACCAGTATAACACCGAAACAGATAGACCCATCCTGCGTTCAAGCAAATCAAGGAGGATATCTTGTTTGACCTTGTCAAAAGCTGATGAGAAATCAAAGAGGATTAGAATGCAGGACTCATTCAGATTCAGCATTTTTAACACATCATCATTAATGTAGGTAAGGGATGTTTCAATCCTCCTGTGACTTTGATGGAAACCTGTTTGAAATTGGTCAAGTAGTTTGAATTGATCAATATGGTTACAAATATGTACATAGACATAGACACATACTTTGCATGAGGTTGGAATTGCATAGTGCCTAATGTGTGCCTACTAAAACCAGTTTTTTAGAGATTGTCACCTGCATGCCTGTCTAGAGCATAGTTAAGTAGTTAAACAGACTGTGGCTGGGCTTTTCCAAATAACAATGATCTAATAGGTAGAAGCAATGCCTCAATACATGGAAAATCAACAACAACAAAAACCTCCAGTACTTTGTATATGGCACCATACTGTCATTTATCTCTAATTTACCAACTAAATAGCCATATTTCTTCTTGAAATCATCCCAGTGTTGATTTAAGTCCACAATCCTTAATGGAACGTCATTTCAAACCTCATCAGCAAGGCCTTTAAGTCAATATTACCAAATTGTGGAGCACAGCTTTTGAGTAGTGTCATTTTCAAACCTGATTATTCAACACAAACTGGTGATAAGGAACATAAACACACAGTCATCTTTGAGAGTCTGCATATATGCAAGGTAGAAAGCAAAAGTGCCTGTGAAAAACAAGAGCAGAGGTAGTGAATGATATGCATGAGAAGGAAGTTAAGTGTGTGAGAAGGACAACCATGTTATGTTTTCAAACGAAAGGAAGATTTAGAGAGGGGATGGAATGTGTACATGTGTTTGTGAGAGGAGCACTTCTGTTAGACTTGTTAGCCATAGGGTGATCTTCCCCCCAACTTTTTGCCTTCCTCCTCCATTTTTGCTGATCTCGTTTTTGCTGGTCTTAGGTCTTAGGACACTTTGCCACTGCTTCCAAGTGTTAAAGTGCTTCTGCTCGCTCCCTAAAACATGTTAACATGGACTTTTACCCAATTGGAACATTTAATTTACTTATAAGCCCATAGTAAATTGATACTACATGTACCCAGGACCTATACATTAAATGCTACTAGTGGGCCTGCAGCACTTGTTGTGCCACCCATCTAAGTAGCCCTTTAAACATGTTTTAGGCCTTCCATTGCAGCCTATGTGTGTAGTTTTAAACTGTCATTTTGACCAGAAATAATAAACCTTTTCGCAGTAATAAACCTTCATTTTTAGTATGTATACGATACAAATAAGGTGAGCTCTTAACAGCCCATTGGGCATGATGCAGAGTATTTAGAAAGTATTACATGTAATGTTTACTTTTACATGTCCTAGTAGTGAAAAACTCTTACATTTTGTTTTCACTACTGCAATGCCTGTCTCTCCCCTAGGTTAACATTGGGCTACCCTGTTACAGTTAATAAGTGATTACTTTAATTTGAGAGAAGGTTGAAATATCGAGTTTGGTGTCTAAAGAATTGTAATTTAAAACGCTCTTTAATGGTAAAGTCACATTTTAAATCACAATTCTGAAGGTGGCACTTTCAGAAAGTTGGAATTTTCTTGTCCTAACCATTTGGTGCATACAGCCTGTATCCCACATCCCATGACTAGGTATATGCAATAATGGGTCTTCATGTGATTACCAAAGGTAATATGTATTCGCTAACAAAAGAAGCTATAGCACATACCTCAACAGGAATCACCTCAATCTCCCAACTGCCTTTTCTAGAATCTCCCAACCTGCTAGTCCTAACATCCAACCCACAACATTCCACTCCTATGCAGGTCCTCTCAGAACCCTCGACAATATATAGAACACAAACACCACCCCCCTTTAGTAAATAATAAATAGACACCAAAATAAACACTATATAAATAGACTTCAAAATAAACACTATATATTCCTGGAACACAAATAAATTAACACAAAATGTAAATACCCAAATGAAAATAAATAGCTATTAAAAACATTGCTCACAGTAGTATATAGTGATTAATATTTGACATAGTCTGAGAACTTTGTAGGACAACGTTTACTTCTTGAACTTCTTCGTAACATGTCCACAATTCCCTTAGCATGCGATCCATTTTTGGGACCAAGTTCCATTTCCCTTGGCAGCACACCTTCTTCACTGACTTATATATCCATGAAAACATTACTATCATCCTCCTTTCTTGGAAACTGCTCCACATTCTTTGTCCCAGTACACACAGGACTTCTGAAAACTGAAACCCGACTCATAATCCAAACGTTCCTTCCTTGAAATTTCACAGCTTTGTCATACTTGAACCACCTTAATAGGGTCGAACTACTTGAATTACTCTTTCCAACTTGCCATTGGCTTCCTGATGCTTACCCAGTAACCAACACAAATTCTAACACACAACTGTTTTCCTCTGCTTTTATTCATAATCTTCTTCATTTTCCCTTACTACGTTTCAAGAGTTCTCTGATTTTCTTATAGTAAATGTAAATGTCCAACTCTCCACAGCATTCTTTCAACCACCATGGAGCCAGCTTGAATCCCGGCTTTCTGCCTTGTAAGTGTTCAAAAGGGGAACAACCTGTAACAGAATTCAGCATAGTGCACTATGATAACAAAGTTGCCAGTAAGGCCTTCCTCCAAGCCAATCCCCCTTACAAGCCAATTGAATGGATTCTCGAACTACATTGTTAAACCTCTCAGTCCAACCATTGGACAGGGAATAATAGCAGTTTTTAAAAATGTTTTTCACCCCACACCTTGACAAATTATCTTCAAAAGCCTTATGACAAATTGGGGTCCATTGTCAGAAACCACCTCTTCTGATAAACCTCCCCTGCAAAAAAACATCCCCCAAAACCTCAATGATAACTTCTGTAGTTACTCTTTCAGTCATTTAAACCACAAGCAATTTTCAAAAGTAATCCACCAGGGCAATGACAAATGCTTCTTTCCTAGGAATTGCATGCACTACTTGAAATAGAATACGTTTTTTAAAAATATATTTTTTTCTTGATAAAATAAGACTCTGGTGAGCGTATAACAGTGGGCCCACTCACAAGGTGCACACTGCCTACCTTGAAAGTGCACCTATCACTGTGTAAAAAGCAACATGTGCCCAATAACAGCTGGCAGCCACCTGCAGATATCGCTAGACTTCACACTCTGTGAAAACCCGAGCATCAGAGATTGAATGTGAAAGGCCCTTTTCCAAAATGGTGCCCTTATGTTGAGCACGGCGAGGTCACGCATACGTGATGTGAAGTCGTACTGCCATGAGCGCTCTCAATGCTACAATGATGAAAGCAAAAGAGCTTGCTTCATGCTCAGCTCACTCCAGTGCTCGCGACAGTAGCCACGCTTGTGCCTCGACTGTTTTAGGCACCAAGCGCAGGACAAATGGAATAACACAAAATGCCCAGCCTGATGAATACTTTACACTCTGAACAAAAGAAGGTGGGCCCAGTAGAACACAGTTGAAAAAACAATCATTTATATGATAGCATTCATCGATTTACTCAGAATGAAAGTTCCTGTTCAATATTGTTTAATCATATTGAATGCAATGATATGAAGTGAAAAAGCACTGTTGTCCACATTGGCATCAGAAAAGAGATTGTCGTCATTTCGACCCCAGGGAAATGTAGGGTACCCTTGATCCTTACAAAGGGGTCTTCCTCAGGGCTGGGGGGCACTGTTGTCGACATGTGTCTGTGGTGGTCAAATGATCACGGTGGGCCCTTTTACGAGTGAGTGAACGGATGCGCAGAATTCTTGGGAGTGAACCACGGAATCCTTTGATTATTCTGGGCCACGATTTTGATGAACTAACATATTGTACAGACAAAACAGAAATTGCCTTCCAGTAACCCTCTCTGCCACAGGAGCCTATGGGCCCACATTGATCATTTGGAAACATCGCCAATTTTTTATCTGATCCCAATGTGGAAAACAGTGCTTTTTCACTGTGTCAAAGTGAACATAATGGTTGTGAATATGTGTTTTTAGCCATTTGTCAGGCTGGACAGGCTTTGTATATGTTACAGTCAAAGTGTGAAATCCCGCATTCTATAGAATGCCTAGGTAATGTATAGAATGCCTGAAAATGCCTGAAAATCGAACGTCAAAGTATGAAATGATTGATATTTTGTACATTGCCTAGGCATTGTATACTTTGCCGGATTGTCTGCCGGCAAAGTATATAATACGCCTAATCCCGCCATTTTATTCCTGCCCGGCAATATGTGAAATCTGGCATTCTATAGAATGGCTAGGTAATGTATAGAATGCCTGAAAATCGAAAGTCAAAGTATGAAATGATTGATATTTTATACATTGCCTAGGCATTGTATACTTTGCCAGATTGTCTGCCGGCAAAGTATATAATACACCTAATCCGGCCTTTCTTAGTGTAACAAGTTCTTCAATCTCAGTTCTGCTTTCATTGTTTTCCGGTAAGAATATCCTGTGCTTTATTTCGTAGTTTTGTTCTTTCAATTTTAAATGCGTAATAATTAATAAAGGCTTCTCATCTTGTGCCCTTTTAACACTTTGCGTAAATGGTACTGGTCATTCTGTATAATGCCTAGGAATTGTATAGAATGCCTAGGAAAAGTATGTAACCTTTTCACAAAAAAATTATATTTCCTAGTTTGCCTCTAAACCATCAGTCATTCTATACATTACCTAGGCATTCTATACAATACCGGGATTTCACACTTTGCCGAATGCCTAGGAATCTCATCTTGTGGCCTTTTAACACTTTTCGTAAATGGTACTGGTCATTCTGTATAATGCCTAGTAATTGTATAGAATGCCTAGGAAAACTATGTAACATTTTCACCAAAAACTTATATTTCATAGTTTGCCGAAAACCATCAGGCATTCTATACATTACCAAGGCATTCTATACAATACCGGGATTTCATACTTTGACTGTAACATATATAACACTGTGGATGTATATGTTGTCACTACCTTTCCTTTTTCACTGAAATACCACTTTTGGGGCACTTTTTGTACAAATTTCAGATATGTGCCATGTTTTGAACATATCAGTGTGTTCAACATGATTAAACAATATTGAACAGGAACTTTTATTGTGAGTAATTCAATGAATGCTATTATAAAAATGATTGTTTTTTTCAACTGTGTTCCACTGGGTCCACCTTCTTTTGTACTGATATTTAGCCAGGTCCCAGTGCTGTTTCTGGGTTATACCCATTATTTGTCATGAATGTTTTACCCTGGCCTGCGACTTCCGGTCTGAGAGAACACAACTGTATAGCTGACAGTTGGTCTTTGTGCATTGCTCCCAAACAGTGAGACAAAATGTAAATAGTTTTTGGGGGGATGGGTCATCTATGACTTAATAGAGGGTGAAGCTGTCACCTATCACACTTGCAGAACACACAGTAGGCGCCTGAGAACACCTACAAATGGTTTAACAGTAGTCCTATATGCCCAAAGACAGGCAGGCAGAGAATTTCAAGCACCTCTGGGAGTGGAACCCTCTAGCACCAAGGATAAATAGTGGGCCACCATACTCAACTCTTTAGATCACTTCTCGACCTGTGGAATATGCCAGCAAGAAAGACTGCCCAGCTGTGACGTCTGTTCTGCTGACCTGCTTACTGACCAAAGACTGCTTTGCTGCCAAGGCCTGCTGTTGCTGTACCAGGACCCTTCTGCAGCTCTGGGCTGCCCTACTGAATCCAGATTATTAGCGGGGACCCAGAACTCCAGGAAACCTCCCACGGTCAGTTGACTTGCCCCCTGTCCCGAGCCGCAGGGACATACCAGGTTACTTTGACATTGGTGCATCTCCATGCATCACAATGCCACACAAAGCAACCTGTCATTGTCTCCAGCCCAGTGTGACGCATCTCATCCCCTGCACCACATATCACAGCGCAAGTCTCTGCAAGCTCCATCAGCTTTCTCAAAAACGATCCAGAACCCTTCCGCTGCAGCTTCTTGTTGCTGGTTCTTCGACCCCTGACATCACTCCTCAATGCAAGGACTTTGCATCTTGATGCCCAAGCCCATAAGGTTAATTTCTCAGCAGCCTGAACTCAGTCCCGTGTCCAGCCCATGCTTCATCGGGGTCGGCTGTAACTTGTGATTTTGACCCACAATCAGATAACCACGCCTTTCACTTTTTTCTTCTTAGCGCACATAATTTTCAATAAACCATTAAATCGCATAACTCAGGCTCTACTAATTGGATTTTTGTTGTTTTTGTCATAAATAATTTATTATGTTTGATTCTGTTTTTCAAATTTGGTGTGGAATGTTTCTTGTGTTGTGTTTCCACTTTATTACCATTTGAAGTGCTGCATAAATACTTCACACATTGCCACTAAGTTAAGCCTGACTGTTGTGTGCCAAGGAACCAGAGGGGTGAGCACAGGTTAATTTGGTGTTTGCTTGTGTTTAAACCTGACAAGAATTGTGGTTTCTGCTTGGGTAGAGTTTCACTCCCCTCAACCAGTAACCTAATTTTCTACTAACACCAGTGCCCCTCTTTAAAGAATAAAGCAGTCTGACATTGGACCTCTTTTTTTGAATCACCACAAATGTGATAAGTTAAACACAAAATTTTAATTTAAAATCTGCATGTATTGTTCCGACCTTTTCACTAGTGAAACAAAAAGTCTCTTTTTGGTTCCATTGACATATTATACAGCATGTGTCACATCAGAAAGAAGCAAACCTTCATTTCTGTTTCCCATCTATACTATCAACACTAACTCAGAGAAATATCAGGTTAAATTAATTCACTTTATGTACTGCAAACGCATAAACAGGTGTTCAGCCCTGCACTGCAACATTAAAGCACATCATGATTCATGATACAGCCCCTGGAGAAAATACACCAGGTAAGTCAAAGTCAAGTGCAAATGGGAATATGCACCCTCTTCAGTATTTTCATACCAATCACACATAGCCTAAATGTCCTGAGAGGCACCCCCCACGTCTAGGGGAGTGGTGCCTTTAGTGGGATTTAGTGCCAAGGGAATGGTTTCATTTCCCTGAAAGTGGGCAAGGGGAGGGTCGCCTGAAATGCGAGTAAAGAGGGAGGTGCATTGGCGGTCCCTCCCCTTGGGTGATAAAATAGCTGGAGTTGAGGGAGTAGCCCTCTTTGTCCTCTCGCCTTTCAGAGTAGCCGGAAAGGCGCAGTGGGAGCAGTTGCCCACCCACCCATCCGTAAGTGTTAAAATATATTTGGCAGGGTCCCGGACTAGAGGAAAAGGCCGGTGGACTTCTATTGGCGGAAACTGCCCGACCCTGCAACAGGGAGGCAGGCAGTGGGGCTTTGGGCTGGCGGGAGAGGGGGCCGTCCTGCTGGTGGTCCCGGACTCTCCGGCCCTACCCTAGTAGCCGGTGCTTGGATGAAGCAACATGGTATCTATCTCATATTGATGAAGCGGTAAGGGGTTGGGTTGGTCCTGCTGGTACAACACGCCTCGAGTGGATCTAGAGTGGCGGGTTCCCGGACTAGAGGAAAAGGCCGGGGGACTTCTATTGGCGGAAACTGCCTGAATGTGCAACAGGGAGGCAGTAGGGCTCTGGGCTTGCGGGAGTGGGGGCCGTCCTTCTGGTGGTCCTGGACTCTCTGGCCCTACCCTAGTAGCCGGTGCTTGGATGAAGCAACATGATATCTATCTCATATAGATGAAGCGGTAAGGGGTTGAATTGTGTCCTGCTGGTACAACACGCCTTGAGTGGATCTAGAGCTGATAAATTGTAAATACATGGTAACCTGTGGCGTAGATATATACTGCGCCTCCTTATGTTAAGTAATGGGATTTTATGGTTAATAAAATTGGTCAAAAGGTGAAGGTTTAAACAACAAATAAAGTTGGTGTTATTTGACAAGTAATAAAAGCTACGCAGAGAACACCAAGTTCTTGTAAAAGTGTCTTTGTGGTGAGGGGTGTGGTGGACGAATGGCACGTGATATTCCCACTATTGAACTGTTCTTTATTATATTTTTCAAACCTAGGCACTAGTGTGAGCATTATTTCTGTTATAAACATATTTTCTGGCACTTTTTTGCTGCTCTTTTGTCTGCTTTGAGGCTGGAAATGTCCCTAATATTAACAGCTTTTTTGTTGCCAAACAAATATATATTTTTGACGACAATGTAGACCCCACACGTCCACTCCCAAATCTTTTCCAGAACTGGCTGAAGCTGTGTATGTTCACTCTCTCTTTGGAAAACAATCATTTTGCTGTAATTACCTGATTCTGCTGTTGGTATCGTGCATACAAATAAACACCTAAACGCAGTTTTTGCCCCTCTTTAAAACATGTGCGAAAATGATAGTGAAGGAGCTGCGTTTACGTAAGTGGTATGGCGGCATTTACAAATTGTTATACAAGAAGCCTAGCACTGATATGTAGTCCATGCTGGACATCTCTCTGTCATATACATCACAGTGGTAATAATTAATTATAAATTATTTAACTATAAATTGCTGCTCCCATGAAGATTAGCAATCTTAGTATTAGAAAATACTGATGGGTGTGATGCCTACTAGATGTAAAGTTAACAAATATAACCTGCAGGAGCACCATGATATATTTACATTTAGGCTCTAAATTGATCATTCCAGGCGAAAACGTTGAGCAAGGTAGTAGAGATATAGCCGAGCAAAATATTATTTGCAGGGGCGAGGAAAAGGAAAAGGCTCTGGCACAGTGCTTAATTTGAGCTGGTGGTTTCCGGTTCTCAGCACCGGCACTTAATTGTCAACACTGGCACTTATAACAGTCCACCATATCGTGGCACAGTTATTCTAATTTTTAAATAAGCACATCAACAATTGTGTAATAATTTGGGGACCAATTCACAAAGGGAAAGTTAGATCAAAAGTCTAACTCCAGCCCTGGAGCATAAGTTTAGACCTAAAGTCTAACTTTACAGCTGAGGTATACCTTTACACTGGAAGTCTAAATTGACAACTGAAGTCTAAATTTAGATCTAAAGTCTAACTTAGACCAAAAGTCTAATATTACACATTGTTGGTATTCATAAGGTAAGTTACTATTAACTTAAATTACTAGTAGTAAAGTTACTAGTAGTAACTTACCTTTGTGAATACCAAAAAGCAGTAAAGTTAGACATTTGGTCTAAGTTACATTTCAGATCTAAACATAAGGCCTCGGAGAAGTGTGGCTCAGGGGTTAGAGGCGGCAGACCCGGAATCTGAGATCGGTCCTGGACCAGGGTTCAATTCCCTGCCCCGGCGGGTCTTGGGCTAAAAATTCCACGGACTCGATAATTCTCGTCCCGGTGCCTCCTTGACTCACGTGTTCACACTCTGCGACTCTGGGCAATAGCTTGCTTAATCTCCACAGCGGCCCCTCGCGGCGGGATGCCTGACTTTCACCCTGTGGACACCCTGTCGGGGCTTCTCACAGGGGAATACCAGGACGGGTTCCCTAGGCAAGCGCCAGGATGCCCTTTGTGGTGACAGGTTGCGCTATATAAGTATACCTACATTTACATTTACATTTACATTTACATTCACAAAAGTAAAGTTAGACAAAAGTCTAACTTTATGACTTTCGGTATTCACAAAGGGCATTAACTACTCATAAACGTCCTTTGTGAATACTGAAAGTCATAAAGTTTGACTTTTGGAATTCACAATAAGTATTTATGAGTAGAAATGCCCTTTGTGAATATCGAAAGTAGTGAAATTAGACTTTTGTTTAACGTTACCTTTGTGAATCAGGCCCCCGTTGACTTCAGATCTAAACTTAGACCTCAGGTGTAAAGTTAGACTTTAGGCCTTAACTTAGACTTAAAATCAAACTCTATCTTTGTAAATCATGCTTTTAATACCCATTAAAAATGACTAATACCTACTAACCTAGCTAGTCTTAAAGATTTGGGTGGCATGGAATAGTCTGAAGTATCACTTGTACGAGTGTAAGGTTATTAGCTGTGGGTTCGATTCTCAAAGGTAAACTTACACCTGAACTCTGACTTCAGACCTCATGGCACTGTTAGGGACAATGGGAGGTGCAAGCTGTAGTGGCGTCAAGACAAGGGCCATGGCACATACATTTTTTTTGCAAATGAAGCACTTCTCTGACAGAAGAAAAATCTCCTGCATTATCATTTAGGTCGTTACACATACACACTTCATTTGACAAAAGAAAACTATGTTTTTTATCTTCTTAAGACCGTCCGAGAGATGGTGTTATTTTTGGGATTAATTTCCATAATTTTCTAGCAGTATTGGGAATTTTCAGGGGTAACATCATTGGTGCTCCATCTCTAAATGTCCTGCTGCCACCACAGTGTCCTACTGCAGGTGACAGCCAGCAAAAACGTGCACTACTCTTGCTGCCTAAGAACAAAAATGTTGTTCCTGTTCACATTAGATATTTTACATACTCATGCATTCATTAAGTGTTTTTGCACTTTTAATAATGGTGTGTGTCTATACTTTTCCAGTGCTTAGTATGAAAACATATATATAGCTGTGTGTGTTCAGGTTGCGTGTGGGCCACGATTGAGAGCTGTGGAGTTCAGGCTGGAACTTGGTGCGAATTTCTCACAGTGCTGTCAGAGGGTTCATAAACTAGTTCGGAATACATGCTCCTCTCATCCTTGGCCTCTCTTCAGACCTTTCAGAGCAATGGTCAGATGCTCCAATTGTAGTTTTCATTATATGAGTGAAGGAGGTACACCGCTGTCAAAATATTGTCAGGGATTAAGTGAAAGAAAATGCATTGCATACATGTGAGTGCATGCATTATGTGTTTTGGACAGGACCAGGCTGGCCTTATCGGACACTGGATGCTGGTTTTGGAGCAGTGTTACAATATAGGTCCACACAACAAAAGAAGCAGTGCTGTGCCTGCTTTAGTTAGGCAGCAGTGCTTCACACTAACTCCCTCGCCCACCCCCTGACTTTCCATGACCCCTTCCCTCGGTGCCGGTCCAATAGAATTGCCAGGGCTTCTTTGTGTTCTTAGTCAGGCCCAGGTTTTAAGAGATTAATGAAGTGGAGAAGATACAACAAGAATGTGCAGGAGTACGGGAAAATATGGTGCTGAAAGGAGAGATGTGAGATATGCAGATCGACATCTTTAGAAAGATATAAGGAGAAAAAGAGCATAAATGTTCTAAACAAAGCGACTACAGAAGAGAGTGGTGTGAAAAGGAGATCCAGAATAATTTAGGCACTCCAAAGACCTTGCCTCTTCCACAGGCCACGTACATTTTTAATTTACATTTCACTTAAAAAATTCAAAGTACTGTATAAATATATAACACACTTGTGCACAATCTTCATGATTGTTGATTGTAGGTGGCCCGCCAGTTTTATCTGGAGCCCCGTGTGTGCCCCCCACAAAATGACTGGTATCGTCTGCCTCTGATATAAACTAGACTGTCTTAGATCAACTCTCTTTGCATTTTGTTAAATGCACCTTTGATCTAATTTTGCAACAACATTTGAAGTTCAAGTCCTTAATGAAATTGGAAAAACAAAACCTTTAATGCTTGCCTGGAAAAGCTTGTGCTCATTTAACAACTCCACACAGCTTCACAATAATACCCATAAACCATCCAACCTTTCAAAACTGTAAGTCAGCAGTTTCTTACTTACTATATTGCACTCTAATGGCCACCATTGTAGATGAAGATCAGGCTTGTTCTTCCAGACAGAGACACAAATCATTACAACTTCAACATGTCCTAGACTTAGTCTTTCACAAGTTTATGTCATTGTACACATGGACCATGAAACAAATAAGCGTGAGAAAAGTTGCTTAACCAACAGGAGATTGGTTTGAGCCGAAAAGGTCTGTTGATGAGAAATGTTGTGAAAGATTGAGTCCCTTGTAGGCAAACAATTACATAAAAATGGGACATTTTAAATAATTATGGGAATTACATATCTCAGAAATTCAAGCACCACACACTTTTCCCCAAAGTAATTCAAAATTCTCCAAGGGATAAATGAAAGTTAGTTGAAGGGATGTTTATCATTCATGTACACAACTTTAGTTAGACTTTTTCATCTGCTCCAAAGTCACAATGTCACTATGGTACTTTCAAAGATCACAGTGCTGCTGTAAGCCACTAACTAGCACTGAAGATACTTTGTCTGTGGTGAAAGAAATGGCCTGGTAATTAACCTTCATCTTCAGATAATCGTGTAAGAGTCTCAAAGGCTTAGCTTAAGGGAGGCGGTGTAGTATAAGTGTAGGCAATGTACAGCACAATAATTACAGTTTCCCAAAGATATAGGTACCCAGCTAGAGTTCCAAGTAAAAATCACTTAAACATAAAATCTACATCACAATATGTGATTCTAAATCTGCAATACAATACAATACAGAAGTTAACCCAGGGCCCCTGGCCTTCAAAATTATATGTAGGCTGTCCTTTTTTCACAGTTTAATGTTGGTGAATTTCAGTGATGTTTCCTCAGTGCTTTTCAAACCTTTTCAAATCAGTGCTTATCAGTGTGTTTCAGCTGCCTCACATCCAGTATTTACAAAACCTTTTGTCTTTTTTGCATTAATTGTTATCAAACACATATTTAATTTAAAGGAGACGTAATGTTGGTTATGTAACTTGTTCCCATTGGCAGTATGCCCATTGGACCTCTGTGAGACTATTTTAAGCATAGAAGGTCTCTGTATTGCAGTCTCACTCCTGTGTGTATCTAATTGCCCTTTCTCACATCCCATTACCCCTTATACTCCCTCTGTCAGGACTCTAGCTAGTTTGCAGGACTATTAATGGATTAAAAAATTAAGAGTGCTATATTGAAATGTTTTAATAAACAAATTCATGGACACAACTGGGGGTCATTCATCTACTACTTACTGAATATTATATCATTATAGGGGTGGTCAACCCTGCCATCAGCATAGTACTTTGTAAAAACGTTAACATTTTATTTACACCCGATTATTTTGTAGCGCTACTCTAGAAAGGGCACCTGAAACCTGATGCTTTAAGTATACTCACCACTGTTTCCCTGCCCCATTTGCCTGCTGACATTAAGGTGGTATTTTGTGGTTGTGTGGACATTCATAGCTGCTAGGTCAACATGACAAATGCCTCACTTTAAGTCAGTCCTGATCTTTTAACAGGCATTATATTTTATTCTGGGACTTTAAATGTTACTGTTAACAGTGTAACTATAAGCTCAAAATCGCCAGGAGTAAATTGTAGTTGGGTAAAAATTCAGGATTAGCTCCAGGTATCACGCATAACAATAAAATACCTTGCAGCTATGACTTTTGTTAGTAAGTGGAATGTCTTATGTCATATTTTCATTACTATTCTGTGTGCATGGTGGCAGCACTATTTTCACACTTACCTGTCACTATACCTTGTAATGAATGTATAGCAAGCAGCATTTGGCAGTAAACTTGCTATCAATACTGACTTGCTAGAAAAGGGGGCTGATGTACCAAAGAGTTACACCCACTCACATCTGTGGGTAAATACAATATTTATTTTATTTTTTATTTTATTTAATGCGATTTTCTATAGCGCAAACATTACCCGAAGGTGTCAGAGCGCTTTACAAAAGAACCAGTTGCGATACATAAGGACTTAGGATTACACGAGTTACATAAAAGATACAAACAGTAAAAGAAATTGCAAATGTACAAGTTGTAAATTCACACAGGGAAGAGATACAAATAGAAAAAATTGCAAATGTACAAGTTGTAAAGTCACTCAAGGAAGAGATACAAATGGATAAACTCTAAGAATGACATAGGAATTATAGTGAGTACAAAGGTCTACTACATAATCTAGTGGTTAGAGTTATCTCTATACACATATATATACAAATAGTAGATTTTCTCAGGATTCCATTTTACCAGCGATTCGGCTTCGACAAGTATATATCACTAATTTACAGAGTGAAAAGAGAAGTAAAAAAAAAAATTAAAATAAAAAGGGGTAGACAGTGGTGTGTGGGGGAGAAGAGTTGGAGGCTGAGATTGGTTAGAGGAGAGAGGGGGGCCTGAGGGGGAGAAAGAGATAAGCAGTCCAGTATAAGAGAAATGTCTGAAGGTCAGCAGGATCGAATCCAAGGGACCAAAGGAAAGGACAAGAATCAACAAAATGGTGGACCCGGGTCGTGAGCATTGATGAAAACCATCTCAGCATGGCAAGATGCAGCAAGGGCAAGAGCGACAACAGGAGAGGGTCCCAAAATGGTGGGTGCACACGAGTTCCAGTCCAAACGTTACGAGGGCCAAGTCCAAAGAAAACCAGGGAGCGGACCCAACGGAGGAAGAACAAGAGGGGAAAAGGAGCCAGACAGTCAAAAGTAGGAGCATATTCAGTATTTGCACCTCTTTTCACCACTGCTGCACACACATGATCCCTGGTCTAAATACTCCCACGCTCCTGTCCTGGGCACCACAGTCCACCAGTGTCATTAGCTGGAGGGGTGTTAAAATAAGTCCCGAGGTCTCCACCTAGCTTTCATGCTTGAAAAAAAGCTGATGTCTTTCTTGGCTCTCCCAGGGGGAGAGCCAAGATTCTTATGATCCAGCCATTTCACCAATCAGTGAAAGAATAAAATATTGTCAAGAGACCAAAGATGACTTTAATATTCACAGATGATTCTCTACAGTGAACATAAAAATTAGTTGAGACTTGAAATATGCTTCTAAACCCTGCACCTTTATCCAAGGACACAAAATGAAAGAAATCAAGAGGACAAGAAACAATATTTTAGTGACATCCCTAAACAACAAAACTGAAGATGAAGAATCTTAGATTAGTCTTTTGAGCTGCAACCTAGTATAACAGAGTTACGTTGTGTTAGCAACTTCAGGAAGAAATAAACAGGACTAATTCACTCTAACTTTTATTTCTTTAAATGTAATTTTAGTTTGCGGTTGTCAATGTGTTTATCAGTGTTTATATGTTTGCACTGAAGAGGGCTGTTTCCCTTTTGGTGGGGTATTATCAGTTATTGTAGGTGTAAACCTGAAACAGGATAACCAAATTAATAATTATATGTTTTTTATGATCACTATATAAATGTGAGCATCTGCACAATCCTTAAAGCAAAAATACAACATAATCGCCATGAACCTATGGAATAGTTCAGAAATGTCTGCGAACACTCCGATTTCAACTGATTGCAGTACTGTAAGATCCGAATTTGCAATCCTTGTACAAAATCTTTATATATCATAATCTATGTAGTATGTGAGCCTAGCAGAAATACTTATAATTATTACAATTTGACATAATAATGTCCTGATTCTAACTCTAGACTCCGTAAACAGCTTACGGTCAACATACACATATGGACAACATACAGAATAGAACAATCATAATTGAGGCCACTAACGAAAATGTTGAGCGCCAGAAAGATTTCTGCTACTCCAGAAATCACAGCCACATCTCGTCTGAAAAGACATCCCTACTTAGCCCCAACATCATTATGCCTTCCGAACCGTGTCATGAGGCTTGCAGTGTAAGATAACAAATATACTGGCCTTTTCCACAGTACATTATACCAGTGACAAAATCCACTCCCCCTCGCCAGTTCGGCTTACTATATCACATATTCCACTATAGGTACCTCCTTCTGAACAATTTTATAATCCTTGATGACCTTTCCCTCCTTAGATGCAAAATCATCCACACCAACAGAAAGGCCAGGAGAGAGGATCTGATAGTTATCACATAAAAATCCCTACACAACACAGTACTAGAATATCTGTACTGCCGGATACACTTTCACCAATCCACCAGACACCTATGCTCTGCCTCGCTCTCACTTGAAAATATTCCTGCATCCACAAAAGCAAAACTGGAGGTCACTCATTCTTTTACACACACCCAATACATGGAATGACTTCCCTAAACACATCAGTGCCTCCTCCTCAATTCTTGAGTACTGCAAGAAGCCGAAGACCTCGCTCTACATATAAGCACCTTGGGGATCACAAACCTACACAACTGCTCAAGCACCTGAATACCCTTTGGGAAGATTAGAGTGCTATCCGAATAAATATAACATAACATAACACATAGTTCCATTCAACGACATTGTGCTAAGCCATGCAGAACTTCAACACATTCTAACCATTGAATGATTGATTAGCTGTTCATTAACAATCCTCAAGCATGTTCAACACAGGAGTGAAGGACCACCCACAGAAGGAAACTCGGCATTCCAGGATGAATTCTTCAAATTGACCATCCGCCTTTAGACCTTATGTAAAAGAATCTTCTTCAGGGGATTTTCAGTCTGTGAGTTGATATAACAGACCAAAATACTGTTTTGGATTGTCTCAAAATTAGAGAGGCCTTACAAATCATGCATGTTGTCAATAGTCCAAAACATGCACCACTTGAACTCCACTGGCCAGGTGCATGCATATAATATAGATGCAGTCAGAAAACACCTTAACTACTCAGGTCTTCAATAATACACTATTGTATTACCTGCAAAATCTCAAACACTGAGGAGTTTGAAGAAATTATCACAATCTCTTATGTGGGTGATCAGGAAAGGAGTCCTCACATAATTGAGATTCTGATAGAGCAAATAATATATACAGGCATTTAATTCTACATATAATTGGGCCTCGAAAGGCATCCCTTGTTTGGAACTTCTTAGAGATAGAATAGATGCAGCCAGTGATAAGTGCATTAAATATATCCGAACAAACCTAATTGAAAGCACAAGATATAAAACACAAAAAAGTCACATGCCAACAGCTATATTGATGGGTCACTCATTGTTTCACATATTAAAAAACGGCATCTTCCCCCTATTCCAATGTCCTTTACTCTACAATTAGTTGATGGACTTCAGTCACTCATATACACCATCCACTAATGTAATGAAGAGTTGCCTTTTATTCTTGATGGTGAGAGACAAGGAGTGAGATGGGTATGGCACAGTGGAATGCTTGAGGGTTTCTTAATGACAAATAGGCATATGTTCCAGATTAGAGGTATATTGGTGTGAAGCATTGGAGCTTCTGTGACCTATTTTGAATCTTTGCAATTTGGGTGAAGTGAGAGTCTTACTTTCCAGAAATGTTTCCAGCTTCTTCTCCTCACTCTGTTCTACAATGAAGTGTTCCAGCTACACAGCAGGGAGGAGAAATTCAAAAAGAAAATGGATAACTCAAGAAGACGATGTTGAGCGAGGGCGTAGGCCACAGTTTGTTTCCAGTGGATATTGTCAGGGGGAGAAGTGCTAACAAGGGCAGAGAAACCAAGGGGCATATTATCAAGACAGGTGATAAAATTGTCACCGTTTTATCGGCAGAAAACTGCTGCTAAAACGTCGATAATGGGCTTGATAATATGCTCTATGGAATTCCAATTGAAGCCCATGTTAAATGTGAAGGACATCTAACATGGGCTTTAATTGGAATTCCAATAGAGCATATTATCAAGCCCATTATCGCATGTCTTGATAATATGCCCCCAAGTTTTTTGTAGGTCTTGCCTAGAGAAAGTTTGATTAAACAACCTCATGTTTTAAAAATATATGTAGTGTGTGGGTGCGTGTGCATGTATGTAACTAGAGAAGAGAAGAGAAGAGAAGAGAAGAGAAGAGAAGAGAAGAGAAGAGAAGAGAAGAGAAGAGAAGAGAAGAGAAGAATGAAGGCAAAACTCCAGGGGAGGCTTTCAGTATTTACACTTCATACATTGGTCTGTTCAAGACTCATTCACGTTTTCCTCTGCCCACTTCAGCCATTGGATCACTTCACCCTGAGTGACAGCATTTTGCTCTTGTACATGCTTCTACGAAAATAAAGTGGTTCACTTCATTGCCAGGGTTGGGAGACCATGCTTTGTTTAAATCTCTGCTATCATTTATTTATTTATTTGTGATGTGCATTTTGTATTTATTTTGTCTGCAAAGAAATCATGCCACCTATAGACTGTAGGGTGTTTACTGTCTAATTAGTTGTACACTTGTAAAGTGTATTAGTATATTGCATTTGTTTGCAAAAAATACATTAAAAAATCACAGGCTTGCTCCAGCCAGACCTATTGACTTCACCAATGCTTGTTTTTCTATGCAAGTAGAAGGGAATGAAAGGAAAGTGTGATAGGGCACTATAATAGATTGTATTTGTTTTATACTCACAAAGGTAAACTTAGACATTTGGTCCAATCTTAGACCAAACTTCGAAGTTTACAACTTTGGGAATTCACAAAGGGCAATTACAAGTACTATCTTTATGTCTGCATTCACGCCAGATCTCTGCCCCGAATGCGGACATAAAGATACTATATCTTCGTGAATTCAACACAGGGATTGGAGCCAGAAAGTGGGTGGCTTGAGCAAACATAGCCACAAGAGATTTGGTAGCTAAATTGGTAGATGCCACACTGTATAAGGCTTGTGTTTCTTTCAACCTCTCATTAGTATCTATTCTACAGATCTGGCAATTTTACTGCCTAAGGTTTTCGAGTACCTCAAATCGCTTTGCTGGAGGTAGCAGATATCTTGGTGGAAATTAAAATGATGGTTGAATTGACTTCTGACAAGGCAAGCAACCAATTAGAGCAGCCAGCTTATTATAGTATCCACCATGAACAGGTTGGTGCAACATATAGATGAGAGACAGGGCAGAAAATCTCCATATGCCATGCTCAAAACGTAAGATATTTGCCCCAGAACTGAACTTGGTCTTCACCTCAGGCCATTGTAAAACAGATTATGTTCTGCCAACTTTCACCAGTCACATCTCAGATACACCGTCTGCTAGGTGGTACTTGGAGTAAAGAAAAGGTCACTGACAGGTGCAATTATCTCTATCTCCAACCCTCTTCCAGGTGTCATCCATTGCAACTTAATGTTTACGCAGTGCACTGGTGTGGAAAAAATGTGACTATTTGTTTTGGAACCTTCAGGGATCTATCATGCAGGGCCAATAGTGTGGCAGGTTTCTCTCTTTGTTTAGCATCCATTATATTTAATGTAATATGGATACATGGATTGAGATGGGAGTTTGTGTGCACCACTGTACCATGTGCAACCTAACTGTTACTGTTTTGTCCACTGTAACATACTTGTAAGATACATCACTTCTCATCTCATTATGAAATATGTGGTGATAGAAGCCTACCTACAGTGGCATGAGTGTTCCAGTTTCAACATTATCATAAGATTTACAGCCCAGTTTCACATCTCAGAGTATACCCTCAACAGAGAAGCAAGTGCAATGGTTTTAACGCAGAAACGTTTAGAGGGCAGGTCGGCCATTTCGCAAACAGAGAGGTTGTACCCTTCTGCGAATAATTTGTGATTTCATATTGGAGTGTTTCAGGGTCTATGCAGAAGGTTTTCTTTTCAAAGTGTTTTTTCCCTTTAGTGCTGATCTTTCCCCTGAGTTAATACATTGGGACATTTTGTAAGAAATATGTACTTGTTTGTTCTGTACATGCCTACAACTTGACATTCCTGAATGTTTTCCTATTTTCACAGAGAAATGTTTTCTGTGGGAACAGGAGTTCAGCTGCTGCTGTAGTTTACTACCGACACTGCTATTTTTCCTTCTATAACTGGCCTATGAATTCTGGTTTCTCATGACTAGCATGGGAACTGACTTGATGTTGTGTCTATACAGACGATATGTGCCTTGAACATGATGGTTCCAAAGTTCCATTGCAGCTGTGCGGGTCCCCTCACCTAGGGTGGAAGCTCAGGTGGTCAAATGGGATGCTCTTGACTTCTAAACCTTCACTTAAGAGAAGAAATGACATGGTTTTGGGACCACGAACCATAGTTTTTAGTATCTAGATCAGGGGTACTCATAGTACGGCCCGCGGGCCGCCAGCGGCCCGGCAAGCCTTCCTTGGCGGCCCGCGGACCTTGCAGACATCGTACCAGTTTTAAAACATTTTTATTTCGAGAGTGTCAGGAAACATCGCCGGTTGCAGCTGCCTGTACTAGGAGAGGCTCTGCTCTAGGAGGGCCGGGAGATTCCAGCCATAGAGTGGAGCTGCAGGGGCCTCTGAAGAGGTGAAACAGAACAAAGCCTCATTAACACGTTAATGGTCTTTCAAAGACCTGTGAAGTGCTCGGGGCTGTGTGCGCGCCAGGCAAGCTGTCTCATTCCGGGCTGCCACACACGAGGAGGGAGGGGGATGGGGGGGGGGGGGGGGCATTTGAACTCAATAGGCGTTGCACGCCTGTATGTGGCACATATATTTCCTCTGTAGAAGCTCATGCTCCCCGAGTAGCATTTGTTTTTATCAACACTGAGGGGATGATAGTCTGAGCCAGCCCAGCCTTACTTGGAATCTCTGCCCTCCGGATTACACCTAATCTCTGCTGCAGCGGTCCAGCTGGCTCTCGTGCACCCTCTACAATAGGGTGTCATTACTAATGTGCTGCACATTTTTGGAAGGCTGTGGAAGGTGGTTCGATGTGTGCAGCAAAGAGCTCTTGCTTTTCGTGATATTTCAGAGGCGTCACTAGTGGGGTGCGGACAGCACATGGGGTGACACCACACCAATCTGGTTACGCTATGTAAACTCTGGCAGTATTTCCAACAGTCAAACACCTCGACTAGTCTCCCGTCCTCCTCGCACACGTGCAAACACACTTCCGAATCAGCTCGTCTCCCTAACAAAGCCAATCCCTTCAGATGCAGCGGCGAGAAGCTCCCCTCCAATTAGAGAGCATCACTCAGAGCTTAAGTGTTGCACAGAAGGAGATAGACTCGCATCTTTAGGTATCCTTGGACGATCTGCTTCAGGAAGCACCCAGCAGAGCGAAGCTTGGTGTGTGAACACGGAGGTCATTTAACCAATCATGCAACATCGACAATGCCTTTAAATATGCGGTATATACAATGCATACATGTTACAACAACTTCCTCACGACATATTAAAACATATCAGAGTAGGATAAGTGAGCCACTATGCAATAACATTTTAAAAAACACACAGTTTGAAAAACCTTTTATTTCACAAGTCTATTCGGTGGGTGAAGGGTACAGTCAAAATGTGTGTATGTTGGGGGGATAGCGGCTATGCATCATACTGTGCAAGCTCTTTCTCGGGTTAGTTAATTAATAAGGATTCCAACCGTAGCCCACCCCTCACTCGGAGTTTCTAGTGAACCAGGGTTCCTACCTCATGCAAATAAGTCACTGTTACGAGAAACCCTTCCCTAAAGCAAGGAGTGTCATTAATCGCAAATATGCAGACGCTTGCATTATCCCGTCCGTCCCCGCCGTTCTCTAAGCGCTGTGAAGCAGCAGGGGATGTCTGCATATTAAGGGCTGTTGTGCGCTGTCCAGTGTACGGCAGCTCCCGGGGGTGCTATAAGACAGCGCCCTACACGCATGCAGCAGGGACTGAAGCCCCCTATCTCTTCTGTGTTTATCTGCACCTAAAGAATGTTGCTGATGCTGACCCATGTGGACTTCTTTTTCGAGGAAGGGAGAGACAGGGGAGGGCGAGGGAGGGAGGGAGAGACAGGGGAGAGCGAGGGAGGGAGAGACAGGGGAGGGAGGGAGAGACAGGGGAGAGCGAGGGAGGGAGAGACTGAGGGAGGGAGAGTCAGGGGAGAGGGAGGGAGAGAGTCAAGGGAGGACGAGGGAGGGAGAGAGTCAAGGGAGGGAGAGGGAGGGAGACAGGGAGATAGAGGGAGGGAGAGACAGAGGGAGGGAGACGGGAGGAGAGAGGGAGGGAGACAGAGAGAGAGTGGAAGGCAGACAGAGAGAGTGAATGAGACAGACCGGGGGAGGGAGGGAGAGAGGGAGGGAGGCAGAGGGAGGGATGGGGACAGGGAGGGAGACAGAGGGTGAGAAGGAGGGAGACCGAGAGAGAGGAAGGGAATGACAGGGAGGGAGGGAGACGGAGAGGGAGCGTGACAGAAAGGGAGAGAGAGTGAGAGGGAGAGAGACAGAGGGAGGGAGACAGAGAGAGAGAGAGAGAGAGAGGGGGAAGACAGAGAGAGGGAGGGAGACAGAGAGAGAGAGGGAGGGAGACAGAGAGATAGGGAGGGAGACAGAGCGGGGGAGGGAGACAGAGAGAGAGAGATGTGTGTATGCTGGGTCTGTTGGCTCTGTGGACGAAGACACACGCAGCAAGGGCCTGTGTTCAACCTCATGGTCACAGTTTTTTTTTGGTTCTAGCCCCGCCCCCCTCTCTCACTGACTCCGCCCCCACCATTGCGGCCCTCGTCCACAAACCACACCGTAAATTTGGCCCCTGAGAGAAAGTTTGTGAGTACCCATGATCTAGATGTTGGCTGACTGCTCTGCCACAAATTCTACATCGTCACTAGGCCAGCTACTTTAAATAAAAGGATTTGCAAACCGGTGGCATTGGCGATTTTGACACAGGCATAACTGTGTTGTAGATGACTGCTAACAAAAGCATTCTACAATGAGAGAACCTCTGTTCATACTTGGAGAATAAAGAAATGATTGCAGTTGTTATCCTTTGATTTGTGACCTACCCACTATAGTACAAGCCTCAGGCTCCACTCAGCTGCAATCAATGCCTTCATGGAATGATGTGACTGCAGGGGGGCTGGGAGTGTCTGGCAGTAACTCCCTGAGTCTGAGGCTCTGGAGGGGATATACGTTCTCCAATCATCCCCAATAGGTGATAGTTCCACCTTTGGGTTTGCGTACAATGCTATGGGCTTTAAAGAGATTTAACTGCTGGAGGTTTCCTAGATTAGCTTTCAGATTATGTTCAGTTCTGTTTATGGACGCAGAGACGTCCATCAATAGGTTGAGAGATGTATGTTAGTGTGTTTTACCTGTTTTTCAGAAACCTGCTGAAGGTGTTTGAGTTGAGACCACCAAACTGTGGCTCCAGCAGCCATCCAGGTAGGACAAAACAGAATGTTGAAGCTTTTAGATGCAAAGAACTACTTTCTCATCAATTTAGCAAGAGTTTGGCCATTTCATAAATGTGAGAACTGTTTGTAATGTTTTGGTTGGAAAATACTACGAGCTAGCTGCAGCTTCATTTTAATGCACGTGTGGAAATCCATTGCCAATGCTTACTAAATGGCAAGTGCTCAAATAGCATAGTTCAGAGTCATTCAATGTTTAAGCAAAAGTTTCGACAATGCCTTAGGCATCTCTCTCCATGTTTGTGTCTCGTTTTCACTAAACCTTCCTGTTTCAGACACTACGGTAGTGGGTGCGACCATTCTGACGTCCTCTAGATGCTGCTGAACTGAAATGTCATTCAGTTTTGATACGTGTGGAAATGAGAACTTGGCTTGAGGTGGTACTTTCTAGATTACTTACAGGTAATGTTTATTATACCCAGTCTCATCTCCCTCGGATCTGCATCCAACCCAGCAGACTGTGTGTCTCTAATCTTGTAGGCCAGAAAGGTAAAACGATTGCTTAAAGATGGCGTCGGAGATGCGGAAAAGCAATGACTAAAAAAGAAATAAGTATCTACTTGTCTTTGAGTTCCAGTCCAGAGGGACTTCAGGAGTAAGTACTGTAATGAGGGAGAAGCAATTCAGAGCAATGATCAGTACTGGTAAGAAATCGGAGCACAAATAGTATAATGTTGCAAGGTTGTATTTATGGTCCTTTATTGAATCGGAAAGGACCTGTAAAAGGGCTGGCGCATTCCTCAGTTCTATTGTTTTAAAACGCTCCACGTCCCACATTCACAGTTTACCTCTCCGTTTGAAAAGCTGGAGGGGTGGATTACAAAAAAACTTGGAATGCTGCTAAAGCAGGTCCTAGATGCTAAAACAATTTTTGATGCAACCACTTTTACCACGGTGAAATTAAAGCAGATTTGTGGTGGTGGTAATATGTGACAGGAATATCTGTGTGTATTTCTTTTCTTGTATTTTGTGGTGGTAATTTGTTATGTTGCGTTTACGTTTTTGTCTTGTATAATTGCATTGTGGTATTGTTGTGATGAACTGTGGTTGTGTGCCATTTTTTTCCTGTTTTGTTGTGCCCTGTATTGTTTTAGTTGTGTGTTCACTTTGCTGTTATGTTATTGTGCTGTGTTCTTTTGTGCTCAGTAATTACTTTAGCGATGTTAGCAAATACTGTTACATTTCTAGCAAAAAGCATAAAATTATTTTACATTTCCAGGTACAAAAACCTGTTTATCGCGGTACAAAACACTGCCCCAGCCCGTCAACTATTAAGGACACCAGTCAGCTTAAACTCACTTTATGTCACTTGGATCCCGTTCGACAATTTAACTGGTTTATGGACAGGACCTCTCACACAACTGTAACGCATTGCTGCTTCGGATGTAAACCACCAAAAGGGATTATAATTTTTAAGATTATTGCAGATGATATACTTTCTAAAATAACGTATCATGCAAATGAGAATATCAATATGTTTGCACATTTCTGACATAACGAAAAATGAACAGTTTCTTAAACTGATGGGTAGGTTTTAATAAAAATACTTTAACCGATAGTACACGTCGAGTGCACGAAGTAATCGAATGTTGCACGCTACAGAAAACAGCTCCCCATAACATGCAAACTAGCAGTCAGAGCGTCTGCGTGGCCACGGAACCGCTGTCACGCGCTACCCTCATCACCGCAGGGACGACAGTGGCGTCTGCGCACTGTGATTCCTACTGAAGGCAACGGGAGCCGCCCAATGCCATGAAAGCTTAACAACTCGTTGATAATAAACCTAATTTAGGAATTAAAAAACAATAGAATGACAGCACGGCATTTGATATGAAAGCTAATAAGAGACGTACCTGAGTGAGTGTGAAACCTGGAGACAAGCAGAAACCGTGCAAAGGGGACCGTGGGTGCGGTTTTATACCCCTCGGATTCGTATTCCTGATCCCTGTCTTCAGATTGTAAAGCTTCCGCTTCCTTATTTGGTAATAAAGGATGGCCAATAATCATAATAAACCGCAAGGAAAAAATGAAGTGAAGCCGCTCTCTTCAACAAGCCTCCTAGAACCAAAAAAATCTAATTACTTTTACATGAACTGTCTCTGCAACCCTATTAAGTGAAGTATTCCTTATCGGAGGTTTTGTTTAAATAATACCTGCATTGTGTTCATCTTTCTTAATCCGCAGGGCAGGGTCGATCGATGATAGAGCCTCCCTGATTTGTTTTAGGTTAGGTAGAAATAGAACACCAATGTTACTCTGCACCGTGCGCGGCCTCCCAGCATTCACTAAGCTGCTCGTTAGCGACCAAGTTATATAAACGAATATAAAGAGCCCTCAAATTCAAAGAGCACTTTTACTGGAGATCATTTTCTTCGCAATTCAAATCCACAAATCTGTCATTCCTTTATTTGCGAATAATTCTATTTTTATTTGACAACGAACACTATTGATGAGAAACTGCATTTGCCAAGTGCGTGTGCATTGTGACAGTGCTCTTCAAACCTTTTATGCTGAACCAGTTTTGAGAAAATGGCTGAGCTGCCGCCCTGTTATGTTATGTTATGTTATGTTAAATTTAGCTTATAAAGCGCACGTACGCCCGTAGGCTTCATGGCGCTGTAGGAAGTTTTCAGAGCATAACACAACAACAGAAGGACCACTTAGAACGTCTAAGGATAGGCTTCTCTAAAAAGCCAGGTCTTAAAGGCTAGTCTAAAGGCTAGAATATCCTCGTGTGACCTTAAAGAAGCTGGCAAGGAGTTCCAAAGGGATGCAGCAAGAAAATGAAAGGAGCTGCCGCCCTGACGTTGTTTCCTAACAACCGGCACTGTGAGCAAGTTTTTGTGACCAGAACGGAGGTTGCGGGAGGGGGTGTATCTGGCAAGCAGGTTGATGATGAATTTGGGGCCTTTGCTTTGTAATGCCCTAAAGATAATGCAGCCGGTTTTAAAAGCCACCCTCTGGGCTACCGGCAGCCAATGCAGGTCTGCCAGGCCTGGCCTGATGGACTGCCATTTAGGAAGCCCACAGATCAGCCTGGCCGCCTGATTTTGAACCAGCTGCAGCCTCTTGAGCTGCCCGGCTGGAAGGCCCAAATATAAACTATTTGAGTAGTCCAGCCTAGACAGCACAAGGGCGATGGTCACCTGTATCAGGGCAGAATGGGTTAGGAAATGGGCGATCTTTCTAATCTTGCGCAGCTGAAAGAAGCATGCGGAAACAACTGACCCTACCTGACTTTTCAAGGAGAGGTCTTCACTGAAGGTGACTCCAAGGCTCTTAACCGTGCGGGATTTGGAGGGGGGATTTCCCATCTCCGGAGGCCAGAATTGAGGTCCCCAGCTGAGTTCGCTCTTCCCAGGCAAGATCAGTTCAGTCTTGCCTGGGTTAAGTTTTAGGTGGTTAAGGCCCATCCATCTCTGGATATGAGCCATGACCTCCCTAAACTCAGTGACAGCATCCGGCGACCCCAGGGGGAAAACCAATTGCAGATCATCTGCGTAATTAAAGATTCACACTTTGAATTTCCTCAAGGAGTACAAAAGGGGACGCAGGTATAAATTAAATAAAAGGGGAGACAGGGATGAGCCTTGAGGGACACCGCAATCGTTCTTAATTCTAGGGGCTGTGAAGGTGCCCAGTCTCACTGCTTGAGTCCGGTCGGACAAGAATGATTCCACCCAGCTCAGGGCAGTACCTCTGAGGCCTGCCTGCTCGACACGGCCGACCAAAATAGTGTGGTCGACCGTGTCGAATGCAGCAGACAGGTCAAGAAGCACCAGTGCCTGGTGGACATCCCTGTCCGCGTTGCACCGAAGTGTATTCTGGACTGCCAGGGTTACCGTCTCGGTCGAATGGCCTGGACGGAACCCAGCTTGATTTGGCTCCAGAAATCCAGTGGTTTCCACAAAGTTGGAAAGGCAATTGGAGACATGAGCCTCCAATATCTTGGATAGGAACGGCAACAGGGATATCGGACGATAGTTTGATGAGTCCTGAGGGTCCATACCTGGTTTCTTAATTAGAGGGATTAGCAAAGCGTGTTTAAAGCCAGTGGGTACCCTGCCCTGGGTCAGTGATTTATTTAGTAGGGGTAGAATACCCTGAGGGATAGTCCGACCGATTTCCGAGAAGATGTGGGGGGGGCAGATGTCGTTAGGGGATCCGGACTTTACCCTCGTCAAAAGTGAGGAAAAGGTTTTATCATCAATGGCCGGGAAGGTGTCTAATACAGAGGGATTGTAAAAAACGTCATCCAGAGGAAGTGACGTTGGGGAATTAGCAATGCTCGATTTGATAGTGACAATTTTTTCTCTGAAAAAATTATTCAGGGAATCACATAGCTTCTGCGTAGGAGCTATTGAAGGGGCTGTCCTGTCGTTATCACAGAGTTCATTAACTATATTAAAAATATCTTTGGACTTGTTGGATGACGATAAAATTTTTGTGGAGAAGTAATTAAGTTTGTGTTGTTTTAAAATTTTTTGATAACTTTTCCTAGTGACGCAGAAGGTTTCCCTATCCTGTGAAGAGTAGGTGGCTCTCCACTGTCTTTCTTTCTGACGTACCCCTAATTTAAGTGCTCTAAGTTCTTGAGTGAACCATTTGTGGGCATCATTGCCTCTGATGTTAGGTAAGTATACAGAGGGGGCGAACAGATCTGCTGCGTGGAGAAGCCAGGAGGACAGTGCCCTCTCATCAACCTCCAGATCTTCGTCTAATGGGGGAAGGGTGTTGTTCAGCGTGTCCATGAACCCAGAGCGGTCCATGGATATCCATTTGCGGAACTCTTTACCCAAGGGAGGTTTGGCCTTGTGCTGCCCTTGAATTTCTAGTGGGAACTGGATAAGATAATGATCTGACCAAATGCAAGGGCTTATAATAGGAGAGAATGGTGGTACGTTGTATGTCCAGATTTGCCCTGAAGTGATGTAACTTGCTAAAATGTTATATGCTAAGTGTTGAATACTGTTGGCACACAGCAAGTTCGATATTAGGGCTATATGTTTGCCTAACAAACACAGTATTGGTTGTTGCAAGCCCCAATGCATTGTCAACATGTAAATTGTAGAGTTTGCCCAACATAAACTACACCATATGTAACAGTGCAAGCTTCCATGAAACACACCAAACAGACACAGTGTAGACAGCAGTAGGGCAAACTTCTCTAATACACAAAGAAACAGTAGGTAGAACTCATCGCCTGAAGTAGACGCTTAGACTAAAACAAGAAACAGGTACAACACACACAAACCTGGCACAGCACGGGAAGCAGCAATACAAGTGTATGTCACAGACAGAATAGATAAGCACGAGGAATAGGTCATTGAAGCAAAGCATGAAGTATGGTCTTCTACGGGAGACTCCTGATTTTAACGGTGTATACAGGTAGGTGTGGGATGGGAGCTGCAACAGGTCTTTCACTCCAGAACAAAGTGTGCAGGAAAGGGAATCCAAGCAGGGGCAGCTGGCACAGATTAGGGGTGGCAGGGCGGAGAGGGAGAAGAGGAGGTAAAGAAGAAGAAAAAACAATACCTTCTTGATTCATCTCGCTGCATCTCTCCTCCGTCCCTCCGCATCCTACACTCACACCTGCAGCGGCTCTGCGTTGGAAGTGACCATTTCCACCTGTTTTCACAAGGTAGCCACCTCAGCCTGGAGCTCCTCTACAGAATCCTCAGCCACTCTGACCTTGTCAGGTGGAATTGTGACAGAACTCCACATACCTTTACCCCACATGCTTTTACAATGCAGTCACTACTCCGACATTACCACAGTTACTTTACCACACAAGTCGTTTCAATGACTTGCTTTAGGGTGCACCAGACTGTGGAATAGTAAAAATTACCATTCCAACTCTAGTCTACGCAACAGTCGGGATAGTGTTTCCGGTCCAGGGAAAACATGGCTTTACAGTTCGGGCTGGACTGTTCCCATGAGGCACAGGGTCAGACCGATTTGCATATGGCCATGTCTGAACTGGGGTGGTGGAGTGAGCTAAAGAATGGTGATGGGGTAAACCCAGATCAGTTAACTGGGGGTGAGTGTTTGATTTGCTCAAACGCTCCGTCCATCATTGTTGTGAACGTATCTAGGACCCTAATTAAATATTCCCAATTTATGCCCTTATGTGGTTATAACAAATCATATCCTTATAAAGGCATAAGAATCATATCCATATTTAGTCATAGCCAATGCAGTCCAAATACGGCAAGTCTACTTCCCTAGACTCCTAGAAAGTACAACGCGTTCTTTAAACAAACCAAACCTCCAGCAGCCCGGGAATTCCCCCTGCTTTTGTTTTGAATTGTCCTAGAACTCCTGAGAGTCCTGAAAGAACTGCCAGTTCTTAGTGACAGTTCTTAGTGACGTCTTATGTACAACCTTACGTCAAACACGGCACCTTCCAGGTATAAATATACCAGCATTTCCCTTAAGCAAACACACGGTGGTTTGGAGCAGAGCGGCTATCTACTTACCCAAAGCCCAGCTGATGCGAGTGCCGAAGGAAGCCGACCCTCCCATTTGACGCACTGAGAAAGACACTGTCTTTTCTCCTGCCGAGAAATCCAGCTCCAGTGTTTCCAGTCACCCTTGCGGATTGCTGGGAGATTGAGTCCTGAGAAAGAGATACAAGACCTCCTTCATTCTTTAACCAAGGTACGGAGCTGATTAGATCCTTAGAGAATTCTTGATTCAGATTCTTGGCAAAAACTAATTTAACTTAAACTGCAGCTCACTTACTCCTTCCCACGTACTAGGCTTAGGTTAGGTACACTGGGGTAGGCGTATCTTAGAAGCACCAGTTGAGTATGTTTAGTCAACTTTTATCGTTGTATGTATTGCATATATTTTATCAGTTTTAAGTATCATATGGCTCAGAAACCATATAAATGCTTTTACAGTATTATTTCATAATACTCCTTTTACTGTACGCACTTTACTTTATGATAAGTATTGCAATTGTGGCAATTCCTTTCTCTTGCATGAGAAAGAAGACTGCTCAATAAATAACAACTTTTATTGAAAACGCCCGTCTCTCTATTTCTCTGCACTCTGGTGAAACTAAGCATGCACGATTGACTAAGTGAAATAGCTATCTATTGTTTTCACACAATTCTGGAGATATACTCCTTATTCTGGAGGGAGCAAAGTTGTCATGTTTATGCGGTTGTCAGAAACAAATCCCTTCTTGTCTAATCAAGAAAGTTAACTCCTTCCTGTTCATTCGAGAAAGTTTCTAGTGACCTCTGAGCTAGCTGGCATACCTAATTAAGTCTAACATATTCAGTAGAGACCTAGTCGACCTTAGTCCTACGTCTAAACTACCGTTTATGTTATTCCAATGCGCAGAGCCTATTGGGAATATAGGAACTACACTACATGGCGCCCAACGTTTGGTAAGGCGATAATCTAACTCAAGATACTAGAGAAACTCAGTCGTGCTTTTCACACAAACCCCTTTTTCCGTAAAAACTCCAATAGATGTCTGGAGTGGGTAAAAGGTTAATATCCGCCAGAACTTAGTAGGAAGAGATTCCTATATATTAGTTTTTGGTTTAGTCAACGTTGAAAGATACAGTGTTCCAAAATATTGTGCACCTAATCTTTGTTTCCTTGAAACTTGCTCTGCAAACTTTCATTAAGCAATGTCAAATAACGGCGACAACAACGAAACCGGTGGAGCTGCAGTAGATGCGAATCAACCGGGTTCAAACGTTACAGGGTTTAATGAAGATGACGACCCAAATGCTATAATCATCCCGGTCAATATAAGAAAAACTATAACTATAAAACCTATAGAAAATAGAGTATCATCAAGAGGTGGTACAGTCGTATTTGTGGTAGAGGCCCATGAATATCGGCAGACAGAGGTATTCTTTTCCTGGATAACTTTTCCAGCAGCACATGCTGTAACACACGAGTTCCACTACTACAAAATAGAGGAATCTCCAGAGGAATACTCTCCTTTCGAGGAAGTTGAAATTCCACTAACATACCAAGAGCACCTGCTCTGGTTTAATAGTGCCCTAAAACATCAAAATCACATTAACAGGCTCGGTCCACTAGGTTGACCAGGAGCCACATGGCCGGTTCTAGCCAGCTACACACCACACCCCGACATAGAAAAAATGTCAAGCGGAGAACTTTTAGTTCTACTAAAACAACTAATTAAAATACATAGACAATTGGTCCAATATGTCACGCGGACTTCAGCAGTCCAACCTGCAATTAAAATCCCACAAAAAAACCCTCAACAGGGGAGCACAAATAAAATTACACCACAGAATATACAATCATGTATTGGTAAAATACCCGCAAAACGGAAACAAAGTCCATTCTGGTTAGCTCAAAAAATTACTGAGATAGGGGCAGAATTTCCTGATACGACCCCTCACGAAAAACACAGAATTCTGACTACCTGTTTCCCAATGGGGATCGCACCACATGTGGAGGACTGTGACACTTGGGGCACAGTCTTTGCTTCTATTTACACAAAAACACATGGTGTTCCGTCTATGGCGGTTATACCAGATGTACTAAGACAGATTCAAAATGAATACGGTCCAGAACCTGCTTTAACTCTAGGTATGAAATTACTGAAAGACTTTAAGCAGGTCTCGGCTATATTACTAGCCAACATAAAAGGAGAAGCAGCACAGATATAGCAGACCAACCTTTTGAACTTGCCAGAATAATTAAAAAATCCTATGAAAAATTAGGTAGAGATAGTTTGGGTGGTAAACCAGTAAAACCCCAACTAACTGAAAATCCTGAAAAAAATTTAATTAAAAATAATTTAATGAAATAAAAGAAGAAGTGGGAGGGTAATAAACAAACCTCTCCCAGAGAAAAACAGTTTCAGACCAGAGGAAGGTCTCCCCAACGAAGAGATAGATCTCCAGAACGGGGGGCAAGTCTCCACAACGGGAGCCCTCTGAAAAAAGATACAACCTTAGAAATAGGGACAATTTGAGAAAACCTGACAGATATCAAGATATTGATACACGTCCCTCTCAATCTTTTCAGACTTCCTCATAGAAATCGGAAAGAAGAGGGCGGTCAGAACATAAAGAAGAGCACGTCAAGTCCAAAGACAAGGAAACTGCTCATCAAAGTAAAAAATTACAATTTCCCAGAAAGAAGGTAGCCAGTATTAAAGTAAAACATGCCGAGAATTCTGAGGACACAACTGAAAAACGGAGAGTGGACCCAGACAATGCTAGACAGCACAGCAGAAGTGACCATAGCTCGCAAGATCCTGATGAATCTTCTGGAGACAGTGGACACGAATGAATACATTCAAGTGGAAACTGCAGACACCCGAGTTAGCGTGCCCCATAAACTATATAAAATAACATTACGTATAGAGGGGGACAAAACTAGGAAAATAAGAGGTCTCTTTTGGGAGAATCTATCTAAAGGCTATGATATCCTTCTAGCAGAGAAAGACTGGCCACCAGAGTTTGTCAGGGAGTGCCCACATGGCAAAGAAATGATTATGCCTGCCTTCTCAAATTACATTCCAATTCATTACACATTTGCAAGAAAATGGGCAGTGGCCCAAGCCCCTGCATTATATAAAAATCATGTAGGATGGGATGAGGATTCTCCTCACCATCAAATCCAGTTGTTCATATTCTTTACTCGGTTTAAAAAAATATAAAAACCATAAAAGCAATATCACAGATAAAAACATCATTGTACATAGATTAAGTGTCTTTTCCATTAATGGTGTTGGGGGTCCCAAACCATGTTGACTAATACAACAAATGTCTTAGTTTCAAAAATTCATTTACTTTCACGGGGATAGGACTTTTCAAAGGTTTGTTCTATATTTAAAAATACATTTCAAGAATCTAACAATATAATTGCATGTCCATTCGGTCTCTAGAAACTGTAGTCGCAGCATGGCTGGGCGACATCTTCTAAGACCCATTAATTTTAGCAACGGTACCAACCAAAGCTTACGATGACTAACATAAAACTTACAGAACAGAACAGTGTGAATGGTTGTTTGCTCTGAGGTTTCATCACATGGACAAGGTGTGAGGGTTCGAGCCCAACTATTTTGCTCCGGAAACACCACCAATCGGTGAAAGATGTTTAGCCTAAATCTTATCAGGAGGAATCGCTCAAATTGCGTCAATTCATATAATGGATATGGTTGAATAGAAAGGGTAGTCTGGACCGCCATCGAATGTTGGACTGAAGCTTTCATTGCTTCCATGGCAATTCGCAGCTCTTGTAGGTAGCTCAGGGCCCTTACTTTCAGTTCCTTCCTAGATATTTCACAGATCGTATCAGGTGTGGTGTAATAATTCCCAAGTCCCAAATCAGTTAAAAAAAAATTCACATACAAAAGCCAACTGATTTTAAGTGAGCGATATAATGACATACAGTCAGCCACTATTTGCTTAATCAATCAATCAATCAAAGACATTTATAGAGCGCACTACTTACCCGTAGGGTCTCAAGGCGCTGGGGGGAGGGGGGTGCCGTTACTGCTCGAACAGCCAGGTCTTCAACTTCTTCCTGAAGGAGAGGTGGTCTTAGTGAATACGTTTTTTTTATGTCCAGATTCGACACCAAAGTAAAAGAGGTTGAATTTTTGCTAAATCCACCAGATACGGGATCCCCAATTCCGTATGACAAGCAAACGTAGAGACGCATTTAGGTGCTGCTAGCAGGAATCTTAAAAAAGTGTTCTCTGCCACTTGTAGAGGACTGATGTTAGCATGCCCCCATACTCCAGCCCCGTACAGGGCTATCGCCTGACATTTAGCGCTATAGATTTGTAATAGATCTGCAGGTGGCGTTTTTCCCAACCTCTGTGAAAAATTTATAAGTGCAGAGATTGCTCGCATTAAGTGATGCTTCCTGGCCTCAATTGCAGGTTTCCAATTCGTTCTATCGTCAATTATAATACCTAGATTGGGGTATTGGCCAGTAAGTTCGAGTTTTTCTTTACTGAGAAAAATTTCTTTACACCCCTTTTTCCCTGAACCTGCTGCCATTACATAAGTCTTTTTTATATTTATGCGTAGATCTAAGCTCCCCATGAAGTTAGTATACCTGTCCAGGGCCTTCTGTAATTCGCGAGGGGTACGGGCCAGTATCACCGCGTCGTCCGCGTAGAGCAAAGCGGGGACCGGATGATTTTTTACTTGCGGTAGGTCCTGGCCCCCCCTCAACATTGCCACCTCCAAACCATTTGTATAAAGTGAGAAGAGAAAGGGGGCCAGGACACAAACCTACCGGACTCCACGCTCTACTCTAAACAACGCGGACAACTCACCTTTCACACCGAAACATACCCTCGCGGAGGCGTTCGCATATAGTTCCCTCAAGAAGTCAATCAGGGGAACATCAACACCCATTGATGAGAGGAAGGACCACAATTTAGAATGGGAGACGCAATCAAACGCAGCAGACAGGTCGACTTAAACCATGTATAATCTGGACTGGTTTGCACTGACATATTTACCCAGCAACATTGAGAGATTTAATGCTTGCTCTGTGGTCCCAAAACCCTCCCGAAATCCAAATTGAAGGTCCGAGAGGATCCCGCCATCGTCAGCCCACTGCTGTAGACGCTCGAGCACTACTCTTCCCAACACCTTGCTTAGCGAATCTAGCAGTGAGATCGGGCGATAGCAGGATACCTCTTGCCGGTCTCCTTTTTTAAAAATAGGGACCATGATGGATTTAGTCCAGGAGGCCAGCAGACCCTTCTCCATTACTGCCCTAAACACCCTGGTCAATATTGGGGCCCATAGTTCTGTGTTGTACTTGAATAGATCTACGGGAACCCCGACTGGGCCCGGGGCTTTCCCATTTTTACTAGCATTTAACGCTTGGAGTACCTCACTTATCGCAAGTTCTAGCTGAATGGGATAGGTCACTGTGGAGGAGATACCGCCAGGAGCTGCATCAGTCTCTGCTGATAACGAACCTTTCTTGAACATTTTCGAGAAATGTTCCACCCACACCGGTTCCTCGATAGCTACTTCTATGGCCGGGAGATTTTTGCATTCTGCTAAAAAGGGGGATTTTACCACTCTCCAAAATGCTACGCTGTTTTTGTCTATGGAGCTTTTATGCAGTTGTTCCCATAGGGCTTGTTTTAATTCGCCCTTCCTCTCCTTACCTGCAGTATTATAGTCCTTTCTTAAGGTTCTTATTTCCTCTGGGTCTCTATTCGTTTTGTTCAATGCTTTCTTAAATTTTTTATGTTCTGCTGTGCATTTATGATTGAACCACCCCACTTTCCTGGAACAATCTCTTTGAGACTTTACTGTTAGTAATTCATTTATTTTTTCTAAAATTGCCTTAAAGTTATAAATGACTTCCTCCTCAGGTACTCACAGATCTAAGCATTTAACTATAGATGGATAGGCTGCGCTCACCACTTTTTTGGTTATTTCCCCGGGGTCTACCTTCTCCCATTTTAGGGAGTATCCATTTGTCTTGGCCAAGTGCAGGGTGTTCTGACTTAAGGCACTACCTATGATCTGTGAGCAGGTTTTAAATAGATTTCTAGGTTAAGAGTACAGTGATCACTTAGTGTATTAACCACTACATCAAAACTCGTGACTCTATTAGCCAAGGCATTTGATACTAAAATATAGTCTATTGTTGTCTCATAACCCCTCCCCAAGAATGTTGGATCTAACCGAAGGGAGATAGCATTAAGTTTATTAACTATCATAAGCCCCAGATCTGACAGAATTTCATTTAAACATGACCCCATACTAGTGTGATTAAAATGCACAATTGGGTCTTCATATTCGTCCACCAGTCCACAAATCTTACTGTTACTGCGTGGGCAAGGATGCTGAATAAAATGGCCTCCCGATATGATGCTTACGCTAGCTCTCCCTCCTGTCTCCTATATTAACTGGGTTTATCACGTAGAGAACAAAGGGCCTTCAAAACCCTCCCTTCCGTCAAGGTATTGTAAAAATTAAGCAGAAGGATAATCTCTTTGTTATTAAATGACAGGCTAAGCAGCTGATAATGTGGATCCAGATGTACTACCGTTGTTTTTAATCCCCGTACTGTATTAGCTATGAAAATAGTCAATCCTCCCTTGGCCCGACCCGAGGCTACTGGTAATGCAGGTGTAAAGTAAGTTTTGTAACATACCAGATGTAGTTCTGTGATGGCCCATGTCTCCTGGAGACAAATTACACTTTGGTTCTGAAAGAAGTTCAAAGCTCTTCCATCTTCAACCTTTGATCGAAGGCCTGCAATATTCCAGAAGATGGCTTTAAATGATTGCTCGTCATTTACTGGAATAGAAGACTCCGGGGGGTGGTCTGAGCTCCCGTCTGTACCTTAACTATAGACGAGTCCATTGTATTTGTCCCGCCTATGTTTTGAACAACCCTTCCCATGGGATTTTCAGCTTTATTTCGATTTACAGTATTATCTGCCTTCAGTAAAGATTGCCCTGAAAGAAATTTGACCCTGGTAACCTCTTCCTGGATATCTAGACCATCTACTGTTGAGATTTCAGACATTACAAACTTTGGAGCAATACAGAGTTTCTTGATGACCGTGGGCTGGAGTCAATCCACACCTTCTAGCCCATACAACGTTGAAAAATGGTTAAAAGTTAGAATGTTGAAACCGTAGTATTCTGTATTGTGCCTATCAGGAGGGTGGGTTTCCAAAAAGGATTTGTGAGGATAATTGAAGATTGAGTGATTATAACCATGAGATCCTGTGGTGTGCCTATACAGAGCCTGATTCCCCAAAGAAAAACCTTGGGGCTTTGAGAGCGACGACTGGGGGTAGAAGTGACTTAGATGGTGCATAGAGATTTCATCACTGCCTCTCACGTCATACCAGTCTCCAATATGCCTCACTGCTCTATGATCTTTAAAGTTAATAATAATGGCATCCCCCTTTCTATCTTTGGGCCGGCTCCCAAACCAGTTCACATGCCTTACGTTTAGGATTTCTCCATTGATGTGTCCCGGCAAGGGTCTATTGTTACACAACCAGAATATTACTATATTTATTTAGGGCACATTCATCCTCTTTTACTCCCTCAGACAGAACCGGAACTCCTGCGATGATTACAACAAAAGGTGCAGATTCTGGTGGTAGATCTATTCTTCTGTGGCTTGGTCTATTTTTGTTTTGTGAGTCAATAAGGCCATTAACCGATTTTTGAGGAAATTCAGGTTTGTTACCTGATTCCGTTTTATCCCCATTTTTTTGATTACTCGTACTTGGTTTTAGTGTCACTTTGGGGGCTAATGTCTTCTGTGAGGAGGAGGGTTTTTGGCCCTTTACGGGGGATTTAAGTGGTGACCTGTCACCTACATGATTATCTTTTATGGGGACTGTAGAACACAGAGAACATTTTTTACTTAACAACAGCAAATTCTTTACCATCTCCTTTTCAATAGAGCCTAGCTGTTCACCTATTCTCTTAACCCTTTCTATTATTGGAAGGATTAAAGATTTAACCAGCTTTTCCATACTAGGCAATAGCTCATTTATAAGTATTGATGGGAGCTGTTGTACTGGGCTTTTTTTAGAAGTAGTAGTTGATCGTGTACTTCTCTGTTGGGCTCGGGTAACCATCCCCCGTTTCTTGTTCGTATTGCCCTGATCATTTCCCACAAGCTTCCTCCTTTTTGACAGTGGTGCTGTAATGCTAATTAATTTAGCCGGTACCTCACTTACACTATTGGAAGATCTAATTACGGGGTCAGGAGACATATTTAAGGAAGTATCTAGTGTAGGGTCAGTTTCATTTGAATTATGCGTTGACAATTCTAAAAGCGGCGACTGAGATAGGTCATTTATAATTAGGGACTCATGGATATTGGGAGGGGTGTCTTCAATATGCTGTCTATAGGGAGTAACCAGTGATTTAATTGCCCCCAGGGACAATCGTTTTTTATTCATAAGCTCCAGGGACAGACATTTTTCCGTTAGTACAATCTCTTTTTCCAATACGGAAGCTGCCCTGGTGATAAATGCATCTAGCGTCCCTCTCCGACAACCCCCCGCCAAGGAGGGCCTACCTAGACTACTACGTCGGCTCATGGTTCCCTGAAAAGAGTATCTACAGTCAAGCAGTGGGCAGTTAATCGTTGAAACCAACAGAACCTTTTTTCCCCCCAAACATGTAAGGAGAAACAGCAGACTATACAAGCTAGACCAATATAATACTAAGGATAATGGTCCTTACTTCAAAATAATGTCACGCTCGAGATATTAATGGGGTGGCCCAGCCCAGGCTCCGCCAGCCCTTGACAGCCACAGACAGCCCGCCCTTTGCCCGGGCTTCGCCCCGTGGTTCGTCCGCGTGCGTCCCGCGGTAGCGTTAGGGGCGTTCCTTTAGTGGGAGGAGGAGGTGCGGGAAGAGGCACAAGGTGCACGAGGTTGACAGAGCGCAAAGACCTCTGGGCCTCGCAGTCCCGCACCCCCGTGATCGCCCAGATGGAGAAAGGCGATTTGGCAAAACCAGCGGCAGCTCCAGGTGTCCAGGCAAGATGCAGGCTTGCAACTCAGCTACAGTCCCAGTCAATACGTGAGTGAGGGCTCCAAAAACACTAGTGGAAGTTAGACAAGTTCCACGACTACGAGCGGCCCCCGCGTAGTGGGGGCCGCGAGTCGTATTTGAATTCAGCAGGGAGCAGCAGGGAGGAGGGGCGGGAAGAGGCACCAGGTGCGCAAGGTTGACAGAGCGCAAAGACCTCTGGGACTCGCAGTCCCGCACCCCCGTGATCGCCCAGATGGAGAAAGACGATTTGGCAAAACCAGCGGCAGCTCCAGGTGTCCAGGCAAGATGCGGGCTTGCAACTCAGCTACAGTCCCAGTCAATATGTGAGTGAGGGCTCCAAAACACCAGTGGAAGTTAGACAAGTTCCACGACTACGAGCGGCCCCGCGTAACGGGGGCCGCGAGTCGTATTTGAATTCAGCAGGGAGCAGCAGGGAGGAGGGGCGGGAAGAGGCACCAGGTGCGCGAGGTTGACAGAGCGCAAAGACCTCTGGGCCTCGCAGTCCCGCACCCCCGTGATCGCTCAGATGGAAAAAGGCGATTTGGCAAAAAAAGTGGCAGCTCCAGGTTTCCAGGCAAGATACGGGCTTGCAACTCAACTCTTGGAAGTTAGACAAGTTTCACGACTGTGAGAAGTTGGCCTGATATATGATGTTTACAATTCTGGAACCACCTTGTATCAGTCCAATCAACCCTTATGGTGTCTGGTTGTAAGTCAACCTTATTAGACAAGCTATCCTAGGGGTAGCATGGACTAAGCAGCCTTAATAGCTTCACTCAAGAGGTCGTGTTAAGCGAGTTGTTTTACCAATCACAATCCTGTAATATCAAATGAAAGGACACCACCCAAGTATATATTATAAAAATATATGTGTTTATTTCTAAAAATAATCCCCAGTACTCTTTATGAGCAAAGGGGCACAAGCGTTAAATCAAAAGCACAGTATAACATACAAAGTTGCACAATTATGGATGAGGTCGGGTGGCCACTCAAACCATATATTAAGAAAGTAGTATAAGAGATACCAATTGAACAGTGGTTAGGCCTAGGGCCTAGGGAATCGCTGGGAGCAGTCGGGACAAGCAATGCTGAAGTCGGGAAAAGCCCGCAGGATTTGGGTGCAACCAATGCAATGTCAATGGTGCGTAAAAGTTACACAAATAGAGTTTTAGGATACTTCCGCTGAACCTAGATGGACAAAACTTAAGACACAGGCCCTAGAGGTATGTACCAGTGTGGGAACACCGGCGTTGCAATGTTACCTCACCCACAGGAAGCGGGTGCATAGGGTCGAAGTGGCGTCGGGTTTTGTCACGCAGGTTCTTGGTGCTTGAAGCTGAAGATGCTGCAGGCGATGTGAAGGAGAAGTGTCCGGTGTGATCCAAGGGTGGATCAGAGTAGAAAAGTACCTGAAAGCAGAGGGGACAGAGTCTGGGTCACTCAGCAGTGACCAGGGTGGAACCAGGATGGAACCAGGCAATGTCGGGCGCAATCAGGTGGTTGTCGAGAGGTTCTCCCCGCTGCCACGTGGGCTCTGGGGCATCTGCGACATCCAGGAACGGGTCACGAGCTGTCCCACGCAGGCTCTCACCGTTGGCGCTGTCGGCTTCAAGATCGGAGTCAACAACACTCGGCAAAAGCAATCCACACGGGATTAGGAGATCGCTTCTCACTCGGACCAGGAGGGTTAGAGTGGGGGCTCCTTTTCAGAGGAGCTGGTGCAAGTCTGGAGCAACCAGAATCGCAAGTCGGTTTTAGGTTTTCATTGGCACAGGGGCCACAAGCCAGCTGGCAAGTGACCGGGCCAACGCATTGAGCCAAAGAAAGCAGAAGGGCCCCCCACAGCACTCGTTGAGTGTAGAGGGGTGAGCTTCGGTGCAAGAGTGGCTCAGGGTTGGGGCTTCTCAAACCACGGTGTACAGCTTCGAGGGTCACTTGTGGGCTGCACGGTCAGCGTCTCATGGTCTTTTCAAGATGGCGTGCCCCACGCTTCCGGTCGCCTCCACGGGTCTCAGGTCTGCAGGGACTGTGGATCGGGCTGTAAGAAGGCAGGCAAGCTTAATCTCGTCGATCTCTGTCACACGAGTTCCAGCGGGAACTGCAACAAAGCAGACGTCAAGGTGCTGGATGGTGCCTGTTTGCACAGGGTGGTCACTCCTTGACCACAAGGGAGATTCTTCAGTCTTCTACGTTGAGTAGGATGTCGAAGGGTCCAGAGTTTTGTTTCAAATGTTTCATCAGGATAATCTGAGTGCGTTGGCACTGCTCCCATTCTTATACCAATCTAGGGGGATGGATTACCTGCTAAATCCCCTCCTATGGGTGGGACCCAGGAAGGGGGTGGATACACCCCTTTCCTTTGACCCAGGCCACGCTGGGACTGGGGCTGGTGTGCCCCTGAACCGGTTTGGCCGGATTATGCATGGGGCAGCCTTGTGCTCCCCAGGCAGTGTCTGGTTTCTTTCAAACCTCCCTGCTACAATCCACTATCTCCTGTCTGGGGTGGTGTAACACCTCCCTGCGACAGGAAAGCCTTTGTCCAGGCCTCCTATGCTGAGTTTCGGTCAGCAGCAGGAGGTCAGACTTGTGTCTGTGGCAGAAGCATCCATTTTGTGGATCTGAGGCTCTTTTAAAAATCAACTGCGTTTTAGCAAAGTAACATGTATACTCCCTCTAGAGGGGTGCAGGAGCAGAGTCTGAAGCTCCACCTGCGTCAGACATGACTGCTAGTGAGGTGCAAGTGGTGCACTTACCTACACTAAGTGTTTTCCTACTGTACCTTGCTAGTGAGTTGTAGTCAGGGTGTGCTAGTCCCTTTAATCTACAACTACTAAGTTCAGTAGAACTTAATATGCTAAGCTTTTGATTTATATGTACCTAAGGTACTTAATGTGATCTTTCAATTTGATAAAAAGATTGCAATGGTAAAACAACAGCAAGCTCAAATCCGCACCGCTGCGCACCAATGTGAGAAGTTTGCCTGATATATGATGTTTCCAATTCTGGAACCACCTTGTATCAGTCCAAACAACCCTTATGGTGTCTGGTTGTAAGTCAACCTTATTAGACAAGCTATCCTAGGGGTAGAATGGACTAAGCAGCCTTAAAGGCTTAACTCAAGAGGTCGTGTTAGGCGAGCTGTTTTACCAATCACAATCCTGTAATATCAAATGAAAGGACACCACACAAGTATATATTATAAAAATATATGTGTTTATTTCTAAAAATAATCCCCAGTACTCTTTATGAGCAATGGGGCACAAGCGTTAAATCAAAAGCACAGTATTACATACAAAGTTGCACAATTATGGATGAGGGCGGATGGCCACTCAAACCATATATTAAGAAAGTGGTATAAGAGATACCAATCGAACAGTGGTTAGGCCTAGGGTCTAGGGAATCGCTGGGAGCAGTCGGGACAAGCAATGCTGAAGTCGGGAAAAGCCAGCGGGATTCGGGTGCAGCGCTTAAAGCGCGGCTTGCACCAATGCAATGTCAATAGTGAGTAGAAGTTACACAAATAGAGTTTTAGGATACTTCCGCTGAACCTAGATGGACAAAACTTAAGACACAGGCCCTAGAGGTATGTACCAGTGTGGGAACACCGGCGTTGCAATGTTACCTCACCCACAGGAAGCGGGTGCATAGGGTCGAAGTGGCGTCGGGTTTTGTAACGCAGGTTCTTGGTGCTTGAAGCTGAAGATGCTGCAGGGGATGTGAAGGAGAAGTGTCCGGTGTGATCCAAGGGTGGATCAGAGTAGAAAAGTACCTGAAAGCAGAGGGGACAGAGTCTGGGTCACTCAGCAGTGACCAGGGTGGAACCAGGATGGAACCAGGCAATGTCGGGCGCAATCAGGTGGTTGTCGAGGAGCTTCTCCCCGCTGCCACGTGGGCTCTGGGGCATCTGCGACATCCAGGAACGGGTCACGAGTTGTCCCACGCAGGCTCTAACCGTCGGCGCTGTCGGCTTCAAGATCGGAGTCAACAACACTCGGCAAAAGCAATCCACACGGGATTAGGAGATCGCTTCTCACTCGGACCAGGAGGGTTAGAGCGGGGGCTCCTTTTCAGAGGAGCTGGTGCAAGTCTGGAGCAACCAGAATCGCAAGTCGGTTTTAGGTTTTCGTTGGCACAGGGGCCACAAGCCAGCTGGCAAGTGACCGGGCCAACGCATTGAGCCAAAGAAAGCAGAAGGGCCCCACACAGCATTCGTTGAGTGTAGAGGGGTGAGCTTCGGTGCAAGAGTGGCTCAGGGTTGGGGCTTCACAAACCACGGTGTACAGCTTCGAGGGTCACTTGTGGGCTGCACGGTCAGCGTCTCATGGTTTTTTCAAGATGGCGTGCCCCACGCTTCCGGTCGCCTCCACGGGTCTCAGGTCTGCAGGGACTGTGGATCGGGCTGTAAGAAGGCAGGCAAACTTAATCTCGTCGTTCTCTGTCACTCGAGTTCCGGCGGGAACTGCAACAAAGCAGACGTCGAGGTGCTGGATGGTGCCTGTTTGCACAGGGTGGTCACTCCTTGACCACAAGGGAGATTCTTCAGTCTTCTACGTTGAGTAGGATGTCGAAGGGTCCAGAGTTTTGTTTCAAATGTTTCATCAGGATAATCTGAGTGCGTTGGCACTGCTCCCATTCTTATACCAATCTAGGGGACTGGATTACCTGCTAGGTCCCCTCCTAGGGGTGGGACCCAGGAAGGGGGTGGATACACCCCTTTCCTTTGACCCAGGCCGCGCTGGGACTGGGGCTGGTGTGCCCCTGAACCGGTTTGGCCGGATTATGCAAGGGGCAGCCTTGTGCTCCCCAGGCAGTGTCTGGTTTCTTTCAAACCTCCCTGCTACAATCCACTATCTCCTGTCTGGGGTGGTGTAACACCTCCCTGCGACAGGAAAGCCTTTGTCCAGGCCTCCTCTGCTGAGTTTCGGTCAGCAGCAGGAGGTCAGACTTGTGTCTGTGGCAGAAGCATCCATTTTGTGGATCTGAGGCTCTTTTAAAAATCAACTACGTTTTAGCAAAGTAACATGTATACTCCCTCTAGAGGGGTGCAGGAGCAGAGTCTGAAGCTCCACCTGCGTCAGACATGACTGCTAGTGAGGTGCAAGTGGTGCACTTACCTACACTAAGTGTTTTCCTACTGTACCCTGCTAGTGAGTTGTAGTCAGGGTGTGCTAGTCCCTTTAATCTACAACTACTAAGTTCAGTAGAACTTAATATGCTAAGCTTTTGATTTATATGTACCTAAGGTACTTGATGTGATCTTTCAATTTGATAAAAAGATTGCAATAGTGAAACAACAGCAAGCTCAAATCCGCACCGCTGCGCACCAATGTGAAAAGTTGGCCTGATATATGATGTTTCCAATTCTGGAACCACCTTGTATCAGTCCAAACAACCCTTATGGTGTCTGGTTGTAAGTCAACCTTATTAGACAAGCTATCCTAGGGGTAGCATGGACTAAGCAGCCTTAAAGGCTTAACTCAAGAGGTCGTGTTAAGCGAGCTGTTTTACCAATCACAATCCTGTAATATCAAATGAAAGGACACCACACAAGTATATATTATAAAAATATATGTGTTTATTTCTAAAAATAATCCCCAGTACTCTTTATGAGCAATGGGGCACAAGCGTTAAATCAAAAGCACAGTATTACATACAAAGTTGCACAATTATGGATGAGGGCGGATGGCCACTCAAACCATATATTAAGAAAGTGGTATAAGAGATACCAATCGAACAGTGGTTAGGCCTAGGGTCTAGGGAATCGCTGGGAGCAGTCGGGACAAGCAATGCTGAAGTCGGGAAAAGCCCGCGGGATTCGGGTGCAGCGCTTAAAGCGCGGCTTGCACCAATGCAATGTCAATAGTGAGTAAAAGTTACACAAATAGAGTTTTAGGATACTTCCGCTGAACCTAGATGGACAAAACTTAAGACACAGGCCCTAGAGGTATGTACCAGTGTGGGAACACCGGCGTTGCAATGTTACCTCACCCACAGGAAGCGGGTGCATAGGGTCGAATTGGCGTCGGGTTTTGTCACGCAGGTTTTTGGTGCTTGAAGCTGAAGGTGCTCTAGGCGATGTGAAGGAGAAGTGTCCGGTGTGATCCAAGGGTGGATCAGAGTAGAAAAGCAGAGGGGACAGAGTCTGGGTCACTCAGCAGTGACCAGGGTGGAACCAGGACGGAACCAGGCAATATCGGGCGCAATCAGGTGGTTGTTGAGGAGCTTCTATCCGCTGCCACATGGGCTCTGGGGCATCTGCGACGTCCAGGAGCGGGTCATGAGCTGTGCCACGCAGGCTCTCACCATCGGCGCTGTCGGCTTCAAGATCGGAGTCAACAACACTTGGCAAAAGCAATCAACACGGGATTGGGAGATCGCTTCTCACTCGGACCAGGAGGGTCAGAGTGGGGGCTCCTTTTCAGAGGAGCTGGTGCAAATCTGGAGCAACCAGAATCGCAAGTCGGTTTTAGGTTTCCGTCGGCACAGGAGCCACAAGCCAGCTGGCAAGTGACCGGGCCAATGCATTGAGCCAAAGAAAGCAGAAGGGCCCCACGCAGCACTCGTTGAGTGTAGAGGGGTGAGGTTCAGTGCAAGACTGGCTCAGCGTTTGGGCTTTTCAAACCCCAGTGTACAGCTTCGAGGGTCACTCGTGGGCTGCACGGTCAGCGTCTTGTGGTCTTTTCAAGATGGCGTGCCCCACGCTTCCGGTCGCCTCCACGGGTCTCAGCTCCGCAGGGACTGTGGATCGGGCTGTAAGAAGGCAGGCAAGCTTGATCTCGTTAATCTCTGTTGCTTGAGTTCCAGCGGGAACTGCAACAAAGCAGATGTCGAGGTGCTGGATGGTGCCTGTTTGCACAGGGTGGTCACTCCTTGACCACAAGGGAGATTCTTCAGTCTTCTACGTTGAGTAGGATGTCGAAGGGTCCAGAGTTTTGTTTCAAATGTTTCATCAGGATATTCTGAGCGCGTTGGCACTGCTCCCATTCTTATACCAATCTAGGGGGCTGGATTACCTGCTAGGTCCCCTCCTATGGGTGGGACCCAGGAAGGGGGTGGATACACCCCTTTCCTTTGATGCAGGCCACGCTGGGACTGGGGCTGGTGTGCCCCAGAACCGGTTTGGCCGGATTATGCAAGGGGCAGCCTTGCGCTCCCCAGGCAGTGTCTGGTTTCTTATAAACCTCCCTGCTACAATCCACTATCTCCTGTCTGGGGTGGTGTAACACCTCCCTGCAACAGGAAAGCCTTTCTCCAGGCCTCCTCTGCTGAGTTTCGGTCAGCAGCAGGAGGTCAGACTTGTGTCTGTGGCAGAAGCATCCATTTTGTGGATCTGAGGCTCTTTTAAAAATCAACCGCGTTTTAGCAAAGTAACCTGTCGTCTCCCTCTAGAGGGGTGGAATGCTACCCGCGTCGCCAGGAATGGCGAGGGGGTAGTATTCCAAATCGTATGACACCTTACACGACATGTTTTGATAAAGCCAAACCAAAGTTAACATATAACCGCGAGGATTATAATGCACTTAATAGTATATGGTATGGCATTATCCCGGAGCAGCTTAGGGAATTGGTCCCGACAGCTGCAGACAGGCTCAGCTCATGCTAGAGCACCATCTCACATAAAAACCAAGCACTCTGCCTCCAGGATTGTTAATTGCAAAAACAACAAGTGATGGACTGAATGTGGATCAATGTCACACACTCCCCCAGTCAAAAGATCTGGGCCCAAGTCCATCGTTTTTTTGCACTCCACACAACCCTGGGTTAGACAATGGCGATATGCAAATCAGCTCTGACCCTGTTACCCCATGGGAACAGTCCAGTCCGAACTACAAAAGCCATGTCCTTCCCAGAACGGAATCGAGCATCCGAGGACCGGACCGGTTCCGAGGTAACACCTCTCATCAGCCCGGCTAGCTTGACTCCAAGTGGTGTGGAGTGCCTGGGACCCACGTCTGGGCATCCCCAGCGCACTTAGGGCGGCAATTGCAAAAACAACAAGTGATGGACTGAATGTGGATCAATGTCACACACTCCCCCAGTCAAAAGATCTGGGCCCAAGTCCATCGTTTTTTTGCACTCCACACCACCCTGGGTTAGACAATGGCGATATGCAAATCAGCTCTGACCCTGTTGCCCCATGGGAACAGTCCAGTCCGAACTACAAAAGCCATGTCCTTCCCAGAACGGAATGAAGCATCCGAGGACCGGACCAGTTTCGAGGTAACACCTCTCATCAGCCCGGCTAGCTTGAATCCAAGTGGTGTGGAGTGCCTGGGACCCACGTCTGGGCATCCCCAGCGCACTTAGGGCGGCAATTGCAAAAACAACAAGTGATGGACTGAATGTGGATCAATGTCACACACTCCGCCAGTCAAAAGATCTGGGCCCAAGTCCATCGTTTTTTTGCACTCCACACCACCCTGGGTTAGACAATGGCGATATGCAAATCAGCTCTGACCCTGTTGCCCCATGGGAACAGTCCAGTCCTAACTACAAAAGCCATGTCCTTCCCAGAACGGAAACAAGCATCCGAGGACCGGACCGGTTTCGAGGTAACACCTCTCATCAGCCCGGCTAGCTTGACTCCAAGTGGTGTGGAGTGCCTGGGACCCACGTCTGGGCATCCCCAGCGCACTTAGGGCGGCAATTGCAAAAACAACAAGTGATGGACTGAATGTGGATCAATGTCACACACTCCCCCAGTCAAAAGATCTGGGCCCAAGTCCATCGTTTTTTTGCACTCCACACCACCCTGGGTTAGACAATGGCGATATGCAAATCAGCTCTGACCCTGTTGCCCCATGGGAACAGTCCAGTCCGAACTACAAAAGCCATGTCCTTCCCAGAACGGAATCAAGCATCCGAGGACCGGACCGGTTTCGAGGTAACACCTCTCATCAGCCCGGCTAGCTTGACTCCAAGTGGTGTGGAGTGCCTGGGACCCACGTCTGGGCATCCCCAGCGCACTTAGGGCGGCAATTGCAAAAACAACAAGTGATGGACTGAATGTGGATCAATGTCACACACTCCCCCAGTCAAAAGATCTGGGCCCAAGTCCATCGTTTTTTTGCACTCCACACCACCCTGGGTTAGACAATGGCGATATGCAAATCAGCTCTGACCCTGTTGCCCCATGGGAACAGTCCAGTCCGAACTACAAAAGCCATGTCCTTCCCAGAACGGAATCAAGCATCCGAGGACCGGACCGGTTTCGAGGTAACACCTCTCATCAGCCCGGCTAGCTTGACTCCAAGTGGTGTGGAGTGCCTGGGACCCACGTCTGGGCATCCCCAGCGCACTTAGGGCGGCAATTGCAAAAACAACAAGTGATGGACTGAATGTGGATCAATGTCACACACTCCCCCAGTCAAAAGATCTGGGCCCAAGTCCATCGTTTTTTTGCACTCCACACCACCCTGGGTTAGACAATGGCGATATGCAAATCAGCTCTGACCCTGTTGCCCCATGGGAACAGTCCAGTCCGAACTACAAAAGCCATGTCCTTCCCAGAACGGAATCAAGCATCCGAGGACCGGACCGGTTTCGAGTTAACACCTCTCATCAGCCCGGCTAGCTTGACTCCAAGTGGTGTGGAGTGCCTGGGACCCACGTCTGGGCATCCCCAGCGCACTTAGGGCGGCAATTGCAAAAACAACAAGTGATGGACTGAATGTGGATCAATGTCACACACTCCGCCAGTCAAAAGGTCTGGGCCCAAGTCCATCGTTTTTTTGCACTCCACACCACCCTGGGTTAGACAATGGCGATATGCAAATCAGCTCTGACCCTGTTGCCCCATGGGAACAGTCCAGTCCGAACTACAAAAGCCATGTCCTTCCCAGAACGGAATCAAGCATCCGAGGACCGGACCGGTTTCGAGGTAACACCTCTCATCAGCCCGGCTAGCTTGACTCCAAGTGGTGTGGAGTGCCTGGGACCCACGTCTGGGCATCCCCAGCGCACTTAGGGCGGCAATTGCAAAAACAACAAGTGATGGACTGAATGTGGATCAATGTCACACACTCCCCCAGTCAAAAAATCTGGGCCCAAGTCCATCGTTTTTTTGCACTCCACACCACCCTGGGTTAGACAATGGCGATGTGCAAATCAGCTCTGACCCTGTTGCCCCATGGGAACAGTCCAGTCCGAACTACAAAAGCCATGTCCTTCCCAGAACGGAATCAAGCATCCGAGGACCGGACCGGTTTCGAGGTAACACCTCTCATCAGCCCGGCTAGCTTGACTCCAAGTGGTGTGGAGTGCCTGGGACCCACGTCTGGGCATCCCCAGCGCACTTAGGGTGGCAATTTCAAAAACAACAAGTGATGGACTGAATGTGGATCAATGTCACACACTCCCCCAGTCAAAAGATCTGGGCCCAAGTCCATCATTTTTTTGCACTCCACACCACCCTGGGTTAGACAATGGCGATATGCAAATCAGCTCTGACCCTGTTGCCCCATGGGAACAGTCCAGTCCGAACTACAAAAGCCATGTCCTTCCCAGAACGGAATCAAGCATCCGAGGACAGGACCGGTTTCGAGGTAACCCCTAAGTGCACTGGGGATGCCCAGACGTGGGTCCCAGGCACTCCACACCACTGGAGTCACTCTAGCCAGGCTGATGAGAGGTGTTACCTCGAAACCGGTCCGGTCCTCGGATGCTTGATTCCGTTCTGGGAAGGACATGGCTTTTGTAGTTCGGACTGGACTGTTCCCATGGGGCACAGGGTCAGAGCTGATTTGCATATCGCCATTGTCTAACCCAGGGTGGTGTGGAGTGCAAAAAAACGATGGATTTGGGCCCAGATCTTTGGACTGGGGTGAGTGTGTGACATTGATCCACATTCGGTCCATCACCTGTTGTGTTTTCATATTCCGCCCTAAGTGCACTGGGGATGCCCAGACGTGGGTCCCAGGCATTCCACACCACTGGAGTCAAGCTAGCCGGGCTGATGAGAGGTGTTACCTCGAAACCGGTCCGGTCCTCGGATGCTTGATTCCGTTCTGGGAAGGACATGGCTTTTGTAGTTCGGACTGGACTGTTCCCATGGGGCACAGGGTCAGAGCTGATTTGCATATCGCCATTTTCTAACCCAGGGTGGTGTGGAGTGCAAAAAAACGATGGATTTGGGCCCAGATCTTTTGACTGGGGTAAGTGTGTGACATTGATCCACATTCAGTCCATCACCTGTTGTGTTTGCATATTCCGCCCTAAGTGCGCTGGGGATGCCCAGACGTGGGTCCCAGGCACTCCACACCACTGGAGTCAAGCTAGCCGGGCTGATGAGAGGTGATACCTCGAAACCGGTCCGGTCCTCGGATGCTTGATTCCATTCTGGGAAGGACATGGCTTTTGTAGTTCGGACTGGACTGTTCCCATGGGGCACAGGGTCAGAGCTGATTTGCATATCGCCATTGTCTAACCCAGGGTGGTGTGGAGTGCAAAAAAACGATGGATTTGGGCCCAGATCTTTTGACTGGGGTGAGTGTGTGACATTGATCCACATTCGGTCCATCACCTGTTGTGTTTGCATATTCCGCCCTAAGTGCGCTGGGGATGCCCAGACGTGGGTCCCAGGCACTCCACACCACTGGAGTCAAGCTAGCCGGGCTGATGAGTGGTGTTACCTCGAAACCGGTCCGGTCCTCGGATGCTTGATTCCGTTCTGGGAAGGACATGGCTTTTGTAGTTCGGACTGGACTGTTCCCATGGGGCACAGGGTCAGAGCTGATTTGCATATCGCCATTGTCTAACCCAGGGTGGTGTGGAGTGCAAAAAAACGATGGATTTGGGCCCAGATCTTTGGACTGGGGTGAGTGTGTGACATTGATCCACATTCGGTCCATCACCTGTTGTGTTTGCATATTCCGCCCTAAGTGCGCTGGGGATGCCCAGACGTGGGTCCCAGGCACTCCACACCACTGGAGTCAAGCTAGCCGGGCTGATGAGAGGTGTTACCTCGAAACCGGTCAGGTCCTCGGATGCTTGATTCCGTTCTGGGAAAGACATGGCTTTTGTAGTTCGGACTGGACTGTTCCCATGGGGCACAGGGTCAGAGCTCATTTGCATATCGCCATTGTCTAACCCAGGGTTGTGTGGAGTGCAAAAAAACGATGGATTTGGGCCCAGATCTTTGGACTGGGGTGAGTGTGTGACATTGATCCACATTCGGTCCATCACCTGTTGTGTTTGCATATTCCGCCCTAAGTGCGCTGGGGATGCCCAGACGTGGGTCCCAGGCACTCCACACCACTGGAGTCAAGCTAGCCGGGCTGATGAGAGGTGTTACCTCGAAACCGGTCCGGTCCTCGGATGCTTGATTCCGTTCTGGGAAGGACATGGCTTTTGTAGTTCGGACTGGACTGTTCCCATGGGGCACAGGGTCAGAGCTGATTTGCATATCGCCATTGTCTAACCCAGGGTGGTGTGGAGTGCAAAAAAATGATGGATTTGGGCCCAGATCTTTGGACTGGGGTGAGTGTGTGACATTGATCCACATTCGGTCCATCACCTGTTGTGTTTGCATATTCCGCCCTAAGTGCGCTGGGGATGCCCAGACGTGGGTCCCAGGCACTCCACACCACTGGAGTCAAGCTAGCCGGGCTGATGAGAGGTGTTACCTCGAAACCGGTCTGGTCCTCGGATGCTTGATTCCGTTCTGGGAAGGACATGGCTTTTGTAGTTCGGACTGGACTGTTCCCATGGGGCACAGGGTCAGAGCTGATTTGCATATCGCCATTGTCTAACCCAGGGTGGTGTGGAGTGCAAAAAAACGATGGATTTGGGCCCAGATCTTTGGACTGGGGTGAGTGTGTGACATTGATCCACATTCGGTCCATCACCTGTTGTGTTTGCATATTCCGCCCTAAGTGCGCTGGGGATGCCCAGACGTGGGTCCCAGGCACTCCACACCACTGGAGTCAAGCTAGCCGGGCTGATGAGAGGTGTTACCTCGAAACCGGTCCGGTCCTCGGATGCTTGATTCCGTTCTGGGAAGGACATGGCTTTTGTAGTTCGGACTGGACTGTTCCCATGGGGCACAGGGTCAGAGGTGATTTGCATATCGCCATTGTCTAACCCAGGGTGGTGTGGAGTGCAAAAAAACGATGGATTTGGGCCCAGATCTTTGGACTGGGGTGAGTGTGTGACATTGATCCACATTCGGTCCATCACCTGTTGTGTTTGCATATTCCGCCCTAAGTGCGCTGGGGATGCCCAGACGTGGGTCCCAGGCACTCCACACCACTGGAGTCAAGCTAGCCGGGCTGATGAGAGGTGTTACCTCGAAACCGGTCCGGTCCTCGGATGCTTGATTCCGTTCTGGGAAGGACATGGCTTTTGTAGTTCGGACTGGACTGTTCCCATGGGGCACAGGGTCAGAGCTGATTTGCATATCGCCATTGTCTAACCCAGGGTGGTGTGGAGTGCAAAAAAAACGATGGATTTGGGCCCAGATCTTTGGGCTGGGGTGAGTGTGTGACATTGATCCACATTCGGTCCATCACCTGTTGTGTTTGCATATTCCGCCCTAAGTGCGGTGGGGATGCCCAGACGTGGGTCCCAGGCACTCCACACCACTGGAGTCAAGCTAGCCGGGCTGATGAGAGGTGTTACCTCGAAACCGGTCCGGTCCTAGGATGCTTGATTCCGTTCTGGGAAGGACATGGCTTTTGTAGTTCGGACTGGACTGTTCCCATGGGGCACAGGGTCAGAGCTGATTTGCATATCGCCATTGTCTAACCCAGGGTGGTGTGGAGTGCAAAAAAACGATGGATTTGGGCCCAGATCTTTGGACTGGGGTGAGTGTGTGACATTGATCCACATTCGGTCCATCACCTGTTGTGTATGCATATTCCGCCCTAAGTGCGCTGGGGATGCCCAGACGTGGGTCCCAGGCACTCCACACCACTGGAGTCAAGCTAGCCGGGCTGATGAGAGGTGTTACCTCAAAACCGGTCCGGTCCTCGGATGCTTGATTCCGTTCTGGGAAGGACATGGCTTTTGTAGTTCGGACTGGACTGTTCCCATGGGGCACAGGGTCAGAGCTGATTTGCATATCGCCATTGTCTAACCCAGGGTGGTGTGGAGTGCAAAAAAACGATGGATTTGGGCCCAGATCTTTGGACTGGGGTGAGTGTGTGACATTGATCCACATTCGGTCCATCACCTGTTGTGTTTGCATATTCCGCCCTAAGTGCGCTGGGGATGCCCAGACGTGGGTCCCAGGCACTCCACACCACTGGAGTCAAGCTAGCCGGGCTGATGAGTGGTGTTACCTCGAAACCGGTCCGGTCCTCGGATGCTTGATTCCGTTCTGGGAAGGACATGGCTTTTGTAGTTCGGACTGGACTGTTCCCATGGGGCACAGGGTCAGAGCTGATTTGCATATCGCCATTGTCTAACCCAGGGTGGTGTGGAGTGCAAAAAAACGATGGATTTGGGCCCAGATCTTTGGACTGGGGTGAGTGTGTGACATTGATCCACATTCGGTCCATCACCTGTTGTGTTTGCATATTCCGCCCTAAGTGCGCTGGGGATGCCCAGACGTGGGTCCCAGGCACTCCACACCACTGGAGTCAAGCTAGCCGGGCTGATGAGAGGTGTTACCTCGAAACCGGTCAGGTCCTCGGATGCTTGATTCCGTTCTGGGAAAGACATGGCTTTTGTAGTTCGGACTGGACTGTTCCCATGGGGCACAGGGTCAGAGCTCATTTGCATATCGCCATTGTCTAACCCAGGGTTGTGTGGAGTGCAAAAAAACGATGGATTTGGGCCCAGATCTTTGGACTGGGGTGAGTGTGTGACATTGATCCACATTCGGTCCATCACCTGTTGTGTTTGCATATTCCGCCCTAAGTGCGCTGGGGATGCCCAGACGTGGGTCCCAGGCACTCCACACCACTGGAGTCAAGCTAGCCGGGCTGATGAGAGGTGTTACCTCGAAACCGGTCCGGTCCTCGGATGCTTGATTCCGTTCTGGGAAGGACATGGCTTTTGTAGTTCGGACTGGACTGTTCCCATGGGGCACAGGGTCAGAGCTGATTTGCATATCGCCATTGTCTAACCCAGGGTGGTGTGGAGTGCAAAAAAATGATGGATTTGGGCCCAGATCTTTGGACTGGGGTGAGTGTGTGACATTGATCCACATTCGGTCCATCACCTGTTGTGTTTGCATATTCCGCCCTAAGTGCGCTGGGGATGCCCAGACGTGGGTCCCAGGCACTCCACACCACTGGAGTCAAGCTAGCCGGGCTGATGAGAGGTGTTACCTCGAAACCGGTCTGGTCCTCGGATGCTTGATTCCGTTCTGGGAAGGACATGTCTTTTGTAGTTCGGACTGGACTGTTCCTATGGGGCACAGGGTCAGAGCTGATTTGCATATCGCCATTGTCTAACCCAGGGTGGTGTGGAGTGCAAAAAAACGATGGATTTGGGCCCAGATCTTTGGACTGGGGTGAGTGTGTGACATTGATCCACATTCGGTCCATCACCTGTTGTGTTTGCATATTCCGCCCTAAGTGCGCTGGGGATGCCCAGACGTGGGTCCCAGGCACTCCACACCACTGGAGTCAAGCTAGCCGGGCTGATGAGAGGTGTTACCTCGAAACCGGTCCGGTCCTCGGATGCTTGATTCCGTTCTGGGAAGGACATGGCTTTTGTAGTTCGGACTGGACTGTTCCCATGGGGCACAGGGTCAGAGCTAATTTGCATATCGCCATTGTCTAACCCAGGGTGGTGTGGAGTGCAAAAAAACGATGGATTTGGGCCCAGATCTTTGGACTGGGGTGAGTGTGTGACATTGATCCACATTCGGTCCATCACCTGTTGTGTTTGCATATTCCGCCCTAAGTGCGCTGGGGATGCCCAGACGTGGGTCCCAGGCACTCCACACCACTGGAGTCAAGCTAGCCGGGCTGATGAGAGGTGATACCTCAAAACTGGTCCGGTCCTCGGATGCTTGATTCCGTTCTGGGAAGGACATGGCTTTTGTAGTTCGGACTGGACTGTTCCCATGGGGCACAGTGTCAGAGCTGATTTGCATATCGCCATTGTCTAACCCAGGGTGGTGTGGAGTGCAAAAAAACGATGGATTTGGGCCCAGATCTTTGGACTGGGGTGAGTGTGTGACATTGATCCACATTCGGTCCATCACCTGTTGTGTTTGCATATTCCGCCCTAAGTGCGCTGGGGATGCCCAGACGTGGGTCCCAGGCACTCCACACCACTGGAGTCAAGCTAGCCGGGCTGATGAGAGGTGTTACCTCGAAACCGGTCCGGTCCTCGGATGCTTGATTCCGTTCTGGGAAGGACATGGCTTTTGTAGTTCGGACTGGACTGTTCCCATGGGGCACAGGGTCAGAGCTGATTTGCATATCGCCATTGTCTAACCCAGGGTGGTGTGGAGTGCAAAAAAACGATGGATTTGGGCCCAGATCTTTGGACTGGGGTGAGTGTGTGACATTGATCCACATTCGGTCCATCACCTGTTGTGTTTGCATATTCCGCCCTAAGTGCGCTGGGGATGCCCAGACGTGGGTCCCAGGCACTCCACACCACTGGAGTCAAGCTAGCCGGGCTGATGAGAGGTGTTACCTCGAAACCGGTTCAGTCCTCGGATGCTTGATTCCGTTCTGGGAAGGACATGACTTTTGTAGTTCGGACTGGACTGTTCCCATGGGGCACAGGGTCAGAGCTGATTTGCATATCGCCATTGTCTAACCCAGGGTGGTGTGGAGTGCAAAAAAATGATGGATTTGGGCCCAGATCTTTGGACTGGGGTGAGTGTGTGACATTGATCCACATTCGGTCCATCACCTGTTGTGTTTGCATATTCCGCCCTAAGTGCGCTGGGGATGCCCAGACGTGGGTCCCAGGCACTCCACACCACTGGAGTCAAGCTAGCCGGGCTGATGAGAGGTGTTACCTCGAAACCGGTCCGGTCCTCGGATGCTTGATTCCGTTCTGGGAAGGACATGGCTTTTGTAGTTCGGACTGGACTGTTCCCATGGGGCATAGGGTCAGAGCTGATTTGCATATCGCCATTGTCTAACCCAGGGTGGTGTGGAGTGCAAAAAAACGACGGATTTGGGCCCAGATCTTTGGACTGGGGTGAGTGTGTGACATTGATCCACATTCGGTCCATCACCTGTTGTGTTTGCATATTCCGCCCTAAGTGCGCTGGGGATGCCCAGACGTGGGTCCCAGGCACTCCACACCACTGGAGTCAAGCTAGCCGGGCTGATGAGAGGTGTTACCTCGAAACCGGTCCGGTCCTCGGATGCTTGATTCCGTTCTGGGAAGGACATGGCTTTTGTAGTTCGGACTGGACTGTTCCCATGGGGCACAGGGTCAGAGCTGATTTGCATATCGCCATTGTCTAACCCAGGGTGGTGTGGAGTGCAAAAAAACGATGGATTTGGGCCCAGATCTTTGGACTGGGGTGAGTGTGTGACATTGATCCACATTCGGTCCATCACCTGTTGTGTTTGCATATTCCGCCCTAAGTGCGCTGGGGATGCCCAGACGTGGGTCCCAGGCACTCCACACCACTGGAATCAAGCTAGCCGGGCTGATGAGAGGTGTTACCTCGAAACCGGTCTGGTCCTCGGATGCTTGATTCCGTTCTGGGAAGAACATGGCTTTTGTAGTTCGGACTGGACTGTTCCCATGGGGCACAGGGTCAGAGCTGATTTGCATATCGCCATTGTCTAACCCAGGGTGGTGTGGAGTGCAAAAAAACGATGGATTTGGGCCCAGATCTTTGGACTGGGGTGAGTGTGTGACATTGATCCACATTCGGTCCATCACCTGTTGTGTTTGCATATTCCGCCCTAAGTGCGCTGGGGATGCCCAGACGTGGGTCCCAGGCACTCCACACCACTGGAGTCAAGCTAGCCGGGCTGATGAGAGGTGTTACCTCGAAACCGGTCCGGTCCTCGGATGCTTGATTCCGTTCTGGGAAGGACATGGCTTTTGTAGTTCGGACTGGACTGTTCCCATGGGGCACAGGGTCAGAGCTGATTTGCATATCGCCATTGTCTAACCCAGGGTGGTGTGGGGTGCAAAAAAACGATGGATTTGGGCCCAGATCTTTGGACTGGGGTGAGTGTGTGACATTGATCCACATTCGGTCCATCACCTGTTGTGTTTGCATATTCCGCCCTAAGTGCGGTGGGGATGCCCAGACGTGTGTCCCAGGCACTCCACACCACTGGAGTCAAGCTAGCCGGGCTGATGAGAGGTGTTACCTCGAAACCGGTCCGGTCCTCGGATGCTTGATTCCGTTCTGGGAAGGACATGGCTTTTGTAGTTCGGACTGGACTGTTCCCATGGGGCACAGGGTCAGAGCTGATTTGCATATCGCCATTGTCTAACCCAGGGTGGTGTGGAGTGCAAAAAAACGATGGATTTGGGCCCAGATCTTTGGACTGGGGTGAGTGTGTGACATTGATCCACATTCGGTCCATCACCTGTTGTGTTTGCATATTCCGCCCTAAGTGCGCTGGGGATGCCCAGACGTGGGTCCCAGGCACTCCACACCACTGGAGTCAAGCTAGCCGGGCTGATGAGAGGTGTTACCTCAAAACCGGTCCGGTCCTCGGATGCTTGATTCCGTTCTGGGAAGGACATGGCTTTTGTAGTTCGGACTGGACTGTTCCCATGGGGCACAGGGTCAGAGCTGATTTGCATATCGCCATTGTCTAACCCAGGGTGGTGTGGAGTGCAAAAAAACGATGGATTTGGGCCCAGATCTTTGGACTGGGGTGAGTGTGTGACATTGATCCACATTCGGTCCATCACCTGTTGTGTTTGCATATTCCGCCCTAAGTGCGCTGGGGATGCCCAGACGTGGGTCCCAGGCACTCCACACCACTGGAGTCAAGCTAGCCGGGCTGATGAGTGGTGTTACCTCGAAACCGGTCCGGTCCTCGGATGCTTGATTCCGTTCTGGGAAGGACATGGCTTTTGTAGTTCGGACTGGACTGTTCCCATGGGGCACAGGGTCAGAGCTGATTTGCATATCGCCATTGTCTAACCCAGGGTGGTGTGGAGTGCAAAAAAACGATGGATTTGGGCCCAGATCTTTGGACTGGGGTGAGTGTGTGACATTGATCCACATTCGGTCCATCACCTGTTGTGTTTGCATATTCCGCCCTAAGTGCGCTGGGGATGCCCAGACGTGGGTCCCAGGCACTCCACACCACTGGAGTCAAGCTAGCCGGGCTGATGAGAGGTGTTACCTCGAAACCGGTCAGGTCCTCGGATGCTTGATTCCGTTCTGGGAAAGACATGGCTTTTGTAGTTCGGACTGGACTGTTCCCATGGGGCACAGGGTCAGAGCTCATTTGCATATCGCCATTGTCTAACCCAGGGTTGTGTGGAGTGCAAAAAAACGATGGATTTGGGCCCAGATCTTTGGACTGGGGTGAGTGTGTGACATTGATCCACATTCGGTCCATCACCTGTTGTGTTTGCATATTCCGCCCTAAGTGCGCTGGGGATGCCCAGACATGGGTCCCAGGCACTCCACACCACTGGAGTCAAGCTAGCCGGGCTGATGAGAGGTGTTACCTCGAAACGGGTCCGGTCCTCGGATGCTTGATTCCGTTCTGGGAAGGACATGGCTTTTGTAGTTCGGACTGGACTGTTCCCATGGGGCACAGGGTCAGAGCTGATTTGCATATCGCCATTGTCTAACCCAGGGTGGTGTGGAGTGCAAAAAAATGATGGATTTGGGCCCAGATCTTTGGACTGGGGTGAGTGTGTGACATTGATCCACATTCGGTCCATCACCTGTTGTGTTTGCATATTCCGCCCTAAGTGCGCTGGGGATGCCCAGACGTGGGTCCCAGGCACTCCACACCACTGGAGTCAAGCTAGCCGGGCTGATGAGAGGTGTTACCTCGAAACCGGTCAGGTCCTCGGATGCTTGATTCCGTTCTGGGAAAGACATGGCTTTTGTAGTTCGGACTGGACTGTTCCCATGGGGCACAGGGTCAGAGCTCATTTGCATATCGCCATTGTCTAACCCAGGGTTGTGTGGAGTGCAAAAAAACGATGGATTTGGGCCCAGATCTTTGGACTGGGGTGAGTGTGTGACATTGATCCACATTCGGTCCATCACCTGTTGTGTTTGCATATTCCGCCCTAAGTGCGCTGGGGATGCCCAGACGTGGGTCCCAGGCACTCCACACCACTGGAGTCAAGCTAGCCGGGCTGATGAGAGGTGTTACCTCGAAACGGGTCCGGTCCTCGGATGCTTGATTCCGTTCTGGGAAGGACATGGCTTTTGTAGTTCGGACTGGACTGTTCCCATGGGGCACAGGGTCAGAGCTGATTTGCATATCGCCATTGTCTAACCCAGGGTGGTGTGGAGTGCAAAAAAATGATGGATTTGGGCCCAGATCTTTGGACTGGGGTGAGTGTGTGACATTGATCCACATTCGGTCCATCACCTGTTGTGTTTGCATATTCCGCCCTAAGTGCGCTGGGGATGCCCATACGTGGGTCCCAGGCACTCCACACCACTGGAGTCAAGCTAGCCGGGCTGATGAGAGGTGTTACCTCGAAACCGGTCTGGTCCTCGGATGCTTGATTCCGTTCTGGGAAGGACATGTCTTTTGTAGTTCGGACTGGACTGTTCCTATGGGGCACAGGGTCAGAGCTGATTTGCATATCGCCATTGTCTAACCCAGGGTGGTGTGGAGTGCAAAAAAACGATGGATTTGGGCCCAGATCTTTGGACTAGGGTGAGTGTGTGACATTGATCCACATTCGGTCCATCACCTGTTGTGTTTGCATATTCCGCCCTAAGTGCGCTGGGGATGCCCAGACGTGGGTCCCAGGCACTCCACACCACTGGAGTCAAGCTAGCCGGGCTGATGAGAGGTGTTACCTCGAAACCGGTCCGGTCCTCGGATGCTTGATTCCGTTCTGGGAAGGACATGGCTTTTGTAGTTCGGACTGGACTGTTCCCATGGGGCACAGGGTCAGAGCTAATTTGCATATCGCCATTGTCTAACCCAGGGTGGTGTGGAGTGCAAAAAAACGATGGATTTGGGCCCAGATCTTTGGACTGGGGTGAGTGTGTGACATTGATCCACATTCGGTCCATCACCTGTTGTGTTTGCATATTCCGCCCTAAGTGCGCTGGGGATGCCCAGACGTGGGTCCCAGGCACTCCACACCACTGGAGTCAAGCTAGCCGGGCTGATGAGAGGTGATACCTCAAAACTGGTCCGGTCCTCGGATGCTTGATTCCGTTCTGGGAAGGACATGGCTTTTGTAGTTCGGACTGGACTGTTCCCATGGGGCACAGTGTCAGAGCTGATTTGCATATCGCCATTGTCTAACCCAGGGTGGTGTGGAGTGCAAAAAAACGATGGATTTGGGCCCAGATCTTTGGACTGGGGTGAGTGTGTGACATTGATCCACATTCGGTCCATCACCTGTTGTGTTTGCATATTCCGCCCTAAGTGCGCTGGGGATGCCCAGACGTGGGTCCCAGGCACTCCACACCACTGGAGTCAAGCTAGCCGGGCTGATGAGAGGTGTTACCTCGAAACCGGTCCGGTCCTCGGATGCTTGATTCCGTTCTGGGAAGGACATGGCTTTTGTAGTTCGGACTGGACTGTTCCCATGGGGCACAGGGTCAGAGCTGATTTGCATATCGCCATTGTCTAACCCAGGGTGGTGTGGAGTGCAAAAAAACGATGGATTTGGGCCCAGATCTTTGGACTGGGGTGAGTGTGTGACATTGATCCACATTCGGTCCATCACCTGTTGTGTTTGCATATTCCGCCCTAAGTGCGCTGGGGATGCCCAGACGTGGGTCCCAGGCACTCCACACCACTGGAGTCAAGCTAGCCGGGCTGATGAGAGGTGTTACCTCGAAACCGGTTCAGTCCTCGGATGCTTGATTCCGTTCTGGGAAGGACATGACTTTTGTAGTTCGGACTGGACTGTTCCCATGGGGCACAGGGTCAGAGCTGATTTGCATATCGCCATTGTCTAACCCAGGGTGGTGTGGAGTGCAAAAAAATGATGGATTTGGGCCCAGATCTTTGGACTGGGGTGAGTGTGTGACATTGATCCACATTCGGTCCATCACCTGTTGTGTTTGCATATTCCGCCCTAAGTGCGCTGGGGATGCCCAGACGTGGGTCCCAGGCACTCCACACCACTGGAGTCAAGCTAGCCGGGCTGATGAGAGGTGTTACCTCGAAACCGGTCCGGTCCTCGGATGCTTGATTCCGTTCTGGGAAGGACATGGCTTTTGTAGTTCGGACTGGACTGTTCCCATGGGGCATAGGGTCAGAGCTGATTTGCATATCGCCATTGTCTAACCCAGGGTGGTGTGGAGTGCAAAAAAACGACGGATTTGGGCCCAGATCTTTGGACTGGGGTGAGTGTGTGACATTGATCCACATTCGGTCCATCACCTGTTGTGTTTGCATATTCCGCCCTAAGTGCGCTGGGGATGCCCAGACGTGGGTCCCAGGCACTCCACACCACTGGAGTCAAGCTAGCCGGGCTGATGAGAGGTGTTACCTCGAAACCGGTCCGGTCCTCGGATGCTTGATTCCGTTCTGGGAAGGACATGGCTTTTGTAGTTCCGACTGGACTGTTCCCATGGGGCACAGGGTCAGAGCTAATTTGCATATCGCCATTGTCTAACCCAGGGTGGTGTGGAGTGCAAAAAAACGATGGATTTGGGCCCAGATCTTTGGACTGGGGTGAGTGTGTGACATTGATCCACATTCGGTCCATCACCTGTTGTGTTTGCATATTCCGCCCTAAGTGCGCTGGGGATGCCCAGACGTGGGTCCCAGGCACTCCACACCACTGGAGTCAAGCTAGCCGGGCTGATGAGAGGTGATACCTCAAAACTGGTCCGGTCCTCGGATGCTTGATTCCGTTCTGGGAAGGACATGGCTTTTGTAGTTCGGACTGGACTGTTCCCATGGGGCACAGTGTCAGAGCTGATTTGCATATCGCCATTGTCTAACCCAGGGTGGTGTGGAGTGCAAAAAAACGATGGATTTGGGCCCAGATCTTTGGACTGGGGTGAGTGTGTGACATTGATCCACATTCGGTCCATCACCTGTTGTGTTTGCATATTCCGCCCTAAGTGCGCTGGGGATGCCCAGACGTGGGTCCCAGGCACTCCACACCACTGGAGTCAAGCTAGCCGGGCTGATGAGAGGTGTTACCTCGAAACCGGTCCGGTCCTCGGATGCTTGATTCCGTTCTGGGAAGGACATGGCTTTTGTAGTTCGGACTGGACTGTTCCCATGGGGCACAGGGTCAGAGCTGATTTGCATATCGCCATTGTCTAACCCAGGGTGGTGTGGAGTGCAAAAAAACGATGGATTTGGGCCCAGATCTTTGGACTGGGGTGAGTGTGTGACATTGATCCACATTCGGTCCATCACCTGTTGTGTTTGCATATTCCGCCCTAAGTGCGCTGGGGATGCCCAGACGTGGGTCCCAGGCACTCCACACCACTGGAGTCAAGCTAGCCGGGCTGATGAGAGGTGTTACCTCGAAACCGGTTCAGTCCTCGGATGCTTGATTCCGTTCTGGGAAGGACATGACTTTTGTAGTTCGGACTGGACTGTTCCCATGGGGCACAGGGTCAGAGCTGATTTGCATATCGCCATTGTCTAACCCAGGGTGGTGTGGAGTGCAAAAAAATGATGGATTTGGGCCCAGATCTTTGGACTGGGGTGAGTGTGTGACATTGATCCACATTCGGTCCATCACCTGTTGTGTTTGCATATTCCGCCCTAAGTGCGCTGGGGATGCCCAGACGTGGGTCCCAGGCACTCCACACCACTGGAGTCAAGCTAGCCGGGCTGATGAGAGGTGTTACCTCGAAACCGGTCCGGTCCTCGGATGCTTGATTCCGTTCTGGGAAGGACATGGCTTTTGTAGTTCGGACTGGACTGTTCCCATGGGGCATAGGGTCAGAGCTGATTTGCATATCGCCATTGTCTATCCCAGGGTGGTGTGGAGTGCAAAAAAACGACGGATTTGGGCCCAGATCTTTGGACTGGGGTGAGTGTGTGACATTGATCCACATTCGGTCCATCACCTGTTGTGTTTGCATATTCCGCCCTAAGTGCGCTGGGGATGCCCAGACGTGGGTCCCAGGCACTCCACACCACTGGAGTCAAGCTAGCCGGGCTGATGAGAGGTGTTACCTCGAAACCGGTCCGGTCCTCGGATGCTTGATTCCGTTCTGGGAAGGACATGGCTTTTGTAGTTCGGACTGGACTGTTCCCTTGGGGCACAGGGTCAGAGCTGATTTGCATATCGCCATTGTCTAACCCAGGGTGGTGTGGAGTGCAAAAAAACGATGGATTTGGGCCCAGATCTTTGGACTGGGGTGAGTGTGTGACATTGATCCACATTCGGTCCATCACCTGTTGTGTTTGCATATTCCGCCCTAAGTGCGCTGGGGATGCCCAGACGTGGGTCCCAGGCACTCCACACCACTGGAGTCAAGCTAACCGGGCTGATGAGAGGTGTTACCTCGAAACCGGTCTGGTCCTCGGATGCTTGATTCCGTTCTGGGAAGGACATGGCTTTTGTAGTTCGGACTGGACTGTTCCCATGGGGCACAGGGTCAGAGCTGATTTGCATATCGCCATTGTCTAACCCAGGGTGGTGTGGAGTGCAAAAAAACGATGGATTTAGGCCCAGATCTTTGGACTGGGGTGAGTGTGTGACATTGATCCACATTCGGTCCATCACCTGTTGTGTTTGCATATTCCGCCCTAAGTGCGCTGGGGATGCCCAGACGTGGGTCCCAGGCACTCCACACCACTGGAGTCAAGCTAGCCGGGCTGATGAGAGGTGTTACCTCGAAACCGGTCCGGTCCTCGGATGCTTGATTCCGTTCTGGGAAGGACATGGCTTTTGTAGTTCGGACTGGACTGTTCCCATGGGGCACAGGGTCAGAGCTGATTTGCATATCGCCATTGTCTAACCCAGGGTGGTGTGGAGTGCAAAAAAACGATGGATTTGGGCCCAGATCTTTGGACTGGGGTGAGTGTGTGACATTGATCCACATTCGGTCCATCACCTGTTGTGTTTGCATATTCCGCCCTAAGTGCGGTGGGGATGCCCAGACGTGGGTCCCAGGCACTCCACACCACTGGAGTCAAGCTAGCCGGGCTGATGAGAGGTGTTACCTCGAAACCGGTCCGGTCCTCGGATGCTTGATTCCGTTCTGGGAAGGACATGGCTTTTGTAGTTCGGACTGGACTGTTCCCATGGGGCACAGGGTCAGAGCTGATTTGCATATCGCCATTGTCTAACCCAGGGTGGTGTGGAGTGCAAAAAAACGATGGATTTGGGCCCAGATCTTTGGACTGGGGTGAGTGTGTGACATTGATCCACATTCGGTCCATCACCTGTTGTGTTTGCATATCCAGGATTGTTAAGGCCTGCCATAGGAGTGACTGATAGGTATATATGTGTCCAGATAGGTTTAGATATAGGCATACTATATCTAAGCAAGGGGTGATTACACCACCTTGCCCCAGCTGAGTGATCAGCCAGTTGTGTCGATTTTAGATAGCCAGCAAGGGGTGGCAAAAGATATTCTGCAACCCCTGGTAGACCTTGGATGCACCTATGCCCTGGGCACCTATAGTGCTCTGTACAGGGGCGGATAAGGTGACCCAAGCCAATCTAGTTATGCACCTAGGGTACATGGAATCCATTTTACAGAGAGAGCAGATAGCCTGGGGCCCTGATTAGCAGGGAACCAGGCCAACTAAGTCGAAAACCAGCTAAACCCAAGGCAAAAAATCTTGGGTAACCATAGTCAGGTAGCCACCTTCCTACAACGACTACGAGCGGCACAGAGGCAGTATCCTCCTAAGCAAGAAGCTAAAAAACAAGTCAGAGAAATTTTAGATTAACTTGAATATCAGGGGGTGATTGAAACATGCACCTCACAAATGGACAATCCTTTGTTTCCTGTCTCCAAGCCAGATGATTCATATCATCTAGTTTTGGACTACAGACACCTAAACTCCTGCTGTAAAACCTTTGCAGCACAAAACTCACACAGTGCAGCACTAATGAATAACATCGTGCTCAAGAAATATAAAATGACATTAGATATTTCAAATGGTTTCTTCTGTCAAAACATAGCACCTGAAAGCAGATGTTTGACCGCTTTCTTCAGCATGGGGATCCAAAAACAATTTGGTTGTCTCCCACAGGGATTCAAGAACAGCCCAGGATTATTTTCAGTCAGGGTAACAGAGTTACTACAAATATATGATGATGAGGCATTATCTTATGTCGATGACATCTATCTTACAGACGATGACCTGGAGACTCACTTGAAAAGAGTGAACACCATCATACTTGGGTTTGCATCTGAAGGGTACAAATTTAACTTTAAAAAATCACAAATTGCCCATCTAACTGTCCTATTTTTAGGATATGAATTATCAAGTGAAGGCAAAAGCCTAGCAGACAACTTCTTAGAGAAGTGTGCAGTACTCCAAGCTCCAAAAACGCTGAAAAACTTACAATCAATTCTAGGTTTCCTGAATTTCGGAAGAACATACATTCTAAATTATGCAGAGAGGGTTAAGCCTCTCTACGAACTTATAAAACCTGATTTTAAACCAATTAATTGGAATCAAAAACACACAGAAATCTTAAGATCATTACAGACAGACATGTTAACTAAAACAAAACTGCAAACACGCGCAAACGAACGCAACCTTGTAATCCGAGTCATCCCAGGAAGATGCAGATTCACATACCTGACCTCTAATGAGGGAGAAACGGTACCAATAGCTTACAAATCACACTTGTACACACAAACTGAAATGAAATTCATTTCTACTGAAAAAATTCTAACTGCGGTTCAAACTGCTGTAGCAAAAGAAGGAGCCCTAGCCCAAGGGAAAAGGATATCTGTTTTAACAGCAGTACCAGCCCTTGAGGCAGTAACAAGACCAGGCATTCTAAATGCTATAGCTCTAGATCCAAACTGGATACAATGGGAAAATTCTCTTGCTACAGAAGACGTGAAACACGCTTTTGATCCGAAAATGAAAAAACTAGAAGATCTGGAATACGAACATGAATGCCCTCTGTCAATCGAAATTCTGCCTCTCGAACAGTACACCTGTGTAATCTACATGGGCAGATTTGCACAACACTACGTTGTGGAAAAACAAATTTACAATGCTGCATGCGCGATTGTTAAAGGTTGCTGGCACTTAGGTAAATTCAGACCGATGGTCACTAAAACTGAATCACTCAGAAACTGTACAGCTCAGCGAGCTGAAATAAGATCTCTAAAGATGGCGCTTGAAAATGCCGATCGCGAATTCCCCACACTAATAGTGTGCGATTTGCATTACTGCATCTGGTCTCACAATAATTCCGTGCAGACCTGGATAAAAAATGGTTACAAAGATGATACAGGTGCCACAATAAAGCATAACAAACTATGGGAACAAGTAATTCTTTTGCAGAAAGAACTACGAAAGACGCACGTGATACATAGGCAGAGTCTTCAACGTGATGGCGTTCACGTTGCAGGGAATTCATTGGCTGACAGAGCCACAGCGGCAGCAGGTCAACCGGCTTCCGTAGCTACAAAAAAGCGTACAAAAAAACAAATAGACGGTGAAACGCTACTAGCAGTGAAAGCCTCAATGGAAGGCAATTATGCGGTGTTACCTCTAAACTATCCACTCGGAAATACATACATAATTGATGCGAACTCCGTTCCGTTTGCTTAAATCCCTGGAGTCGGGATAGAATAATTCAAAACACGAACCGGAGAGTCTTCTTGATTGAAGAAGCACACATGGGATTGGGTCTGAGGCACCAAGAGATCCTGAAATCTCTAATAGAATTACAATCAAAATACTGGTGGCCGGGGATGAGCGTGCAGATTTATAACTTTGCAATGAATTGTCAGGACTGCAACAGAGATCGCAGTTGTGAACCGGACCAGACACCTGCCAGACACCTCTATTAGACAGCATCAGGCTATCTATACGCAGACATCCAGACGGAAGAATGCATCCCATAATTATTAAGACGAGATTCATTTGGATGTGGCCCCAGTGCTCGGCTGATACCAGAACTGTGATTAAAGATTTGCGAGTCTTTATCGGCACATACGCAATTGGCATGCTACATTCTGACCAGGGTCCTGCGTTTAGCTCTCGGGCTTACAAGGAGGCCATGGCCAGCATGGGCATTGCATTGCGGTACTCTAGTCCATTCCATCCCGAGGGAAATGCGGTAGTGGAGAGAAAAAATTGTGACATAAAGCAATCTATAACAGCGAGGGTATTAGGTTCGGGTGACGGGTGGGTCAAACATTTAAAATTGTCCAACATAGTCTTAATAACATGCCAAGAAATTCTCTAGGAGGTATCAGTTCGTACAAACTTTTGTTTGGTACTAGAATGACCATCCAGGATCTGGATTGTCAAACTTCAGTGGTGAAACAAAAAACCTTTGATATCAAAGATCGTTTGGCTGTTTTACAGGACTTGAATGAAACAAGAACAATTCTAAGTAACGAAAAGCTAAAGCCAACGACCACTGAAGAAAAACCAACTGTCCCAGCAAGACCTGTCTGGATTCCAAAGATTGGAGATCTGGTCAGAGAAAAAATTGTGGTGAAGAAGGAATTTGGGCCTTCTTACAGAAAAGCAGTGACTGTCTTAGCTGTCAGCAGAACAAGGTCAGTATCACTACCGCTCCCTGCTGGTAAAAAGGAGAACCGAGTTGTATCAATCGACCTGGTGAAACCACAACCATGTGGCCAATAATAAGTAGTAGGCCCAGTGAACTCCCAAGAAATAGCAGAAGATCAAATCTTGCTACAATCCAAGAGGTTCAAACTGAGAGACTAATCACATTTGATAAACCTGCAGTGAATAAAAAAGGACTATGCAACAAAGCCATGGAACTTGTGCTTCTTGAAACCCAAATTGCAACAGTTCGTCAAGAAACACCTGTCTACAACGATGTAGCCTCTGACTATACAAATGTAACAAAAGAAAATCCAAAGATCAATGGAAATCCGGAAGCAAATCCACCAATTGACAGAACCGCATCTGGCTACTTTATCAACTTTGATGACTTTTCCGATGATCCCAGTGAACATGGAGACAAGCCAGCAACAAAAACTTTCAAAGAAAAAAAATACAGAGCTCTTTCATCAACTGAGAGAAGCATATCTAATTTCACCATGGATTAAATTATGGATTGTGTTAGGTGTACTTTTCCTCCTTCTGTGGCTCATCTTGGTTTTAAGTTTGGGTAGATTTATTGATGGAAAATATAGTACAATGGACACAGCAAGTCAGAACATCAACTTGGTCCTGAAACCACATAGATCTTCTCACATCGAAAAAAGAGAACTATCATCAGTGAACATCACAGCCATCCCTATACCTGGTGGTATAGAATGGGACAAAACTGACTATGAAATCTATGGCCCGGTTGAGCTCTTGAAATAGCCACACCAATTCAAGATCTCCTTAAGTGACTTTGTATCACCTAGTACTTTCTCTGATGATTGGGACTTTGAAAATATTAATAATATGATGTCAGATTTAGAAATGTCAGCAAAATGTATAAAACATGAATATTTACAGGGTTCTTCAAATTATGAGGAAATGTATTTCTTCAATCACTTTGGGCATTTTTATCTGCATAAATCTGCTAATCCTAGAAATGTTTTCAGTTATAATCAATGTGAACATTGTCCAACTCCGCCAAAAGGCAGTTCAAAACATTTTGTGAGAAATTTCCAAACTTCTCAGGGTTTAATTACACTAATCCAGAAATGTTTTATTTCAAAATGTTAAATAAGACAGGAATGAAAAGCATGTTGACAAATACTAAACTGATTTATTCTGAAAAATTTTATGAAAAAATGTCTACATTTGGTTTTGAATTTTGGAAAAACAACAAAAGCCATCTGGGGTACTAAAGAGTGGCAGGTACAAGGTTTAGAATCATTATTTAGAGCCTGCATGATCCCAGAACAAATAATGTTCCTGAATGACACCATTCAACAAACAACCTGTCTTGGCCTAGCCAAGATAAAAGATTTAAACAACCTGTCTATACCAAAGCCTATGCCTGATAGAAACACCACTACAGATGAGGGGTTAGACGTGTCCTATATTTTAAAATAAAATAGAACTATTCCTGATCGGAACCAATGGTTGATCTGGCCCACAGACACTAATAACTGTCAAGATAGATTCCTGAACAAAACACAGGGGTTCAAACAGAATAGGCCAGACCCAAGATATTCCCAAAGACAACATCCAGGGATAATTGCAACATATAGTGTAGGAAAACTATGCCTCGATTGGCTACAGAAATCCACACTACCCGAAATTAAGCAACACTTAACTTTACTTAAAGAAGGTGCTGACTTGTGAGATTTCATAATGGGACCTCGCAAACAGTGTCAAAAACGTTTCATATATGCCGGTATATATGCAGCTTACAATGAACCTTGGAAAGTAACACAAATTGAAACTGCAGAAAAAATACGAGAAATTGATTGTATTATTTGGAAAAATCACTTTCTGTAGTGGACAATGGGTTAACGACATTGTCCTCCAGAATTTATTCACTGGACAGCATTGTATCATCTGCTATTGATATAATAGAACAGGATATGCTAATGTTACAACATGGCCAGTCCCAATTACGTTCTATTGTACAGCTAGGCTGGACGTTACAAAACCTCCGTTCAGGCTACGTGCCATGGCATCTAATCAACACAACCTCATTATTTTCTATCTTTAACCTTACTGATAGACAAATCTCGTTGGCACAAAAAGCACAGAGCAGACTATACGGTGCTGAGCATTGAAAAACTAGAAAGATTACCATTGACAATGTCAGAAAGACCTGTCATTAAATGGATAATACATGGCACCATTACAATCCCGATAACAACTTTTCTGTTTCAATACTGCCAAAAGTGTATACCAGCAGGCCTGTATGAAAGGTTGGGTAAAGGATATATCAAGTCAACCTGGAATTTGCCTTATACACATAGATGTTGGAGTGGGGGCAAAAAAGAAGTATTTCTTATTTGTAACAATTGTAAAAAATCACTAAGTGGTACACTTCTGTGTCAAGGTATTAACTTGCATGGAGCCTGCGAAGGCTCATCGAACAACCTTTCATGTCATCTGCACAGCACCCCTGCTACACAGATAGAGCCCTTTTTCAGACAACTTTCCAATGGTAGCTACGTTATAATAAGTGACCACAGCTGTTGTGGCATGATGCCAGGAAAACCCTATCTCGTGAGCGTTACTTCCAGGGTCATTTGTTGTATGCAAGTATTGTATCCAAACAGCAATCCAGACATGGAGGCAGTAATATGGCCTTCTTTGAATATCTCTTCTATTCGAATTGATACTTTAAGCAGAATGAAGTCTATTCTTTTACAAACAAGTGTGCCTTTAACCTCCTCCAAAGAGATGTATGACCTGCAAGTTGCAAGGACAGCGGCAGAGATACATACCCTATTATTGACAAATTGTCCCGTGCATTTTGTAGAAATGTTAAGCCAAATCTTAAACATGTCAGATACCAGTGGCATCGCACATGTATTTAAGACAATTTCTTTCGGGACTGTTAGCACCCTTTGAAACAGTTCTGGGCATCTTCCCGAATTTTGTGCATTCTCTATTCGGTGGCCTGCCTCTTATTTTGAGACTCGTAGCAGGAATTTTATTTGTGTTCCTTCTGCTCCGATATGGCAAGCCAAGTCACAGACCAAACTCAGGCTACGATCGAAGAAACGATCCTCGCAATACGATACCGAGAACGTATCACTAAAGTCCTCGGATTGGCCCGGCTAAGAGATCTGAATACTACCTGGTTTCTTTCACTCAGACCAATCTGGCAAGATTGCATCTTACCTGTGCTTCCTTGTCTGCTATGTGGAGAAGAATGTGTGTTGGACCTCTGTCTTACACTAACATCAGCAGTACCAATGGATATCGATGCTTTGCTTGGTCCGGTAACGACTCATGCAACGTGTTGTCCCCAGCGGCTACCTATTCTGATGACGGCATTCGTTGAGACTTCACCATTACGATTAGGTGGCGGTGAAGTACGAGATGAAAGCGGCACGACACAGGTACAACCTTCCATGACCATTGCTGATCTAAACACCGATGATGGCAATGCATCGCATATATGCACTATTTCCACTTTTACCGAGTTGGCCCAACTTTCACCTACTGTTGTAGACAAATGCTTTGCCGGCCTATCTGAGGTAATGTTCTCTCCTAACAACGGGAATAATAATTGAAATAGCGAGCACACAGCATTCCCTGAACTCTGAATTCGGCCTTCAGTTTTTGTAAACAACACTACTGAAAACCTTTGGAACAATTTTTCTTCCCGAAAGCAAAATTATTTTTCTCCAGTTCCCAAAATATTTACCTTTTTTTGGCACATGGTACTCTGCTTAAAGTAGAACTATTCTTAGAGAACAGAACTTCTATTTTTAGAGACTCTAGAGACAATATTTTGAATCAGCCTCTAGCACATGTATAAATATGTGATGAAATGGTCTCAACCTTTTCTTCTGTATTAAGAGCCATTTCATGAATGTAATTTTCGTGATTCATTCAGTCAACATTCTAAAATGAACAAAATTTTATCTAAATGATACCACTGCTTGAAAGAGTACAGTATAATACTCATTTTCGTGTATCTATACCATTTCAAATGCATTTGATGTATTTTGGGGTGGGCTGGAAAACACATGCATACGTATATGTTTATATATTGCTTAGTATTTAGTAATGATGGACATTATACGTGGAGTGGGTGTTGTGAACGTATCTAGGACCCTAATTAAATATTCCCGATTTATGCCCTTATGTGGTTATAACAAATCATATCCTTATAAAGGCATAAGAATCATATCCATATTTAGTCATAGCCAACGCAGTCCAAATACGGCAAGGCTACTTCCCTAGACTCCTAGAAAGTACAACGCGTTCTTTAAACAAACCAAACCTCCAGCAGCCCGGGAATTCCCCCTGCTTTTGTTTTGATTTCTCCTAGAACTCCTGAGAGTCCTGAAAGAACTGCCAGTTCTTAGTGACAGTTCTTAGTGACGTCTTATGTCCAACCTTACGTCAAACATGGCACCTTCCAGGTATAAATATACCAGCATTTGCCTCAAGCAAACACACGGTGGTGTGGAGCAGAGCGGCTATCTACTTACCCAAAGCCCAGCTGATGCGAGTGCCGAAGGAAGTCGACCCTCCCATTTGACGAACTGAGACAGACGCTGTCTTTTCTCCTGCCGAGAAATCCAGCTCCAGTGTTTCCAGTCACCCTTGCGGGTTGCTGGGAGATTGAGTCCTGAGAAAGAGATACAAGACCTCCTTCATTCTATAACCAAGGTACGGAGCTGATTAGATCCTTAGAGAATTCTTGATTCAGATTCTTGACAAAAACTAACCTAACTTAAACTGCAGATCATTTTCTCCTTCCCACGTACTAGGCTTAGGTTAGGTACAACGGGGTAGGCGTATCTTAGAAGCACCAGTTGAGTATGTTTAGTCAACTTTTATCGTTGTATGTATTGCATATATTTTATCCGTTTTAAGTATCATATGGCACAGAAACCACATAAATGCTTTTACAGTATTATTTCATAATACTCCTTTTACTGTACGCACTTTACTTTATGTTGTTGGTTGAAAGCTTTATTCGATATGCAAAGATATCTTACAAGCGTAACATACGTTAAAAAACAACATTTAGAAAAAGTACAGGTATGTCATTCATTTTAAAAAGGTAAAATTTTAGGGAACCCCCTGAGATAAATTAGCTAAAAAAGAATTAAATTGATATAGTCAATCTATTGCAACGAATCAACCAAGAACGTTTTAAAAATTTGGAAACACCACAAACTATAAGTGGAGAGGTATCAGTCAATAAAATTCGGAGAGCCACCGAATGCATGCGTGTTCCCAGGCATTTGAAGAGGGGTTTCAACCAGTATCTTCTTGGATGGATATAGTCTGGGCACTCAAAGAGTACATGTGCCACCGTCTCATGCCTGGTTGGACAACAAGCGCAAAAGGGGGATAAATGGGCATAGGACTTCCACTTCGATACAGTTGCTCTTAACGGAAGAGTGCCAACTCTGAACTTGAAGTAAAGGGCCCTGTCCATTGGCATAGTAATTAGGTCCATATAGGGTTCATATGATACCACATCCTTTACTTTGAGGAACGCTGCTGTTGAATTGCAATGATGTGGATGCCCAAATTAGTTGGCAAGAGACCCAGTCCAAATATAGTTTTGTGAGGACTGCCTTAAGAGGAGCAGATCTTGTAGTCCAGCAGTCTCCTAGGCTCAGTTCCCCCAAAAGAGATTTTATGTCCCTCAGCCACTTGATCTTGTTCCAGCCCCCCGTGTTCAATATTTCTGATAGGCCATCGGCATAGGATTTTAATTCCGGGACCCTCCATATGCGGGACCATAGGAGCAATGGGCGAAGACTGGCCTGGTCTTTGATGCTTTTGCAGCCCAAGTCCAAGAGCACTGGAACTGTTGGAGTGTTCAAGGGAAGAGCTAGGAGGTCCTTCAGGAACTTATTTTCAGTCTTGGATAGGGAATCCAAATTGCAGTGACCCCATAACTCCGCGCCATACAAGGCAGAAGTAACCCCCCTTGCCTTGTAGATCTCAATTGCAGGCACCACTGAAGATCTGGGGGATGCATGATATTCCTTGAGTAAGGCACCCCCAACCCTTTTGTGACAGAGGACCATCTTGTCGATATGTGAAGGCCAGCTCATTTTATCATTCAGGCGTAGTCCCAAATATTCAAATTCGGTCACTTTCTCCAGAGGGACTGAATTCAAAGTAGGAGGGCGACCTAATTTCCTTGGTGGACGTAGTATCAGATATTTCGTTTTTTCTACGTTTATTACCAGCCCTCTGGTTACGCAAAAGTCCTGAAAACGGGTCAACAACTTCTGGAGCCCCTGGGGGGTCTTTGAAATGAGCAGAGTGTCATCCGCGAACAATAATGTTGGGATCCGCACACCCCCCAGACAGGGTGCGTCCGCAGTTTCCTGTAGGAGATGCTCCACCACACCATTTACATATAAGGAGATAAGTGTGGGAGCTAACACGCAACCCTGTCTGACACCCCTACAGACAGGGATCCTATCTGTTGTTTCGCCATTTCTCCCCCAGCGAACTTGGGCGAAATTGTTTGTGTGGAGTTTCATAAGAAGAAACAAAATGTACGGGGGCAGGCCCAAACGATGGAGAACCCTCCAGAGTTCTTCCCTGGGAACTAGGTCAAAGGCAGTCTTCAAGTCAATGAAGGCCAAATAGAGACTGCCCTTGCCCAGTTCCACCACCTTCCAGTCCAATAGTGCTAGCCGAAAGACCTGCTCAATTGTGCCTGTTCCTGAGCGAAAGCCTGCTTGGAAGTCCGATAGAACTTGATTCTCATCCACCCATTGAAGGATTCTCCCCAGAATGACTTTTCCAGCTACTTTTTGTGTAGAGTCAATCAGGCTTATTAGCCTATAGTTCCCTGGAATGTCTCTACTTCCTTTTTTGTATATGGGGACTACCACTGCCCCTCTCCACGACTCTGGGATTGGGCCGCCCTCCAAGATGGCATTTAAGAGGGCCGAAATCATTTGGCCCCAATCAGATGGGTATGCCCGCAGTAAATCCCCTGGGAGCCCATCCGGGCCAGCAGCTTTCAGTTTTGATGGCATTCTCAACCTCCCGGGGTGTGAACAAGCCAAAGGAGCTATCCTCCGTAGAGAAGGGGAATAGAGCTGGCTCATTTAGGGGCCATTCTATCGCTGAATATAAGGCCCCAAAATGATTAAACCAGTTCTGGGGTGGGATGGTGCAAGTTCTCAGAGTATCGTCGGGCCTGCTATGGGAGCCTATCAATTTCCAGAACCCTCTAGCATCTTTATCTTTACTAGCAACCAGCAAGTCCGCCCAGAATTTCTCCTCCCATTCCTTCTTTGCTATCTGGATCGACTTGGAGTAGACCTTCCTAGCCTCCCTTGTCCTGACTTGGGATTTTTAGTTTAACTGCCTCGACTAGGTTTGTTTTCGCCTCCCTACAGTTGTGGGTGTACCAGCCGTCTCTTTTGTTGGCCCTTTCTCTCGCCCCGCCATGCCTCTTACGTACAGTAAACAGATTTGTCAAGGCCCCCGTTAGTCCACAAAATACTTCACATACCTCCCCAAACCCCCTTCAACTGCGCCTAGATTCTGGTGGGCTCCGGCCAGTAATTGAGGCACAGCATCAAGTTTACTTGCAGACAAGAGAAGTTTTGACCACTTCAGGCGTCTTCCGCAAAGGGATACCTCCGCCTCACCTAAGTCAACTGTGGGGCTAGATACAGGACCCCCACTACTAACAGACCACCAAGGGGCTAGAGTGAGGGACAACAGATTATGATCACTCTCAACTGAAGGTAGTATTACCATATCCCTCACTGAGCTCCATAAGCACACATCAAGCAGGATGTAATCGATTCTTGATGTGTGGTTGGGCCTATGATATGTATGGGCACCCCCCCTGTCTGAGCTTGTCCTTCCATTTTGAGCCCTCAGACCGTACTCTATACTAAGGGCGTTTAGCTGCAGTGCCACCTCAGACCATTTTTTGATCGGGGGCAGTTCTAGGATAGGTATCCCCCTCCTACCATCCTCCTCGTCCTGGTCCTGGGTAACATCCGAGCCCAAGGGCTCGAACGTACAGTTTACATCACCTGCAACCAAGCTGCAGGCTTTGTATGGCGTTGCCCCTAACAAATCCTCCAACAGAGCAATTGTGGGAGACTGCCTCCCTCCCTTGGTGCCACGGGCATAAACATTAAATATATTCAAAACAGCACGGCCCCTGGCGTCCTTCAATGTGATGTTAAGTAAATCTGGGCTATTGGTCTTAGTTTCCACTACCCTACAATTTAGGGATGAAGCTACCCAGATAAGAAGCCCCCCCGAAGGTCGTCCTCTGCCCGAGTCTGGGCAGGCAGCTGGGATGGCATAAGCAGAGTACCCCGCCCTGTGTACTGGTTCCCTACTCCACGTCTCCTGAAAAATGCATATGGAATACTCTTCCACTAATGCATTCCAGTCGGGCAGTGCCAGTTTCCCAGTTATTCCAGCAACGTTCCAGCTGAAGACCTTTAAGACTTGGTCCGTCGACGAGACGACCAAGGCGACGAGAAATTATTTTCTGGCATGGAGCCACCCTATCTGTACCTGGCAATGCTCCCCAGTGACCACTAGGAACTGGGTCCCCCAAAGGTTCCAAAGTAACCAGTGGTATAGTTTGGATTTCATTAGGGGAGGAAGAGGTAGGTGACATTGATGTATCGTATAGAGGCTCACCCATTTCCCCCCTATCTAGGCCTCCCGTTACCTCAAGTCAGTGGCTCATAGTGGCACAGTTTTGGCCGAGCCACCTAGTCTGTGGATATGGAAAGGGCTCAAACATGCTGTACATTCCGCCAATAGCACCCATGCTTGTTTCCCCCAACACAGGCCTAAGGATGGCATGATTTACATGCCGCGGGTAGAAATAGGTCAGGTCTACTGCACTAACTCCAATGCCCCCCACCGTTTGATCTTGACTACATATCAATCTGGCCACTCTGTTATCCTGGAAGTTAATAATGACACAGTCCCCTTCCAGCTGCTTCTTGCTCTTGCCAACCCAGCTCACCCTGCGGACACCGAGGAATAATCTATCAACGCCCGCAGGGAGTGGTCTATTTGTTTTTAGCCAGTGAAGGCATTTATTTTTTAAGGCCTGGTGGGTCTCTGGTTGGTTATCTTTCAAGGGTGGGACCTTAACCAGTACAACTACATAGGGGTGGCAATCCGGGGGAAGGTCAGTGCAAGGAATACGGGGAAATTTCTTCAAGGCGGGTGCAGCTAGAGCATGTACTGCAGAGTGGGTTTCGACAGGGTTAGCTAGCAGAGCTGCCCCATCTCCCTTGGTCTTAGCACTATTTAAGGGTAATTGCTTAAGTTTGGAGTTGGGATTTTGCCCACCCACTGGAGCCTTTGGTTGCGTTGCTATCTTGTGGGCTTTGGGGACGTTAGTGGAATTCCCTTGCGGTGGATTAGATTGCGGGGCAGGGGCTGGTTTGGACTTAGGTGGGGAAATATTGGTTGAAGTTGGTGCCACACTTGGTGCTATTGGAGACACCGTCTTTAGCGTGACTGGATCCTGTAGCGGAGCAGCTGCAACAGCTGCTCCTTTTCCCAACTTGCCACATGTGGGGTCCTGACTATTTCTAGTCTGTTGTTTGATCAGGGTTTTGAGTGAAAAAAAGTTGTCAAGAGACGACTGCTCAAGACTATTTACTCTGGCCTCCACCCTCTTAATTTGGTCTATGAGCGGTATCAAAGAGCGATTGAGCGCGTTGATAAATTGGTCCAGGCAAACAGGGACTTGGATTGGGGATGACTTGTCATTAGAATCAAGACAGCTTACCTGGGACAGGGGCTCTCCCGACCCATCTAAGTGCTCCGGACTCTGACCATTACCTATTTTTTTACCCGTGGCCCTTGACCCTTGTTTCCTGAAGCGCTTGTACAGTGTAGGGTGTCTACCTTTGCGTGTGCTCACAACTCTTTTCCTCTTGGCATGTTTCGAAGCACCCTGAAACACGCAAGGCACTGAGGTGCCCACAGGAGGAACAGGGTCTGACAACGGGGGGTTATGACTAATGACAGGGGAAGATAAAGGGGAAGGTAAAGGTGAGACACACCCTCCTTCAGTCTCGTCACTAGCAACACCTGGTGTTAGCTGTACTACTAAATTCTCTAACCTGTCAATACTTCCGCCTATTTCGGATAGCCGGGGATGCTCAGGCACTTCTACAATAGGTGGGGATAGAGCCCTAACTGTGAGAGGTGACAAGACTTTACCCGCAGGGCCAAGAGAGGATCGTCTGGCTGGTAAAAGATCCCCGGAGAGGCGACGTTCCGTCATCGCAATCTCCTTCTCTATGGCTGCCACTACTCTAGTTATAAATCTATCCATAGTGCCTATCATTGGATTCCCCCCACCCCCTTCTCCTGCAGCTCTGAGCGGTTTCCCAGAGCGAGTGGACACGATTGATGTTTTGTCCTCTAACAGTGACACAGTACCTTTCAGGGCCAATATAGAAGATGTTGAGGACCTGGCCCAGCCCAGCCTCTGTCAGCCCCTGACTGCCACAGACTGCCCGCCCTTTGCTCGGGCTTCGCTCGGCGTCCCGCAAGCGTCCCGCGAGACGGTAGACGGGCTGTTGAAATAAGGAGAGTTGCAGGCTGGGGGCGTGGCTATCAGGGGGCGCGTCCACGATCTTCCTGGGTGTGCAGGGACTCCTGGGAGACAAAGTCCCTGCCGCGCTCCACCACTGAAACAACTGCCACACTCCAAGTCTCCCACACAATCCGCAGCACAGTCCTGCCGCCTGAGCCCACGGTCCTGAGCGCGAAGCGGCAATGCGAAGCGGGTGCGGCGAGCTGCAGCGCTGTTAGCAGAAATCCACTGAAGGGTCCAAGAACTTCTGCCCAGCCCGACACACAGCAAGAAGGTAGGCGTCCCACAGGCTCGCAGGGAGGGCCCAACTATATCCACCTGGACAGGCTGAGGGCATGGCTATCAGGGGGCGCGTCCACGATCTTCCTGGGTGTGCAGGGACTCCTGGGAGACAGAGTCCCTGCCGCGCTCCACCACTGAAACAACTGCCAGTCTCCCACACAATCCGCAGCACAGTCCTGCCGCCTGAGCCCACGGTCCTGAGCGCGAAGCGGCACCCGCGAAGCGGGTGCGGCAAGCTGCAGCGCTGTTAGCAGAAATCCACTGAAGGGTCCAAGAACTGCTGCCCAGCCCGACACACAGCAAAAAGGTAGGCGTCACTTTACTTTATGATAAGTATTGCAATAGTGGCAATTCATTTCTCTTGCATGAGAAAGAAGACTGCTCAATAAATAACAATTTTTATTGAAAACGCCTGTCTCTCTATTTCTCTGCACTCTGGTGAAACTAAGCATGCACGATTGACTGAGTGAAATAGCTATCTATTGTTTTCACACGACTCTGGTGATATACTCCTTATTCTGGAGGGAGCAAAGTTGTCATGTTTATGCGGTTGTCAGAAACTAATCCCTGCTTGTCCAATCAGGAAAGTTAACTCCTTCCTGTTCATTCAAGAAAGTTTCTAGTGACCTCTGAGCTAACTGGCATACCTAATTAAGTCTAACATATTCAGTAGAGACATAGTCGACCTCAGTCCTATGTCTAAACTACTGTTTATGTTATTCCAATCCGCAGAGCCTATTGGGAATATATAAACTACACTACATCATGACCTTTGGTATCACTTTGTTCGCCCTAAGTTTGCAGGGTATGCCCAGATGTGGGTGCCTTGTTGACTCTACCACTGGATTCAAGGTAGCCTGGCTGATGAGGATTATGAATCCGAAACCGGTCCCAGGATGCTTGTTTCCGGTCCAGGGAAGACATGGCTTGGTAGTTCGAGCTGGACTGTTCCCATGAGGCACAGGGTCAGACTGATCTGCATATGGCCATGTCTGAACTGGGGTTGTGGAGTGAGCTAAAGAATGGGGATGGATTAAACCCAGATCAGTTGACTGGGGGTGAGTGTTTGATTTGCTCAAACGCTCTGTCCATCATAACCTTTGGTATCGCTTTGTTCGCCCTAAGTTGGCAGGGTATGCCCAGACGTGGGTCTCTTAGCTCACTCAACCACTGGATTCAAGATAGCCTGGCTGATGGGAATTATGAATCCGAAACTGGTCCCAGGATGCTTGTTTGCGGTCCGGGGAAGACATGGAGTGGCAGTTCGGGCTGGACTGTTCCCATAAGGCACAGGGTCAGACTAATTTGCATATTGCCATGTCTGAACTGGGGTGGTTGAGTGAGCTAAAGAATGGTGATGGATTAAACCCAGATCAGTTGACTGGGGGTGAGTGTTTGATTTGCTCAAACGCTCCATCCAACATCACCTTTGGTATTGCTTTGTTCACCCTAAATTGGCAGGGTATGCCCAGACGTGGGTCCCTTGCTCACTCTACCACTGGATTCAAGATAGCCTGGCTGATAAGGGTTATGAATCCGAAACTGGTCCCAGGATGCTTGCTTCCGGTGCAGGGAAGACATGGCTTGGCAGTTTGGGCTGGACTGTTCCCATGAGGCACAGGGTCAGACTGATTTGCATATGGCTATGTCTGAACTGGGGTCGTGGAGTGAGCTAACGCATGGTGATAGATTAAACCCAGATCCATTGACATGGGGTGAGTGTTTGATTTGCTCAAACGCTCTGTCCATCATCACCTTTGGTATCTCTTTGTTCACCTTAAGTTGGCAGGGTATGCCCAGACTTGGGTCCCTTGCTCACTCTACCACTGGATTCAAGATAGCCTGGCTGATGAGGATTATGAATCTGAAACCGGTCCCAGGATGCTTGTTTCCGGTCCAGGGAAGACATGGCTTGGCAGTTCGGGCTGGACGTTCCCATGAGGCACAGAGTCAGACTGATTTGCATATGGCCATGTCTGAACTGGGTTGGTGAAGTGAGCTAAAGAATGGTGATGGATTAAACCCAGATCAGTTGACTGGGGCTGAGTGTTTGATTTGCTCAAACGCTTCATCAATCATCACGTTTGGTATCGCTTTGTTTTCCCTAAATTGGCAGGGTATGCCCAGATGTGGGTCCCTTGCTCATTCTACCACTGGACTCAAGATAGCCTGGCTGATGAGGATTATGAATCCGAAACCGGTTCCAGGATGCTTGTTTCCGGTCCAGGGAAGACATGGCTTGGCAGTTTGGGCTGGACTGTTCCCATGAGGCACAGGGTCAGACTGATTTGCATATGGCATTTCTGAACTGGGGTCATGGAGTGAGCTAAAGAATGGTGATAGATTAAACCCAGATCAGTTGACCAGGGGTGAGTGTTTGATTTGCTCAAACGCTCTGTCCATCATCACCTTTGGTATCGCTTTGTTCACCCTAAGTTGGCAGGGTATGCCCAGACGTGGGTCCCTTGCTCACTCTACCACTGGATTCAAGAAAGCCTGGCTGATAAGGGTTAAGAATCCGAAACCTGTCCCAGGATGCTTGTTTCCGGTCCAGGGAAGACATGGCTTGGCAGTTTGGGCTGGACTGTTCCCATGAGGCACAGGGTCAGACTGATTTGCACATGGCCATGTCTGAACTGGGTTGGTGGAGTGAGCTAAAGAATGGTGATGGATTAAACCCAGATCAGTTGAATGGGGCTGAGTGTTTGATTTGCTCAAACGCTTTATCCATCATCACGTTTGGTATCGCTCTGTTTTCCCTAAATTGGCAGGGTATGCCCAGATGTGGGTCCCTTGCTCATTGTACCACTGGATTCAAGATAGCCACGCAGATGAGGATTATGAATCCGAAACCGGTCCCAGGATGCTTCTTTCCGGTCCAGGGAAGACATAGCTTGGCAGTTCGAGCTGGACTGTTCCCATGAGGCACAGGGTCAGACTGATTTCCATATGGCCATGTCTGAACTGGGGTGGTGGAGTGAGCTAAAGAATGGTGATGGATTAATCCCAGATCAGGCGACTGGGGGAGAGTGTTTGATTTGCTCAAACGCTCCGTCCATTATCACCTTTGGTATCACTTTGTTTGCCCTAAGTTGGCAGGGTATGCCCAGACGTGGGCCCCTTGCTCACTCTACCACTGGACTCAAGATAGCCTGGCTGATGAGGATTATGAATCCGAAAACGGTTCCAGGATGCTTGTTTCCGGTCCAGGGAAGACATGGCTTGGCAGTTTGGGCTGGACTGTTCCCATGAGGCACAGGGTCAGACTGATTTGCACATGGCCATGTCTGAACTGGAGTGGTGGAGTGAGTTAAAGAATGGTGATGGATTAAACCCAGATCAGTTGACTGGGTGTTAGTGTTTGATTTGCTAAAAAACGCTCCGTCCATCATCACCTTTGGTATAGCTTTGTTCACCCTAAGTTGGCAGGGTATGCCCAGACGTGGGTCCCTTGCTCACTCTACCACTGGATTCGTCCATTATCACCTTTGGTATCGCTCTCCGAGGAAGAAGGCATACTGCTGTATTGTTCAATGGTGTTCCCCTGGGGGTCCCAGACTGCTTGTTCCTCCCATGGGGAAAACAAAGGGTCTCATCAGCACCTCTCACACGAATCCCTGGGCCACCCTCAAGGCATTACGCTGAGCAGCTTATGAGACCCTTCAGGACGCAGGCCAGATCCAGCAATATGTCTCCTATTAGAAAGAAGCTGTTCCCCTGTCCAACAAAATGCTCCAATATCTCCCAGAATCCATGCAGTTTGGGAACCCACACATGCAGCACAATCTGCCACTACTGCGAGCAGCTCCCTCCTCTGGTACCAGCTCAGGGGCTCCTAGGGGGTTATCAAGGGCGGCAGCGGAAAGAGGCTAGCCGCTTGCAAAGTGAAAGTTAACTCTCGTCTTCAGCAATTGATATTTTTTACCTATGGGGATGCTTTTTAGCTTACATGGGAAAAGTGAAAGTTAATTCTCTTCCTCAATTGTTATTGCTTACCTAACAGGATATGTTTTAATGGTTTTAATCAGCACTGCCTTCTTGTTAGACGATCACATAGTGTGTATTTGATGAAATTGTAAGCTATATATGAAATGTGAATGGTTACCTTCTAGGATATGATGTTTTATATTAATGTGGATTTCTGGTAATTATATGGTGATTTAACGGAAACATTGGTGGGCCATAAACAGCTGCAATGCAGCTATTTATTTATTGGCACTGGACACACAATATACATTACAAAAGAGGTATTACAGGATGGAGTATTTTTAATACAGTGCAATTAGCACTGACTATTACTTTTGCATGCTGATGATGCGGAATAAAATGGCTATTACATATACCTGGTGCTGTTATTTAGTAAATATTGAAGACAAATAGGAATAGCTTTGTTCAGCATGAGGGATTGTGAGTGCTCCTTTGCCATTCCATCTATTTATGAATGTATTAGTATTGTACCAGGTAACAAATGGATTTTCTACTTCCGGAATGATGGGCATTTATTGGCTATAATATTTACCCGCTACTGTTATTTAGTAAATGTTAAACGAAAACGGGCTTAGGTGTGTTCATCTTTGGGAATTACAGGAGTTACATGATCATTTAATATATGTGGGACTGTATAAGGGTTGTTCCAGGTAGTAACTGGGACTAGGGATTTTCTACGTCAGTGATGAATGACGTTAAATTGTTTTTTACATATACCTCTACTGTGTTTTCATGAATACTGTAAGGAAATGGCCATAATGATTTCTGATTGGGGGATGACGGGTGTTAAATATCTATACCATATACCTGTCACTGTAGTATACTGACGTGTGTTGAAGAAATGAATGTATATATATTTTTTTAATTGGGCTGATGGAGGCTAAATGACTGGTACAGATACCAGGTACTGGTATTTAGTAAATGTAGATGGGCATAGCTACGTTCTACATGGAGGGTTATGGGTGTTACTAACCCAATGTATGGGATTGTTCAAGGTAGGAAATTGGGAAAGGGATTTTCAACCTCTAGGATGATGGGCGTTAAATGACTTTTAAATATACCTACCACTGAATTTTCATGAATTCTGTAAGGAAATGGAAATAGCTACTTTACTCACAGGGGATTATGAGCTTTAAACAGCGTTTGAACACACTTCCCCCATAATATAATGGTCCTTTTAGGAAAATAGAAATATATATTATTTAAATGGGGGATTATAGGGTTAAATGGCTGCTACATACCTTGGGCATGGTATTTTACGTAACCGTCTTGGGATAATGGCCATAATGATTTATACATGGGGTACGATGGGTACTGGTACATATACCTGCCACTGTAGTGTAGTGTTGTGTGTTGAGGAAATGAGCTTTAAACATTTTTTAAATGGGAATGGGGAGGGTTAAATGGCTGGTACTGTTATTTAGTACATATATATTTACTGGTACTGTTATTTAGTAAATGCTGAAGGTAAGTGGGTATCGCTGTGTTCTGCATGGGTGTTACATGTCCATTAAATATATTTGGAAATGTATGAGGATTGTTCAAGGTAGGAAATAGGGACTGGGAGTATTTGCATTGGGGATGATGAGCATTGAATGGCTTTTACATATACCTACCACTCTTTTTTCATGATTACTATAAGGGAAAGGCAATGCCATGATGATTTCTAAATGGAGGATGCTGATGATAAATGCCTATTATATTCACATACCACTAGGGTGAAGTCATGTGAGGAAATGAGCATAAATACAATGTTAATGCGGCTGCTTGGGTATAAATGGCAGGTACATATACCTGGTACTGTTATTTAGTAACTGATTATAGTAAATAGGGATATCTGTGTCTGCATGGGGGATTATGGGTATTACATGGCCAAATATTATAACTTAAAATGCATTAGGATTGCTCCAGGTATGAAATAGTTATAGAGATTTTCTACATTGGGGATGATGGGCATTATGTGGTAAGGAAATGGTAACATCGATTTTACTCATAGGGGATTATGGATTTTAAACAGCTGTTGAATAAATGTTCCCCTATATTATAATGGTCCTGCTAAGAAAATTGGAATAATTAATATTCACATGGGGCATTATGGGGAGTAAAAGGCTGGTACATATCCTGGGTACCTTGGGCCTCATTTATGAGAAATGACGCATCGCTGCGTGTAAGCAGCGATGCGTCACTTCTCAGTGCGCACTCCTTGCGACATTCCTGATGCGTCATATTTAATGTATGACGCATCATGTCGCAAGGAGTTACAGATACGTCAGTATTTCTGACGTATCTGTAAGCGCAAAAGTGACGCATTGCTGGAGTGTGTCACAAAAGTGACGCAACTCCAGCAATGCGTCCTTTCACATGGGGCAAGCCCCATTTGAAAGGGCCTGTGTCAGTCTTACGCAAGATTTTGACGCAACTGCGTCCTAAAAGTGACGCATTGAAACCTCATAGATTTCACTGCGTCACTTCTACGACCCTTCCTTGCGTCAATACGCCCCCCTTGCATACATTATACCTGGTGCAGGTTTAATGTGGTGCAGGGGTTTACAAAGTGACGCATCTACCTAGATGCGTCACTTTGTAAATATGGCGCAACAAGGCGCATTTTTTACGCCACCGGTGCGTCACAAAAAGTGACACACCGGCGGCGTAAAAGTGACGCACAGCCTCATAAATGGAAAGGGGCGACCATTCGGTCCCCCCGAACGTATGGAGGAGTACCACGATCCCCCCGGGAAGCCATCTTGGGCGGGAGGCGAGCCTCGGCTGGTATGCCCGAAGCGGCGTAGCCGGGGCGCGCCTTTTTCCCGCCCTGGAGTGGGCTGGCCTAGACACTGACGCGGCCGGCCACGCCCTTTGGGGCAGGCAGGGGCGGGTGTACGCCCGCACTGAAGACGGATAAAAGGAGCAACAAGCCAAGAAAGCATTCTCTTGTTCCTGTGCTCTGAAGCTGCACCTCCTCGCTGCACGTGAGCTCGAGACGGAACGAAGAGCCAATTTTGAGCGTTGTAATCTTTCTTGTTTATTTTACAGATACTCTGTCGGAAAATGCCTAAGAAGGCGGGAAAGAGAATGACTACCGACCAGATGCTGCGGGTTCTCATGAAGGAGGTGACCGACCTAAAGAAACGAATGGCGGATAAAGAGGAGGAAGAGGGGCCGAAACGTCCTCTGGCAGGAACAGCTCCGGGTGGAAAAGGCAAGAGGCCCAGAAAGGGGGGAGCAGGGGGGGACGCCCCAGTTCCCTGTAACCCAAGTGAGGCACCCATTCCTGTGCCGGAGGAAGGGAATCCGATTCCCGTGGTGGTCACCCCCGTGTCCGGAGAGGATATGCCGCCCGAGCTGGCAGCACAATTAGCAGCGTGGTTGGGTAAAGGTAGCAAGGGCGCCACGGCTGACGACGCGCAGGTGTTGATGAAGCAGCTGCGGGAAACAAGGGAAGCGACGAAGGCGCCATTGCCGGCTGCGGCAGTCGCAGATACAGCTTCCAGTTCAGGTAAGCGGCCTTTGCCGATTGCTAGGGATGAGTCGGCACCCTCTCGAAGGGAAAAGTTGGGTCAACATGTCCCTCTAGCTATCAAGGAGAAGATATGGGCAGGGGAGTATATAAACATCTTCTCGTTGCTTACCGATCATTATGAGATGGAGCACGTTAAGAGCCAGAAGGAGCTCATGCATCCGAGTGTTTGGCGCGCAAAGATGGCCGCCTTCAAGGTAAATGAAAACATTGGCAATTGGGGCAAAGCATGGGGGGTTTTTACATCCATTTTGGGTGAACGGAGGCCCGAATTACTGCCCGAATTGCCGATTTATCAGTCACGAATCATGGGGTATTCTGTATCACACGAGGGCAATCATTGGTTCTGTTACGATAATATTTTCAGAAAAGCGAAAGAGCATGATAGAAACTTAACTTGGGATTGTTATGATTCTGTGTCCTGGTCCAAAATGGAGGACTCTGGTATGTTGAAAGTCCCTTTAGTAGGGAGTAATGTTGGTGAATCCTCCCGCCAATATGCGGGGACGCCCTTTCGATCAGGTACGAGTAACGACAATCACTCAAGGCCAATCGGCAACACAGGTAAAAGGGGGGTATGTTGGAACTTTAACAGGGGAAAATGTACTAGGCCCCAGGGGTCATGCAAATTTAGGCACGAGTGTAGTGGGTGTGGGCAATCATCCCATCCTGAGTCCATGTGCAGAGCCAAGACTGGTGATAACGGGGGTAGAGGAGGCGCCAAACAGGTCTGACATAGTCCGAGGGGCGCCTTTACCTACTCCAATTGATACCATGGCAATGATTCCTTGGCTCAGCGAATACCCGGATCACGCTTCCGCTCGGGTGTTGCGGAACGGGTTTTCATATGGTTTCCGCATCCCAGTGGGGGAATTTCAGGGTACAGCAAAATGTAAAAACCAGATATCGGTCTTGCAGCATACGACCGTGGTACAAGAAAAGATCGGGAAAGAGGTGGCTCGAGGTCGAGTCGCCGGTCCATTTAATGTACCACCAGTGGTTAACTTTGTTCCCCTTTAGGGGTGGTCCCCAAGAAGGACCCGGGTGAGTTTCGGCTGATACATAATTTATCAGCCCCACGTGGTCTTTCCGTAAACGATGTGATAGACCCGGAAGTGTGTTCGGTGCGGTACGCATCCTTCGATGAGGCCGTAGCCATATTGAATCGCCTGGGGCCCGGGGCACTGATGGCAAAATCGGATATCGAGTCAGCGTTCCGGTTGCTCCCGGTACATCCAGACGATCAGCGTCTTCTTGGTTTCATGTTTCAGGGTCACTATTACATGGATAAATGTATGCCGATGGGGTGCTCTATATCTTGTGCCTATTTCGAAAAGTTCAGTTGCTTCCTGCAATGGGTCTTCACAAAGAAGACGGGGTTTCACCATGTTATGCATTATCTCGATGACTTTTTGTTTCTGGGGGCAGCCGGGGATCCGGAATGTGGGCAGGCTTTGACTGCATTTTGTGTCTTGATGAATCAGTTTGGCGTGCCACTGGCACCAGGTAAGACTGTAGGTCCCTCGACTTGCCTCGAGTTTCTGGGGATCGAGCTCGATTCCGAAGAGGGTTGTTTTCGTTTACCAGGTGACAAAGTGTTAAGATTCAGGGCATCCCTGCAAAGGTGTATAAGTGAGTCTAAAGTTAAGCTACATCAATTACAGCAATTGGTGGGACAATTGAATTTTGCCCTAAGAGTGATACCGATGGCCCGCCCCTTTTCTCGCTCGATCGCTCAAGCCATGGTCGGCCTGAAGGAGGGTCATCATCACACAAGGCTCTCGGCAGAGGTTCGCCAGGACATGCGCATTTGGTTGGCATTTCTGGCGGATTTCAATGGTCGAATTGTCTGGAACAAACCGGCCGTGTCCTCGGAGGAGCTGGGGCTGTGGACAGATTCGGCAGGGAGCATTGGTTTTGGTGCCATATTCGGCACTCAGTGGTCGGCACAAAAATGGCCGTCATGGTGGCATGAGAGTGGACTGACAAGTAACATTGCTTTCCTAGAACTTTTTCCCATTCTGGTGGCCCTGAGAACTTGGCCTGAGGGATTCAGAGATCACTCTGTGATATTCTGGTCTGATAACATGACCGTTGTTGAGTGTATCAATAGCCAGGCAGCCCGATGCAAATGGATTCTGAGATTGCTCAAGGAAATCGTATTACTATGTATGCAATTGAATGTACTATTTAGGGCAAGACATGTCCCGGGGGTGATGAACAAGGCAGCTGATGCGCTTTCTCGTTTTCGTATGCAGGCCTTCTGGGGTTTTCTGCCCACAGCGGACCCGGTGGCGGCACCCTTTCCCGAAGCTCTCTGGTCTCTCGGTGCCCCGAACTTCGTAACCTCGTGGGAGAGAGTTTAGCACCCAGGACGAAAAAGGCATATGAAGGGGCGTTCCGATCCTATTGGGCCTTTTTGGGGGCTGCTAGGGGGGAGCTTTGGGGCCAGGAAGAGTCTGTAGTAAACTTTCTGCTGTCTCTACATCGGGCAGGCAAATCAGTGGCTACGGCCCAGAGGCATCGGGCCGCCATTTCTTTTGTGGCTAGGGCTCATGGGATTCAGGACCCGACAGCGTCTTTCGTTGTGCAAAAAGCGCTACGTGGGTGGCAACGCCTTGAGGGTCGCAAAGTAGATGAAAGGCGCCCGATAGGTTTGGATAGGTTGGCCCTGTTATTATCCAGACTCCCTGCAACATGTTTGTCCCAATTTGAAACAGTGTTATTCCGAGCCGCTTTTACGCTGGCATTCCACGGGGCTATGCGGGTGAGCGAACTAGTGGCGAGGAACAAGCAGGATGTGATGGGGGGACTGTGCCGAGAGCACGTTCAGATCAGAGGGGAGACAATGACTGTCTCGTTTGTGAGGTCCAAGACCGATCAGGGTGCGATGGGTGATTGCATAATCATACAAAGGATTCCCGGGTCCTCCATGTGCCCGGTGAGTTGTGTAGAGAAATATTTAGCACAAAGGGTGGCATCATGGGGGGGGACCTTGTTGAGACACGCTGACGCCACCCCACTGACGAGGTTTCAGTTTCAGCGGGTGCTTGCGATGTCAATTACTGCTGCGGGCTTGAACCCGGGCGAGTTTGGGACCCATTCCTTTCGGATAGGGGCTGCTACAGAGGCTACAGCCAGGGGTCTGAATGTTGAACAAGTTAAACGTGTGGGGCGTTGGTCCTCCAACTGTTATAAAAGGTATGTGCGGTTGCACATGTTGTGAAGCTGTATTGATGTACTCACGCTTCTTGTTTTTGTTTGGTTTCAGTTGCGCGAGCCTACGAGGCAGGGCGAACTATGCAGTCGACCCAACACCGGGCCAGCGGTCAGACTTCACCGGCTGTGAAAAAGGAGGTGTGGGTCGTGGGCCACTCATACGTGAGGCGTGCCGCGGACGTATTCAAAGCAGGTGACATGATTCACGTGGCTGGGGAATACGGGTACAGGGTGTCCTTCTACGGAAGGGGCGGACTCTGTATTGACCAGTTTCAATCATTTTTTGAGGGTTTGCTAGGGCGGACAAGGTCACCGCCGTCTATAGTCATAGTACATCTTGGGGGCAATGATTTGGTCACCACTGGTAGACGACTTCTTCTTGAGGCAATGCTTTCCACTGTAAGTTGGTTGGCAAGGAGAGTTCCAGGGTGCACGATTGCATGGTCCCATTTGATCCCACGAAAAGTATGGCGGGGGGCGATTTCTGTTTCTGCTCTGAATCATTCGGTAAGAAAAATTAATAACAAAGTGAGTAGATTGTTCCGTTCCAGGACACTGCATTCTATTTCGCATGGTTGTATTACTGGTGACAGTATGTATCTGGGGGATGGTGTTCATTTGTCCCGGGTGGGGAACGAATTACTCATAGGGGACTGTATAGCTTGGCTACAGACTTTAAGACATGACCTTTAGGTAGGAGTTTTGTGGGGGGTCCGGATAGCCGGTCAACTATCCGGCCTGTGGCGGTAAGGTCATGATCGGTGAGCACTAATTGGTAGATCCCTATGAGTGGGCGTCACCCATTACGGATGGGAGCGCTTGAGGGAGGTGGCCATTGGCCCCTCAACGGGGAGGCGGTTCCTTCTAAGGATGGGCCGCCGAAAGGAAAGGAAAGGCGGTCAAGGCCCCTTCCTGGGTAGGAGGGGTTACAGCCCCCTCCTGGAGAATTTCCCGGGGCCATGTCATCTGCGACGGCAGATGTGGTAAGTTGTGTGGGGTTTGGGAGGGGGGTCTACGCTACCTTCTAGATACCTCACACGAGTCCTCGAACGACCTTTAAGTGGCGTCGAGTTTAATGGGGCCCCCGTCAAGTCAAGGGAAATTGGTAGTTGCACTTGAGGTACGCCTCTGTGCGGTCGCCCCTCACAAGTGAGGGGGTCATTTCTGGTTTAGGGATCTTGACACCGGTTACGACCTTGCCGTTGGCCCTTAAACGTTAGGATGTACAATTTCAAATTGCAAGTTAATATTTTGTAGGATGTTAGTTCGGCTAGGAGAACCTTTGTATTAGAGCATATGTTAAGGTTAGCCAAACATCGCAAATGTGGTAATGAAATTGTACATAATATGAAACTGTTATTTTAATGTTTTAATTTTGTTTCATATTTTTAATAAATACGGCCGGGAGGGTCACTCCCTCCCGTCTTCCAAAAGTTCAGAACTGTTTCCGGTTTCCCATCCTTGGGGATTGTGTTGCGAGGGGGTGGCGGGTATCTCAGCCATATGGAAAGGGGCGACCATTCGGTCCCCCCGAACGTATGGTGGAGTACCACGATCCCCCCGGGAAGCCATCTTGGGCGGGAGGCGAGCCTCGGCTGGTATGCCCGAAGCGGCGTAGCCGGGGCGCGCCTTTTTCCCGCCCTGGAGTGGGCTGGCCTAGACACTGACGCGGCCGGCCACGCCCTTTGGGGCAGGCAGGGGCGGGTGTACGCCCGCCCTGAAGACGGATAAAAGGAGCAACAAGCCAAGAAAGCATTCTCTTGTTCCTGTGCTCTGAAGCTGCACCTCCTCGCTGCACGTGAGCTCGAGACGGAACGAAGAGCCAATTTTGACCCACCCACCAGCCCCTGAGGACAGCTACTTGTTGTGAATAAAGTTTCTTATGTGGTAACTCTATTTTCTTTCAGGTTGTGACGACTGTCGTGATATTTTGAATCTGCAATAAAGATGGTCATGTGTTGGATGTTTTCAAATAAAGTATTTGCACTAGTGTTGATCAATAATCATGCTTATAATATATAATTCTTTAGTAATTTAGTAATTTAGATAGTTTGTCGTATTTATTGTCGGGCGGTAAGGTCATGATCGGTGAGCACTAATTGGTAGATCCCTATGAGTGGGCGTCACCCATTACGGATGGGAGCGCTCGAGGGAGGTGGCTATTGGCCCCTCAACGGGGAGGCGGTTCCTTCTAAGGATGGGCCGCCGAAAGGAAAGGAAAGGCGGTCAAGGCCCCTTCCTGGGTAGGAGGGGTTACAGCCCCCTCCTGGAGAATTTCCCGGGGCCATGTCATCTGCGACGGCAGATGTGGTAAGTTGTGTGGGGTTTGGGAGGGGGGTCTACGCTACCTTCTAGATACCTCACACGAGTCCTCGAACGACCTTTAAGTGGCGTCGAGTTTAATGGGGCCCCCGTCAAGTCAAGGGAAATTGGTAGTTGCACTTGAGGTACGGCTCTGTGCGGTCGCCCCTCACAAGTGAGGGGGTCATTTCTGGTTTAGGGATCTTGACACCGGTTACGACCTTGCCGTTGGCCCTTAAACGTTAGGATGTACAATTTCAAATTGCAAGTTAATATTTTGTAGGATGTTAGTTCGGCTAGGAGAACCTTTGTATTAGAGCATATGTTAAGGTTAGCCAAACATCGCAAATGTGGTAATGAAATTGTACATAATATGAAACTGTTATTTTAATGTTTTAATTTTGTTTCATATTTTTAATAAATACGGCCGGGAGGGTCACTCCCTCCCGTCTTCCAAAAGTTCAGAACTGTTTCCGGTTTCCCATCCTTGGGGATTGTGTTGCGAGGGGGTGGCGGGTATCTCAGCCATATGAGGCCCAGTATTTTTACGAAGCCCTCTTAAGATAAAGGTGATAATGATTTCTAGATGGGAGATGATGGATGTTAAAGGGCTATAACCTATTCCTGGCACTGTAGCAGCATGTGTTAACGATATGGGCATGCATATTATTTACATTACGTTGATGGGGGTTAAATATCTGGTACATTTTCTTCGGGGGGGGGGGGGTTTATGTTTTGCAAGCTAGACCCAAAGGTATCAGAACGCTTTACATGAGCACCAGTTGTGTTACAGACAGACACATTAATTTAGTTTTTTTTGTTTGTTAGACAGCAGAAATTATGTGATTTGCCCAGAATCACAGGAAGTGGAGCATCACTGAGGAGACTCGAAACTGGTTCCCCAGTGTCGAGGTCGACCGCCCTAGCCGTTAGGCCACTCCTGTTTCTGTTCTTTAGTAAATGGTGAAGGCAATTGGTGCAGCTTTATTCTGCATGAGTGATTATGGGTGTTGCATTGCCATTGAATATATTTGGAAATGCATTAGGATTATTCAAAGTAGGAAAAAGTTATAGAGATTTTTGCTGGAATGATAGACATTAAAAGGCTTTTACATATACCTGCCACTGTATTTTTATGAATACTGTAAGGAAATGGTAATGGCTATTTTACTCACAGGAGATTATGGATTTCAACAGCTGTTGGATACATTTTCCCCTATATAATAATGGTCCTGCTAGGAAAATGGGAATAAAAAATGTTTGCATGGTGGATTATGGAGGGTAAAAGGCTCTCACATATCCTTGGCACAGTATTTTACATAACTGTCCTAGGATAATTCCCTTCATGATTTTTCATGGGAGATTATGGGTATTAAATGGCGATAAAATATGCCTGCCTCTAAAGGGTTGTGACCTGTGTTGAGGAAATGAGCATTCATATTTTTTTACATGTAGTTAATGGGGTTAAATGTCTGGTACATATGGTGTCATGTATAGGTTGAAGGGGGTTGGGGTGATCCTTGAGGTACACTGCAGGTGATGCTCTTAGGTAGCAAGGAGTAGGAAGGGATGATAATATTTATTTCCTTATTGTGAGGTAGGAACCGATCCACTTGAGGCTGCTCCTTCTATTCTGATCTGGTGGAGTCTGTTGATCAGTGCGTGGTGGGATACATCTGTTGAAGGCTTCTCAGTGGTCAAGGAGGATGAGGGCTGCAGTTTCTTCATGATCTAGCAGCATTCTGATGTCTTCAGTGGCTGCGATTAGAGCTGTCTCAGTGCTGTAATTTGCTCTGAAGCCAGCTTGGGAGGGGTCTAGATGGTTGTGGTTCTCCTGATGTCTGGTTAGCTGGATGTTGATAGCTTTCTTGATGACCTTGACTGAGAAGAGGAGCAGGGAGTTATGTCAGTAGTTCTTGAGTTCTCTTGGGTCCATGGATGGTTTCTTCAGCAAAGACCTCACAGTGGCATTTTTCCATTACTGGGAGAAGTGGGCCAAGGGCCGTGGGCCATGGTGGAAAATAGTTATAAAGATTTTCTACATCAGGGTTGATCAGCATAAAATGGCTTCTACATATGCCTGCCACTGTATTTTCATGAATACTGTAAGGAAATGGTAATAGCTATTTTACTCACAGGGAATTATGGGCTTTAATCAGCTGTTGAATACATGTTCCCCTATATTATAATGGTCTTTCTAGGAAAATGTAAATAGATAAGGTTTGCGTGTGGTAATATGGGCTGTTAAAGGCTTCTACATATCCTGGGCACAGTATTTTACATAGCCCTCTTGGGATATTGCTGTAATGATTTCTGCATGGGGCTTGATGGGTGTGAAATGTCTATAACCTTTAACTGCCACTGCAGGGTAGTGACCTGTGTTGAGGAAATGGGCATACATATTTTTTACATGACGTTGATGGGGGTTAAATGGCTGGTAAATATAACTGGTTCTGTTCTTCAGGAAATGTTGAAGGTCAATGGGCATAGCTGAATTCTGCATGGGGGATTATGGGTGTTACATGGTCATTGAATATATTTTGAAATGCATTAGGATTGTTGAAGTTAAGAAATAGGGATAGTGATTTTCTACATCAGGGATGACAGGAGTTAAATGGCTTTTACATATATCTGCCACTGTATTTTCATGAATACTGTAAGGAAATGGCAACAGCTACTTAACTGGAAAGGGATTATGCGCTTTCAACAGCTGTTGAACACAATTTTCCCTATATTTTATTGGTCTTGTTAGGAAAATAGAAATAGATAATTTTTACTTGGTGGATTATATGGGAGGTAAAGGCGGCTACATATCCTGGGAATGGTATTTTACATAGCCCTCTTAGAAGAATGGCCATAATTATTACTGCATGGGGAATGATTGGTATTAAATGTCTATTACATATATCTGCCACTGTAGAGTAGTAATGTATATTCAGGAAATGGGAATAGCTGTTTTTTACATGGGGGATTATGGGCATTAAAGACCAGTGAATATATTGGGGTTGTATTAAGGTTATTACTGGTAGGAAACAGGGATAATGATTTTCTACAAGGAGTGTGATGGGTGTTGAATGACTGTTACATATACCTGCAACTGTGTTTTCATTATTTCTGGAAGAAAATGGTAACAAGCATTTGCTACATAGGATGTACGGATTTTTAACATCTGAAGAATGCAATTGTCACTGTATTTTAATGGCTCCTGCTAAGAAAATGGGAATCGCCTATTTTCACATGGCGAATGTATACTGGCAAATAGCCATTCCATATCGTGGACATCGGATTTTTCTTATTTCTACTGGGATAATCAGCATAGCCATTTTCTACATGGAGGATGATACATGTTTAAAGGCTGTTACAAATACCAAGAACCAATGGAATTAGGTGGTAGGGGAGGACTACGTTATGCAATTGCTTTGAATAAATCTTGCAGCAAGGAAAGGCAAATAGGCAACGTAATGAACTACATTTTGTGATATGATTACCTTATTATTTTGTCATTGTTAGATGTTAGCACTGTCTGGGCAAAGGATTCACTTCATGATAGCCAGTATGACACTGAATTACACCAATAAGCAAAAGAAAGTTGTCCAACGTTTATGAAAGGCCTTCTACTTTTTAGTAACTTTTGAACCTTTTGAGTAAGAAACACATGATTTCTTATAAAAACTGCAGATTATTCAGCAGATAATGGATTATGCGGCAAATGCAGCAAATCTATATTTTTGGTGGGGGGTGTGGCTTGGCAAGCCATCATGTGGGACGTGTCCTGAGTGAGCTCCGGCCAGCCCTAAATTAATCCTGCCTCATCCTGTCCTTCTGATCGATAATTGAGTCCCACGGAGAGTCTGCAGACCTGGCGAATTGGGGCCACTTACCTGGGCCGACTTTCGTTCATTGCAGTGGCTTGTGGTGGCGATACGGTGCTGTTGAAGTGTCGAGGCCTACAGGAGGTGCCGCCTGGCAGCCCTGTGTGAGACCGGGACGTCAACTTGAAGGCTGCCCGGATCCGTAGGCTGGGGAGACGCAGATGCGACGGAGCTGGAGTGCTGCAGGAGTGGGAAGGATCGTGCCCTTGTGAGTGCCCCACAGTCGGACGTGTCCAGAGGGTGGCGACCACGATCTACGACAGGGAGGGCCTTGATGTTTGGCGGCTGAATCGGGCCATGGAGGTGAGAGGCGGTGTGTGTTGCCGGCTGAGACAGCAGGCGACAGGTCTCGGGCCGCATTTCAGGCAATGCGTGGGTCGGCGGTGCTCTGGCCCCAGCAGGCGAGTGCACCCCTCCTCTTGCATGACGCCCTCTTCCCCATGGTGGTGGCAAGGAGTACGCACACCCCCTCAGGCCTACTGAGAGTGTGAGTCCGGACACCTCAGCCTTGTCCCCTCCTTCCCCCCTGCCCGCATAAGAACGGGGTTTTGGCGGTGTCATCGAGCCACACAGGAAGTCGACTGGGGCCCGTGGGGATCTAGTGAGCTTGTCGACGAGTCCCTGGACGGGGCGGAGGCTGCACGCTGTGCCCTTTCCCACCCCCCGCTATGAGAAGTGCTCGCAGAAGCGGTCGAGCGGGCTGCACGGGCGTCTTGTGATACGAACTGCCCGCCCAACCCTGTCTCTGGTGCTCATGAGGCGAATCGCACTGGCCGGGGGTGTGTGAGGTCCTGGAGTGAGACATCCGGGGCAGCAACAGTGGAGTTGGTGGCACTATTGGATGCCAGCAGGTGAGTGCCTCTCTTCCTGCCTACCAGTGCCTTCGCACCGGCGGTCGGTCGGGCCGCGTGAACCCTCTGGAGTCTATGTCCCGCTGTTTCATGGTGGAGCGGGCCCACAGAGCACTTAAGCAGATGCCCCTACTTGCGGCTCACCCGAGGCCAGTCATCGCGAAACTCTTGAACTATCATGATCGCGACGCAAGACTGAAACAGGCCCGGATCAAGGAGCCGTTGGTCTATGACAATGCTCGCATCCTCATCTTCCCTGATTACACATGGCTGATCCAGCAACAGCGGCAGTCATTCCTAGTGGCGAAGGCCCGCTTGAGCGACCTTAGGCTTCAATATGCTTTACTATATCCTGCCCGCCTGGGAGTGGTATACCGCTCCAGTACCTATTTCTTTGACTCACCAGAAGAGGTTTTTAAATGGACTAATGAGACGATGCAGGTGCAAGCTTATACGCTGCCCGGAAGGGAGTCCGATTCTTTATCGAGCGAGGCGGCCTGAAAGGGACCACGGCAGCAGCAGAAGGGTACCAGAAGAACACGATCCAGGCGCCGAATCACGGTCCTGTGGTGTATCATCCCGGGCAGGCTCGGCCTCTGGGCAACAAATGTCTGTGGTATGATTGGTGTACCCGCAAGGGACTCAGGTAAAGTAGACTGCCTTGCTCTGATCAGAGGGGCTCGTATATGGGCCGGGATCTCTGTTAGACTTTTGCTAGCGGAGAGTGTGCCTATGATACATGGGCTGTAAGTTGAGGATCCATTGGTCGGGGTGGGCCGCATCCTCCTGTTGGGGGTTGGGGGTCATTCCCGCTGCGACAGATGCTTCATCGTTTTTGAGGCATAGGGTGGGGGGTTTGTTGGGTGGGGGTTGTTTCTGTTCTCTAATTGCACTTTCGCTCACTGACAATATTTATTGACACATATACCACACAGGGTTCATTATTCCTGCATTAGCTGACACAGCCTCGGATGGCCGGCATATCCACTAGCAGGTGCGACCAGGTACACTTTGCCTCATTAGCTGGAACGTGCGAGGAGCCCTAGATAAGAATAAATGTGGGGCCATACTCCGGAAGGGTAAACGAGCCGGTGCGGATGTCTTTATGCTGCAAGAAAGCACCTTATGGGAATGAAGGCCCTCTGCTTTCAGCCATATGGGTATCAGCATGTGTTCCATTCCAGTTTTGTGAGGGGATCACGGGCGTGGCAATTTTGATACACCGCAGAGTCCACTATACACATGGCAAGCAGTGGACAGATACTCAGGGGCGTTACTTATTCCTCCAGGGCTGTGTCAGAGAGGATCCTTTGGTGCTGGGTAGTGTATACATTCCCCCCCACTATACATTCCCCCCACTGCAGTGGAATCTAGTGGAGCATCTCATGACCCTTTGGGTGGATGTGCCAGATGGTTTATCCATGGTTGGCGGGGACTGAAACGATGTTATGGATATGGCCAGGGATCGCTTGAGAGCTAAGGGATGTCCAGAGGGTTGTCGTACTACAAAGTTGTACTTCTTGGTGACGGGGCTTGACTGGGTAGACATATGGCATCGTTTCAACTGAGATGATCACAAATTCACGTATCTCTCTAGGGAACACAGCTCCTATTCCAGAATTGATTACCTCTTTCTTCCCCGAGTGGCAGTAGTTAGGGTGGTGTAGGCAGCGATTCTTCCGCGGGTCCCGTCTGACCACTCCTCGGTGGCCCTCACTCTACAAATAGGGCAGATGAAGCTGCTGGTTAGGTGGCACCATTCGGTATGGCACCTACAAAATGATGAATATGGAGAAAATATGAGCTGCGCTATCGATCAATACTTGACGTTTAATATGGGGTCAGTCCCCAGGGCCAAGTTACTATGGGAGGCGATGAAACCTACATTGAAGACATTTCCTGGTGCACGGCGGGCAGAGCTGCTGCAGGCGGAGGCAGGAATAGAGAATCTTGAAGGTAGGAGCCGGCCAGGTCAGGAGACAATTGCTGATAGCTCAACAGAATTATGCTGCACTTCTGATGGATGAGGCCCGCCAAGCCTGGTTGGCGGCGCGTGGTAGGGTGTATCAGTGGGGGGATAAATCCAGCAAGATGCTGCATTGGCTCTGTCAAGGAATGTTTCATTCTCAGGCCCTCCCAGGAATATGGGGCTCGGCAGGCAAACTGCTCACAGACCCACAGGTCCTAGCTGAGAGCTTTGCCACATAGTATGCAGATCTGTATGCCCCTAGAGAGGGTTTGCCAGCCTTTACAATAGATAGGTTCCTGGATGATCTTCCGCCCAAGGCTCTATCAGGCGAGGTAAGGGAACAATTGGAGATGCCCCTGTCAGATGAAGAGTTGGGTGCTGCATTGGGAGAGGTTAACTCCGGGAAGGCACCGGGACCCAATGGGTTCCCCAGTGAATTTTTTAAACGCTACTTTCTGCAGTTGGGTCCTCAATACCACTCGTTGGTGGAGGAGGCGCGAGGGCGGGGCTCTCTTCCTCCAGACTGGAGACATGCAGAGGTGTTTGTATTTCACAAGCCGGGCAGGCCCCCAGATCAAGACACATTATATTGTCCCATGTCTCTCCTAAACATGGGGGCTAAAATACTGGCTAAGGCCCTGGCAAATCGCCTTCTACCTCATATTACTGCCCTGGTTCATCCTGACCAGGCGGGATTTATGTCTCAGAGGGCGACTAGACATAACATCTGGTGGGCGCATGTGGCATTGGCTGCCATTCAGCAGCGGGGAGAACCGGCGGCGCTACTATTGGCAGGCATGGATAGGGCATTTGATTCCCTTAGCTGGGTGTACTTATTTGCGTTACTGAGTACACTCAAATTTGAACCGTGATTCCTTTCCTACTTAACTCTCTTGTACACCGACCTAACAGTGTTGGTGCGGGTAGCCGGTGCGATCTCTTCCACGTTCTCCATCAGGCGGGGCACGAGACAGCGTTGCCCCCTGTCCCCGTATTTATTTGCCCTGGCAAATTGCCCTTGCCCTGCAGATTTTTGGGGAGACTTCTGGACTGTATATGAATCCCTGTAAGTCTACGTTGTGGATTCTTGGTGATAGGACAGGGGTGGGCTTGTGGGTCTTGTCGGTTCAGCTGGCGACGAGGGTCTGAAATATCTTGGTGTGTTTATGTCGGGCATGTCCGCTATTTCCTGGGAGTGTAACCTGGTTCCGGTGTGGGACGATCTTAAGTCCTGGTCCCGTATGCCCCTCTCTATGTATGGCAGATCATCTATATTTAAGATGGTGGAGCTTCCCTGGCTCCTATACCAATTGCAGAACCCCACTTACCAGACTGCACCCCGATGGTTCCGACAAGTGAATGCAGCACTCGGGCAGCTCCTATGGGAGGAGGGCAAGGTGCGTGTGGCCCTGCGGACGTGTTTTTTGTCTACTTATTGCGGGGTGCTAGCATCCTCTGACATCCGTTCATATTATTAGGCCTCACATCTGCTAGTCTTAAATGAATGGTGGTATTGCAATAGGGAAGATCCGGCATACGCGGTAGAGCGACGACTTAGGAGGGACTGCTCGCTACATATGATTCTGCATTCAGCACTGCTGCTGTGCTCACTGCCTTCGGCAACAAGGGTTTTGTTTCAGGTCTGGAGGCAGGCGTTGCGAAGGATGGGGTGGTGGAACACACTGAATCTGGAAACTCCCCTCTGGAATAAGGGGTGTTTGCCGCATCTGGCAGCCCTATAGGGATTCCGGGGGTGGGATGACATAGGTATCTGGGTCTTGGGTGATGTTATGCGGGGACTTGCACTCAAATCCTTCCAGGACCTTCAGAAAGAATTTCATATGCCGAACTCCCAATTTTATTGGTACCTCCAATTTTGGCATGCTCTGTCCCCTAGCCTAGAGTGCTTGGAGTCATGGCCGGAGTTCAGCCCATTAGAGGAGAAAGTTTTTATGGGTGACCTCCAGGAACGCAAAATCTCCAAGATCTATCAATCCCTAGTTACCCATATCTCCCCTACGCTACAGAAACTCTGAGGAGATTGGGAGAGCGATGTGGGTCCATTGGATGAAGAAGACTTGACAGAAGCCTTAGCTGCTCCGCGGTGCGGCTATAGCAGTATGACTTCGCCTAGTCCAGTTTAAATATCTACACAGTGTCTACTTTATGTGGGTACGTTTGTGGAGGGCGGGACTGATTGCCTCTCCTGTGTGCCTTCGATGCAATTGGGAGTAGGGGACACTTATACACACTGTCTGGCAATGTCTCTCTTTAGACCGTTTCTGGAGGGGGGTGTTTACCTGTCTATCGGAGTTACTGGGTTGGGATCTCCCCTGCTCGCCAAAACTTGCTCTGCTACATGGATAGGAGGCAACATCTATAAATGATACCTAATGCAATTGGGCTTCACTCTGGCGAATAGGGACATAGCTAGGGCATGGAAGGCACAGAGGCCCCCTTCAGTAGCTGCGAGGAAGAATGGCCTAGTTTTCTGCATGGACCTGGAGAAACCCATCTTTATTGCCAGGGGGTGCCCACACAAACACTTCAAAATTTGGAAACAGTGGGTGGATTATCGAGGTCTGCTGTAGGAGCCGGTCTCGGTGGCAGGGGACCCCCCTCTGATGTGATTCCTATTTTAATGATGGGAACGTGGGGATACCCTGTGATGGAATATTTGAATGGGAAGACCTTTTGTTTTATCAAAATGCTTCGGTCAGGCTGTGGGTGTATAGTGCGACGGGGGGGAAGGGTTGGGGATGGGGGAATTTAGATTTTATTTGTATTACTTTTCTATCTCCTGTGTTTCACATTGAAAATGTCAAAGTCAGTATCATATGATCTGATTGCGCAGATGTCTCTGGGGTACAGAGCCCTGAAATATATGTGTAACTTGACAAATAAAATCTGTTCTAAAAAAAATCTATATTTTTGCTGATAAGGCAGTAACTGTGTAATCTCATAATTCCAATGGCTCTGCATATACCTGCCACTCTATTTTAGTGATTTATCTGACAAAATGAGCATACCTATTTTTTTTTATTTGGTATTATGGGGTTTTAATGGCTGTTACAAATACCTGGTACTATTATTTGGTAATTGCTGAAGGAAAATGTACATGGCTCTGTTCTACACTGGGATTATGGGTGCTAAGTGACAGTTACAAATAACAGGTACTGTATTAGGCTTGTTCTGGGTATGTTATAGTTATAGTAATTTTCTACATGCGGGATGATGGGTTTTAAATGGCTGGTACATATACCTGCTACTGTATTGTGATGGCTCATTTAAGGAAATAGCACTCACTATTTTTGCTCTGGGTTGTGGACATTAAACAGCTGTTGAATACAATGTATTGCAATGCTTCATGTTAGTAAAATAGAAAGAGGTTTTTTTTTTACATGGGAAATGGTTGTGTGCTAAATGGATGATACTTATACCAGCCACTGTTTTTTTTATCAATTGCTCAAGGGTTAATGGCATATATGTGTTCTATACAGGGGATATTTGTGTAAAGTGGCTGCTGACTGTTTTTGGCACTGTATTAGACGTATTCCAAGCGGAAATGCAGATATTGTTTTTTTATTCATGGGGTGGGGAGTGATGGGTATTAAATGGCTGGTACATGTTTTCTGTCACTGTACTAGCATGATTCCTGTAAGGAAATGGTAAAAGCTATTTTAAGCATCGGGATTATGGGCTTTTAAAGGGCTGATGTCCACATCTACCAAAGTATTCTGTTAGGAAAATGGGAATCACTCATTTTTACATGGGGTATGATGGGTGGTACATTGTTGTTACATATACTTGGCACTGTATTTAATTAATTAATTAACGAAAAGGGGCATAGCTGAGTTCTACATGTGGGATTACTCTCCACAATTGTCTGTTTAATATATTTGAGATTGCATTTGGCTTGTTCTAGGTAGGATATGGTGATAGTGATTTTCTACATGAGGGTCATAGGTGTATATAAACCCTTCATTAGCTGATAAAGATTTGTGACAGTATATATTCTTGTTCTGCCATCTGCTGGTTTTAAAGGGATACTGCACAATAATGTGTGTAGTACATGCCTCCTGCAACAAAATGGCAATATGTGAATCAGTACTGTACTAGGGGATTTTAGCCACTCTCAGTGTCCTTCCAAGGAAGTTGATTCCAAGGAAGTTGCATTCCCAGAAATTGCTTCCAATATAATCTTAGTAAACTGACAGGTGCGGATCAACTGCTGATCCCCTCTTTGTGGTAGGGATTGCAAACATTTCCCACTAATTAGGAATTTCCAGGAAGTGAAGATCATAAAAATGCATTGATTATGTTTTTGCCCTTTTTACACACCTCCATTGTTACTATTGATTGGATTGTTTAGTGAGGTCCTTGTATCAGGCCCGAAGTGGTCAGCAGTGGCTCTGGCAGAGCGCCAAGAAAACAATCAAACTTGAGTATCTATAGGGAGTCAAATTCATAACAAGGTTTTTGTAATTGAACCTGCAGAAGGATCATTAATAGTGCAGCGACCGGGGCCAAAACTTCTGGCAACCTCTCAGATGGAATGCATAGGCATAGAACCAGGCCCTCCCCTCACATGCCCTGGTTGTAGGAGCAGTCCACAGCCAGTCGCCGGGGCGTTTGGGCACTGGGCGGGCTACCCCACCTGGGAGGACCCAATTGGCACGTGTGTGAGGGAACCTCCCCCCGGGAGTAACACAATGGAAAGCCCTTCCAAGACAGAACTAGTAGTGAGAGGTAAACTCTGCCAGTGATGTTCACAGAGTTTTGCCACTCTGTGCTCTGCTTGGAGCACGGAGTGCGGCAAGGCTCTGCCAATCGCCAGAGAAGAAGAGTTTACCACACGTTCGCTGCTCACAACTACTTGGTACTAAATAACAGTATAAATAGTCTCTAAACGAGATAGACTCAGTCAATCAATGACCGGATAGGAAGTAAAATGTGTTAATTATTTGCAATAGTTATTTTGTGCAGCACTGTAATACTAGGATTATCTTGCAAACAACTATCATCCAAGTACGGTGAACACCAACAAAGATAAATAGCTCATTGGTTTATCAGAATAATTCTGCTGGAGCCAATAGAACAGGAAACAAAACCATAGGGCAGGGCATAGAGTTAAGAAAAAGAGACGGCAAAAGAGACTTTTAAAACTTTTAATTTAATCACACTTGTTGTCAGTGTTATTGCAGCTCATAAAAAAGTTAAATGCATAAAATGGTACAATTAAAGTGTGTGGAGAGTTAACATCTATGGCAATACAGGCCAAAGAAAGGCAGTATGCTTGCCACATCGGAGACTAAGGAGAGTCCAAAGGTTGGCGAGGTAGATGTCGGTGGGAGTCCAAATTGATATCTGGGTTTCATTTGTGTTTTGGTGTTCAATTTCAATAGGAACGAGTTCCATTTCATCATTGATAACTCCATTACTACGTATAGAAGACTCTTCAAATGTGATCAGTCTTTCTGTCTGAACCTCCTTTATGGTAGCGAGAAGAGATCGACGGCTACCCAGGAGCCCACGTGGCCTGCCCTTCAGTATCCGCCACACAGTGTGGTTTTATCAGATTAATGGAGACAAATCTCTTTTCTTTCTTGCCGGCAAGAGGCGGAAGAAATACTGTTCTTGTTCCTTCAACAGCCAGGACAGGTACAGATGTTCTGTATGATGGTCCAAATTCTTTTTCTAACCAGATCCCCGACTTTTGGGATCCAGGCAGGTGTCGCTGTGACAAATTTTACTTCCCCAGTGGCGGTGTGTTTTACTTGGACATTGCTTTGTAGTGCCCGGAATTCATTTAGTTCCTGTAAAACAGCCAAACGTTTATTAATGTCAAATGGTTTTTCGTCTGCCACTCTGCTGCCACAATTGAGGTCAGGTACCCACATTCTCATCTCACAAGGGAGTTCATAAAGGGTGATACCTCCTAGGGAACTTTTTGGCATGTTAAATGCCCTCTGGACCTCATATAGGTGATTGACCCAACTACCACCCAAACCTAATACCCTTGTTGTTAAAGATTGCTATAAGTCCCTGTTTTTTCTTCCCACTACCATATTTTCCTCAGGATGGTATGGAGAGAAGTACCGCAATGCAACACCCAAACTTCCCATGACTTCCTTGTAAGCCTTAGAGGTAAACGCAGGGCCATGGTCAGAATGTAATGTGCCAACTGATTATGTCCCTAAGAAGACTCGCAAACCTTTTATAACAGTTCGAGCATCAGCCGAGCACTGAGGCCAAAGACACAGAAATCTAGAGCATGAATCAACAGTCACCAAGATGTACTTGTGAGCCCCATCAGATTGTAAGGGGCTGCAGTGGTCCAAATAGACACAAACGAGAGGTCTGTCTAATATTAATAATGGTGTTTGGGCTAGTCGTGCTACAGTAGAACCCTTCATCTGCTGACAGATGTCGCATTTAAGGACAAACGCTTTTGTCTATTTTGTTAAACCTGGCCACCAATAGTGCTGTTTCAGTAGAGAAACTGTTGTGGTAATCCCTGCCTGTGCGGAACCCAGACCCTTGTCTGCAGCTAGAATTTAACATAATATGCGTTCCATGTTTGGTATTACTCTATCCCCCACTCATGGAATTTGAGCATATGTAATATTTTTTGCATCTAACTTGTAGGAATAATTAAGGGGAAAGCATTTTGGCAAGGCTGTGCTGTTTTTGCATGAAGCATTGACATCTATCATTGTGCTTCCGTCTATTCTCATGCCAGAACAAGTAATTGCAGCTACGGCAGCAGTTTGCACTGTCGCCTTGGTGGCTTCATCAGCCAATGAATTTCCTTCAATGTGAATGCCATCACATGAGCTTGTGACAAGTCTTTTTTCAGCTCTGCCACTTGTTCCCAAAGTAATTTGTGCTTTATTGTGCACACATTTGAGTCTTTAAACCCATTCTGAGCCCAGTAGTAGAGATATTTTTTGTAAGACTGGACACAGTAAAAAGAATCGCACTCTATAAGTGTGGGGAATTCCAGATCCATTTGAATTAGTACCAGTAATGGGGCTTTTAATTCTACCAGCTGTCGTGCAGTCTCCCAGAGACTGCATCTTCATACTGCTAGAATGGAACTTGCCTTCCTGCATTCGTCCTGTTACAATTGTATAAGCTGTGCTGTATTGTTTACTACCTATGGCAGGCTGAGCAGAACTGTCAGTGTAAATAATGTATTCATACTGATCTAGAGGCATTATTTCATTCGAGAGAGGATATTCTTATTTGTACTACAGAAATGCCTGTGTTTTTAATGCGGAATCAGATTTGTAGTCTACATCTGTTGCAGTGAGTTAATAAGCCCATTGTATCCATTGCGGATGTAAAGCTTTTGCATTCAGAACGCTTGTGTGGAGCTCTGTATATTAGAATGTAAACTTGTTGCTAGGCTAGAATGTTAGTCTTTGAAGTAGCAGGAGACAGAGCTGTGAAGCTGATGGAGGAGGAAGCTGGCTGTACCTGCTGTTAACTTACAATAGAGAATATTACTCTTGATTTTGAGTGGACAACATATTTACACTGGCGACGAGGTGAACCCAATCTGCACAGGGGGCAGACAACGAGTGTACCTTTACCCTTGGATCATATATATATATTTACAGAAATTGTCCTCCTCATTGCGATAAACTTTCTCAGACTGTTTACTTTAAAATTGGATTAATTGGATTTGTTGTCAGCTGAAAAAGGAACGTGTCTTATGCAAAGCTGTGAAGCTGCTAAACACCTTTGGTAGCGTCACTACCCCGATCTCAGTGGCTTGCGAGAAAAGCTGTACGTAAGTGATCTGCGATAACATGTTTGAGTAAATCAGAATGGCCAGAGATTAAGTGGCCAAGCAATTTCCGTTTCTTTATTCTGAGCGTGTAGAACAAAAAGCGGAGTAAATTGGAAGATCTGAATGACTTGGGACTAAGTGGCCGAGAACGAAAATCTAATACAATGGATTTCAATATTAAGTTCTTGAATATTGGTTACTTTGTAATTTCAAACTGTTCAATTCAAAAGAAAACTTTAACTCAACGTTTGTCTAGACCCTTAATGGAGTTTGAGAAACGTGCTGCCTGCATTCTAATTCTGATTTTTTCACGTCGCATCAGCGTTTATTTCCTTCAGAAAGTTGACATTGACGACGCAGTGTGGCGGCCATTTTCGAGGGTCGGGAAGATCCTGGTAAAAGAACACTTAATACACAACGTACTTTATCAAGGAAATCAACGAAGGAGCGCAGCTGAAAGAAAACACAGAGGATTTTCTTAATAGGAAACACTTAATACACAAAGTGCTTTATTAAGGACATCAACGCGGGAGCGCCGCTAAAGGAAAATATGGAGAATTTACCATAAACGAAGGAAGGGAACATTTCTCACAAGGTTTTTATTTTAATTTGTTATGTTAGTTTGTTTTATTTATTTATTTATTTATTTATTGTGACTTATAGAGCGCACTATAACCCAGGGGTCTCTAAGCGCTTTGTTAGGATCAGCTAGACAATAAAAAGATGCATCAGATTACGATTGGCGGCCACCCCACGCTTGCTGGAAAAGCACCGTTTTTAGTTTCTTGCGAAAGGGCATTAGTTTCTTTTCATTGCGGAGTTCCAGCGGTAGTTTATTCCACATAGCTGGCAAAGTACCTGAGAAAGCACGCCCACCAACAGTGGTCAGTCTACAACGTGGCTGAACCAGATAGATGGAATCAGCAGATCTAAGCACCCTCCCTGGTTTATAAAGGGACAGGCGAGATTTCAAATAGGTGGGTGCCCTGCCATGAAGCGCTTTGTGTACAATGCAGAGCCCTTTGAACATTAGCCTCTGCCTAACTGGCAACCAGTGGAGTTCCCGCAGGAGGGGGGATGCCTTGGTACTCCTCGGTTTCTTAAAAATGAGCCTAGCAGCATCATTCATGACCGTCTGCATTCTGTTTAGAAGGCCCTGTGGAAGTCCTATATACAATGAATTGCCATAGTCCAGCCTGGCTAAAATCATTGCAGAGACCGCACTCCTTAGAGTGGAGAAAGAGAGCAGCGGGGAAACTTTCCTGAGTTGGCGAAGGAGGCCGACACAGCAGCCCACAACAGCTGTGACTTGCTTTTTCATGGACAGCTTACTGTCCACCTGGATGCCCAGGCTCTTAACCACCTCCGCCGGTTCCGGAGGCGTGCCCAACTCCCCAGGCCAGAAACGATCACACCAAGGGTTGCCAGCGATGGTAATCGGCAACACCTCGGTTTTGTCCGGGTTGATTTTTAGGGAGTTGCCGGACATCCAGTTAGCTGTGCTTCTCAGAATGTTTTGCAGTCTGGTAAAGGCATTCTGGCTATCCTCCAACTGGATGATAATCTGGGTGTCGTCTACGTAGTTATATACCTGGCAGTCCATTTGATTGAGCATTCGAATCAAAGGCTGTAGGTATATGTTGAACAATAGGGGTGACAGAGCAGACCCTTGTGGGACTCCGCAAGTGATCGAGGTTGCGGTAGAAAGCATGTCACCTAGTTGCACTTTCTGCGTCCTCCCTTGAAGGAAGGATGTGAACCATGCCAGTACTGTGCCCTGAATGCCGAAGTCCCTCATCCGCGACAGTAGTTGTTCATGACACACGGTATCAAATGCTGCGGAGAGGTCCAGCAGCACCAGGGCCCCCGGAATTTTCTTGTCTGCTCTGTTCCTAAGCTCATCTACGATTGACAACATAACCAGCTCCGTGCTATGATTCGCACGGAAGCCTGCTTGATTCGGCTCTAACAGCGTGTTGCTTTCCAGATGTTCTGAAAGAGTGGTGAGGACATGCTGCTCCAGAACCTTCGCCAAGAATGGTAGCTGGGAAATTGGTCTGAAGTTTTTCAGACATTTTGCGTCTGCCCCCGGTTTTTTTAGCAAGGGAATCAGACGGGCTTCCTTGAAGGCGGAAGGCACTTGACCAGTATGTAGAGAAAGGTTCAGGAGGCTCAGCACATCTTCCTCTATGCCCGGGAGTGCAAGTTTAAACACTTCAGGTGGGCATGGATCCGACCTTGAGCCAGACTTGACCCGTCCCATGAGGGAAACTAAACTATCCTTTGTAATTAAGGGTAGATTAGAGAGCAGGATTGTGACTGGCATTATAGCTGGAATATCCACCGGTGGACAGTCAATTTGCGAGGTTGCCGTAATTTCAGTGACCAAATCAATGGTTTTGTTGGTGAAGAAATCCTGGAACTTCTGACAATCCTCCTGACTAAAGTCCGGAGACTGTTCCTTGTTCTTCCTGAGCTCCGTAAGGACTCGGAAGACTTCTTTCTGAGGGTTCGTAGCCGTAGAAATCCTCTCCTCGTAGAACTCGGACTTCCTGGCTATAATCGCTTGCTTATAACCAGCGAGAGCCCGTATATAGTTGCTCCGAGAGTCAGGACTGTAGTTTTTACGCCAAGTTCTTTCCAGTTTACGTAACCCACGTTTCTGTGCTCTGAGTGAATCGTTGTACCACGGGGCCCCTTGTTTCCTATCCGTACGGTTCACCCTACAGATTGGTGCAACTTTGTCTGAGGCATTCTGGAGTTTATCCATGAGTGCCCCACAGAGGGCCTCTGGGTTAAGGGGGCAATTGTTGGCAAGGGGGTTGGTGCGAAGTAGATTTATCATTTTATCCCCATCAATCTTGTTCCACTTCCTGACTGCCTTCCACCCTCCTTTAGTTGTTGTTCTCTGTCTGTCCACCAATAACTTGCCTCTCACCAAATGGTGGTCGGACCATACGCATGGCTGGGCCGCAGCCATGTCCTGAACAGGAACTGTCGTCCACACCAAGTCTAGGGTGTGTCCCTTAGCATGTGTTGGGCCCCTTACTTGTTGGGCCAGATCTAATGAGGTTAACGCCTCATCGATCTGTAGCGCCTGACCATCTTTTGGGACCTTCTCCCAATGGTAGTTGAAGTCCCCCATTATCACCACCTTATCATATCTTGAGCGGATGTCCTGGGCCAGTCTTATGAACAAGTCAGGGAATTCAGGCGAGGTCCACGGAGGGAGATAGACTAACAGGATCACCAGACAATCAGTCCCTGATTGCAACTTAACGCCCATCACTTCCGCACCCGCTAAATTTTCCGTCAAGACCCTTTCGACCAATAGGCGTGAGTTGTAAAGGAGGGCAACACCTCCCCCCCTCTTAGCTCCAGTTCTATTATAGAAAAGTGCAGAAAAGTCGGATGGTAAGGAGGTGACGAGATCCGGCGTAGAGGAGTCCTCTAACCATGTCTCGGTAAGTCCCAAGAGGTCTAGTTCTCCTTCTTCTAGAAGGGTAAACACCTCTAAATTATGTCGTTGCAGGGAGCGTGTATTAAGTAGGCCAAAGCGTAAGCCTCGGGCCTGACCCATAACCTTCCGACCCAACTGAGGAGTAGGGGCAGAAAGGAGTCTCTCTCGCACAAGAATGGCAGCACATTCTGGGCTAATGTCAATATTACTGGAGTTCAGATACTCCAACTCACCTCTAGTATATACCATGCGAGAACCAGGGGTCATGGCCCCGGGTCCCGTCTGGTCACTGATGGGCACAGATGGGCTTGCCTCTGGCGAGCCTCCGGCGCACCCACGCTGCGCGCATACGCTGCGCGCCTGCATGAGGGCAGGGTTAAGTAGCCTCGAGCGTGCAAGGTGGCCAGGCAGCAACTAGGCTGTCAACCACAATGGCGTCCCAAAGCGGCACTTCCTCCCTCAAGATGGCTCCCGCCCCGAGAAAGCAGCTAAAGACCCGCTCAACAGCGGTGTAGTCTCCGATTAGAGTGCAGGTATGTCCTAACTCAAACCCCACCAAAAAACAGGACCCTCCGAGTAATTTTAAAATAAAAGTTAAAATTAATTAATTATTTCCGCATTTAAAAAGCGCTGTGCTCGCGCTAGTTAGCAGCACTTGCAAATTCAATCAGTAGCAGCCTCAATATCGCGGCACTTACCTAGCAAGGAGAAGCCCTGTGCTTCTCAGCTTAAGTAGCCTCGAGCTTGCAAGGTGGCCAGGCAGCAACTAGGCTGTCAACCACAATGGCGTCCCAAAGCGGCACTTCCTCCCCCAAGATGGCTCCCGCCCCGAGAAAGCAGCTAAAGACCCGCTCAACAGCGGTGTAGTCTCCGATTAGAGTGCAGGTATGTCCTAACTCAAACCCCACCAAAAAATGGGACCCTCCGAGTAATTTTAAAATAAAAGTTAAAATTAATTAATTATTTCCGCATTTAAAAAGCGCTGTGCTCGCGCTAGTTAGCAGCATGCAAATTCAATCAGTAGCAGCCTCAATATCGCGGCGCTTACCTAGCTTACCTTTGTGTAACTAACATTATTTTGTCTTTGTAGGTGGACTGTGATATATAAATGAGAGCTCTATATTGATTTTGTGATTGTATGCCATACACTTGTTTATAATTCAAAATTCTATAAAGTGTTTTAGTGGTTATAGCGCAAGTATTGTTCAATGGCTGACCAAGGTTTGTCCGGGCCTCCTTCTTTTCTTCCAACCCCTGGGGAGCCAGTTATTCCATGGAAAGAATGGAAGAAATTGTTTCTAACATATTTTAGCCACAGGGGCAGACAAATATGGGCCGGTGCGCAAACAAGCCATTTTACTCCATAATTTAGGAGTGGAGGGGTGTCGCTTTTATGAAAACGTTCCTGAAGTTTCACTTGGGGTAGGTGATGGTCAGCCTAGTAATGTATATGATATGAGCATGCAAATGTTGGATTCAAGATTCACTATTAAGATAAATGTAGTACTTGAGAGGCATAAATTATTTTGTAAACTTCAAAAAGTGGATGAGGATATTGCAATTTATGTCGCTGCTTTGAGAGGCCTATTCCTAACTTGTCAGTTTGAAAAGTTGACGGATTCTCTCATACAAGACCAAATAGTAAGTTGTACAAATAATAAGAGAGTGCACGAGAAATTACTTATAAAAGATTCTACCTTAGAGGAAGCTATACAAACAGCTAAAGGATTGGAGCATACTGATATGTGGATTACGGAAATGGATACGTGTATCAATTTGATTATAGCTAAGGACTCTAAAGCAACATTGTCTAAAGGAGCTGAGATTTATGCATGTATTGATGAGACCAAAATTGTAAAACCAGTTATTAAATCCCAATCTAAACCTCTTAACAAAATCTCTGATAAAGAGAATGAATCTCCTCACACCACTAATCCTGTCCCTAATTTGGGAGCACGTACTATCAAATGTTATTATTGTGGTGCACCAGGTCATATTGCTTCCAGCACTAAATGTATGGCTAGAAATGCAATCTGTAGAGTATGTGGGAAGAGAGGTCACGTTGCAAAAGCATGCAGGACTTTTGTACAAGAAGTTGATGATTCCTGTGAAAACATTCATGAGTTAATACTGTGCGTTGATAACATTGATGTTTCTCAAAAATATTGTTGCAACATTATGGGAAATAGCGACATCACTGCAGAAAGTACTGATAAGTTAGAAAAACCTCATTGTGTCATTAATCTGAATTTAAAATGGGTAATGATGTTAATTGATTCAGGAAGCCTATATACATTACTATCCAAGGAAATGTATCTCTAAACATGGGGTACATTGAGTAACATAGACTCTTGGGATGTTCCTGATATTAGGGCTGTAGGATATGGTGGGAAGACAATTGAGATTTTAGGCCTTAAATGGATGGTAATTGGGTTTGAAGGTAAAAAGGTTTATTGACGTGTATATCTAACAAAACAAGGGTCCAACTTATTAGGATGGCGCCACCAAAAGGACCTAGGTATCACATTGAATCCCAATGCAACTGAACCCGTGAAATCTATCGTTGTGCATAATGTTGACAGTTATGATTTGGAGATAATGGAGACATATTTTGATGTTTTATCTGATAAATTGGGAAAGCTCAAGAATTTTTCTCACAAAATTATACTTAAAAGCAACCGACCCCAGTTGTACATAAAGTGAGGTGTGTACTGCATCTTATGAGAGGTCCCCTGCAAGAAGAACTTGAAAAGTTGTTGAAGTTGAAAATAATTGAGCCAATTGAGGCTTCAGAGTGGTTGTCGCACTAAAGGATGGTGGGAAGAAGATTTGTTTGTGTATCCACATATGGGTTGACCGACAACCTCTACCCAACATTTCTGATATGTTGACTGCCATGGGTGGTGGAGGTGTGTTCAGAGAAATTGATATGTCTGCATCCTACCACCAGATTGACCTCAGTGAAGAGTCAAGGCATCTTACCTCATTTGTGACGCCGCTGAGTGCATTTCGCTACTGTAGAATGCCATTTGGATTGGCATCTGCCTCAGCGGTATTTCAAAGAGCTATGCAAAAGGTCCTCCTGGGAATAAATGATGTTCTGTGTTTTCAGGATGATGTGCTGATTGTAGGGAGGGACCATGAACACCATGACAGGGTGATGAATGAGGTTTTGAGTCGTATGCGGGAACATGGATTGACCATAAAGAGAGAGAAATGCCAGTTAAGGAAAGATTGTGTAAATTATTTGGGTCACAAGATATCTAGAGAAGGGATCAGGCCAAAGAAAAGCATTGTGTCTGCGATCAAAGATGCTCATACCCCCATGAATAAAGATCAGCTGAAATCATTCTTGGGGCTAGCGGAGTATTGCTCCAAATTTTTAAAAGGGTTTACTGATATTGTGGAACCATTACGTGCATTGATGAAAGGTGGTGTAAGTTTTGAGTGGACTGATGTGTGTGATAAGGCATTTGATATAGTAAAGGATGGTATTTTGCATGCACCTAGTCTTGGACATTTTGATGTCAAAACAAAGACTTTCATTACGACAGATGCCAGAGCAGTTGAAATTGGCGCTGTTTTGACGCAAGTGAATAGTCGTGAAGAGAAAAATATAGGATTTGCATCCAGGAGACTACAAGGTGCAGAGACATCATATTCTGTGATAGAAAAGGAGACTCTGGCGTGCTGCTGGGAGATTAAACACTTTACATATTTTGTTTGGGGTTTGCCATTTAAGCTTCGAACTGATCACAAGCCTCTCGTCCATTTATTTGAAGAAGGCAGGGGACTCGAAGGGAGTGTGACTCGAAGGATCTCAAGGTAGATTTTGTCTATGCTTGAATATAACTTTGAAGTCGAATACATGAAGGGCCTTAAGAATATACTAGCAGACTGTTTGTCCAGAATGCCTATAATGGTTGGTGAGGAGGAATCTGAAGTTGAGGTTGATGTGATTAGGTATAATGAGGAACAAGCTTTTGTCAAGGAGGAATGGGACACTGCCATGTTGAATGATGTTGTGTTACAGAAACTCATGCAAGGTGTATCTGAAGGATGGGGTGGAGATCAGGTCCATGATGTGCGTTTCAAAGGATTTGACCGTGTTGAGACGGAATTGAGTGTGAGAGAGGAAAAGTTATGGAGAGGAAACAAATTAGTACCACAAGAGGCATGGGCAAAATTTGCGAATTCGCGTTCTGCGAATTCGCGGATTTCCTTGCGAAATCGCAAATAAAATCCTCGAATTCGCAAATTTTCCAGAAAAATCGCTGATTTTTTTGCGATTTGTCCTGGAGTACTTTCTACTGGCTAATCCAGTAAGTGCTCCCTCATTGGGTAAATGTATAGTGCTTTTACTACACTGCAGCAGAGCAAAGGGCCAGAAGATGTGTCTCCAGTGACCATGTGTGCCTGTAACACAGGCACAATTGCAAAAACAACAGGTGATGGACCGAATGAGGATCAATGTCACACATTCAACCCAGTCAAAAGATCTGGGTCCTAATCCATTGTTTTTTTGCACTCCACACCACCCTGGGTTAGACAATGGCGATATGCAAATCAGCTCTGACCCTTTGCCCCATGGGAACAGTCCAGTCCGAACTACAAAAGCCATGTCCTTCCCAGAACGGAATCAAGCATCCGAGGACCGGACCGGTTTCAAGGTAACACCTCTCATCAGCCCGGCTAGCTTGACTCCAGTGGTGTGGAGTGCCTGGGACCCATGTCTGGGCATCCCCAGTACACTTATAGCGGAATTGCAAAAATAACAGGTGATGGACCGAATGAGGATCAATGTCACACATTCAACCCAGTCAAAAGATCTGGGTCCTAATCCATCGTTTGCAATACCGCCATAAGTGCGCTGGGGATGCTCAGACGTGGGTCTGCAGTGTCATGCTATAGCCGTAAGTTCCATCTCTACGGCGGCCAACTTTTCCTGTCTACCAAAGCGCCGGGACGCCCCTTAGCTGGGGCAGCTGCGCGCTATACAAGACTTTATAACATAACATAACTCAGCATCACCGCAGTATCACTCAGCACCACCACAGCACCACTCAGCATCACCACAGCACCACTCAGCACCACCACAGCACCACTCAGCACCACTCCAGCATCAACCTGCGCAACCATTCAACAACAACTGGTTCAAATATGTTCTCTCAATGTTTCAAGCTTTATTACAAATGTCACAAAAAGATGTTAATATTTCACTTCTGTTCTTGGATTTTCGTCTCAATAAAATACACTGAACATAATCTTCGCAAAAGTTATTTACAAAAGTTTAAGCTATTGCCATTATAAATTAAAATCACTTTTATTTAAGTATTAATTATTTAAAAAAATTAAAAGCCATTGTAATCTGTAATATCAATACATCCAAGTCACGTAAATACAAAACATGTTGCATTACAAATGCTATAGGTGTCACATTTGCGAAAGTTATAACTATTGGCATTGTAAATGACAAAGCTATTAAGTTTTCTATTTTCAAAACCAACACATAAATAAAAAAAATTGTCGTTTACAAGACCAATAGCTCAAACTTTCCTAATGCGAGACCTATTGCAAATGCTTGTTTTTATATCTGTCAGTGCTTCCTGTTGAGGTTTAATTTTCGTGACAGGCGCCTCGTTGCCTTCTTGTAAGTATTCTCTGACCCTGCTTCAAGGGTCAGAGCAGGGTCAGAGAATAGTTGCAAGTAGGCAACAAGGCAACAGGACGCACTTACAGGCTCACAGCAGCAGGTGCCCAAGTTGAAGTTAATTTCTTTGTAACCCTTTTTTTGTAAAAGGTTAAAAAAAATTTGCTTCAACTTTTGCACCTGCTGCTGTAACCCTGTAAGTGCTTGGCTGAAAATTCGTCCCCGCTGATTCGCGGATTTTACCGCGATTTCGCGAGATTCACGGATCGCAAAATCGCGGAATATCCGCAAATTCCGCGAGCGGAACGAATTTTCAGCCCATGCTTACTTTGAACAAAGATGATCAATATTGCCCATGAATGACATTTGGGCAGGAACATGACAAAAAGACGTGTTTGCCAGTCATTTTGATGGCCTGGATTGGATAAAGATGTTGAAGAAGATGTCAAGGTGTGCTATGCGTGGGCCCCAAGTGACAAGTCCCCCTCTTGTTTGTGTGAAGTTTCCTGTGTGTCCTTGGGAAAGGGTGGCAATTGATTTTCTTGGTTCTGTCTCTAGACTAGGTTTGAATTGTAAGTTTTTGATGGTTCTGATAGATTACCATTCTAAGTGGTTTGTTGTTGAAACAGCTGATAATGTTGGAACGGAGAAAGTAATCAATTTTCTAGAGAAGGTTTTTATGAACAGGGGAATTCCTATTGTAATTGTATCAGACAATGGAGTTCATCTAGTGTCAAGAAAAATGCAAGAATTTTTCTGTAAGTTGGGGTGAAGCATGAAAGAGTTGCCATGTTTAGGCCTCAAGCTAATGGTTTGGTGGAAAGGACCAACCGGTTGATTATGATCATTGATAATATACAATTTTCGATTTCCAATGGGTTGCCATGGTCAGATGAGCTTAAAAAATTAATGTGGTCTTATAGAGTGACGCCACATTATGTGACTGGAGTGTCACCTTTCCTTTCACTTAAAGGGCATGAACCGAGAGTGAAAGAAGGTTCTGGATGGTTAAAGGACAAAGATTGTGTGTGGGTGGACCGTGAGAAAATTGAGATGGATGTTACCGAACAGCAAGCTGCCGCTTCAAGTCGCTTCAAGTCATTACAATTGTAAGAAAGGAGTCAAAATTCCTAACATAAAATCTGATGATTGGGTGGTGGTAAAGCGTGGGGGGATTGTTGCCAAAGGTGAGAGTAAATTTTCTAAACCTGTTCAGGTGAGGAGTGTGAAGAAGAATGTTGTCATATTGGCTGATGGGTCAATCTGGAGTTTTGGTAATATTTGTAAATGTATTGCTCCTCAGCCATTACTGTATAATTAACTACTTGTGTTTGTTCTTATGTCATGATATCTAATTGTTTGTGCATTGTTTTTTTGATTATATTACATTTAAAGGGAGAGATGTGTGGAGTTCTGTATATTAGAATGTACACTTGTTGATAGGCTAGAATGTTAGTGTTTGAAGTAGCAGGAGACAGAGCTGTGAAGCTGATGGAGGAGGAAGCTGGAGGTATCTGCTGTTAACTTACAATAAAGAATATTACTCTTCATCTTGAGTGAACATCACCTTTACAGCTTGCCTTTGTAACAGCCTCTAAGGCCAGTGCTGGATTCACAACAGTTATTCATTTCCCCTATGCTAGTGCTCTTTCTCTCACTACGGCAGTCTGGACTGCTGTCAGAATAATTTCTGTAGAAGCAAAGCGCATTTCAGCATTTGTGTAAAAGTGTGATTTGAATGCTATAGGTACTGTTTCTCCTTCATTGAAGGCCATGTAAGTGTACCCAGATTGACCGGCGTTTACACAGATCACCAGATTTGTGGTATTTACACATGTGTGTAGGGGTTTAATAAGCTATCATATCAGCTTGTAAGGCACAGCTTTCCAAACTGTGTGGCGCGACACGTTACTGTGTTGCGCCCCGTACATAGGTGTGTCGCGCCAGTCAGGCCTCCTCGAGACGTGCGTTGGGGCGGGTCTCGCGGATCCGTTACTAATCTCTGGTGCTGCAGGCCACTTGCGGTGACTTCCAAAGGGGAGGCAATGAATATTAATATACTGGTGCCGTTTTCTAAATGCGCTCCTGTGGTCTCCGTTGTTTACGCGGTTAAGAATCCACATCAGGCATCAGGCGCGCAACACCCATTGGGTTTACCGAGCTTCACCCCCCTCTCGTGTGTGTCAGCCCGGGCTGTGACAGCTACGTGGGCTGGCGACGTCTAATTGCAGCCACACCCAAGTACTTCACAGGTCTTTAAAAGACTGTGTACTTGTAAATGAGGCTTTTGTTGTGTTTTCATCCCTTTTTACAGCCGCTCTGGTTACAGGTGGAAGAATTGTAGTAGTTTGTTTTGCTTAACTTCTTTGGTCAGCGCGCTCTGCACAGAAGTAGGTTTTCCTTCAATCTGGAATAGTCATCGCCCGTCAGAAGTAGGAGCGACTCACCGAGGCGAAAAAAGCCTGCCTTTTACGAAGCAGGTATCTGCTTCTAATTTCCAGAAATCACATACTTGGGCAACGTCTCGGTTGCTGGAGCATGGCATCCGTACCATCAACATCAGAAAAGAAATCAGATTCATGATCTGTGCACATTATCCAGTGCCTTGTTGTAGCCGGGCGTCGGAGTATGCTATGCACTTTATCAATCAATGTTTGTAAAATGTGCGAAATCTAAGCATAATTCATAAGTTTAATTCCATCATCAGTATCTTTAAAAATTGTATTTTTTTAACTTTTCTTTCTGTGATTTTGGGAAAATCACCTACTCTCCCAGTGCCTAAAATGAATGTAACGCAACTGGTGCTCATGTAAAGCGCTCTGACACCTTTGAGTCGAGTTTGCGCTATATAAAAAAAAATACATTTGAATGTGGGGTTGTGTGTGGGTGGGATTGTGTGTGTGTGGGGTTGTGTGTATGTGGGGTTGTGCGTGTGTGGTTGTGTGTGTGTGTGCGGGGTTGTGTGTGTGGGGTTGTGTGTGTGCGGGGTTATGTGTGTTTGTGGGGTTATGTGTGTGTGTGTGGGGTTATGTGTGTGTGGGGTTATATGTGTGTGGGGGTTGTATGTGTGGGGGGTTGTGTGTGTAGGGGTGTGTGGGGTTGTGTGTGTGTGGGGATATGTGTGTGGGGTTGTGTGTGTGGGGTTGTGTGTGTGGGGGTGTGTGTGTGTGGGGTTGTGTGTTTGTAGGGTTGTGTGTTACACAGTTAGGGGCATATTTACATGTCCCTTGTGCCACCGGTGCATCAATTTAACCATGCAAACCATCCCCCCCTTAGGTGGTTCGGGCTCGCTCGCTGCGCTCGCATTACCGTGTCCATGAATATTTTGTCGCAAAAAAGTGTGTCACCAACATGAAAAGTTTGGAAAGCTGTGTTGTAAGGAATGAAGGATATCTGTGTGTTCCTGTGTCCAATGTCTAATTGAAAAATCAGGTCTGATAAGATTGTTGAAAGGTTTCACTTTTTCTGCATAATCCAAAATGTATGTTCTGCCAAAGTATAGGAATCCCAAAATGGATTGTAAATTTTTCAGAGTTTTTGGAGGTTGGAGCAGTGCACGCTTTTCTAAAAATAATAGCTGCTAAGCTTTTCCCTTCACTTGATAACTCATACCCCAAAAATAGGACATTGATGTGGGCTTTTTTCGATTTTGTACTAGGGCTGAGAATGCTGTCAACTACCAGCTTTGGCAGAAGAATCCATTTGAGATATCTAGTGTAGTTTTGTATTTTTTTCTGCACAATGTTATTCATTAATGTGGCACTGTGTGCATTCTGCACTGCAAATGTCTTAGTGTATGTATTTAAATGTATGTAGTCTAAAACTAGATGATATGAATTATCAGGTTTCATTACAGGAAACAGAGGATTATTCATTAAAGAGGATCAATTCTTTATTATACCATTGTATTCAAGTTGATCTAAGGTCTCCCTGAATTGGTTGTTCGTTTTTTGTTTTATTGGGTACTGACTCTGTGGAGTAGGAGTTGCTTTATCTGGGATTACATGGTGAGATGACTCAGTATCCTACCCTACACAGTTGCACATAATGCTGGAGCAAGTCTTATCTCCCACTACTGCCCGTATGAATGTTTTAGTGATACTGGAATGAGGTCAGAAAAAGCTGATAAAATTACCATTTTGGCGCTTCGGGCACTCCATAACAATCGCAGGCGGCCAATCTTTTCCAGCCTAAAGGATGTCATAGCCATAAGTCAGGTTCTCCCAAAAGTAACCTTTGATTTTTCTGGGTTTGTCCCCTCCATTTGGAGTGCAATTTCATATAACGGGTGCAGGACACCTACCCTAGTATCAGATGTCTCCACTGTGATATGTTCATTTAACACTGCTGTCACCAGAAATTCCATCAGGTTCTGGTAAGCTATTGTTACTTCTGCTGTGCTGTCTAGCATCATCTGTGCCCGTTCCCCGTTCAGAAGGTGAGTTTTCACTATCCTTGGCCTTTCTTATTTTAAGACCAGCTACCTTCTTCTTTTTAAATTGAGGTTTTAATTTTTATCTTCTTTCTTGGTAGTCCGAAGTACTATGTGTATCTCTGGACGTTTGTTAATGCCTCTTGTCTGTGTTCTAACCGTCCTTCCCTCTCTGAGTTTTTTGATGAACCCTGAAAGGAACAAGAGGAAGGTGTATCAGTATTCTGATACCTGTCAGGTTTTTTAATGTTATCACAATTCCTAAGGTTGTACCTCCTTTCGGAGGGCTCCTGTTGAGGAGACCTGTAGCAGGGTTTCCGTTCTCCCACAGAACTGTGCACAGAGATCTAGAACATGGGTAAGTCAGGGTGACCCAGAACTCACCTTTGTTTCAGAAATCCCCTTACCAAGCTAGCTACAGTGTCTCATCGGTAGTAAATACTTCCCAATGACTTAGACAATCCAGAACATGAACTTAGGGTACCTCAGGTATCGTGGAACACATGAACACTCTTTCGTTATATAATCATTACAAACCGAAACTGGGAGGCAAAGAACACACGTGCAAGTTTGAAATGTTTATTTTTCAACGCAGCATTCTCAAACGCAGTATCTTGTATAATATCAACATACATATTATAAAAATCAGAGTTAGCAGCATAGTCACTAATCCATAATAAGCAAAAAGTGATAGCATGTTATGATGCAAAAATCTATAGAATTCTGTATCACCTATATTTCGCGCACCCTAATTAGCATATTATTTTATATCTAAGAAGGTCTCGTTTGGGTTCTTAGCAGGGCGGCCCCATACCTCTAATTCTCAGTAGGAGGAGATCACATCAACAGCTACCAGCTCTCTGCATGCCAAGCATCAAGTGTGTTGTTTCATTCCCTGTAACTCTATCTTAAACCCACGTAGAGCCCAATGTTGGCAGCAACATTATTTGTGTTATGACTAACGTGGTGCGAGGATCAGGCCTTCAGCAACCTTGTGTTAGGTTATTCTTAGAGTGTGCAGTTCACGGTGTGCAGACAGTTGCACCAAGTGTACCAAGCACGACTGATACCAGGGCAATAACATATTATTCTCAAATAAATCAGATCTTTCGTCTAGGTTGAAAGCTACAATAACAATTAGGTGTCGTATGCAAACCGAAGCAGAAAGAAAATATGGCGTTTAAACATTTAATAAGCACATGCTAACTTAACACAATATATAGAAACGGAGTAACCATATGACACCCCCCCAATGATCCGAGGACGGTTAAAAAAGAAAAAAGAAAAGCCAATACTCTATGAGAGGCAAAACATGAAAGCAGAGTTCAATGATATTGAGCCAAGCCAAATGTATGCAAATGTAAGTAAAATTTAAAAACAAAAGTTAAGTATGAATGCCTATAGTGGCCACACAAAATATAAAAGTCGAACTTAAGGCCTACTCTCAGTTCATAGGCCTAGAACATATGAAAAATCGAATGTTCGTATTGAAAAAGGCACCATTCAGAATTACTAAAAAGTCACGTGCCATAATAATGAAAGTCTTCAAAGTCACTCATGGGTTGAATGAATATGCAAAATAGGTAGCTACAGCTTCCAACATGAAATCACTGTCATCATCTGAAAACAGTTCAGCCATCCAATTAAGTAATGGGAAAGAACATACGTGCTCCTCCAACACTGATTCCTCTAGCAACATCAGAGGACAACTCAGTGGGTTCTCGAGAACACTATGTGCCAGAAAGTCATCCGCCGCTGCGAAGATGTCCCACTGACCCATTAGTCCATGCATCGCTGCCACAGCCATAACCCTTTCGCCAGAACAGACCAACTCGTGAGCCACTACGGGTTCATCAGCTGATCAAAATCGACGTCAGGAGAAGTCGGTAAACAGAGACACAAATCAATGGCCCAGTCAAAATCACAGCTCAGGCAATGAAACAAGGGCTGGACACATGTGAAATAGGAGAATCTGAACGATAATCCAAAAGCCGTGCTTAAAGTCGCAAGCGGCAAGGAGCCATAGTAATCAAGCATCCAGTTGCGAAACTGCATCAGTAGGGGCTGAGCGTTTCCTTGCGCAGGATGGGCATCCATGTTTTAAAAAGTAAAATATCACCAGAACGCCTGCAGCCAAAGCCAGCAAAACAGGGAATCCGCCAAACAAGCTTGCGAATATAGAATGAAAAAACGCAGGGATAATACCAAATACTTTTTCAAATGTAGTCACAAGACCACTGCTAACCATTTTAAAAAAATGAGCCAGCCCGGTCGTGGAGGAGGCATTGAAGATTTGATGAACCAGCTCGGAGAAATGAAACGGCAAATCAGTACTTAAAAGTGCCTGCACTTCTGTGCGTGTGTTTGCTATGTGAAGGACATAAGTTTTGCGGGCAGAACTCAGGGCCACCTGCTTTTGAGACAATAGTGCTCTTATACGGCCTAAACCATTGAACTCAGCTTTCAAGGTTGGTATTCTTGGCCAAATTAAAATATCTGAACTCCCATGCGTGGGTGGATATAACACATTCTTGCAGCAAACCACCCTCTCTGATACGGTTACCACATAGGCGATACCAGCCTGTAACCCACAACACAGATCGTTATTCAAAAGTAAATAACTACCGTTGGACAATAAAGTGAACGTGGGAACTATTGCAGGAACTGGGGTCCCTTTCAAAACACAGGCCAAATTAGGTTTGTCCTGATTACAAGAACCATGCAACTGGATGTGTCTGCATATCAGCGAGCGGTCAGGCGACTGTGTACATTCTTCACCATTCAGATTCACTTCATTTCCCTCTTTTAGGCATCTATAAGTGTATGGTAAAGACCATGTCTCATGGAGGAAAGCACTGCCTAATGGTTCATATCGCCCAATGGCTATATATTTCATACAATTTGTAAATTTATACAAAGCAAAAGGTAAGGTAATAACACCATGGATAAGCCATGTAGCAGCAGTCACCTCAGCCACAGAAAAGGGCAAGGATTCTAATTTTTCAATGTGTAACATAGAAAACGTTGCATCTCTCATTGACAGCATTCGCTGTTTTTCCGTCAAATTAAATGGGGCAAATAGTGATGAGACATTCATAAAATTCCAAGGCACTCGACCAGACTTAAGAGTCTGTAGTGTCCAAGCAAACTGCATCACAGAACATAATTGATTTTGACCATGATATAACACGGACACTTCATCATGTACAATGTCAACAACAGAAGACACACTTTTGTGTCATTTTAAAATAAAATGACTCGGGATTAGATTGATTAAAGTCTGTAAAATAGGTGTATTTTTTCAGAAACGTATTGGAGCTGCCACCGAATGGAGCAGGGCAATGTTCCCATTGTGTATAATTCACAGCAACCCTTCTGGAATTCGTTTTATGTAAAAAATGATTACCATAGTGCTGAAAACAAAACAAATCGCCATAATTAATAGAATCTGTATACATATCCTCAGCATCGAAGGCAGCATAATACTTCAAATCAGAGAATAATGCTTCTACGGCCTGAATATCCCAATCATCAGAACGTATATTTTGTTTAATCACATCTCCCATGTTTACTCTAAGCACATTTGGAACATTAATCACTTCAGTGGGCCCATGTATCTGAAACCTAACCGCATCCCACACAATCCCATCAAGGACAGGCCAAGCAGTAATGTTAACTGTATTTAAGTTTCGTTTCAGTCTGTGCGCTGAATGTGAAGAGGAAAGAGGGGCCAATGTTCCATTAAGGTACCGAATTCCTGTTCTTTCTTTAACGTAGTGACCATCAATCAGACGGAAAAAATAAAACACAAAACCAATTGACATAAAAAGATAAAATGAAAATAGGATCAACCAAATGTATGTCCAAGGGGGAATTAAAAAATGTTTTTTAAACAACGTGGCATATCTTGCAATGTTTGAGGGTTTCTTTAAAGGTTCCGAAACAGAGTCAAAAGAGAATCTGGACTGGTTGGCCAAATGGGTCTGCAAATCAGGCATCGATAAATCAGCAGGATAAGTGTAGTTCAGCTCATCAATGTCAGTAACAGGAATAGTATTTAATAAAGGACTGGATATGGCAGGCATCTCGAGGGACACCTCCTGTTCTGCGCCAGATGTTATTGCTAGCACAGAGTGCCTCACCATGGAAGGACAGGATACTGCCGGTGTCATGCTATGAAGAATCGGCCACCCTGTGTGTCTTGACATTGTCAATAGAAATAAATCTGTTTTCCTTACGACCTGGAAGTGGTGGTAAAATGACTGTTCTTGTGCCCTTCACTCCAAGAACTCGAACCGGTGCTCGATATGAGGGACCAAACTCTTTCTTGTTATCGATCTTCTCTCGAACCAGTTCTCCAACTTGGGGTAGCCAGCCAACTACCGGGATCTGCAGCGCATCATCCGATGTGGAGGGCAAATGTTCCTTTGCAAGACTGTCTCTGGTCTTTTGTAGATCCTGTAAAACATTTCAATGTTCATCTACGTCAAAGGCCGTGGCCTGGGCCTTGGTGTCTAGTCCATCGAGGTCAGGGACATACATCTTGATACCAAAGAGGATTTCGTATGGGGTCCGCCCACCCAGAGACCTTCTAGGGAGATTATTAAGCGCACGCTGCACGCCTACGAGGTGGGCTAACCAGTTTCTGCCAGTGCCTATAACTCGAGCTGTCAAAGATTGCTTTAAGTCGCGGTTCATCCGTTCAACTACACTGTTACCCTCAGGTCTGTAGGGACTCGAAAACTTGACTTGGACCCCCATCGAAACCATAGCATCCTTATACGCCTTAGAGGCGAAAGCCGGATCCTGATCCGAATGGAAAGTACCACAGGCAAAAATTCCCACAAAGACATGCAAATCCTTAATGACAGTACGTGAATCAGCGCTCCGATGTGGCCATACCCACACAAAGCGTGTGCATGAATCAACTGCTACTAAGATGTACTTATACGCAGTATCAGAAGAAAATGGACCGCAGTGATCCAAATAAACGCATCCAAGTGGTTTATTCGAGATGTACAACTGTGTCTGAGGCGGACACGCAGCAGTTGAAGGCTTAATCTGCTGGCAAATGTCACATTGAAGAACATATTTGCGCGTCTGTTTGTACAGTCCCCGCCACCAGAATCTTTGTTGTAGCTGAGTTACAGTGGCCGAGACGCCCGCATGCGCAGACGCCACACCTTCATGAGCCGCTGCAATCAAAGCAGCCCTGCGATCCGAGTTGGGAACTAGATGTTCGCCAACATCAGGGATTTTCACATAAGGAACCTTATCGGGACTTAAGTGGTATGTGTATTTAGAAGGGAACCCCGCAGGATATTTACTTCCCTTCTCCGTTGCAGCAACTGCTGCCAAGATGTCATCATCTATTTTGCTTCTGGACCTCGTGACTGCTGCAACCAAGTATTTTGATACTGCTGACTTCGCTGCTTCATCAGCAAGCGAATTGCCAACAGCGTGGACCCCCACGCGCTGATGACCGAGAGTATGAATCACAAACACAAGTGGCAGCTTCTCTTTAAGTTCCGCCACTCGGACCCAGATCGTTTTATGTTTTATTGTGCTACCTTTGGAGTCAGGAAATTCATTCTGAATCCAAAAGAACAAGTTCTCATTGTAAGACTGGACGCAGTAGTAAGAGTCACTTACGATCAAAGTCGTCACACTAGGATCTGTGTACTCCAATGCAAGCATCAGAGCACGAAGCTCTGCTAATTGTGCGGTGCAGTCCCCAAGCGTCTGCGTGTGCACGACACTGGACTTGAACTCATCGTTCACCATGGCACCGACCACAATGGCGCAAGCGGAAACGTAGGTATGTTTAGAGCCATGCGCAACCTGCGCCGAACCATCAGTGTAAATGATGCAATGGAAATCCTCCAACGGCCGCATAGCTAATGGAGCAGGATGAACAAATTCATACTGTAAATACTCCTGCGACCGTAACATGGCGTCAAAAATGAACGTGACATCCTGGGACGTCAAGGATGAAGCCCATTGAATCCACCGAGGGTGCAAAGCTTTGGAATTAGGTACACTGGCTTTCGTAACCGCCTCTAAGGCAGGACACGGGGTAACAACCAACATGCGCTTTCCTTGTGACAGGGCACGTTCTTTAAGAATTGCCATCTGCACAGCCGTTAAAACTTTCTCCACAGTGGAAAAGCGCAATTCAGCCGAAGTGTACAAGTGTGACTTGTAAGCAATAGGTACTGTATCTCCCTGATTAAAAGTCAGGTACGTGAAACCCACCGCCCCAGGGATAATCCTTATCACCAGGTTGGTCTGGTTATCACAAGTCTGTAAGTATTCAGAAGCGAGCAAATCAGCCTGCAAAGACTGCAGAATGGCCGAATGCTCAGGCAGCCAGCATGATTTGGAAAAAGATGGTTGTATCAAAGCATACAAAGGCTTGATACGCTGGGCATATTCCGGAATGTAAGTCCTTCCGAAATTCAGAAAGCCCAGTAGAGATTGTAATTTTTTCAGTGTTGTCGGAGAGCGCAACTGTGCGCATTTCTCCAGGAAGTGTGGTGCTAAACCCTTCCCTTCGTTGTTAAGCTCGTAACCGAGAAACAACACTGTGTACTCTGCAATGTGCGACTTTGCAAAGTTAAACTTGTAACCGATGTCTGCAAAGTTACAAATTATGCTATTTACTCGACACAGATGCTCCCAAAGATCGTCGTCTTTGAGATAAATGTCATCCACATACGAACAAGCAACTGGGTCGAAGCTCTCCAAAAGAGAGACTATGCGGGCGGAGAATACTCCAGGACTGTTCTTATAGCCCATTGGAAGACGCCGAAACATTTTTTGCACACCGCCGCATGTAAAACTGGTCCATTGGGAACTTAGACCGTCTAATCTATGGGCATAAAAACCATTGGAAATGTCAAGCGTGGTTTTGAACCGTTTACGCTCAAGACTATTCACTAACGCAGAGCCATGAGTATTCTGTACTGCGCAGTTACGGCAATGCGAGTTCAAATGCCTATAATCCAAAACCAAACGATATGAGCCGTCCGGCTTGTTTACAGCAAAAAGGGGGTTATTCATTGGTGGCACACACGTTTCAATTACACCTTGATACTCCAATTGTTCAAGGATAGCCGCGACTGAAGCTTTGGCTTCACGCCGTATGGGATATTGAGGTTGAGGCTGCGGTTGAGACCGTAAAGGAATCTCGTGGCTCGGTGACAATTTATCCCAGCCACACTGATTGCGGTACACAGCCGGCGCTAGCGCCAGAGCCCACTCTTCTGCAAAACGCAGCGCTTCCACTCTCGGTACAGTGAGCGCGAAACTGGGTAGGATTGCCTCCTCCCCTCGCGGAGCTGCGAGAACAAAAGGTGGGGGCCAGTCAGCCTCCGAAAGCAAAATGTCATACGTAGACGAGAGATTTTCACAAAATACCCCTTTTACAGTTCGCTGCATGTCACCTTCAATTAACAGGACAATTTCAAAAAGACGTTCAGGGGGAGCAACATGCGTATCAGCAGTTTCAATCACAACATAAGTATCAGTCGATGTCACCTTCAACAGTGGACGGAGGGCCTCTCTCACTATGGTAATCTCTGCTGCGCTGTCCAGCAAGGTCAGAGCCCACGTCAGATTCCGAAGCCGCGTTCTCACTATCTGGGGCATAACGATGCGCTGTCAGGGCGGCGACTTTCTTCGTGGCAAACTGTGGTCTCTTGGGCGTAGAGCCTTCCTGCTGCTCTCCACTGTTTCGCGGGCGGGGCTGACCACGTCCTGGCTGGCCACCCCGGCCCCTGCCGCCCCCTCCACCACTGGTTGACGGAGCCGATGAGTCCTGAAAGGAACGAGGAGAGCGTTGGTCAGAAGCCTGAAACCTCTCAGGCGATTTATTCATCGCGCGGTCGCGCAAATCATAAACACGATCCGACTGCGCAGGCAACGGAGTCGCAGGAGCAGAAACCTGTGTTTGTTGTTGTTGTTGCTTACCCTGATTCTTCTTTTTAGGCCAATTTTGTTTTTTGGACTTTTGTTAACCACTAGTTTCCGATGTCTGACCCTGGGGCTTCTTCTTCTCCTTATCAGGAAAAGCTTTAACCCCCATGGCATTGCGGCCTACCGTTTTGTAAGCAGCCACAATTATCCTTGCCAACCGTCTGGGTCGTTCGGCCTCGGGAACCAACGCCAATGCGTTAGCAACCTGAAAGTTCACTGCATCCCCTTGACATTCGCAAGGATCAGATCGCAAACTACATCAAAGGAGCCACACAGGCGCATACCCAATTCAACAGCCGACTCCGGTCCGTGTTCGTCTTGAACACGTTTAAGGACCCCACCTAGATTGGTCACAGACGGGGAGCCATAGCACCTCGAATAGACCGCTGCAAAAGTCTTACCCCAGGTCTCACAGTCAACAAGTTCAGGAGCCAAATCTTTCGGCAAACTTAGTGTAAGAATCCGGTGTTTATCACCCGGACTCGTGTTGGGAAACACAGCTTCCAGCTGGCCGAATTTCTCAGCAAGCCAGAACGGAAAATCATCCTTGTCCTGGGGCTTTTTACCCATCACGGAATTCACCATGACCGGATTGATTTTCAGACCAGCATGTTCTGCACGAAGCTGTGCGCCTCTAGGGGCCGCGCCCTGAACATTACGGCTAGTGTAATGAACAAGCGCTCTAATCACTTCCACCGCGACTTCATGAAGCCGCCGCAGATCTCCCACGTTACAAGTGGCGCGTTGAGGGTGCGGAGTGAATCCAGCCAAAGCGGGCCAAGGTGTGCCCGGAATGGACAAAGGACCCAACCTCGAAGCGGATAAAGCGTGCGGTAGGGCGCCACCAAACCAAACTCCATGCTGCCAAGCATCAATAGGAACTTCCAGTGCTCTGTACGGAGCATACGCAGCCGGTACAGCTGAGGCAGTGTATGAATGGAACACTCCAGAATTAGCGTCCACTGGCGGAAATGTCACCCACGAATAAAACAGTTCGTACGGGTAAGCATGTTCCGCACTCACTACCAGAACAAAAGCCAAGCCTTCCATAGGAACATCATAAGTCCGCAAATGGTCACGCACCGCAATGCGACTATGCTGCGGGATGTCAACAGCTTGTGCCATGTTAGCACAGGAAAGTGAAAAAACAAAGATTACTTGGTAGCACAACTGGGTAGTAATTCAATGAAACCGTTTTTAGATAGATTCAAGCTTGAAAAAAGACCTATTTCACAAATAGGTAGGTCTTTCCGACACTGCCGTTTTCTGGAAACGGGAATGAAGGGGTTAAGGTTTGAATGATATACTACTCGAGTGTCATGATATAAGGCCAATCAACATATGGGCGCCATGTAGCAGGGTTTCCGTTCTCCCACAGAACTGTGCACAGAGATCTAGAACATGGGTGAGTAAGGGTGACCCAGAACTCACCTTTGTTTCAGAAATCCCCTTACCAAGCTAGCTACAGTGTCTCATCGGTAGTAAATACTTCCCAATGACTTAGACAATCCAGAACATGAACTTAGGGTACCTCAGGTATCGTGGAACACATGAACACTCTTTCGTTATATAATCATTACAAACCGAAACTGGGAGGCAAAGAACACACGTGCAAGTTTGAAATGTTTATTTTTCAACGCAGCATTCTCAAACGCAGTAACTTGTATAATATCAACATACATATTATAAAAATCAGAGTTAGCAGCATAGTCACTAATCCATAATAAGCAAAAGGTGATAGCATGTTATGATGCAAAAATCTATAGAATTCTGTATCACCTATATTTCGCGCACCCTAATTAGCATTTTATTTTATATCTAAGAAGGTCTCGTTTGGGTTCTTAGCAGGGCGGCCCCATACCTCTAATTCTCAGTAGGAGGAGATCAGCTCCAGCTACCAGCTCTCTGCATGCCAAGCATCAAGTGTGTTGTTTCATTCCCTGTAACTCTATCTTAAACCCACGTAGAGCCCAATGTTGGCAGCAACATTATTTGTGTTATGACTAACGTGGTGCGAGGATCAGGCTTTCAGCAACCTTGTGTTAGGTTATTCTTAGAGTGTGCAGTTCACGGTGTGCAGACAGTTGTACCAAGTGTACCAAGCACGACTGATACCAGGGCAATAACATATTATTCTCAAATAAATCAGATCTTTCGTCTAGGTTGAAAGCTACAATAACAATTAGGTGTCGTGTGCAAACCGAAGCAGAAAGAAAATATGGCGTTTAAACATTTAATAAGCACATGCTAACTTAACACAATATATAGAAACGGAGTAACCATATGACAGACCCACCCCTTGATTGTGATCTATTCTCGCTATTCTTTTGTTTTTTATTGTCCCATTTCTTCTTGGAAGAATCAGGTGCTTGCTTGGTGTTATCCTTTTGAGGTCCACCCGTGAGTTGAGGTTTTGTTGCTCTAGCGCCCAAATCATCTCTACCTAATTCGGTATATGTATCTTTGATAATTTTAGGTAACTCACACTCCAGTTATACAGGAGTGAAATCCCTCTGGCATTGGTGAATTGCCACTGGTGCTGTCTAAACTTTTATGTTTGCTGACATAATTGTGAATACCTGGGCAAAATTTCATAGCAGGTTGTGCTCCATACTCATTCTGTATCTGTCTCAATCCATCTGGTATTACTGCTATTGAAGGGATACCATGGGTTCTGGTATAGATGGCAGCGAAAACCATACCTCAAGAGGTACACTCCTCTATCTGGGGAGATAGCCACATTGGCAAGCAGATTGTTAGCATGCTATGTTTTTCTTGAGGGATTGTGTGTGGAAACACTGCCTCTAACTGTGTTATTTTCTGAGCTATCGAGAATGGCATTTGCTCGCATTTAGTGGCCATTTTACCCATAACTGTGTTAAATGTTTGTGGAGTTATTTTAGTTGCAGACCCCTGAATTTGTCTTGTTGATTTATCCTTTGTTGGCTGAATTGTGAGTGTTCTCATAATGATCTGTGTCAGATTTTCTGTAAAGTTGTATTATTTCATTGTGTAGTGGACATTAGTCTGCTACAATCTTTGTGTCAATATCTGGATGCAGTGTGTAAACTGCTAGGACCAGTCAAGGGGCTTCATCTCTGCCGAGCAGACTGAGTCTCTATCTGTTGTGTGTGGGAGGGCACCTTTAAACCAGTTTATGTGCTCCTGGTAGGTGAGCAGAAATTCAATGTCCTCATACGGACAATATTCCTCTGATATTTCATCTTCAGTGTAAAAATGAAATGTGTTTCTGCGAGCATCTGCTGGTGGTGTCATGTAGTTCCTATAAACCTATATAGAATCTGTGCATTTAGACAACATAGAGTCTGGTATTGATGGCCAGACTGATTACAGAGCCCCCCCCCCCCCTCCGGATATGTTTGCCTGTATACAAGCTAGTTCACAGTGCAAATGTAAACTCCTCTTACCAAGGAGGGAATAATTCTTGGCAACTATCGGACATGACAACTCTTTCCCTTCAGGGATCGTGGAAACGGTACAGTACTTTTTGTTCAGTCACTCATGCACACTTTGTTTCAGAGGAATACACAGAATAAACGGTGTGGACGTTTTTCAATGAACATTTATTGAACCAGCGTCATTCTAATGTAAATAGGTGTGCTGAAAAAACTATAAGACAGAAACAGATATAAATGATTGTAAGCACCAATAGAGTAAAAGGATGGTAGATCCCTACCATAGTGCTAAAACAATGAATACACGCAGGTATATAAAAAAATGACAGTAATAATGTGTACTCCTACAATGCAACCCTAACTAGATGTACCTACATGTACCTAGCATGTATGTAGGTGTAGAGCCAAGAATTCCTCTAGTATAAAGCCAACCCCATTACCTGAAGTGATAGACTCTGGGACCCTATCTTGGTCTCGAGATGGACACCCCGCGAGGGATGTCAGACCACTGCAGGCCGGAGTGTCTGCATGCAGGAACCTCAGCATCTTGCGTCAGTGTGTCAGTATGGAAGTCCTTTTTCTCCTCTCCCTGCCTCAGCAAAGATATGGTGTTAATATACACAAAGTAGTACCCTCAGGGAATCTACCTTGCTGTGTCATGTTAATCTAGGATGACGGAAGGAATGGCCCTTATACATAGTAATTATGCAGAAGATGGTGGTCCTGTGGAAATTCCAAGAATCTTCATGCATAATGAATGAGGCTACTTAAAAAAAACCACATCATTTAAGCAGTACCATAATTAGGTAAAAGGTCAGTTTTGAATTCGTGTGCCTCTGTCACAAAGTTAATGTCCCACCTCTTGCTGTGACTCCATAGTCTGCAAATTTTAAAGTAAGGGCAGTTATGACATTTTCTGAAATGTTAATAGCACCTTCCTGTTTACCTTCCCCGACTGCATTCACATGTACTGCCACAGTGTTTTCTTCAGTCATTGTTGAAAAAGTTTTCAAGGAAATTGAGATAAGGTTTTATGCACAATGGGAACTATTTGTTCTTCAAGCTTGAATAAACCTACAGCCAATACATAGGATATACCTACTTAGCTGCAGTGGATTTTTCCGATCCTACTCCATACACCTCTGGGTAAATGTGAGTCAGGGTTTCTGAGAAAAGCACGACTGAACTACTCAGATTTGACCGGTAAATATGAACCAAACCAAGGTTGGTGGTGCCATGTTGTGTAATTCCTATAAATGTATATAGGATCTGCGTGTTTAGAAAACATGAACTGTGGTATTGGTGTCCAGCCTGATTCCTGACACCCCCACCGGGTATGATCACCGGAAAACCTAGCTATCTTTCAGAGCCACTGTAAACCCTTCTTACCAAGGAGAGAATAGTTCCTGGCAACTATTGAACATGACAACAATATCCCATTAGGGATTGTGGAAACAGTACAGTACTTCTCACTCAGTCACTTTGTCTCAGAGAAATACACAGAATAAATAGTGGGGACATTTTCAATGAGCATTTATTGAGCCAGCATCATTCTAGTGTAAAATAGGTGTGCTGAAACAACTATAAGACAGAAACAGATATAAATGATTATAAGCACCAACAGAGTAAATGGATGGTAGATTTCTACCATAGTGCTAAAACAATGATTATATGCAAGAATATAATTACATGACAGTAATAATGCGTTCTCCTACAATGCTATCCTAACTAGATGTAATCTTTTAGCTTTTAGGAAGGATCTTAAAACTCTGCTCTTTGTTCAGTAGGTGCTCTTTTGCTCCCCGCCTCCTGTACCGCCGAGGGTTTTGAGCGCCGGGACACTCCACGGAGTAGCTGAGCGCTATATAAATCTCTCCTTAACATAACATAACATAACATAACATAACATGTACCTAAGTGTACCTAGAATGTATGTCGGTGTAGAGCCACGAATCTCCCTAATATAGAGCCAACTCCATTTCCTGGTGTGAGAGAATGAAGGACCCCGACTTAGTTTCGAGATGAACACCTCGCGAGGGATGCATGCTGGAGTGTCTGCTCGCAGGAAACTCAGCGTCTCGTGCCAATGTGTCAACATGGAAGTTTTTCTCCTCTGCCTGCCCCAGCAAAGATATGGTGCATATATACCCAAAAGGTACCCTCAGGGGTTCTTCCTTGCTGTGTCATGTCAATCAAGGATGATGGAAGGGATGACCCTTATATGTAGTTGTAATGCAGAAGATGGTAATCCTGCTATCATTCTGAGAATCCTGATGCGTAATAAATGAGGCTAGTTTTTTAGGAAAACCACACAACAGTTATGCAGCACTTAACTAGGTAAAAGGACAATACCGACAAATATTATGTAGTACAATGGCAGGGAAATGTGGGTGAAAGGTTAGGTGACTACACAGGCCTATTTTGGGGTACATTACAAAACTTAACAGTGAGATCCCATGGTGTGGTATCTAGACATACCACCCCAGTACTCAAAGTAATCTAAAAGTAACATAAAAGTATTCTGAAAGTAATTACTGTATAATTCATGCTGCATTTTAAAGTGATACAAACCTGTAACAACTGTAAATCCATCCTCCATTGCATTTCTGTGTAAATGTTCACAATTGAGAGTATATTCATTTTACCTATCGGTACCAAGTGCTGCTTGGTTCTAGAAATTAAATACCAGTATACTGTTTTTTATACTTACCCAATTGATCTGTATTCTGTCGCTGAGTGTGTGCCTTCAGTCTTGATTGAGTGAATACAATAAATGCTTAAACACCCACAGAAGAAGCCTAACTGCTCTCCCACACTATATCAAAGAAAACTGTTAGTACTTACCTAATTTAGCCTTTGCGTTACCTCTGGGGACTCCCTGGACTCTGTGCACACCATACCTTACTTTGGTATATAATATACACTGTCAGCTTACTACATTGGTGGATAAGCGGTTGGATGTAAAGCCTTGCATTTATTGGACTAACTTAGTTACCCTCTGATCACATGGCTAGAATCTAAAAATTGTCTTTAGTACATATGGGCAGAGGATGCCATTTTGCGGTGAGGATGTGGTCTGGGGAGAGGATAAGGATAACTTATCAGATCGGTGCAAGATTTTCAAAAGATTAATCGCATTGTTGTTCCATGCTGTCCTGTGGTACCAAATCCAGACGCAATCCTTTTTCAAATTCCATGCACAACAGACTGGTTTACTATTGTGGACTTGTGTCAGACCTTTTTCTCTGTTCCATTACGTGATGACAAGCAGTTTCTGTTCTCTTTTGTGTTCAGAGAGAGTTTTGGCATGATGACAAATTCCACAGGGGTATACAGAAACCCCATCCATTTTCAATCAGATTATGAAAAATAATCTTGAATCTTTTCAGATGCTTTACAAATCAGTTCTCGTGCAATACATTGATGACCTGCTTGTGATATCAGCTACATGAGAAGCTTGCAGACAGGATACAATTGCATTGTTAAATTACCTGGCTCAGAATGAACATAAAATGTCTCCAGGTAAACAGCAATACTGTCAGAAAGAAGTCCAATACTTGGGAAATATCAACAGGAAAGGTGTCACAAGAGAAAGTGTAAACTATACTCCAGATGAACCCACCCAGAACACAAAAAGAAGTCAGAATGTTCCTGGGAATAGTTTGCTACTGTGGACAGTGGATACCAAACTTTTCTCTTGTAACATAACGTGTATTTGCAAAGCGCACATTCACTCAAGTGTATCTTGTCACCGAATAACAGATGTTTATTGTTATCTAACTCAATGGTACTTAATTTAGTAATCTCAGAAACATGAATGGCTGAGAGGACCTGCCAGGATTTGAACCTGTGACCATGAAGACAAGCACAAGCCCCTACAGTGGACAGGCTCAAGTGGCTAAGCCATTACAGAGTCTGAAACACAAAGATAGCCCTGATCCCCTTCCATGGGACAATGAGTGCTTGAACGCTTTCCTAGAACTGAGAGAAATTCTCTGTCATGCACCCAGTACGGGAATGCCTGATTACAGTAAGATGTTCACATTGTTTTGCAGTGAGTGGGAGGGCTTAACTCTCTCAGTGCTTACGCGGAGGCATAGAGACGCCCGAAGACCCGTGGCCTATTTTTCGACTATCCTTGACCCAGCAGGACTGCCCAGCTGCTTTAAATCGGTAGCTGTGATCAGTGTGAGTATTACCAGGTGTGCACATAGTGATAGGACATCTTTTAACTGTTATAGTCCCACGCTTTGTAGAAAGATTAATCACTCAAACAAAGACCAAGTACATAACATACAGCAGGCTTTTGAAGTATGAGCAGCAGATCCTTGCAGCCAAAAATATAATTCTAAAAAGATGGCAGCATTTGAACCCGTCAATATTGTTACCCTTAAATGAGTTCTCCAGTGGAGAATAAATTGAAAATGATTTTCATGACCAAGCCAAGGTCAAACATACCATGTTTTAGCCTGACTTTGTAATCTTTGTGGACGGCTCATGTCTGAGAAATAATTGCATTGTTAAATTACCTGGCTCAGAATGAACATAAAATGTCTCCAGGTAAACAGCAATACTGTCAGAAAGAAGTCCAATACTTGGGAAATATCAACAGGAAAGGTGTCACAAGAGAAAGTGTAAACTATACTCCAGATGAACCCACCCAGAACACAAAAAGAAGTCAGAATGTTCCTGGGATTGGTTTGCTACTGTGGACAGTGGATACCAAACTTTTCTCTTGTAACATAACGTTTATTTGCAAAGCGCACATTCACTCCGGGTAAGTAGTGCGCTCTATAAATGCCTTGATTGATTGATTGATTGATCTTGTCACTGAATAACAGATGTTTATTGTTATCTAACTCAATGGTACTTAATTTAGTAATCTCAGAAACATGAATGGCTGAGAGGACCTGCCAGGATTTGAACCTGTGACCATGAAGACAAGCACAAGCCCCAGCCCCTACAGTGGACAAGCTCAAGTGGCTAAGCCATTACAGAGTCTGAAACACAAAGATAGCCCTGATCCCCTTCCATGGGACAATGAGTGCTTGAACGCTTTCCTAGAACTGAGAGAAATTCTCTGTCATGCACCCAGCACGGGAATGCCTGATTACAGTAAGATGTTCACATTGTTTTGCAGTGAGTGGGAGGGCTTAACTCTCTCAGTGCTTACGCGGAGGCATAGAGATGCCCGAAGACCCGTGGCCTATTTGTCGACTATCCTTGACCCAGCAGGACTGCCCAGCTGCTTTAAATCGGTAGCGGTGATCAGTGTGAGTATTACCAGGTGTGCGAACATAGTGATAGGACATCTTTTAACTGTTATAGTCCCACGCTTTGTAGAAAGATTAATCACTCAAACAAAGACCAAGTACATAACATACAGCAGGCTTTTGAAGTATGAGCAGCACATCCTTGCGGTCAAAAATATAATTCTAAAAAGATGGCAGCATTTGAACCCGTCAATATTGTTACCCATAAATGAGTTCTCCAGTGGAGATTAAATTGAAAATGATTTTCATGACCAAGCCAAGGTCAAACATACCATGTTTTAGCCTGACTTTGTAATCTTTGTGGATGGCTCATGTCTGAGAAATAATGAAGGCACCCTGAGAGCGGTTAATGATGTCTGTACAGTTCAAGATGTTGTAGAAGCTTCATGGCTATAAGTGTTACCTCAGTACAAGTTCCAGAATGTATTGCCCTGACAAGAGCTTGTAGTCTAACAGCCCAATCAAGAGTGACTATGTTTACAGATAGTCATAATGGCTTTGGTGCGGACCATGATTTTGGACAGTTATGGTCACAAAGACGTTTCATGATCTCATCTGTCACACCAATTAGAAATGGGGAACATGTAAGAAAATTGCCTAAGGCATTGCAAATGCCTACAGAAGTCACAGTTGGTAAATGTGCGGCTTCAAGAAGTGGCAATGGACATGTCACAGTTGCAAACAGATTTGTGGCTAAAGTTTCACAGTAGTGTGCACTTGTGGCATCACATGTAGCAGGCCTTATAAAAATGTATCTGTATAGGAAACTGTTTTCTTGATGTTGTCAGTAGCTGACACATGGGATGAGCTCTAGAGATTGGAAGAAGATGTTTTAACAGCAGAAAAAAGGGTTTGATGAGAGCAAGATGTGGGAAAAGAGCATGATGGAAGACCACTGTTGCCAGACAATTTATTGTTTCCCATAAAATGACATTTCCATAACCCAACACACCTAGGGAGAAATGCAATGGTGAGATGATTGAGACAGAATTGGCTTTATCCTAGGTTTAGGATGCTTGCCAAAGAAGTATGCCATCGCTGTATGACATATCAGCAGATAAATTTAAGAAAAAGAATATCAGTTTTATTAAGCCACACAGGAAGATCAGGTAGTCCCTTCAACAGAATGCAGATCGGCTTTATCAAGATGCCTGTTTGTAATGGGCTGAGATAAGTTCTGTTTATACTTTGCATTTTCTCTCAATAGATGTAAGCCTACCCAACATGGAGAAATGACAGTCTCACTATAGCAAAGCTGTTGTCACCAGAGATAATATCTAGGTATGGATTAATGGTTTCTCTGGAGCCTGATTGTGGGACTTCTTTCAACAATGAGGTCCTAAGAATGATTTGTAAAGCTTCACACATCGAGCAGAGATTACACTGTTGTCATTCACCAGAAGCCTCTAGAGTTTTTAACAGCTGAACGGAAACATAAAGTCCCAGTTGGCAAATGTGTGTGCTGCCACATCACTCAAATGGCTAAATGCTTTGCCTTTGATGTTGACAAATCTCCGAAGTATTCCTGAGAGGAAGATGGGGTTATCTCCCCAAGAGATATTGATGGGGCATGCAATGAAACTACCTACTGTACCTGTGAATGCACTTTTGAAGATCACAGATGACATGATACTTGATTACAGCAAAGCATGACTTTGGTCTCGGCGAATGGGTGTTGATCAAGGAGCACGTTAAAAAATCTTGCTTGGAACAGAGATGGAAAGGCCCATTCCAGGTAAGTCTCATCACGAACACTGCATATAAAGGTGCCGGAGTACCAAATTGGGTGCATGCATCGCACACTCAGAGAGTAAGACAGAACCACAGCAAGCTGAGCAATTGCAAGGAGCAATACTCCAAGAGAAACAACAGCATGAAGGAGAAAAGGATGAAGAACTTCAGACAGACACACCACTTCATATTCCTGTGGGGCATTGACGTCTCTGAAAGAGAAGAAGAAGAAGAAACAAGATCTCAATCAGAGATAACTATTGAGAGAACACCAGAACAAACAGATGATCTATCACCAACAATGCTGAATGGCCAACAAATTATAGTCAAAGGAAATTGAGATCATGTCTGTCAGTTGAAGGAATGGCCCTTATACATAGTAATTATGGAGAAGATGGTGGTCCTGTGGAAATTCCAAGAATCTTCATGCATAATGAATGAGGCTACTTAAAAAAAACCACATCATTTAAGCAGTACCATAATTAGGTAAAAGGTCAGTATTGAATTTGTGTGCCTCTGTCACAAAGTTAATGTCCCACCTCTTGCTGTGACTCCATAGTCTGCAAATTTTAAAGTAAGGGCAGTTATGACATTTTCTGAAATGTTAATAGCACCTTCCTGTTTACCTTCCCCGACTGCATTCACATGTACTGCCACAGTGTTTTCTTCAGTCATTGTTGAAAAAGTTTTCAAGGAAATTGAGATAAGGTTTTATGCACAATGGGAACTATTTGTCCTTCAAGCTTGAATAAACCTACAGCCAATACATAGGATATACCTACTTAGCTGCAGTGGATTTTTCCGTTCCTACTCCATACATCTCTGGGTAAATGTGAGTTGGGGTTTCTAAGAAAAGCACGACTGAACTACTCAGATTTGACCGGTAAATATGAACCAAACCAAGGTTGGTGGTGCCATGTTGTGTAATTCCTATAAATGTATATAGGATCTGCGTGTTTAGAAAACATAAACTGTGGTATTGGTGTCCAGCCTGATTCCTGACACCCCCACCGGGTATGATCACCGGAAAACCTAGCTATCTTTCAGAGCCACTGTAAACCCTTCTTACCAAGGAGAGAATAGTTCCTGGCAACTATTGAACATGACAACAATATCCCATTAGGGATCGTGGAAACAGTACAGTACTTCTCACTCAGTCACTTTGTCTCAGGGAAATACACAGAATAAATAGTGGGGACATTTTCAATGAGCATTTATTGAGCCAGCATCATTCTAGTGTAAAATAGGTGTGCTGAAACAACTATAAGACAGAAACAGATATAAATGATTATAAGCACCAACAGAGTAAATGGATGGTAGATTTCTACCATAGTGCTAAAACAATGATTATATGCAAGAATATAAATACATGACAGTAATAATGCGTTCTCCTACAATGCTATCCTAACTAGATGTAATCTTTTAGCTTTTAGGAAGGATCTTAAAACTCTGCTCTTTGTTCAGTAGGTGCTCTTTTGCTCCCCGCCTCCTGTACCGCCGAGGGTTTTGAGCGCCGGGACACTCCACGGAGTAGCTGAGCGCTATATAAATCTCTCCTTAACATAACATAACATAACATAACATAACATAACATAACATAACATAACATAACATAACATAACATGTACCTAAGTGTACCTAGAATGTATGTCGGTGTAGAGCCACGAATCTCCCTAATATAGAGCCAACCCCATTTCCTGGTGTGAGAGAATGAAGGACCCCGACTTAGTTTCGAGATGGACACCTCGCAAGGGATGCATGCTGGAGTGTCTGCTCGCAGGAAACTCAGCGTCTCGTGCCAATGTGTCAACATGGAAGTTTTTCTCCTCTGCCTGCCCCAGCAAAGATATGGTGCATATATACCCAAAAGGTACCCTCAGGGGTTCTTCCTTGCTGTGTCATGTCAACCAAGGATGATGGAAGGGATGACCCTTATATGTAGTTGTAATGCAGAAGATGGTAATCCTGCTATCATTCTGAGAATCCTCATGCGTAATAAATAAGGCTAGTTTTTTAGGAAAACCACACAACAGTTATGCAGCACTTAACTAGGTAAAAGGACAATACCGACAAATATTATATAGTACAATGGCAGGGAAATGTGGGTGAAAGCTTAGGTGACTACACAGGCCTATTTTGGGGTACAGTACAAAACTTAACAGTGAGATCCCATGGTGTGGTATCTAGACATACCACCCCAGTACTCAAAGTAATCTAAAAGTAACATAAAAGTATTCTGAAAGTAATTACTGTATAATTCATGCTGCATTTTAAAGTGATACAAACCTTTAACAACTGTAAATCCATCCTCCATTGCATTTCTGTGTAAATGTTCACAATTGAGAGTATATTCATTTTACCTATCGGTACCAAGTGCTGCTTGGTTCTAGAAATTAAATACCAGTATACTGTTTTTTATACTTACCCAATTGATCTGTATTCTGTCGCTGAGTGTGTGCCTTCAGTCTTGATTGAGTGAATACAATAAATGCTTAAACACCCACAGAAGAAGCCTAACTGCTCTCCCACACTATATCAAAGAAAACTGTTAGTACTTACCTAATTTAGCCTTTGCGTTACCTCTGGGGACTGCCTGGACTCTGTGCACACCATACCTTACTTTGGTATATAATATACACTGTCAGCTTAATACATTGGTGGATAAGCGGTTGGATGTAAAGCCTTGGATTTATTGGATTAAATTAGTTACCCTCTGATCACATGGCAAGAATCTAAAAATTGTCTTTAGTACATATGGGCAGAGGATGCCATCTTGCGGTGAGGATGTGGTCTGGGGAGAGGATAAGGATAACTTATCAGATCGGTGCAAGATTTTCAAAAGATTAATAGCATTGTTGTTCCATGCTGTCCTGTGGTACCAAATCCAGACACAATCCTTTTTCAAATTCCATGCACAACAGACTGGTTTACTATTGTGGACTTGTGTCAGACCTTTTTCTCTGTTCCATTACGGGATGACAAGCAGTTTCTGTTCTCTTTTGTGTTCAGAGAGAGTTTTGGCATGGTGACAAATTCCACAGGGGTATACAGAAACCCCATACATTTTCAATCAGATTATGAAAAATAATCTTGAATCTTTTCAGATGCTTTACAAATCAGTTCTCGTGCAATACATTGATGACCTGCTTGTGATATCAGCTACACGAGAAGCTTGCAGACAGGATACAATTGCATTGTTAAATTACCTGGCTCAGAATGAACATACAATGTCTCCAGGTAAACAGCAATACTGTCAGAAAGAAGTCCAATACTTGGGAAATATCAACAGGAAAGGTGTCACAAGAGAACGTGTAAACTATACTCCAGATGAACCCACCCAGAACACAAAAAGAAGTCAGAATGTTCCTGGGATTGGTTTGCTACTGTGGACAGTGGATACCAAACTTTTCTCTTGTAACATAACGTTTATTTGCAAAGCGCACATTCACTCCGGGTAAGTAGTGCGCTCTATAAATGCCTTGATTGATTGATTGATTGATCTTGTCACCGAATAACAGATGTTTATTGTTATCTAACTCAATGGTACTTAATTTAGTAATCTCAGAAACATGAATGGCTGAGAGGACCTGCCAGGATTTGAACCTGTGACCATGAAGACAAGCACAAGCCCCTACAGTGGACAGGCTCAAGTGGCTAAGCCATTACAGAGTCTGAAACACAAAGATAGCCCTGATCCCCTTCCATGGGACAATGAGTGCTTGAACGCTTTCCTAGAACTGAGAGAAATTCTCTGTCATGCACCCAGTACGGGAATGCCTGATTACAGTAAGATGTTCACATTGTTTTGCAGTGAGTGGGAGGGCTTAACTCTCTCAGTGCTTACGCGGAGGCATAGAGACGCCCGAAGACCCGTGGCCTATTTTTCGACTATCCTTGACCCAGCAGGACTGCCCAGCTGCTTTAAATCGGTAGCTGTGATCAGTGTGAGTATTACCAGGTGTGCAAACATAGTGATAGGACATCTTTTAACTGTTATAGTCCCACGCTTTGTAGAAAGATTAATCACTCAAACAAAGACCAAGTACATAACATACAGCAGGCTTTTGAAGTATGAGCAGCAGATCCTTGCAGCCAAAAATATAATTCTAAAAAGATGGCAGCATTTGAACCCGTCAATATTGTTACCCTTAAATGAGTTCTCCAGTGGAGAATAAATTGAAAATGATTTTCATGACCAAGCCAAGGTCAAACATACCATGTTTTAGCCTGACTTTGTAATCTTTGTGGACGGCTCATGTCTGAGAAATAATGAAGGCACCCTGAGAGCGGTTAATGATGTCTGTACAGTTCCAGAATGTATTGCCCTGACAAGAGCTTGTAGTCTAACAGCCCAATCAAGAGTGACTATGTTTACAGATAGTCATAATGGCATTGGTGCGGACCATGATTTTGGACAGTTATGGTCACAAAGACGTTTCATGATCTCATCTGTCACAACAATTAGAAATGGGGAACATGTAAGAAAATTGCCTAAGGCATTGCAAATGCCTACAGAAGTCACAGTTGGTAACTGTGCGGCTTACAGAAGTGGCAATGGACATGTCACAGTTGCAAACAGATTTGTGGCTAAAGTTTCACAGTAGTGTGCACTTGTGGCATCACATGTAGCAGGCCTTATAAAAATGTATCTGTATAGGAAACTGTTTTCTTGATGTTGTCAGTAGCTGACACATGGGATGAGCTCTAGAGATTGGAAGAAGATGTTTTAACAGCAGAAAAAAGGGTTTGATCAGAGCAAGATGTGGGAAAAGAGCATGATGGAAGACCACTGTTGCCAGAAAATGTATTGTTTCCCATAAAATGACATTTCCATAACCCAACACACCTAGGGAGAAATGCAATGGTGAGATGATTGAGACAGAATTGGCTTTATCCTAGGTTTAGGATGCTTGCTAAAGAAGTATGCCATCGCTGTATGACATATCAGCAGATACATTTAAGAAAAAGAATATCAGTTTTAATAAGCCACACAGGAAGATCAGGTAGTCCCTTCAACAGAATGCAGATCGACTTTATCAAGATGCCTGTGTGTAATGGGCTGAGATAAGTTCTGTTTATACTTTGCATTTTCTCTCAATAGATGTAAGCCTACCCAACATGGAGAAATGACAGTCTCACTATAGCAAAGCTGTTGTCACCAGAGATAATACCTAGGTATGGATTAATGGTTTCTCTGGAGCCTGATTGTGGGACTTCTTTCAACAATGAGGTCCTAAGAATGATTTGTGAAGCTTCACACATCGAGCAGAGATTACACTGTTGTCATTCACCAGAAGCCTCTAGAGTTTTTAACAGCTGAACGGAAACATAAAGTCCCAGTTGGCAAATGTGTGTGCTGCCACATCACTCAAATGGCTAAATGCTTTGCCTTTGATGTTGACAAATCTCCGAAGTATTCCTGAGAGGAAGATGGGGTTATCTCCCCAAGAGATATTGATGGGGCATGCAATGAAACCACCTACTGTACCTGTGAATGCACTTTTAAACATCACAGATGACATGATACTTGATTACAGAAAAAGTTTGGCTGATACCTTAAATCCACATCAGAAACAGTACCATGACTTTGGTCTCGGCGAATGGGTGTTGATCAAGAAGCACGTTAAAACATCTAGCTTGGAACAGAGATGGAAAGGCCCATTCCAGGTAAGTCTTATCACGAACACTGCATATAAAGGTGCCGGGGTACCAAATTGGGTGCATGCATCGCACACTCAGAGAGTAAGACAGAACCACAGCAAGCTGAACAATTGCAAGGAGCAATACTCCAAGAGAAACAACAGCATGAAGGAGAAAAGGGTGAAGAACTTCAGACAGACACACCAATTCATATTCCTGTGGGGCATTGACGTCTCTGAAAGAGAAGAAGAAGAAGAAACAAGATCTCAATCAGAGATAACTATTGAGAGAACACCAGAACAAACAGCTGATCTATCACCAACAATGCTGAATGGCCAACAAATTATAGTCAAAGGAAATTGAGATCATGTCTGTCAGTTGATCACATACAACCATCCACTACTGAAGAAACAGAATCAAGCAGTGCAAGTTACACAGAAGAAGATCAATAGACATTAGGAAGGTTGAAAAGAGCAAGAATGGCTTGTTGAAGGCATTCTGGACCTGAAAAAAACATACTATACTAATCAGGTGTTAAATATGTCAGTGGAAGACTTGCATCATCTGAGATCAGAACTTTTTGTGTCCTGATGACATCACACTACAAACAAACTGGAGCAAGGCTGTTTTAAAAAAGATTGCTGAAAAGAAATGAGAGCTTAGAGATACTATTGAATGTGAAAGAGCAAAAGACTGAAATAAAGAAAAAAAAATGGAAAGAAGATTTCCCTATGTCCAAGGCTGCAGTAGAAGAGAAACACACTTACAAGAATTTATAGTACGGATAGGGGTGTCTATACAAAGATAGTTGTAAACAAAGCTGAAAGAACTGCAAGAGAAAATCCCAAAAACAGTTTTTTTTTTAAAAAGAGAAAAGATGAAAACGAACAGCTGAATTATTGTTGCTATATGTTTTGCTTAACAGTCTGACTACAGGTCAGACTACAGGTGTTTTTCTAAAACAGAGCCAGATGGAAGATCAGTAGGAGTATTACATTTTTACTAGCAGTATTAGTGATTATAACAATATATATAAGGTTTTACCTGACACCAGTAATAAATAAGTCTATGTCTAAACCTGAAACTGCAACTTTTACACACACTACAGATAAAACAAAATTAAAAGCTTCATTTCAAGATTATTCAAAAGATTAATTTTCCACTAATGTTTAATCTAGGTTAGTTCAAGGAACACACACAGGCACTAAACACAAAAAACTGCTACATCTGTGCACAATTACCTCCATCAGCTGCAGAAGAACTTACATACCATCACATACCGTTGTTATATGCAATCACATGCAATATTTTGCTTAGCTTAGTATATAGGCGTGAATACTTTGCAAATATTTACTCAAATTATGACATGGTTCTTTCAAGAGTTCCATTACAGAAGATCAGGAATTTACACCCACAGACAAAGGAAATGGACACAGCTTGGCATTATTTTAGACCATCCATGTCTATAGATTCTATTAAGGCATACAATTTAATTTGCTTAATGAGACCACTACAGAAAGTATTCATTATGAATGACATTAGAGGGAAGTATACACACATCTCACGCAGTAAAAACAGAGGGGAAAGCATTTTTAAAACATTTGGAAGGAAGAAGAAGATGAATACAAAAAGAAAATGATTTACCCACAATTAAAATTAGACAGGAGATAAAAGGGACAATATGCGTTTACAAGGGAAGAAACCAAGTTCAAAATAGTATGTGGGTATTTAGTAGTTGTGAACACATTTTGGATATTTTAGGGGGCACATCACAAATATTACAAGGAGAAGAAACAGTAATTCCAGGAGTTCATCTTGATTGTGGAGAGGAAGCCGATTTTCAATTACCAGCTGACAGGGAGGGTATTTGCTATTTAGCTTTGATATTTCTTAAGAAGTACCATAGATATAGAAATGCTGCTTTAACAATGACGTCATCAGACAAATATATACATAGCATAGATGATGGAAAAGAACCAGATGGAGATATTTTTGGAGCAACCATTCAACCAGTCGGGGTTTCTGAATAGGTTTTACAAAATCGCTTAGTAGAGTCTGCAAGATCCCCCTCAAAAGATGAGCTGGCTGCTCTGCTGGAAACTTCTGTGGGTACTCTTCTGGATGAACTAGACTCTAAGCTGGAACCTATCAAGCAACGCCTCTTTACTATCAAGAGGGATCTCTCTTTCTGGTTCCAACAGAATAATATGGCTAGTAATTTGGTCTGGGCGGCAAATTCCGTTCCGCTCGCGGATTTGCAAAATTTGTGTAATTTCGCGTTCTGCAGAACGCGAAATTGCCTAAAATTCTGTGTTCCGCGACTTTGTGAAATTTTTTGTTTGTTTGCGTTCTCAAAATGCGTGTTCGTGAGATATTTCCCCCCGAGCACACAAACAGTGATTGCACACAGGAAAAAAGCACAGCGAACAACCAATTCCGCATGTTCGTGGAATTTCTGCGCGTTCGCGGAGATTTTTTACCATTTTGGGGAGATTTAAGTAACGCAATTACAAAAATTCCGTCCACCCCCTACGTAGTAATATAGCCAGTACCGTCCAAACGGTCCCTCAAGCCAGCGGTGGTAGCATGGCTCAGGGTCAACCTACTTTGAAGGCAGTACCGAGGGAGGTTGGTACAGTTGGTGCAGTCTGTAATTCCCAGCGCAGAAGCGTCACCCAACCTATTCCCTCTAAACCCTGGCCGCTTCCTCCCCCAAAATAAGGATCACAGGCGAAGTCGATAAGGAGAAATGAAAGCTGAGGCGGCAACATGACCATACAGAGGGAAACTGGTAGATGTGAGGCTTCCACCTTAGCATTCAGGGAGCCGGGTGTTCAGTGTGCAGGCCCGAATACTATCCATTTACTCCCAGAAGCAATACCTTACGTCATAGTCGTAGGTAATGTACCAGTGTTCTACTGAAGACTTTTACCAGTTAAAAAATAAAGTCCTGCACTGGCTAAATAAAAACACAGCTCTTGGATATAGAGTATAGAGAAACATCATCATGTGCCGGAGGGTGGCCTGGATTGGAGGGTCTAAAAAGAGTAGCAGCGGAGACTGTGTGATAATCAACTTTAACTGGCCTCATCTAGTAGAGAGAATTCTCCATGCGGCCAACTCTTGTATCACCATTGGCCCAGTCACTTCTATTGCGGCTATCCCCCTGTTTTTTTGTAGACCCGTGTCTCCGACACTAACACAAAATTCATGGTTTCCGAGTAGACCCTCGAGTATGGCAATCTATGAGCGTTATCAGGTCCTGTCACCTGTCCCAGTCTTCAAAGCCTTTGCTCCTCTGGGGCTCCTTGATAACTGTGATTGACTGGGAGGACCTGTGTCTACAATTCCCACAGCTTCTTCCCTACTATTGGACTGCATGTATAAGGTGGATCAAGGCAACCCTGGGCTTTACCCCAGGGACACTACATATCTCTCTCTTATTTCCTGGAATAGGGCCGGCTTGGCAAGCTAGTTCCCAGTTTCGGAAAGGCGTAGTTTCCTTCAGATGTTTGACATCATATGTTTGCAGGAGAACTGGGCTGTGGACAATTGCTTTCTGCTGGAAGTGTATAAATCCTTCTTTGTGCCTGTAAGCACAAAGAACTGGTTGAGCTAATGGGGGACTCATGGTCTGTGTTTTGCTCAGGATGGAAAGTGTCATTGTAGAATTGAAAACAGATAATCACTGTTTGCAGGCCTTGTTCCTTTCCCGAGGGTCCAGTAGATTTCTGCTCCTGAATTTCTATAATGCTGTTTCATCCTTACCTGAGGTATGCAATATAGTGTGTTTGGGTAAATTCTTGAAAAGCTTTAGTGCTTGCACATGTTATACCCCCAGAATTGTTTAGTTAGGTGACTTTAAGGTTCATCTCTGTGGGGACCCAACAATCCAGGGTTTAGGGATTTCTTTCTGTTCTCGCCACTCGGAAACGCATTTTGAACATCACAGGCAGGGGGAATCCCTAAATACCCTAGTATGCGACCTTGTCCGGAGCGATATCACTCCCAGTTTAAAAAGGGCAACGTAGTGACTCATTTATTGACTTCATTCTCGTCTCCACCCCTCTTTTCCATTTAATATCAGACTTTTTTATTAAGGCAAGTATTCACAGTAACCATAACCCACTATGTCTTAAAACCAGAGGGCTCGCAATGGCTTTCAAGAAGGGGAGGTGGGAGGAGGTTCCCTACAGCCCACAGACGGGAGTAGAAGGCTTAAATGGGTGCAGATTATTCCTGATCTTTTTCATGAGACGTTTGAGCTAATTGCCAGGAAGAGATCCAGGTTTCTATGGTCGCTCAGTGGCACCATGATGAGTCAATTGTTAAAGCCTTTGAATCGATTACTGCTCCATCACTGACCTACAGACTATTCCCTCTTTAAATAACCAACGAGAAAGGGCTCCAAGATGGTTTTACACAACATGCTCACACGTGGCCAGGTCGCTTAAGGAAGCACTGCACGCTGTCCCCATAGTTAGAGGTCTATTCAGAACTTGTAGAACACAGTATAATTCGGGCCTTAAAAAATGTAAGAAAGCCTTGAAGGGGGATGCTTGGGGGAAGCTTATGGAACCCAGTGCAATCAGGAGCAGTACCAAGTTCTGGGGTATTATTAATATCCCAATCTTGGGAGTAGAGACAGCAAGTGCTCTTGATGCGCATATCACGGAAGATGACTGGGTCAAACACTTTGAGGGTATGTTCAGGGGTATTACGGACCAGACCTTAACAGGGATGGGAGTTAATGAAAAGTCTGCACTAACAGCTTTGGAGGAAGAAGTGAGGAGGGGAATAGCGGGCATGACGCGAAACAAGGCACCTTGATTGGATGGAATTCCACCCGACCTTTATATGTCCAATATGGAGTTTTAGGCACTGGTGCTTACCCCTGTCATTACCGCGGCTTTTAGGTCCGGTTGCCCATTCTCAGGGCCACCTCCACTATTGTTCCCATTTTTAAAAAGGGGAATAGAGAGAGTACACATTGTTGCAAGCCCATTTCCCTGCTGGACTCCGTGGTTAAAGTGGTTGGACGAATCTTTCTAGATTGGTTATCGAATTGGACTGCAGAGAATAGCATTTTGTCAGATGCCCAATATGGGTTCCGTTCTAGTCGCTAAACAATAGAGCAATGTTTGAACCTATTCCGGATAGCGAACAAGTATACTGTTGCTCGCACGGGCACCATTTTTCTAGCCTTCATGGATATTTCTTCCGCATTTGATTGCGTGAATAAATGCAGGTTGTGGCAGACCCTGCTCTCCTCTATTAAGGTGGACACTCTTGTATCTAGTAGTCTGCCTCTCACCGTAGGAGTCCCGCAAAGGTCGATTCTAAGCCCCATGTTATTCAATCTATACCTAACTCCATTGACCAACATAATAAAAGCCCATGGTTTCACAACTGTGTCGTATGCCGACGACACTCAGCTGCTTATCACCTGTAACTCTGATTTTCTTGAAACCTGTGTCAGATTTAAAAAGTGTTTAATTGACATCAGCAAATGGATGTGTGACAACAAACTCCAACTTAACTACAGCAAAACCGAAATCATTCTGTTTGGTAAGGCTAATGAAGTTTGGTCGCAGGATTGGTGGCCCCAAGAACTAGGACCCTGCCCCGTACCTAAGGAGGTGGTACGTGACCTGGGAATCATGATTGATTGTTCTCTTTCCATGAAAACCCACAATAACCAAGTATCCGGTGTTTGCTACGGGATCTTGCATAAATTGCGTACAATTTTTAAATGGCTACCTCTCGAAACCAGAAAGCCTCTGGTGCAAGGCTTAATCATTAGCCGCTTGGACTACGGAAACGCCCTGTTTGCTTCCATCAATGAGTGTTTACTCGCTAAATTACAAACGCTGCAGAATGTCGCGGCGAGATTGGTGTTAGGACTACCTTCTGGTCAGCCACTATTCCCAGCCTTAAACAACTGCACTGGTTGCCAATCCGTCAGAGAAGCCAGTTTAAAATACTAAGGGGCCCATTAGGATGGCGGGCGGATCGCCCCTGCCAGGCTGGCGGTAGCTACCGCCGGCCTGGCGGGGGCGATCCACCCGCCCTCCTACCCTTAATCACCCCCACCATATTAGCATGGCAGGGGTGACCTCTTCCACCCGGTCGCCTTGTGGCCGGGGCGGAAAAGGTTTAATATGGTGGCGGTGTCTATTAGACACCGCCAGCCATATTAGCATTGCCCATAACAGATGCCTTTCCATGGCAGCGATGCCACCACGGAAAGGCATGCGGTCTTCACTTCGGGGGCCCACTGCGGGCCCCCAGAGTGAAGGTCAGGTGAGGGGTGCACACGGGGGTACCTGTGGTACCCCCCTGCATTTACACTAACAAAGCGACAGGCACCGCGCGGTGCCTGCCGCTTTGTTAATGTAAATGCAAATGTGCATTTTTATCATTGTGGCGGGCGGTGCTGAGAGCACCGCCCGCCACAATGATAAAAATGCAGGATGTGCCTGCCACTGTGGCGTGCACATCCAAATACCCCCCACGGGGCCCGCGCCCTTATGGCGAGTGGTCCCGATTTCTGATAGGATGGCGGGTGGACTAAGTCCGCCCGTCATCCTAATGACCCCCTAAGTCTGACCCATAAACTTCTTCACAGCACTGGGCCTGCATATCTTGCGAAAAAATTGGTCTGGTATCGTCCTATTAGATCATTAAGATCTAGTTCAAAATCTCTTCAAGTGCAGCCACGGGTTTGGAGGTCCCGAAAAGGATGTCGATCTTTTTCCTATGTGGCTCCTCTACTGTGGAACAAACTACCCCCTCATCTTCTGTCTATTTCCAACCATCAGGTGTTTCGAAAAAACCTAAAAACCTGGCTTTTCCCTAAATAATTGATGTTACATCAGTCCCAAGTTTCTGTCAAGGTTGTTGTTCTTCACTGCAAAGCGCCCTGAGACCTTACGGCGAATCGTGCGCTATACAAAAGCATATGACCTATGACTTATGACTCCCTGGGGTGGACAGGGATATAGTCCTTTCCTACAGGATCTCCATCAAGACACAAGGGCGGCCATGTGCTACTCGGGTGACATGAACTTCTCACGCTCATTCCCTATCTGGAGAGGGGTAAGAAAGGGTTGTATCTTAGCCTCTTTTCTATTTCATGTATATATCAATGACCTGGAGAGGACCCTCATAGAGACCAAGGCAGACTTCCTGCAAGTGGGACGGAGTGGCCTTCCCGTTCTGCTGTATGCAGACTATGCTGTTTTGATGGCTGGGATGGAAAGGGGGTTACAAACGTTACTAAATTCTTTCGTCCAGTTCATGGGAAAGTAGGACCGCATATTTAACAACTCTAACTCCTTTATCATGCAAATAGGGACCCGCCCCAGCAGGCCATTTACCTTCAAGATAGGGCCCACCCCGTCCCAAGGTCGAGTGTCTTTTCATACCTGGGTGTTTTGATGGATGATAAAATGAAATGGGGGCCTCAAATTACCCGTAGGAGAAACGATCTATCCAGAGAGTCCGCAGCCATATTTAATTTTACAACCAGATTGGGGAAATGATCAGTGGGAGGCTTACTAAAGCTCTACAGCACTAAGTGTCTTTCCAATACATTATATGGCAGTGAAATTTGGGAGTATACTAGGACTGAGGACCTTCAAATCGTGGAAAATAAGTTTCTGAGACGGCTTCTATTCCTTCCTCAAGGAACCCCCTCTTTCACAAGAAATGAGGAGCTTGGCATGTCATATATAACTGACCTGATAGTGTTTTGTCCTGTATCCTTATGGTTATAACTTGGCCCAATAAGGGGACAACATTAAATAAACTCATCATAAAAGATTGTTGACCCTTGAATATGCCCCATGTGTACCGTGGCTCAAGTACTTGGAAGTGAGCTTAACGAGCACGGGGATAGGTGATCTTTTTACCAATCCAGAGCAGACAACTAAGAGAGACTTGAAACTTATATAGGGGACTTTTTTTTGGGCAGCCGGCTATGGCAAGGGAAGAGTGGGAGCTCCTGAAGCCTAGCGTACGTCGCTTTGTCATGTTAAAAACCTCCAAGTCGGCTGAGCCTTAATTACTGGGATTCATACAGTCATGTGACAGATTCCTGCTAACGAGGTGTTAGAAATGGGATCCCTGGCTGGCCAGGGCTTGCACCAAAGTCAGTCAGAGACCACCATTCCTAAGTCAGGGCAAGGGAGTTACACACCAAGATAACCCCTGCTCACCCTCTAGGTAACGTGACGCGAACAGCAAGGCTAAACTTGGAGGCTATATAGGTTAAGTGTTTGCGCGCGCACCCAGCAACAACACCCAAGGCCCACCACAAAGGAAACTCCACACAAGGTTATATATAAAAATAGCCTTTGTATTATTTCAAAACACATTATATAAAAGCACACACTTTACAATGTGCCAACAGGCACGGGCAGAATTTACAGGGGATATGTACAAGACAGGGCCACCTGGACCACTGACAGGAATATGCACTTTCAGACTTATTACTTGGTAGAATTAGCACTTGTAGGAATAATAATAATCACTGTAGCACAAAATATAACATAAAGCACACAACCAGTAACCACTGGTTAACAGGTAAGTACCACCTACGCAACCCTAACCACCTTAGGAACAGGTCACGCAGGGAACCAGGACCTCACTAGCAACACCTGTACTAGGAGAAAAACAACCACCTGAGTATCACAATACCTGTAGGGGTATAAGCACATTACACATGATACATCACAACATTCAGAGGTGTAGGGAAGGAAAACACAATTGCACTAAACTCACATAAGTCACCACCTGTGACTGTCCGTAGGCCAACTGGCCTTGTTGGGGTTAGGACCCCCTGTGTCCGCAAGTCAGGGGCCTAAACGGAGCGTCTGCCCACTAAGTGCTGGGCAGCTGTGAAGACAATGCGGCCAACGCTGGAGCCTCGCAGGCTCTGAGCACAGCTTGCCCCCTGGGTGTCAGGTTCTGCTCCACGGGATCCGATTGATTCTCATAAGGGTCCACCTCCAAATGTCATAATACCTCTGATATAAATACACAGAGGGCTTGAGGGGAAAAAGAACAGGGAAGGGAAGGGGAAGGGCCAGCAGGGAAGGGAAATCCTGTAACGACAAAAACATATACTATGTAATTACAGTTGTGTCAACAAGCTACTCTCATATGATCTCCCTAAGGAACAGTTATATACCTTGTGGTCTGAACAAAAAACGATTCTGGCGAAATATCTCCTCTATCGCCTTCTGCCACCTCATGGAGCCTATCGAAACACAAATACAGGTCAGCAACAAACACACTCTCCAGAATACATATATATATTTGCTGACCCCTATACTTGGCATACCATGATGTCAGGCGAGAGACGCTATAACTGGATTCTGTTGTAGACACAGTACCCTGCTGTGTTAGCATTCAAACATGTATCCACAAGGATGATAAGAACTCAAGGCTTCCTTATTATCAGACACGGTAGTGCGTGGGAAGCAAGAACCACAACACTCCGCTCTGTGAGGCATAAGGAAATGATAAAGTCTGAAACCCTTACAACGAGTCAATAGAACACAGTCTTCGATATTAGATCCAAGCAGTGAAACGCATCACTTTGCAATGCTGACAGAAAGGAATAACCATACACGGTGGCGCGTAGTTTCGACCACCACCACGCCCCACGAACAGAGTCACCAACGTAGTCTTTTGCTAAAAGAAACTAAGGCAGAGTTCCTTTTCAGAAGTTATCGTCACTCCCGAGAAAGAGAGAACGGGAACGTGTGGCCGATCACCACGACGCTCCGCTCTTCCAGAACTTGAAACACTGAGCGAGGCGGTTACAGGCAACCAGCCCGCCGAGAAGTCATGCCTGATAATGCAGATCCTACCTGGATCCTAGGATGCTGGAAACTCATGCAGCGCCCCACTCCAACTCGCCGAGCAGCCGCGGCGTGCAGCGTCTCCCAGCCTCCTCCTAGGTGGAATCCGGAAAAACAATGAATTACACGCAACCGGATGCGTGTCGACGATGCACAAATACTTTCCCTCACCGGGGAGTCTGGCAGTTGTGGTCTCACTCCCTATCAACGGTAATGTGCTTCCTTCTTACACGAGCCCCCCGGTATGATAGTGCAGGTGCAACCCGAGGAATCCTGACACTGGGAGCCTCCTAGAGCCTCTGTGGTTCTGAACGACATTGTGGGGCAAGGTGGGAGTGGCCCGCTGCCTTCTGGGGCCGCTCTACCACTGAGCAAATGGTGCCCTGCAAGACGCTGGAGCCTCTCTGGGCTCGCAAAACAAGTATGCCGCCAGGAGCCTCTCGGGGCTCTACAGCAGAATAATGCCGTGGGGAGCCTCGTGGCTCTACACAACTGCGGCCTTGGTGGGAGTTCCGCTTGGAGAACTCGGAGTGTGCCACTGCCCAGGAGCCTTGGTAGGCTCTGGCCAAATGCTGCCCCAGGCACCCACATTCACCGGCTGCTGTGGCGGGGACTCTGCTTGTCGTGGCAGGGCTCTCCAGTGCTGCGACCGGACCTTCCATCCCGCCCTGGTGCGGAGCCTGGAGACGCGATGGGTCCTGTGGAGGTGGGGTGGGCTCCTGTCCTCCTTCCAGCTTCTCCTTCCGGTGTGGTGCGGCCTCTGTACGCCTCGAGCGTACGTGGAACAAAGGGGCAATGCGGGCCTTAGTTCGCCTCAAGCGTACACTGCATAGGGACCCGGGGCGCTTTTGTACGCTTTTAGCGTACGCAGCGTACTCCGAGGTATGCTGCAGGCTGGTGCAGCTGTGTGCGTTTCTGTCCAAATGAGGGGTGGGCACCCTAGAGGCCGCAATCTAGCGGGCAAGGCCAGATGGGCACCGACTTTTAGCAAATAAAGCGCTCCCTGCGCTAGGGAAAGTACAGCACTTCCAGGCACTAGCAGGCCATAAAGCGCTCCCTGCGCTAGTGTACTAGAAAGGGCCCAAGTGAAAATAAAGCGCTCCCAGCGCTAGGTGAAAATAAAGCGCTCCCAGCGCTAAAGGACAGTAAAGCGCTCCCAGGCGCTAAGGAGAGCACCAGTCCAGGAAAAAGGTCCTTCCAGGAATGTAGCAAGATGGGGAGGGGTAAGGCTGGGCCCAGGGGCCAGCTCACTGGTCCTTCCAAGCAGGAAGGTGGTCCCAAGTGGCGGTTACTCCTGGCGCCCAGCAACAGCCCCCCTCAAGTAGGATCAGGAAAGACCAGTTTGTGTGGGGACACAGCCCCATTTTTATACAGGTCAATCCTTTGTTCTGGCACAGGGTGAGGGGGCAAACCATTCGCAGCTGGTTGGTGAGCACTCTTGATGTGCTCAGCCCCTCACTCTATTCACTGGTAGGGCTAGGATCATCAGTCGCACCACAGGGGGTGGAGCCAGCATTGTGTGGGGAAAGGCCAGCCCTATTCAGGACCCAGGTGCACTCCTCCCCAGCCATCAGCATGCTAATCTGCACACTCACCACCGGGCAGCCCTACCCAGACTCTTGGAGCCAGGCTCACCAGCCAGCTCCAGCCAATCACGTGCCAGCACACTCACTGCACACGCACACCCATGTCTAGAAGTGGCACTTCCACACTAGACACATACATGCCGCATACATCATTGCGCAGCATTCAATCACACGAGTCAGCACATAAAATACTCGAGCCTGCACACCTCACGCATCAGGAACTACCAGGGACACAGAAATCCCCCATGCATTCCTATGGGATGGCAGGCCTATCTCACCACATGCACTCAGAGTGCGCACGCACTTTCCACTGGGACACAGTGAAAGTGCGCAGAAACCAAAAATTACCATCACCAGGTCACCATTAAAAGCAAAAAGTTTAGGGGTGAACCTGCCAGAAGGGCCAAGAACACGAGGTTCTGGTTTGATCTTTTTCACCTCCTCCTTGCTCACCCTAGGGGTTGTAGTAAGGGCCAAACGTTGTTGTCCTGTGGCTGTGATGGTCAATCTCCACAGGAGATGATTAATTTTATAATGTTTTGTAGTTTTTATGAAATTCCTAGAAAGTCCTTCATAATTCCGATTCTGAAAAAGGCCAATTTTAGGCCAGTGTGCCCACTTTTATCTTCTTACAAATGCAGGTAGCACTGTGTTTTATGTACTCAAATTCTTAAAATCCGCCATCAGACTCAGCTCTAGCTGCGATTAATTTGCTTGTTCTCCTTTACTGTATTGATCCTGGTTGAAATGTTTTATTGGTATAGCACAAATGATTTTGGAGCCATTGAATTTTTGCATTACTATTGGTACAAGTTATTTCTAATTCATCGGCTGATCTCTGTGAGGGTTGTTTTTTACTAGACATTACTATTGTATTATTATATTTATATGTGGTTTTATGGTTTTAATATCTAAAACTGAATAAAGATTATTTGAATTGAATTGAGTCTGCAAGATGATGAAAGCTCAGCATTGCTGCTAATACCTGATGACAGCAAGAACATTTTAGAATTCACAAACAACATTTCTGATTTCTGAAACCTAAATTAGAATCATTAGTAACTCCTGGATTTTAGAAAATTTAGGCAAATGATTTTCTGTTATTGGAAATTGGTTTGCAACCACAGGTAAAGTATTTTTTAAGGCTATATTTCTGTCAGCATTAATAGTAGGGTTGTGCTCACTGACTTTATTTGCTATTCAAAATAGTTGTATACATTATTTTAATAGAAAAAGAACAGAAAAATAAATAACCAGATAAAGAGGGAATTAAAATTGAATGATCACGTCCATGGAGAATGCAAGAGGTTAAAGGAATTAGAGAGTTTGAAAAGAAAGAGAAAATCAATCTATCTGGATTTGTAGAGCATGTGACTTCACCCGAGAGGGTCTGGCGGCACTGTCAGAAAATGCTGCCTGTTCTCCCCACTCCGGCAAATTCCTAGCAGGAGGACAGTTTACGTTGTGAGAAGAGGAGCTGTAAATAATGATTCCAAAGTTAGAGTAATGCCTGAGACCCATAGCTCAAAGCCCAACATGTGAAGGTTGGTGAGGTGCGGTTTTGAAGGTGGTTACTGTTTTGGGGGTGTGAGTATCAATAGGGTTATGCGTCGAGAATTGTTTTACTGATGCGTTTCACTTGTGTGGTATTTGAGTATGCGTGTTAAATTAATTGGTGGTGTATATCTGCATATTCTGAAGAAGTTTAAGACTTATTAGACTCAGAAATAGTCTAAAACCCCATGATTCATAAATAAGAGTTGATTTATGGCTTTCATGTCTGCAGAAGATCTATTGTGTAGGTTGTGCGGTATCATCACAATAGAGATGGGGATTATAGTAAATTGTTGTGAATGTGCTTATATTAATTGGTGTTGGCAGTCAATAAGCTCTCATTATTGAAGGAAAACATATTAGTGATTCTGATTATTATTTAATGTGATGTACAGCTCTTGATATTCTCTAACACAACAGCAAGGATACATTGAACCTGAAAAAAAGAGATTAACCCAAATGATTGTAAACAATGATTTTTAATTTAAACTAAATCTGCTGTCCAGCGCAGGTTTTCACAGAGCTTTAAAAACACAAAAGAGAGTTGCAGACAATAGAGCAAGCATCCAATGAAGGCCAGGTATAAGAGGTATAAGGCCAGTATAGGCCGTATAAGGCCAGTGCAAGGTTCACTAAGAGAATGAATAAGAGGTACAGGGCAGGTGGCCGAAGCGAACAGCAGTCTGGGATTGCCTCACAGAACAGATACTATACTGGCAGAATAAGTGCCTGCATCCTCTCACACACAGCAAACTTTAACCACAAACACAACATTAAGGGCACCTTCAGCTGGGGAAGGACATGCCTCTTGATGAAAGCCTCACAGCAGAGGTGTAACCTTTCTTCCTGCATAGATGATGTACAGTACTGGGGGCCATACAGTTGATAAAGAAGTTTAGTAAATACATTTAATGACGAATCACTATTTGATTTACCATGATGATACATGCTCTAATACACTTGCTTTATACTTACAATAGTAGTTCTCTTAGTAAATGTATTAGTTCGTTCACTAGCATTTCTGTTATTTTGATTGTTAGTTACCATTACAACAGGTATCACAACAGTTAACAATAATCACATCATTATTAGTATTGCAATACTACATAAACACCATTTAACACATCTCCGTTTTAGACTAGATTTTGGATGCTCAGTCATCTTCATTTATGCAATTTTTTGTATCTAAAATTCTAAAAAAAAATGTATTTATAAAAATCTTTATGTGATCCCACACTTCAAAAGCTTTCCGTCTTTTTGGCCCCCTTTTCTTTGTTTCTTTTCTTCTTTTTGTTTGATAATTTCCACCTTTGTACAAACTTCTTTTCTATAAGGTGGACTTAATTTCCTTTCATCCGATCCTTTAATAAGGTCACTTTCAGGTTCTTCGTTCAGATGAAGAGTCTCAAAATCTTCAAGTATATCGTATGTCCATTCAGGAGCCTTATATTTTCTGCTTGGAACTTTCAATCTTTTTGATCTCCTTAATGATTTTCTTTTCGATTGTTCTTGCTCAACTTGACTTGACACTTCACTTACTTGCTCTAGGTCTTTTCCTGTTTTCCTCCTTAGAAAGTATCTCAGTCTTTTAACTCCACTCTACCAGTGATCACCCTTTTTGACACTTTTTGTTTGTACTGCCTTTTCACCTTCTTCACCTATTTCAGGTGTCCTTTTATTTTCTCTCTCTTTTGGTTGGACTTGTACTGAATTCTCTGCTTCTTCTCCTTCTGTTGTTTGTATTTGTTCTGGACCCTCCGGTCTTTCTTTTTCTTCTTCTGACTGAGCTTGATCTGGATTTTCTGTAGTAGATTCTTCTATAATATGCTCAATTCGTTCTAGTCTTTCAAGTTCATGCTCTCCTTTGGCCTCTACAGTAGTCTCTTGAGACCCAGTAACAGGTGCCCACTCTACTTGACTTGTACTTGGTTGTTTATTGTCAATGTGTTCTTCAGAGTCTGTTTCTCTGATTTCGTCGACTTCACAACGTTCAGCTTCTGTTTCTTCTCTTTGTTCTACCAGTTGCTGCTCTTGTGGTTCAAGTAGACTTGGGACTCTTTGGGTGTGACTGGCATTGATCCAATTTGGCAAGCCAGCACACTTCACTGCTGTTGTTATGACCAATGTACTTTGATGTGGTCCTTTCCACCGGGATTCCAAACACGATTTCCTTGTGTGCTTTTTATACCACAACCCAGTCTCCTGGACAGAAATCATGAGCTTGATTGGCTGTGCTGTGGTTGCATCTTCTCCAACCTGCTGAGACACAGAACGTACCAGATTAGCTAGTCCTTTACAATAGTCTGAAACCGATCATCAGTTATATTCATCAGTTTGTTTCCAGGTACAAATGCTTGTCTCATTGCTCTTCCCATGAGGATCTCATGTGGACTTAATAATGTTCTTCGGTCAGTAATGCTTCTAAGGCTCGTCAATACAAGGGGCAAAGCATTAGGCCATTTCAAGGAAGTGGATGCACACACCTTCCCTAACCTAGATTGTATTGTGCCATTGAGCTCCTCAGCCACTCCAGAGGCTTTTGGTCGATAGGCACAGTGTAGTTTCGGCTCAATTTTCAAAGTGGTACAAATTAATTTAATTATCTCATTGTTATATTGAGGTCCTCTATCTGATTCCAAAGTGACTGCAAATCCGAATCTGGGAATTAGCTCTCTTAACAGTAATTTGGCAACTTTGAGACTGTCAGTCCTTCTCGTGGGATAGGTTTCTACCCATCGAGAAAACAGACACACAATGACAAGGCCATACTTCAAACCGTTGCACAGTGCCAACTCAATGAAGTCAAGTTGTAGTCTTGAAAATGGACTATCTGCCTTTCCAATTTTTCCCCAACTGATACCTGTTTTTCTACCTGGGTTTTGCTGTTGGCAGGACAAACACCTCTGGCAGAGACTCCCTGCAATACTCTAAACTTGGGATTGTACCATGTCTGTCTGAAATGTCTAATCATGCATCTCTCCCAATGTGTGTAGCTTCATGATATACCCTAGCCATTTGTGATAACAAACTATTTGGCATTATTGGCCTACCATCTGGACACACCCACACTTCATTGTCCACTCTACTTGTGCAACCTGATTTGATCCAGAGTTCTTTCTCTTTTGCGTCTGCCTCATCCTGTAACTGTTTACCTTCAGAGAAAAACATTAGTTAGCAATTGGTAACTTCTTTTTCCAATCCTCTGTTCAAAGACATTGTATTTCTATCACAAACTTGTGCAACTTGGTCAGCGTACCGATTACCCTGTGTCACATAATCATTGCCTGACTTATGTGCGGCACATTTGACCACTGCAATTTCTTTTGGTAATTGCAATGCTTCCAATAGTTCTTTAACATTTTTGCCATTTCTAATAGGAGAACCTGAAGACGTAAGAAATCCCCTTTGCAGCCATAATTGGCCGAAGTCATGCACAACCGCAACACCATATTGACTATCCGTAAATAGGGTTATTCTCAATTTCTTCCCAATTTTGCATGCTTTTGTCAAAGCAATCAAGTCTGCTATTCATGCAGACTTAACTCCTCTTGGACAGGAAGCTTCTAGGTACATACAGTACATACAGGATAAGTAGAACTCAATTCTCCATTCTCCCTCCTTAAGCATGACCCATCAACAAACATTACAAAGTCTGACTCTTCCAAAGGAACATCAATTATGTCGGGTCTAGACTTTGTACACATTTCCGTCACATCCAAACAATGATGATAACCTTCCTCTTTCACTTCTTGACAATATGAATCAGGCAACAAGGTTGCCGGATCCATCATGGTGCATCTTGTCACACTTACATTCTCAGCACCCAATATTACTCTTTCATACATAGTCAGCCGACTAGGGGTCAAATGCTGAGTACGAGTCCTTGTTAAAAGGATCTCGACTGCATGTGGCACATACACCTTTAAAGGATGTCCCATCAAAATCGATTCACTCTGTTCCAGACTCACACAAGTAGCAGCTACTGCTTTTAAGTAGCCAGGTAATGCTGCAGCCACTGGGTCCAGAGTAGCAGAAAAGTATGCTACTGAACATTGGGACAGTCTGTGTCTCTGTGTTAACACTGAGAGTTCACAACCTTCCCTTTCACAGCAGAACAAAGCAAACCCTTTCGTACAATCTGGCATTCCCAATGCTGGTGCTTGGCACAAGCAATTTCTCAGTTTTATGAATGCTTCTTCACTTTCATCATCCCACTCAATCAGATCCATCAGATTCTTTTGTGTCAACCTTATTAAAGGTTTTGCAAGCAGTGAGAATCCACTGATCAATTGACAACAGTATCCAACCACTCCTAAAAACATTCGCACTTCATTCTTGGTTTTGGGCAGACTCATTTGTCGAATCACTTTTATTCTTCCTCACGTCACTTTTCTGACTCCTCTTTCTAACTTGTGGCCTGAATATTGAACTTTTGTTGCCAGAACTGTAATTTTTCTGATGACACCTTGCGCCCTCCTTCTGCTAAATGGTTGCGTAAAGCTATTGTGTCAATGACACAAGCTTCTCGTGTCTTTGATGCCACCAATAGGTCATCAATATACTGAACCAAGACCGAATGTCCTTGCATAACCAAAGTCTCCCAACATTTTTTCAGAATCTGATAGAAAATCGAGGGACTCTCTGTATACCCTTGAGGAACTCGACACCATGCCAAAATAAGGACTCCAAACCCGAATGCAGAAAGATATTGGCTATCTGGATGCAATGGAATTGAAAAGCATACCTGGCACAAATCAGTTACTGTGTACCAGTGGACATCCCAAGGTATCTGATAAAAAATTACTACTGGATTTGGTACTACTGGACAACAGGGTACTACTATCTTATTAATATTCCTCAAATCTTGCACTATTCTATATTTACCACTAGGCTCTTTAAGCCCCATGATTGGCGAGTTACAAGGAGTACTCAACATTTCTTCTAGAATACATTGTTCAATCATTTGATCAATTACTTTGGCCACTCCTGCCTTTACTTCAGGACTCATTCTGTATTGTGGTGTGTTTGGATATATCAGACCTTCTTTCACCACAATTTTAATTTGGTCTACTTTTGCCATTAGACCAGTTTCTTTTCCCACACACCTGACCTCACTGTGGTTTTCAATTCATAAGGCAAATCGCTTTCAGTAAGAAGTAGAAACATCTCATCCACTTCTGTTACTTGTTTCGCTAACATTATTTTGAAAATAACATCTTCATCAGGTGTTTGGAAAGCAATACCATCAGGCGTACAGAAGATGGTACAGTTCATCTTGCATAGCAAGTCTCTTCCTAACAGACTCATCGGACTTGAATCACATACCACAAACCGATGCATGTCTTTGAAATTACCAATGTTTACTTCTATTGGTTCTGTGACTGGGGTCCTTAATAGTTTATTTGAGACTCCTACAAATTGGATAGTTTCTCCCGAGAGGGGTAGGTTTGGAATTTCTGTTGCTCTCATAGTAGAATGGGTAGCACCAGTATCCACTAGAAAAGTGATGTCATTTCCTTCAACTTTTCCATTAACAAAAGGATCAGACTGATCTACCACAAAAGATGCACCAGGCACGCACTCTTCCTCACCCCTCAGGCACCGTCATTGGGACATCTCTGAATCACTCTCAATACTTTGCATCCAATATTGCTGAACTGTCTGTGTATTCTTACCACTTTCTCCATTAAATCCGGTGTTCACACTGTATCTCTGCACCTGAGCGCTCACATTGTTGGGCATAGGGGCTTGTGGCACCTGCAACTGAAGAGTAACTACCTGTTGCTGTTGTTGCTGGTTCACAGCCACCTCATTCTGCATATGTGGATTTAAAATGTGATTTACCCCATTATTCTGTGGAATATCTCTACACTCATTCTTCCAATGTCCAAGCTTTCGGCACCCATGACAAGGATATTTCTTTTTCGCTTCTTCTCTACTCATTCGTCATTTTCCTTTATTTCCATTTGACACTTGACTATTCTTGTTCTCAAAATGATAACCAGATGAATGGGCAGAATCAGAAGCTGCCGCTTGGTGTTCTGCCAACTTCACTTATGCCCACATCATTTTCTCTTTTAACTTTTTGTGTTTTGCATCAATGTCATCACTAAAATACTTCGCATACTTCAAAATATCATCAATCGGCTTACTATGCCAGCAAAGCATATGCTGTTGAATCATCTAACTAATTTCTGATCTTAATCCATACACAAACCTAACACAAAATAAATGTCTCATATCTTTATCACAAATGTTCTCGAATCCACTATACTGCTTAAACACCTGTCACAACCTTTCATAGTATGCATGCACTGACTCCTTGGGTTCTTGAGTTGTTCTATCTATCTTCACCCAATCTGTTTCTTTAGGGGGAATTTTCCCTTTCAGAAAAGTGATCACCTGGTGATATTTCTTCATTACTTCCTCTGAAGGTGCACCAGTCTTTGCGTCTCTAGGATACTCTTCAGTTGACAATCAACTGTAATTTTACATTCTGTCCACACATCAGTTGGTGCCACTATATCAAACAGGCCGTCCAAATCTTTCAACAAAACCTTTGAACCTTTACAAACCTCTCTACCTGCTTGTACCATTCAATTGTTTTTTCTCTCAATCTAGGGAAGTCATTCGTAAAGGACAAAATATCCACTCTACTCCATGGAACATGAACATATCCACCACCATGAACTTCTCTCTTTGGATACATCCTTTCAACCTTTTCTGCTTCCCTCAACAGGAATGTAGATGCTTCTTTTGTAACTGCTTCATCTCTCTTTTTTGTCCATCTACTTCTCCATCGATCTACATCTCCCCATTTCTTCAAAATGTGCATTAATTATTTTATTTGCAATCTCTTCCTGACGCATTCAAACTTTCCATATCCTTCTAAGTAAATTCTGATCTATATGGTTTTTGTAATATTTTAGATTTTTCCACATCTATTCCAAATTCTAAAGCTGCTTCCACTTTCTTCTCATGAAGATTCTTTGTTCTCCAGGTTATACTTTTGCACAAAAACAATAATTCTTCAACTCCATATAAATATAATCTGTCTGGACTTATCATACCAATAATCATTCCTTTCGAATCCACTCTCAACTTGCTTACATCTATAGTTTGTGGTTGAGGTTTCTTCCTTTCTAGTCCTTTTGCCCATTCTTCTAGATCTTCTGATGAAAATCCAGTAGAAGTTCCTGCCACTGGAGTGACAGCTGTTACATTCCTCCATGTGTCTATGGGTGAAATTCTTTTTGGGCTTTCAGTCATGGTCTCAAGATTTGGGAGATCTAATGAGACATTCGAATCACTCTCACTAGTTTGATCTTCTAGCATCACTATCTCTTTTCAAACACCATTTTGTGGGACTGTCACATTTTGTGACTTTGGTGCACCCCGTTTGTCACCATATAATGGAATAACAGGACCAATTGTTACTGGCACTGTCAATGCATCAGCATTTAGACCTAACTGATTTATTTTCTGAATTATCTTTTCTTTTGTTTTACTCAATGCATCCCTTTCCTTTTCTTTTAATACTCAGGATGCTGTTGGGTCATATAGAACCTGTGAAACAAATGGAATTTCCAACATAGGGGTATTTGGAGTTGTACCTCTGGCACTTTCTTGATAAGGCGGAGGTCTTTTGACTAGAATATCTTCCAACAACTCATCATCAGATTCATCACACCCTATTTCATTCCTACCTATGTGTTTCTTTTTTTCTTTACATTTGCTCCCTTCTTGATCTTCAACCATTAATACTGGATATAAACCCTCCGTTACAACAGCACTTCTCCATCTTTTCATTTGATCTACTCGAGTGTCAAATGGGTATCTGAGTAAAAATGTTCTATTAATTCTTCTGCCTCCTCTGTATTTCTCTCCTTCAAATGCCTCAACTTATCTTTCCTCCAAAGCCTCATGCCATGTTAACCTAGGATTTGGTTCTAATGAATTCATCCTATTTCTCAAATTCTGGGGAATCCTCACATCAAATGTACCATTTTCTGGGAAAGCTAGAACACCATCTCCTTTCGTATATTCCACCCAATTTTCCAACCACACATGTATGATATCCACTTTCCAACATCATAAAGGAAGCAGGCGGGTTAGGAGGGGACATTAGAATGCCCTCCCTAGTTACCATACACTTGTCCTTCCTAAAGAAATTCTTGATCTTATTAATCAGCTTCATTCAGTCTGTAAAATCCAAAAACTCTTCCGTATTTTCATGTCTCCTGTTTGTTAACACTCGTCCTATACCAGCACGATTCACACTAACAATCCACCTACGCATCCTTTTCCACAACCAATACCAGCACAGTACTTGCCTACTGATCAATCAGAGCTTGCAACACAACCACTTGTCTGACCAATGCCAGCGTGGCTCTTTGTGACGTCAGTATTGCTCCTACTACTGACCCTCCCTTTACAATCTGCACTTTTCACACTCCAGCTGGTTCAACCAATACCAGCGTGGCTCTCTGTGACGTCAGTATGACTCCTCCTGACCCTCCCTTAACAAGGTAATTAACAATGTATTTACTAATTTTTCTTTCTATATTTCAGCTAGTAACAACGTAAAAACTACTACTGCTACTTTGTCTGGTTCGCTAAATCAAAGATAGTTTCTTCACTCACTTCAAAGAGAAAGTACTTCATGTCTCTACAAATAAAAAACACTGTTTACCCTTCAATTAAGCTCGGGGAGGATCCATTACTCCTCTAGGGATACTCCTACTTTGGGTAAGGCCAAAGTTTTACAGGTGGGCCCTTTGCTGTCACTCACACGCTACTCTTACACGATATAGTCCCTAATATAACACCTACAGTCCTGCGTAACTTTTAAGTATTATGACAACAGACAAGTAACCTTATGCAGTGTGATTACCTTACCACACTCTTCTAAATTCTGTTACCGGGATTCCCAGGTATCTCTGTACCTGTACTTCCAGACAACATAGAACACAACACTAACTCTTAAACATATAATTAATAATCAATAATCAATATTCAATAATCAATAATCACCAAACTAATCAATAATAACCATCACTCTGCTACCAGAAAAACTGATCCAGCTAAAGGCCAGGGATAAACAGTTCACAATCAAGAACAACTTCAATGTGGTCCATATACACATTCAAATTCCCTAGCTGTTTTTGCTGGTAGTCAGGTTTTATGATTCCACTTCATCTCTGATTAGTTAACTCACTGTAACCTCAAAATTATTTGAAGTGATTATTTCAATACATAACTAATCTTCACAGATCAACACTCTTTCCTCTGGTCGATGGACCATTAGTTGAGTAGTTGATGGTGATATTAACCCTTAACTAACTAATTTACAGATCTACAAACTCACAGTGCAAACTCCATCAACTTTCATGGGAGAGAAAATTCATTTAGCAAATATATTCAAAAGCACAGACTCATTCAACAAATCAATGCATTGAGTGGATAGATCCAGAGACAAAAGGCATAATAAATCATACATTTTCAAAAGGATATGTAAATTTGAGACAGAATAATAGTTACCCGATGGTGATAATGGGAAAACCAACCCTCTGGCCAATGGACTAGTTGCAGTCCCCTGATTAAGAATCAGGAGACAAAGACTATAGGACAGGATCAGGACAGGGAAATACTTACTAGACTTCTCTACAAACCTGACGCACCAGGGTGCATCCCTCTCTTATACTCTCTCCCTCCTCAATCTTCTTCCGGAATATTCAATCTAATCAGGTTGTCATTCAGGTGTGATTCTTCCCAGTCTGATCTATCTTCTCCTCATCAGCAGCAGCTCTTGCCTCTCTTTCTCTCTCTTTCTCTATGCATCGGTTACTCTTGAATAGTTCGCACTCGTGCTTGCCTTTCCTCGCTTGCTTGCTTGCCAATTACTAAATTTTAAGTCACTTTAGTTGCAGTCTTCATTTCTTCATGTCCCACCCACAAAAGTTGCGAATATCGATGGAATACAGACTTTGATCGGGCAGGCGTTGGGGAGTTGTCGTCACCTCATGCTGACATATTCATTTTTATTAATCCTCTTTTGTTTGCAAACCTTTCCCCGTTAGCTCATTCATAACTTTATTATACTTAATTCCCATATATCTAATGTTGCAAATTAAATAAATGTTTTTAATGCAGTTCCACAGTCGAGAATAACTTTCACATGACTCCTGTCCTTGAATCTTGGCAGCCGTTCAGCCACACCGTCATTGGGTCACATCATGACCTCACTGCTCATTCGTAGCTTGCCTCCATTTCACCACCATTTTTATTTCATTACGTGCAACAGTGAGCCCAAATGTACACTATTAATAAAGAAATCATAGATGTTAATTTCTGAAATATATGATTTTCACTGTTCACCACCCACTTCTACTCCCATGTTAGTACCGCTTTCTTTAAGCAAAAATATTAGCAGCAGTAGCTCTCTTTAAATCCAATCAAGCATATGCTGGGCATGCGGTGCATCAAGACTTCATGTTAATAGTTCTTGTGCATGCGTGAGAATTTTTCCTCTCAAAACGGGTTGGTCACGTTACTATCTACGCATTCCTAGTTCGCACATGTGCAAAACCATTTTCTAGTTTAAAGTGGGTTTTAGTCTCTTTGCATTTCATTCTTCGTTACTTAAGCATGCATAAAGCTCTCGCCCAATATGTAAATGTTGTGTGTATATTAATTTCATTTTCTTTACTATTTCCAACAATTACCACTGTTCATGAGGGATTGCTCCGAGCAACTTTCGTTTTCTTGAATCCTTGCTCCATCAGGAAGGCTGGGCTCAGGATTGGAAGGGCTGGGTTGGTCTGTGTGAGGGCTGTACTCGGGATTTGGAGGATTGGTTTGGGCTGTGGGAGGGCTAGACTTGGGATTGGAAGAGCTGGGGCGGAGCATACGGGGAGTTTTCTACCCTTTAACGGTAGTGAAAGGTATGGGGGACTGTCTTAGACCTTTTGATCTTTTGTTGGAAAACTTGGGCTGAGGTGGGGATGTTCACATTTGGGTTTTAGAGGGCGTGGTTGGTATATGAGCAGGTGGCTTTCTTCCTCATACTTCTTTGTGGGATAGGTACTCGTGTAGTGGGGGGTGTAGGTTTTTCCAAGGTACACATGAGAGTGGAAGAGTCGGGTAGTGGTGGGAACCCAGCCCTTTTGTGTTCGGGAAGGGAGGGGGTAGCTGTCACAGGGAAGAGTTCAAGGGCAAACATGCTAAGGGATTAGGGAGATATGGGAGGAGGTGAGGCAAGGTATTGGGTGTTGAATGTAGAGGATTGTGAGATCTGAGTCATGGATGTGTGTACTGTGCTCCATTGTCTCTTTATGTTTGATGTCTGTTTGGGTGTAGAATGTTTAATGTGCTTGTTGTTTTGTGAGGTGTGTGTGGCTTATGATGCAGGTGTGGTGTCTGCATGTGTGCTGTAAATTGTGGCTGATAATGGTGATGTGCATGTTGTGTATGGTTGTGTGATGTCACTAGTCTGTGTTTGTGGTGTTGCGGCTGTAGTGTGTTGGTGTGTGACCTTGGGAGTGAATGTGCCAGGGTCTGGGGATGTGGTGTCTGTCTGTATGTCAGTGGATGTTGTGATGAGGGTGGTGATTGTCTTTCCTGTGGGTGTGCTGTGTTTTTGTGCCTTATCTTTGTGTTAGAGTGTGATGTGGGTGTGCGCTGAGTAGGTTTGAGGAGAAGGATGGTGGATGGAAAAGGGGCAGGAGAGGTGGTGGACTGTTGGAAGATTTGGAAGGCTGCTGGTAAAGCCATGGCCTTAATAGATCCCTGTAGGCCTGCCATGTCAGAGTTAATGCCCTCCAGGTGGGCAACAGCCGGGGTCAGCTTGTTGCCATGCTCCTGGAGGGCATTCAGCTCTGCAGCTTGCCCCACAGATATCTGCCTCAGGATATCTATGGCCTTCACACACAGGACCGCAGGTGAAACAGGGACGGGCCTGAGTTGCCTGGAGGGAAGGAGACTCTCCTCTGCTTAGGGGAGGGGGCCTGGACATCAATTTTGGGAGCATCAGGAAGGATTGAGATGGAAGGGGTGGTGGCGGACATGGATGCTGTGACTGGTTTTCCAGATTGGTCTGCCACCACCAAGGAATGGCCACCAGAGCATGATGACAAAGAAGATGTTGAGGTGGTGTTTTGTTGCTTCCCTTGGGCATTTCCCTCATCCTCTGGGCCACTAGTCACCTCTGTGTCACTTTGGTGCAGGGAACCACTGTTGCCAGCTCCTACCCTTAAGGTCTCGGTCGTGTCTCCTTTTCTGACCTCAGTTGATGCTGTAATAGGAGTAGAAATATGTTCAAAACAATTGCCTAACAGCATTATGGTAGCATATTGTGACATTACACATTAGCACTGATAACTATTTGTACAAGAATTAGTATATCAGCTCAACCATTGGCATGAGTAAATGTATTAATGCCACATGACCTGAGCACAGTTAATCATCAGTGTGTCAAAACCACTGTTGGCTCCAATTGCATGTATGAGCATGTCCATATTTCACCCTTATGTGTGTAGCAAGAGATAACATGACCCTTTCAACCTAGGCCCTTGTACCATAACATTGTCACCTAATGTTATCTAGTGGAATGTCCACATTAATATGTCACTACCTATCCACACAGGACCCTGCAACAAGCAAAAGGTCAGGTGTCCCAAACCTAGATCATGTAGTACTGCAGGGCAATTACTAGTGATAAGTATCATCAAATTCAGAAGTCACAAGTGACATTGAAGTGCCCATTCCACACATGTAGTACAGAAGAGTAGTACTGCGACAAATAGGCACCAAGTGGTGTGGGATAGCACCACAAATGAGTCTAGCTAGGTACATCCCCAGTAATGACTGGTTTCTGTGAGCAGACCTTTTCCACATTCCAATTGTCAGTCAAGAAGACACTGAAAGTACCTGAGGCATTGTAATGAGCCAGTTTATGAAGATGTCAGATTGCCCCCCACAAGGGCAGGTTACTAACAGTTTATTCCTTGTACCTGTGACACATTTGCCTATGTATTACTGACTGCTGACACACACGTCACACCAACATGTCAGCATATCACTCCCTGATGCATGCCACTATCCACAGACTGTCGGTTCACTGATGCACATGCCTATCCCAACATACTGCAGACATCCTTCTCATTAGCATGTTAATAAGCATTGGCTGAAACAACTGGAACATCACAAACATATGTGTCATTGCATAACATTTTAACCTCTCAGATGTCATCCATCAATGTCATTGGGTATATGTGACTCATTCACCAATCCTAACATACCACTATTTTGGCTTACCCCACATCTGTATGTCCATCACTCATGCATATAGTCATGTATACATTTGCCAATATATATATCTGATGTATACAGATGGTAAATCGTCTATACCCTCAGATCATGTACGCTACAGTGGTACTTGTGAGAGTACAACACTTAAAGGTACTTATGGATGCAAGTAGGCATCCTAAAAGATGGCCCCAGTGGTGTTAGCCAACTTATGCTACTGTACACTCCCAACATATCAAGGGAATGTTGTGCACAGTCACTGCTTTCAAAGTGCATTGTATGCCATGCCACAAGTGTGTGGTACACCTTCCCATGGGACAAAGTATTGAGGCAGCTACACTGCAGACACAAGGAGGACAAGTGGTCTTTGTAGGAACACTTACACACATGGCATAATGGGACAATGCAGTTAGTTGTTAATGCAAAATGTTAAACTCAGGCCAACACTCACCCCCAAGTTGCTGCTGTTGTGCTCTCAACTGCCCACAAGGGTAAGGGTGGGACACCACCAGTGTGTGGGCTATGAGGGGATTCAAGGTCCAGTGCGCCACCCTTCCACTCTTGGGGGCCACGCCCAGCTGAATCTCTGCAATCTTGTGAGCCGAGCGCTGTAGGTCATCCCACATCATATGGCAGTGGGCACTACAACGGTTGGAGACCCCCAGGGTCCGCACCTTCCGGGCAATGGCTTTCCAAATCAGCTTCTTTTGATGGATGTTGATATGTATGGATGCAATAGATATAAAAACAATTTTAGAAGGAAATATGAGGACCTTGCTCCAAAATAGATTGCCCTCTAGCACACACTGTCTATCTACAACACTGTACATGTCACATACTAAGCAAAACTAATGCATGGAAAGGGCCTCTTCAGCTCATTTGATGATTAACCTAAAACTTGGTTATGACATACACAGCCTAAGGCAGCTAACCAACATCATGCGGACCAAGGCAATCCTAGATGCAAGATGGCTGCTAAAAGGGGAGCTCTGTGCTAGAGCTCCGGGGTTGGGGATAACCAATTCGGTTTAAATCCCAATGCAAACCCCGCCATCCACCGTCTCCTTTTACAATCATAAGGAAAGGAAATCTTGACCTACCTTAGAAGATCTTCAAGTGAGCCCTCCATCTCCTACCTGGCGCCCGGGCTACGGGCAGGATGCTGCTGGGCCGGATAACAACATCCACATGGTGAGGTGTTGATCGCCTGGTGGCCAGCTGACCGCCTGTTTGCAGCAGGTTGGAGCGGACCCTCCGGTCAATACAGAGTGAGAAAAACGGGTGGGGATCCCCGAGCCGTGTCTGGTCTCTGGACTCGACAGCAGCGGTCCCCTCACTGGACCCGATGACTGCGGGCCCCCCTGCTGGACCCAGGATCTTCGCATTGGCGGCGGATTGTTGTGGCAAACGTGTGGGGTCCCAGGTCGGTTGACTTGACGATGGCGGGTTTCCCGTTGGATGCACAGCATCTTGATCTGGAGGCTTCTCCGTCCTGCCCCCAGGGACTGGCGATCTCAGGGCGATGAATGGTGAATCTTTTACCGGCTACTTTTGCGGCATCACCCTCCTGCTGGCCCGGGCGCCGGAAAATGTGGGGGCTGTACTGGCTGGTCGCGCAGCACGCAGGCAGACGTGGAGGGGTCTCATCGGCAGCATCTCCAACATCGTGTTTCCCCCCCCGGAGGTGACGTGTATGTTGGTGCAGGACCAGGCCATGTGGAGCTCACATCACCGTGAGTGGTTGTTCGTTTTTTTCACTCACCGTAAGGCGGCATCACACCCCGCTGTTGGCTGTCTGATTTTAAAATGGTGGCTGCAGTGGACATATGTAAGAGATAACAGGAGGCAACTGTTTTACAGGCAAACGGGCACCACGCTGCTGGCTGCCTGATTTCAAAATGGCAGCCGCAGAGGACTTATTTAAGATTTAAATTGAGGCAAACTGAGGCAAGTATTTTCAGGCAAACGTGCAGTGAGACATCCATCCATCGTCTCATTGTGGTATGCTTCTTGCCTTGATATATTTATTTATTTTGCGAGTGTTTCATCTTAACATATCAGCTCATCTTCCAAAATGGCAACAACAGTGTAAGAGCAACAGAAAGAGGACTGGGCACGGAAATAGAAAAGGTCCTCACAGCCTTGAGTGAGCTTGAGCAACTAAGATGGCGGCCATCTTGGAAGGGCTCAATGTAATGATTTTTATAGAGATTTACAAGACCGAGGGGGTGAAGAGGACCCAACAACGACAAATAGTCCTGCAAGCAGCGAAAGACAGGTATTATTAGTCAAGACGCAAGGAGCGAAGAGGATACAGCAACGACAAATAGTCCTGCAAACAGCAAGAGACAGGTATTGTCATTCAAGTGAGGTTATATATATATATATATATATATATATATATATATATATATATATATATATATATATATATATATATATATATATATATATATATATATATTACCTAGGTATATATAGTTAGGATTTTTTCCCTATGGCATTTCTGAAAATTCTATGTCTAATAACTTTGGCGTTTGTGGACGGAATCGGCTGAAATTTTCAGGAAAATGGCACATTTTGTTTCTGAGCAGCTCCTGGAAATTTGGGGGGGGTTCGTCAAGGGGGGGCCGAGAAAAAAGGGGGGTCCCAAAACGCGTTTTTCCCATGTTAATTTCCATAGGGCGGTTGGACTCACTTTTAGCCCGAACGGCTGAATGGATTTCCACGAAACTTGGCAAAATTGTAGGGACTGTTAGCCCGATGTGCCTTTGCTAGGTCTCAATATATGTGCTTCAGTGGATTTTGAGAAATTAACGTTTAAATCAAGATATATATCTGTAACAGCGCTCCGGGCAGCGATCCGGTTAGCGAACTTTTCGTGTATCGGAACTTTGCGATGCGAAGCTGATTGGCCCTCCGGTGTCTGTCAACATTCTAAACAGTCCGGAGCGGCCGCCATCTTGTCTCTCGGTAGGATCGAGAGACAAGAGGAGGCCAAAACAAAGGGGGAAATGAAGGAAAGGGGGCAAGGTAGACCCCTTCTGACCCCCTAGGATTGATGAGGGGGATATTATAGAGCCACGCGGGGCCCCAAAAAAAAAAATCCGATTTTTTCGCCGTAGAGACGCGTCTTGGTAAGCGAACCGGGCAGCTAACCGGGCAGCTAACCGGGAAGCTAACCGGCAGTGTAACGGGAGTCTGAGGAGCAGCTGATTGGCTGTCAACATTGTAAACAGTCCGGAGCGGCCGCCATCTTGTCTCTCGGTAGGATCAAGAGACAAGAGGAGACCAAAACAAAGGGGCAAATGAAGGAAAGAGGGCAAGGTAGACCCCTTCTGACCCCATTGGATTGATGAGGGGGATATTATAAAACCACGCGGGGCCCAAAAAAAAAAATCCTGAGGAGTAGCTGATTGGCTGTCAACATTGTAAACAGTCCAGAGCGGCCGCCATCTTGTCTCTCGGTAGGATCGAGAGACAAGAGGTGGAAAAAAAAAAGGTGTAAATGAATGAAAGGGGTAAGGCAGACCCCTCCTGAACCCCTAGGATTGATGAGGGGGCTATTAAAGTTCCCTGCGGATCAAAAGAAAAAAAAAATTGCGATTTTTCGCGGTAAAGGTGCTTCCTGGTACGTTAACCGGGCAGCTAACCGGCAGCGTAACGGGAGTCCGACATATTGTGTTTTTTGAACGTTTGTGATATGTGCACGTGTGGATTTTGTCTAATTAAGGTTAAAAAAATATATATATATCTTTAAGCGTGTTCTGGCGCGCTTACGTTTTGGGTTTAGTTTGCTCTGCAGAGACGATACGTCACGGTTATGCGATGCATCATGAGGCGTCTCACGGGCTACGTGATACGTCACTTAATAAAGAATATATTTTACAGCTATAGATATTAGCTTTTAAAAAACCAATGAAATTCACAGAAAAAACCATAGGTTATAGACCATATATAGTTAGGAATTTGCATTTACAAAACCTTGAAAATTCACTGAAAAAACCATAGGTTATAGACCATATATAGTTAGGGATTAGCATTTAAAAAACCTTATTTTATTTGCACAAAACCATTGAAATTCCATATATAGTTAGTTGCACTAACTATATATCGCGGACCCGCAATCCACTGCTAATGATGTCACATATTACATCATTCATGACATGGTCAGTGACATCACTGATGACATCACTGATGACATCTCAAATGACATCACTGATGACAACACCCAGTGACTGTATGTTTCTGTAAAGTTAAAATATGTCTTACATATTGAAGAATGAGTGGATGTATAAGTGTCTGGATGAAGGATTTAGTAGGTGCATGACTGACTGTATGAGAGATTAAATGTGTCTCACTGAGTGTATGGGTTAGTGATTAAAGTGTCTTAATTTGGCAATCATTATTTATGTTGTTCTGTAAACTGCTGCATGTTTAAATCAGTAGCTATATCAGTAACTATATGGGTTATTGAATGGTTGCCCAAGTATTTGTATGGGAGACTGAGTATGTGTGTGGGTGGCTGGGAGGTGTATAACTCTGTGCATAGATGTGTGAGCAGTTGATTCCCTAGGTGTATGGGTTCAAAAGTGCATGTAGAAACAGCTGTATGGACAGTTGACTGTGTGCATGAGTATATTGGTGAGTGAATGGATATCTCAGTGCTACATGTCAAAGTAAGTACATATGTAAAACACACTCCATGTGAGAGTTGACATATATAAATAACTGAACATAAGAGCCAGTGAATGTGTGAGTGGCTGTATGAATCATTGTGAACTTGTATCAAGGATTGTATAAGAGAGTAAATATGTGTTACTATACGTTTGAATAAGTAAGGTGTGTATAACTGTATAGTTGAGGAAATGGAGATGTGATTGATTCTTTGCATGACTGACTAGGTGTGTGAGTAACTCCATGGATGTGTGACAGTCTGTGAGTGCCTGTTTACACTGAGTGTATCTAAGGTTATATTAGAGTCTGAAGATGTATTATCACATAAATGATATCATCAGTGATGTAATCAGTAATGTCAAATGAGATGTCAGTGATGTCATCAGTGATGTCATTTGAGATGTCATCAGTGATGTCATCAGTGATGTCATTTGAGATGTCATCAGTGATGTCATCAGTGATGTCACTGACCATGTCATGAATGATGTAATATGTGACATCATTAGCAGTGGATTGCGGGTCCGCGATATATAGTTAGTGCAACTAACTATATATGGAATTTCAATGGTTTTGTGCAAATAAAATGCTAATCCCTAACTATATATGGTCTATAACCTATGGTTTTTTCAGTGAATATATATATATATATATATATATATATATATATATATATATTTTTTAATATGGCAGGAACCATTTTAGAATCAACAGGCACAAACTCCTTTGTCATGAAATAGCCACACAACCTATCTAAGAATGCAGCAAAAAAATTCAAACACAACCTAATTAGAAAACACCCAGACACGCTGATTTCTGACCCCTATTTCAACCTTAACAGAGGCATAATTAATAATGACTTGATATTTTTCACCAGAAAAATGGCTAAATGGCGCACCGTCATTACGAAGATGCTCAACGTAAAAAACACAAACAACATTCCACATGGTACAAAATTTATGATCATCCCGTCCCCAAGACTAAGAGCGGATTTATGCATAACTATCTACAAGACCGGCATTGTTCTTAGACAAGCAGCTAACAATGAGCTAGAAAAGCTCAACAACCTTTTTTCAACGTTTAAAGAGTGGGTAGATAAATCAAAAGTCTCTGATCAACAACAATCAGAGACCATCTAGATCCACAAACTACAACGATACCAGGAGGCATAACGTTAACAGGAGGCTCTTCACGGAAATGAGTCTGAGACAGGTGAAAACACTACACCATATGTCAATACCGCCCCGATGCCACCGTAGCGAGTAGAATCAACGCCTCTATCGCGGGTGACAGCTCCTACATGTAGAACAGTCCATCAAAACCCCCTTCCAGAAATAAAAGTTTTGAAAACTAACACCCCTCTCATACTCCATTCAACAGCATCACAAAGCTCAACAAAGACCTTACGAAATTAATTTCCTCAGAACGTAAGACAGAAAGACAAGGTCTCAGGAAGCGCATCCCACCCAACAAATATAGAAGACATTTTCTCCCGAACCAATGACAAAAATAGGAAAAATGAAGAAACCAAAGCTCTAAAACTTCAGGACACAAGCATAACTCGAAACTTGCAGACGCATACTCCCAAGATATCTTGACATCCTCGGAGAGAATTCGAAGCTCTCCAAACAAAAGTGGATAAGATGTCACAGGACATTTCAAACGCATTACAAGCTTTAGAAACAATACTGGAAATCACTGTAAGCACCCACACTAAAGTCGAACACGTCCAAAAATTAGTGCATAGCTCTCAAGAAAAGAGTAGAGAGACATTCATGCCATTTTCAAATTGTTAGAAATGGGGTAACCAATTGTACGGGGGGTATCATGGTGAGGAGCGGGCAGGCCAAACTACTGAGGACATGTGTGAAGCATCCACGCAAGACACACAGACAACATCCAAGGCACACCACAAAAATGACACAACACCAGTTTTGGTGAAAAAGAATAACTTTTGTATTGTACCAAACCTACACAGGTAATCACAATTATCACTCTACTGCGCCAACTGGCACCAGGGCAATATTTACAATGGGGATTATTTACAGGGCAGGGCCAATCGGGCCACTGCCAGAACCATTGGGAAAGGATAATGGATGAAGGAAAAAGATAAGTCCATCAGTTGCAGTGCTGGAATAGAAAAACCAAAAAGCATTCTCAGTTGGCATAAGACATTAGGCTTGAACTCCTCAGTGTGCACCTTAGGGGAAGCATCAACACATAGTGCATGGCATAATGCTGGGTCTAGAAATCTTTCTTAGCATGAGCCCCTGCCATCTTGGAGGCCTAAACCAGTAGCATGAACACATGTAACATGGGGGCCTATACCATCAGCATAAACACATTGGCAGTCTATCAGCATATGATACCCTGGATCTAAACACATGAGGCCTAGACACACTAGATCCAGCGGAAACCTAGATTACCACAACCTGGTATCAGGAAGTCATGTTAGGCACAAATCCAGAGCATGAGCATGGGGCATAACTCCCATCCGTACTTTAATACACATCCTGCATAGTAACCCATAAGGCCTAAAACATCAGGCATATAACCATCAGCAGGGATCGCCTTGTACCTAAACCTGGGGCCACAGGCTTCATCATCAGTGTCAGTGTCCCATGCATATAGCACTACCGCCCTGGGACTCCTCAAATGGACTTTGTCCCTAACGTCACCGGTTAGTTCATTGGCGCTACTGCGCTAGGGGGGAGCCCCTCTTCTGAACTCTGCAATTAAGAGTGCCCCACAATGTTGCAGGTGCCCGCTGTCAACCAAGCAGGCAGGGGGGAATCCCACACGGTGGGATTCCCTTGTAGCGCTTTAGAATCCCGGCGCTGCAGACGTCTGCTCCTCTTCTCCTGGGACAGTTGTAGCGTCTTGGCAGCAAGCAGAGCACAGTCAATGCGAATAAGGCACTCTGGCAGCACCACAATGCAGCACACATACAGGGGAATTGAAATATAGCGCTTTGACAGCACAGCGCTGCAGGCCTCAGCTCCTCTTCCCCTGGCACCCTGAACATAGCGCTTACGATGTGCTCAGTTCCATCAGGGGCTTCAGGGACCACAGGTAGCGCTCCTCACCAGCAATGCGAATATAGCGCTCACGAGGCGCTAGGTAGGTGCCACATATTAAGGGTTTCACCTAAGGACATAGGGCCCACACTCCTCTCTCCTCATTTGCCATCTGCATATAGCACTTGGGCAGTACAGCGCTAGAGTGCAGGCAGGGGGAGGGTACAGGCAGTCCACATGGACGGCTCACGAGGCGCTACGTCCCACCAGCAGAATCAGGGACAACAGGTCGCGCTCCTCACCTCCTTCTGAGCACAGTGAAAGGTGCTCATTGGCAGTCAGTCAAAGCACTCTCCTTTTCCAGGCGCTAGGGAGCAGTCAGGGCCCAGATGTAGCGCTCACGAGGCGCTAGGGCAGGAGAGCAGGCAGGCAGTGCTAAGCCAGGTCAGCGGTCAGTGGGTACTCATCAGTACAGGACATCAGCTCCTCGGAACCATCATCCCTTGTAACGTGGCACTCCTCCTGATACAGCAGCCTGAACTCCAGCAGCGGGCTCTTACTGGCCCTTTGGACAGTGGAGGGGTACAGATGGGCTCAGGGGCCAGCACACAGGCCCATGTGTCGGCATCCCCTGGCAGCAGGTCCCCTCACTCAAGTCCACGCTCTGACTGAGCACATGGCATCTCTACTGCTCTACAAATACCAAAAAGACTGGAAGCTTCTAGAAGGTCCCTGGCAGTTCCATCCTCACTGTCACTGTGGGGAGTATAGAGCACCTTGTCACTTCAAACACTAGACCGACAACCCACTGCAGGCAGGCGGCACAAAGCACACAGCAAAGGCATCCATTTTAAATGCAGCATGTTACCAGGGTACATTTCTACACTGGGAGGTTAACAAGTGCACACCATTGCATTACATGTAACATGGCGTCTCACACCACACATGGCCTATACAGTTTTCCACCATGGGGGAGACATCCGGTACACAGTCAAAATATCGAGTAGCAAAATTCGACCTACCAAAATATCGTGTTGTAAATTTCGAAGGTATAGAATATCGATGTCAAGAATATCGTTGGACAGAATATCGACCCTAAGGTAAGTAATATCGAAATTATTTATATCGATGTAAGTAATATCGAAGTTAGTAATATCGATAGCATATATATCGATGTCACTAATTTCGATGACACTAATATCGATATTTGTATGATATTTTTGTTTTTATTATGTATGTGTTATATGTGTTACTTAAGTATTTAAAATAAATAATATTATATGTGTTTTAATTTTATATATTAATACATTTATTTATAAGCAAATTATATGTTTTAGTACCGGAGCGGGTAGTGGGTTTATAGGGGAATAGGGTGGAAAGTAATTTAATTATGTTTAATTAATTATTAATTAGTAGGAGTTATAAATTAATTTTCATTAATTGATAATTAATTTTTATTAATTGGAAATTAATTTTAATTAATTGATAAATATGTTCCCTAGCGGGTTGTGGGTTTATAGGGGAATAGGGTGGGAAGTAATTTAATTATGTTTAAATAATTATTAATTAGTAGGAGCTATAAGTTAATTTTCATTAATTGCTAATTAATATTAATTAATTGGAAATTATTTTAAATTAATTGATTCATTGAAAAATTAGTTTTGTAGCGGGTTGTTGGTTTATAGGGGAATAGGGTGGGAAGTAATTTAATTATGTTTAATTAATTAATAATTAGTAGGAGTTATAAAATAATTATAATTAATTGCTAATTAAATTTAATTATGTGGAAATTATTTTTAATTAATTGATAAATGTGTTCTGTAGCGGGTTGTGGGTTTATAGGGAAATAGGGTGGGAAGTAAATTAATTAAGTTTAAATATTTATTAATTAGTTAGAATTATAAAATAATGTTAAATAATTGCTAATGAATTGGTTATTAATTTTAAATCATTGGTAAATAGTTTTCATTAATTTATAAATAGATAAATGTGTTCAGTTGCGGGTAGTGGGTTAATAGGGGAATATGGAGGGAAGTAATTTAAATGTAAAAAATTAATAATTTAGTTAAATTAATTGTTTTGTTAATAATATAATTGATAATTACTTATTAATTGGTCATTAAATAATATACACCTTTGTATTATTTAATATTTAATTTGGGCTAAATATAATTTGATAATCATGTATTTAATAATTATGTATAGGCATTGTGTATGGTTTATATAGTTAATAGTTTACATTTTTATTACTAAAACATTTTTTTATTTATAAGTATGTTATTTTAACCCCTACGTTTATCCAACACTTTCCCTACTGTTGCACTCTCTGGAGTGGGAATAGTAGTTTTTACCCCTACGCTATCCAACGCTTTCCCTACTGTTGCACTCTCTGGAGTGGGAATAGTGATTTATACTCCTACCCTATCCAACGCTTTCCCTACTGTTGCACTCTCTGGAGTTGGAATAGTAAATTGTACCCCTACGCTATCCAACGCTTTCCCTACTGTTGCACTCTCTGGAGTGGGAATAGTAATTTATACTTCTACGCTATCCAACGTTTTCCCTACTGTTGCACTCTATGGAGTGGGGATAGTAATTTATACTTCTACGCTGTCCAACGCTTTCCCTACTGTTGCACTCTCTGGAGTTGGAATAGTAAATTGTACCCCTACGCTATCCAACGCTTTCCCTACTGTTGCACTCTCTGGAGTGGGAATAGTAATTTATACTTCTACGCTATCCAACGCTTTCCCTACTGTTGCACTCTGTGGAGTGGGAATAGTAATTTATACTTCTACGCTATTCAACGCTTTCCCTACTGTTGCACTCTCTGGAGTTGGAATAGTAAATTGTACCCCTACGCTATCCAACGCTTTCCCTACTGTTGCACTCTCTGGAGTGGGAATAGTAAATTGTACCCCTACGCTATCCAACGCTTTCCCTACTGTTGCACTCTCTGGAGTGGGAATAGTAATTTATACTTCTACGCTATCCAACGCTTTCCCTACTGTTGCACTCTGTGGAGTGGGAATAGTAATTTATACTCCTACGCTATCCAAAGCTTTCCCTACTGTTGCACTCTCTGGAGTGGGAATAGTTATTTTTACCCCTATGCTATCCAACGCTTTCCCTACTGTTTTACTCTCAGGAGTGGGAATAGTAATTTTTACTCATACGCTATCCAACGCTTTCCCTACTGTTGCACTCTCTGGAGTGGGAATAGTAATTTTAACCCCTACGCTATCCAAAGCTTTCCCTACTGTTGCCCTCTCTGGTGTGGGAATAGTAATTTTAACTCCTATGCTATTCAACGCTTTCCCTACTGTTGCACTCTCTGGAGTGGGAATAGTAATTTTAACCCCTACACTATCCAAAGCTTTCCCTACTGTTGCACTCTCTGGAGTGGGAATAGTAATTTTTACCCCTACGCTATCCAACGCTTTCCCTACTGTTGCACTCTCTGGAGTGGGAATAGTAATTTTTACCTGTATGCTATCCAACGCTTTCCATACTGTTGCACTCTCTGGAGTGGGAATAGTAATTTTAACCCCTACACTATCCAAAGCTTTCCCTACTGTTGCACTCTCTGGAGTGGGAATAGTAATTTTTACCCCTACGCTATCCAACGCTTTCCCTACTGTTGCACTCTCTGGAGTGGGAATAGTAATTTTTACCTGTATGCTATCCAACGCTTTCCATACTGTTGCACTCTCTGGAGTGGGAATAGTAATTTTTACCCCTACGCTATCCAAAGCTTTCCCTACTGTTGCACTCTCTGGAGTGGGAATAGTAATTTTAACCCCTACGCTATCCAAAGCTTTCCCTACTGTTGCCCTCTCTGGTGTGGGAATAGTAATTTTAACTCCTATGCTATTCAACGCTTTCCCTACTGTTGCACTCTCTGGAGTGGGAATAGTAATTTTAACCCCTACACTATCCAAAGCTTTCCCTACTGTTGCACTCTCTGGAGTGGGAATAGTAATTTTTACCCCTACGCTATCCAACGCTTTCCCTACTGTTGCACTCTCTGGAGTGGGAATAGTAATTTTTACCTGTATGCTATCCAACGCTTTCCATACTGTTGCACTCTCTGGAGTGGGAATAGTAATTTTTACCCCTACGCTATCCAACGCTTTCCCTACTGTTGCACTCTCTGGAGTTGGAATAGTAAATTGTACCCCTACGCTATCCAACGCTTTCCCTACTGTTGCACTCTCTGGAGTTGGAATAGTAATTGTTACCCCTATGCTATCCAACGTTTTCCCTACTGTTGCACTCTCTGGAGTGGGAATAGTAAATTGTACCCCTACGCTATCCAATGCTTTCCCTACTGTTGCACTCTCTGGAGTGGGAATATTAATTTATACTCCTACGCTATCCAAAGCTTTCCCTACTGTTGCACTCTCTGGAGTGGGAATAGTAATTTTTACCCTTACGCAAACCAACATTTTATATAATTAATTTTAAAAATATTAGAATTATATTTAATTTTGTATGTTTTTTACATTTTATTTATGTTATTGTTTTATGTTTGTAAATGCATTTGTAATGTAGAATATATTAAATTAGTAAAATAAATATTACAACTTATTGTTCAGTACATATGTAGGATATATTTACTGTATATATTTAAATAATGTTTTATTATTATATATGTATTATTTATTAATTTCAAACATTATTAGATACTTTTAACTATGTAGAATTTATTTATTAGTGTTATTTACTTAATGTTACATTTATAAGTAAAAACAAAAACGATATTTTTAACATCGATATTTTTAACATCTATATTATTTTTTCGATATTTTTGTACTTACCATGTTGTAAATAGGATGTCGATATTCTTGCCCTCGATATTGTTGACTCGATATTCTTGTAGGTCGATATTTTGGAGGTCGAAATTGTGTCAGTGATTCGAGACATCCTAACACAGGGGGAGTGAAAAGAGAAAATTTGGGGGAAAATGGGCCAAGTCCAACACAAATAGACTTAACAGACCAGACAGAAATCTTAAATACCTATCAGACGATGAAACCTTAACCATATTACGATCATATGAGCTGAAAACTAGCAGCAAAAGGGAGGTAATTAAGTCAGTCCCGATCAATGCCAATAGAAAACCTTGGCCCAAGAATAGGAAACCCAATCATAACAACCTACAACAAGTCCAGCTAACTGCCAATATGCGTGAAATGAACTCTAGTAGTGCATGGAAACCACTACTATGCCTACTGCTCAACCGTCGGTCCGCAGCAAAACATGCTTTGGACATCGCGGCCCTCATTGTTAGTCAGGGAATAGAAGTAACAATCCTAACAGAAACATGGCTTATGGAATCTTTGTCCCCGTTCATGGATCTTCTGGTGCCCCCTCATTATAACATTGTGAGATTAGACAGACAAAAAAAGACAGGAGGTGGTATAGCATGCATACCCCGATCGGATATAGTGATCAACCAAATTCAGTCAGACCCTCTCGAATCTTGTGAATACCTAGGCCTCAATGTAAGAACAGCAGGCAATCAAAGATGCAACCTGCATGCGCTTTACCACCCACCAGGCAATAATGCTACTTTCAAAGAACAGTTAATGGAGATCATCACAGCTAATTCTAATAGTCACACGAATAGCATATTCCTAGACGACTTCAATTTACTCTGGGATGACAAGAATGACAAACAGATTAATGCACTTAAAGATTTTCTAACAGATCTAAACCTCACTCAAACCTGCACACAACCAACCCACTTGAAATGGGCTACCTTAGATTGGGTAATTTCAAGGAGAAAAGATGTTACAATCCAATCAATTGTTCCTTGTTATTGGTCAGATCACCATGCCATAAACTTCCTGATACCCTCAGTAAAAAAGAGCAAAACCACGCAGCCTGCCAAACTGAAAAAACCGACCAGAGACATCAAAGATCCTAATATTGAGATACTAGTAGCAATATGCGAGAAGGAACTAAATCCGCCTAACAACCTGCTGAACACTGACAAACTCACTGAGCACTACACTAAGTCAATGACAAATATAGTCAACTTCACCATGCCTCTGAAACTGAAAAGAAAATCTGAGAAGGATAAAAATCCATGGTTTAATGAGACATTGAATGAAGATAGGCGTAAACTGAGACTGGCAGAAAGAAAATGGAGACAGCACCCATCATCCCCCCAGTTTAAAACACTCAGAAAGATCAGAAACAAATACAACAAAAAAGTACTCAACTTCAAGAAATGAATTCCTTAGATCGAAACTAGACAGCGCCAAAAACAGACCGCGGAAACTATTCGAGTTGCTAAAGCAACAGTCAAATAAGCAGGCCAACTCCGCACAAGAAACTACTAAAACTCAACTGAGCTGCAAAGTATTCTCTACATTTTTCACTGACAAGGCCAACAAGCTAGAAAAAGAGCTCAGGTTGGCAGCTGACAACCTTTATAGTCAACTACCTAAACAAAACAAGGAATCCTCGGCAAACGATCATGATAGATTGAAAAACAATGCACAATGGGCAACCTTCAAGCTATCTGACCAGAATACCATTGACAAAACTCTTTCTGATATCAAACCTAACAACCACTACAATGACCCCCCTCTAAATGCTTAAAAGAATCAATCACATTATCGTCCCAGTATGGACAAAAATATTAAATGCTTCACTTTATCAAGGAATCCTACCAGATTGCCTAAAAACAGGTCAAGTCCTCCCCATCATCAAGAAACCTCAGCAGACACGACAGAGCCAAATAACTTTCGCCCAGTAACTAATATTCCTATACTTGCCAAACTAATAGAGAAATGTGTACAAAATCTACTGAGTGACCACATCACCAATTTCAAGCTGCTGGACGGCTGCCAATCCGGATTCAGACCAGGCCATAGTACGGAATCAGCAATCTTACACATAGTGAATGATGCACTGCAGGCCCTAGACCACAATCAAACTTGCCTACCAGTACTTCTTGACCTGTCGTCTGCCTTTGACACGGTAAACCATGAAAAAATGCTAGCCAGGCTTCAAGACAGGATGGGACTATCTGGAATTGTTCTGAAATGGTTTGAATCCTTCCTCCAGAGCAGAACTCAAAGATTCCTAGTCAACCAGAAGCTCTCCCCATCATGCCCAAATTTAATTGGAGTCCCTCAATGATCAACACTATCCCCATCACTATTCAACTTATATGTCAAATCCCTCACAGACATTCTCTGAGACGCATGCATATCTTTTCACATGTATGCTGATGACACTCAGATAAACATCAAGATAACTTCACTGGAAAACATAAAGAAGATGAATGAGGCCTTTAAAATGTCATTACACTGGCTAACTAGTAATCATCTGAAACTAAACGCACAAAAAATTGAATTCCTATTAATATCACCACCGAAGAAACTCACAGAAGTGAAAAAATGGACCAAACTGATCACAGCACTAAAGTGTACCCCTACACTAGTTAAATCCGCAAAATCATTGGGAATCATGCTTGATAAGAACCTAGACATGAAAACACACATCAAATCAATGACAAAAAGTGCCCAGTTTCGCCTGAACTGTATTAGAAAAATGAAACCTCTCATCTCTATGGCGGACCTCAAACTAGCAGTCCAGTTCTTAGTTATCTCTAGGATTGAATATGGATGTTCAACTCTAGCAGGTCTCCCAAAAATCTCAACAGCCCCACTAAAAGCAAGTCTAAATGCAGCAGCAAGACTCATTACTGGATCCAGAAAATACGACCATATCTCCACTCACCTGAAAGCATTAAACTGGTTACCGTACAAAGCCAGAATTCAGTTTAAACTGGCATGTTATACACACAAAGCGCTCCACTACACACCTCCAAGGTACCTAGCTCAGAAAATAGAGCTTTCAGGGGGAAGCAGACCAGCCAGGAGCACCAGAGATATGCTGCTGAAACCACCCATCTTTTGTAAGAAGAAAACATGACAGAGCTTTCTCCGGAGCAGACCCCAGAATCTGGAACTCACTCCCTCCAAATATTAGAAACATTCCAAACATAGCAACATTCAAGAAGGAAGCGAAGACCTTCCTAATGAGCAAGTTCCTTCCATAAGGCCAGACGATTCTGTAACATTAAGACTAATACCCAAAAGTCAATCACAAACCGTTCCTGTTGTAGAACCCACAGAAAGCACATCATAACCATGAGTAAAGAAATAATGTTACTTTTACTAAAACGAATAAGAATGGCGTATACAGGAATATTATATATGGTAATGCTGCTGTTTTTGTTGAAACTGATAGAAAATCATGTTATGTCCAGGGGATCTATGACAGAATTTCGACAGACAGAATTTCGACCTACACAAATATCGGCGTAATTATATCGATTGCAAGAATATCGACGCCCTATGTACAACATGGTAAGTACCAAAATATCGAAAAAATAATATCGATGTTAAAAATATCGTTGTCAAATATATCGTTTTTTTTGGGGTTTAAAATAAAATGAAAAATACTGTAAATAATACTTATAAATTACTTAAACATATTTAAATATATTTAATAATGGTAAAAAAATAATAATAATACATATTTAATAAAAAAAATAATATTAACAAATCATATATAATATATACTTAATTAACAATAATAACTATTCCCACTCCAGTGGGTGCAACAGTAGGGAAAACTGACCCTGAACCCAAAAAATACCCCTTTACCCAAGAACTGAAAACTGACCCTGAACCCTAAAAATACCCCTTTACCCAAAAACTAAAAACTGACCCGAACCCTAAAAATACCCCTTTACCCAAAAACTGAAAACTGACCCTGAACCCTAAAAATACCCCTTTACCCAAAAACTGAAAACTGACCCTGAACCCTAAAAATACCCCTTTACCCAAAAACTGAAAACTGACCCTGAACCCTAAAAATACCCCTTTACCCAAACACTGAAAACTGACCCTGAACCCTGAAAATACCCCTTTACCCAAAAACTGAAAACTGACCCTGAACCCTAAAAATACCCCTTTACCCAAAAACTGAAAACTGATCCTGAACCCTAAAAATACCCCTTTACCCAAAAACTGAAAACTGACCCTGAACCCTAAAAATACCCCTTTACCCAAAACCCCAAAACTGACCCTGAACCCTAAAAATACTCCTTTACCCAAAATTAATTAATATTACAATTAAATTACTTCCCACCCTATTCCCCTATAAACCCACAACCCGCTCCAGTAGTAAAACATATAATTTAGTTAAAATTATACATAAATTATCAATTAATTAATCAATTAATCAATTAAAATAAATCATTGCCAATTAATATTTAATTGCAAAATAAATTAATCATTAAAAAATAATTATTTAATTACAAATAAATTACTTCCCACCCTATTCCCCTAAAAACCCCAACCCGCTCCAGTAGTAAAACATATAATTTAGTTAAAAATATACATAAATTATCAATTAATTAATCAATTAATCAATTAAAATAAATCATTGCCAATTAATATTTAATTGCAAAATAAATTAATCATTAAAAAATAAATATTTAATTACAAATAAATTACTTCCCACCCTATTCCCCTAAAAACCCACAACCCGCTCTGGTAGTAAAACATATAATTTACTTTTATATATTTTTTATTTATAAAAACATATTAAACACATATTATAACAATTAATTTAAATACTTAACTAAAATTTCTAACACATATTAGTAAATCGAAATTACTTACATCGATATATATGCTATCGATATAAGTAATTTCGATATTACTTACCTTAGGGTCGATATTCTTGCCATCGATATTCTGGACATCGATATTCTGTCCCTTCGATATTAGCAACTCGATATAAGTGTAAGTCGAAATTAAAAATTCGATATTTTGACTGTGTACCATGTCCAGGAATTGTTATATAGTAATGCTACTGCTTTTATTGAAACTTTTGAGAAAATAATGTACAGGAATTATATATAGCTACTCGCAATGTATCACAAAATGTGCAAATGTAACTGTTAAGCGCACTGATACCCAAGGGTCAAGTCTGCGCTATATAAAACTCTATAAATAAAGAATAAATAAATAGATGGAATGTGATGTGAGGGACCATAACACACAGATATCAGTTTGGAAATGTTAAAGTGTAGTTAAGTTGTCTGTGCATGACTGGCCAGACACCATAACTAGCAGGCCTGGGCATTTATTAACATGGTAAATAGAGAAGAGTAACATAGTTTACACAACATACAAGAGCTTAGTTCAAAAGTTATTGATATTTGTAGACCTTCGCCGAGCTTTATCCTGACCCATGTTTTGGTGTGTAAGTTCCTTACAATTATTAAAGAACACCCTAAATGAATGCAAAAAAGAGGTACACACGGCAAAAGCGAATTACTACACTTCAGCAATTCTAGAAGCCGCAAAATGTTAAAAAAAGACATTTGAAATCTGGTACGAACTGACAAATCCAGAGTGTATTAGGCAAATGTTTCAACCTTCTAAAGCACTTTGTAATGATCTAGCTGTGTTCTTTGAGGACAATATTAAAAAGATACTAAGTGACATTAATAATACACTCCCAATCATAGATCACGGTTTTAAAAAAGGCCTATTGAAAACTAGAAATAGTATTTCAAGTACAGATTAGTTATAATGCTGAATGGTCTCAGTATGGCTGATAATTCAATTAGTCACCTCAACAAGCTAGAGTCTTTTGACCGAATGACAGAAGAAAATTTAGAGCAATAGCAATGTCTACCTCATTAGGCTCTCGGGTAGATCTATTAACGCCTAGAATATGGAAGAACGTTGCTGAGGAGCTAATTTCACCCCTATTACAGATTTGTAATCAATCATTGGAATCAGACCAAGTTCCCAAGGCCTCGAAAAAAAGAAATGGTAACCCCCTATTAAAAAGCCAACAGAGGACACTGTGGTGCTTAGTAATTTGAGACCAATATCTCTACTAACTTTCCTGGGAAAATTCTGGAACGCTTCCCAAGTAGAAGATTGTCATGCAAGATCGAAATTTCCTAGAAGAGGAGCAATTTGATTTTAGGCCAGCATATAGTACAGAGTCAGCATTGGTTCTAGGAATGGACGGACTCCAGATGACAGTGAATAGAGGGCAAAGGGCGGTCTGAAACTACTTGATTTGTCAGACCGTTTTGACAAGATTAGTAAAGAGTCTATTTGATGGAACACTTCTGAACTAGTTAAGTTCATATCTGCATTATAGATGTCTGCCTCCATATTGCTCTGAATTTAAGCCATGGGACACTGCTAATAAGTGCCACACTGTACTCGCTTTTTAATAATAAAGGTATTGCAAAATTCCTCCATTTGGACTTTTTGACTGTCTAGTAAGACAATGACACAAAGTGTGTCTATGTCATGTAAGTTAAATGTCATGTTAGCTGCAGTGCGTATTGACACCATCCATATACAGGACAGAAATCGGTCTGTCAAGTGCTTTGGAAGGGCTGCACTTTAAAGGCATTGCATTAGCACATGGTAGGCAAAAGTTCTTTCCATGTAAGAAAATCTTATTTTGATACATTCATAAGTCACACCTTAAGTGTGTCTGGTGGGCCCTTGGGACTGGTGAACTACATTTTGAGGTTAATGTCAAAAAGTGGTATAAACGATTTGCTGCAGATAAAAAAGTTTATTTTCATGAAAAAATAAATTTCAGACCACAAAGAAAATGTGTAATCAGCTCTCTAATGCCCCAGCGCAACTGCCAAATTCTCACTCTAGCAACACTCCATGATGGCACCCTCCAGTTTCTACAACATGCACAGTTAATCAGCTCACTACCACTATTAGTGTGCTCTCACAGTGAAGTAAAATCCAAAAGCTATTGCAGTGTGCAGGCATTGCTGAACAGGCATAGATCACATTAGAATCTATGTTTTCTATCTCACCTGGAAAAAATACTTAAAAGATATTTCTTACTTAGAAAATAAACTTTATAAATAATATTTTTGTGGTGTCTGAGCCAAAAGGATTAAAATCAGTTTTCCCCCTCTAGAGCTCAAATAAAGATCATAGACCTTGAGAGTTAAGAACTCTGGCTCAACGGAAACCATCCTTTCTCTGATTCCAAAAGGTGCAGATGTGTGTGGAGTGTCCACAGACTTTGTTTCCCATAGTTTAGGTGCCACAGCTGGGGTGGGACTATGTTCTTAGTCCAGGAGGAGGGGCAGCCAATGTGCTAAAGGCATCATCACGTTCATCCAATGCAGGTTCTCGCAGACTCGGTTTACCTCAGCGTGGGGGCCACAGATTTGATTCCAGGCTGGAGCTGGGGTGAGACTGCCTCCCCCAGCAGTCCTTTACACGGTAGGTGTGGCAACCAATGTGCTAAAGGTGCTGTCCAGTTTCTGTAGAGCGGGTGTCTGCAGATTCTGTTTCTCGCAGTGTGAGGAGCATATACTTGATTCCTGGCTGCAGCTGTGGCGAGACTACGTCCTCCTGAAGTAGTCAGCCTGGGAGGAGTGGCAACCACTGTGCTGAAGGTGCCCTCCAATTACTGTGTGTGAGACACGCTGAGGTCCGTGCCTGGTCCAACTGTTTATTTACTCCTGCACAAGCATTTGAAATTTCTGTCAAATCTTCGATGGACGCTCTCTCTGAGAGAATAACCCTTGTTGAAAAAACTACCACCAGCTGTATTGAAATTCTGCATGCAAACATTACCCATACCTTCCCGGGTCATTTGGGTTTACCTAGTGGGCTTTTTTCTGGTACTCATCTTCTAGTTCAACTCTGTACAGAAATCATCTTTCCACCTGACATACTTCAGAACTGGATGCTGGAATTCCATCCTCTAGCAATCAAGTGCTGCAGACTTTGTGTGCTAATATCCAACTTGTTAAACCAAAAGTCACATTGTGGTATTGGGTTCTCCAGGCCTACATACTCCGCAGAATACCTTCTATACCATAAGAACAGTTGGCACGGAAACTAGAAAATGTAAAAGACAAATTTATTAAGACCCCATGGGGTGGTGGTACATTCCTACAGCACCCTTCGGCAATGCAAGAAGTATCACCCCGAACATCGGTGTAAGTCCTTCTTTTATACAGTTTTACAGACATTAAAAGATGGGAGGTACATAGTTACAGAGTTTTAAGTACATATATGGTCATTTTTGGAACAAAGCCAACTCATGGGAGGGGCTACAACACCGATGGTCAGTTTGGTGGAACATTCCTAAGTGATGACTGGTAAAACAGGACTGCGCATGTGCGGGCTTCACCATTACAAAAAATAGCCTGTTGCTGGGCAAACTCAAGTGGTCAGTGGTACAGAGGACGGACAAAAGGGCATGCTGACCACGAGGCGACACTTTCTCTAAAATGGCCGCCGTAACATACAAAATGGTGTTTCACGACTATAGTCAAGATATGTGTAGCAAAGCTTAACGCTAACCCAGTCATTGTCAAATTACGACAGACGACCCTTTTAGCATTTAGCTGAAGCTGCCTCATAATGGACATAATCAGGATACTCATCTTCTATATCGATGGACATAATCTGGGCCACTTCTTTATGAATCATTTGTTCATTTTTAACAAAGGTTTGTCTGGATGGAATGCAAGCTGATAGACACATAGAACATAATGCAGGACCACATTGAATACATAAGCATAAAAAGAATAATATCCCAATTATTATACATAGAATCGTCAGTAACTTCCAGCCCCATGTACTAAGCATTGACCAAAACCACCCCGAAAAGGTCCACGTACCATTGTCAGGATGTATCTCAGCAGCAATTTTATGTAATTTGGATATGGCATCATACACGGATGGTGAATTATCTGGCACGTAAACACAGCAACTACTTCCGATAATGCGGCATGCCCCCCCTTGGTCGGCTAGAACCACATCTAGAACCATCCGGTTCTGGAGCATTACAATTCTAGAGATCTGAAGTTCTCCAGTTAAATTCCCTAATGCAAAAGCAGTATCATTGGCAACAGCTTCAACAACACGAGTTAATCGTTGTATTTTTCGGCTATTTAGAGCAGCTCCCACAAAAGAAAAGAAACCCAAATTAAAGTCAACATATTGTTGCAGCGCAGTGTCTGTTTGGTCTATGTCATCAAGAACTACTGCTCTCTTGACTCTGTTCAATATAAAATCATGGTACAATACATAATCATTATGATACATGGGCGGAGCAATAAATACAGGGGGCAATACAAAAGAGATGTAGCATGTTCCTAACCATCCTAAAGGGAGACGATGATAACCTCTATTACCGCATATGAAGTACGTATTTCGGGAGGCTACAAATGAAATGCCATTCGGGGTATCAAAGGTGAGAGTGGTGTTACATTCACTTCTGCCAACTGGGATTGTACCTTTATTACGTACACAGAGATCGGCTTTTGTATCAATAACATTATTTAACATGAGAATTGGACATGTTAACACTTCGACGATTGCTGTAAACTAGTGGTGCAGACACATTGTCCGGACGGTACTCTTCCCATTCAAACTTAGTTCCTTCAGCTTGTGGGTAGCCATCTTGATCATTGAAACAAATTTTATTTAAACGAAAAAGCAGCCCCCCTTTTGTTGGCCATCGCAAAGTGAACAGGAGGGTGTACCAGGCATTGCAAGACCAATTATGAGAAAACGGGAGTGGGATAAGCGGTGTGCCTCCTTTCTTCTGATGCCCAGGCAACATCCCACATACCCAGCATTTAGAAGTGTTCGTCATATTGTGAGTGAGATGCAAAATTTGAATGAAACTTTTGTTCAAGTAAGTCTGTCGGTGCCGCTCTTCATGATATGGTAGAGTGAAGTGAAAATGTTCAGATGGAGCCGGGGTAGTCGGCAGCAAATGTTCTCGCACAGGTACCACAAGTTCTACTACCCAGGCTATCACAGCTATTACCACAATTGTCAACACAAATAATACAGTACCAAGAATTCTTTTCTCTCGTGCTGCAGATGACGCCATAGCTCAAAGTTCACAATGTCTCAAAAACACAGCTAAAAATAAAAATGTGAGTGCTGAGCTCCGAGGTAGCCGTTGGTTTCTTCTCCGGGGTCAAGACGGGTGTCGCTACACTTGGCAGAACGGATCCCCCCCCCTTGAGATTCCCGGCTTCCGTTTCACAAACCTGGAGCGGTAACTCAACCAGTCTCGGGCCAAAAAAAAAACTTCTTCTTATCGTGGTCGCAGATTGTATCTTTCTCGTCCAGAAACAGTTTGGTCCAGGAAAGCTCCCTCCGATTCGGCAGACGTTACAGCTGGGCTCTTCTCCTCGTCCAAGATGACTCGGTAGTCAGACAACGCAGTCTCCGCGGCCTTCGACACTGTCTGCCACCGTACCCTAGTACAGCGCCTCAGCAACGTCGGAATCCAGGAGAAGGCACTGGAGTGGATCACCTCCTTCCTCGCCGGAAGGACACAGAGAGTCCGCCTCCCTCCGTTCAGTTCCATAGCCTCCGAAGTCATCTGCGGCGTCCCTCAAGGCTCATCGCTCAGTCCAACCCTCTTCAACGTCTACATGAGCCCCCTCGCAAACATCGCACGCCAGCACAACCTCAACATCATCTCCTACGCCGACGACACCCAGCTGATCCTCTCCCTCACCAACGACCCCGCCACCGCCAGAGCCAACCTTCACGAAGGGATGAAAGAGGTGGCCGAATGGATGAAGAACAGCCGCCTGAAACTGAACTCGAACAAGACGGAAGTCCTCATCCTGGGATCCTCACCCTCCGCCTGGGACGACTCCTGGTGGCCCCCCGCCCTAGGCAGCGCACCCAAACCAACAGACCACGCACGCAACCTGGGCTTCATCCTGGACTCCTCCCTCTCCATGACCAGACAAGTCAACGCCGTCTCCTGGTCGTGCTTCAACATCCTGCGCATGCTTCGTAAGATCTTCCGGTGGATCCCCACCGAGACCAGGAAGACGGTCACCCAGGCCCTCGTCACCAGCCGGCTGGACTACGGCAACTCCCTCTACGCCGGAACCACCGCCAAACTCCAGAAGAGACTCCAGCGGATCCAGAACGCCTCAGCACGACTCATCCTGGACATCCCCCGTCGCAGCCACATCTCCGGACACCTGAGAGACCTGCACTGGCTCCCGGTCAACAAGAGAATCACCTTCCGACTCCTCACCCACGGACACAAAGCCCTACACAACCAAGGCCCAGGATACCTCAACAGCCGCCTCAACTTCTACGCTCCCAAACGCCAGCTTCGATCGACCGGCCACGCCCTCGCCGCCGTCCCCCGCATCCGAAGAGCCACCACAGGGGGATGGTCCTTCTCCTACCTCGCCGCCAAGACTTGGAACTCCCTCCCGACCCACCTCCGCCTGACCCAGGACCACCTCGCCTTCAGGAAGCAACTCAAGACCTGGCTGTTCGAGCAGTAGCGGACCCCCCCCCCCCCCCCAGCGCCTTGAGACCCTCCGGGTGTGTAGCGTGCTATATAAATGCTCTGATTGATTGATTGATTGAGTCGGGCTCACCAGATCCGGAGAGACACGACGGCAGTGAGTAGAGTGCACCCACCGCTTCCTGTTGGTGACTCGCACAGACGTTTGAGTTGCGAGCAATACCTGCTCGGGGCCACGCCACCTCGGTTCCAAGCTGTTCGTCCTCTCAAACGAGCGAATCATCACATGGTCGCCAGGACGAAAATTGTGAGCCTCTCCAATGGAATTGTCAGGGAGCGCTTCTCGAACCTGTTGATGAATGGAAAGTAAATCATTTGTTAATCGTGCCAAATAATCGTTCATCATTATACAAGGCACATCATGTAACAATCGAGGCTTAGGAACTCCCCATATGTTCATTGGCCTTCCAAACACCACTTCATAAGGTGTGAGGCCAGTTCGGGAATGGGGCACTGATCTAATAGAGAGTAATGGCAAGGGCAAGGCATCCGGCCACTTCAAAGACGTGGATGCCACAATCTTTGCTAACTTTAGTTTCAGAGTAGCATTGTACCGTTTAACAAGACCTGCCGACTGAGGATGGAACACAGCATGAATCTTCTGCTGGATTCCCAATCCCTTCAACACGTACTCCACAATTTTCCCAACAAAATGAGGACCGTTGTCGCTCCACAAAAATTTGCAAACGCCGTAGCGTGGGAAGTACTCCTTGAGCAAAACTTTAGCTGTTGTCAACGCTGTATTATCCTTCGTGGGGAAGGCCTCAACCCATTTGCTGAAAGCACACACCACCACTAAGACATACTTAAGGTTATTGCAACGCTCAAGCTGGATGTAATCCATTTGTAGTACTTCGAATGGTGCAGTAGGTGGAACAAACCCTCCTTTCGGAGTATGCGTCCCTTTTGCAGGATTGTGCTGTAAACATATCAGACAGGTCTGCACTACTCTCTTGGCCGTATTGGCAATCTCAGGATGCTCCCAAACTCGCGTTAGCAATCGAGTAATTGCAAGAGCTCCAACATGTGCAAATCCATGTGTCATCTGGACCATCGCTTGCAAGTAAGCTGCAGGCAATTTCCATCGTTCCATATCTTTACTCCTCCAACAACCCTCATCATCCAGCACTCCCTCTGCTGCCCAGGTTGCAAGTTCTGCTTCGGTCGCTGATTTCTAAATGTCTAGTATCTCCTCTCTAGCATCATGCCATTGCTCAGCCTGTGACTTCACTGCATACATTGGAGAGTCATATCGTGACATAGCCGTTTGTCTTGCTATACTGTCCGCAAAAGCATTGTCAGTGACCTTTTTATGTGCACTGCATTTGATTATCGCCACTTTCTTCGGGCAAAGCAACGCATTCAAGAGATCACACACTAGCTCTCTGTGCATAATGTGTACTCCATGCGAAGTCAAAAACCCACGCTCTCTCCAGAGTAGGCCGAAGTTATGCGCTACTCCGAAGGCGTACCGGCTGTCTGTGTAGATGTTCACACATAAGCCAGCACTCAATTCGCAGGCTCTTGTCAAAGCTATTAACTCTGCTGCTTGGGCCGATTTCTGTGGTATTCGTGCTGTTTCTACCACTGTTTTAAGTGTCGTGATCGCATATGCTGCAGAAGTTGTGCCATCTGGCAGCCTTAAACACGATCCATCAACCCACAGTTCCCCATCCACATCTGGAAGTGGCGTATCCTGTAAGTCGACACGACCCTTTGTTTGTTCTTCAGTCAGGAAAACACAGTCATGGTGTTCTTCCTCTTGGCCCTCCGCAACCGGAAACGGCAATAAAGTGGCATGGTTCAGGGTAGCACATCTCTTTAGTGTGATATGCGGCGCCAAAAGTGTAAGCTCATATCCTGTTAAACGTGCACTCGTGAGATACTGGGTTTTCGTTTGGTTTAGCATACCGTCTACCGCATGGGGAACTAAAACCAACAGTTTGTGTGACAAAACTATTCCCTCACCCTGTCGTATAGCTACTGCTGTTGCTGCAACTGCTCGGAAACACCCAGGTAATCCTCGTGCTACAGGATCAAGAATGGCCAAAAAGTATGCGCAGGGCCTCTGCTTATCCCCGTGTGTCTGCACTAACACCGACAATGCGCTCCCATCTTTCTCGTGCACATACAACGTGAAAATCTTTGTTTAATCTTGTGTACCTAGCACTGGTGCAGAACAAAGGGCCTGTCTCAATTGTTCAAAAGCATTCTGACATTCATCTGTCCATTCAAGGAGCATTGGTGTAGTTTTTGACAGTAACGCTAACAAAGGTTTTATAATATGCGAAAACCCCATTATCCACTGTCTACAAAAGGACGTTAGTCCTATAAAGGCACGCACATCTCTCTGAGTGCGGGGGACTGGTGTATCTAAAATTGCTTGAATTCGATCAGATGTTAATGCACGTCCCTCCTTAGACAAAAGATGACCGAGGTAGGTCAACTTTGGTCTACAATATTGTAACTTTTTCCTAGAAACTTTGTGATTATTCTGAGCCAAAAAGGAGAGCAAGGCAAGAGTACTCTCCTCGCATTGTGCATAGGTATCTGCAGCCAATAAGAGGTCATCAACGTATTGAATAAGAGCTACTCCAGACCGCAATTCAAAAGAGTCGAGCTGTCTTTTTAAAGCCTGGTTATAAATGCTAGGGCTTTCTGTATAACCTTGAGGAACACGACAAAATCTATACGATTTATTATTTAACGTGAAACCAAATAGGTATCTGCTGTCAGAATGGATGGGAATGGAAAATAAAGCATTTTTAAGGTCAATGACAGAGAAAGTAGTGGCAGTGGGGGGGACCAAAGTAAGTAAGGTGGTGAAGTCAGACACCACCGGGTACTTGGGCACTACAATTTTGTTTATTTCTCTCAAATCCATAATAAATCGATAGACCTTGTCGTCAGTGTCTTTCTTGAGAATCGGAAGAATAGGACTGTTACAGACATTGTAAGGAACTTCCTCCACTACTCCTGCAACTATCAAATCCTGAACGATGTGTGTCAGGGCAATCTCACCTTCTCTAGATATCTTATACTGAGGTACACGTGGCAAAGTCGCTCCCTCCTTGACAGTAATTCGAATAGGCGGAATAAGCATCTGTCCCACATCTGTGTCTGATGTTGCCCATAACGTGTGTGGGAGAGAGGCTAGCGCTTCAATTTCCTGTATGGTACAAAGCCTGCCTGCGTCTGGATAATTGTCATTCTGAGGAAATAGAATTTTTGGTAGTCAGTGTGTTCCCCCACTCGCACCCTATCCATGCACCCGTGCCCCATGTATGTCCGTGTAATTCCTTTCCCGTATCTGTCATGATAATGCCCCTGCATTTCCGTCTAATGTTAGCATGTCAGTTAGTGGGCCTCCCATGTATAAAGTATGATTTCCGCACCAAGGCCTACGTTTCCAATGCATTTACATGGTACACTTTCAAATATCGCAAAGCACACGTTTTCCACGTTTTTCTGGCTCAGTCGAGCCAGGCCCTGAATTGAGGCTCCGAGCCTCTTCTGTCTCTGAATATTGCAGCTTTGGTATGCATCCCTGACCTCTCCTCTACTCCCTGCCCATCCGAGCGGTGCCCGGCCCGGCCTGGCCTGCCTGCCAAGACGGTATTTTGCCTACAGTTATCTGCTCAGCCTCCGCAAAAACACATTCCAGTCTAGTAAAATAGGTAAACATATTCCGCCTGCAAAGCGCGGGGCCCAGCCTTCCTGTCTCCATGCAAGTGATTTACTGAACCCGTTGCCATAGTAGGCCTATGGCCCCCGTGCATTACATGAAGAAATATATGCAAACACTAGCATTCAGTGATGAACAGCCTCTGTTGGAGAGACTTTTACTTCAGACAATACATCCTCCAAACATAAGATATCAGATATGCCAAAGGTGCAGGTCGTTCTGACATCCCAGACTCCTGTCTCCTCTACTAGTGCTAAAAGTCACAGCCCCCAGTTCTCCCCAGCTACACGTCAATCTCACGTCATGTTCAGTTGCGCGCACATGTAGGGAAAAGGTTTCTGCTGACCCTGCAAACTTTCTCTATGCATCCACCCACCTATGACATCTCTCTGACTCATCAAGTGCACGCCTACGTGTACGCCTCCTAACACGCCTTCTTTTACGCCCATATGTTCTTATCTCTCTTTTCACTTGTTCCGCCTACTGTATTCATTGTAACTATATGATTTTACTATATATAATGTGTGATGTTAATAAAACGGTAGATATCCCTTCCTGAACCTTACTGGTGATGGAACCCGATTCTCGTTGACTCGAGTCATCTTAATTAAAGCCCGTATGACTCAGATACCACGGACTCTGCCTCTCATTTTATGAGCTATTCTTATTGTTATTTAATGTATGGAAAAATAGTCCCGGTAATATTATTTACCACAATTCAAAATAACTCGCGCTCCTTCAGGAGCGCAGCGTATCGTTGCTGGAAAATATTTGAGCAAATCTATGCCCATAATATTGTCTGGGGTATGAGGCAACAATAAAAATGGGCACAGGCCAAAAAAATTATCAATGCAAAATGCAAGAGGTTGTGACAATGGGCTTGGAGAGGGTGTGCCATCGAACCTTATACACGTAATCGTTTCGCCAGACAGGGGAGCCCTTGGAACCAAGTTTTTAGACAAAGCACTACGAGTAGCTCCTGTGTCAACTAAAAACTGATCAGTAGAACCCAAAACACCCGCTGATACATATGGACCTCTTTGATCTACTGGCACTTCAACCGATTCCACACCCCATCCTACGCAATCCTATGCATGCACATAATCCTGACTCTCCACGCTCTCACCCTCCGATATCTGGTACTGGTTTCGTTGATCAAAAGTATTACGCTCATCCTGACCACGACCCCTCGCCTCAAACCTACCACGATCACTTCCTCCACCTCTCGCTCCCGAATAACTATTCCGTGTCCTTCCACCTCCTTGACCACGCTGGCTACGTTGCTCACGAAGCACCAGACAATCTTCAGCCCAATGCCCAAACTCTTTACAATATGCACACTGGTCCTCAGCAATGTCGGTACGACCATACGATGTATTACCCCCTCCTCGCCTGCCTCTATCATTCCCTCTAGATTGCCTACCACGAACCTATGCCAACATCACCTTCGTCTTTAACTCCTTCGCTTTCTTATCAACGGTTTCTTTAGCTTCCAATTCCTGCCGCTCATAATACTGAGCCATAGTTAACAAAGACGCAGGGGTCGCCATGGTCCAGGAACTTTCACTAGTTTTCAACCGCTTTGCAATCTCCGGTAGGAGATTAGCCACATACTTGTCAACAAACAAATGCCTACCCGTATCATCTGTTAACAATTGTCCACTGTAATCATGAAACGCTTCTTCAAAACGTGTGAAGAAGTCCGATACCGACTCATTCTGTTTCTGTTTGCACGAGGCTAACATAGTCCAATCAATCTTTTTAGGGGGAACAAGCGTTTTCAGTTTATTCAAAATAGCTGTTGGGAGATCTAAAATCAGCTGACAGGGTTTACATGCAGGCTCCCTGTCTAAATCAGCTTGGCTTATATCTTTCCAATTTGCTCCTAACATCGTTTGATCATCAAACTTACGAATCGCTCTCCACATGTCAGGGGGGAGTATTAGTCCAAAGAAAAGATCTATATCAACTAGCGTCATAACACAGGAAGAAATAGCCCCCTCCACTCCTTCATAAAAATGCTGCCGGATTTTTACGGGGATCAGGTAGAGCATTTTTCAACGCCATCACATCCGCTCTATTCCAAGGCGTATACACCCAATTGTATATGAAATACCCTTTTGCATCCCCAGACAATTTATCATCACTAGTACCTTGCCCCTTAGGGGGAACATACAAAGGTGCAGCTTCACGCATAGGCATAACATGCACTTTAGAACTCTTATCTGCTCCAAAGATAGAACACTCTTTGGATTGCTCCGTCGACCCCGGCACGGACTTCTCTGATGCTTTTCGTGCTTCCCGCAATCTGGACGCCTCATCCCGTAGCTGGACCAATCGTAGGAAAAAGGCATCCGCATCTGAAATATCAAATAGACCTTTACGCATATTCTCATGATGGACTGATATATCCTTAGATTCTAAATCCTCTGAATTCTTATGAAATCGTTCAACAACTTCATCTGCAAAGGTACTTAAAAAACACAACTGTTCTCGTTCTGACCATTTATTCCTTTCAGCATTAATCTCTGACATAGTTATTTTAGTCAAATTCAGTTTTCTAGCGAAACTGCGCACATCCGCGGCTCTACTAGCAGTTAACCTCGTACTCGCACTATCTCGATCTTCATCACCAAAGTCCTCGTCCGGAGCCGTAGGCGAAACGTATGGAGGCGGAGACCGATCTAATAACGAAAAACCATCAACTTCATTAGTAAGGACAGGATAAAGCGGACGTCGAATAGGAAATTGACCACTCGTTTGCAAATTACGTTCCCGTGCCTCCCTCTCTTTCTTCTCCTGCAACTCCTTCTCCTCCAGCTGTAGAGCTTTATCTCGAGCAGCCTTGCACTGCTCTTTTTTCCGCCAAGGCTATTTCCCGCTTCATACGTTCACGCACTGCTTTCTACCACATTCGCACACAGTCAAACATATCCTGTCTAGACCTGCGTTGAAACAAACATTGCTCCACAAACTGAACCTTTCGTAAATCAAACGACCCATGTAGTGGCCATTGCAACTCGGGATCAGACTTAGTGTATTTGTTCCATAATTTACTATACAATATAGGGGGAAGGCCAAATTTAATATACATTTCACGATTGGGTGTCCCCTCTGGGGGAGCCGGCTGAGACTCGTTTAATCGGTATGTGGTACCACTCCCAAGACAGCACATCCCTCGGAGTGTGCTTAAAACAGGCATATTCAAAAAGTACCACGGAAACGTGATACCAGAAAAATGGCACTTACTATACTTCACACAAATGTGCCGCTCAAAATACAAACAAAGTTAGAGAAACATCTCTACATGCCTGCCTATGTGAAGTGCACTACACATATAGGATCAATTCATAGAACCAAATGTTAGCTAACTCAAAACATATTCATATTCATAGAACCACAGTAAGCGTCCGCAGACTACCTTACCAATCACAATTCTTACCCAAATCTCAAATATCCAGGTTCCAACTGCCAAGGTCTTTGATCAAATCAGCCAAACCGGCACTGTACGACAACGCACACGAGCAGGATCTCAGTCGGGGACCGGTGCCACCTGGAAGGTCAGATCAGAAGGAAGGGAAGAAAACACCGTGGGTGCCAAGACTCGGGTCACTCAGTGGCAGCGTACATGTCCATGGCGAGTTTCCAATCCTTCGTCACGACCTCTCCTTCGGGCATCCGAGTCGCCGATGAGTCCCTTCGTGGTCGCCAATTTGTGGTATTGGGTTCTCCAGGCCTACATACTCCGCAGAATACCCTCTATACCATAAGAACAGTTGGCACGGAAACTAGAAAATGTAAAAGACAAATTTATTAAGACCCCATGGGGTGGTGGTACATTCCTACAGCACCCTTTGGCAATGCAAGAAGTATCACCCCGAACATCGGTGTAAGTCCTTCTTTTATACAGTTTTACAGACATTAAAAGATGGGAGGTACATAGTTACAGAGTTTTAAGTACATATATGGTCATTTTTGGAACAAAGCCAACTCATGGGAGGGGCTACAACACCGATGGTCAGTTTGGCGGAACATTCCTAAGTGATGACTGGTCAATCAGGACTGCGCATGTGCGGGCTTGAACATTACTAAAAATATCCTGTTGCTGGCCAAACTCAAGTGGTCAGTGGTACAGAGGACAGACAAAAGGGCATGCTGACCACGAGGCGACACTTTCTCTCAAATGGCCGCCGTAACATACAAAATGTCGTTTCACGACTATAGTCAAGATAAGAGAATAATGTGTAGCAAAGCTTAACGCTAACCCAGTCATTGTCAAATTACGACAACATTGTCAGACAGTGTAACCGGGGGACCAACAAGAGTCCTGGATCTTCCCCCAGAAGCAATGCCTTTCGTTGTGATTCTTGGGAATGTACCAACTATTTCCCAGGATTCAGAGCCAGGGTGGATAAGTTGTAGTGCCCGTTTGCGATGCAATTCACAGGAATATTATCTCAAAGGGTCACAATCAGCCCCGCAGCTATGCACAACTAAGAAAGGAAAGGCAGAGTCTCAAACATAGTGTTTGCTAAAGCACACCATGTTGGAGACTCTGTTTTTCTTTTATTAACAGTGCACAACAGCGGGCTGATTGTGGGCCTTTGAGACAGTATTCATGTTAATTGCAGCTTCCTAGCTTTTCAAATCACTCTTGCATGGTTGTTTCATCCCTGGTTTCTCTTCTTGTCACTGTTTGTCACATTTCTTTTTCCTTTCTCTATTTTTTGCCTTGCTCTCTTTCACACCGGGACAGAGTGTGATGATGGAAAATAAACCCTGGTCGACAAAAATCAAAATGGAGGCTAGTGCAAGGCACCTGCAGCCACCACGCCAATCAAGCACTGAGAAGTAGTCATCAAGATTTCTCCCTCATTGTTTCTGAGTGTCCTCCTCAAGGAGAGGAACATGTAGGCAGGATATGCAAGGGGAGAACAAGGGTATGCTCCATGCTATCCAAGATTTATCTGTGTTTTCCATTTAACTTTAGAACTTTAATACCGAGCTGCATTGCAATTTCACAGAATGAAAGGGAAACATTGGTGGTAGCAAAATGTTATGAGCAGCCGTCTTAAGCTTACATAAGTTATCCACCCCCTGGATCCACTGATGAGAAAACAACCAGAATTTTCTCACAATTAATATAGCATTGTAGTGGCGCTTTGTTGCAGTTCCATAAGCATGGAGTAAAATTCAAAAGTGTTTTTTAATATCTTCCAATATAGACATGCTTTGTAAATACCAGCAAGAGAGCCAAACATTTCAAGGATGGTTCAAGAGGGATTGGGGTGGAAGCGGCGCATAACAGTTGTTATATTTTGCATTTGTTTTTAATCTCGCAACAAATCCAGTATTTGAAACTGGAAACCTCGTGACCAAGGGGGCAAACTGTGATGGTCACTGTGAAGAAAAGATAAACAGAGTTGTGTTAGAGACACTGCTTTTCTTTTCTTAATTGTGCACAGATGCGGGCTGATTGTGATCATTTGAGATAGTATTTATGTTAATTTCAGCGCACCCAGCGCTGCAATTAACATGAATACTTTCTCAAATTATCACAATCAGCCCCACAGCTGTGTACAATTAAGAAAACCAAAAGCAGAGTCTCAAACACAGGTTTGCCAAAGCCCACCTGTGTTTTGACACTCTGTTTTTCCTTTCTTAACAGTGCACATCTGCGGGGCTGATTGTGACCCTTTAAGGTAGTATTCATGTTAATTGCAGCATCCGTGTGCGCTGAAATTAACATGAATACTATCTCAAATTATCACAATCAGCCCGCAGCGGTGTACAATTAAGAAAAGAAAAGCTGTCTCAAACGCGACATTTGCTAAAGCACACGCTGTGTTCGAGGCTCTGTTTTTTCTTTCTTAACAGTACACAGCTGCAGGGCTGATTGTGACCCTTTAAGATAGCATTCATGTTAATTGTGCGCTGAAATTAAAATGAATACTACCTTAAAGGGTCACAATCAGCCCCACAGCTGTGCAATGTTAAGAAAGGAATGCAGCAAGTGCACGGCCACTTGCAAACTGTTGTAGCCGGGAATCCTCAGGATCGTACGTTGCTTAGAATGGTCCACCTCTCGACACCACCATGGTCTGAACGTCTATACACAGACTCTGTGGATTGGTCAAGCGGGGGAAGGGAAGGAAGGGGACAGCAGGGAGGGAGACCTAGAAAGACAGCAAAACAAGTATAAACAAATAGAAAAACCAAACAGTTCTTTCCTATCCTACCCTGACCCCTTTTGAAGAATACACAGAGATTCTAAAAGGATTACCTGTAAAGAAAGAAAACCTTCTCTTCTTATTCTTTGAGTTTTACTGGTCTGTCGGAGTATGTGGCTAAATCTGGTGAGAGAATACCCTTATCAGTAGTTGCTCACTATCATGTAACATCAATTAGAAGTTGTGCAGAGGATTCCTCTACATACCCAATGAACAATCCTGTAGGCTGAGACAGGAGTGCGGAAGAACCTTCCTCTTGCTCACTCTCAATACCCCTGCTACTGGACACATAAAGAAACCAACATGGGGGCGTGGCCAAGATGGCGGGCTGAACGGACGTGGTTTCCCTCGGCTCCCCGGCCCAAGACCCAAAACAGCCTTAAAATAGCGGTGGTGACCCCCTGATTCGGGCGATTTTACTTCCCTGAGGCGTGGGCAAGTGGTCACTCGCGGTGAGACCGTCCTCCCGGCCCGGCCATGCGGGAGCGGACGGAGCGGCCCGCGATCCAGCCCAGGCCAGGAGATAGACACAGGTGAGGCGGGCTCCGGAGACAGAGCGGCCCTGCAGGGAACGGCGGAGCTGCCGGCGGTGGGCCCGGGCAGGCTGGAAGCGAATCCCACGAGAGGCGGACGGGCTCCGGCATCGGCCTGCGCCACGCAGTTCCCCTGAGGCGGCGAGGGCGGCAAGAAGCGGCGGCCATCCGACACCCGGCCGGCGGGCCATTCCAATCAAGGCCCCGGCTTTGGGCCTGGGCAGATTGCGGCGAGGCAATGCAGGAGCGTGTGAGACCCGGCGGTGAGGAGCTTTCACCCCGAGGACAGGGCGGTCATCTGCACGGAACCCAGGGCCCACACCACGACAGGGCCGGGACTGGGCCGTGGCCGGGGGTGCATCCGCGCGCCTCGGGGAAAGGTGCGGCGCTGGTGGCCGGTGACGGCTGACCCGGAGCCGAAACGCGGCAGTGAGGAGCCCGGTGGTGGGCGGCCAGCCCTCCGTCACGATCGTTGAGCCAGTTGACCAGGCCCATACGGTGTAAACGTGGAGAGGCAATCGAGGCCCCGGCTTTGGGCCTAGGCGGCCGGCTGCGAGGCCATAGAAGCAGGGGGAGGCATCGGCACCCCACTGGACCACTGCAGGCAGGTGAGAGGGCAGCCAGGAGTCCAGCGAGTGGGACGCGGGCCTGAAAGCAGGAGGCCCCGAAACTGGGCGCGACTGCGGAGGGGCCCAGCTCTACGAGACTGTGAGTGGCCTGGGGCCCGGGCCCTCGACGGCAGCGGGCCTGACGGGACGACGTGATCAAGGCATCTCCGGGAGCGTCAGAGAGGACCCATTCCTGGTAGCACGGAACACAAAGGCCTACTGACTACGCGCCACCCAGTTGCCCAAGCGAAATTGGCGGAGTGAGACCGTGCCCCATCGCTACTGCAGAGGATTCAGCGCTACTGGGGGAGTGTGCCGGTGAGGAGTACCGTGGGAACCCAGGGAAGCCCGAGCTGAGGTGAGGAGTGGGGCGCATACCTCGGGGGGCAAGGTGATCGAGCCCCCGGCGGGAGGAGAGAGGGGCACTAGTCAGAGCCAGGCCTGGACAGCGGAGACAGGCGGGGACAGATGAAAGCAGGTTCTGCGGGCTGGAGCCAGAGAGGAAGGGGCCCCTGGGTTGGCCCGAAGGCGAAAGTGGTACTGCCGGTGGACGTGAGTCCCTCACTGGCAGACGGAAACCGTCGACCATCTGGGGCCCAGGAGAGGAACCCGGAGTCACAACGGGCCCTGCGCTTGGGAGCAGCATGGCCAACCCGAGCCGTAGAGCTAACCACACCATCACAGACATGCTCCACAAGCCTACATCCAAGGGAGGGAAGGCTCAGACACCCCCCTCTACCCCGGCCAGCCCTGATGTGCAAAACCAGGAAGAGCACGAAGCGCCCATCACCCGCACCTTCTTAGAATCGTGTTCAACACCCTCAGGGACGATTTTCAGGCTCTCAAACAGGACATCGCGGGGGAACAACGGGAACTCCGGCGAGACATGGACCGTCTGGGGGAGAGAGTGGCTGCGGTGGAGGAGGCCGGTCATGCCCGCAGCGAAGAGCTGGTGCTCCTACAACAGGAAGTCCTCCGTCTCCAGGAGCAGCAAGTGAGCCTACAGGCGCACGCAGAGGACCTGGAGAACCGCTCTCTGAGAAATAATATACGGGTCAGGAATGTACCACAGGGTGCCGAGGGGAATAGTGTCACAGGATACTTACAGGATATTTTCCGGGAGGTGCTGGGGGAATCAGAGAACTTCACCATACGCATAGACCGGGCGCACAGGGTGGGCCTGCCGAGGCGTGCTCCGGCCCTGCCACCAGACATTCTGGCCAACCTCCCTGATTTTCCTGTGAAAGAACGGATCCTCCAGGAGGCCCGGTGGAAACAGCCTCTGCAATTTAGAGGGGTTTCCATCGCCCTGTTTCAGGACCTGTCAGCCATCACGCTGCAAAAGAGGCGCAAATTTAAGGTAGTAACAACCTTCCTACGCGAGAAAGAGGTGCCATATTCATGGGGCCATCCGTTCCGGATCATTTTCAAATGGCAGGGGAAACTGCATCAACTTCGCTCCCTCAGCGACACCTGTACCCTCCTAAATATTGACCTGCCAGATCCCACGGACTCGGAGGATGGTTCTCCCCATGGATCGCAAGACAGACTGACGCAGCGTAACCAGGATGGCTGGCAGAGGGTCAGAAGAAGGCGCAGGCGTGGGACGCGCCTGAGGCCAGACCCTGCGACGATCGCCCAGGAACATGCGGCGGCTGTCCAAGAAGTGGTGCGGGATACCACTGTTGCTCCATGAATAGCATAATGGGGGTCGATCACCACACTTAGCTTTAATGATGGGGGAGGTGGGGGGCCGAAGGGAAACCACCACTGCCACGTTTCCCACTGAGACACTTCTGCGGACCTGAACTGCCAATCAGGACCGAGACTATGGTTTGTTCTTTGGCGTTTCAAGTTGGGGTATTGATGGGGGGAGGGAGGAGGGTGGGAAGAGGGGGGAGGGCTGGGAGGGAGCAGATGGGATTTCCAGTTGGGGTTCGGGTGGGACAGTCTTTTGGAGGGGAGAGGGGGGAGGGGGGAGGGGGGAAGGGGGGGGAGGGGCCTCCTTGTCCACGGTCGCTGAGTTGCATCGCTGTTTTTTTTCCTTTTCACGCCTCCAGCCCGCTCTAAACATGCGCCTGCCCCAGTTCCACACTTAGGATGACACGTCCGCTGACTGTACTTTCCCTAAATGTTAGAGGGCTTAACAGCCCCAACAAGCGTAGGGCGATCCTCTCCTTCCTGGAACACTCACATGCCGACATATGCCTTCTGCAGGAGACACATCTGCTGTCCAAGGACCACCATAGGCTTCGGTCCCGCTCCTTCCCGAAGCAGCTTTTTTCGTCCGCTTCCAAGAAGGTAGCCGGGGTGGCAATTCTGGTGGCAAGGTCCTTCAGGGGACGGGTATTGCAGAAGGAGGCGGAAGTGAAGGGTAGGCTACTGGTCCATCGCTTCCTCGTGGCGGGGCAGACACTGTTGATAGGTTCCATGTACGCACCCAATGAAGGACAAGAGAAGTACTTACATTCCGCACTAGAAGCTGCCACAGCAAACACGCATCAGCACATATTGCTAGGGGGGGGACCTCAACCTGGTGTTTCATAACATCGCTGACCGCTCCAACCAGAGGTTCGGCCAAGTGGGGGCATTGTCAGCGGAGGGGCACTCACACCTTGCAGACCTGGGAATAGTCAACCTCTGGAGACACTACCATCCCCATGCCACAGCCTACACTCACTACTCGGCAGCCCATAAGTCTTATGCGCGACTAGATTACCTTCTGTATTCCGCCCAACTAGCGACACGCGCAAAAGATGTTGAGATCCACCCGGCCTCGCAATCCGATCACTCTCCGATAGAAGCATCCTTTCTGGCACCAGACACACCTAGCCCACAACGACACTGGCGCTTGCAAGATGGCTTGCTGCAGAACCCCTCCTCGGAGGAGAAGATCAAGGCAGCCATCAGCCAATTCCTCCCACACAACGCTAACGGCGACACTACCCACGGTCAATAATAGGGAACGCGCGCAGAAGAGGGCTGAACTCACACAGCGCGTAACGGAGCTGGAGCAACTACACCAACGTACTGGGGCTGCCAGGGCTTGGCGCCAGCTCTGCACGGAGCGGAAGATGTTGGCTGCACTGGATCAGGACGTGGCGGAGTTCGCCGCTATACGCCTGAAACATGCCTACTACGCCGGTGGCGACCGATGCAGAAAACTGTTGGCTTGCAAACTGCAGGAACAACGGCAGCAGCGACACATCCATGCCATCCAATCTCCTCAAGGTGACTCACTCACCGACGACGCCGCCATCGCGGCAGCATTCGGGGCCTTCTATGCTGACGTATATGAAGCAGACAGGCTGGACCTACAGCGCGGCAGCGACTACCTGGAAGAGGCAACCCTTCCATCACTGAGCGAGGTGCAATCACAGTTCCTCGATAGGCCCATAGGCTTGGAGGAAGTAATTTCAGCGATCTCCCGCCTCAAGCTGGGGAAATCCCCGGGCCCAGATGGCTACTCCGCGGCTTTTTATAAGAGGTTCTGTTAGCAGGTGGCCCCTTTGCTGCGGGATCTCTTCAACACCTTCGATCAGGCCGGGGCTATCCCTCTGGAACTACTGGAGGCGGCAATTTCGGTGATACCCAAAGCTGGCAGGGACCCCACTCGCTGCGGCTCCTACAGGCCGATATCCCTATTAAACGTAGACCTTAAGCTGTATACAGGTATCATTGCAAGCCGATTGGCGCCCTATATGCAGCAGCTGGTTGAACCCGACCAGGCCGGCTTCATCCCCCAGCGGCAAACGAGCGATAACACCAGATGCGTCCTCCACCTCATCGAAGCAGGATCTCGCACAAGACCGGGTTGTATGCTTCTCACCATAGACGCTGAGAAGGCGTTTGACCGGGTGCACTGGCCCTATCTGGAACAGACGCTCCAGAGATTCGGCTTTGGGGAGACGCTCCGCAATCGGATATTTAACTGCTACAGGCAGCCCACCGCGACGGTCCGAGTCAATGGTCATACTTCGCCGCGTTTTCCGATAGGCAGAGGGACCAGGCAGGGCTGCCCGCTCTCTCCCCTCTTGTTTGCGCTCTACATGGAGCCACTAGCACAACGGGTCAGACAACACCACCGCATCAGAGGCATCCCCTTTGGGGGAGACACACACAAGATCAGCTTATATGCGGACGACATCCTGCTCTCTCTCATGGACCCAATGCAATCCTTGCGGGCGCTCCTCGTCGAGCGGCACTCCTTTGCCCAGGCCTCGGGTTTTAAAATCAATGTGGAAAAATCGGTGGCGTTGAATGTGTTCCTGCCCCCTGATGTGTTGGCAGATGCCAAGGCCGAATTTGACCTGCAGTGATCCAACTCCACGGTTCCGTATCTGGGGGTCTTACTGGTGCCAACAGTGCGAGGCACGGCGGAAGCCAACTACTCCAGGTTAAGTGCACAACTCAGTGAGACACTGAGGAAATGGAATCGTCTCACACTTTCCTGGCTAGGACGTGTAGCGGCAATCAAGATGTCCCTCTTACCACAGGTCCTCTACATCTTCCAGACCCTTCCTCTGCGCCCACCGACGGGATGGCTCCAGAAGACCCAGGTGGATCTGACGCGTTATGTATGGAACGGGCGTCGTCCCCGCTTTAAGCAGCGGATTGCAACTCTCCCCCCGGCCCATGGAGGTGTGGGCCTGCCCGACCTCACCCTGTACTTTCAAGCAGCGCAGCTGCGCACTCTGGTGGAATGGTACCAACTTGAATCCAGCAAGCATTGGCTCTTTCAGGACCAAGCAGTGGCTGGCCAACCCCTCCAGGGTGTGCCCTTCTTACCGCGGCGTCACAGGCCACCTAACCTCTATGCATCATATATTACGAGTACGGTGATGAAAGTGTGGGACCAGGTGGCTGTCCGGAGAGAACTCACTTTCCCTCCCCGCTAACGCCAATATTCGGGAATCCCGACTTTACACCGGGTCTTAACCCACAGCTCTTTAAAACATGGAGGACTACTCCCTGTAGGGAGGCGGGCCATATGTTCAACCTCGAAGGCATCCTCTCCTTTCAGAAGGTGAAGGAGGAGTATGGGATACAAGAGGCTGATCGACTTCCCTATTTGCAGGTCCGACACTGGGTCCTACACCCCTCCATTAGGCCAGGAGCGCAGCGTTTCCTCATGCCGTACGAGAAATGGCTCCTCACACGCACATCCGAGAAGAAATTACTTTCAGATTTATACCAACACTTGCTCCTCTCCAACATATACACATATAATTCAGGGAAGGCTAGGTGGGAGGAAGACCTGGGGAGGCAACTCACGCGCAAAAAATGGGAAGGGATATACCACAGGGCCAGACAATCGGCCTATCACACCGGTCTCACGGAGACCCTGACTAAAGTAGCCACATATTGGTATCATACCCCAGCGTGAATCCATCGCTGGGATCCCCAAGCAAGCGATCGCTGTTGGAGGGGATGCGGGGAGCGGGGAACACTTGAGCACCTGCTATGGAGCTGCGAGCGGCTGCGACAATACTGGTCCATCATCCTGGATCTCATAGACACGCACTTAGACACTCAGCTCCCTAGATTCCCTGCCTAAATACTCCTTGGCTTACCAAATGCGTTGATGTACCCCCTGAAATCCATGAGGGGGAGACTGATTGCCATCGCACTAGGGGCCGCTGTGCAGAACATTGTGGCCCGCTGGAGAGACCTGCAGCCCCCCATACAACTTGGCTGGCTACACAGACTTTGGACAATCCTAGGGATGGAGAAACTATCCCTGACGGCAGCAAGGAGAGGTGAGGAGTTCGCAGACCTCTGGCGGCCGTTCTTGACTTTGCTCACCGGGGAGGTCAAGGAGCTGAGTTGCCCCCGCTATCTGAGATTGCTGCATCTCGCAGACACTCCACTCACTGAGCCCAAGGCCAAGGCTCGCAAGCGGAGAGTTCAGATATAAAATTGTTCGAAGACTGCCCCTTTATTGCTGCAGGACTGGCTGGGGGTTTTGCTTGGTTTACTCAGTGGACAAGGAGGGGGGTGGGGGGTAGGAAAAGGGGGGGGGGTTAGTTTGGGGTTTGGTTTTATTGCACACATGACTACAGCATTCGACTAGTTCTCTTGCCTTTAGACACGGCCGGCCCAACTGGGTTGTAGGCGGCTTGCTGTGTTTAACGCATCTTGTATGGCACTTGCGCCTGCTATGGAGTTACTTTGGCATTGTTATTGTGTGGCCGGTGCCTTCACAAGCATGGGTCTGTATTTCTGCGATGAATAAAAAGATTTAATACTAAAGAAACCAACATGACACCAATCAATTGTGAACATATACCAGCAACAACAGGAAAACAAATCCGGCCTTCAGTCCCAATGCGTCTTGGGTAAAGGTTGTGTTCAAATAGTCACCTTCTTAAGTACAAGGAACTCTCACAGGAGTGGCTCTATCCTTTAACCATCAAGGATAGTTCCCCTTCTTACTAGGCACGTATTGATTATATGCCCCAACAAAACAATATGAAAGTAAAGCCGCCAATTGTTCCTGATGGTGAATAGTACAATGGTTCTTCCTGAAAAAAATGAAACAAACATTTTCCCTGCAATAACGAATGGCGGTTCCCGAACAGGCAAAGCGTGTTAGGGCTAGTCTGCTCCTTGCAAACTAGAAGTAATGTTTTCCCTGCTAGAGCCGAAGGTGGCTCGCCAGCAGGGAAAATATGGTGGATTGGCTTGCCCCCTCCAACTCAGGAAGTATTACTGAAGTAATCAAACGAGGGAGACCCTGAACGAATCAGCACGGGTCTCCCCTTTAGTGTGTGCCGGAAATAGGGCTCCGTGGGAAAACCTTGTTCTGCAAGGAACCGGCAATGGTTCCACCAACATGGCAAACTCAAGAGCAGCGCGGATCCCCCGCAACTGCCACCGCAAGGCAATGAGGGTGGACTACAACCCCTGAACGAAGGAACAAAGTGTTGGTGCGCAAAGCACCCTTACCAGCCTCCGTAACCGCAGTGTAGCTCCTCAAGGAAAGAAGTACGTGGTAGCGTACAGCTGCCCTGGAAATGTTTTTCACAAGAAATGCCTCGAGCGGCGTCATGACGTCACCAACATCATAACGCAGAGGCTCATGGGAAATGTAGTTTTATCAGAAAGTTATGTTCTGTTAGTGCGCCGTGTCAGTGTTCTCCTGGTGCCCTTCTGGTGGGCTGCAACACAAACCAGGAAATGACAGTTTTTCGCGCCACTTGCGTTTTAAAAGCAGCGGCGCGAACGGTCTCCGGGGAGGTTCTGTGTGTGCGTGCTAAAATGCAGCACATTGTGTGCTTGTGGTGACTTCGGTGCGCGTGCGCACATAATTGGGAACAGTGGTCACAATAACATTCTTCAGCCTATGGCATGTTACCGACGTGACTGCACACACCTACCTAGTGGTTTGAAAGCACCGTCGGTCAGGGATCCTGAAAGTCACAATGTGGAGGTAAGGCATTCACAAGGTCAGTCCTTATTGCCACATTGTATGGTGATTCGGAAGTGTGTCTCCCAAACAGCATTTAAATATGTACATGACACCAAATGTATGACACCTTTCCTCTGCCCATTCCATTGACCACACGTCAGTGTTGTACATAAGTGTGCATGAACACAAAATTACCTGCAGGAATGTGTACCCCGGCAGTGAGGGCGGTAATGTGTGCAAAGCAGAGTTCACAATCTGATGATGCCCTCCAAATTAGATGACTATGTATAATATTCACAGTGCTGTTACTGACTCATGTATAGTCCTGATTAGGGGAGAAAGGTGGATTTTGTGATGATGGCATTGCATCCTATCCATCAGGGTGACTCTTGTATATATTTAGTTTGTGTATGTAATGCCTTATGCTGTATGCTGGCTATGATGGGCTCTCACACAACAGTGCTCAATGTTACAAATGTATCATCAGCTCATGTGTTAGGCATCTCTTCCACTTTCCTCATACTAGAACTTGGTATGTATGTCTTCTGTCATATAGACATTATGCGTAATGCTGTACACTGCTCACAAATGCACTACTGGTAAATCACATGACTGTTGGTCTGTATCCAGTCATGTGTTAGTGTGGACTGTGTGACCACCATCAATAGATATTTCGATTCCACACATAGGAACCCTGGCAGAGGGAGAAGATGGTTGGGTCCAGTATTCCAGCCTTTTCCAGACCTAATGACTATGGAAGAAAGAGACATTATCAAGAAGTTTTGTCTCAATAGGCAGACAATACAGAATCTATGTGATCAGTTGGATCCTCACTTATGTTCTCATAGGACATACCTCACAGCTGTGATGGCCACACTGCACTTCATGTACACTATAACCATATCAGGAGGAATGTCCCATCCAATGTCAATATGGTGTTACATGATGTTCTGTCTGCGTTAATGAGACACATGGATAGTTACATTCAGTTCCCCAAACATCAAGATTTGGCCATTGTGAGGGGATACTTTTATGGTTTAGGTTACATCCCACTTGTAGATGGAGCAATTGTTGGCATACTGCCCTTGTACCTCCGCAAGCCCATGGACAGGTGTACAGGAACAGAAAAAGCTTCCATTTAAAAAATGTGCAAGTGGCATGTCTAGCGTATGTATACATCTCACACATCTGTGCAAAATTCTCAGGATCTGCCCATGACTCGTATGTAATGTAGAATAGCACTAGACCTTAGTCATGTCACAACTACAACTGTAGAGGGCCTGGCTTGTTGGTGAGTGAGATGTGTCAAACCTTTGTATTTGTGTGTTGTCTGTGTGTCTCCCATCTAGGTGACTCAGTGTATCCCAACCTCCGATGCTTGTTGGCCCACTAAGGAATCCAACAACTCCAAAGGAAGTTTGCTTCAACGAGGCCCATAATAGAACATGGTGGCCAGTGGAGCGAGCCTTTGGGCTCCTAAAGGCCAGATTCAGATGTCTGCATAAATATGGAGGAGGCCTCTTCTACTCACCCAGGAGGTGTGTCAGATCACCGCTGCCTACTGCATGCTCCACAACCTCACATTGCGCATGATCATCCCTCTGATCGTAGAGGATGGAGACCAGAAGGACCCCCGGGTGACGACTCTGAAATGAGAAGTGATGATGAGAGTGGCAAAGAGGGAGGAGTTGACATGTTTCAACTTCTTCCCATATGATAAAGATGTGTTGAGACTATACACTTCTATGTCTGTGTTAGGAGATATGGCTGGTATACCCATGTGCACATTTTCCAAACTTAACAAGCCCATACATACACAAGTTGTCTCTACTTACATTTGGGGGCACACAAGGTTTTGACTTCATTATTTAATAGATGTGAACGATACATTGTGAATGCATTTTGTAACTCTCTTACAGTGCATTTACTGTGCAATGGTGAAAACCACAGGGGTGTAGTTTTCAGTGGTGGTGGTGGTGGATGGAAGTGTTAGAGTTATAGCCACAATGTCTGGAGTCCAAAGTGCGACAAAGCCCTGCCATCAGAAATAAAATGTGTAAAGGGATGCCAACAAAGTCAAAGTGCCGTACACAAAGGATGACATCAGGGGCTGCTCTTATTATTGATTTGTGTGGGTGTGTTGCCACCCGAATTGCCTGCATCCTTCTTTGGATATCCCTGCTCACGTTTGAAGGGCATATCCACTGCTGCAGGCTCTGAGGTGTCTGAGGAGTCCTTCTCTGCCCGGGCCTCCATTTGTGTGGCAGCTGCTAATGTAGATGGGCCAGATGTAGGTTTACCACAGAAATGAGTAGATGCTGGGGGGAAAGCCCTGCAGAGGGTGGTGTGGATGACCCTCAGCACCTCAATGAGCTGGCCCATATTATGGTTTTGTGTCTCCAAACCGTGGTCAATGGACCACTGCAGCTGCTTCATTTCCCAAAGTTCCACTGGCACCTGACCCATCTGTCCTTGGTTAACCTCATATGCCATATGCACCAATTTATCTGGAAATGTTGGCCTGGGATTCAATGGCACCAGTGACTTCACTTCGCTGGCCTTACAGACACCCTCCCACCACCCCTGCCCCCACGAACCTATGGCCTTGGCCCAGGCTGCACCCTCTCACTGGCCCCTCCATCCTCAGTGAGAATGGTGTCAGTGCTCTCCTCCAGAGCTGGAACTGGGGTGTAGGTGATGTTGCTGCTGGAGCTATATTCACATGTTGGGGCAGTGGTCAGCAGAGGTGTTTCCGCTGGGTTTGGATATGTGGTCGTGGGCACAGTGAGACTCACTGGTTCAGTCATCCCAGGCTGTCTAGAAGGTTCAGTTAGGTCCTCCACGTCCAGATGTGCAGGAGATTCTGCATCACTGTTGGCTTAATCCTGGGGTAAGCTGGACTCTGGACAGTATCTTGTGTGTTGCCAGATGTAGTGCGTGATCCACTGGTTGAGACAGAGTATAGTGCCATTGTAGTAGGTATGGTATGTATATTCCACATCCTTTGGTACACAATGAGTAGAGGCATGGATGGCACAAAATGGGTGGAGGTAGACATTCTGGACTATAGCCCTTGTGTTTGACAGTTCAGCAAGATTTTGTGAGACATCCATTAGATGAAGGGTTAATGGCATGACCATTAGGTGAACTGCTCCACTTCCTGTTGACTATAGGGATAGGCAAGGCATCTCCCAGTGTCTTAATGCTAGACCAGTGTAGATATCACATGGGTATTGGTAACATCTAACTCCTAGGTGTGTCCAATATAGGCCTACATTTTAAAATTGTAAACTGGTTATCGTGTGTAAGTGCTATGCCAGTGGCTCACCAGCAATCTAATGTGGGTTGTGTTACCTTCATGCATTACTGACATTTCTGTTAGACACTTCATTGGGTGTCTGTAGTGTTGTCTTTCTTTTCATTTATGGTGACCTAGTGGCTTTCTGGCTGAGTAGGTGGACATGTGCCTGAGCAGAGCCTTGTGTGCAATGTGTGCAGTCCATTAGGGATGGGGATCAGTATTGACATGGCTGCCAAGTGACTATGGGGAAAGGAGATTGCTGAGGCAGCAGGAACTGATGGAAGTTGCCATCCTGTTATACAGTCCTAGCTCACACTTGAGCAATGGCTATCTACCTGTGAAGTTAACCTGAGTAGTGACATGGCTCCCAAGTGGCTATGGGAAAATAGCACTTGTACATCTGATCAAGTGATGAGGCAACAGGGCCTGATGAAAGTTGTAGTCTTGTCAGTAAAAATTTGGCAACACTAGCAAAACGGCATTGTGTAACATACCTGTTGGCAAGATGCTGTTGTGTTGGCATGCACTGTTGTACAACACTTGCAAACAACATTCTCACTGGTTAATGTTAATGTTAATGTTATGAGTACTTATAAAGCGCAAACTGATACCCGGAGGTGTCCTGGCACTATGTGAAGAAACTGCGGGGGCAAGGACAGGCGAGAGTGGTACAACGGATCAATTAGCGAAAAGCCATATTTTCAGTGCTTTCCTAAATGGCAGCAGATTGGTCATAATTCTAAGATCCAGAGGAAGAGCATTCCAGGATTTAGCCGCATTGACAGTAAAACTTCTGCCACCCCAGTTGACTTTTTTTACCCGTGGAACATTTACAAGTTTTGCTTCGGAAGATCGCAGTGTTCTCTTAGGTAAGTACCATTTAAACCGGTGTTTAAAGAATTCTGGGCCAATTCCATGCAGGGCTTTAAAAACCAGGCAAAGAGACTTAAATTGAGTTATTTTCCCAACTGTTAGCCTGTGAAGCGTTTTTATTTTAGTTGAAATTGACTCATACTTTGGTGTGACAGTAATGAGTCTAGCCGCAGCGTTCTGCAACATCTGCAGTTTGTTTAACGCCCCTTTATGGATGGAAAGGTGCAAACTGTTGCAGTAATCTAATTTGGACATAATAAGTGCAGTAAATAAAACATTTTGTGAGTCCATCGGCAAAAAAAACATTTTTATTTTCAAGATTTGAGGATAAACGATGTGGCAGATGTGACCTGATTTACCTGGTCCCTGAAATTTAGTTTATCATCAATCAAAACTCCTAGGTTCTTCACTTTCTTGATCGGCATAGGTGGGGGACCCATATCTTCCGTCCAGCACTTAGGAGTCCAGAAAGGGGGGTGGTTGCCAAACAATACTACCTCCATTTTACCAGAGTTCAGTTTCAGAGAGTTTTGGGCCATCCACCCCCCTACTGCTGTCATGCAGTCCTGCAGCCTTGAAGCAGTTTCATGAGTGGCCCCTGGGAAAAATGTCACCACTATTTGGGTATTGTCTGCGTAGGATGTTAAAGTGAACCCAAAGTTCTGAATTAGGGGTGCTAATGACGATACATAGATATTGAATAAGGTTGGGCTCAGCAAGGAGCCCTGCGGCACCCCACAGGGTAAAGAGAAGGATGCCGCTTCAAATTCATCCAATGTCACTGTTTGAATTCTGTCAGTGAGGAATGATTTAATGAGCTTCCACGCCTTGCCCTTAACTCCTCTCTCGTAGGTGGGGTGAAGGAGGCTGATACATTCGGAATCATGTGCAGGACTACTGATTGTAACTGCCAAAGACACATCTGTGAGACTTTAGGTACTGCATATGGGAAAAATGGATGTGGTGGACCATAGCAAGAGGTGAGATGTGTGTAAACAGTATATTAATATGTTGTGCCAGTTGATGAGGTGTTACTTACCAGTCTCCAGTCCCTCAGGCATTCTAGTCAAGCCCTCCTCTCAGGCTGTGAGTTGCAATGGTGGTCCGAGAGGCCCACCGCAAGTCTTCTGAGCTGACAGGTGGTGTCTGTTCCTCATGTCATGCCACCTCTTCCTGATGTTCTCCTTTGTACGCAGGTTGGTACCGACACTATTGACCTTGTTGATGACCCTGTCCCACATTTCATTCTTGAAGCAACACAGGTGTGTTGGACTTGAGCTCCAAACAAATGTGGCTCTACTCTAATGTTTTCATCCTCCAACACTGACAACTCAGTGTCAGAACAACATGAATTTTTTGCAGGTGACATGTTAATAAACAAAGTGAAATGTGAGTGTGCTACTGAAGGTGATGCAAAATGGGTATTAAGTAGGAGTGCCACTGAAAGTATGTGAACAAATGTCGGTGAGGTGTGTGCCTGTGTGAAATGGAGTTGTATAGTGATGGCTGCCTTCTCTGTCTTTCTGCAACAAAGTAGTGTGTGGCACTGCAGAATAGTGTTAGATGATTATGGTCTGGCATGGGGTGTGTTTTATACTTTGAAATGTAGGTGTGTCCGTCTAGGCAATGACCATTGGCTGTGTCCTGTTCCAATGGACACAGTTGTGGTGTTTTTTTGGGATCAGTAGCACGACAGTTGATCGCTGTGGTTTGACTGAAGAATCCGAACCGCAATTACAGCGGTTTCATCCTAATCTGCTCGTCTGTCGGTGTTGGATTCCCTATTGGCAAACTTTCCCACCACCATGAACCATGCAGGGATCTTTCCAACTGCAGCGGTCATAGGTTTACACTGCATGCATCATAATAGGGCAGAGATTAGTTTGCCGCTTTAGTGGTGGGAATTTGCCTGCGGACAAAGGGGTAGGATGCCGGTCCGACCACCATAGTAAGTATAGTGTGAATGATAGTGACTGAGTGGAAGTGAGTGAAAGAAAGAATGAGTATGATTGAGTATAAATGTGAAGGAGAATGAGTTTAAGGGACAATAAGGGGCAATAAGGACATATGAACATGAGAATTGAATTTGAATTTAAAATATTTGTATAGCGCAGCGTACACCAAACAGTTTCTTGGCGCTTAGGAGGCATAGAAGGCAGGAGCAGAGAGACAAGAAGAGTAAAAATTTACTGTGGGAAAGCTTGACTGAACAAAAAGGTTTTCAGGCCCTTGCGGAAGAGGGAGTAGTGTTTGATCGATCGTAGATGGTCGGGGAGGGAGTTCCAAAAAGTGGGTGCCAAAAATGAGAAATTGGACCCTCCCCACTTTTTCCTCTTATAGCGGGGTACCTGTAGAAGGGATTGGGAAGATGATCGGAGCTCTCTGGTGGGGACATATTCCTTTATTAAGGAGGAGATAAAGGCAGGGGCTGATGCCTGATGTGCCTGGAAAACCATGCAACCTGTTTTAAAGAGTGAACGTTGCTGAACAGGCAACCAGTGTAGCGCCTTCAGTAGTGGAGTTGAATGATGGGAGCGGGGAAGGCCGTACACTAACCGAGCCGCCTGATTTTGCACAAGCTGAAGTTTTCGTAAGCTGTAGGCCGGAATGCCGTTGTACAGGGCATTGGCATAGTCCAGCCGGGAGATCACAAGGGCAGACATAATCAACTTAAGTGCCAAGGGGGAAAAGAAGCGGGAGACAGTGCGAATAGTGCGGAGAGTGAGAAAGCAAGAAGAGACGACAGATCTGATTTGTGAGTGAAGGGTGAGGTGATTATTCATTTTAATACCTAGGGTCTTGACTGTAGGAGAGGGAGTGGGAGGGGAGCCTAAGGAAGAGGGCCAAAAGGAAGAGTTCCAGGGACTGGAAGAGCCACCAGTGAGGACCAGCTCGGTTTTATCCGGGTTCCACTTCAGATGGTTGTGGCTCATCCAGTCCCTGATGAAAATCATAATCAAATAAGAGATAGAGTGAGAAGAAGAGGAAAGATTGAAGACGAGCTGGAGGTCATCTGCATAATTGTATACAGTGACCTCCAGCTGCTGGAGTGCGAAAATAAGAGGGTAGATATAAAGGTTGAACAAAAGAGGAGAGAGAGAGGAACCCTGGGGAACACCACAAGTGATCTTGAGTGGAGTTGCCGTGAACTCCCCCAGCCGGACCGCCTGGGTGCGATCCCGCAGGAAGGACGAGAGCCAGACCAGGGCTGAGCCCCCGATTCCCGCCGCTCTGATACGTGAAAGCAAGATGGAGTGGTCTACCATATCAAAAGCGGTGGATAGATCGAGGAGCACCAGGGCCTGATGTTTGTTTTGGTCCAAGCCCTCCCTGAGGTTGTCCAGGACCGACACCACAACGGACTCGGTAGAGTGCCTAGGCCGAAAGCCCGCTTGACAGGACGCCAAACCCCCGGTTGCTTCCACGTGGGTGCTAAGTGCCGAGGTAACATGGCGCTCAAGCACCTTGCCCAGGTAGGGCAGCAAGGAGATGGGCCAGTAGTTGATTGGGGTGGATGGATCGGCGCCAGGTTTCTTTAAAATAGACACAATAGTGGCCGATTTAAGAGCTGGGATCACAACCCCTTGTGCAAGGGAACTGTTGAGGAAGGTCATCGGGGGCTGAGTGCAGACGGAATAGATCCGTTGGAGAATGCGGGCCGGACAGATATCGGCCGGGGAACCTGACTTTACTTTAAGGAGTGTTTCCAGAAATGCTTCTTCCGTGAGAGGGGGGATCGAGAGTAAACAAGGTTGGACGGTGGGAGGGAGGGGGTCAACATAAGTAGAGGAGGGGGGAGGGATGTTGGTCTTAATATTAGAGATTTTGTCCAGAAAATAATGATTCAATGAGTCACACAGGGACTGGGTAGGAGGAGGTTTAGAAATGATCCTCTCTGAAAAGGCTAAATCATGAACGATGGTGAAGATTTCTCTCGGTTGGTTCTCTGCCGCTAGAATTTTAGATGAGAAATGGGCAGTTTTGGCTCCTAAGATGGCTTTTTTGTACTCCTGCAATAATGTGAGGTAGTGAGTTTTCTGTAGGGGACAATATTCCCTTCTCCACAATCTCTCAGCTCGCCGGAGGGACAACTTTTTTTCCTTTAGGTCTTCGTTGAACCACTGGTTCGCCTCCTTAGGTCTTTTGGTTGATATCCGGCGTAAGGGGGCTATTGAGTTGCAGCCTCCTGCAAGCCAGGTATCAATCACAGTAGCTTGTGATGAGGAGGGTAGGCCCGCCAGGTCAGGTGAAGAGTTTAAAAGGGAAGATGATAGTGAGGTAAGGTCAACACGATTCCAGTTCCGTGCCCAGGTGTTTTTTGCCAACGGAACCTTAGCAGCGGGGTTGAGGTGAAGGGAGAAAGAAATAAGAGCATGATCCAACCATGGGCATGGGGACACTGATATAGAAGAAATAGAATAGTTAAGGGACCAAGCTTGGTCTAGCACGTGTCCGTGTACGTGTGTCGGAACTTGAATGTGGGGGATAAAATTCAGTGATTGAAGTAGTTCTGTGAATTGCTTGGAGGCTGGGCATTCAGAGGGATCATTGGGCCAGTAGTTAAAATCACCTAGTACTAAGACTGATGCATGATTGACCGCCAGCGTGGCCAGTAGATCCTGAAAGGCTGGCATAAACAGGGGAGTGGGCTGGGGTGGTCGGTATGTTAACAAGCAAATGAGCGGGGGAGAGAAAGTGGAAGAGCGGACCACAAGGTGCTCGGTGGAATCGATAGGGGTGGAGGGGAGGAGTTGGAAGTTATACTCCGACCTGGCAATGAGCGCCACGCCACCCCCTTTCTTGCCTGCCGGGCGGTCGGCACGGAGGGCCACGTAAGCAAGGGGAAGCGTAGCTAAGAGGGATGGCAAGGAGGACTCACAGAACCAGGTCTCGGTTAGAAACAATATGTCCGGCTCGTGGGAATCAAGTAGGACAAACAGGTCTTGGTGATGTTTCACCGCCGACCTGGTGTTGAGCAAAGTAATAGACAAGGGAGGAGGGGGGAGAGGAGGGAGAGGACGGGGCGGCAAAGATGGTGGGGTGAGACCAAGGGTGGAGATGGTACTAATGGTGGAAATTGGAAGTGACCAATTACCTTGCAGAGTTTTAAGGCCCTCAGAGGAATAGGAGATGAAAGGGGCATAAGGACGAGCCCCTAGTCCCGACCGGCCGCGGACGGGCGCAGACGGGCTTGACTTAGGCGCGACTTCGGCGTGCATTCGACGCGTCCACTGCGCTCGTCCGCTGCGCGCGCGGGGACACATCGCAATTTATGGGAATCACCCCCGAGCAGCTGGACCGCTAATTGCGGTCTGGCAGCCTTCAGGCTACACCCAAGATGGCGCCCGCCCGCCCTCCACACAATCGGCACGAGCAGCCGTGATGGACCGGGGCTGGGGAGGCCACACAAGAAGGAGTAAGTGCACAGTACGATGTAATTTTAAAAATAAGTTTACATAAACAGATAAACAGTGTTAAAAAGATAATAGGGTGTCTGCATCAAAATCATGCAGGAGCACCGCTAGTAGTCCGATAAAAACCACAGTTGTAGTCACTGCAGCCTCACGCTAATCCAATGCCCCCAGTGAGGAACAGGAGCTGCCACCACCTGCTGACCCACAGCGAGCACTGGGGATCCTGTCAATTTATGGCAATCACCCCCGAGCAGCAAGACCGCTAACTGCGGTCTGGCAGCCTTCAGGCTACACCCAAGATGGCGCCCGCCCGCCCTCCACACAATCGGCACGAGCAGCCGTGATGGACCGGGGCTGGGGAGGCCACACAAGAAGGAGTAAATGCACAGTACAATGTAATTTTAAAAATAAGTTTACATAAACAGATAAACAGTGTTAAAAAGATAATAGGGTGTCTGCATCGAAATCATGCAGGAGCACCGCTAGTAGTCCGATAAAAACCACAGTTGTAGTCACTGCAGCCTCACGCTAATCCAATGCCCCCAGTGAGGAACAGGAGCTGCCACCACCTGCTGAGAGTATGTGTTGTGTGGACTGAGAGGACATGGGAGACGGGTGAGGAGATGAGCCTGGTGAAGCAAAAGGTGGGACTCATCGCAACAAGGACTAAATATCTGATGGGCTAATCAGCCCAACTCTGCACTGAGTACTGTTACGGGGATATTATGAATATTAGTGTACATATTTTAAAAATATATATTCATGTACATACTCACAAACTTACTCCGACACTTATACACCCATTCACATACCTACCGAGACACTTATACATCCAGTCACATACCCACTCAGATACTCATGCACCCACTCACATACCTATTTAGGTACTCATGCACCCACCTACAGACTCACTCAGAGAGTCACACACCCATGTACAAACCCACTCAGAGACTCACACACCCACTTAGAGATCTACTCATAGATTCATGCGCACAGTCACATATGCACTTAGAGTCTCTTACACTCACCTGGGTACTCATGACACTCACAGACACATTCAGAGAGTCATGCATCCTCTCACAGAACCACTGATAGACTCACGCATCTACTCACAGACCAACTCAAAAATGCATGCTCCCACTACCATGCTCTCTGAGACACTCATGCAATCAGTTACAAACACACTCAGAGACTCATGCACCCACTCAGATATCAAATCGCACACTCTTGCACCAACTCACAGACCCACTCAGACTCATGCACTCACTCACAGACCCACTTAGAGACTCATACACCTACTGACTGACCCTAACAGACACTTATGTACCCACTCACAGACCCACTGAGATATGTTTCCTTTCACTCACAGACCCACCAAAACACTCCTGAATCCACTTGCATACCCACTCAGAGACTCATGCACAACTCACAAACCCACTCAGAGAGTAATGCACCCACTCACAGACCCACTCAGATACTCATACATCCACTCACAGACCCACTCAGAGATGCATGCACCCACTCACAGACCTGCTTAGACACTCATGCATCCACTCACAGACCCACTGAAAGACTCATACACCCACTCGCAGACCCACTCACATACACATGTGCCACTCACAAACCCACTCAGACACTTATGCACCCACTCACAAGTCTGCAAAGGCTGTTACATACACACTCACACAACAACATACATACCATACAGGCACTCACACACCCACTCACAGACCAATACAGCCACTCACCCCCACACCACCACTCACACACCCACTCAAAGACCCATACAGCCACTTACACATCCATTCTCTGACTTATACTGCTACTCACACACTCCCAAAGGTTACAGGTTAAAGTTAGGCAATAACATTTTTTTAAAAACCTTATGAATTCACTGGGAAAAAAAGTTACAAAGACGTCATATATTGGGAATTAACATAAAAAAACATTGACTTTCACTGAAAAAAACAAAGTTTACAGGGATGTTATAGTTAGGAAATAGAATTTAAAAAAACCTTAAAAATTCACACAAAAACAAAGGATACAGGGATATTATAGTTAGGCTCAAATTTCAATCATACTAAACCATAGAAATTCAGCACGTATAGTTACTCCCCCACAATGCACTGCTTATGATCTCACAAATTACATCACTCATAACATGGTCCTTGACATCACTGATGACATCACTGATAACATCTCAATTGAGGAGGAAATTAGAATGCACAATTTTAGAACTCATGAGAGGCAAGAGATGATCTGGTAGTGTGGGCTGAAATTATTCATGCATTGGCGGAGGCAGATGGGAGTTAAGAGGTTAAAAGTATGACCCTTCCATTGCATAGATGACGTTTGCAGATCAAAAGTGGAGATGAAATGTGTGAAGTGACATCATGACAATGTTCAAATTTAGCTAATAATTGTACTACACCTGTAATGTCAAAAACAAAGAGCAAAAAGAAAATGCAAGTAATAACTATATATATTTGTAAGTAATGTTAACTGTTAATTAAAACCAATAAAAACATATTAAAATAAATAATAAAACGTTTCCCAATAGACTGCTAACCACCAGACGTAAAATTATAAATTTACAAATATGAAGAAAATTATAGTTTAGGAAAACAATATACAACCCCTCTTAAAGGAGCCTAACAAGGATTAGTAACGTGAAAATCACCAACTTTCAGGATTTATCAGAGGGGGTTGACCAATGCAAAAACATTGACTGATGCGGCACTCTGTGAGATTTCATATCACAAATTACTTGTCTACAGCCTATAATCTAGTGCCATTATAATGTACCATTAAAAGCCTACTGGCTTTAACAAATGCCTTTCACAATACAAAATAGAGGCATAATGCCTTTGTAATAACTTTTCATAATAAACAGGTCAGACATAACTTTCCCAGTAAACCAATCAGGTCTGTAGCCTTTTCATTAATTTGTCACTTTAACTTCTCACAGCAACTCTATTGAGCATAAGCTTTCCCACAAAGCAACAAACAGGAATACTGTCATAAAATGTCATACATATTCAAAATTGAGTTGGCAAAACAAAAAGCATCCTTTCCTTGGAAAGACTAAGGAGGATTACCACAATGTAAATCTATTCCTGCAGTTTATCAGGAGGGTAATCAACACCAAAACCCTACCCTACTACAGTAGCCTGTGCGATTTCATGTAACAAAATACCTCTCTGCAGTCTTTATTCAAAGTAGTAACAATCCACCCTTAAATGCCTATTATGTTTAATATAGGCTCCCTTTTCTGTTTAAAGTTTACAGCAAAAAATCTTGAGATGCTAAGGTCCCCATGCTGCTGGCATATTCCATCTCTTGAATATCACATGTGCTCACGTGCTTGCACATGTGGGTAGATTTAATTAGCTAAGTAGACATCCACCTCATGCTCATCCTGTCTGTCACTAAAACGATAACATAAATTGATATTTCACATAGGCTTAGTCAGTCTCTTGGTGATTAATAATGCACTAGATATTTTGCTATTCCTGTAGATAGCCCTGCTCCTAAAATACCAGCTTGAGGCTAATAGCCTCTGGCTCAAACAACAATCATAAATAATCTTGTCAAGTGTGCCTGCAAACCTTGCAAAATAGTAGGAGAGGTCAGACATAATTGAGAAAGAATGTGAAAATAACCAGAAAGTAGGTGAGCTTAAATAAAATGGGCATACCTTTTCATGAAGGGGTACATTAGAGGGTCACGATTGCCAAACCCCTTGAACAGTAGAACACATTGTTTGTATGAGTATGTTGGTTAGTGGGTCTGTGTTGAAAAAATTTATCTGCGAAACAGAAACAGAAATGTGGACGATAATAATGGCTAGCTCATTCTGTTGTATTTAGTCAGTAGTTATTGCTACAATAACAGTGTTAAATATTTCTTTATAACCAGTCATTAATACCATTTTTGCTAACTACACTCCCCTTAGTATTCAATATGAATACATTTGGAATCAGTGGTCATCTAACTTTAGTCTATGACTTAATTAAACCCAGATGAATCTCTGGTCATTTCCTTCGCAGAAATTTTATGAAGTACACAAAATTACGAGTTATGTCACCATGCATTCACAAATTAACTCAAGAATGCTTTTAGAGCGAGCTACTCCCTCGTTAGGGTCTCAAGGCGCTGGGGAAGCGAGGGCTCCTACTGCTCAAACAGCCAGGTCTTGAGTTGCTTCCTGAAGGAAAGGTGGTCTTTGGTGAGGCGTAGGTGGGTGGGGAGGGTGTTCCAGGTCTTGGCGGTCAAGTAGGTGAAGGATCTTCCTCCGGTAGTGGTTCTGCAGATCCGTAGGATGGTGGCGTGGGCAATGCTAGCGGAGCGGACCTGGTGGGTTGTCGTGTGGAACGTGAGGCGGTTGTTGAGGTATTCAGGGCCCAAGTCGTGGAGAGCCTTGTGTGCGTGGGTGAGGAGTCTGAACGTGATCCTCTTGCTGACTGGGAGCCAGTGCAGGTCCCTCAGGTGGGCGAAGATGTGGCTGTGCCGGGGGATGTCCAGGACGAGTCATGCTGAGGCGTTCTGGATGCGCTGGAGTCTTTTCTGTAGTTTGGCTGTGGTCCCAGCGTAGAGGGCGTTCCCGTAGTCCAGGCGGCTGGTGATGAGGCCCTGGGTGACAGTTTTCCTGGTGTCCGTGGGGATCTAGTGAACAGTTTGATTAGGGTGTGACATTCTTGTGTCCAGTCTGTTCTTGATTACCTGTTTCTCAGCCCTTCCCACTCCAGTTTGAACCTTTTCCTCTTTAGCTGCCCTATTTTTTTCACCATAGTCTCCCTTTCTGTCCTGTTCCCTTATCTCTGTGCTATTTTTGTGTCTGTCCAATTTCTTCATTTTGTCACTGCATGCCCCAGTCATGGCAGCGGTCACACACCCATCATCACCTTGCAGGCATGAAACCAGCAACATTTTATCGGGAAGGTGTTGGTACTGTGCCACCTTCCCCTCATGTTGACAGCAGGTAGAAAGACTGGGAAGTGCTACACAATGCAGAATATATACTCTGCTGGGGGAACAAGTGCGATACAGTATATGCCACTGCACTGACATTACGTGGACCCTCAAAAGGTTGTGCTCCATTAGGAGAATTATTGAACGTGCAAAAGACTGGCTCAACTGGCTTGGAATTGAGGTGTAGCAGACAGGTAAGTGATATTTAATATATTTTATTTACTTTGAAGACACCCTTAAACTGCAGGTAAGTGCATTTGAGTTTAATATAATATTCATGTCCTTGCCATTTAGCATTATACATAGATTGATAGGTAGTTTAGAGGAAGTGGTCTTGTGGGATGCAGCTCTCCTCAGATGAAATCAGTGCCAAGCAAGCAACCTGTTAACAACGCCTGGAGACCTGCCCCTTTTGAGAAACTTTAAAATAAAAAGAGGAAAAGCAACAAAATGAAAGAGAAACTATAAAACAGGAAAATTCAAAAGGATTGGCCAACCAGTTCGGACACTAAAGTGTTCTCATTTGCAGGTAGATGTGCACTTGTAATCAGAAAATGCTGTAATTCACAGGATAAGAGTGCCTTTGAGTGAGTGTGTGAACTGCACCATTAACTCATGCAGTTTGCTATCATGGATGTAAACAGAGTTTAAACAACACTCACACAGAGCGATTGCAGAACAGATCTGACTTAAAGGCCCTCTATATATGTATGGGAATATCTATTAAGCCCAGGTGGAGTTTGCATACTTCTGCTTGCAGGCAGAGATTGCCAGCTCGCCCTTTCACATTGCGATGGGAACATGGTGAGCGTTCTTGCGTTCCAAATCACATGCAAATGGCACCATGCGGATCTCATGTGTGTCCTCGTGTTCCAAATCACACGTGAATGGCACCACACAGTCCACATGGACGCAGCTATCTTGTTTTTCTTCTTTCTGTTATGGTCCTGAATCATAATATCTCTTTATTCCATCCCCTTTAAAACGTATCTACCCTTCATCTTTATTTTTTTATATTAGTATGTGTCTTTGTGCTTGTGTATTTTATGTTTTGGGATCTTTTTTGTGTGTTTTTCATGACTTTCTGTATTTCACCTTACTTCCTTCTTCTTCTCTATCCCTTCCTTTTTCTTTTATTTTTCTAACCCACCCAGCACCATGGCACAGTTGGCAGGTGGCGCCTCCACCCAGGTGTGCTGCTCCGGGCTGTCTTTGGTGAGTAGCAGGTGGCAGCACTAGCTTTTTTTGTGCAGCACCTCCTCCCTTTTATGTTGGTAGCAGGCTTGATGCCCGGCAGTGGATACTCCCTGCAGGAGTGTCGGCTGCGCTGGGGGAAGGTTCGCCAGTGTGTGCGTTGCACCAGCCATGTTTGGCGCACTGTCCAGCAGCTGACTCACCACTGAGAGGATGTCCTGGACCGCAAACAGGACCTGCTCGACCTGATAGGCATCGAGATACCGAGGCTCGTCAGTAATAATTATTATTTGTTGTGTTTGTGTTCCACAATGCTAAAATAAAAAATTGTAATAGTATGCTGCTCACACTCAGAGGTAAGTTATGTTTAATTTATGTTGTAATAATATTCAGTGATCCAGTTTCCAGTTTCTGTTAGGCAGATGCTCAGCAGCGCTACTTAATCATTGGCGCTCACTTTGGCGGATTAATTGAGACGCCATTACAGACTGTCCTCCTGTGTCAAAATAGTGAATCAGTGATAACAGTGAGTTAGCATTCTCTCTGTGATTCTGTTTATGTAGCTTGTACAGTCCCAAGCTAACAGCGCTGTGTAGCATGCATCTATGCACTGCACTAAAAAAGGGAGACTGCGTTGTACATCAAGGGAGTTGAACTTGAGATTGAGAAATGAGAATAGAATCAAAGATCATTCACTGCAATGCATTACTTCCCCAAAAAAGGGTTTCTTAAGGACATTTTGAATAGGGATTTAGGACTAGTATGGGCAACCCAATTATAGTCGACATGACAGGTGACCTGTGTTAGATAAGTGCAAATATGTGACTGCGCTTGCATGTCATAATAATTTTGTGGAGATTAACTAAACAGCTAATCTTTTTTTACTTTGTTTTTACGTATTCGTTTCTGACATTAGCACCCAAGGGAAAGAAGCTGGCCAGGAGTCACCAGCGCCGCTGCCAAGGGCTCTACTAACCCCAGTAAGTCCTAATATTATGTATGTATTATTTCCATAATGTTGGGTTTTTGTTTGGATTGCTGTGAGCTTAGGGCCGAATCTTGGAGTATATTGGAATGTTGGTGCTGGGTTCCATGAATGAGAGTTTGCTACCTGGTGGCTGGTGTTACTGGTGAGAAATAAAGTTTCTCTGATACTCTTACCTGCTGTCTTTCTTCCATGGCGGTGATGACTAGATATGAACCTACTCCTGCAAAGCACAATGGATTTCTATTTTTGTTTCAATCCTGTTGTACTTGCATTATCTCGCATGTTCTTTTAAAGGGGATAGGTGGGTGAGAGGATGGCTGGAGGTAAGGGTGGATATTGAATAGATGGATAATGGATTGGACATTTTGGTGAAAGAATGAATGAGAGAAAGCAAAGCTTAATCATATTGACTATCCGTGAATTAGAAAAGGATGAATGAATATTTGGATTGTTTTGTTGAATAAGCAATGCAGCTCTTATTATGAAGAGGGGCATGCTGTGCTCACCTATTTTGCTTACTATGTCTATGCAGGGTTATCAAAGCTATGGTTCAAAGTGAGGGCTATTTTTTATTTTTTGTTCTACTCCCTTAACTCGCTGTATTTGTGAAGTGAGCCAGATGTATCTCATTCATCATTCATCACCCCCTCCCCGCCCATGGCATTTTGCCAGCTATGACCGAAGTGCAGTATGGTTCAATTTGTGATGTCATGTGACTGAAGTAGTGTTGGCTGTGCAATGTGCATCTGTTTCAGTTAATGTAGCATTTACTATGTTTTCAATTCATTGCAAACCGAACACACAAGAAGTGTTTCTCTTTACCCATTCAACCAAATTTTAGTACTTAACTCCTTTATTTTTTCCTAAGTTCTTCCGTCCCAGCCTACCAAAAAATTGAAAAATCCATTCTTGTCATGTGCCACATTTGATTTTACCATGTGAACCAAGTGAAGTGATTCAAAAATATATTTCATGGTTTCTTATAATAGATTCATTTGACACCTGTTCACATTTTTCCCTTTTGAATTAAATTGACAAGTACAGTGACTGAATAAGCCAAAGATGACTAATCAATGTAGTAACCCCTATATTTTATTTCAAAATATATACCCTACCCACCTAATCCCTGTACCCTACCCTGCAGTAAAGTAAGTCAAGTTGTCTTTCCCTACTTAATTGCCAGCAAATTAATTTGTTGGAGGTGGGTGAGGCTAGTGAGTAAAGTGGGAGTAAGTGCATGATTTGATGTCAAGTCTGGTGTATGGGATTAACTGTGATGAACGTGCCAAATGCAATCCATACAGCCTGTTCCTTTCCTTGTAGTGACGTAGTATCTTATTTATTAACCATCTGCTTCATTTGAGTCAGGGTAGAATGAGGAATGCATTTGGAGAAAAGCAGGGCCATTGGAATTAAAAATTGATAATTATCAACCACAGCTGCTCCAGCTGCAGACAGTAGCACAATACCTGATGCGCTGGTTAACAATGAGCGTGGTACCATTTCAATGAGACGTAATTTATTTTTCCCCTTAAAGAGTCTGTTTATAGTTACCTGAAATGCGTTTAGAGAAAAAAATAAATCAAATCACAGTTTTTTTAATCCAGTGTTACTTTGTCTTAATACTTTTCTGACACACAGTCAGTGCTGTTTAGGAAAAGCATGTGTAGTTAAAACAAAACTGCTCTTGTGGCTCTCCTAATCATAATCACATTTCAATGACTCAGTGGACCAGCAACATACTGCTACTTTGCCACTCACTAATTTAAAACAATTGTTTGCACAGAGCACTATATACAATTTATCTTTTTTATTTGTGTTTTTCTTAATATAGCTACTCTTGCTGGTCCACCCGTAGTAGTCAACAGGTAAGAGATGGCGGCCCGTCTGCTGAGGTTGGAGTGTATGCAGCAAGAATGTTGGCGGCTGGTGGTCCTGAAGGAGGAGGAGCAGGAAATAAATGCCTCTAAGCCGGGCCCCCGTGGAGCCTGTCTTCCTCAGCCTTTTGGTGTCATCACCTGCCAACTACTACCTCCCCCTCTAACACTGACAACAGGCTATAGCATTGTAGAATCCTGCTGCAGTTGGACACCACCGAGGCCCGGATCACTACGATGGATCAGAGCCTGGACCAGCTCCAGACTGATATTCATAATGCCTCTTTAAGCCCTTTAAAAAGAAAATTGGATGGTAGGGACTTGTTGTGGTTGGGTGGAGAGGGTGGAAAGCAAGATGGGACCATGTTTGACTTTCTTGGTACTTTGGGGCTTGGGTCAGTTCAGTTTGTTTGGGTAGAGTTGTTTGGAACTGTTGTGTGGGTGGGGAGGGTGAGTATCTTTGTATAAAAAATGATGGGGAATTTATAGTTTATCTAAATGTATGTCTAAAGTAATTTGTTTTACTTTTACTTGGCATTGCTGCCCTCAGTTTTTACGCAGCCTGTTTATGTGTTTGTAAGGGAGAGTGTTCTGTGTAGTTATAAAGTGATACCTCTCTAACTATCTTGACCAGACTTATACTGTCTACAGCAACCTAGATAAACAATAGTAGAAGTTAGTTACTTAGTTATTAAGTTAATTAGCTGACTTCACTTCATAGTAGTCTTACCTGAATATAGATGAAGCAATTACTGTGAAGGCATCACAACTTCGCAAGCGAGGTTCCACTTCCAGTTCCACCAAGGTGAGCTCCAACTGTAAGATTAATGAACAGAATGATTATCCATAATAGGCAACTAAATAGAAATAAAAAGACTGAGCTAGTGGGTTATATCAAAGCTTTACAAAGAATTGACACCTAAGTACTACTCATGATGACACAACATGAATTCCTGCACGTGATAAAATAATAAAAAATAGTTTGGCTAATGGGGAGCTAGTAGTAACTTAGTTAAGAAATCCTCGAGTCATAAAATATGAACTCAAAGTCTGGAATGGACAAGCTTAGTCATTTACGGTTACAAAACACAAGCCATGAATGATGCTAACTACTGATGTTTTTCATTTCTAAATATAAAATATGGATCACTTTTCATACTTAGGTGGGCAAATGGGGCAAATGTGGCTATTGCTTAGAGGATCCTGCTGTAAAATGGTGTTGCTTCCACCAAATCCACCCCATCATGTGTGTGATCCATTGATGCTATAAATGTAGCCACACCTCTATAAATCACACAGCCAGGGGAAAGAGGGTTAGGGGTTTGATGAATGGATGGGAAAGGGGATTTGTGGAAAGGTTTGAAAAAGACAAACACTGCACAATGACAACATTCATCTGGGAAATGAGCAGCACATCAATCATCATCAACCTGTTGTGGAAAGAAACAAAGGAATGAGTTTGACAGAGTACTTTAAATGAATTCGAACAGTCCTTCTGCCAAGACCCACTTATCAGATATCCAACTGGTCTGTCTTCTAGGTTAGGAGTGAAGTGAACCCACCCACCCAGTACTCCAAATATAACTGTTAAAAGAAAAATATTACTGTATTGCAAAATTAGGGTGTGCATCTGTATTCTCCACTGGAATGTTCATCACTCTTGGGTGCCTGTCTGGACTGTTCCTGTAGATAAGCAGGAGTGTTGAGCTCATGTTTTGCTTCGTTCATGCAGGTGTATAGTATTAGAACGAAGGCCTGTGGATTGTAAAACAAACTGTATTTTAGAGTCAAGGAGAAGGGCAGAAGAAAAAGTAAGCTTCATGAGGAGTGTGTTAAGAAGAATCAGAGGCAGAGCAAAAAACCAGGAGGGGAACTCAGAGTTTCACTTTTCCTACAAGTCTAACACACACACACACACCCACACTCACACACACACACACACACACATGCAAACAAACACACACACACAGGAGCATTTGACAAAAGGCAACTCTCTTCATTCCACATAGTACTATGCCTCGGACTCATGGTTTACCTTTGAACTGAAGTAGATAACTTCTTGTTTCTAGTTGTTGATGAGGTAGCCACATAGCTCCCACCCTGAGTTCTTCTCTCCTCCTCCTGACTATGAGTAACTCTGTCTTAGACCAGTCTTCATGATCAAGGTAGACATGTACTGCTGTAGTGTTGAAGAACAAGTAGAGAAACATAATTTTGCATAGATTTTGTTTTGTTAACTAAAGTGACTGTTCTGGTCCCTGAAGAACCAGAAAAAAGGAGAGGACCCTGCAAATAAATCAGGCTAAGTGTGCAAGGGCCAATCATCACCAGGGAAAAAAAGGATTGACCATCACTCAGGCCCCAGACATTGCAAATTAATCATCCTATGAAAGTTCCTGCATTATAGTTTAACACACCCTTCACCACTGTCAGCAACCACATGAATCATCAATCATCACTCACAATCACTTGATAATAAGATCACTCATTGGTGCAATGTCTAGTTACCTTTTCCAACCAAGCACAATGGTAGGTACACTATGTCCCCTTTGATGCAAGCAACAGAATGGAATTTGTCAGTCTTGTAAATAAAACGATTGTCTGGGGCATCCATCCTAGATGTAGAAAAAGATAGAGGGATCTTCGGAGTGGACCATACAGGTTAATTAATATTCACAAAGTAAATTTGTAAAGGCCAATCAATTCCAGTTCAACACACACCCTCCCTCACTGTCAGCCACCACATCATGAATCATCAATAATCATCACTCACATAATCATTCCCTCACCATTGCAATAGTTATCTCTTGCAATCTAAGCACAGGTTGTTTAGGTATTAGGTATTCATCATTGATGCAGGCAACACAATGGAATTATGTTTTGGCAGGCACTTTTGTAAATCAATGAATTTCTGGGGAAGGCCTGCTAGTGCTAAGTGATGCAAAAAGGGATAGGCAATAGGCATGCAAGAGGTGCAGTCATTGTCTTTAATGTGATGAAGGAATTGTGGAAGTGTCTTCAATGCACACTTGCCTTACCGCAATCCGGCAATATATGTGACAAAAAAATGGCGGAGCAGTATAAATCTGATGCAAAAAAAATAGTGTTTCATTAGCTACATTTTGTTTTGCAAAGATAGAGGTTCAACAAGAAATAAAAAAACTGTTCTATAGGGGGCACTGGAATTCTTAGTTTGGGAATTAGAGTTTGTCCTCAAATTCAGGTGCCTAACCCAGAAGTTGATTAGATAACACACTTGATTCAATTTCTGACCAATCCTCCCCGTCCTTCTCCTGTGCTGTTTTAGGAATGGTGTAATTGTGTGGTATAAAATGTTGATTCATTATGATCCTAGTCAATCTTTCCTTATTTTGAGGCAATAAACTGGCCCACCTCCGTATAACAACCACACCAGCTGCAGTGAACACAAACTGGCAACAGGACAAGTCAGCTACTTTGTTGCCAGCCTGCTGAGCTCTGGCCATCTTCCCAAACCAATACATCAATGCATTATGATCCATGGACCTCTTTTGGATCATCCAGATACTCCTGGAACATCCTGTGGATGATCATTGGTGCTGCCACTTGCTCAACCTGTAGACTTAGGCCCTGATAATTGAAACAATACAGTGCAGAGGTTCGGTCTGGTCCTTCTGTTGCTGTTGTTGCCAGTGTTCCGGTTGTATGGTTTTGTTGGATACTGTGAGACAAGACTGTCCTTTCAGGAAGTTGAAGATGGCACCCCAGACTGCTGGGTGAGACTTTAAGTTCCAACCATTCTTCTTCCAGGTCTCTGGCTTTTTTTAACTTTTCTTTATTGATCTTCACAATGATAATTACAGCAACAACACGGTGCAATTACAGTTAAGCATGATTTAAGAGTACACATAGGTCAGCAAAGTTAACTGGCAGAGGCCTACATAGCCATCAGATATTCCAACAGTCCAATTACCAACATAATGGAAATCATAAGTGAACAGCCCTATGATGCTGACAGCTGCCCAGGGAGCACGTGTGCTCCCTGTTTGTCCCTGTACCCATAGCGATATGAAGCTGTGATAATGGAGTATCACCGGGACCCTGCGTGGAAAATAAATAAACATGGAATGGCTGCCATATATCCAGGGACCTAGCAGCCGTAGTGACGCATAAGTGTCGCTGTTCGCATTGCAGTAGGCCATGCTGAGTAGCCATGTCTTCAACGTTTATTTTAAACAACAAGGGGACCCCAATAAGTATCAGCGAGGGACCTCGGGGAGCTTAGTCATATGTACACAACAGTGGTCCCTTGCAGGAAGAGGAATAAAACGAAAATGAATATAGACCCAGTCAGTTCTATATTAGTGAAGACGTGCCCAGCCGGGCAGAGGTCCTCAAAGTTTATATTTAAATATAGATTTACAAAACACAATAACACCTTCAACAATTCACGTACGTGGGGCACAAGCCTGTACCAACCCACGACAATACAAAGACAAAAAACATACACAAAAGGGCTTATAAGGCAAAATCAGCAGTCTCTGTAAGTTTCCAAATTGTTAGCAGAGAATTACTCATGGGTACCATTACATAATTTTGTCTAGAAAATTCCACAAGTATATGGTACACAGTAGGTCGACGACGTTTCGGACCCCCTTACTAAATGATGGGGTCCATCATCAGGACAAAACAGTGGTTGCCTTTTTTGTTACTAGCCTCTTTAGCCTAAGGGGAGGGAAGGAGGACAAAATATACATTATATACTATACACGCATAATAATGGTGACATTGTGCAGTGGATTTCGAGCTAGTTCGCTTGTATCCAGGCGGAAACAGTGAGTGACCTTATTCACTGTGTAAACAGGCATAAGATTGGGTGTGGATGCACATGCTTGTAGTGACTGGGTGCGGGCATACTGCTGACTGTGTGGTTCTCAGAGTAAGAACATAGGTCAGTTAAACAGCGGCGCATTGATGTGGTCGAAATTAAGTGCGTGCATACTGGTGACTGAGTGGTTCTCAGAGTAAGAAACCGAGGGTGAAAACTAGATCAGTTAAAAAGCGGCGCATTGATGTGGTCGAAATTAAGGAGAGGGTGGAGAAGTGATTGATAGTGCAGCGGTCCATTTATACTACAAAAACATCATAGTAAGGTGAAACAACGGTGCAGTGATGCCGAGTGAGTTTGGAAGTAGAATTGTGATTACGGCATTGAATAGAGGGTATGCAGCTCACCAGGGGGCATATGGAAGGAGAGCTCATATAAGAACGCGCAGGCAAGAAGTTAGGCCAGGAGCGAATTAATATTTCGGTCCAATTGATTTTCCTAAGAGAGGAGGTAATAGCCACAGTTTTAGGAAGGGAGACAGCCGTTTAGCAAAATGGGCGGTCGATGAGAGAGATATATGAGGTGGCTTTCCAGGGGGCATATGGAAGGAGAGCTCATATAAGAGCGCGCAGGCAAGAAGTTAGGCCAGGAGCGAATTAATATTTCGGTCCACTTGATTTTCCTAAGAGGGGAGGTAATAGCCACAGTTTTAGGAAGGGAGACAGCCGTTTAGCAAAATGGGCGGTCGATGAGAGAGATATATGAGGCGGCTTACCAAGAAATGATTTATAGCGAGGGTCCAGGGGCGGGTAGGGATAGTGTTCCGTTTCCGCATGAACCTACGTGCAAAATATGCATTTTAGGGGCAAGAATATAGGTAAATAAACAGCACAGTAACTGCAGTAAAAGCCGAGTTGGGCTTACCTTGGACGCCGGATAATGCCGGTGGCGCCGTATCGCGCTGGGGTCCTGGACCAGGATTGCCTGTCAGTTCAGAAACAATTGGTCAAACATGGGAAAGGGTAACGCGGGGAAGTAGAGACGAGTGTGGCGAGTGGCTTAGGCTTACCGGATCAGTCGGCACGACTGGATTTCCTGGTTAGCGGGGTTGTGTGAGCCCAAGGCTTTTAAGCTCAGTCATTGGCTCAGTGGGGGGCATGGAAATAAGGGAAGGACACCGGTCCGGCAGCCATGTTAGGGAGGGGGAGTCAGAGCTCTAAATAGGTAGAGATACCTTAGTTAAGGATACGTGCACCATAGTGACAATTGTGAAAGAAGAAACAGTTGTGAAAAATTGCAAAACAGCATTACATAAAAATTACTAAAAAATTACTAAAAAATTAGAGTACATTAGCTTTACATTCGGAATATCTGTGTTGGCCAGAAAGTTTTTAGTTATTTCACTAGAGTCTTTTCAGATTAGTGTAGTCCAGTCCTCCTGTTGGTTAAGACCAGAATTCAAACTATAATGACTGATAGTTTGAATTCCGAATTCCGAATTCCGAATGTAAAGCTAATGTACTCTAATTTTTTAGTAATTTTTTTGTAATTTTTATGCCCGGCTGGGCACGTCTTCACTAATATAGAACTGACTGGGTCTATATTCATTTTCGTTTTATTCCTCTTCCTGCAAGGGACCACTGTTGTGTACATATGACTAAGCTCCCCGAGGTCCCTCGCTGATACTTATTGGGGTCCCCTTGTTGTTTAAAATAAACGTTGAAGACATGGCTACTCAGCATGGCCTACTGCAATGCGAACAGCGACACTTATGCGTCACTACGGCTGCTAGGTCCCTGGATATATGGCAGCCATTCCATGTTTATTTATTTTCCACGCAGGGTCCCGGTGATACTCCATTATCACAGCTTCATATTGCTATGGGTACAGGGACAAACAGGGAGCACACGTGCTCCCTGGGCAGCTGTCAGCATCATAGGGCTGTTCACTTATGATTTCCATTATGTTGGTAATTGGACTGTTGGAATATCTGATGGCTATGTAGGCCTCTGCCAGTTAACTTTGCTGACCGGTGTCCTTCCCTTATTTCCATGCCCCCCACTGAACCAATGACTGAGCTTAAAAGCCTTGGGCTCACACAACCCCGCTAACCAGGAAATCCAGTCGTGCCGACTGATCCGGTAAGCCTAAGCCACGCGCCACGCTCGTCTCTACTTCCCCGCGTTACCCTTTCCCATGTTTGACCAATTGTTTCTGAACTGACAGGCAATCCTGGTCCAGGACCCCAGTGGGATACGGCGCCACCGGCATCATCTGGCGTCCAAGGTAAGCCCAACTCCGCTTTTACTGCAGTTACTGTGCTGTTTATTTACCTATATTCTTGCCCCTAAAATGCATATTTTGCACGTAGGTTCATGCGGAAACGGAACCCTATCCCTACCCGCCCCTGGACCCTCGCTATAAATCATTTCTTGGTAAGCCGCCTCATATATCTCTCTCATCGACCGCCCATTTTGCTAAACGGCTGTCTCCCTTCCTAAAACTGTGGCTATTACCTCCTCTGTTAGGAAAATCAAGTGGACCGAAATATTAATTCGCTCCTGGCCTAACTTCTTGCCTGCGCGCTCTTATATGAGCTCTCCTTCCATATGCCCCCTGGTAAGCCGCCTCATATATCTCTCTCATCGACCGCCCATTTTGCTAAACGGCTGTCTCCCTTCCTAAAACTGTGGCTATTACCTCCTCTCTTAGGAAAATCAATTGGACCGAAATATTAATTCGCTCCTGGCCTAACTTCTTGCCTGCGCGTTCTTATATGAGCTCTCCTTCCATATGCCCCCTGGTGAGCTACATACCCTCTATTCAATGCCGTAATCACAATTCTACTTCCAAACTCACTCGGCATCACTGCGCCGTTGTTTCACCTTACTATGATGTTTTTGTAGTATAAATGGACCGCTGCACCATCAATCACTTCTCCACCCTCTCCTTAATTTCGACCACATCAATGCGCCGCTTTTTAACTGATCTAGTTTTCACCCTTGGTTTCTTACTCTGAGAACCACTCAGTCACCAGTATGCATGCACTTAATTTCGACCACATCAATGCGCCGCTGTTTAACTGACCTAGGTTCTTACTCTGAGAACCACACAGTCACCAGTATGCACTCACCCAGTCACTACAAGCATGTGCATCCACACCCAATCTTATGACTGTTTACACAGTGAATAAGGTCACTCGCTGTTTCCGCCTGGATACAAGCGAACTAGCTCGAAATCCACTGCACAATGTCACCATTATTATGCGTGTATAGTATATAATGTATATTTTGTCCTCCTTCCCTCCCCTTAGGCTAAAGAGGCTAGTAACAAAAAAGGCAACCACTGTTTTGTCCTGATGATGGACCCCATCATTTAGTAAGGGGGTCCGAAACGTCGTCGACCTACTGTGTACCATATACTTGTGGAATTTTCTAGACAAAATTATGTAATGGTACCCATGAGTAATTCTCTGCTAACAATTTGGAAACTTACAGAGACTGCTGATTTTGCCTTATAAGCCCTTTTGTGTATGTTTTTTGTCTTTGTATTGTCGTGGGTTGGTACAGGCTTGTGCCCCACGTACGTGAATTGTTGAAGGTGTTATTGTGTTTTGTAAATCTATATTTAAATATAAACTTTGAGGACCTCTGCCCGGCTGGGCACGTCTTCACTAATATAGAACTGACTGGGTCTATATTCATTTTCGTTTTATTCCTCTTCCTGCAAGGGACCACTGTTGTGTACATATGTCTTCAACGTTGGCACTCGTTTGCTGCCCCAGTTAAGAGCAACTTCACGTTTAGCAATAAGGAGCGCTATGGCTATGAATCTCCACCTAGATTTGGGGAGGTTATACCCACACCCCAACCATTCTTCTTCCAGGTTTGTGGCTTGTTGTTGCACAAGCATTGGTGTGGGTTCAATCTCCTTCTCTATCATACGAGAAAATTCTCCCAAAATTACACTCCAATATCCTGCTATTTTATCACATGTCCATGTGATGTGCGCAAAGTCTGCTTCTGGTGAGCTGCATCTAGGACAGTGGTGTGAGCGGGTTGGATCAATGGATTCAGAAGCCCTGATCTTTGGACTGCTAAGAGTGGTCTGCTTAATTCAGACACTCTGTTCATCACCACCCCCTTTTCTGAATCATTTTGTCCACCATAAGCGTGGAAGGGTATACTCAGATGTGAGTCCCTTGCTCATTGCACCATCAGGATTCAAGCAAGCCGGGCCGACGACGGCTGAAATGCCAGAAACCGGTCCCCGGAAGCTTGTTTCATTCCCAGTATAAGAATTGGCATGGTAGTTGGTTTGCCCTGTTCCCATCATGCACTTGGACAGGAATAGACTAATTTGCATGTAGCCAGGTTCTGAGCTGGGATGGTGCAGTGAGCTAAAAAATGGTGATGGATCAAGCCCTGATCTTTGGACTGGGTAAGAGTGGTCTGCTTAATTCAGAGACTCTGTTCATCACCACCCCCTTTTCTGAATCATTTTGTCCACCATAAGCGTGGAAGGGTATACTCAGATGCGAGTCCCTTGCTCATTGCACCATCAGGATTCAAGCAAGCCGGGCCGACGACGGCTGAAATGCCAGAAACCGGTCCCCGGAAGCTTGTTTCCTTCCCAGTATAAGAATGGGCTTGGTAGTTTGGTTTGCCCTGTTCCCATCATGCACTGGGACAGGAACAGATTAATTTGCATGTAGCCAGGTTCTGAGCTGGGATGGTGCAGTGAGCTAAAAAACGGTGATGGATCAAGCCCTGATCTTTGGACTGGGTAAGAGTGGTCTGCTTAATTCAGACACTCTGTTCATCACCACCCCCTTTTCTGAATCAATGTTAAGTTCGAGCCTCTCCAACACGGGGCCATAATTACGTTGCAGGATATAAGCTTTATCTCTATGTATGTGTATACCAAGGTATTTAACGGAGTCCTCGCACCACAACAGCGGATACCCCACCACATCGCCGCAAGGCGCATCGGTTAATGGAAGACCTCTGACTTTTCCCAGTTGACACAGAGGCCTGATAATGTGCCGTATCTGGTTATTTCACTGAGAAGCGGAGCAAGGTTATCGGCCGGTTGCCGCACATACAGTATTATGTCGTCTGCATACAAAGTGATGAGGAGTGGCCCAGTGTTAAACTGCAGGCCCCGCTGGCTATTCCCATCCTGCAGGCACCTCACGAGGGGGTCCCATGCTAGGACAAGCAGCAAGGGTGAAAGCGGACATCCCTGCCTCGTTCACTGAGACAGGTGGAATTCTGGGGTTAAGTTGCCATTAAGGCGAATACGAGCTGTGGGGGTTGAATACAATAATTTAATGACCACTAGGAACCGATCCGCCACCCCCAGACGACCTAGTGTGGCATACAAGAAGGGCCATTCAAGGGAATCTAATGACTTTTCCGCGTTGAGCAGAACGGCAGTCGCCGGTACCAAAGGCGATATTATATGTACCGTGGCAAATAAAGTGGGGCGATTGAGGGCAGTTGACTTATAGGGAACAAATCCTGACTGACCTGGTGAGAGCATTTGGTCTACAATCAGGGCTAGCTTTGTTGCTAATATTTTAGCTAATATCTTGTTATCAAAATTTAATAATGACAGTGGGCTATAGGAACTGCACTTCTGGGGGGTCCTTTCTGGGCTTAGGGAGAAGTACGATTACTGCTTCCTTAAGAGTGTAACTGCCGGCTTAAAGGGAAGGAGTAGGATCGCAACTAAGAGAACAACTGCGCCAACGTCTTCTGCCTGCGTCTCCGTAGAGCCTCGAGATTGTCTTGGATTTTCTCCTTAGTCACAGCCGTGCCTCCATGGGTACAATCTTCGTAAATACTTTTTAAGAATAGCAACAGTACAACACCCTACAGCTGCTCCTCGGTGGGCCTGATCCTTGCCTTGTACTTGCCGGGGTTCTACTTCACAGTAGAGCCTCCTTGGGAGCAAAGCTGAAGCCCTCTTTGGTGTAAATCCCCATCTCTAACTTGTCCATTTTGTTTCATATAGTGCCTATATACCCAACAGAGGGAGCCATGCAGAACTTCAGCAAGGATGAATTTTACTTCAGTTTTAGTGAAGAAGGATTTTCTGCAAGAGCTATCCTGGAGCAGAAGATAAATGAGGTGTCTTCTTCTGACGACAAAGATGCCTTTTCCATCGCCGATCTTGGTGACATTGTCAAGAAACGCTTACAGTGGTTTAAAGCTCTTACTCCCTTCTATGCTGTGAAATGCAATGACGGCAAAACAATTATCAAGACTCGGGCTGCTTTTGGAGCTGGATTTGACTGTGCAAGCAAGACTGAAATACAGATTGTGCAGAATGTCGGCATGCCACCTGAAAGGATAATTTATGTGAACCCCTGCAATGAAGTATCTCAAATAAAATATGCTGCTAGCAGTGGAGTCAAGAAGATGACATTCGACAGTGAAGTCGAGCTGATGAAGGTGGCAAGAAACCATCCCGATGCAAAGTTGGTCTTAAGAATTGCAACCGATGACTTCAAGGCTGTCTGTTGCTTGAGTGTGAAGTTCGGCGCAACCCTCAAAACCAGTAGACTTCTTTTGGAGCATGCAAGAGAATTAAACATTGATATAATCGGAGTGAGCTTCCACGTTGGTAGTGGGTGTACAGATCCACACACTTATGTTCAGGCAGTTTCTGATGCCCGTTGTGTCTTTGACATGGGGACTGAATTTGGTTTTAACATGCACTTGCTTGATATTGGTGGAGGCATCCCTGGCTCTGAAGATGTCAAGTTGAAGTTTGAGGAGATCACAACAGTTAGCAATCCTGCGTTGGACAAGTACTTCCCCGCGGATTCAGGTGTGAAGATTATTGCAGAGCCAGGTCGTTACTATGTAGCATCAGCCTTTACTCTGGCAGTTAATATCATCGCGAAGAAAGTTGTTCTAAAGGAACAGCCTGGCTCTGATAATGAAGATGTGGGCCAGGATAAGACACTTATGTATTATGTCAACGATGGTGTGTATGGGTCATTTAACTGCATCTTGTACGATCATGCTCATGTGAAACCTGTTCTGCAAAAGAAGCCCAAACCAGATGAGTGCTACTTTACTAGCGGCATTTGGGGACCAACAAAATGGCGATGGCCTTGATCGCATAGTGGAGCGCTTCGATTTGCCCGACAAGCTGCAAGTTGGTGATTGGATGATATTTGAAAATATGGGCGCCTACACTGTAGCAGCTGCTTCACCGTTTAATGGATTTCAGAGACTGACCTTGTATTACTTGATGTCAAGACCAGCTTGCCAAATTATGGAAAAAATCAAGACGTGCGGAATCCCTGAAGTTGAGCAGGATGTTGGTGCTCTGCCACTTTTGTGCTCCTGGGAAAGCAGAATAGAAAGCCAACTTGTGGTAACGTCTAAAGTGTATTTATTCTGTAGTAGCAAGTTTGTGTTTGCAGTTTGGGACCATTAGAAACCTTAGAAGGATATACAGACTTGTTTAATTATATGGCCAGCATCAATGCAACAAAATGTATGACTATGAGATGGGGTCACATTTATCTGTGTTCCTATGGAAACTAATTTTGTATGTATTTTACTTTTTTTCAAATGCTACATAAATCAGTCACTGTTAGTCAAGCATTTGGTGTTTTTAATATTATTTTTTTAGTGCTTCCCTAAGAGTGGGTGGAGGCACTCCAGACTCCACCGCTTCCTGATACATGTCTATAAGGTAAGGAGCAAGAATATTCTCTTAAACCTCATGTAGAAGCATCCTGTGAATCCATTGAATCCCGGGGCCTTGGAGCCATCTAGTGCATCAATGGCGTCAATTACCTCATATTCAGTTTATTAGGTATTAGGGATACCTCGTCCAGATACTCCTTGTATATTCTTGGATCCCCCTCCACCCTTGATGTGTATAAGTTGGCATACTAAGTGCGCACCTCCTCGAGGATGTCTATGTTTCCGGTTATTCGCTTGCCATCCTGCCCTTGTAGTTCAGCTATATATGCCAGTTTGCGGGTTTGTTGCATCAATGTGGCAAGGGTTCTACCTGGTCGCTCCCCTTCCCCATAGCTCCGTGCAACTGCATATTTGACTAAGTAATGTGCCTCCCACTACGCTACCTCACGGAACTCTGCCATAAGGGCTGCTGGGTGTTGCAGACTAGGGGGCTATAAACCAGTGTAGACACACCTGTCAATTTCCGACAGCTGCACCGCCAGTTGTGCTAGCAGAGATGCACACTCCCCTTGTATATGCCTTAAACGCCTTTCATAGGGTGGCCTTCAAGCCTACAGAACCAATGTTTAGCGGGAAATACTCTGAATCTCCACGGTCTTTCAACAACACCTGCCTGGGGAATTTGCAATTGTAGCAAGACATGGGAGTGGTCTGACAGTGTGTGGGGAAAGTTCATAATGTCACTAACCCATATAGTCACCCCTGTAGTGAGGAGCAAGTAGTCCAAACAGGTCCAGGTGTTGTGTGGCGCAGAGTAGTGTGTGTACCTATCTTGCCTAGAGCAGTGGTATCTCCATGCACCCACCAACCCATATGTCTCAGTAATGTCAGCCAGCGAGCGTCTAGCTTGTGGCTTAGTATCAGCGGTAGTGGCAGTACTGTCCATTGCTGGATCGAGAAGTATATTGTGGTTCACACCCAGTAATAACTAGTCCCCCATGCATTCAATTTGTGCACGAATAGCTGCAAAAATTTGGATCATCCACATTTGGTGCATAGACATTTACAAGTAATACCAAATGCTCCAATAGACATCCCTTGACTATTTGAAAATGCCCATCTACATCTTTATACACCACCACCTCCCTGAAAGTTACTCGGTTATGCATCAATGTTGCAACCCCATGAGCATAGGAACCATAGCCTGCAAAGTACCTATATGCCCCCAAGAAGCAGCAATTTTTACCTGCGTTGTGGGCGCCAGGTGGATGTATGACGTTACAAAGCATACTTTTACCACGCATGCCTTTACAACGCAGTTTTTACAACGCATGCCTTTACAATGCATAGCGCTTTGGGGTGCTGGATAGTGAATAGTTTAATTTACTATTCCAACGCCAGTCCCCGTGGACACTAGGGAAGGTGTTGGATAGTAAATTAAACTTATTCCCTATCCTAGAGCGCCCCCCAGCGCAATGCGTTGTAATGGTTTGCGTTGTAATGACTGCGTTGTAATGGTAGTGCGTGGTAAAAGATTAGTTGTAAAGGTTGTATACCGCGCCAGGTGCGTCTCTTGCAGAAAAAAACCAATATCCACCTGGTGCAGTTGCAGATAGTTTGTTACTTGCTTACATTTCCGTGTGTTATTCAGGCTCCTTACATTCCAAGACATCATTACAATATTCGCCTCTGTTTGTGCCCTGGTATCCATTAACTGAAACTTTAGTACATGTAATGCCTGTTGAGCTTGTTGCACACTGTAGTATGAAAATACAAAGGAGCCAAATTCCAGGAACTTGCTGAAAAACCCTGTGACCTCTCTCCCACCTCCCACCCCCCACACCAAACTTCGGGGGAAAAACCCATTCCTTAACTATGTTAATCGAGTACATAAAACAGTAAAGCATTATACCATACTCTATCAAACATAGTATGTGCATCTGTACTGTGGGGGTGGCAACGCCCCACTGTTACCCCTGTTCTAATGGTGCCATTGCGCCCGACTGGGCAGGATGTAGTCAACCTCGTGCAGTGGCCATCACGACATCAGCATAGCCTGAGAGGGAAGGAAGTATACTGGAGTAGGCATGGAACAAATGCAATAGGGTCCATGACTGTCACTATTCCTGATGACAGCATGATAATTTTAACTGGCTGAGAAAAGGTCTGCGCTCGCACCTGAGTCTGAGATGTTCTGAGAGTCTTGCGGGAACGGAGTTCCCCGCTGTCGCCCTTGCTAGGAATAATCCTGACAGAATTCCAGAGCATCATGCGGAGAGTCAAACACAGGTGAACGGCCATCCCCGTCTACCTTTAGTCAGCAGGGTAGAGCATTCCATAGCGCAGACCAATGTTGCGAAGACTCACCTTTACACCGCATATTTCCACCTGACTTCCTGAACCATTGCAGTGTAGTACAGAAATAAGGATATGGAGGTCCCCTGCCGCATACGGTTGCCCTTTTCACGGGCCATTCTCAGTGTGGTGTCCCGGTCCTTTGTATTTTGAAACATCACCTTCAGAAAAAGGAATGAAAGTGGCTAGAATATTTTTGTACTACGGATCAAGTAGTGTGGTACAGATGTACTCTTTGGACATGATGGCATGTTGCTGCCTTATATTACAAAAACAACAAGTGATGGACCGAATGTGGATCAATGTCACACATTCCCCCAGTCAAAAGATCTGGGCCCAAATCCATCGTTTTTTTGCACTCCACACCACCCTGGGTTAGACAATGGCGATATGCAAATCAGCTCTGACCCTGTTGCCCCATGGGAACAGTCCAGTCCGAACTACAAAAGCCATGTCCTTCCCAGAACGGAATCAAGCATCCGAGGACCGGACCGGTTTCGAGGTAACACCTCCCATCAGCCCGGCTAGCTTGACTCCAAGTGGTGTGGAGTGCCTGGGACCCACGTCTGGGCATCCCCAGCGCACTTAGGGCGGCAATTGCAAAAACAACAAGTGATGGACCGAATGTGGATCAATGTCACACATTCCCCCAGTCAAAAGATCTGGGCCCAAATCCATCGTTTTTTTGCACTCCACACCACCCTGGGTTAGACAATGGTGATGTGCAAATCAGCTCTGACCCTGTTGCCCCATGGGAACAGTCCAGTCCGAACTACAAAAGCCATGTCCTTCCCAGAACGGAATCAAGCATCCGAGGACCGGACCGGTTTCGAGGTAACACCTCTCATCAGCCCGGCTAGCTTGACTCCAAGTGGTGTGGAGTGCCTGGGACCCACGTCTGGGCATCCCCAGCGCACTTAGGGCGGCAATTGCAAAAACAACAAGTGATGGACCGAATGTGGATAAATGTCACACATTCCCCCAGTCAAAAGATCTGGGCCCAAATCCATTGTTTTTTTGCACTCCACACCACCCTGGGTTAGACAATGGCGATATGCAAATCAGCTCTGACCCTGTTGCCCCATGGGAACAGTCCAGTCCGAACTACAAAAGCCATGTCCTTCCCAGAACGGAATCAAGCATCCGAGGACCGGACCAGTTTCGAGGTAACACCTCTCATCAGCCCGGCTAGCTTGACTCCAAGTGGTGTGGAGTGCCTGGGACCCACGTCTGGGTATCCCCAGCGCACTTAGGGCGGCAATTGCAAAAACAACAAGTGATGGACCGAATGTGGATCAATGTCACACATTCCCCCAGTCAAAAGATCTGGGCCCAAATCCATCTTTTTTTGCACTCCACACCACCCTGGGTTAGACAATGGCGATATGCAAATCAGCTCTGACCCTGTTGCCCCATGGGAACAGTCCAGTCCGAACTACAAAAGCCATGTCCTTCCCAGAACGGAATTCAAGCATCCGAGGACCGGACCGGTTTCGAGGTAACACCTCTCATCAGCCCGGCTAGCTTGACTCCAAGTGGTGTGGAGTGCCTGGGACCCACGTCTGGGCATCCCCAGCGCACTTAGGGCGGCAATTGCAAAAACAACAAGTGATGGACCGAATGTGGATCAATGTCACACATTCCCCCAGTCAAAAGATCTGGGCCCAAATCCATCGTTTTTTTGCACTCCACACCACCCTGGGTTAGACAATGGCGATATGCATATCAGCTCTGACCCTGTTGCCCCATGGGAACAGTCCAGTCCGAACTACAAAAGCCATGTCCTTCCCAGAATGGAATCAAGCATCCGAGGACCGGACCGGTTTCGAGGTAACACCTCTCATCAGCCCGGCTAGCTTGACTCCAAGTGGTGTGGAGTGCCTGGGACCCACGTCTGGGCATCCCCAGCGCACTTAGGGCGGCAATTGCAAAAACAACAAGTGATGGACCGAATGTGGATCAATGTCACACATTCCCCCAGTCAAAAGATCTGGGCCCAAATCCATCGTTTTTTTGCACTCCACACCACCCTGGGTTAGACAATGGCGATATGCAAATCAGCTCTGACCCTGTTGCCCCAAGGGAACAGTCCAGTCCGAACTACAAAAGCCATGTCCTTCCCAGAATGGAATCAAGCATCCGAGGACCGGACCGGTTTCGAGGTAACACCTCTCATCAGCCCGGCTAGCTTGACTCCAAGTGGTGTGGAGTGCCTGGGCCCCACGTCTGGGCATCCCCAGCGCACTTAGGGCGGCAATTGCAAAAACAACAAGTGATGGACCGAATGTGGATCAATGTCACACATTCCCCCAGTCAAAAGATCTGGGCCCAAATCCATCGTTTTTTTGCACTCCACACCACCCTGGGTTAGACAATGGCGATATGCAAATCAGCTCTGACCCTGTTGCCCCATGGGAACAGTCCAGTCCGAACTACAAAAGCCATGTCCTTCCCAGAACGGAATCAAGCATCCGAGGACCGGACCGGTTTCGAGGTAACACCTCTCATCAGCCCGGCTACCTTGACTCCAAGTGGTGTGGGGTGCCTGGGACCCACGTCTGGGCATCCCCAGCGCACTTAGGGCGGCAATTGCAAAAACAACAAGTGATGGACCGAATGTGGATCAATGTCACACATTCCCCCAGTCAAAAGATCTGGGCCAAAATCCATCGTTTTTTTGCACTCCACACCACCTGGGAAGGACATGGCTTTTGTAGTTCGGACTGGACTGTTCCCATGGGGCACAGGGTCAGAACTGATTTGCATATCGCCATTGTCTAACCCAGGGTGGTGTGGAGTGCAAAAAAACGATGGATTTTGGGCCAGATCTTTGGACTGGGGTGAGTGTGTGACATTGATCCACACTCGGTCCATCACCTGTTGTGTTTGCCTTATATTACAAGCCAAGTGAAGGATTAAGCTCTAAATCAAGGCATCTCTTCTGTGTTTTCATTCAAACCTGCAGGGTGAACCTTTCAGACACATTCTTTACCTGGTCCTGTAGGAGATGCAACAACGAGATAGATTGGCCCTTTGTACTGTCCTCCTTGCTAGGTTCCAGTGTGCATTTGACTAGGCCCCATGGCCATAGCTTTCCCAACTGCATCCCCTCCTCTTAGAATGACTTAGGCATTTATCTGTTTGCACTGCTAAAACAGACATTGCAACATGTAAGAAGTTGAGTTCCGTATTGGTACCTCCCGTATCAGGGTTTTAACTAGTGCTCTATAATTATGCTCAATAATGCCTGAAGAAAAACTGGAAGTAGTTGGGCATGTCATCAATTGCTCCTCGGCTTCTCCTGAGGTAGGATTGGTGTAGATCTCAGCTGGGGCTTTGCAAATCTGAGATCTGGTGGTGGTGCTACCTATGCCACATCCCTCAGAGCAGGTTGAATAGCAATATCAGAGTCCTATGTGTGTCACCATTCACCATTCCTGCCTCATTGTTGACATCCTACTCATCATACTCTTCCATAAGTCTGAGTCTTTCAGAAACTTTTCTTTTCCCTTGCCTCTCCTGTTGTCTCCTGGACTTTGTGGGGGTCCAGTCCATGTCCCTATAATCATCAGAATTTGTGCTTGGAGAAGGTGGTGGAGTAGTACCCTTCCTTTTTCTTGCTGGAGATCCAGAGCCAAAGAATCTAACGGAGGAGGTTCCCGCTCGGAAGGAAGCTCAACCTCCTGTTCTGTTCCAACATCAGGAAAACGTACTTTTTCTGGCTGTGCCTGCTGTCCAACTTCCTTTGTTTCCTGAAATGATTGTGAAGTACTTTTTGAAAGGGACAAATTCAATTCAACGTCACTATTGGTCAACATCAACATGATTGTGGTGGCTGTCTCACTGACAAACATGGTCCTGGGCTTAGGTGGGGTGGTACTGTTGATGAAGGAGTGCTGCTTCCAGCTTGTTCCCCGGAGGTCGGTGCAGCAGGCACAAGTTTGCCAAAAAAAGGTTCTTGCTGGCACAGTAGTGGAAAGTTGCTTATTCTCACTCATCATTTTCTTGGCAGCATCTTTCTGGGGCCATATTCTTAAAGCCCTAAGTTGGCAGTTGCACTAAGCTGCACAAGCAGACGTGAGTAGAGGGCTAACACGTGACTGCATAGGCCTTCTGCTCTTATAGAGCTTACTGACTCTATCAAATTCTTGCAGGATGAGGGCAAAAACGCTGTCTTGATTTTATTGGACCTCACGGCAGCGTTCAACACCATCTCGCATGAGATTCTGTTTGACAGGCTGAGAAGTATAGGTATAACAGAAGTTGCCCTGGCATGGGTAATCTTTCTTGACTGACAGGTCTCAAACAGTCTCTTTAGGCTCTTTCTTATCCAAAGAAAAAAAAGTTCCATCGGGGGTCCCACAGGGTTCCATCTTAAGCCTGTTATTATTCAACATTTACATGATTCCCCTTATTACACTAATAGAGTCACATGGGATACTTGTTACATCATACGCTGATGATACTCAGCTAGTGGTCTCTATGGATAAAAATTCCATCAATATGGAACAAAACTTCAAGAGCTGTCTGATGGAGGTATTCCGATGGATGAATACCAACCATTTAAAATGTAATGCCAACAAAACGGAGATTTTACCTCTGGGAAAAGATGTTCAATTCTGTCCCAAGGACTGGTGGCCTGAGGACTCACCTGCTCCACCCCAATCAGTGGAAACCGCAAGAAATCTAGGGGTCCTATTTGACTCCGCTCTCTCCTTCGACCAGCACGTAAGGAACAAAGCAGGAGGCTGTTTCAGCATTATCAAATCTCTAAAAAGCTTTTTCGAGTTTCTGCCCACTGATTCCAGAAAGACGGTGGCAGTAGCAATGATATTATCGTATTGCAATGGCTTGATGGCCGGGGTAAAAAAATCCGCGCTAAAAAAACTTCAAAGTGTCCAGCACGCAGCTGCGAGATTGGTACTCAAACTACCCAGAAGATCTTCGGCTACCAGTGCACTTAAGACCTTGCATTCGCTGCCGCTACATAAGAGAATCGTCTTCAAGATCTTGCTGACCTCTTTCAGAGCTTTAAACAAGATAGGTCCAAAGTATCTTGCAAGACGTTTTGTGCGCTATAACCCTTCAAGATGCCTGAGGTCGGCAGGTGGCAACCTAATTAACATCCCCAGATTTAATTACAAAATCAAGGGAGGTAAGACACTTACCGTACTGGCCTCTAAGGCATGGAATGCCATGCCCAAAAACCTCAGACTTCTGGCTCAGGAGAATGCCTTTAGGAAACAATTAAAAACTTGGATTTACAGTCTGTCAGACAGTTTTGTAATGGCTGCTATCTAGGTTTTAATATTGTATTGTATACTGCAGCAGCGCCAGGATGCTCCTTTCGGAGCGACAGTTCGTGCTTTATAAATACCACATACAAATACAAATACAAATACAGTACTACGAGTGATGTCTCTTCTCTTGTGCACCTAAAAGCAAATAAAAAATTTTAGGGGCTGATTGCGATGTTTAATAGAGTTGCCCGACCAACACCTGGTCAGCTGTATCGACACTCCCATTAGTATGCGACCAAACACTGTTTGGTAACATTCCTATCTTTTACTATTGGAGCTCGCATTCCGTCCATAAACCGGTCGGAATTCATCCTCCTATTGTAAAATGATGCCTTATGGTGCCTGCCACGGGGTGCAGGGATCAACAGGGGGGGGGCACCCTAGGTACCCCCTCTGCCTCCAACCATAGGCTGTGCCCCAAAGGGGGCCCTGCTGGGGTTCCACAAATGAGAGTTCCAACAGCCTTTCTGTGTCGGAAAGACCGTCATGGAAAGGCTGCCAAAACCCAACATCGTAATCCCTAGGGTGGAAAGAGCCACCCTTGGGAGAACTGCCCGCATTCTGACAGGCTGATGGGCAATCCGAGCCTGTCCCAAGCCATCCAGAATGACGGGTCAGATTCCTTTCCGACCGCCTCTATCGTACTGAGGCGGTTGGAAAGGAATCTGAGCAAAGGTCGGAGCCTTTCCAACCGCATCTAAATCGGCCCCCTAAGGTTAAACGTAGCATTGTTTGCAGTTGGAATTAGCACAGACAAAGGCAATATTAGTGTGATTGTTCTGTTCACTCAGTTAAACAGTTTGAAGTCAAACCACACCACCATACCTTATTTCCCCAACACAGTATATCAAACAAAATACAGAATGATAGAGCTCTTTACTTTATGTTCAATATATTCTAAAGTAGACACCTGTAGCACTCAGGGAACTAAATGGGTAAATGGAATACTAATCTTTTAAAAATGAATGATGCTAGAGTCTACAGTGCACTGCAGCCAGGGTGTCCACCAGGAGGAAATTGAATGATGTACCTAAAAAACTAAATGCTGTTCTGCGTCTGTGCACCTATGGTGGATAGATGGATGTATGTATGGATGGATGATGCATGGATAGAGGCAAAACAGGAAGAAATAATTTACAATAAAAAATGATAAAAGAATAAAATAAAACATTCCAAAATATTGACCTATGGAAATGAAAAAAAGAAAAAGAAAAAAGCAAATAACAAATGAAAAATATTTAAAAAACATTTTAAACAAGAAATTACATTACAAATAAAATTGAAATTATTTAATTTTTTTATACTAATAAGTGATATTATCCTCAAACATATTATCAAATTGATATTGCACACTGGCAGGATGCACAAAATGGATGTCAGCCAGTGCCACATGTTTAACAACAACACTGAGCAAGAAAGCATGGGAAACAAAGAAGAACAGATGCAGGGCTATGGCAAAAGCACACTGGCTGCTTACACAAAATGGCCACCAGCTACATGTTCACAGCAACAAAAACAACCAGCAAGGAGGCATGGCCACAACAAAGAACACATGCAGGTCTATGGCAAAAGCACTCTGGCCGCCTACACAAAATGTTGTTATTAAACAATGGGGTAACCCAGTTACATGCAGAACATGGGGATAGATATGTTAAACGAGCACAGGTTCTGCCACAAAAACAAACTACAAAACCTCTTCTTCTGTCCCCTCATAAGGTAGGATTTCAATAAATAATAAACCACAAAGTTTTTGAAAGGATCTGTATAAACACAGTTTTTTTACAAAACAAACCAATTGCACCAATTGAAAATGTGATGAAAGTTTATAAGAAAAAAATCATATTTTTGATAAAGCACATGACATATACAAACAAAGGCACACTTGATCAAACTCTGCTTTTTGCATTGGTGAGACACAAGGTAAGTGAAACAAGAGTGTTTACACATACATCACAATACAGTTGAAACATAACTAATAATCCATATGACAAATAATACATTTAGGTACAGCATGAAATTCATGATGAAAACACCCTCCACATGACCAAGAATTTGTCCTTTAGTATGTGATGGTCATTTTGCGTTGCACTGCTTGATTTATAAAATACACTTCGCAGTTTCGACCCCTTTAGATTGTGTGTGAATGAAGAAACATCATCATGGAGTCTTCATCAGAACTAAAAACAATATTTGTGTATTGCCTTGTGTGATGGTTTCAAAGAAATACTAAACCTTGCCGACAGTGAAAGGCCAACTGTATATATATTATACAGATGGAGTCCTCCTTTAGCAGGAGTTTATACTTTCTCCGATATGATTTCACTGGTAAGTATCCAGAACAAAAGGCACAGCGTGCTCTCAAAGAATCTCCGGCGTGTGCGCTTGGAGTCATCTGTGTATTCACATTTGTCAGTAATTAAAACTTTATAGAATTGTTAGGGGCCCACAGCCTCCATACAAAATAATTAGGAAACGTCCAGGTGCAGCCACTTCAGAATGCTTTGAGCGCTTGATGCCAGAGGGTCCGAGGGAGCAAGGCTGCACCTGGACATTGCCTAATTTTACAGAAGCAGACTTGCCAGAATGGTATTAATCCAACAATATCAAATTGTTGAATTTTTCCTAAAGTGTACATACAAGAAGTGATAAGACTTTCTTGTTTGTAAGTCCAAATTCAGCCTCCCAGTTGACTCCCTGAAAGCTACAGGTTAAAAGAGCTCATCTGGAACATCACCAACTAAATCTGCACCTTGGAGAGCCACCAGTTGATTTGTAAACGTTTTGCACCAGTGGATTGTGGGAACTGAAGTCCTCAACTATCAAGAACCATCTTGGAGCTTCCAGCCCCTTTAAATGAGTTTGAGACACTTCAAGAAGAAGTTCAAGAAGTTTGGAGAACTTTGGACCAACTTAAAAAAAAAACTCCATTGAGGGACCAACTCAACCTGGGCAGCCAGGCCGCCTGCCTTCAACCTCGAGCCAGCCAAGCCAACAAGGTTCGTCCCGCTAAAAGCTCAATCGCTCCAACTTCCAGAGATTGACCGGGACTAGAAGTAAACTGAATCCGACGAACCCTCACGAGATCCGGCTACATGAGGAGCATCGAGAGAACCCGGGAGAAAAAGCACCAGAAAGGTTTCTAAGTCCACTCGTAGAAAAGGTGACTGGGAGGAACTGCGAACACCAAGCCACCTGCCATTTATCGCGTGCCGGCCTAGATTCCTGGGTTGCCCCGCTGAAGCGACCTTGACAAATTTTCAAAGTCTGCTACAGGGAAGTTGACCGGGACCTCATCACAAGTCAATCCGGTGAACCCTCACCGAATCTGGACTGGCTGGGAGCTTCGAGAGGCCTCAAGGAGAAAAGTTTCTAAGTGTGAAGGTAGAAAGAGAGACCGGGACCTGCCGCAAGCTGTAGCCGCTCTGGGCTCCATTGCGCCCATCCTGAAACTTTGACTTTGGCCCAGTCTATCGCGAGCAGATATCCCAATCTGGTGCCATAATCTTCTAAGTGCTATAATTTATCAAATTTTTGAAAATTCATATCTCCGGTTCCCTACATTGGATTTTTGACGTTTTGGTGTCATTTTAAAGATAAAAATATTTCCTATTTCTATAAATTGGTGTTGGATTTGTATTATGTGTTGTGTCTTAAATATTCACTTAGATTGTGTTTTTAAATGATTTACATACCTTTCTTTGAAGTTAAGCCTGTCTGCTCGCAGCCACATTACCAAGGGTTGAGCATAGGAATAATTTTCTAAGACCTATGCTGAGTCCTATTATGCGTTAGTGGCCTTTTTGCCAATGGCAGACCTACATTTGGCCCTACCAATAACCCACTTTCCAAGACAGTTTTATTGCCATTTCGTTATTTCGCAGAATTTATATATCATTCATGACCATAAAGTAATCAAAGTACATGTTTATATCGCACCATCTGGTATAGAATTGTGCCAATAATCCTTAATGGCAAAGATCATATTTAACAAGTTAACCTAGTGATTAGGAGAGACGTGTGTGCTTGTCACGTAAGAGCACAAGACATTGTCTGCTTGATGTGCTGTGGTCCTATGTTGATTCTGCCCTACTGCTGTGTTGGGGTACACAACTTATTATGTTTTTTTGTAAAAAAACGTAACTCTTCAACTGGGGCAGCTGTAACTGGGGTTCACTGTATATGACATGTCACATTATGACTGGGTTGGAGGCTGATTTATCCATTTTGATTATTAGGCTATACGCATCTTGAGGTGAGGTGAGGTGAGGTGAGGTGGTCTAACCGGAGTGTACTGGTTGTGCTTCTTGCTCGATGTGAGGGGGAGGTGAGATGCATATTAGCCTGACTCCTGATGGGGCTCTGCCACAGGGGACGAGGTGCCTTGCGCCTGCGATCCGTCTATTGCTTCCTGTTTAAAGGAGTGAAGTGAAAACGTCCATTGCATGGAAATGTGGCGCTTGTGAATACTTTTAATTTCTTTTTGCTCGCAACGCTTCCTCCTCTACCGCCCCCACTTGCTCACCACCCCCCTCCAGGCAGCCAGCGGTGGACCACCTTTACTACTTATGGCACCTAGCTCCACCTGAGATGCCTTAATAGCTCAGACAGTCCGAAAATCGAACTGATGGCCAGTGACTTTAAGTGCCCTGGAACACCAGCTGGCACAGGCTGAATTGACAAAGTTTCCTGACTAGAAGATGGCTGAGTGGGGGCAACGAGATACTATCTTTAAGTAAACCATGTACACCAGTGGAAACCTGTACCAGTTACCTCACAATCTTCTTCATCCCTGTCTGCCCCGTTCCCCAAGATATGTGGCTCATAGAACCTAACATTTGTCATAACATTGACATATTAGCTTTACAAACTATAGTGGATTATTTAGAGTGCCCTCAATGGATAAAACAAAATTTTAGACATTTACCACCTGCGGCCTCAGTCATAGACTGAACTATATGGACAAACTCACTGAGATTAGTATTTACGGTATCATTTTCTGACCATTTTCTTTTGTAGATTACAAGGGAGCTAGCCGGTCCATAACTTTAGTCCCAATCTGCACCACAGCTGCATCAACCTTTCTGCCTTTTTTCTATTTGGATGCCAGAGGACCACAGTATACTGAAAGTTCCTAGTCACAGGCCTGGCCTCTAATTGGTGAACATCTGCACTAACCGATGTATCAATAGTCCCCACTGATTGGAAAAAATCGGTCTTCCCTGTGGTGATATTGGCCGTGGGATTGGAGCCAGAGAGAGGGGTAACTACAGGGGTAACTACAATCACCTACGGGCAGATCGAAAACCTGGCTTCTCTGTTGGACTGAATTCATCATTAAGTGCCCCAACTGCTGCTGTTTAATATGAAAGAATTGAGAACTTACAGAGTCCATTTGAGACAGGGTTCTTGGGGGCTACACCGGACTTTAAGCTTGCTATGTCTGTTGAGATGTTTTTACATTTGACCATCCTGATGCAGGAAAATAATAGCAAAGCCCCGAGAAAAAAAGAGGAAGCTGGCACAGCCCTACCACAGTCAAGCAGTAAAGCCCACGCGGAAGGGTACAGCCTTCACTAACTAAGAGAATTTTACAACACGTAGCCTTTCAAACCCAAAAGAGTATAAGTAAACAGAATGTCCACTAAAAGTCAACTGTATATCTAAGATGCCTAAAATTTATTTAAAAAACACAAAACAGTGGACCACCAACCCATCAGGGCATAAGCTAACACATACAGGACTCCCAAATCAAGTCCCAGGCTTAGCATTAAGAAAATATGAAAAGTCTCACATGTAGCTTCTGGTCTTCTGAAGGTTAGAGGGGTGGCCCAGCTCAGCCTCCTCCTTGTGATGACAGGTGCAAGATAGGACCTGAGGCGTCTCACACTGCGGGAGAACACGCCACACTATAAGCAATGTGGGGGTGTTAGTGCCTCCTCCCCCTCTGGTTGCAGGCCCTTCTGACACACAGCAGAGTATCCTGGACTTGGAGTCCTTACGATGATGTCCCACGCTGCAGGAGAACACGCCATGCTATAATCGCTGTGGGGGGGTGTCGGTGCCTACTTTCCCTCTGGAAGCAGAGAGTAGTGGCTGCCTTGGAACGGGGGTGGTGGGATGGGGGTGGATTAAAAAAATTAAATTAACTTATATTCTCTGCCACTCTGCCGTACCGTGGCACACCTCTCCCGCCGCCACATGCCTCTCCTCCGTCTGCTGTGCTGGAAGCACCGGAAGCAGCTAGGCTTCCTGACTCCCCCAGCCAATCGCAAAGCTGGAGGAGCAGTGTCGTGATTGGTCTGAGTGTCCAGTTTGAATGCTCAGGCAATGCCTGGGGAGTCTGGGCATGTGCTCCAGTGGGCTGTGAACACAGCTTAATGGAGAACATGCCAAGTGAGCATGACGTTTTGGCCGGCCCTAGTGAGCCATCAAACTGTCATGTGCACTTACAGAAGTGGAAACCACTCCTCTGGCGTCACAAAGCCCAGTCCCTCCCCGACTCTTGCATAGAAAAATAAAATGATAATAACGTCCAGTTACTGTCATTTTCTTTTTCGCACTGCTGAAATAGCAGTGGGGCGATGCTCCTCCGCCTTAGTGGAGGAGCTGCCACTAGTTGTACGCCTATAGTCAAGCAGAGTGTCCTGGGACTTGGAGTCCCTACAATGATGATAGGGGCAATTCACAAAGGCATGTAAGAGTGCATAAAAGAGTACTACAGGAATATTCCAAAATGCCTCTATGAATAGGTCCCATTTTGCAAACACTGGGGTTAGACGAGTGCTTTCTGCCAGCGAGCTCTACAGAATCCTTAGCACTTTGGTGCATTTTATATTTTGCATAGGGTCACAAGACCAATACAATAATCTTAAAATATCTGACCGTGAACCAAAATATATAAAAAGATGCATTTGCATGTTTTTAGCAGCAAAGTCACGTGCGGGTCCATTAACTGTGTTCCCTAAAGGAAATGACAGACAATATTTACAAATGTGGGCGCGTTAATCACTTTTCTAGATGTTATATTTAAGAATGGATGCTCACTTCAACAGCTAGTTACCATAATCAAGTGCTTCGGCTTGTTCATTTCTAACTAAAATCATGGGGGCAGATTTATGAGGCCCCTGCGCCACGTTTACGCCGCTGTTGCGTCACGCAAGGCGGCGTAAACGTGGCGCATCCCTACGAACGATTTACAACGTGACGCATCTAGGCAGATGCGTCACGTTGTAAAGCCCTGCGCCGCTTGTGGGCGTTCCGGCGCAGGGTGGGCGTTCCGGGGCAGGTGCACCTCGCAAAAGTGTCTGAGTGAAATCTATGAGATTTCACTCAGTCACTTTTAAGCCAATGCTGCGTCAAAAGCCTGCGCCTGCTTGAAGCAGGCGTAGGTCTTGACGCAGCATTGTTGAAATGGGGCACCCCCGAGCCTTGCTGAAGCTGCGTCGCGCTTGCGACGCAACTCCAGCAATGCGACACATTTCCGGCACAGATGCGTCACGCATCTGTGCCGTTTTTGCACCATGGTGCGCCGCATTATAAATGCGGCGCACCATGGCTGGCGGAGCTGTGGCGCACTGTGGCGCACTGTGGCGCATGTTAACTGGCGCATCCCTGGGGATGCGCCAGTTAACATAAATCTGCCCCATGGTATCAAACATTATTGAGTAGAAACCCTCTTAAGAAGGACATCGATTATATATCTTCAAATTAATATTGTTTCAGATGCTAGTGGTATAAGCACTCCTGCTTTTCACTTTTTTCGGCTATCTTCTGTTTCTTTCAATTCATGTTCTTGAGTTTCTGAAAATATTCAAAGGCGTCATTTTAATACCACTAATCAATGATTGCAGATGGCGCAAAATGCTGCCTTTTTCAAGAACTGTCTTCCATGGGAAAATGTGTGGCTCTTGTAGCTTTTTCAACGTGAGGAAGGCCAGAGCGTTGTGGTTTTCACACGCTTTCTAGTATCGCGTTAATCTGCAGATGGAACTTTCTCCCTGTGTCCATATTCATCAGACCGGTCTCCCAGGTATTGCGCGTATGACGTCAATGACTGGATTATGCAGGCCTCTACAGACAGCCTCCTATCTTACCTCTGCGCAGCCGAGCTCGTTTCGTTAAATAGATGAGCATGTCGCTGCTAAAACAGGACAAAACAATGTTTTCCAGTCTGTCCAATTTTCACTCATCTGACTTACTGGATCTCTATTGTCTAATTGTAATTTGTCAGTGAGTTAAAAAAAAAAAAGCTGGCTGCTTTCAAAATTATTGCAAAAAGCATCTATTTTCTCAGTATGAACTGCCCATCTGGTGAAGGACAAATTATTACCTCAATGTAAACATTATGCAATGACCAATGGAAATGTTGCCCACAATCAAAGTAGAAGAATACTTGGAGGCAGCAGCCACCTGGACACAACAAGATTCAATGTATATTCTGTGCAGCAAACATGCCAATTTTATCTTCACAAACGAATTGTGTTCATATATTCTTAGTTTAACAATCCTGGTGAAATGTCCTTTCAACACTGACAAGTTACAGCGACAGCTCCACTGCTATGGCGGGAGAGCGTCACCCCTCCCACACCCCTCCTCCCCACCAACACCCTGAAAAACGTGAAAGGTAAAATGAAAAAAAAACGGATTTAAAACCCGTTTTATTATCATTTTACGTTTATTGTGGTGGGCACTGCTATCAGTGTGCATGACAGTTTGGCCGGCCGTCTCAGGCACAGGTTCCCAGTCTGTCTGGGAGTGCAAATTCACTGCACTCAGGCCAATCCTGGAGCTTCTCTCATGCATAAGAGCAGCTTCAGGATTGGCCGTAGGGCAGCCTGGGAGCCTGTGCATGCCTGCAGTGGAAAGGAGCAGATGAGCACATTGCTGAAGAGTGGCAGGTAAGTTTTTTTTATTTGTCTCAGTCGTCCCCCATCCACCCCACCCGCCTCTTTTCCCTGAGGCGAGCCACTCCTGATAGGTTAGCGTATGAAGTTAATTTGTTCTTTCTACATGTTTTCAATATGACGTCTCCGAGATATTACTTGAATGGGGATCATACACAGAAATCACGTTATTTATGCTTCAAACTCCATAGGTTTTCCTGATAAACTAGAACAAGCATTAGGTAAAACCAATAAGTCTCGCCTATGGGAGAGCTATTGGCTTACTCAACTTCTATTAGCCATGTTGTTCAGCAGTGCAGCTACTGTGCAGCATGGCTGAAAGCTAGAAACAAAAATGCTGTGATGCAGTGACATGGCCAGCGTTGAAGGCGAGGGGCAGTAATCCATTTCCTTTGTATAGGGTTCTTCTCTGTCTTTATTAAAAACATTGAATACCTTACATCCGAGCTGAAGTACGCCTTGTGGCACCTCGTGAAGAAAGTGCTTAAAAGACCATGCAGAGCAGGGAACGCAGTGCTGACTGCAACTTGGTAGCACCTTGAACCCCACTGGGGTGACATTTTTTTTTTTAAAAGACCTTTATTTGTCATTAGTAAACAGTACACAGCTTCTGGCCTACAACGTCTGGGGCCCGCCGCCACCTTATCTCATGTACGTAATATGTTCTTGACTACACAGCCCATTTGCCGCCAACCCGGAGGTGCAGCGGCATTATACATTCACGTGTGTAGTTAGTTCACGAGCAAAGTGCGGATTCATATAGGTCTAATTTTGTATTTTATAACAATAAACAATATAAACATGAAGTTGCCACATTCGGACAACAATTCTACAATAAACGAGTACATCACCCCTAATCTGGCTTTCAATCACCAAGCGTCTGTTTTGTGTGAGTAGACCTAAGACCATTTAGCTTGCTGTTACTGTTTTCCACCACGGTAGGTTGATTCCATACAACGATCAATTATTACAGTATATTCCACCCACCCTCCCCTCCCCCTCTCATTCATGTGTCTCGTTATGTCTTTGGTTCCCTACCTTGATCCCCCCTGTCCCACTCCCTAGTCATCCTCCCCCTCCTCATCTGATGTCAATGTGTCTTCTTCCTCCAGCGTTTAACATATGTCCCCCCTGAAAACGTTCCATGGGGTCCATATCTTATTCCATTTGCGCGGGAACGCACTACTGGTGTATACAGTCCTCTCTATTATCATGACCCTGTCCATGTTTGAGCACCATTGTGTTAGTGTTGGAGTATCTACCGCTCCCCATTTCTGTGCTATGTCTCGTTTAGCTATTACCATCCCTATTGTGGACCATTGTTGTCCGTGTCTGGAAAGGTCATTGGGCCCCCATATGTTGAGCAGGCACTTCGTGGTTCGGGAACCAGGGATATCCCCAGTGCTTGTGATATGGTACGCATAATTTGTCTCCAGAACTCCTGGATGCGAGGGCAATCACAGATAATGTGAAACAATGTCCCCTCTTCTCCACAACCGCAAAGACAATATGGATGTTGTACCCTCTATATTGTGTGGAGCATCTTCCTCGTATAGTATACCCTATGTAGGATTTTAGGCTGTATAAGTCGAAACTTTGCCAATATGCCCACCTCCTTAGGCCACGCTAGCGCTTTGTTCCATTTGAAGTCGTCCATTTCCCCTATGTCCTCCACCCATTTGGCTCTCAGTTTTATTGTTGGATCCGCTACGTTATTTAACAGTTTGCCATACGTGAGGGACGTCGCCCGCTCATTCATATAGTCCGTGAGGAGGCGGTCCTCGAGGGGAGATGCCTCTGGGACGTTCGAGCCGCGTGGAATGGCTGCTAGCAGAGCTTCTCGCACCTGTATATATCTAAACAATTCCGTGGGCCCCAGCTCATATTGCTGCCGCAATTGGTCAAAGGGGATCACTGTGTCTTTTTCCCACAGATCACCCACTGTTGACAGACCGATGTTATCCCATAGCGTGAATCCCTTACTGCATCTCAGGTTTCCCAGGGGCATTGGGGTGACTTTTGTGTGCTTTTGTTCTAGTGGGATTGAAAGGGCAAGCAACAAAGGGGTAGAGGATGGGCATTGGAAGGGCGGAAGCAACAATGGGAGAGTGTCGGGACGACATGACAAACAGCAATGCAGGAGGAATGTGGGGTCAGAGCAAGCAAACGTGCAGGAGGGGAGAGAGAGGAAGGGGATGCAAGTAAAAATACCTCTAAAAGTAGCTAGAAGGGGAAGAGCACTGGGCAAGGGAATCAGTACCCGAGCCATGCTCCAGGGTAAGGATAAACACACAAACAGGAATTGAACCAGACGCTCGATGACCAAAGAGAAACAAGGAAATTAGAAAGATGACGAAGTCAATCAATGGTAAGCACTGGGAAGGCTCTAAGCCTTCTGTAAGTAAACAAAAGGTCTTGGAAGTGACAGTGTATTCGCTGTCTCTGGCAAGAGTGAGGGCGTAGGACAGGGGTGGAAGGCATACTGTTAAAGAGGCAAAAGCACCTGCCAAACATACTGTTCGTCATAAAACAACCTACAGTGCCCACAAAACATTTACGGCTACTAGGGAAAAAGCTGGAGAGTGTTTAAAGAAAGGGTGGGATTTATCCTACCTGAGGTGGAAACTACCTTTACCACACTGCTTTTACCATGCAGGTAAGTATTTGTACCTTTACCACACAGAACTGTTCCACACAGATAAGTATTTAAAAAAAAGCATACTTTTTATTACATTTTTTTAAAAGTGATTTTAGGGTTTAGAGATTGGTAAAGTTAACAGAGGTAATGGGGTATTTAGGGTTCAGGGGTGTGTAGAGGTTAACGAGGTGATGGTGAATTTAGGGTTCAGGGGTGGGTATAGATAATGGTGGTGAGGGTGACTTGAGAGTTTAGGGGTGAATAAAGGGACATTAAGGTGAGTTTAGGGGTTAGGGGAGGGTAGAGGTAAGGGGAGGTAATAGTGAAATAAACTTTGTGAAATCACTGCATGTTTGATGATGATGAATAAAACATCCTCTAAATTATAAAAGAGAAAACAACAAATAAGTAAATGTATTACAGGGGCAAACGTAAATTCAGAAAAACACATGATGTCTGGCAACAGTCTTAAATGATCGCAGTATGTTTACAGCTTCATCATCAATAAAAGTGACGTTCTGCCGAAATTTATATTTGGGACATTGGTCATATGTATTAGTCCTTCAATAATGCTAGTTGTTTGCATTCAACTTTTGGAAATACCAGGTACTTCAACTCTGATGGTTTCATATTGTCTTGCAAGCAGAAGCAAAAAAAAAGTTCCACAATCTGAGCGTAAGCAGCTTGGAAGAACACTAATCAAGAAATGAATCAGTATTTGGTCCATGCTCCTGGGAAAAAAAGGAAAACGCACTGAGATTTTTTTTTAATGGAGTTTTATATTAGCGCAAACTTGACCCGAACGTATCAGATATCAGAACGCTTTACACAAGCACCAGTTGCGTAACATGAGAACACATTCCTTTTTGTTAGGCACAGGGAGATTAAGTGTTTCCCAGACTCACAGGATGTTGTGCGTCCTTGCTAAGACTCGAACACGGTAGCCCAGATTTTAGGTTGACAGCCCTAGATGAAGTGAAGCACACAGGTGCTGTCACTAGGTCTCTAATGAAAAGGAAGAACACAAGACTGACAATGGAGCCAACCAATGGTAAGTAATGGGCAAGCTAAAAGCCAGTTTTAGAGTATTTTGTTGAGGAAAATTTGTCACAGGTGACAGCACACCTTCTCAGCCGCAGCCAAAACCTTAAATGAACCAAAATGCTGCGTAGCCCCAACAACAGTTAATCAAGGGAGTTTTACCCCAAAAGCTAACATGTCTGTTATTCATTGCATACTCAGGGATGTTAGTGTTTGGCTGACAAACTCACGTTAAAAGCAAAGCTATTCAGTTTTCGCTTAAAAGCATGTTTTTAAATGGGCTTCAATGAAAACCTACCTGTGCTTTTATTCTGGGTTAAATATTTTAATACAGGGCGGCGTTATGTAGATATTCTTGGGACTAGCCAATTTGTATATTTAGTCATGCTTGAATGTAAACCGAGAACATTTATTTTTAGACAATAGCATGCAACACCACATTTTTGCTCTCATGCCTATTTTTCTTAAAGTTACTAATGCACATAAGCAAACAGATATAACACCACATGACCAATTTTCCAGAGAAGTTTTAATGCATGGGTAAAGTAGGCTCTGGCCTAGGGCCCCAGCCTTTCAGTAGGCCCCTGATAGAGACAGGTCTGTTCTGCAATCTTCCTTGATAACCTAGAATAATTATTCAACACATTGTTTTAAATGCTGTTTTCCTTTAATTTTTTTCAATGCGGGTGATGTGTAGGAGTCTATTGCAGACATTTTTCAGGGAAACATTGTGTTTATGTTTCATGCAACATTCATAGAAACGTTTTTTAGAGCAAAACAGTATCTTACATAGGACAAATGGTTTGGATGTCACAGAGATTTTTTGCAATAATAATAGTGAGCTGCGGCTGTGTTACAATATTGAAAACGCACGTCCTGATCCCTGAATACTAGATGTTAGCACATTTAGAATTTGCACCGAAGTGCCTGTGCGCTGTCAGTTACCTGGCCAAAGAGGGCATGAAAGAGTTGAAAATTGACTCAGAAATTCATATTTGTTCCGAATAGGGGCCCCCAAAATCCTTACGATGTCTCAGAAATATTCATACAGCTCTGACATAAAGTGAGAAGAATACTCTGTCTCTTGATGACATGCTCGTTTACATAAACCAAAAGTACCATAATGACCAGTTTAAGTAAATGTCTGACACCACAAATGCTCTGATTTTTTACATACTTGTCGGCAGGAATGTAAACAAAGAGACCTAAGGCCCACATCCTGCAGTAGCTTGAACCAACAGCTCAGTATTTCGAAGATGAAGGAGGTGGCACTGTAAAATTTGGCCATGTGCTTTTTAGCTGATGAAATGCATCGATCTGTGAAAACATAAGCGTGTTTTCCCGAAAGCCAACTGTGATGTGAGTTGTGTGTGTGTAAACATTTGTTACGCTGCGGGCCGACACACGACCCGCGGAACTGACAGTTTCCTCTTTGCCAGCCGCGGTTCAACCGGCGATTCCCCTCCCTCCTCTTGGGGGTGCTGTGGTACTGCATCGCAGCCTGCTATGGCCATTTCAATGACATCATGGACATCACCCGAGATGCCTGTTGGTTATCCAAGATGGCGACACCTCTTCTTCCTGTTTTGGTATTTCCTGTTCCTGTATGTCACTTCCTGTTCCTGTACATCATTTCCTGTTTTTTCTGCATGTAAGGGATCGGAACCTTCCCTTTCTTGTGTTGCAACACTCCTTGTTCCTGCTGGTGTGTCCTCACTTCTGTTGGTTTTGTGGCTCCTCTTTTGGTGATTCCTTCCTTCCATTGGTGCTTCTTTTCCCCTTGCGCCTTCTGCTCCAGTTGGTCTTCCAGTCTACTCCTAGTTCCTTTTGGGCTCCTGGTCTTCCAGTGTATTCTGGTTTCTTGTCTTCTCCTTCATTCCTGGAGTCTCATCATCAACATCAGAGGTTTTTTGCAACAGGGTTTTCCTCTTGGGACAACTTATGGAGGGAACTGGCTGCTTAGGCTTTCATTGTGGGGAGCACCGTGGCTACCAGAAGGGGTCACCCCTATCTCGGCAAAAACAGGACCTACAAGAACCGAAGCTGCAAACTGTCCCAATGCCTCAAGACTGGTGAGAAAGACACTAAAACCAACAACGTTTGCATGTACCACAAATGCTACAAGATAAATGCTAAGATAGCCTATAAAAAGGCTCTAAATGCGTATCATATTCTTTCTTTCTCTTAAAATTTCTCAAGCTCAGCATTGTCAAAAAAACCTTTTAAGGTAGTCAAAGAACTATCTGGCTCCAATACGCTGACTACCCCTTGTGCTTTAACTGCTACGCAATGCGAGAACCTCGCTTGCTTCATTGTTTAGAAAGTTGAGAAACTGTATTGTACTCTAGACTATGACAACCAGCTAGGTTCTCAGCAGACTTCCAATACCGTACCTATTATTGTTAGTACGGTAGTCTCTCAGATCCCGGATAATGTAAAATCCAGCATTAGGGTGGAAGCATGGCCCCTCTTAGAACCTAGCACTTTTAACAGACTCTTGGCTAGCATTAAATCAGGCTCTCCTAGAGACCTTCTTCCCATTTCCATGAAGAAACAGCTTGAGACACCGATGCTCCAGTTGATCATGAATCTTCTTAATGCCTCATTACAGGAAGGCATTGTTCCTCCAGACTGGAAGCATGCCATGGTGTTTATTCTCTTGAAGAAGCCTAATGCTGATCCTTCTATGCCATCTAATTTTCATCCTATTTCTCTGCTTCCAGTGTTCTCTAAGCTTCTTGAAAAACATGTCAATTTCAGCTGACTTCTTTAGTTGAGTCTCTGAGTTTCCTTCATCAGTCTCAGTCTAGTTTTAGAGCATGGTTCTCTACTGAATCTACTTTACTTGGGGTTACCGAAATGTTGAGATGGCATCTGGACCAAGGTAATTTGGTGGCTCTCTTCTTACTGCATCTCAGTGCCGCTTTTGACACTGTGTCTGACATGTTCCCATATTAAGCCTTGCATTCCTGAGGCCTTGGAGGCACAGCCTTACAATTGTTTTGTTCTTTCCTGGCTGATTGAACTTTTCAAGTTTGTTCTACCTTGGCACGATCTAATATCTATTGATCTCCTTATGGAGTCCCCCAGGGCTCTATGCTGAGTCCACTGTTGTTTAAAATCTTTGTGTGCCCATTGGCATATATTGCAGACGAGGCTGGGCTTTTTTCCTATGCAGATGACACATAGATAATCTTTTCCCTTACTTCATCTGGGGGATCTGATTCATCTGCTCTCCAGATAGGTCTAAGGAAAATTGCATTTTGGATACAGTACAACTTGCTCAGACTAAATGGAGATAAAACTGAGGTTATGATTTTAGGAAACGAACAAGACCTCTGGGGACCGCAACATTGGCCCACTGAAATGGGCTTGTTACCCCAGCCAGTGCATCAAGTTCGTAACCTGTGTATAATCATTGATGACCATCTGTCAATGAAGCAACATATCACTAATGTGGCTGAAACTTGCTTTACAATTCTGAGATGGTTGAGAAATATTCTGTGGATGTTACCCCTCTCTGTAGTAGGTTGCTGGTGGTGCAGAATGACACTCCTTCTCGTTTATTGTGTTCTGCTGGACAGTCGAAATTTGTTATTCCTAGAATTAAACTGACCAGGATGTGCCGTAGGTCCTTCTCTTTTATTAGGCTACCTGTGGAACTCTCTTCCTATTTTTATACAAGAGGAAACAGTCCTTAGTAGTTTCCGCAGACAAGTGAAAACCTGGTTGTTCAATCAGTAAAGAATTACCACTTACTCTTTTCCACCCTTACCTGCCGGCACCGGGAAACCTGTCGGGGTAGCTGGGCGCCTTATAAATATAAATGACATAACATTTAAGTGTTTGGTATTATCAAGAGACGTCCATTGGACTGCAAGATGTCTGGATGTATCCTGTTCCTCAGGGGAAGAGGTGTGGGGAGGAAGGGAAAGTTATTGGTGTCACTGAGAGCCCAGCCTGCGACAAGCTGCCAAAGTATATGTAAAGCAATAAAAAAAAGTACCACTATAAGAGCACAAGCAGCATGGAAGAACACTAAACAAGGAATCAGTCAGTGCTTGGTCCATGCTCCAGGTAAGAAAATAAAAACACAAAGTGAATCTGGTAGGCGCTGGCACTGGCTCTGGCTCACTAATGTAAAAGAAGAAAATAAGATTGACAAAGAAGCCACGCAATGGTAAGCAATGGACGAGCCAAAAGTCCCTTTCAGAGTTTCCTTCTTTTGTGCATCGTCAGTGACGTCTCAATTGAGGTCTAAAAATATCTGTGTTCGAGTTATCATTGAAGCAACATCATAGGGATAAGGGCTATCTCTCTTATAGTCTTACATTCCTTAACATGGGTGTAATAAATATTGAGGTCCAGTAGTCGAGGCATAGGTTATATAAGATGATTTATTGATTTTAGTTGCAGGTAAGTATATTCATGGGTTCTTAGCTTAGATCTTAGGATAGCTACACCAGGAGCAGTATCCCTGCTGCTCAGCTCATACTCCAACTGCTACTCTCAACCTCACAGGCACCCAAGCATTCCACTGCATCACCATGCACTCCAAAATTCCACCCAGCACATTCATACTGGCTGAGCAGCAAGGACCAGAGATAGCATCATGGAACATGCAAAGTAAAACACAAGATATAAAATAGGCTAAGCTAAGCTAAGGTTAAGAATCGCCTTAAGACGTAGGCACTGGCAGCAATTGTCCAACTTCCCCCCTCTTTGTTTATACGGGCATTCAGACACTTCACAGAGCCAGGAATGTTGCTGTTATCAGAATGCTACTTCCCTTGTGAGCTCCCTGATATGCAGGCAGGCATATTAGGTTGGAGGTACCTGTAAGTACCCAACCCATCTCCTGACAGCATTTGAGGAGAAGTCTAGTCCGGGCTCATAACTCTAGCCCTGGCTTCCATGGTCCAAGTAGAAAGCACTGAGGAGTCAGTCAAAATTAAGTCTTTCACCAGGCCATACTCCCAATGCTTAATTTGAACAGTTGGATGTCACTTTCACTTATTTCTGGAGATGTGCATTTATTTTTATGCATCAGACCTTTACTGAGAGAAAGAGAAGGAAAATCAAACAAATTGCAAAGACAGAGGAAGAGAAAGATGGAACAAAATAATAACAGGAGAACGCATCAACCTGCAAGAGTGACTTAAGAGGCAGGGAGTGTCTGTTAGTGGATTAAAGAGGAATGTGGTGGATTCATAAACTAGAAGCCTTGCTATTGGGCATGCCGACATTTAATGGACCTGGATATGGGCTTCTCAGTATAGCTTTGGGCATCAGCCCTCATTGTTCACAAATCAAGCAGTGTCTACTCCAGACATTAGACTCTATGAGACTATCTCAAAGAGGCTCAAACCTACAAGGTTTGTGCAAACAGACGGGAAGTATACAACATTGCCAAATAATTTTGCCCATGCCAGTGAGGTTGGGTTTGGGCAAGGGAATGGCCATTAGCAAAGTCACTCTCCTTCAACTAAGTATACTGCACATAAAGGCACCCCACACACAGATACACATATCCCCTGCTCCGTGAAGGTTTGGGCAAATTGAAGGTAACTTCACAATTAAAATGAATTTCTCAACTACATCACACAGCCAGGGAAGTGTTTAGGTACCCATTCTTAACTTTAACAGTCCAACTGTAAAGGAGTGGGCAGTCGGAGTTAATGGCCTCGGCCGGACAGCTCACGTTATAGGTTAGCATAACCCCCAGCTTCTGTGAACACTCCGGGAGAGGATATCAGACAGAGCTTAGAGCTAGGAGTACAAAGGGCATATTGCCCAGATTAGGAGTTATCCTAATGAAGTCAGCAAATATCTTGAAACCATGGGTCTATGTCGGCTTAGGCGCAATGTACTGTAAGCTAATGTTAATGTTAAGGATCATTTATATAGCTCTACATTCACCAAAGATGATCTCTTAGCACTGTGCCTATTAACTGACATGAGAGTGCTAATTATAAAGAAAAAAGACAGCTCTTCATTGTTTCCCTACCTAAGGAGTGAAGAGAGACTGACCTGAAATTTAGAAGAATAAGAGTACGTCGGTAGGCAGCAAAAAAGAAAATGATTTGCCACCTGCGAGAGATTCTCAAGTACAGATAGAAAATCTCCTTGAGACGAGTGACACTAAATCCCCTTCTGAATGGGGAACAAGTGTAGTCTGTGTATTACTGGGTTGGCCGACGTTTAGCGTGAGGCTTGAGAGTCACTGGCTGCATGATTTTGGATGAACTAGAGTATATGCATCTGATTCTTTCAGAGTGTGCTTTACAGGGAACTAAAATAGTCAAGGCAGGATTCTGTTATATCTGCTGATATTGATTTCCTAGCATCATGAAACAGCAAGGGTAGAATATGTCTTAATCGGAATATGATCATAGCACAGGAGGCGACCACTGATGAAACTTGAAGGTTGAGTTTTTAGAATGGCATCACCATCGACTTCAATGCTTTTTTTACAGGGTTTAGGCTTGTGGCAGAAGACCCGGTCCAAAGGCCAAGGGATGGTCATCCAAAGGGAAGGTACATTCCAAATTACGATGATCTTCATTTTGTCTGAATTTATTTTTGGCCATTTTGAAGCCATCTTTCGTTATACATCATTGAGGTTTTCTGGGAAAGTAGACAGAGGATAGTCAGTTTAATCACACAAAAGATAAGCTGAGTGGCTCTTGCAAAGGAGTAAAGCATATATTTTAATTTCTTGACGAGTAAAAGAGGCTTATCATAAATATTGAAGACATTGGGAGATAAAGAAGATATTTGCAGCACACCAATGAGTGTCACTGAGAAGACTGTAGAGAACTCTTCAACTGCAATCTTCTGAACTTGGCTAGTAAGAAAAGAGATAAATCAGCATAGACCCAAGCCTCTATTTCCACATTTGTAAAGGCATGTGATCAGTAGGGTGACTAGATGCCCTGGATCTGGACAGTCCAGGAGGCATATTACCAAGCAATAGTGATAATTATCGCTATTGCTTGGTTAGAGACAAAAATTTACCGCTGAGCTGTGGCGATTTTTATCGCAGATAAACCTTGGTATTACCAAGGTTTATCGCAAATGCGATAAAAATCGGCCGCAATGCATGAATATCGCTGAAAAGTCAGCGATATTCATGCATTACCAAGCTAATGCTCTTAGACATGTTATCCACCTCCCATTGGATAACATGGCTAAGAACTGCTCAGGGCAGGTGTTAGCTTTTGGAGATATTCGCGCTTAGCGCGAATATCTCCAAAAGTTGGTAATAGGAGATAGCGATGTTAACGACTGTTTCCACTTTGCATGTCATTAGTGATAAATATCACTGACATGCAAAGTGGGGCCCAAGATGGTTGCTATCTCCTACTAGCTGTCCCTAACTGGTGTTAGCGACAGCTAGGTAATAGGGAGATAATTTTATCTCCACTTTCTTGTCTTTTAAAGCCAAAAAAGCGGAGATAAACCCCCTTGATAATATGCCCAAGGTTTTTCAAAGACTGTCCCAGTGACCCAACACATTTTGGAAAAAATAAGTATCCCAGTTTGAGAAAGAGTCGGGTGACCACGCACTATTATCACAGTTCTGAGTCGGCTCACGGTTACATGGACCCTCTCATCACACCAGAGACTGAGTTTACTTGATCAGAGTCTCCTGCTGTACTACCTGGCTTGATTTATGCATCACAGTAGGATTTAGTGAGGATTGAATTGGGGTCTACAAAGTCAATTACCCAAAGCAATCAAGCTTACTCTTGGAGCCCTTAGAGCAAAGCATGGGAAAGGATGAAACTGATCTTGTGAAGGCTACTTTGCAGGCATCAGACCCGGCAAAGAAATGGGCACTTTTAAGTGGTGTAAGGTGTCATACTACAATAAGAAGATGTGTTATAGGTATGGAAACATGAAACACGTGGCAACTTCAAGTAATTGTACTGCTGTAAAAATTAATTATTTCAAGTGCAAGAAAGTGTGATATTTCTCAGGGTTGTGTAATTAGGGAAGTATGAACTATAGGCACAGTGTGAATCTATCAGAGCAAAAGGGACAAAGGAGAAGATGTATCTGGAGGAACTTGTATCAGATCAGGATGTGGAAGTGTTGGTAGTGAATTATGTATTAGAAGAGCGTCCTACAAATGAGGTGAATCATGTGAAGAATGGACCATAGCGCCGACCCAAATGTATGGTAAAAGTTGATGGGTTGGAGGTTGCCATGTGGGCAATTGTGTGATTAGGTATTATCGGTTGATAGGTTTGAATAAGGATAGTCTTATCAAATTGATTACAATTCTAGTTGATATATTAGGTAATGTAAATGGCTTAGTAACATATTTGTTACAATGGGACTTGTGCACACTTTCTATTATTTATTTATAGAACGTTTTTGTTTTATTATGGGGGAGATTTGCTGTATTGCAATGTTAGCTAGGGAAGCAATGGAATGTAGAATGTACAGCTATTTCACTGGATAGAACTTTCATGTGGCAGTTGGAGATCAGCGCTTGCAAGGGTTGGTTGCTTGCATTGAACAGGAAACAAACTTCACTCTAACCTAATACAGGCATGTGGGAAAAGTCTTCTTTTAAAGGGAGTCTTTAAATTGCATGCAACAGAGTGTGTGTATGTGTCTCTGTCTCTCACATACAGAGAGAGAGAGACACACACACACACACAGACACACACACACAAACACTGTTGCCAAGTGTCCCCTTAACCTGTGGATTTTTCAGGGACCCTCTATATCCCCATATATATATACTCTATTATTACTCTCTGTCTTCATATACTCTCTCTCGCTGTATATCTAGCGAGAGAGAATATATATATATATATATATATATATATTCAGTGAAAAAAACCAGAGGTTTCACAATCGTTATAGTTAGGAATAAGCATTTAAAAAACCTTTGAAATTCACTGATGTCATCAGTGATGTCACTGACCATGTAAATGTACATGCATTTATATAGCGCAAATCGCCCACATCGCAGGCATCTATGCGCTTGCTTAGGGAACCCGTCCTGGTATTCCCCTGTGAGATACCCCGGCAGGGTATCCACAAGGTGAAAGCCAGGCATCCCGCCGCGAGGGGCCGTTGTGGAGATTAAGCAAGCTATTGCCCAGAGTCGCAGAGTGTGAACCCGTGAGTCGAGCAGGCACCGGAGTGAGAATTATCGAGTCCGTGGAATTATTGAGCCCAACCCCCGTCAGGGCGGGGAATTGAACCCTGGTCCAGGGCCGATCTCAGCTTCCGGGTCTGCCGCCTCTAACCCCTGAGCCACACTTCACCACTGTCATGAATGATGTAATATGTGACATCATCAGCAGTGGATTGCGGGCGCGCGAGTTATAGTGAGTACAACTAACTATAACGTGGGAATTTTAATGGTTTTGTATGAGTAAAATGTCCAGCTAACAATAACTGGTGTTAAACCTATGGTTTTTTCAGTGAATTTCAAAGGTTATTTAAATGCTTATTCCTAACTATAACGATTGTGAAACCTCTGTTTTTTTCACTGAATTTGAAAGGTTTTTTAAAAGCTAATTCCTAACTAAAACGATTGTGAAACCTATAGTTTTTTTAGTAAATTTGAAAGGTTTTTTAAAAGCTAATTCCTAACTATAATGTTTGTGAAACCTATGGTTTTTTCAGTGAATTTCATAGTTTTTTTAAAAGCTAATTCATTTGTATATCGACTTTGTAACCTATGATTTTTTTTGTTAGCTGTTTTTTACATCATCAATATTTATTTTTTTGTTAAAAAAAAACAATTTGTTAAATGTATATTTTTTTAATCATTTTTTCGCGTACCGGAGAGTGAACCCGGAAGCGCACCCACAAATTTTTTTAAAAAAAACAAAACTTTTTTTGCCCTTCAGGGTCCTTCTAGGCCCCTCTCAGAAAACCTAGGGGGTCAGAGGGTGTCTATTCTGCCCCTTTTTAATTATTTCCTCATTTATTTTTCACCTCATGTGTGTCTATTCTTCAGAGTCACAAGATGGCGGACTATGCAGACCATTTAGAATGTTTACAGACACTCAAGAGCCAATTAGCTTTTGAAATTCACAACCAATTAAAATGTTTCTTTGGTTTTGAATTTGTGTGTGATGAAGTTTCATTGGTTTTCTACTAATGAAATGGTTCTCTAATGAGAGGGAAACACAGCCATTTTGTGATAGTACTCTTTGAGGTACATTTGTGAGGAATTTCTGGTGTTGTATTTCTGGTGTAAAAATGTACACAGTATTATCTCTTCTACTGCTTTCTAAAAGGTGAGTTGTTAATTTGTAAGGGGAATTTAATACTTGATAAAGCTAGTTTAATATTATCTATTACTAAAAACGATAAATTAAAGTGTTTTTCTTTCTTCTACTATTTACAGCAAGAAATTTAAAAAGAATATGGATGTCAATGAGGACACCGTTAACATTAATTTTGAAATTTCTGCAACCTTTGTTAAGAATACTTTGATTGAGGTCTCAAATGATCCTATTTATAACACTATTCAAGATGAAGACCTTGTTTTGAGAGAAGATGGAATGGAGGATTTTAATGATGAGACTTTGGATGTTGAATTAATGGAATGTTTGGACTATGTTGAGATCCAGGAGTCATTTATGAAGAGTTCTGATGAGGAGATTCCTGATCAATTAATGCTAGAAGTACTTCTAAGTTATGAAAATTCTGAAGAATACATTTATATTTATAAATTATAAATTGTTTGAGACATTTTTCTGTTATTTTATTTGAAATTCATGAGATAGTAGTGAAATAATTGTAATATAAAGTGAGACTTATAGTATAGAGTGCAACATTTCTGTATTACATAGTTAGTTTACTCACAGTTACTTCCCTTCTCCCACTATATTTTCTCAAATGTACATTATGGCTGAGATACCCGCCACCCCCTCTCAACACAATCCCCAAAGGAGGGAAACCGGAAACAGTTCTTGAAGTTTTTGGAAGTGGGAGGGAGTGACCCTCCCGGCCGTATTTATTAAAACAAAATTCAAAAACATTAAACAGTTTCATATTAATGTACAATTTCATTACCACATTGCGATGTTTGGCTAACCTTAACAGATTCTCTAATACAGAGGTTCTCCTAGCCGAACTAACATCCTACAAAACATTTTCTTGAAATATTGAAATTGTACATCCTAACGTTTAAGGGCCAACGGCAAGGTCGTAACCGGTGTCAAGATCCCTAACCAGACATACCCCCCCCACTTGGGAGGGGCGACAGCACTGAGGCGTACTCAAGTGCAACTACTACCAATTTCCCTTGACTTGACGGGGGCACCTATAAACTCGACGCCAGTTAAAGGTCGTTCGAAGACTCGTGTGAGGTATCTAGAAGGTATCGTAGACCTCCCCCCAACCCCACACAACTTACCGCATCTGCCGTCGCAGATGTCACTGGCCCCGGGAAATTCCCCAGGAGGGGGCTGTAACCCCTCCTACACAGGAAGGGGCCTTGACCGCCTTTCCTTTTCTTTCGGCGACCCATCCTTAGAAGGGACCGCCTCCCCGTTGAGGGGCCAAAGGCCACCTCTCCCGAGCGCTCCCATCCGTGTTGGGTGACGCCCACTCATAGGGATCTTCCAATTAGTGCTCACCGATCATGACCTTACCGCCCGACCAAAATAAATACGACAAATGCTAATTAAACTAAAAAACCAACATTGACCATTATGGCCGAAAAGCACATTAATAAATGGACGTTAAATCCGAATTTCTTTAATCACCAAACTTACAAAATTAGACCAATCTTTATTACACATTCAACATCAACACTATACTAACACAACCTGTAAACGAAATAGAATTATCGATCAATTTTATTAAACAACTGGCTGTATTCAGGGGCTGGTGGGTGGGTCAAAATTGGCTCTTCGTTCCGTCTCGAGCTCACGGGCAGCGAGGAGGTGCAGCTTCAGAGCACAGGAACAAGAGGATGTCTTCTGGTCTTGCGTCCCTTTTTATCCATCTTCAGGGCGGGCGTAAACCCGCCCCTGCCTGCCCCGAGGGCATGGCCGGCTGCGTCAGTGTCTAGGCCAGCCCACTCTAGGGCGGGAAAAAGCGCGCCCCGGCTACGCCACTTCGGGCATACCAGCCGAGACGCGCCTCCCGCCCAAAAATGGCTTCCCGGGGGGATCGAGGCACTCTGCCATACGTTCGGGGGGACCGAGTGGTCGCCCCTTTCCATATGGCTGAGATACCCGCCACCCCCTCTCAACACAATCCCCAAAGGAGGGAAACCGGAAACAGTTCTTGAAGTTTTTGGAAGTGGGAGGGAGTGACCCTCCCGGCCGTATTTATTAAAACAAAATTCAAAAACATTAAACAGTTTCATATTAATGTACAATTTCATTACCACATTGCGATGTTTGGCTAACCTTAACAGATTCTCTAATACAGAGGTTCTCCTAGCCGAACTAACATCCTACAAAACATTTTCTTGAAATATTGAAATTGTACATCCTAACGTTTAAGGGCCAACGGCAAGGTCGTAACCGGTGTCAAGATCCCTAACCAGACATACCCCCCCCACTTGGGAGGGGCGACAGCACTGAGGCGTACTCAAGTGCAACTACTACCAATTTCCCTTGACTTGACGGGGGCACCTATAAACTCGACGCCAGTTAAAGGTCGTTCGAAGACTCGTGTGAGGTATCTAGAAGGTATCGTAGACCTCCCCCCAACCCCACACAACTTACCGCATCTGCCGTCGCAGATGTCACTGGCCCCGGGAAATTCCCCAGGAGGGGGCTGTAACCCCACCTACACAGGAAGGGGCCTTGACCGCCTTTCCTTTTCTTTCGGCGACCCATCCTTAGAAGGGACCGCCTCCCCGTTGAGGGGCCAAAGGCCACCTCTCCCGAGCGCTCCCATCCGTGTTGGGTGACGCCCACTCATAGGGATCTTCCAATTAGTGCTCACCGATCATGACCTTACCGCCACAGGCCGGATAGTTGACCGGCTATCCGGACCCCCACAAAACTCCTACCTAAAGGTCATGTTTCAACGTTTTCAACCATGCTAAGAAGTCTCCTATGAGTAACTCATTCCCCACCCGAGACAAATGCACACCATCCCCCAAATACATACTGTCATCATTAATACAGCCATGAGAAATAGAATGCAATGTCCTGGAACGGAACAACCTACTCACTTTGTTGTTAAGCTTTCTAACAGAATGATTCAAAGCAGGAATAGAAATAGCCCCCCGCCACATCTTTCGTGGAATCAAATGGGACCACGCAATTGTGCACCCCGGAACTCTCCTCGCCAACCAACTTACAGTGGAAAGCATTGCCTCCAGGAGAAGTCGTCTACCGGTGGTGACCAAATCATTGCCCCCTACATGTACTATAACTATAGACGGCGGTGACCTCGTCCGCCCTAACAAACCCTCGAAAAATGTTTGAAACTGGTCAATACAGAGACCGCCTCTTCCGTAGAAGGACACCCTGTACCCGTATTCCCCAGCTACGTGAATCATGTCACCTGCTTTGAATACCTCCGCGGCATGCCTCACGTATGAGTGGCCCACGACCCACACCTCCTTTTTCACAGTCGGTGATGTCTGACCGCTGGCCCGGTGTTGGGTCGACTGCATAGTCCGCCCCGCCTCGTAGGCTTGCGAAACTGAAAACCAAAGAAAAACAAGAAGCGTGAGTACATTATGACAGCTTCACAACATGTGCAACCGCACATATCTCTTGTAACAATTAGAGGACCAACGCCCCACTCGTTTCACTTGTTCTACATTAAGACCCCTGGCTGTAGCTTCTGTAGCAGCCCCTATACGAAAGGAATGGGTCCCAAATTCGCCCGGGTTCAAGCCCGCAGCGGCAATTGACATCGCAAGCACCCGCTGAAACTGAAATTTCGTCAGTGGGGTGGCGTCCGTGTGTCTTAACAACGTCCCCCCCATGATGCCACCCTTCGTGCTAGGTAGTCTTCTAAACACTTTACCGGACACATGGAGTACCCGGGAATCCTGCGTATGATTATGCAGTCACCCATCCCATCTTGATCGGTCTTGGACCTGACAAAGGAGACAGTCATCGTCTCCCCTCTGATCTGAACGTGTTCCTGGCACAAACCCCCCGCCACATCCTGTTTGTTCCTCGCTACCAGTTCGCTCACCCTCATCGCCCCGTGAAATGCAAGCGTAAAAGCGGCTCGGAACAATGCTGTCTCAAACTGAGATGAGCATGTGGCAGGGAGTGTGGCCAACAACTGGGCCAACCTATCCAAACCTATCGGGCGCCTCTCGTCTACTCTGCGACCCTCAAGGCGTTGGCACCCCCGCAGCGCCTTCTGTACCACGAAAGACGCTGTCGGGTCCTGGATATTATGAGCCCTGGCAACAAAGGAAATGGCAGCACGATGCCTCTGGGCCGTAGCCACCGACTTCCCAGCCCTACGCAAGGACATCAGAAAATGCACCACCCATTCCCCGTGGCCCCACAGCCCCTCTCTATCAGTCCCCAAAAAGGCTAAATAGGCCCGAAACGCCCCTTCGTATGCCTTCCTCGTCCTTGGTGCTAGACTCTCTCCCACGAGGTGACGAAGTTCGGGGCACCGAGAGACCAGAGAGCTTCGGGAAAGGGTGCCGGCTCTGGGTCCGCTGAGGGGAGGAAACCCGAGAAAGCCTGCATTTGAAAACGAGACAGTGCGTCAGCCGCCTGATTCATCACCCCTGGGACATGTTTTGCTCTGAATAGCACGTTCAATTGCATACACAGTAAAACAATTTCCTTGAGCAGTCTTAAAAGCAATTTACAGCGTGCTGCCTGACTATTGATACACTCGACCACGGTCATATTGTCAGACCAAAATATGACGGAGTGATCTTTGAACCCATCGGGCCATGTTCTCAAGGCCACCAAGATGGGAAACAGTTCCAGGAAAGCAATATTACTTGTCAGACCATTCTCATGCCACCATGTCGGCCATTTCCGTGCCGACCATTTTGTGCCGAAGATGGCGCCAAAACCTATGCTTCCTGCTGAATCTGTCCATAGCCCCAGCTCTTCAGAGGACACGGCTGGTTTATTCCAGACGATTCGACCATTAAAGTCCGCCAGAAATGCTAACCAAATACGCATGTCCTGGCGGACCTCAGCCGATAGTCTCGTGCGATGATGGCCCTCTTTTAGGCCGACCATCGCTTGGGCAATTGAACGGGAAAAGGGGCGGGCCATTGGTATCACCCTCAGGGCAAAATTCAACTGTCCCACCAACTGCTGTAATTGTTGCAGCGTAACTTTAGATGCATTTATACACACTTGCAGTGCGGCCCTGAACTTCAACACTTTGTCAGCTGGCAAACGGAAACAACCCTCACTGGAGTCCAACTCGATCCCCAGAAACTCGAGGCAAGTCGTAGGACCCACTGTTTTACCCGGTGCCAATGGCACACCAAACTGGTTCATTAACACACAAAATTCGGCCAAAGCCCGGCCACATTCAAGATCCCCGGCTGCCCCAAGAAACAGAAAATCATCAAGGTAGTGCATTACATATTGGAAACCCGTTTTCTTTGTGAAGACCCATTGTAGAAAACTACTGAATTTCTCGAAATAGGCACAGGATATAGAGCACCCCATCGGCATACACCTATCCATGTAATAATAACCCTGAAACATGAATCCCAGGAGACGCTGGTCGTCTGGGTGTACCGGGAGCAATCGGAACGCTGACTCGATATCCGACTTCGCCATCAGCGCCCCGGGCCCCAGGCGATTCAAAATGGCTACGGCCTCATCGAAGGATGCGTACCGCACCGAGCACACTTCTGGATCGATTGCATCGTTTACAGAAAGACCTCGTGGAGCTGACAAATTATGAATCAGTCGGAACTCACCTGGGTCTTTCTTGGGGACTACCCCTAAGGGAGAACAAACAAAATTCTGAACCGGGGGTACACTAAACGGGCCGGCGACCCGACCTCGGGCAACCTCTTTACGGATCTTATCCTGTACTACGGGCGTATGCTGCAGGACGGAAAGTTGATTTTTGCACTTCTCCACACCCTGAAAGTCCCCTACCGGGATGCGGAAACCATACGAAAAACCGTTCCGCAGCACCCCAGCAGAAGTACGATCCGGGTATTCACTGAGCCAGGGAATCATTGCCAGGGTATCAATCGGGGTTGGTAAAGGCGCCCCTCGGACTACATTAGACCTGTTTGGCGCCTCCTCTCCCCCCATTATCACCCGTTCTGGCTCTGCACGTGGACTCAGGATGGGACGACCCGCAACCACTACATTCATGTTTGAATTTACACGATCCTTGGGGTCTAGTACATTTACCTCTGTTGTAATTAAAGCAGAAACCCCTTTTCCCAGTATTGCCGGCAGGTTTCGAGTAATCGTCGGTACCCGTACCTGATCGAAAGGGCGTCCCTGCATATTGCCGGGAGGATTCGCCAACATTACTTCCTACCAACGGCATTTTTAACATTCCTGTCTCCTTCATTTTATCCCAAGTCAAAGAATCATAACAATCCCAGGTTAAACTTTTATTATGCTCCTTTGCCTTTCTGAAAAGATTATCGTAACAAAACCAATGGTTACCCTGGTGCGATGTCGAGTACCCCATGATTCGTGATTGATAGATTGGAAACTCGGAAAGCAACTCAGGCCTACGTTCCCCCAAGATTGACGTAAAAATTCCCCAAGCATTGCCCCAATTGCCAATATTCTCATTCACTTTAAAGGCGGCCATTTTTGCGCGCCAAACACTCGGATGCATGAGATCCTTCTGACTCTTAACATGCTCCACCTCATAATGATCAACAAGCAACGAGAAAATGTTCACATACTCCCCCGCCCAAATCTTTTCCTTAATTGCCAAAGGAACATGTTGACCCAACCTTTCTCTACGAGAGGGTGTTGACTCATCCCTTGCAATCGGCAATGGCCGCTTACCTGCACCGGACGCTGCCTCTGTGATCGCAATCGTCCCTGGTGTCTTGTCCACTACTGCAGCCGGCACGGACACCTTGGCTGCCTCCCGTTTCTCACGCAATTGCTTTATCAGCGCCTGCGCGTCGACAGCCGTGGCGCCCTCGTTACCTTTACCCAACCACGCTGCCAATTGTGCTGCCAGCTCGGGCGGCATATCGTCCTCGGACACGGGGGTGACCACAACGGGAATCGGATTCCCCTCCTCCGGCACGGGAATTGGTGCCTCGAGTGGGGCACTGGGACCCGGGATGTCTTCTCCCGCTGCTCCCCTCCTGGGCCTCTTGTTTTTCCCTCCCGGGGCTGCTCCCGCCAAAGGACATTTTGCTCCCCCTTCCTCGTTCTTATCCACCCGCTTCTTTAGTTCGGACATCTCCTTCATGAGAACACGCAGCATCTGTTCAGTAGTCATGCGTTTTCCCACCTTCTTCGGCATTCTCCAACAGAGTAACTGTAAGACAAACAAGAACGATTAAAACGCTCAAAATTGGCTCTTCGTTCCGTCTCGAGCTCACGGGCAGCGAGGAGGTGCAGCTTCAGAGCACAGGAACAAGAGGATGTCTTCTGGTCTTGCGTCCCTTTTTATCCATCTTCAGGGCGGGCGTAAACCCGCCCCTGCCTGCCCCGAGGGCGTGGCCGGCTGCGTCAGTGTCTAGGCCAGCCCACTCTAGGGCGGGAAAAAGCACGCCCCGGCTACGCCACTTCGGGCATACCAGCCGAGACGCGCCTCCCGCTCAAAAATGGCTTCCCGGGGGGATCGAGGCACTCTGCCATACGTTCGGGGGGACCGAGTGGTCGCCCCTTTCCATTCACATCTCTTTTTCATCTCATGCCTTCTTTTTCTCACTATTTTTCTCTGTACATCAGGTGTAATGTATGCAAAGGGGCGTATTGACGCAAAGAAGGGTTGTACAAATGATGCAGTCAAATCTATGAGATTTCACTGTGTCACTTTTAGGACGCTGTTGTGTCTTTATTTTGCACCTGCCTCACAGTAGGTGTAAGACTAACGCAGGCCCTTTCAGTTAGGGCTTGCTCCATGTGAAAGGATGCATTGCTGGAAAATATTTTTTAAAATGGCATAAATTGAGATAGAATATACAAAAAAGAGAGACATATTTACAAGCTGCGTGCGCAATATTTAATATAGTTGTGTGTTTATAAGGTGGACTTTTTTATAAATGGTTTTTTATGCTTGGATTAAATGCTGGTTTAAAAAATTGTGTGATGGTTTCATTGGAGTTGTAAATATGCTCATTTTTATGATGCACATTGTGCAACCTGTAGCATGGGTAGAAGGAGTGAATGTCTAGAGAGGGATAGGAATAGCATATACAAAACCATATGAAATGTTGGGGAGATGCATAAACACACAGCTATGTCAAAGATTGTGCACGCAGCTTGTAAATATGCAGGCAGACAAAGCAATCTTTGACATAGCTGTGTGTTTATAAGGTAGACTCTCACAGTGATCAGATCTCTCACAGCATTTCATATTCTTGTCTGAGTGCATATTTACAAGCTGTGTGCACAATCTTTGACACAGCTGTGTATTTATAAGGTAGACTCTCACAATGTTAACATCTCTCACATTACATAAGGTAAGGTCATGAGCTTGCCCCATGTGAAAGGATGCATTGCTAGAAATTATTTCTTTTGCTACAATTTCTTACACTGTTTATCCCTGTGGTGCGCTTGAGAGCCTCATTTATGAGACCATGCGTTACTTTTACGCCGCCGGTGCGTCACTTTTCGTGACACAGCAGTGGTGTAAAAATTGTACTTTGTTGAGTTACATTTACAAAGTGACGCATCTAGGTAGATGCGTCACTTTGTAAACCCCTGCGCCACATTATACGTGTGTCAACTGTAATGTATACAAAAGGGGTGTATTGACGCAAGAAAGGGTTGTAGAGGTGACGCACTGAAATCTATGAGATTTGTGATAAGTGAGGCAAGCGCTATAAAGAAACAGAGGTGTGGGAATATCAAAGAAGAGTAGTGAGGTTATGGAAAATAGTATAGAGAAAAAAATATTCTACACCGAACTTACCTAATAAGTATTATCAACTTAGTTTTATATTTTCCTTTAAATTTATATCTGTGAAAGATAAAACAAAATAAGTAACAATATTTAATATATAACTTTTACAATAGAAGAGATAAAGTAGGAGATTAACAAAGGTAAGTGAGGATGAGTGAAGGGCAGGGAGGTTGATGAAAAAGGGAAAATAAAGAGAGGATAAAAGCAAGTAAGCTTGAGACAAAAGAAGTGAAGGAGTGAGAATATGGAGATAGTGAAGAAAAAAGTGACACAAAGGAACTGAGTAAGAGAGCAAAGAAAGGTAAGGAAGGGAGTGTGGGTTATTTTTAGGGAGTAAGCATGACAGAGGAGGAGTGAGAGAGTGAGAGGATCCAGAAACTGAAGGTAAGACACAGGCTGTGAGGGAAATGGAATGAGGATGTGAGAGGATAGAAGAAGTGAGACAAAAAGTGAGTGAAGTGTTATAAGGTGAATGAGAGAAGGAGAATTATTGAGGGAACAAAGAAATGAAACAAAGGGAAGGGGAGTGAAGTAGAGTGACTGACAGCTGGAAATTGGTGGATGGGAGAGAGGTAATGAGCAGTGAAGGGGTGGTTAATGAGAATAAGTGTTGAAAATGGAATAAGGGAAGGGAGGTGAGGGAGAGACAAAAAAGGCCAGTGAGGTTGAGTTAAAAAGAGTGATAGAGGGTGGAAATAGGTAACTGAGCATAAGAGAATTCAAAAATAATATATATTTAATAATAGAAAATACAAAATAATTTCAACAACATGGTAAATGGTTTATTTTTGCTATTCTCAGAATATATTGAATTTCACTTAAAACAGTGACTTCAAAAGTACTCATCATATAACAGCGGGGAAAAAAAACACAATCAAAATGATTGTGTTTAAAAAAACCTTTGAATAATTACTAAAATAATGGAAATTTTTAAAAACCATATCTAAACTCACTTTTGATCCATCCACTTTTCCACTAGGCCAAAAAGTATATGGAAAGTCCTTTTCTATATAAATTAGTCCACTGTTTTTCAAATGTCTCATTTACCCGACTTTCTGAAAGAAAAGCTCCAACAACTTTCACGTTATGAAACAAGAGTTTTACTTCCATCTCTAGCTTACATTTAATAAATAATTCCTATAATACTTACAGCACACTTTATATAATAAACATATACTATCTCTATGAGAACTACATGATTTTTATTACCTTCATCACTCTCAATCAGAAAGTAATTTTGAAGAGAAAACTAAGTTATATTAACTGCTGCAATCTTCATAGCCAATTACCTTCTCTAAAATTTCGGTTGTAAGAACACTAGGTAAGAATTTAGTAAGTCAGAAGGCAAACGTTGTTTGAAAGTCAATTGAGTATCATTACAGTGCCTCCAACCTTTTTCACATTTTAAATAGGCTGTGCAATGTCCTGATGTTGTTGAAGGACCATCATGGAAAATAATTGCTGCAGTTGTAAAGGTTCTTCCTGAAATTGATAATTGAGAAGCCACAACATTTTTAATTAATGTTGTCAATTTAGTCCCATCAGGTCTACATCGTTGGAACATTAAAATAACATACTGTCCATATCTTATTAAAAATAAAGCTGATAACATTTCAGATTTATTTTGACTACAAACCATGTTTTGATTTGCTGCTCTAACTAGATTATTAAAAGACACTGATTTGCAGTCTGGTAAAGTCAAATATATAAATCTTTCAGTGTGTACTGTAGTACTACTTGAAAAGGAGCAATTGTCACAGTCATGTTGCCATTTATAAGAAAGGCCAAAAAGATTTTCTACATCTACACCTTCATCTTGCAATACAACAAGCATATACATTAGAAATTCCTGACAATCTTGTTGAATATTCTGTGAAAATTGTGTTTGCCCAGAACATATGTCTAAAACATTTCGAATTTCAGAAACACTTTGTATTTTTGTTCTATCACTGCTACATTTTTCAAACACAGAATTTAATAAACAACAAAGTGTTTGATCACAATTTTTAGCAATCTGTTCTTTTACAGTTTGGAGAAAGAAAACAACATTAACCACTACATTAGCATAACAGTTGACACCAGAACTATTTTCAACCTGAAATCCAACAACATCTTTTACTGAATCCATTTCCTTGCTGCTTACAATTACTGTTTCATCTACTTTTTTTCATTTTGCTACAACTTCACTACAATTGTTCTCATTTCTTCTTTTTCGGCCTACCATACGCTTTTCAAACAGAGGATATTGAGGTAAATTTGGAGCATACTCTCTTCTTAACCTATTATATTCTTTTACACAATTTAGATCTGCATTAATCTTTGTCTCATCAAAATCAATCAAGTACAATCCAGATAAAGTTCTAACTCGAGATAAAGCAACATATGCCATTCCCTCCTTGAACACAGAATTTCCAATATTCACCAAAGCAGAATCAACACTTAAACCTTGAGATTTATGAATAGTTACTGCATATGCTAAAGAAACAGGAAACTGTTTTCGGCGGACATATAAATCTTTCACTAGCAAAAACCGAGCAGAACAACGACTGATTTATTGTACATCTTCAATATCATCGAATTTAATTTTTATAATTTCAATTCCATCTCTATTTCGGTAATTCACAAAATCCACAACATGACCCATTACTCCATTTACTAAACCTCTTTCCACATGTAAATGACGTCGTAAAATTGTACGACAATTTAAAGATGCATACAGAGTCTTTTCCATACCAGCAGTTTTAGATATTGTCTTCTCTAAAGAATCCAATTTTGTTTTCAACTTTTCTGACAAAATAATAGTGGCTCCTTCATGTTCTATTTTATCAAAAGCTTCCAGTTTCCCAATCTCTTGATTTTCCAACTTTAACATTTTGGTGTTGAAGATTGAACGTTCTTGCAGAGTTGGCATCAAGCATATGACAGATTTGTTTTCAGGAATTTTCTTAAAAATATTCTCTGGGAGAATATTTTCTTTTGGAAACAAATTTGAAATTAATCGTCCATGGAAAGCTTCTTTGCCATGCTCAGTTAGTTTTCCAATTCTTACATCTTGTTGAATATTTTTATAATTTTCATCCTTTGCCTGTCGCATATTTTGAAGTAGTTCCGCATATTTGAAATTTAGCCGTATGTTAACATTTCCAATGCTTCCTAAGCACTTCCTGCTATCTTTATGCGTAAGCATTTTAAACAATGGCTGTCCTTTCACTGGAGTTAGTTGCAGTAAATCTCCAAAAACAATGATGTGTTTGCCTCCAAATAACACATCATAGTCTGTTTTAAGAGTTTCTTGCATTCTTAAATGCACAAAAACAAGCATTACATTTGATACCATGCTTACTTCATCAATGATAAGAAATTTCATTTTCTTTAGTACTCTTGAAACTTCACAACAAGCTTCTCCAGATAGCTTGTGGTATTGTAATTTGTTATCATGCTCCACTGGCAGCATCAATAAGCAGTGTAAAGTAATTCCTTTTATGTTGTGTGCTGCCAACCCAGTTGGAACAGTAACAACACAAGAGAGCGATGACTCCGTTTTTTCTGCAAATATGTTGCAATCACTTTAATCAGGAAACTTTACCCAGTTCCTGCTTCTCCACTCACATACAGCCGGATAGGTACAAATGATGTACTTGAGCACTCTTTTTTCTCATGAGATAAACCATGCTCAATTTGTTGTTTGACTTGATCATATATTTGTCTCTGCTCAACGTTTAGTTCTTTTTCCAAATCTTCTAAGTCAACTCCATCCTCCTGAGCTTGTTCCATGGCTCTTTCAACTTCATCCATGGCATTGGCAGCTTCATTTTGCATAATTGGTCCTCCTAGTGGATCCTGACTCAATGAAGCAGAACTCTGACTGTCTTGAGAACTGTCTCTAGCAATCTCTGCTGCAATTGTAGCTTCTTGCTGTATTTCCTCGTTCAACATTTGCAGATAACTTGAAAAAACAGGACATTGTATGGTATCTTTGGTTGCATTGAATGAATCCTCATAAGTAAGAAAATCTCCAAGTAGTTCCTCTTCTCTACGCCAAGGTTTAAAGAGTTGTAAAAGTGCTAAGTAATAAAATTCTCTTTTATCTGGAGAATCACAACTCAATTTTCGATGATTAATCAAATGACATTTTCTTTGTTTTACTAAACAGCCTTCACATCCAATTACAGCATGTACACCTTTATTGATGTCTTCTGTGACGTTCCTTTTAAAAGTGTAAATAAATCTGTTTCTGCTTACCTCAGAGACTATGCTATGGGTTGCATTTATCACAACAACTTGCGTTACAACATGCAAGACATCTATAGGAGAGACGGTGTGCATTTTACAGATGAGGGGAATAGAGGTTTCCTCTTGAATATAAGACTATGCATTGGTACCTACTTGTAGGTACAAAAAACACCCAATAAACACAACAGCTCTTTTCAGAGGTAACTTACCACTAAACACTCTACATTATTTTTTAACTCTATTTCTTTACACTGTTTTCCCCGTGGTGCGCTCAGGGTGCGCGTACCGGAAAGCGTACCCGGAAACGCACCCAGCGCTTACCCCGCGAATTTTTATTTTACAAAAAAAATGTTTTTTTGCCCTTCAGGGTCCTTCTAGGCCCCCCTCAGAAAACCTAGGGGTCAGGGGGTGTCTACTCTGCCCCCTTTTAATTATATCCCCCTTTCTTTTTCACCTCTTGTGTCTCGATTCTACCGAGACACAAGATGGCGGACTCTCCGGACTGTTTAGAATGTTGACAGACACCCGAGAGCCAATCAGCTTTCCACTCGCGCACTTCCGTGTCACGCCGCGTACGCTCCCCGGTACGTGTACCGTAAGCGCTGGAAGCGCGCATATAGATATATATGTGTTTTTGAACCTAACTTTCGTAAAAACCACTGGAGCAATTTTCACCATATATAGAAAATGCACTTCTGCATACCAGTCCCTAAAATTTTGCAAAGTTTGGTGTAATTCCGTTCAGCAGTTCGGGCTGTTGACAGACACCCGTCAACCAATCAGCTTTCCGCTTGCGCACTCCCGTAGCGCGCGGGGTGTACTCCCCTCTTACATTATCAAGAATATGGGGCAACACTTTTAAAAACTATAGCGGAAAAAAGGAGGATATGGCCACGCTTAACTGTTATTTTATGAAATTCCATTTTTATTTGTCACCCCTTTTGTATATACAGCGTCAGTTTCTGAAGAAAGTTTATTTGTATTTGCTAAATAAAACCTGTTTCAAACCTAGACTAAAATTTTTGCTGCGCAACCACACCTCCCCATCAGAAAAGTAAACACAACATTATAAGTAAATAGTGCTCCTGGGAAGTATCCCATCCGCAAACTTGATAAAAAAACACCACAAGACACTGTCATTTTCCCGCCGTGATTTGTACACCACACTGCAATTGTATAAATGGCCCTTAAAACATATAAAAACAATTTTTACCTTCATAATCCCTGTCCACCACCTTGTGACCAATGTACAGAGTTAATAGTGTTCCTAAACTCCACTCTACTACTTTCTTTTCCCATACTCCTTTGGAAGTGCTTCTCAAAATCACTGACAACAGTGAACCGTTCCCACTCAATAATGAGCAAACTTGTGCTCGAAACACAAGGTCCCGCTTGGAACACGTTACCAATGAAATGTCCCTAATACTCCGCGAAGAGGGAAGGAATCTCTGACAACACTTCTACTTTCAACAGCTTACAGCCAATCAACATTAAGCTTGGGAAAATCCTCCTTGGAGCACGTCAGCCAATTAGATGTCCCTCCTACTCCGCAGAGTGGAAAGTGAATGGCTGGCAACACTTCTGCTTAGAATAGTTTGCAACCAACCAACATAAAGCTCAGTAAAGTCCTCCTTACAACATGTAAGCCAATTAGATGTCCTTACTACTCTCTGGGGCAGAAGTGAATTGCAGAAAACACTTCTACTTTCAATAATTCGCACCCAATGAACATTAAGCTTGTTGTTGGAACACAGAAGCCAATTAAACGTTAAATTGGTTCCCTGCACACATACAGAACATGCCCTCCTACATATTAATACATTTCCTGTAACAAAGTAACTCTATACGTAACAAAAGTAAACACTGCCTTATAAATAAACATTATTCCCCAATATAATAAAGAAAAGCCGCAATACGCCGCATTGTTGTTTTCCTGATATAATTTCCACAGCCTACTGCACCCCTCTCCCAACATGAGTGAAGCCCCGGGACTGTGGGGGGCCCAGCGAACCCCTGCTATTATTTTTATTATATTTTCCACTGACTTCCTCTACGACTAACGGTTCCTATTGAAAATTTTTAAAGCTCCAGCACAGTAACTGTTACAGTTACCAACATTGTATGTTGAACTTCTAACCTCTGTGCTCACTTAACTGTTCCATTAACTGTTACTATGGTAATAGGCAGTAAGCAGTTTGGGGGTAGGGTTGAAAAGTACTGGCTGTACAGAAACAGTTATATTTACCCAGGATCCTTTACATAACAGAAAGGAAAGCAAAGTAAGACAGAACACTGTGTAGCAGATTTACAAGGCCCTTGCACCACTTTTGTGTCACTCTTCCCATCTGAAAAATGATGCAACAGTAATGCAATGAACTTGTAAATCTGCCCCTATGCACATTAAGAGCAAAATAAGTACACAACTCTTTCAATTCTTTATCGATCACAATTAGACAGTGTTGCTTCACGATTCACAATGCACTTCAATAAATACTTAGTTTCTATTTAAATGGGAGACAGTATTGTCTACATTGCAAAACTTAGAGGCATATTTACAAACACGGCGTTAAAATTGCTGTTACCAGCAGCAAACTACAACAAAAACGGCAAAAATGGACTTCAAAATCCTATGTTATGTTACCGGAAGATTTTTATAACATTGCTGTTTGCTATGCAAGCGTCAGAGCCACCCCCCAGGGCTATAAAATAAATGGTGCCTACCCCCAGGACACTGCTGTTTGCTATGAGAGGGCGGGAGTCTTACGGCTCCTGCCCTCCCATAGCAAACTTGGTTTCAATGTTGAAAGAGAGAGCAGGGAAATCTGTTCTCTCTTTCAAAATTCAAACTAGATTGCTTTTCCACATGCATGTTAGCATCTCCCCATGTGGAGAAGCAATGTCGGTTCCCGAAGGTGTTAAACCTATGGTTTCTTCAGTGAATTTCAAAGGTTTTTTAAAAGCTAATTTCTTACTATAAAAAGTTTGTAACCTATGATTTTTAAAGTAAATTATGACGTTTCTTAATAGCTGTTTTTTATAACTATTAATTATTATATTTTTTATTTAAAAAAATCTAAAATTAATTTTTCAATGTATTTTTCCTGTAGTTTTTTAAAAATCATTTTAACCCGGAGCGCTCAGGGTTCGCGCACCCGTAAACGCACCCATAAACGCACCGTACACGTAGCGAGAGCGCTATTACTGAGAAAATGTCGTCAATTTAACGAATGTATAGTTTACCAGATTGTGCCCAGTCAGGTAGATTCAAGATGTTGTTATGTTCAAAGTAATGCATAGACAGGGGCAGCACAATTGCCCATCGAAGTTTTGAACAGAACAACATCTTGAATCTACCTGACTGGGCACAATCTGGTAAACTATACATTCCTTACATTGACAACATTTTCTTGCTATGGTCTGGATCAGAAATGAAATTGTTACACTTCTTGGAAAACTTGAATACCATCAATGATCGAATACAATTTACATGGACCTATGATCGTAAGAGAGTGAACTACCTAGATGTATTGGTCACCATGGAGGATCTGAAATTTCGAACTACGGTTTACAGGAAAGAAATGGATCGCAATAGTACTCTTCATTACACGAGTTTCCACAGGCAAAATCTTAGGAACAATCTTCCCTTGTCTCAACTGATGAGAATCAAACGTATTGTCTCCAATGACAATGATGGTGACCAACAAATGGATATCATGTGTCAACGATTCAAAGATCGAGGATACCCTGATGTAATTGTCAATAATGCCAGGTCCAGATGTGAATTGATGAAAAGAGAAGACTTACTCAAATCTAAACGCAAAACTGAACAAAAATGCATGACAGTGGTTTCCAAATACTCTATTATGAGTAATAAATATCGAAACATCATCTTGAGGCATTGGCCACTACTAAGCAAGGAACCCGACTTTAGAGGACTATTTGAAGAAAAACCCATTTTTGCTTACACCCGTGGTCCAAACATTAAAGAACTTTTAACTAATCCTAAACCTGCAAGTTCAATTTTGAGATACAACGGACTGCAACCCTGTTACAACTGCAGCAATTGTAACAATGTGATCAAGGGCAATGTGTTACACCATCCAATGAAAGGTTACAAAATTAAACTCAAAGTTAATGCGACGTGCAATACGTCCAATGTAATTTACCTATTGAAATGCCCATGTGGCTTATGCTATGTTGGACACACGGAGAGGAGAATAAGAACCAGAATCCTTGAACACAAAAGCAATATAAGAACAGCTAACACTAAGTCATTGGTGGCCACACATTTTCTTGAACGAAGACACAATGTAGCTCAGCTACAATTTATGATCTTAGAGAAGGTTGTGAATCAGTAAGGCATGAATCCTAAAAATAAACTATTACAGAGGGAGAACTTCTGGATACGTTACCTGAGCACGATGCAGCCCACAGGGCTAAATGACCGCATGGAATTCCTTTGTTATCTTTGACTCTATCTGTATTATATTTGATGAACCATGAATGTTTGTTTTATCCACGATTCAGAAGTCCATGATAGCACTGGCATGCACTTTCATTTTTTCATATTATTGTCACACTTAAAACTTTCTGAATTGTATTTAGGTCTATGTTTCTCACTATTATCTAAAACTCTACAGCATGTCCCTTTATTCACACGGTCTACTTATTTCATACAGACATGTTATTAAATGTCCATGTAGTATATTTACCCTTCCAATATGGCCCCTGTTTTTCACTTAATTTCCCTATCCCGCAATGGCCACCGCGCTCCGGACTGTTTCCAGTCCGTCATCCTTGTTCCCCACAGGCATCGGCTGCACTACTCTTAACATGAGCACCAGCTGATCACTAATGCTTACGCGAACAGAAACTTGAGACTCTACCGCGTTCAAAATACAACCCTTGTAAGTACCGGCTTGGGGCGGCGCCCTTATCTAACTTATGCACACTATTGTTTTTTAAACATCCATGAGCATGCTTAGACCACGCACTTTTTCATTAACTGTTATTTATTCTTGAGGACGCTGTTTAACCTCACTCTGACATTCTAGGTTAGATATCGGCTGTGATCACTTTATCAAGCACTTCCCACTGCACATTGCCGTAACGCTTCAATCTGGTTTTTATTCTCTCTTTCTCTTCTCTAGATTGCATGAAATCTAGGTCACAGTTTTCTCTCACGTTACAACCTCTGAAACACCGACATTGTTTTAAATTGTTATTTTTGACGCTCAGTGCATGTTCTAGAATTGTGAAGATTTCTCACATTATATTGGATACTTGATGTTTAAATCTCTGTTATACTTAGGAGAAATCCTCTCTGAATGTAGTTCGTTTTCATTTTGATTTACAGACCAATCCCCTGACGAAGGGCTGCATGAGCCCGAAATGCATAGGGATGTATGGGAGAAAAATTGTGGATGTATTTACTGATGCCTAAGGAATACTTGTACCACATCTAAAGTGAAATGGAATTGCAATGAATTTTTTTAAAACAATAATTACAAATCAATTTGGAATGATCATTGTGTCTGATTGAACTTTATTATACCTACGGGTACCACTTAACACGGTGCACTGGGGGACAACTCCCATTGGGAACTTGCTTCTTTGTGTTTACCTTAACACTGCTTTGTTCAGACAGCGAAGCCCTGGTTTGCACGCGACACCTTCTCATTCATTCAACTTTGGTATATTAAAAAACGGTGCGCGCCTTATCTATTTAAGTGCATCTTAGGCGCATGACCAGGATGTTACATGTAATTTACGATGTCTATCTCTGCATGCGATATGTGTGTCTCTGCTCATACTATTTCACTGTGTCTACTGGCAAAAAACAGACCACATATATATAAGCAAGACATTACATTCCTTTTTCATTTCCACGGCACACCCTGGATCTTAATTGCACAGCTTAGAGCCTATTTCATTTATGAAGTAAGAGGCCTAACAGACTTGCTGCCTAAGATTCCCTACTAGTACATATCCTAACGCCTAACCGACTTCAAGAATACATGTATTGCCATACTTTTAAACACATCAACTAAGCAAATTATTCACCCAGACCCATTTAAAATCAAGCTTGACTCACAGTGTGATCTTAGGTACATGAGACACATGTCATGAAACACAGACAAAGAGAGAAATGACACACAGAAAAAGAAAGATTGTGCATGTGCAAAGTGGCATGAGACACAGGCACAGAGTACCATTTAAGCTAAGAGACGCAAGCTGTCAGCAGACACAGGTGAAAATATTGAAAAATGTGAAAATATAGTTCCTTATTTCACACAGACACTCAGTGTAATCCTTGACCAAAATTTAAAAGCCAGAAATTTTACCAGAAAACATTTTCCATAGTAAATCCTTTTTGACACAGAGCACAGCCCATTTAAATGACCACTACAAAACAAGTCAGAAACCTAACTCATTTCCAAAATACTTTTCCAATATGCACCATTAAATTTATTAACAGCATTACAAAAAAAATGACAAACAATGCAAGAATAAAGAAGCACAATATGCTTCTTAATCTTTCCAATAGTGCATACAGCAGTCTATCTTTATTAAAAGAATCATTACTCACCTTTAAAAATGCTTTGGAAGATTTAGAACAGTGTCAGTCACACACACCAGATTTTCTTAAGCAGAATCTCTGAAATGCACCTCAAACACTGCAACCAGAAATGGCCCTGATTCCCTGTAATTCTTCAGACATATTCCTGGACCTAACCAATTAAAATTCTTCCCATGCTATTTCAAAACCAAACTAACATTTTAATTTGGTTCTACATTTCAACACTTTAAAACTCACATAATATTCACCCATCCAACCAGTGCTCATTCACCCTGTTACCATGGAAACTCCCACCTAACTCAGCACAGAGTTGAAAAGTTCATCATACTATGTTGCAAAAGAATCCAGCAAGGGTGTTTGACCTCTCAATGTAGTAGCTAATCATATGCAATGTTTCTTTCAATTACTTTTTCTCAACCATTAGAATTAGTTCTTTCAAAAAACAGATGCATTCACCCTAATTTTCACTGGAGAATGTTAAGAAACCACCAATCAATTCTTGTTTTTCAAGTGCACTGAATCTCAACCACTTTTTTTCATAACTCCTACTTTTAAACTGCCATTTCATTTCCACAACTCATCTGAATAGAAGCACATCTACCTTCAAGATGCCAAAAGTCTGGTTTGTGGGTCATAGCTTTGTTCACTGGAGTGAAAAATATGCAAGTAACAGAGGTATTTGCAACTTTGATTTACCAAATGTGGACATTGTGTGGATTGGACAGAGAGGATTGAGAAGTCACCAATTGATACCATTGGTAAAATCCTTTATGCATCTACCACACCCTGACCTCAATATTGTGCACTGTGGTGGCAATGGCTTGGGCACTTTGACTGGGGTAGGTCTGGAAATGCTTTTAAAGGACATCTTTGGGCAATTGATGTCACTTTTTCCAAAAACTGCCTTGGTATTTTCTAATATATGCCAAAGGCAAAAATGGAACTGGTCCAATCAATTTTGTCCACAGATTGAGACAGCAAGGAAACATGTGAATACATCTTTTTCTGCTTTCCTCAGAGACTATGGTATGGGTTCCATATACCACAACAACTTGCGTTACAACATGCAAGGCATCTATAGGAGAGATGGTGTACATTTTACAGATGAGGGGAATAGAGTCTTCCGCTTGAATTTGAGACTCTGCATTAATACCTACTTGTAGGTACAAAAACACCCACATAACACAACAGCTCTTTTCAGAGCTACCCTACCCCTAGGCACTCAAAATTATTTTTTTACTCTAAATTTTTACACTGTTTTTCCCAGTGGTGCGCTCAGGGTGCGCGTACCGGGAAGCGTGCATGGGAACGCACCCAGCGCTTACCCCGCGAATTAAAAAAAATAAATGTTTTTTTGCCCTTCAGGGTCATTCTAGGCCCCCCTCAGAAAACCTAGGGGGTCAGGGAGGGTCTACCCTGCCCCCTTATAATCATTTCCCCCTTTTTATTTTCACCTCTTGTGTCTCAATTCTACAGAGACACAAGATGGCGGACTCTCCGGACTGTTTAGAATGTTGACAGACACCCGAGAGCCAATCAGCTTTCCACTCGCGCACTTCCGTGTCACGCCGCGTACGCTCCCCGGTACGTGTACCGTAAGCGCTGGAAGCGCGCATATAGATATATATGTGTTTTTGAACCTAACTTTCGTAAAAACCACTGGAGCAATTTTCACCATATATAGAAAAGGCACTTCTGCATACCAGTCCCTAAAATTTTGCAAAGTTTGGTGTAATTCCGTTCAGCAGTTCGGGCTGTAGTCTTGTCTAGTCGTCCTATGGAAATTAACATGGCGAAAACACATTTTGGGACCCCCTTTTTTCCCGGCCCCTGCTTGACGAATCCCCCCGAAACTTCCAGAGAAGAAACGGAGTGGAGCTGGCCTAAATTTTGGAAAATTACACGCAAATTCCACCACCGGTGCCAAAGTTATTCCCAATAGAATGTTGCGGATTTCCTATGGAAACTAGGTCCTAACTATTCATGCTTACTGGCGACCGCCAGTAGGTAATATATATATATATATATATGTATATATATATATATATATATATATATATATATATATATATATATATATATATATATATATATATATATATATATATATATATATATATTCACAGAAAAAAACCATAGGTTATAGACCACATATAGTTAGGAATTTGCAATTACAAAACCTTGAAAATTCACTGAAAAAACCATAGGTTATAGACCATATATAGTTAGGGATTAGCATTTACAAAACCTTATTTTACTCGCATAAAACCATTGAAATTTCATATATAGTTAGTTGCGCTAACTATATATCGCGCACCCGCAATCCACTGCTGATGATGTCACATATTACATCATTCATGACATGGTCAGTGACATCACTGATGACATCACTGATGACATTATCCAGTGACTGTATGTTTCTGTAAAGTTAAAATATGTCTTACATATTGAAGAATGAGTGGATGTATAAGTGTCTGGATGAAGGATTTAGTAGGTGCATGACTGACTGTATGAGTGAGTGATTAAATGTGTCTCACTGAGTGCATGAGTTAGTGACTAAACTGTCTTAATTTGTGCATCATTATGTCTGTTGTTCTGTAAACTGCTGCATGTGTTGATCAGTAGCTATATGAGTAACTATATGGGTTATTGATTGGTTGCCCAAGTATTTGTATGGGACACTGAGTGTGTGTGTGGGTGGCTGGGAGGTGTATGACTCTGTGCATAGATGTGTGAGCAGTGGATTCACTAGATGTATGGGTTCAAAAGTGCATGTGGAAACAGCTGTATGGGCGGTTGACTGTGTGCATGAGTCTATTGGTGAGTGAATGGATATCTTAGTGCTACATGTCAAAGTAAGTACATATGTAAAACACAGTACATGTGAGAGTTGACATATATAAATAACTGTGCATGAGAGCCAGTGAATGTGTGAGTGGCTGTATGGATCATTGTGAACTTGTATCAGGGATTGTATAAGAGAGTAAATGTGTGTTAGTATATGTTTGAATAAGTAAGGTGTGTATAACTGTATAGTTGAGGAAATGGAGGTGTGATTGATTCTTTGCATGACTGACTAGGTGTGTGAGTAACTCCATGGATGAGTGACAGTCAGTGAGTGTCTGTTTACACTGATTGTATCTAAGGTTATATTAGAGTCTGAAGAGGTTCATCGTATTATCACATGAATGATATCATCAGTGATGTGATCAGTAATATCAAATGAGATGTCATCAGTGATGTCATTTGAGATGTCATCAGTGATGTCATCAGTGATGTCATTTGAGATGTCATCAGTGATGTCACTGACCATGTCATGAATGATGTAATATGTGACATCATCAGCAGTGGATTGCGGGTGCGCGATATATAGTTAGCGCAACTAACTATATATGAAATTTCAATGGTTTTATGCGAGTAAAATAAGGTTTTGTAAATGCTAATCCCTAACTATATATGGTCTATAACCTATGGTTTTTTCAGTGAATTTTCAAGGTTTTGTAAATGCAAATTCCTAACTATATATGGTCTATAACCTATGTTTTTTTCTGTGAATTTCATTGGTTTTTTAAAAGCTAACATCTGTAGCTCTAAAATGTATTCTTCTTTAAATCCCAAAATACATTTTAGATGTTTATTGATAATTTTTTTTTAAATATTTTTTTTCTTCGCTTCCGGTGAGCGAACCGGGAAGCTTTCCGTTAGCTCAACTTGATGCCGCGACCTAGTCTGCGAACCGGTAAACGTTTCGTTAGCGCAACTGTGACGCGTCGCGGAAGCGCGACGTATCACGTTGTCGCGTAATGCGTCTTATGACGCGCCGCGTTAGCGCTCCCGGAAGTGTTCCGGACCGCGAACCGGAAACGATCCGGGACGCGGCGCGCACCGCGTAACGTAAGCGGAACAGGTCATGTGACTTGTTTATCAAACTTTTCATTGGTTCATTTCACTTTTGGTTTCCAAATGATGCATGTCTAGGTCATGTGACCTAAAAATAACACTTTTCATTGGTTCAGAACTTTTGCTTTTCCCAAATCATGAAAACCCCTCCTTCTTTCCTCACTCTGACTTTCATCTTGGTGAGAGAAAGACCATTTCCCAGTATTTCAGCAATGGCTTCTATCCTTGCTTCAGCTGGTGGACCCCCACCACCACCTCAACCTCCTCATGAGAAGAGAGGACCACCATCACAATTCATCTCCAACAGAGAGGAGGAAGAGGAGGACCTAGAAGAAGAGGACACAGATGAACCACAATTTATACAGGAGTTGCCCCGTGTTTCCCGAAGGAAAACAAGTTTCATATGGCAATTTTTTTCAATCCCTCGAGGGGAGAAGAAGGTCAATGCGAAGTATGCCACCTGCCTAATTTGCAAATACAGATTATCTAGAGGCACTGACAAAAAGTATAGTATGGGCAACTATACTATGCATCGCCATATGGCCAGGTGGCATCGATTAAACTACAGCCGGGCAGAGTTAAGGGACCTGCAAGATAATCCCCCGACAACTCCTGTGTCCAGATCAACGTCAACTATCTCTTTGACAGGAAGAGAGGCACAGGAAACTGTGGCAAACATACAGCAAAACTTCAAACACATGAAGTTTACCTGCATATATTGTGGTGCTCTGCTCTCATGTGGGAACATGAGTGCGAAATTAATCAACATGGTGTACGAAAACCACAAGTGCCCTAACCCACCCAAACAGTAATTTTTTTTTTGCTCCTGTTGAGCCCTTTTCAATGCCTGTTTTTTGTTGTTTCCCCTCCATGAAAAACACAGAAAAAAAACATAAAACTGTTCTAAAAATGTTCAGGAAAAAAAAACAACAAAAACATAAAAAAAGTTCTTTTCAGAACTACCTCCCCTTTCAAATAAAATTGCTAGAATGTTTAGCACTCTGGCAAGCTCTATTTCTTTTGGTTCGCTTTCCGGTTCGCTGCCCGGTTCGCGAACTTGAAGCGAACCAAAAAAATATTTTTTTAAAAAAAAGAAGAGTTAGTATAAGGGAAGTAAACAGAGAGTAATGTTAAAGGAAAGACAGCTATAGGGAGTAAACCAGAGATACTGTTTAATAGATCTATTTATTAATTCAGGATGACGATAAGGTGTGATCTCTCCTGAGGTTTGTTTAAGGTGAGAACTACTCAGGGTTACAGATCAATTTTACACTTGTTGAAGAATACAGAGCAGATAATGCATGTGAAGGCCTACCAATGAAGTAAGTCATGTCCTCTTATTACATCATTCATGACATGGTCAGTGACATCATCAGCAGTGCATTGCGGGTAAAAAGAGTAGAAAACATTTACCTTATAATTCTTGTTACCTTTTTAAAATATTTTTTCATACTTTCAATCTGTAAAAGAGAGAACAAACATTTCCAAAAATATTAAAACATGTATTTAAAAATTAGAAAAGAAAAGGGAAAAGGATCAAGAAGAAACAGTTTTTCAACAACTTTGACATTTACAGAAGCCTCTGCTTCTCTACGTCCCCTACACAATCCTAAAGATATATATTTTAAACAAACAGTATCTTCATGCTGATGAACTGAGGCCTATTTTGGAACATGGTGCTTCTTTTGCACTGCTGATGTCTCACAATAGTGATGCAATAGCAGCGCAAAAAAGATGTAAAGTCATCATAAAATTGTGTCTAACATTTTAAATGATTGTTTCAGGATGCAAATAAGATGTGTGCTTTCAAGAGCTTTCTTTGAGGTGAGGCCTATTCCTTTTTTTTAAAAAAACAGTACCCAGAAGTACAGCACTGTAAGCATTAAAATTGACACTTACAGAAGACTCAGTTTCTCCATATCTACCTCACATTTCTAAATGTATATCATAAGTACAAAAAGCAGAACATTAATTATACATGTTAAATGGTTTATTTTTGCTGTTCTCAGAATGTATCAAATTTCACTTAAATCAGTGACTTGAAGATATTCATCATGTAACAGCGGGGAAAAAAAAACACAATCAAAATGATTGTGTTTAAAAAACCCATACAACCTAAGAAATCTGAATTCAAAACTCCTTAAAATTAACTTACTTTCAATGACGTCGAAGGATGTCCTATGAACAGCGTCCACTCTGTTGTGCTATAAATATTTTCAGCCCGCCACTTTCTGAAAGAAAACCTCCATCGTTTTGAAAAATATGTTACATACAAGAAAAGACTTCTCACATTCTACCACATGTTTCCACTTGGCCAAATCATGTTGCAGCGATTCACAAGTCTTGTAATTCTTCCAATCAAATCCCGTCATTTTCTATTTTCGCAACTTTCAAAAAGAAAACATTTGAGATTATTTTCACAATCCTGGACTACTAATATCTTACCCTTCTTTGTCACTCATGTTCTCCTTTTCCTATGACACTGATACTGCTTACTATGAAGCAGACTTACTTGCATCAGGTTTATATAGTTGGATTTTTAAATTGACATTATAATTAAAAGTTTTGGACCAATAATCTAAACAGCATTTCAGACTTACATTCCCTCTACTTGATGAACCTTTTGCAATTCCTCACAGGAAATCCCGAGATTCTTTCTTTAAAATTTTGGTTTTAAAAACACCAGATAAGAATTTTTAAGGTCAAACGGCAATTTTTTTTTGAAAGTTACAACGGAATTATTGCAGAATGACCAGCCGTTTCGAGACTTTAAATAAGCTGTATAATGTCCTGATGTTGTTGAAGGACCATCGTGATAGATAATTGCTACAGTTACAAAAGTCCTTCCTGATATTGATAGCTGAGAAGCCACAAATTTTTTTATTAAAGTTGACAATTTTGATCCATCAGGCCTACATCGTTGGATCATTAAAATGACATACTGGCCATATCTACGTATAAATAATGTTGACATCATTTCAGATTTACATTGGCTACACTCCATGTTGTGATCCGCTGCATTTACTAGCTTATTAAAGGAGACTGATTTACTGTCTGGCAAAGTTAAATATATAAATCTTTCTGAGTCTACACTAGTAGTACTTGATACCATACAGTTCTCACAGTCATGCTGCCATTGATAAGAAAGCCCAAACAGGTGATCTACATCTACACCCTCATCTTGCAATACATCAAGCATATACATTAAAAACTCCTGACAATCTTGCTGATTATTTTCAGAGAAGTCTGTTTGACCTGAACATTCATCTAACAGATAACGAACTTCAGACACACTTTCTACTTTTGTTCGATCAGTGCTACATTTCTCGAAAACCGAATTCAACAAACAGCATAAAATTTGTTCTGAATTCAACAGAATCTGTTCTTTTAAACTCTCTAGTGAAAAGAGAACATTAACCACTACATTTGCATAGCAGTTGACACCAGAACTGTTTTCAAATTGAAAACCGACAACATCTTCAACAGAATCCACTTTCTTTCTGCTAACAATTTTCGGTTCATTGACTTTTGGTCTTTTTGCTACAACCTCCCTACTATTACTGATATTTCTACGTTTCCGGCCTACCACACGTTTCTCAAACAAAGGATATTGAGGCAAATGTGGCACATAATCTCTTCTTAACCTATTGTATTCCTTAACACAATCTAGATCCGCACAAATGTTTGTGACATCACAGTCAATCAAGTACAATCCCGATAAAGTTCTAACTCGTGACAATGCCACATATGCCATACCCTCCTTGAACACAGAACTGCCAATATTCACCAATGCACTGTCTACACTTAAACCTTGCGATTTATGGATTGTCACCGCATATGCCAAGCAAACAGGAAACTGTTTACGGCGAACATATAAGTCTTTAACAAGCAAAAACCTAGCAGAACAACGACCAATTAGCTGTACTTCCTCAATGCCATCAAATTTAATTTTTAAAAATTCTATTCCATCTCTATTTCTGTATTTCTCAAAATCAACAACATTACCCATTGATCCATTTACCAGACCTCTTTCAACATGTAAATTCCTTCTCAAAATGATTCGGCAATTTAAACACACATTCAAAGTCTTTTCAAAACCCGCTGTTTTAGATATAGTCTTCTCTAATGAATCCAATTTTGATTTCAAATTCTCTGACAAAATAATTGTTGATCCCATATGCTCTATTTTGTCAATAGCTTCAAGTTTCACAATCTCTTGCTTTTCTAAATTCAACATTTTGTTGTTGAAGATGGCACATTCTGCAAGAGTTGGCATCAAACATATTCCGGATTTCTTCTCAGTAATTTTCTGAAAAATATTCTCAGGCACAATCTCTTGTTCGGGATATAAATTTGAAAGTAATCGTGCATTTAAAGCTTCTTTTCCATGCTCAGTCACTTTTCCAATTCTAATATCTTGTAGAATATTCTTGTAATCTTCATCCTTCGCCTGACGCATATTTTCATGCAGTTCAGCATAATTGAAGTTTAACCATATATTGACGTTGCCAATGCTCCCTAGGCACTTCCTGGTATCTTCATGCGTGAGTATTTTGAACACAGGTTGACCTTTTACTGGTGTCAGCAGCAGAAGATCTCCGAAAACAATGATGTGTTTGCCACCAAATAACACATCATATTTAGTTTTAAGTACTTCTTGCATTCTCAAATGCACAAAGGCAAGCATGACATTGGAAACCATGCTTACTTCCTCAATGATAAGTAGTTTCATTTTCCTCAAGACTCTTGAAACTTCACAGCAAGCATCCCCAGATAACTTGTGGTATTGTAATTTGTTGTCATGCTCCACTGGCAGCATCAGTAGACGATGCAAAGTAATACCTTTAATGTTATGTGCTGCCAGTCCAGTAGGAGCGGTGACAACACAAGACAGCGATGACTCAGTCCTTTCCTGCAAATAACAAGAAATTGCTTTAATGAGGAAACTTTTTCCAGTTCCCGCTTCTCCACTCACGTACAGTCGGACAGGCTTCAACGATGTACATGAGCACTCTTTCTTCTCATGACTTAATCCATGCTCAATTTGCTTGGTAACTTCATCATATATTTTCCTCTGCTCAACGTTGAGTTGTTTTTCCAAGTCTTCTAAGTTAACTGAATCCTCCTGAGCATGTGCCATGGCTCTTTCCACTTCATTCATAGCAGTGGCAGCTTCATTTTCGATAATAGGTCCTCCAAGTGGATCTTGACTCAATGAAACAGAACTCTGACTGTCCTGAGAACTGTCTCTGGCAATCTCGGCTGCAATCGTTGCTTCCTGCTCAATTTCCAAAGTTAGCATTTCTTGATATTTGGGCAAAGCAGGACATTCTATGGTCTCCTTAGCAGCAGTGAAAGAGTCTTCGTAACAGAGGAAATCTCCAAGCAGTTCCTCTTCTGCACGCCAAGGCTTGAAAAGTTGCAAAAGTGCTAAATAGAAAAACTCCTTTTTTTCTGGAGATTCGCCACTCAATTTTCGATGGTTTACTAATTGGCATTTTCTTTGCTTGACCAGGCATCCCTCACTTCCAATTACAGCATACACTCCTTTCTCAATATCTTCTTTGATGTTCCTCTTGAATATATAATTTTGTAGAACCTCATATAGACAAACATTCTCAAGGTGACTGCTTCGATTTGGATAATATGTATCCAACATGTTGGTCTTCAAAATGTCGGTACTGTTTGGTTCCTTTTCTGCCAAATACTCAATTTCCCGGACAGGTTTTAGAACTCGATTTCGCGTTGCAGCAAGACCAAGACTCGCCCAAACGATACTCCTGGATTTGGCATAGAGACTTGCTGAAGACAATCGATCAGAACATTCGTAAGCTCCGATTTCTCGATGCGACAACATCTTCAGACTGAAACTGTACAACTTCTTGCTGAGGCTCTTTTCATGGGAAATGTCCTCCCACATATCCTTCAGTTCTGTCTTTTCTTTTTTGGTGATGTAAGATGTCACATACCGAGCCACAGCCATACAGTTGTCAGCCACAAACTGTATATCCATGTTAGCATTCCACATGGATAAAATCACTGGGTTGTAGTCGTTGATGTACTTGGACTCTTCGTTCCTTTTCAAATTGTATGTATTTTTGGGTGATTTCCTCGTCACATTATGTCGCAGCGAAGACATCAAACTGTTCACTCTTCCTTTAGAAATCACCGGTCGTGGAAAGTTGAAACGACATTTGGTGTAGAACTTGTCCTTGTTTCTGAATTTACGACGACAGTACTTTCCACAACGATGGCTTTGGAAACGTAGAACTTGTTCTCTTAGGCTTTTCTTCTCCGTTGCGTTTGGAACAGCACACGTAGAATACTGTCCTATGAAATTCATCACTAAGTCATCCGGATCTGTTCCAAATTTAGGTGCATCCTTGATCCACAACAACATATGTATATAAGGAGCACCTCTTGCTTGGTACTCCTTTCTCCAGAAGAAATCCAACACCTCTCCAAGAGGTGGATTCTTCTTATTTGTGATGAAAGACATCATAGCTTCAAATCTATGATTGAAGTACCTGCATACATTCACTGGATCCAAAGAACACAGTTCTCCAGGTGTCTTGAATTCAATGTTTTCAATATTTCCATTTGCCTCTCGTAGAAATTCAAGTAAGTCTTCCCAGCCATACTCGGCACAGCTCAGAGTGAGGAACCATGTCGGAGTTCCTAAGTTCCTCAGCATACATTTTAAATCACCATGACGACGGTACCAGTACTCATTAGTACCACGCTGACACGCCATGAGATTAATTAAGTGAGAATCCAAAATACTGTCTTGGACATTGACTTTATGCATAAAATCACTTGCCGAGATGTTTCGCATCTGTATACCACTTTTTAAGATGTGGTTCACTGCATATGACAGTCCAGACAGATCGCTTTCAAACAGGAGATGAAACAAATAGGGAATGCATTGACGAAACCTAGGATCTTCTGCATACAATCGTAAAGTCCGGTATTCAGACGCAGGAATTTGATGAGGTCGCTCATCATATCTTCCTCCTCGACCTGTGGGAAATAGCTGTGGGAAACACCGAGCTTCCAAACTTTCCTCCCAAACACTAATGGGACTCCCTTTGGCTTGTTTCATTTGAAACAACTCAATAGCATTCCCCATGACTTCCTTGGAATGCAAAGGATGAACACTATAATGTTCATATATTTCTTCACTTTTAGAGGCCTCTACTTTCTCAATTTGGCCAGCACACAAATCGCTATCCTCTTCATCACTTACTTCCTCTTCTGCAACATATACATTCTTATAGTACTTATTATTTTTCTTCAAATACAATGTTGCCTTTTTGACTTTCCTAACATCCACTAAATCTTGCCATATTTTCTTATTCTTTGTCGGAACCCCATTAACCAAGATAACCAGAGGTTCCTCTTCCACTTTTTCTACTCCAATTGTGTTAATGTTTTTGTTCAAATCTAGAGGCAAATAAACAACTCTTCCCTTTAATCCTCTCTGTAAATCTGCTGGAGGCAACTTCCCTGTCTTTGACTCCATTCTTACAATAGCCTGAAAGGGATGGATACTTTGAATCAAAATAGATTCATAAGTATTTAAATCCTTCAATTCAGAAGGAATCTCAACCAATTCCAGATTATTATGAACTGCCCTAGCAGGCATCTGGTTTTGGTTTAATTTATTACAACAATAAGTACACACACGTTGATCCGATCCCAAATCAAAATAATTTTCTACCATCAAGTATGTGGCAAAATCCTTCCATTCACTATTATTTTCCCTTTCACTTTTTGCATATAAATCCACTAACTTAGTCTGATTCTTATAATAAGTGCATCGACAACATACACAAGTGAAATTAGGCCTCTCACTTGATTTCATCTGAAACGTGGCAATTTCCTTCTGAAAATTATCTGTACTGGAAACCTGTACATTATCTTCAACATTACCCTCTACTTCTGGGTCAATTTGAACATTCTCATCTTTACTACCAAAGTAACTAAACTCAATTTCTTCACAAATATTCTTCACATCTATTTCAGAACCATGCAAAAGAGCAGCACATAATTGTTTAAGCATAATTGCTGGACTCTTAGCATAATACAACATTCTCACTAATTTTCTCACTTTATTATGATGCACTGCTAGCATCCTGAAATGATGAAAAACACTCTGGCATACTCTCCTGGAAAGACAAGCCAGTGAATGACCACGCAAACCTGTCATTTGTCTCACTCTGCAAGGATCTAAATCTTGCAACAACTTCATTTTCTGCTTCAAACTTTTCTTATTAAATGTCCGTATAAAATCACAAAGCAAATTGATGGAAACCTGTTGCACACTGCAAATAGAACTACACTTCCAAATGTACACAGGACCCTTAGGACGTCTTCCTAAAACCTCATCACTTAGCGCCTCTTCTGTCTCTGTTGTCACAAGTTTTTCTTTTTCAACTGGACAACCATCCTTCACTTCATAAGCTCGACCACTGGTGTCAACTGCAAACACCAAATCATTATCCTGAAAATAACTCTCCTCATTAAAAAATGCCTCACAACTTGAACTATGCATCCATTCTCCGGAAACAACTTCACAAAAGTTACTACGATTTACTACTCTCTTCCATCTACTTTTTGTTTTGAAATCAGAAATTACCTTGCTTAGTTTCCTAATTCTATTGATTACCAAAATAAACAACTTTCGCTTAATTTCAAAAGCATGATCAATAATTTTCTCTACATTTTTCTTCTTCTTATAAAATGCCGCTTTCTGTTGGCCTTTCTTAATATTTTTTAATAAATTAACTATTATCCTGTTACGGAACATTCGTTTTCGAATGTCCCTAAACTGTTGTTTCCTTCTACTATCATGCACAGAGTTATCTCTTCCTCTACCAGTAACATTTTTGATGGGTCTTTCCTTTCCATTTAAATTGCTTTTCTTTTTCTGAACTGAAACATTTTTTGGATAAATACTTTTTTTACTAAAAATATTTCTTAAGAATGATTTTGTGCTCTTACCCGGAGCTTTCTTGGTGTTTTGAAAAGTATTTGGGGAAGAGGACTGCTGCAATAAAAGATCATCCTGCTGTCTTTGACGTTTTCTAGCCTTTCTAATTCGATTTTTCGTTGGCATTTTTCAAATTAAGAAAAGATCTGCAGTTGAATTTGTGGAAAAATCTAATAAAAAATGTTATTAACCACTATTACCAAACAGTAAATGAATAACAGTCATCAAAAACTTAATGCCCTACTTATTATTTAACATAGCAAATCTTTTGCACCAGCACTGCATCACAAAAATGACACACAATGGTACAAAACAGGCATACAACAAAGCATAAATCTCTCCCTAATATTTTAAATGATTAATTCAGGATGACGATAAGGTGTGGCCTATCTAAAGGTTTGTTTAGGCCCAGATCTTTGGACTGGGGTGAATGTGTGTCATTGATCCACATTCGGTCCATCACCTGTTTTGTTTGTTTGAGGTGAGGCCAACACATGGTTGCAGATAAGATTTTCACTGAAGAAAACAAAGGAGATAATACATATGAAGGCCTACCAATGAAGTAAGTCATTATTTCAAATCAATTACATTTCTGGATATGTACTGCTAGAGCTTCATAGGTTGCTTTGGGTCATATTTATAAGACATATGAGTGTCTATGATGTTATTTTTCCTTTTTAAATGGAAAGCGTTCTTCATGGTGCAAGTTTCTTGTAAATACGCTCCCAATTGCCCTTGGCAAATTTAGATTTTGATTATGGGAGTTACATAGCCATGTTAATAATGTCCAAACAATGGTGCTAGGGCATTCCAGAAAACGCTTTCATGTGTCTCAAGGACATTTTCAGTCATTTCCTCTTGAATGCAGGTATACAATTGATTTATATGCTGTGTTTAAAAACGATTTTTTGAAATCAATTACATTTCTGGATATGTACTGCTAGAGCTTCATAGGTTGTTTTGGGTCATATTTATAGGACATATGAGTGTCTATGATGTTATTTTCCCTTTTTAAATGGAAAGCGTTCTTCATGGTGCAAGTTTCTTGTAAATACGCTCCCACCTGCGGTTGGCAAATTTAGATTTTGATTATGCCCTTACACCATTTTTGGGACATTATTAACATGCCTATGTAACTCCCATAATCAAAATCTAAATTTGCCAACCGCAAGTGGGAGCGTATTTACAAGAAACTTGCCCCATGAGGTACGCTTTCCATTTAAAAAGGGTAAAATAACATAATAGACACTCAAATGCCTTATAAATATGACCCAAAACAACCTATGAAGCTCTAGCAGTACATATCCAGAAATGTAATTGATTTCAAAAAATCGTTTTTAAACACAGCATATAAATCAATTGTATACCTGCATTCAAGAGGAAATGACTGAAAATGTCCTTGAGACACATGAAAGCGTTTTCTGGAATGCCCTAGCACCATTGTTTGGACATTATTAACACGGCTATGTAACTCCCATAATCAAAATCTAAATTTGCCAAGCGCAAATGGGAGCGTATTTACAAGAAACTTGCACCATGAAGAACGCTTTCCATTTAAAAAGAAAAAATAACATCATAGACACTCATATGCCTTATAAATATGACCCAAAACAACCTATGAAGCTCTAGCAGTACATATCCAGAAATGTAATTGATTTCAAAAAATCGTTTTTAAACACAGCATATAAATCAATTGTATACCCGCATTCAAGAGGAAATGACTGAAAATGTCCTTGAGACACATGAAAGCGTTTTCTGGAATGCCCTAGCACCATTTTTTGGACATTATTAACATGGCTATGTAACTCCCATAATCAAAATCTAAATTTGCCAAGCACAGGTGGGAGCGTATTTAAACGAAACTTGCACCATGAAGAACGCTTTCCATTTAAAAAGGAAAAATAACATCATAGACACTCATATGCCTTATAAATATGACCCAAAACAACCTATGAAGCTCTAGCAGTACATATCCAGAAATGTAATTGATTTCAAAAAATCGTTTTTAAACACAGCATATAAATCAATTGTATACCTGCATTCAAGAGGAAATGACTGAAAATGTCCTTGAGACACATGAAAGCGTTTTCTGGAATGCCCTAGCACCATTTTTTGGACATTATTAACATGGCTATGTAACTTCCATATTCAAAATCTAAATTTGCCAAGCACAGGTGGGAGCGTATTTACAAGACACTTGCCCCATGAGGAATGCTTTCCATTTAAAAAGGAAAAAATAACATCAAAGACACTCAAATGCCTTATAAATATGACCCAAAACAACCTATGAAGCTCTAGCAGTACATATCCAGAAATGTAATTGATTTCAAAAATCGTTTGTAAAAACAACATATCTGTTTCAGCTTACATAAGAGACCATGGAATGGGCTCCATGTACAACAATAACTTGTGTTACTGCATGCCAGAATGCTACACCGAATATGCAATTACAATTTCTCAAAGAAACAAAATCTATATGTATATCACTAGAGACAAAGCCACATTTTAAAAACACAGCTTTCTTCATCATTTTCTCCTTAAATCATACTATTTTCTATCTAAATTAAATAAATCTTTTCTCACCTTAGCAAATACTTTTTGAGTTTTGAAAACAGTCTCAGAAATACACCAAATTGTCTTCAGCAGAAGAAAAAGGATGCACTCCAGAGGCTGCAGCTATTGAAAGCACAGAAATACAGATATTCATTTCACATATCTCTCATATTAGCCAATCATAACTCTTCCCTCACTTTTTTCAAATCAAAACCCTTCCCCCCTCTGCCCTCTCTGCCTTTTTTCCATAGCAACCACCTCCTGGAAGACCTCTCATGTTTGCAAATTCACACAACAATGTTTCAATTGAACTCTGAACTCTCAGTGCACCTGCGTATCCAGTGCAATCTTTCATTAAATGTTTCTTCCTTGACCATTCAAATTACATCTTTCAAAGAACACATCCATGCACCCTAACTTTCTGTTTTCAGAAATGGAAATGCACCAATCACTGCTAATGAATCATTAGCATTGGAAATCCACAGTTTTTTTTCTTTACAAACTCCTACTGTTTCAACTGCCCTTTCATTACCACACTTCATCTGACTGCAGCACAACCTTCTCCCACCATGTTTAATGTCTGGATTGTTGGACATAGTTACATCCACTGGGCTCAAAGGTATGCTGAGAACAGAAATTTACCTAACCTCAATTTACAAGATGTGGAAATTAAGCGGTTGGGCCAAAGAGGATTTAAATGTCACCAATTGATACCATTGGTGAAAACCTTTATGCATTTGCCAAAACCTGACCTGTTAATTGTGCACTGTGGAGGTAATGATTTGGGCACTTTGACTGGGGTAGGTCTGGAAATGCTTTTAAAGGACACCTTTGAGCAATTAATGGCACTTTTCCCTCAAACTGCCTTGGTATATTCCAATATATGCCAAAGACAGAAATGGAGGTGGTCCAACCAATTTTGTCCACAAATTGAGAAAGCGAGGAAGCATGTAAACAAATCTGTTTCAGCTTTCATGAGAGACCATGGAATGGGCTCCTTGTACAACAATAACTTGCGTTACTACATGCAAGATATCTACAGAGGAGATGGAGTTCACTTCTCAGATGAGGGCAACAGAATTTTCATTCTGAATTTAAGACTGTGCATTGGTACCTACTTATAAGTACCTAAATGTACCATAAACCCAAAAGCTCTTCTCAGAGCTACCCTTCATCTGATCACTCACAATTATTATTTTTTTCTAACTTTTTTCACTAATTTTCCACAAAATACGCTCCCCGGGCCGCTACCCGGTTCGCTAACCGAAAGCTAACCTCGCGGAATTTTTTTTAAAAATGTTTTTTTTCCGCACATATAAGCCTCCTCAGCCACCCTCAGAAAACCTAGGGGGTCAAGATAAGTCTACCATGACCCCTTCTACCCATTCTAAACATTATTTGCCCTCCATCTTGTATCTTAATGCGACCGAAACACAAAATGGTGGACTCCCGTGACGCTTAAGGTTCGCTAACCGAGCCGTTTTCCGGGAAGCGGTCCTAAAAAAAGGTGGGAAAGTAATTTACAGAAAAACGACTAGAGACACTCTCACCAAATATAGATTAGCTCATACTACATAACAATCCCTTTCATTTTCACAAATTTGATTGAAATTTCATTTAGCCATTTAGCCTGTAGACCTCTCTAAGTACCGTGAGGTAAATTACTTCACAAAACACATCTGAAGTGTTGGAATTGACAACCAATGAAAATGTTACTTTCATTTTCTACTTTTATTACCTGACATTTGATTGGTTATATACCTGAATATATATAAAGGAAGAGAAGGAAACACAGCCATTTTGACTGCTACTTCGTGAAGTGCACAACAAAAAATCAACTGATAACTTCAACTTATGTTTGAAAGGTAAGATATTATTTATAAAACTTAAGTATGTTCTGTACTGAAACCTAATTAGAAAAACATTTTCTGAGAATTATATTCTATCACTCTGTAATACTTATAGAAAAAAATAGACTACTCTGTTTTAGTTATGGCAGAGCCATTCCAAGAATTTGCAACACCATAGGCTAAAAAGGAACGTGCGCGAAGCCCCCTCCAATTTACATAAGTGGCCCCTTGCAAGGAGACCATTCACAGGCACTGAGGGGGCCCCATTGTCCAGCATTTTGACACCCCCACAGTTTTAACTTTAAATCCACACGCATATCTCACACCTTCATAGGTGTGAGAATTGATTGTGGTCTAAAAGTTAAAACTGTGGGGGTGCAAAAATGCTGGACAATGGGCCCCCTCAGTGCCTGTGAATGGTCTCCTTGCAATTGAGGGAGCGTCTCCTTCTCCCTCCCCTATACCTCCTGACACCATCCATGGGAGGCCCAAGGAGGGGGCCCCCTGCAATAGACCTTAATTGCAGGCGACACCTTTCTTTGTGAAAAAAACACTATATAAATAACCAAACTGCCAATCTGTACTGAATCCCAACAATGCCCTTTCTGTACTGATATATTTTTTTAAAATTCATTTTTCAGAATTGAAAATGGAAGAACAACAAAACAACATGAAAACTGAAACAGAAGAAAAAATTGAGACACAAGATGACATGGATTTCTACTACGAACTTGTCCAATGCGTAGATGCAGTTGATTTTCTACTAAAAAATGAAGAAAAAAATGATCACGATTTTTTAGATTTTCTTTTAAATTTTGAAAAACAAAATGAAAAATAAATTTTAATTTCTTAATTCAAAAATTGTTTGACACATTATTTATTTTTATATGTTTATTGAATGTTAAAAGTTTAATGAATTATGACACACAATCAAAATAAATTTTTTTTTTTTAAATAAACAAAACAAAAAAAACAACAAAAACAACAAATAATTAACATACAGTATTAGAAAAGTCTATCATTCTTTTATCCTTATAGTACGCTGCCCAGAACGCTTTCCGGTTCGCGAACTTGGCGCTTACCACGCAAAAAAAAAAACAATTTTTTTTTTACCCTCCTGGGCCCTTTTAAAACCTCCACATAAAACCTAGGGGGTCAACGAGGATCTACTATGCCCCATTATGGTAATTTCCCCCTTTGTTTTGGCCTCCTCTTGTCTCTCGTTCCTACCAAGAGACAAGATGGCGGCTGCTCCGGACTGTTTAGAATGTTGACAGACACCGGAGAGCCAATCAGCTTCGCTTCGCAAAGTTCCGATACGCGAAAAGTTCGCTAACCAGATCGCTGCCCGGAGCGCTGTTACAGATATATATCTTGTTTTAAACGTTAATTTCTCAAAATCCACTGAAGCACATATATTCAGACCTAGCAAAGGCACATCAGGCTAACAGTCCCTACAATTTTGCCAAGTTTGGTGGAAATCCATTCAGCCGTTCGGGCTAAAAGTGAGGCCAACCGCCCTATGGAAATTAACATGGGAAAAACGCATTTTGGGACCCCCCTTTTATCTCAGCCCCCCCTTGCCGAACACCCCCCAAATTTCCAGGAGCTGCTCAGAAACAAAATGTGCCATTTTCCAGAAAAGTTCAGCCAATTCCATCCACAAACGCCAAAGTTATTAGACATAGAATTTTCAGAAATCCCATAGGGAAAAAATCCTAACTATATATACCTACTGGCGACCGCCAGTAGGTAATATATATATATATATATATATATATATATATATATATATATATATATATATATATATATATATATATATATATATATATATATATATATATATATATATATATATACCCATATATATATATCTATATATATATATATATATTACCTACTGGCGGTCGCCAGTAGGTATATATAGTTAGGATTTTTTCTCTATGGGATTTTTGAAAATTCTATGTCTAATAACTTTGGCGTTTGTGGACGGAATTGGCTGAAATTTTCAGGAAAATAAAACATTTTGTTTCTGAGCAGCCCCTGACAATTTGGGGGGGTTTCATCAAGGGGGGGCCGAGAAAAAAGGGGGGTCCTAAAACGCGTTTTTCCCATGTTAATTTCCATAGGGCGGTTGGCCTCACTTTTAGTTTGAACGGCTGAATGGATTTGCACGAAACTTGGCAAAATTGTAGGGACTGTTAGCCCGATGTGCCTTTGCTAGGTCTGAATATATGTGCTCCAGTGGATTTTGAGTAATTTAGGTTCAAAAAAAGATATATATCTGGGCGGAGCCTAACCACACATCTGATCTGATTGGCTGTCAGCACTTCATCCAAGAAGTGTTGGCAGCCATCTTGGGACCAATATACATGATAGCACCTCATTAAAAAGCATTGTAGTTAATAGAGGGTTTTAGGACTTTAGTTACATTATAAATCATGTGTTGATGGTACCATACTCGTTTTAGGAATTGTGGTGGGTTCTAAGGTGATTTTACCATGTGAAAAAACCTTCTGCTGTGATATCATGAATATTGTTTGAAAGAAAACTAATATCTCATGATTTTCCCACAGTGGTTTGGAAGGGGATCTATAAGCTAAACTGAAAGCATATTTTCTGTAAATTCACATTATCTTTCTCAGTCATGTGAAAATGAAGTCTGACATTCTCAGTAAAACATGTAAATCCAACAAGGACAGAGACTGTCAGTTGATTCCTTTGTGTTCTACTGCAGCCTCCTAGAGTGGTCTAAAGAACAACTAGAGCGCTAACAGTCCTACTTATTACAAAGGTATGGCACACCTGAAGCCATCTTGATTGGAATAAAGTGGTAACTCTTAAAACATTTAATTTAAAAAGAAACAACATGAGGGGGTATATTTTGCCATAGAAAGTATGATTAGTGCTGCAGAATGAAAAATTAGGGCACATTTTGAGTGACTTCTCAAATCCTTTTCTATTTCATTAAAACATTCTGACATGCAGTCTCCCAAAATGGCCACCAGAGACAAAAGAGCCCAAATGTAGCCCAAATATCACCCAGAAGTAGCCCAAGTATAGCCCAATGACAGAATGTCCCAGAGTGTTCTAAAGAACAACTAGAGCGCTAACAGTCCTAGTTATTACAAAGGTATGGCACACCTGAAGCCATCTTGATTGGAATAAAGTGGTAACTCTTAAAACATTTAATTTAAAAAGAAACAACATGAGGGGGTATATTTTGCCATAGAAAGTATGATTAGTGCTGCAGAATGAAAAATTGGGCACATTTTGAGTGACTTCTCAAATCCTTTTCTATTTCATTAAAACATTCTGACATGCAGTCTCCCAAAATGGCCACCAGAGACAAAAGAGCCCAAATGTAGCCCAAATATCACCCAGATGTAGCCCAAGTAGAGCCCAATGACAGAATGTCCCAGAGTGTTCTAAAGAACAACTAGAGCGCTAACAGTCCTACTTATTACAAAGGTATGGAACACCTGAAGCCATCTTGATTGGAATAAAGTGGTAACTCTTAAAACATTTAATTTAAAAAGGAACAACATGAGGGGGTATATTTTGCCATATGAATTATGATTAGTGCTGCAGAAAGAAAAATTAGGGCACATTTTGAGTGACTTCTCAAACCCTCTTCAATTTCATAAAAAAATTCTGACATACAGTCTCCCAAGATGGCCACCAGAGACAAAAGAGCCTAAATGTAGCCCAAATATCACCCAGATGTAGCCCAAGTATAGCCCAATGACAGAATGTCCCAGAGTGTTCTAAAGAACAACTAGAGCGCTAACAGTCTTACTTATGACAAAAGTATGGCACACCAGAAGCCATCTTGATTGGAATGAAGTGGTAAGTCTGAAAACACTCAATTTAAAAAGGAACAACATGAGGGGGTTAATTTTGCCATAGAAAGTATGATTAGTGCTTCAGAAAGAAAAATTAGGGATCATTTTGAGTGACTTCTCAAATCCTCTTCTATTTCATTAAAAAAATTCTGACATGCAGACTGAAACATGCACTTTGAATACCAGCAGCAGACGTCCCTGGTGAGCAGTAGCTTTACTACAGTGATCTAATGTGCAACTAGAGTGCTAACATTCAGAATTTATGGCAAATGTGTGACACATCTGAATGCCTTCTTGATGGAACCAAAGTAAACAAGCATTGAAAATGCAATAGATCTCGCCCTCGTTTAAGTTAAAGCCATTCTGTTTGTAATGAGGTGGCTTTTTAGCTTTGCTTTTATTAGTGTTTTTTCAACTTTCATGTAAATAACATGCATCTGTATGCATATAAGTATATGTATGCATGCATTTATGTTTGTATTTATATAGATATACAGATGATATATGTTTATATATGTATGTATATATATATATATTCACTGAAAAAACCATAGGTTATAGACCATATATAGTTAGGAATTAGCATTTACAAAACCTTGAAAATTCACTGAAAAAACCATAGGTTATAGACCATATATAGTTAGGAATTAGCATTTACAAAACCTTGAAAATTCACTGAAAAAACCAAAGGTTATAGACCATATATAGTTAGGAATTCGCATTTACAAAACCTTATTTTACTCACACAAAACCATTGAAATTCCATATATAGTTAGTTGCACTAACTATATATCGCGCACCCGCAATCCACTGCTGATGATGTCACATATTACATCATTCATGACATGGTCAGTGACATCACTGATGACATCACTGATGACATCTCAAATGACATCACTGATGACATCACTGATGACAACATCCAGTGACTGTATGTATCTGTAAAGTTAAAATATGTCTTACATATTGAAGAATGAGTGGATGTATAAGTGTCTGGATGAAGGATTTAGTAGGTGCATGACTGACTGTATGAGTGAGTGATTAAATGTGTCTCACTGAGTGCATGGGTTAGTGACTAAACTGTCTTAATTTGTGCATCATTATGTCTGTTGTTCTGTAAACTGTTGCATGTGTTGATAAGTAGCTATATGAGTAACTATATGGGTTATTGATTGGTTGCCCAAGTATTTGTATGGGAGAGTGAGTGTGTGTGGGGGGGTGGCTGGGACGTGTGTGACTCTGTGCATAGATGTGTGAACAGTTGATTCACTAGATGTATAGGTTCAAAACTGCATGTGGAAACAGCTGTATGGGTGGTTGACTGTGTGCATGATTGTATTGGTGAGTGAATGGATATTTCAATGCTACATGTCAAAGTAAGTACATATGTAAAACACAGTACCTGTGAGAGTTGACATATATAAATTACTGTGTGTAAGAGCCAGTGAATGTGTGAGTGGCTGCATGGATCATTGAAAACTTGTATCAGTGATTGTATAAGAGAGTAAATATGTGTTAGAATATGTTTCAATAAGTAAGGTGTCTATAACTGTATAGTTGAGGAAATGGAGGTGTGATTGATTCTTTGTATGACTGTCTAGGTGTATAAGTAACTCTATGGATGAGTGACAATCTGTGGGTGTCTGTTTTCACTGAGTGTATCTAAGGTTATATCAGAGTCTGTAGAGGTTCATCGTATTAACACATGAATGATGCCATCTGTAATGTTGTCAGTGATGTCATTTGAGTTGTCATCAGTGATGTCATCAGTGATGTCACTGACCATGTCATGAATGATGTAATATGTGACATCATCAGCAGTGGATTGCGGGTGCGCGATATATAGTTAGTGCAACTAACTATATATGGAATTTCAATGGTTTTGTGTGAGTAAAATAAGGTTTTGTAAATGAAAATTCCTAACTATATATGGTCTATAACCTATGGTTTTTTCAGTGAATATATATATATATATATATATATATATATATATATATATATATATATATATATATATATATATATATATATATATATATACATATATATCGAGAACACTCCTGACCGCTTACGGCAATGCAGCAGGAGCGGACCTCTTCTCTGGCCAGCCAATTTAGCGCAAAGCTAAAACGCCATCACACCGTCTTGTCAAGTGGTAAATTTATTAAACAAAAAAAGAGTATAGAGCTGATGCTCTTCCCTGACGCATTTCGCTCCTGCAAAGGAGCTTGGTCACATATATATATATATATTACCTACTGGCAGTCGCCAGTAGGCATATATAGTTAGGACCTAGTTTCCACCGGCGCCAAAGTTATTCCCAATAGAATGTTGCGGATTTCCTATGGAAACTAGGTCCTAACTGTATATGCCTACTGGCGACCGCCAGTAGGTAATATATTCTGTGGCAATCTTGTGACTTTGCCACATAATCATTTTATGCCTCTAGTTTCAATTGTGTGTTGAACTTAGATGCTTCATCTTGCGGTTTTGTCAATTAGGAATTCCTAGCACAGATTTTAATTCATCGTGTTTTATTAATTGGATTTTCTACAATATGACATTTAAAAAAATCATATTTATGATGATAGTTAAACTTTTATAAATATTTATTCTATATATTTATATTATGCATCTTTGCACAGATTTTGGAATGTGGCGCGCTTGACTATCTGTATTTTACAGATATAACTTTGTGGTAGTAGACACGGAGTCTGTTGTCCGTTTCCATTGCACTGTAACTTGCACTTTAAATTGAATAAGGCTTCCCCATGTGACTTGTGATGTGATCAAGGTCCAATTAGGACCGAAACGCGTCATGGCGGAGGTGCTGGTTGAAAGAAAATAAAATTTTGCAGCACGACTTTGGGTCCGCGTTGTCTCTTTGGTGAAAAGATTCCTGTGGTGAAACCACTTTCAGGATATATATATATATATATATTACCTACTGGCCCTCGCCAGTAGGCATATATAGTTCAGACCTAGTTTCAATAGGAAATCTGCAACATTCTATTGGGAATAACTTTTGCGCATGTTGTTAAATCTTCGCAAATTTCTCAAAGAAGATGGCCCGTTCTGCTCCGCTTCTTCTCTAAAAGTCTCGGGTAGATTCGTCATGCGGTGGTCGAGAAAAAAGGGGGGTCCCAAAATGTGTTTTTCCCATGTTCATTTCCATAGGACCTTTAGACAAGGCTACAGCCCGAACCGCTGAACGGAATTACACCAAATTTGGCAACATTTTAGCGTCTGATTCGCAGATCACCCTTTTACTTAAATGGTGTAAATCCCTCCAGTAGTTCCGGAGAAAATCAAAAGAGAAAACATATATATATCTATAAGCGTGCACCGTGCGTGCACTTTGCGCGCATCGTGCGCGCACCTTCCTGTGCATGAGCTGCATGCTGATTGGCTGCCACTGTCTGTCAACACTCCAAAACAGAAATTGATGGCAGCCATCTTGTGCCTCGGTAGACTGAGACACAAGAAAGCAGAAAAACAAACGTGTAGAACTCAAAAAGGGGGCAGGGTAGAAGCACCCTGACCCCCTAGGCCTGCCCAAAAATCGTGGGGTACGCGCACCGTATGCACACCCCATGATTTAAAAAAAAAAGGAGGCATAGGGTGTCAGGATGCTTCTACCCTGCCCCCTTTTTGAGTTCTAAAACTTTCCGAGCAGGAGCTGCATGCTCATTGGCTGTCAACACTTCAAACCAGGAAGTGTTGGCAGCCATCTTGTGCTAGGTAGACCGAGGCACAAGAAAGCAGAAAAACAAACATGTAGAACACAAAAAGGGGGCAGGGTAGAAACACCCTGACCCCCTATGCCTGCCCAGGTGGTCCCACAAGTACTCCCACATTTTTCTTTTTAAAAACCTGCGGGGGTTTTTTTTTCAAATTACCCCCAGGGGGGACAAAATCGCAGTGGCACAGTGATAAAGAAGTGTGGGGGGGCCCCAATCCACCCCAACACTGCCCCAGGGACCCCCTCCCCCCGGGGAAAAGCAATGCAGCCCCCTGGTGCATAATGGAGGCTCATGGTGGGCTAGTTGGCCCCCAGGGACCCCCAGTATGCAAGGGAACTTAATCCCCCAATTTAGAACACTCTACAGGGCGCGTTTGCACAGTTTAAGTTGGGTATTTAATTGCTGTTCAATCCAGAGGTCCCCTAGAGGGAACTAGTCCAACAGGTATTTCCAGTAAGCGCCATGGAGTAAAATACAGAGTACCATATTTGAATCCATCGACACAGCAATGCAAGTATCTAAAAACCCACTTAGTGATTCCTAGATGTATACACACATCTAATCACTTACCTGTAGATTCACTCATACATGCTATCAATGAACAATAGAACACTATCAAAAATACTTATACACCTGTATCAACATTACACACCAGCACACAACCTATTCACATATGAAGTTATCCTACTCACTTATGCAAACAATGGATCATACTTACATACTTACTTAGCTACACACTTATACAAACACCACTTCATCTATTCATTTAGATAGTAAGTCATACTTAGTGTATTATAAAATCATTATTACCAGTATACAGTTATCCATACAGTCACTCACACAATCATTGAGTCTTATGTATACTTATTTACATACAACTGACACATACACTGCCAATTATTTTTCTAGTTTGTTGGACATGTACCATTAAGAAATATATTTGCTCATCACCACACCCATAAAGATATTCACTCACCCAAACAACTGTTAGAACATGTAGTTTTAACTTCATATATCTACTGAATCAACTATTCACACATACTTGGGCAGTCACACACCCCCCACTGAACCACACACATATTCACTCCCCCATACAAATACTCAGTTAACTAATCAATAACTAATATAGACTTTGTGATAGAGATATTCACACAGTTTAGTCACTATCCACTATATTTCGTGAGACACTATAAATTGTTAAAGTAAACAGTCAATTACACTGCTACTAAATCCTCCATACAAATATTTATTTTTATATATACACTCATTCTTCAAATTGCTATATATATATATATAATGCATATTTAAATAACAAAGAAAACCACATTCACTGGATGATGTCATCAGTGATGTCATTTGAAATGTCATCAGTGATGTCACTGACCATGTCATGAATGATGTAATGTGTGACATCATCAGCAGTGGATTGCGGGTGCGCAAAATATAGTTAGTACAACTAACTATATAGGAGCAATTTCAATGGTTTTGTATGAGTGAAATGTCCAGCTAACTATAACACCCGTAAAACGTATAGTTTTTGGAGTGAATTTCAAAGGTTTTTTAAATGCTAATTCCTAACTATATAAGGCCTGAAACCTATGGTTTTTTCAGTGAATATATATATATATGATTTAGCAGTGCGCTCCTGCGCTTCTGGAAGGGCTCACCACAGCACCCCAAACCATCTGGCTTTTGTTTGGCTCCAGAGCAAAGTCGGAGCCTCCCTCCAACACTTTAACAAGTCCAACGCGTTTTGGGGCCAAATTGCCCCTTCCTCATGGACAAACACAGAGGCACACCAAGCTCACCTTTATAATTCAAATGCGCTTTATTTGAATCAGTCCGCCCTCAGTGGTTGCGGTATACCAGGTTTGTCACCAGGAATGCTGGTAACTGAAGTCCTACGGGTGAGGTATTATTATTAGCCTTAAGTAAGTTGCATGCCTCTGTGCACAGAATTAGATCCGCTTTTCAATCCTTTAGTATTGACTGTAGAGGGTGGGGTTCAAAGTCAGAACCTTTATTGGAACGTCGCACTGATAGGCAAGAAGCTGTCATCTTGCCTCAGTCTTCGCCAGCGCTGCATTTCAGAACGCCTGATGAAGCGGAGCTCCTTCACACGGCCTTGGCCAGCCTTGTAATTATGTGATTTAGCAATGTGCTCCTTCGCTTCTGAGAGGGCTCAACAGGGAATCCCCAAACCATACAGCTTTTGTTTGGCTCCCGAGCAAAGTCGGAGCCTCCCTTTAACACTTTAACAAGTCCAACGCATTTCGGGGCCAAAACTCCCCTTCTTAATGGACAAACACAGAGGCACGCCAAGCTCACCTTTATAATTCAAATGTGTTTTATTTGAATCAGCCCGCCCACAGTGGGTGTGGTTTACAAGGTTTGTCACCAGGAATGCTGGTAACTGAAGTCCTATGGGTGAATTATTACTATTAGCCTTAAGTAGGTTGCATGCCTCTGTGCACAGAATTAGATCCTTTTTTCAATCCTTTAGTAGGAAATGGAGGGTGGGCTTCAAAGTCACAATCTATATTGGAGTGTAGCCCTAATAGGCAAGAAGCTGTCATCTCGCCTCAGTCTTCCCCAGCGCTGCATTTCAGAACGCCTGATGAAGCGGGGCTCCTTTCCATGCCCCAGGCCAGCCGTGTAGTTATGTGATTTAGCAATGCGCTCCTGGCCTTCTGGAAGGGCTCACCACAGCATCCCCAAACCATCCGGCTTTTGTTTGGCTCCCAAGCAAAGTCGGAGCCTCCCTCCAACACTTTAATGAGTCTGACGCATTTTGGGGCCAAAACGCCCCTTCCTTATGGACAAACACAGAGGCACACTAAGCTCACCTTTATAATTCAAATGTGTTTTATTTGAATCAGTCTGCCCTCAGTGGGTGTGGTTTAGAAGGTTTGCACCAGGAATGCTGGTAACTGAAGTTCTACGGCTGAGTTATTATTATTAGCCTTAAGTAGGTTGCATGCCTCTCTGCACAGAATTAGATCTTTTTTTTAAACCTTTAGTAGGGAATGGAAGGTGGGCTTCAAAGTCACAACCTTTATTGGAACGTCGTGCTGATAGGCAAGAAGCAGTCATCTCGCCTTAGTCTTCGCCAGCGCTGCATTTCAGAACGCCTGATGAAGCGGAGCTCCTTCACACGGCCTTGGCCAGCCTTGTAATTATGTGATTTAGCAATATGCTCCTGTGCTTCTGAGAGGGCTCAACAGGGCATCCCCAAACCATACAGCTTTTGTTTGGCTCCCGAGCAAAGTCGGAGCCTCCCTCTAACACTTTAACAAGTCCGACGCGTTTCGGGGCCAAAACGCCCCTTCCTCATGGACAAACACAGAGGCACACCAAGCTCACCTTTATAATTCAAATGTGTTTTATTTGAATCAGCCCGCCCCAGAGGGTGTGGTTTACAAGGTTTGTCACCAGGAATGCTGGTAACTGAAGTCCTATGGGTGAATTATTACTATTAGCCTTAAGTAGGTTGCATGCCTCTGTGCACAGAATTAGATCCTTTTTTCATTCCTTTAGTAGGAAATGGAGGGTGTGCTTCAAAGTCACAATCTATATTGGAGCGTAGCCCTAATAGGCAAGAAGCTATCATCTCACCTCAGTCTTCGCCAGCGCTGCATTTCAGAACACCTGATGAAGCGGGGCTCCTTTACATGGCCCAGGCCAGCCGTGTAATTATGTGATTTAGAAATGCGCTCCTGGCCTTCTGGAATGGCTCACAACAGCATCCCCAAACCATCCGGCTTTTGTTTGGCTCCCAAGCAAAGTCGGAGCCTCCCTCCAACACTTTAATGAATCTGACGCATTTTGGGGCCAAAACGCCCCTTCCTTATGGACAAACACAGAGGCACACTAAGTTCACCTTTATAATTCAAATGTGTTTTATTTGAATCAGTCTGCCCTCAGTGGGTGTGGTTTAGAAAGTTTGCACCAGGAATGCTGGTAACTGAAGTTCTACGGCTGAGTTATTATTATTAGCCTTAAGTAGTTTGCATGCCTCTCTGCACAGAATTAGATCTTTTTTTCAAACCTTTAGTAGTGAATGGAGGGTGGGCTTCAAAGTCACAACCTTTATTGGAACGTCGTGCTGATAGGCAAGAAGCTGTCATCTTGCCTCAGTGTCCGCCAGCGCTGCATTTCAGAACGTCTAATGAAGCAGAGCTCCTTCCCACGGCCCATGCCAGCCATGTAATTATGTGATTTAGCAATGCACTCCTACGCCTATAAATTAGTCAAGTAAACTGTCATTCACACTGATACTAAATCCTCCATCACGATAGGTATAGTAATACATATTTAAATAGCAAACCAAACCACATTCATCGTATGACGTTATCAGTGATGTCATCAGTGATGTCATTTGAGATGTCATCAGTGATGTCTCTGCCCAAATGAATGATGTAATATGTGACATCATCCCCAGTGGATTGCGGGCGCGAGAGTTACTGTTAGTACAATTAACTATAAGGGAGAAATTTCAATGGTTTTGTATGAGTGAAATGTCCAGCTAACTATAACATCCCTGAAACCTATGGTTTTCTTCAATGAATTTCTAAGGTTTTTTAAATGATAATTCCTAACTATAACATGCCTCAAACATATGTTTTTTTCAGGGATTTTCAAAGGTTTTTTAAATGACAATTCCAAATTATAATGTTGACAACTTCCCCATATTTTCAACAAGAAACCAAATCTGCAATGCTACCTAAAAAAACAGGCAATAGTTCCACTTACCACTAACAAATTAACATCACCATTTAACTAATGTAAGGACATTGACTACGTACTGCGTGATTTACATCCAACTCATACCCATATTTAAAGAGCAATATGTGATAGACACGAAACAAAATCACAATACCCAGGGCCACCTCCACTACAACCACCCCTCCTAACCCCTCCCCCTCTACTACTTCACAGGCAGCGCAAAACAGGACAACGAACCTTACTAAAATAATATATCCCCTCACAGCACACTAGCTCAATGTTCATAGATGTGTCAACCAAGTATGTATAAGGGAAAGAAATCGCACATCAACAATAATGTACACAACACCAAGACTACCGGTGAAATGCTATACATAATTACCTATACAAACCAATAACGTTTTCATGTGTAGATATACCATTGACATGTGTAGTGTACTGCATAGTGGACGCAACCATATTATCTTAGACACCGGGGAATATTTAGGTCATGTAGCTGTGTTCCCCCCCTTTGAAACAGAAGCAGAGTGGGCTGGTCCAACGTACTCAAGGTCAGTGTAAGACTATAAATAATTAAGCTACGCCTTGAGTGTGGTTCACTTCTGCAAAGATAAGAGACTCCACCACAGTGAAGGTCCTCACCCTGCCACGTGGCTGCCTCCATGACCACGTGCCTCCTTGATACAGGCCTATTGCTAACTCAGCGCCACAGCACCGCAGACTTATGTCTGTATCGACTACTGCCTTCGATCTCCACTGCAGACAGCAGGGCTCACAACTTGAATTCAGCTTTGGATCTACACTACGGACAGCATTGAAGTTAGCTTTGATTTATGTAAGGCAGAGACAATTGTTCTCAGACTTTGTTAAAATAAGTCACAAAAATTATTCGTCGATATCTGTGGTCACTACTGCCACCGATCTACAGTGCGGTCAGTAGAGTTTACAACTTGGTACCAGTTTCGGATAAGCACTACAGACAACATTGAATTCAGTTTCAATTTATTTAAGGTACAGACAATTATACTATGTCCTCAGATTTTTTTAAAGTATGTGACAAAAAAGCATTCCATGATGTCTTTGTCAACTACAGCCTTCGATCTATACTGCGGACAGCAGGGTTCAAAACTTGAATTCAGCTTTGCATCTACACTACGGACAGCATTGAAGTTTGCCTTGATTTATGTAAGGCAAAGACCATTTTGTTAAATGATGCAACAAAAAACATTCCTTAATGTCTGTACTGAGTACTGCTTTCAAATGTACACTGCAAACAACAGGGTTCACAACTTGGTACCAGTGGCACATCAGCTCCCCAGACAATATTAAATTCATTCTCGATTTATTTAAGGCAGAGACAATTGCACTGTGTTCTTATATTTTGTTAATTGTGACAAAAAAGCATTCATCGATGTTTGTGTCGAGTAATGCCTTCGATCTACACTGCAGACAGCAGGGTTCATAGATTGAATTCAACTTTGCATCTACAGTACGGACCGTAGGGAATTCACCCTTGATTTTTTTAATGCAGAGACAATTGTACTGTTTGTGTTCAGCTTTTGTTAAAATAAGAAACAAAAATCATTCGTCCCTATCTGTGCTCAGTGCTGCCTTTGATCTACAATTTTTGACAGCAGGGTTCACAACTTCAATTCAGCTTTGAATCTTTACTGCGGACAGCATGAAATGTAGCCTTGATTTATTTAAGGTAGAGATAATCGCACTCTATATCCTCAGATTTTGTTAAAGGATACGACAAAAAGAATTTCTTGGTGTCAGTGATGACTACTGCCTTTGATCTACATTGTGACGGCTCACGATTCAAGTAGAATGGCGATTATACATGGCGCATTCAAGTAGACAAGAGACATTATACCATTGCGACCCCCCTGAATCACGAACCATCGCAGAGTGTGCACACACTGAGTTCTTTCGGTACTACTAACTCACTGCACCACACGTCGTCTCCCGTAGCCTTATTAAGACAGAATTCACTAGGCAAAAAACATTGCTCCCAGTGCAGCCTCCCTGCACTACGCATTATTGCAGGATACATACAAGCTCAGCGCCAAAGATAGTACTAACTCAGTGCACCATAAATCATCGCAAAGAAGAGTGAACAGTTTTACGTCACGGTGAGACATACTGCCCCTTTTAAATGTCCCTGAAACATACATATTTTAATAATGTATTCTATACATGTTCTATCTTTCATTTCAATCATGATTGCAGATGATGCAGTCCACCCTAACATCTACATTGCGAACAGCAGGGTTTACAACTTGAATTCAGCTTTGCATCTACACTACAGACAGAAGAGAATTCAGCCTTGATTTACTTAACGCAGACGCAATTATACTGTAAGTATTCAGATTTTGTTTAAATAAGTGAAAAAGCATGCTTCTATAACACATCTCCCCGTGGCTTTATTAAGACAAAATTCATTAGGCAAAAAATATTGCTCCCAGTGCGGCTGGCCCACACCATGAATCATTGCTGGCTGTGTAGATGCTGAGCGCACACACCTACCACTAATTCTATGCAGCTCAAGTCAATGCAACATGGCTGTGGGCCCTTCCTGACCACTGCCTCCAATCTATACTGCGGACAGTAGGGCTCACAATTCAAGATTAGTACCGATGCAAATTGTGTAAGAGACTATAATCGGTTAAGAAAACCAAATGCTCCCAAACTGCAACATCGCTACCAGACATACAACCCCATTTTGAGAAAGTTAGAATGCACTGCGTGCGTGAAGTGCAATTGTTTAATTTGTTATTGGGAGCAATCAGTCGACCTAGTTTGCAGAACAATTGATAACCATTGATGGTAGTTTCCCCCCCCCCCCTCAAAGTACATGCAATCCAGTATGCAACATTCAATGCTTTGAGTGCAGCCCGTTCAGACCACACATCATCGCAGGGTGAGCACACGCTAAACAACAGACGTACCACTTACTCAATACACCAAAAATAATCACCCGAGACTTTATTAAGGCAAAATTCAGTAGTCAAAAAACATTACTCTCAGTGCGGCCTGTCCGGACCACGCATCATTGCAGGTTACGTACACACTCAGTCCCAAAGGTACTACTAACGCAGTGCACCATAATGCATTGCCACGTGGCCGTATTCAGGCAGAATTCAACTGACTCTTCATTCATTATTTGCAGAGTGCAGTACCAAACTAAACAAAACGCCTGGAGAAAGACTTACTGACCAAGGACTCTCTCTGTTCCCGCTGCTGATCCCTGCTACAGGAGTAGCACAGCTTTCCAGCCAAAGCCCCGCTGAGCGACCTGGAGCGCGAGGCCGCAGAGGAGGACGAGGCGCCGGCCCCAGGACTGCGAGGACCAGCATTCACCACCTTCAGCTGGTCCTCTTCCTGTGAGAGCCGCGCCCCCTTCCAGTGCCCCGCCCCCAGCGAAGCGCTACAACTTCTCGCGGCACCCGCTGCGCGGGACGCAGCCCGGGGCGAAGCCCGGGCCAAGGGCGGGCCCGTTGTTGCCCGTTAGTGCCCGATAGAGACCGGACCGGGCCATTCCTCTTTCAACAACGACCCAGCAATAAACAAACATGCCGCCCAAAACAAGAAGTGCCTCCAAACCTAAATCCAAACACGCGCAGGAGGTAGCACAAGTAACAGGCCCCATTGACCTATTTATATCACGGGTCAATGAGACAATAAACCAAAGCATAGCTCTAATGGAGAAGAGAGTATCATTGGATCTCATGAGTGCAAACGCGAAGCACTCATCATTAGGTGCTATAGCAAATGCCGCTTCTCCAATCAACCTCAACACCCAAAACAGCTCTCTTCCTGTGACTCTATCAGTTCCAGACCTAAACACTGTCCCATCGGTAGTTGACCTGTCGGTCACGCATTCTGAGTCAGATCTCTCTATAACATCGGACGACCTGGAAGCAACTCCCGACCTAGCCGGCTGCCAAACCCAAGGAGACATCCAACCCATCGAAAATCTGCCCCAGCAAGGTGAGAGAGAAGGAGCAATACCGAAAACTCGACTAACAAACAGTAAAGAAACACACAGTCCACCGTGCCAGGAACATACAACGACTCACTCAAACTCCTCAACGTCCAATAGCATACTACATATCTCCGAATCAACCCTCCCACACAAGGCAATCTCTAATGATAACACTTCCAACCAATGTAAGACCTGCAGAATCACTTCGCAAGTTCTCACCACAACTAAAGACTTACTATATCAATATTTAAAGCCTATCCAGTTAAGCATCAGAAATCTTGAAGCCCAATTAACGATAATCTCGGCCACTCTCCTAGACTCAAATACCCGGATAGATATAAAGGGGCAGCGTAACATCTCGCATCCACCAAAAAAGCAAAACCAACCACATACACAGAAAACAGCTAATCACTCAAACCCAACATCTTTAGCACAGAAGAATCCAAAACAAACGACTACTATACCCAAATCCACTGCGAACACGCCTCATCCCCAGAAGGAGAAACCACCCCCTAAAATAGCACAGCAAACAGTAACCACAGACAAAGTCACGGTAGGCACCCCATGTCCAGCAGCAAATATAGATTCCATCAGAATCTGCTCAGAAAAATCTGAATTCCATCCACCGAAACCATTGCCCCCTCAAAAAACACCTAAAAACACACCTAAAATCACACCAAAAAAAACTCCTACAGTTAGACGCCCTGCCCATATGCCCCCGGAAGCTACTCCCTATACAATAGTTTTAACAGGAGTACCCGAGTTAACAGATGATACACCAGAAACTGCATGGTCACTTAAAAACAAGGCCATGCAGTGGCTTGGCATAAACAGACCCCTCGAATCCCATCTCTCGGGAGGGATCACTGCAGCCCGAAGGGTAGCCTGGATAGGCAAAACGAAAAAAACAATACGCGGTGACTGTATCATCGTAACATGTAGAGATCCCGCAACCGTAGACCACATTTGTGCTTGGCCTCAACTCGATAAAAAAGGGGGAATAGACGCCCGTCACCTTTCCTTCTTCTACCCCCCAGCGAAACAACATCGCAACCTTCCACCTTGGGTATGGCACCATCATCCCAAAGATCCACGAAACCAGGACCCATGGCACCAAGCACCATGGAATCAGAGGGAATACCCACATGATTACATAGACAGGGGTGGACCAAGAGAAAGGTACGTTGAACGCCAAATACCTTACTGGCAGGACAGACCTTATCAAGCATATGAAGGATGGCAGGGCTTCCCAACCCAAAATCGTTTCGATTGCCTCGAAATGGTCGACTGACCATTTCTGGATAAATCTAGCCACTACAAAGCTGACACCACACAACACTCTGTGTCTGATAAACAGCTTACAGCATTACCAGAGTTGTCCCATACACCTGAGATACCATCGACTCATCCAAACAATCTCCTGATCAGCACTCCCTCTGTAGAAGCAGATATCAGCCAAAGATTAAACACCGAGCTAGATATAGCTAATGAAGTCAACATTAACAACTTGACAATATCTGCTATCACGAAAGATAAAGAGGTCATGAGCATAGGTATAGCCTATTGGAACGTCGCAGGCCTAACCGCAAAAATAACATGCCCTTTATGGCTGAATACAGCAAGGAGCCACCAAATCCTGTGCCTACAAGAGACCTGGCGTACAACCCCTCTCCATCTAGTGGGCTATAAGACATTCTTTACCAAAGCAACGCCAAGCACAATGGGAAGGCCAAAAGGTGGACTCATGATCTATTTCTCTAACACCGTTCCACTTACAGTGAAATGAATAAAGGAAACTTCTATCTTTCAAATCATTCAAATTACTCACCAGACGGCAGCAACGAGAAATTTATTTATACTCATAAACTATTACAACAACACAGGCACCCTGGAATGCTGCTCACATTTAGACGAAATGGTGGCACATATATCTTCATTACAAAACGCAAACCTCAATACGACACTCAACTACTTATGGGGAGGCGATTTTAATCAAACATTATGTCCAAACCATAAAAGCGGGATCTGCGGACTACAGAACGAATCTGGAAATCCCATCCCTCATTTTTTACATACCCCGGGTGGAAATAAGCTCAACGAAATCCTCTTCACCTTGGACCTAGACTTTGCCAACGAACTAGTTAACCCGGTGCAGGAATTTTTACCCACCTTCCATGGGCGAGGTTGCATGACAACCATTGACTTTATCCTAGCCTCAAACACCTGTAAAGGATCACTAAAAAACTACAAAGTAGGGTCCAGTCCGATTAGCGACCACTACCCCCTGAGTGTGGAACTCCTTATGGGAAAAGTGGGTCCATCTTCAATAAAAGCCAGTTCTCTCGACCAACAATCACTGGCTATAAAGAAGAAGAATGGCTACGCCATCAAATGGTCAAAGATCGACCCTGAAGTGACCACACAAAAGATACTCGCAAAAACGCACCCATGGTTAATGGATTGTCTGTCCGCAGAGGCATCCCCCAAATTAATCATCTCCTCCTTTAACAACATTCAAGGAGCAATAAGAGATGAGCTATTCAAAAACACAGCAAATAAACCAAAACCTCCCACGACGAGATGGTTCCACTCTGACTGTCGAAAGGCCCTCACGTCCCTCAAAGAAGCTCTTCGACAGAAACCAAGAGATGCCCAAATAATTTCATCCCGGAGAAAAAAGTACAATAACGCCCGGAAAAACCGCAGGCGACAGATAAAGCAAGACCTATGGCGTCAACTACATGAGAGCGCACTAAAAAAAGACAGCATTACATTCTGGCAGACTATTAGATCACCCTTTCTAGACAACATCACTGACCCACATCATCTAGACATGGCAATATCGAGAATGACTGGGTCCATCATTTCACAAAAATCTTTGGCTCGCTAACTGACTTTCCCCAAGCAAAAGACCAGGAACAAGTAGAGAATAACTTTCACCCCATTAATCTACGTTTCACTGTTAACGAGGTTAGAAAGGCCATTAAAGCGTCAAAAACCGGCAAGGCTCCCGGCCCAGACGGGGTACCTATGGACTTGTTTTTACACAACAGCGAGTATTGGTCACTAATAATCACCCGGGTAATGACTGCAGTCACTGAAATCGGACTTCTTCCATCATGGTCAACATCTACCCTTCTGCCAATATTCAAGAAAGGGGACCGTAACGATCCCGCGTGCTACCGACCGATCTCCCTTCTGGACTCCACGGGCAAGATTGCAGGTCGACTACTCCTGGACCGATTACAATCTTGGGCCCAGGAAAATAACACCATCACAGACCTGCAATATGGCTTCCAGAAGGGGCTCGGGACGGTGGAACAGGCCCTAAACCTGATCCTCCTGGCTGGAAAATATGCACGCGCGAAAGGAGGCAAAATCTATTTGGTCTATGTAGACCTGAGCGCGGCATTCGACTGCGTTCAGCATGCAAAGCTGTGGCAGACCATGACTGACCTTGGAGTGGATCCATCCATACTAGCCTTCCTTAGGGAACTATATACCAACGCGGAAGGCCGAGTTCGCTATGGCATCGGCGGCAAACTATCACGCCCCTTCAAAATATCAACAGGAGTAAGGCAAGGGTGTGTACTGGCTCCCTTCCTGTTCAATCTATACACCAACGGGATTGAACAGGCTATGCTGGAAGGGAGCCAGGACCTTCCACAGATAGCATGCCGCCCGATACCCATCCTCCTGTATGCCGACGACTCAGTCATCCTGGCCCGGACAGCTAACCAACTCCAGCGACAGTTGAATAAATACGTGGCATTCATGGACTCTGTGGGTCTAAAAGTAAACATCAAAAAAACATTCACAATGACCATCGGACCAAAACGTGGAGTCTCAAAATCCATATTCATTAATAAAAACAGGCTGGAAAAAACATCGGTATACCCCTACCTGGGTATACTTGTGGATGACACAATGACCTGGCACAAGGCAATCGAAGCCAGAAACCTCATTTTTCGCCGAGCAGTATCAGCACTAAGTGCTTTCTCCAGGAAACTTGGCAAACCAGCTCCAGCGGAACTGCTAACGATATATTATGCAAAATGCCACAGTGTGGCCACGTATGGAGCAGGCATTTGGGGCCACGGATGCATTGACCAACTCCAGGTAACGGAGAACGCCTTCATTAAATATATCCTAGCTCTTCCTCAAAGCTCCCCGATTTTAGCCTCACATCGGGAGCTGGGCATGGAATATGTGACAGACACCATACGATGCCAGCCCCTCATACTCTGGCACCGTATATGGTGTAACCCCGAAAGCCACATAACACGTTCCCTTATAACTGAATGCCTTGGCCTAGCACACTGGAGAAAAATACCATGGCTCAACTACATCCACAAATTCCTTCAAGACCTAGATCGGGAGCAATACTTTCTTGAACCACCTTCAATAGAAGATATCTCAAAGAAACAGCTGAAAGAACTATGCATGGGCCATTTAAGAGAACTTCGCAATCAAGCCGAGATTGTTAAAACACAAAATGAAAAAATCCGCATATTGCAGTCAGAGAAATTGTTACAGCCCTACCTGACGTTCTTTCTTTCGAACTATGAAAAATTCCTATTGACAAGACTACGGTTCGACCTTTTCTTCCGCATGGTCTCATTTCCTGAACTGAATAACTGGTCTCGGAACTTGACATGCTGCCCCTGTGATGGGGTTTCCAACCAATCAACGGTCCACGTCATCTTGTTCTGTAAATACTATAGACCAGCAAGGAAAAATTGGATTTTGCCCCTTCTTCGCTTAAGCGGACTCAGACATACATATCCAGCACTCGCCTATCTTCAGTCCCCGAAAAACCCGCATGAAGCAAAATTGATAGTGACTTTTTTAAAATCAGTAACAAAAACTCGTCGTGAAATCGTTTTTTAACATTATATGTGTCTTACTGTATTAATTCATGATCTTTACAAAACTGTACTTTTTATGATTATACAATTTTATAATCGAATAAAAGTTGATGAAATGAAATGAACAAAACACCTATCAAACCCTAAACAATATCCCTTTAGTAGCCTTCCTTCAAAAACTTCTTTTATATCAGTTCTAGGTTATTTGAAAAACAAAATTCACGCTGCAAGTGCAAAGGCACACTCAATGGCAGCCTACACCGTGGACAGCACAGGTCACAACTTGAACTATAATGTCTCTGAAACATACACATTTAGACAATGTATTCCATGCATGTTTCAACTTTTATTACAATCGTGATTACAGATTATGCAGTCCAGTAGGCAACACGCTGACTACCAGACGTACCACTAACTCGCCACGTGGCCTTATTAAGGCAAAATTCAGTAGCCAAAAGACATTGTTAGCAGTGCGGTCTGCCTGAACCACACATCATCACAGGTTCCACACAAACCAACCCTACCTTAGTGCACCACAACTCATGAACCCTTTTTGATAGAATCTTCTGTGTATTATTTTACATGTAGTGCTCCTACCTTTGTACAGCAGAAGTCATAAACCATTTACGATTGAATATCTATGTATGATATCATGATTACTATTCTACTTGTTACCAACAGCAGCGTAATAAAATGGAGTTGAGCACACGTGCCCGTACACACTTCAACTATTTGTGTCTGTGTATTTATTATGTTTGTAAAATGCTGCTCCTGCGCCTTACCACATTATATTGTGATAAAAGTAGCGTATACAACCATCTTGCCTCTGACAGTAAGTGTGGGCTATTCCTCCTTAAAAAAATAATTTTGTTAGCATATATTGATATAGCGCAAAATCAACCCAAAACTATATCAGCAATTTACATGAGCACCGTATTTACAATACATTTTCAGGCAGGCGTTGATTACGTCATTACTCTACAATAACAGGATGTGGACGCAACTCCGAGCCTCGAACACTGATTTCCAGCACTAAGTTCAACAGTATACCTGAATTACCACATGCGTATATATATTATCTGCCTTTCTTTAACAGTCTTGTATTACTACAGCTACAACACTCCACTGAATGTACAACAGACATTCATAATCGCAGAAATGTGTCATGTCCACCATCTTTTATGTATGCAACTATGAATGAATAGAGAGTCAGTGATACCCCCTACCTTCCGTTGGCCATGTTGTGGAACTTTACAGATATAATGACACATTTGCGTTTAAGACCTGGGTGACGTCAGCACTGCAAGACGGACACCCAAATCACTTGATTTCTCATATAGCTCATGACGGAACAACGCCCATAGCTCCGGAATCATGGTTCAGAGCCTCACGCAGCACTGGCATACGTCAGGCCAGACAACTCCACTTACGCTTCCAGGAAAAAACAAAAATGGAACATTGCCCAGATTTCCATTTTACTGATTTATTAGTTCCAGGTCTAGTTGTCAAAACAGCACACACACACACTCCCTCATGACTGGTATACACCCACACCACACCCATCCAGCACATGCGTCACTACACACGTGAACCTACCAATAAAAAAGAAGGGGCACACGTGCTCTAACCCATTTTAGAGTTGCTCTCATCGCAGGCGCTGTGATGGCCCATCCTAGTGGTTCGGACGCCTCATGTAAGCCCGAACCACCGAGTGCAAGGGCCCACCACTACGTGCGTGGCCTGTTTTGTCACTGTGTTAGTGGTACCCCAAGGACTGAGCGGGTGAGGAACCTACGATGAAGATAGGTGCACGAGTATGTCCTTTCCCATAGCGATATCAAGACTCAGCACCATATGTCAGACTTCTTGGTGGAAGAGCGGGACTGCATGATGTAGAAGGTGTCCTGTCCACTTAAAGGTGAGCAATGAGGCCTGGGTGCGCATTGGAAGGAGTCGATGGGGTGCAGCAGACTGTATACAAAACGGTGACGCAGCGATTTAGGCGTACGCAGTCCTATATACCGTATCTTATTGCATTGATATTTTTTTTTCCAATAGCAGGAACGTTTTTATAATTGGTCAAATGTCCCACGCTCTTGATGATCGAAACCACGTGTATCACTTCGCACCACTTGCATTCACAACCGAATATAAACATTACTACTATAGTAATTTTTCTAAAATCGAAGCCTATTAAACAAGTTGGAACTGTACAAATAGTTGTTTTTAAATGCGGGAGGGAAGGTGTGTGAAAGGGCGATGTAATTCTACTCCACATTAAGATAGTAACAATTACCAATCATAACATCTTTATTTTACTATCTTTTAGATGTAGAGCTTCAGGGTGCATTATGTCCTGGCACGTGGTGAAAAACACACCGGTGACAGAAAGGTGAGCTGCGAATATTCTTTTCAGTCACTCTCTCACTTCCTTGTACCTTTGATAAAAAAATGGCACACAATGTTAACTTCCTTTTTACCTTACAGGTTGTGTTTCACAAATTGGCGTCCCCCCAAACACCTCCAAAGCTCAACGCTCGTCCATTCTGCGATGATGCGTGGCCATCGTAACAATGTCTGAGAATGCTGCTTCGACACGTGATGCACCCTCTTTGTATCACGCCAATGGCACAAGGTGAGCAAAAAAGCTTGTTTCCGACACGACAAGTCATTTGTGAACGGAGAGAGTGGGTAGTATGCAGCAGCTTCACTGCGTAGGAATATACAATTACCTCCAAGCAGTGAGAATAGATAGGTGACAACAGTTTGAGTGGCAGATTTACAAGCCCCTTGCGCCATTTTTGTGTTACTTTTAACATGGGAAAAGTGGGGCAAGGAGCTTGTAAATCTGCCCCTGAGTGCGCAAGAAAAAGCACTCACCTCCGGACTCTGGGAGTCAATGGGGTGCAACAGTCTGGGTACGCAGTATTGAAAACTCACCGCTATGCAGTGGGAGTGCATGGGATATAGTACTTTGAAAGAAAAACAGAGCACAGACACCTCCTTACAGTGGAAGATGATGAAATTCAGTATCCTGTCTTTACAAAGACATAAAGTAAAAATATGCTTGTGCAGTTGTATATACTCTGCTATTACTAACTCTATACTATATTTCAGATCACTAAACTAGAGGGTGCACTATGAACCGGCACGTGCTTGGACACACAACGGAGGCAAAAATGTGAGCTACGAACATTTTCTCCAGCATTAACTTCTCCATCTATAACTTTCTCTTTCTCACAGTTTTGAGATTGTTTTTTCTCTCTTTCTCTCTCTCACTCTCACACTGCTGTCCGCTCTGCCGATAAAAAAATCAAGGCTGAATGTAATACAGTCTGCAGTGTACAACCAAAGCTGAGTTCAAGTTATGAACTCTGTTCGCCACAGTGTTTACAGAAGGTAAGCAGAGCGGCCTAGATACACTATGCCTCCGATTAAATGCGTTAGATATAAAGAGGCTTAATTACAAGCCCCTTGCATCACTTTTGCGTCACTTTTAACATGGGAAAATTAACACAAAAGTGGCGCAAGGGGCTTGTAAATAAGCCCCAAAGAATATTGTCCTGCAAAATGACTTGATTTCTCACCTAATTCTATTTCATCTCTGAATTATTTTAAAAGACCTGTTGGTCCATACTGTAAATCTGACGCAGTAGGCACTTCTGTACAGACACCTCTTGAACGTGGGCCTATAAGACAGGTGGAATGTATCAGGCACTCTGCAGACGTGCAAATTAACAAATATTGCCAAGCATTACCTTAACTTGTAATCTTTGACCTCCTTCAGTCACATTGTTCTAATTTTAAACACTTATTTTCATTTTTGTTTTGCAGATTACCTACCCTACTCCCCTTTTAGTCCGTATCACATTTTGTTTATTATAATGTTTTGCTATATGTCCCTAGGTAAAAAACCCTCATGCACGTGTAAAGTTGTTGGTATTAGCGGTATATCTTGATTCTCCACTCCTTTATTCACGTAACTGCATAATCATTGGGTTAGTTAGTATGCAACCTCCACCAGGAGGTATATGCCCTAGGTTAAAAGCAGTATTGATCAGTGATTGGTGGTGAGTGTAAGATATTAAAATAACTCGTAGAGCCAGATAGTTCAATTTATTTTCCTGGATTCGAGTTAGGGGTGAGAATATTCTGAAGAAACGTAGGTTGAATAATTAGGATTCTTACGTATTCAATTCTCTTGTTTTAAAATGGTCGACATGTTTCAGCCTCGTATTGCCTAGATAGGTTGTTGCTACGGTGCTCGCAGATGCTTTGTTTTGTTTTTAGACAAGTCGTGCCTATGTAACGCATGTCACAGGGACATGTGATCATATACACTACATGGCTCGTGTTACAATTTGTATGTGTCCTCAAGGTCCATTTCATGTGTGGTAGGAGTTGTATTTCTTTTGTAGGTTCTGTCAGACAGCACACTGAGCACGATTCGCAGGGAAAATGACCCGTGATGGGAGGAAGATTCCAAAGGTTGGTATGTTTTTGTAACAACGTGGGTGGAGGTCATGTGTGGACCAAAATGTCTTTTAAATTCCGTGTTCGTTTATTGGCGAATCTGGGTTTTGGCCATGATATGTTGGCAGAGGTCAATATGCGCCAGTTTTTGTTCACGATTTTCTTCATATTGTTGGTTGCTGGACTATATGTCGTTACGTAAGTCAGTAAGTCTTTCTGTTGGGCTTTATTGGTTGTTTCAAGCAGGCCTTCCCGATTCTGATTCCTGGATCTCTTCTTACATTTTTTAATCACCTTTTTCGGGTAGTCTCTTGCCGCAAGTTTTTTACAGAGGTCGGTTGCTTGTGACTGGTAGTCCTCTATCTTGCTGCAATTCCTGCGTAGTCTGAGGAATTGGCTGTACAGAAGGTTTTCTCTTACAAAACAAAGAATCTGCAAGCATCGCAGCAACGTGAAGTGTAAGAAATCCACAACAAAAATGGCAAGTCATTACCTGGAAAAGGGTCACACAGTCAATGAACTAAAATGGGTCATCCTAGAAACCCTCACTGTAAAGGGCCACAATGCAGAGCGCATCCTGTTCGAGAAAGAACAGAGATGGGTACACAGACTAGGCACAGACCGACTAGGGCTGAACGACAAGATTCCATGGGTAAGCCTGAACAGGTAATTGTAACCAGAACATCATCCTACAGACACCATGAGTACAAGATGTATAGGTCCCCATTGTTGGGACTTTGAGTCACTTAACGACCTAGTATGGTAGATATCCATGAATCTCCTGGGTTAGTCCTAAACAAGTAACCAAACACCATATAACAGACACTGTGATCACTACGTACACAGGTCTTCACTAACGGGACATTTAAAAAAGACCAAATGCAGGATATGAACCAGATCCACCATAGCCAAGCCTGAACACACAAGTACCCTAAATACCATCTCACAGACTGTATGCATGGGTATTACCTGCCTAATTATACCCGTTAATTTCATAGCGCTATTCCCGACATGTATCCTAGCAACCACCGTGTCATTTTGATTCTAAGTGCAACAAGCTTAGATCCCCGTTTGAGCTCATGACAATAGTTATTTCTATAATTAAGAGCTTTTGCAAGTGATAACCGTAATTGTATTTATCCTCCTAAAAAATAGAATACCAGTTAATGACAGGAAGTCAATCCATTACACGGACCTGTCCATAGTCTTTCTACAGTCTCCATAGTTCGTGAGAGTGATGATAACGAAGTCCCGGAAGTGACTCCGACCTCCGGGACCAGGCAGAGCAGAGTCAGCACAAGTTGTGCAGGAGGATGTGAGCGACGAGGTAACCCGAGAGAAGGAGATCCGAGCTGCAAACAACGCAGATAAGTACCGTGATCATTTACTAACTTTAGTACTGTTTTGCTCTTACAAAGCGCCCCCTCCCCCTGACTCCCTGGCACCTGATTGACGCGCAACCTGAGACGTGCTGAGGTACGTGTATTAAATCGCACAGCATAGCGCTTTGGGGAGATGTTAATTTGCAGAAGGTCATAGTCCTGCCTTAATTTGATAAAGCGTAACAACCTTGCAGGTTGATTAGGATGCCGCAAATGACTATAGATGTGCGGAACTATGAGAATGTGGTTGTTCGGTGTTTTATGGGAAACGCGCCGAACATCACAGAGTAATTACGTGACAACAATAATAATATGCCAAACGCCCATAGGTTCACGAATTGGCACTTAGACTTGGCGCTCGACTTTAAAGCTGATAACAATAAGAAGCTACACATCGGCGCGCCGTTATGAGCTGACCATTAGAGCATACATGAACTTTTACGATAAGACCTGGGTAATACCATTATCAATATTGCAATGATGCCTAAAGAGGCTGTTCCCTTGCCTCTCTATAGGACGCAACATCTAGTCCTACTAACTTGAGCACGATAATGAGCAGGGAAATTTGCCATGAATATGTACATAACATGCCATTCAGAACGTGGGAAACCAAGTATTAGTATGTGGCAGCTGACTGCATGGAGAGTGATCGATAAAGTATTGCCATTCTTGTAGTTGCACTCTTAATTTTTGAATTCATATATGAATAACACTGTCCCATTACCCTTTCTCTAGTTACATACACTTTTTTATTCACAGGTACTAACCTGACCTCCATGAAGTAGAGGACTAATACGTCACTCTACCACACATACCCTACACGGTCCTGAAGAAAGCCCGACCGACCTATCTAGGCAATACGAGGCTGAAACATGTCAACCAATTTAAAACAAGAGAATTGAATACGTAAGAATCCTAATTATTCAACCTACGTTTCCTCAGAATATTCTCACCCCTAACTCGATTCCAGGAAAATAAATTTGACTATCTGGCTGTATGGGTTATTTTAATATCTCACACTCACCACCAATCACTGATCACTACTGCTTTTAACCTAGGGCATATACCTTCTGGTGGAGGTTGCATACCAACTAACCCAATGATTATGCAGTCATGTGAATAAAGGAGCAGAGAATCAAGATATACCGCTAATACCAACAACTTTACACGTGAACGAAGGTTTTTTACCTTGGGACATACAATCTACCTGTATACCCAGGTTATGCAGGACAAGTGATCCCCCCTCCTTAACTGATTTATGAGATGCAAGAGTGAGAGCCACCCCCAAGGGCTATAAAAAATGGTTCAGGGGACTCCAAGGCATCCCCCCTGCAAAATTAGAGGTGGGGGGCCTCAATGACCCCCCCAAGCCCCTGGGTACACCACCCCCTGGGGCTTTCTGTATTGTGTGAGGGGGTTGCGTGGCCCCCCTACTGGAGCCCTCGAGGGCCCGGGGGATTGCCACCCCCCCAGGCTGGCTCCTGCATTGTCCCAGGGTGCCTACACTCAGGACACTGCTGTTTTGCTATGAGAGGGCGGGATTCTCACGGCTCCCGCCCTCCCATAGCAAACTTGGTGGCAAATTATCAAGAAAAAGCATTATAATTTGCGCAGCTTTACCGACAGAAAACTTCCGCTAAAGCAGCGATAATGGGTTTGAAAATAAGCCCTTAAGAATTCCAATAGAACCCCATGTTCTGGTGTCAACATGGGCTGCTATTGGAATTCTCTATGGCATATTATCAAGCCCATTATTGCCGCCTTAGCTGCAGTTTTCTGCCGCTGAAGCTGCGCTAATTATTACGCGGTGGTGGCAATGCCCATATGGGCGGGGACCTAATAACTTTAAATAGTGACTTGCCGAAATGCGATGGTAAGGATCTTGTTCCATGCCTGCAGCCCCTGATGAAATGCTTCCTGCCATGAAACGCGTCGGGCATCACAGGACTCTTATTTTATGCGAGGCACTAGCGCTGTGTACTGAATGCCGTTCCTCCTCAAAATAAAAAGGTTACTTCTCTCACCTGTGCAGGCTGACTCATTCCAGGCAACTTCTGTGTTGGTTTATAGTGGGGCAGCCTGAGCTACGAGTCAAGCCTCGCAGCATCAAAATATAGCCACGCAGTGACGCCAAATCTACGCCATTGCACATGGGACGAGTGCACCATAAGGAGAATACAGTTGTGCATCACTAGTAATGAGAGATGATCTTTGTTACCCACCAGGCAACTCACATGAGAAAGATGGTGAGCACTCCAAGATCCAGATGGCCACAGTGGTGGTCATGAGTGATGTCACCGACAATGTCATGAGTGATGTAATATGTGACGTCATCAGCAGTGCATTGCAGGTGCGCAAGTTATAGTTAGTCCAACTAACTATAACGTGGGGATTTCAATGGTTTTATGTCAGTAAAATTTCCAGCTAACTATAACTGGTGTCAAACCTATGGTTTTTCAGTAAATTTGATAGGTTTTTTAAATGATAATTCCTAACTATAACTGGTGTGAAACCTATGGTTTTTTTCTGTGAATTTCATGGGTTTTGTAAATGCTAATTCCTAACTATATATAGTGCCTCAAACCTATGTTTTTGTCAGTGAATTTCAAAGGTTTTTTAATAGCAAATTTCTATTGCTATCAAATATAATATTTTTTATAATGAATCCTATATTGTATATTTATGTAATACTATTTTTTTATGTATATTCTTCATTTTTTATTTTTTTTTGCCCTGGAGCGCTCCCGGTGCGCATACTGGTGCGCGTACCGGTGTGCGCACCGGAAAGCGCAGTCTTGCGGCGAGCCCCAGTGCGCATACCGGTGAGTGTCCCGTTTGCGCTATTGCCGCGAACGAAAACATCATTGTGACATATCGCGTAGCCGCGTCCACGTGATACGCAGGGCGTAAGCGCACCCGGAAGCACCCGAGCGCATACGATATAAGCGCAAAATATAGTTAGTACAACAAACTATATAGGAGCAATTCCAATGGTTTTGTATGAGTGAAATGTCCAGCTAACTATAACACCCCTAAAACGTATAGTTTTTTCAGTGAATTTTAAAGGTTTTTAAAATGCTAATTCCTAACTATATAAGGCCTGAAACCTATGTTTTTTTCAGTGAAATTCAAAGGTTTTTTAAATTCTAATTCCTAACTATATAAGGCCTGAAACCTATGTTTTTTTCAGTGAATTTGCAAGGTTTTTTAAATGCTAATTCCTAACTATATAAGACCTGAAAGCCCACCAGGAATCTCCAGTATGCGCCAGGGGACTGCATTGCAGAGAGGTGTAATGATGCCACGCCACTTTTTACACCTCTTTGCAACGCAGCCCCCGTGCATGTTTGAAGAGGGGGAACTAATTCCCCTTGCATACTGGGGGCCCCTGGGGCCCAACTAGCCCACCTGGAACCTCCAGTATGCGCCAGGGCGCTGCATTGCAGAGGTGTAATGAGGCTATGCCCCTTTTTACACCTCTCTGCAATGCAGCCCCCTGCCACGTTTGCAGAGGGGGAACTAATTCCCCTTGCATACTGGAGGTCCCTGGGGGCCAACTAGCCCACCAGGAGCCTCCAGTATGCGCCAGGGGGCTGCATTGCAGAGAGGTGTAATGAAGCCACGCCCCTTTTTACACCTCTCTGCAAAGCAGCCTCCGTGCATGTTTGAAGAGGGGGAACTAATTACCCTTGCATACTAGGGGTCCCTGGGGGCCAACTAGCCCACCTGGAACCTCCAGTATGCGCCAGGGGGTTGCATTGCACAGAGCTGTAATGAGGCTATGCCCCTTTTTACACCTCTCTGCAATGCAGGCCACTGGCGAGTTTGCAGAGGGGGGACTAATTCCCCTTGCATACTGGGGGTCCCTGGGTCATATCTGCCCAAACACTGATATTCCGAACTTGAGAAACATTTGGATTTGGATTATCATGTCCTATACTTTGGAATTTTTGAAAGACTGACTTTGAGGATTCTATAAATTACTCAAGTCTGCCCTAATTGTGTGGGTAAATTTGATACATAGTCACTTTGAATAAGAATGTACGTACGTCTCGTCTAACATTTGGAAGAAATATCTAGTTATATGACAACAGGATACCGACATAACTTGAAGGAAATAAGAACGCCCTGAAGAAGTTCTGTTGTACAGAACGAAACGTTTCGGCTGGCTGTGGTACATAAACTTAAGGAAAATAAAAGCATTTGAATATACACCAAGATTCAGCGCTTCAATAAGGACTCTAAGTGATATGATTTGATTGGACTTATTGTGCAAGTGGTGCTGTGCCAAACTTTGGAATATTCTCCACTACTCTCTACTACTTACGTGCTCCTACTCCACTACTCTCAAATACTCACTCTCTACTACTCATTCTCTACTACTCTACTACTCTCTACTACTCTCTCTCTACTACTCACTCCCTACTACTCACTATCTACTAATCTCTACTACTCACTCTCTACTACTCTCTCTCTACTACTCACTCTTTACTACTCACTCTCTACTACTCTATACTACTTACTCTCTACTTCTCACTCTCTGCTACTCACTCTCTACTACTCTCTCTCTACTACTCACTCTCTACTACTCACTCTACTACTCACTCTCTACTACTCTCTACTATTCTTTCTCTCTGCTACTCACTCGCTGCTACTCTCTATTACTAACTCTCTACTACTCACTCTCTACTACTCACTCTTTACTACTCTCTACTACTCACTCTCTACTGCTCTCTACTACTCACTCTACTACTTACTCTCTACTACTCTCTACTACTCACTCTCTACTCTCTATTGCTCACTCTCTACTCTCTACCTCTCTACCTCTCTCTACTTCTCTCTCTACTAGTCTCTACCTCTTTACCGCTACCTCTACACCTCTACCTCTCTACCTCTACACCTCTATCTCTCTACCTCTCTCTACACGCACACATATACACATATATATATGCATATATATGCATATGCATTTATATATATGTATGTGTATGTATATATATACACATACATATATAAACATATATAATCTGTATATCTATATAAATACTAATATAAATGCATGCATACATATACATATGTGCAGACAGATGCATGTTATTTACATGAAAGTTTAAAAAACACTAATAAAAGCAAAGCTAAAAATCCACCTCATTACAAACAGAATGTCTTTAACTTAAACGAGGGCGAGATCTATTGCATTTTCAATGCTTGTTTACTTTGGTTCCATCAAGAAGGCATTCAGATGTGTCACACATTTGCCATAAATTCTGAATGTTAGCACTCTAGTTGCTCATTAAATCACTGTAGTAAAGCTACTGCTCACCAGGGAAGTCTGCTGCTGGTATTCAAAGTGCATGTTTCAGTCTGCATGTCAGAATTTTTTTAATGAAATAGAAGAGGATTTGAGAAGTCACTCAAAATGATCCCTAATTTTTCTTTCTGAAGCACTAATCATACTTTCTATGGCAAAATGAACCCCCTCATTCTGTTCCTTTTTAAATTAAATGTTTTCAGACTTACCACTTCATTCCAATCAAGATGGCTTCTGGTGTGCCATACTTTTGTCATAAGTAAGACTGTTAGCACTCTAGTTGTTCTTTAGAGCACTCTGGGACATTCTGTCATTGGGCTATACTTGGGCTACATCTGGGTGATATTTGGGCTACATTTAGGCTCTTTTGTCTCTGGTGGCCATCTTGGGAGACTGCATGTCAGAATTTTTTCATGAAATTGAAGAGGATTTGAGAAGTCACTCAAAATGTGCCCTAATTTTTCTTTCTGCAGCACTAATCATACTTTCTATGGCAAAATATACCCCCTCATTTTGTTCCTTTTTAAATTAAATGTTTTAAGAGTTACCACTTTATTCCAATCAAGATGACTTCGGGTGTGCCATACCTTTGTAATAAGTAGGACTGTTAGCGCTCTAGTTGTTCTTTACAACACTCTGGGACATTCTGTCATTGGGCTATACTTGGGCTACATCTGGGTGATATTTGGGCTACATTTGGGCTCTTTTGTCTCTGATGGCCATCTTGGGAGACTACATGTCATTATTTTTTAATGAAACAGAAGAGGATTTGAGAAGTCACTCAAAATGTGCCCTAATTTTTCTTTCTGCAGCACTAATAATACTTTCTATGGCATAATATACCCCCTCATTTTGTTCCTTTTTAAATTAAATGTTTTAAGAGTTACTACTTTATTCCCATCACGATGGCTTCAGGTGTGCTATACCTTTGTAATAAGTAGGACTGTTAGCGCTCTAGTTGGTCTTTAGAACACTCTAGGAGGCTGCAGTAGAACACAAAGGAATCAACTGACAGTCTCTGTCCTTGTTGGATGTACATGTTTTACTGAGAATGTCAGACTTCATTCTCACATGACTGAGAAAGATAATGTGAATTTACGGAAAATATGCTTTTAGTTTAGCTTATAGATCCCCTTCCAAACCACTGTGGGAAAATCATGAGATATTAGTTTTCTATCAAACATGATTCATGATATCACAGCAGAAGGCTTTTTTCACATTGTAGAATCATCTTAGAACACACCATTATTCCTAAAATGAGTATGGTACCATCAACAAATGATTTATAATGTAACTAAAGTCCTAAAACCCTCTATTAACTACAATGCTTTTTAATGAGGTGCTATCATGTATATTGGTCCCAAGTTGGCTGCCAACACTTCTTGGATGAAGTGCTGACAGCCAATCAAATCAGATGTGTGGTTAGGCTCCGCCCAGATGTATATATGTTTTTGAACCTAAATTACTCAGAATCCACTGGAGCACATATCTTGAGACATAGCAAAGGCACATCGGGCTACCAGTCCGTACAATTTTGCCAAGTTTTGTGGAAATCCATTCAGCCATTTAGGCTAAAAGTGAGTCCAACCGCCTATGGAAATTAACATGGGGAAAACACGTTTTGGCACCCCCCTTTTATCTCGGCCCCCTGCTTGACAAATCCCCCCCCCCCCCAACTTTCACTCAAGGCACCGAGAGGATTGAATATGGATGATGAGATGTACGTACATCTCTAATGATCTTCTATTGACTATTGGGGACTAAATCAGATGTGAGAGGTCTTGACTCCATGTATTATGTAGACTTTATGAAAATCACTTTCTTAATACAACCTTAAGGGCACTGAGCCCTGTATAATGTCTAATTGAGGATGGGACTATCGATGAGGAGTTAATTATGGCACTGAGCCAATGAATGAACTATAACAACATAGACATTACACCAAAGAATTTGGTAAATAATGCACTATGTGTCGGCATAACCAATACTCAGGTTAGATGGAATTTTTCCACGCGTAAAACCGACTTTCATAAAAAAACTCCTTGAAAGACTGTCCTATCCCCTCTTACACTTTTGAAAATAAGTTAACAGTGATGAATTGAATGTTCAATTTGGTAATGTGTATTCAAATGCAATGCTTTAAAAACGTTTCTTGATTTCCAAATGTTTTGCTAAACTACATCTCCCAAGATGCTTCATTATAAGCTGATGGGTAGTAAATGTATATAAGGTGAAAATAGAAAATGGACTAGTGGCAACACTATGATCAAGACCTGCGGTCGAAACGCGTAGGTGAATGGGGCTTCTTGAGTCTCTTGAATAAAACCCAAACTTTAGCAATTGGACGAGTGCAGACATTATTTTCTATTTGGTGAAGGATATATATATATATATATATATATATATATATATATATATATATATATATATTACCTACTGGCTATCGCCAGTAGGTATATATAGTTAGGATTAATTCCCTATGGGATTTTTGAAAATTCTATGTCTAATAACTTTGGCGTTTGTGGACGGAATCGGCTGAAATTTTCAGGAAAATGGCACATTTTGTTTCTGAGCAGCCCCTGAAAATTTGGTGGGGTTTCGTCAAGGGGGGGCCGAGAAAAAAGGGGGGTCCCAAAACGCGTTTTTCCCATTCATTTTTCCATAGGGCGGTTGGACTCACTTTTAGCTCGAACGGCTGAATGGATTTGCACGAAACTTGGCAAAATTGTAGGGACTGTTAGCCCGATGTGCCTTTGCTAGGTCTCAATATATGTGCTTCAGTGGATTTTGAGAAATTAACGTTTAAATCAAGATATATATCTGTAACAGCGCTCCGGGCAGCGATCCGGTCCGCTTACTTTTCGCGTTTCGGAACTTTGCGCGCAGAAAGCTGATTGGCTCTCCGGTGTCTGTCAACATTCTAAACAGTCCGGAGCGGCCGCCATCTTGTCTCTCGGAAGGATCGAGAGAGAAGAAGAGGTGAAAAACGAAGGGGGAATTTAATGAAAGGGGGCATGGTATCCCCCTCTTGACCCCCTAGGAATGTTGTTGGGGTTATTAAAGGGTCCCGTGGGGAAAAGAAAAAAAAAATGATTTTTCACGGTAGAAGCGCTTCACGGGCCGCGAACTGGGCCGCAAACTGGTAGCGAAACGGGAATTCGCCATTTTGTGCTTCGTTAATTAAATTACTAGGTATAAGGGGGTGCGGGAGACGTATCCTAATCCCCTATGTTTCCTGAGGGTGGCTGAGGAGGCTGATATATGTTGATACATCTCTTCCAGCGGCTGTGCGTGAGCTTTTTTTTTTTTTGCTGCGTGACAGTCCGGAGCGGCCGCCATCTTGTCTCTCGGTAGGATCGAGAGAGAAGAAGAGGTGAAAAACGAAGGGGGAATTTAATGAAAGGGGGCAAGGTATCACCCTCTTGACCCCCTAGGAATGTTGTTGGGGTTATTAAAGGGTCCCGTGGGGAAAAAAAAAAAAAATGATTTTTCACGGTAGAAGCGCTTCACGGGCCGCGAACTGGGCCGCAAACTGGTAGCGAAACGGGAATTCGCCATTTTGTGCTTCGTTAATTAAATTACTAGGTATAAGGGGGTGCGGGAGACGTATCCTAATCCCCTATGTTTCCTGAGGGTGGCTGAGGAGGCTGATATATGTTGATACATCTCTTCCAGCGGCTGCGCCATCTTGCCTTTTTTCCAATGCCACAATTTTGTCGTGCACGGCAGCCATTTTAGATGCCAGGCTGGTCCCAGGCTATCACCTACCCCTGCGGATGTAGTTTATGGCCCCAGCTGTAGAGAATTCAGACATGCCAACCCTCCCGATTCAGGCGTGTGACTACTGATTTCAGTGCTAGTCTCCCGCCTCCCGATTTCTGCAAGCAAAAACCCGGGGGCATATTACGAACAACTAGCGATAATTTTTGTCTCTAACTTGTTTAGAGACAAAAATTATCGCCGCACATCGGCCATTTTTTATCGCAGATAAACCTTGCTATTATCGCAGAAAAGTCAGCGATATTCATGTATTATCGAGCAAATGCTCTTAGCCATGTTATCCACCTCCCATTGGATAACATGGCTAAGAACTGCTCAGGGCAGGTGTTAGATTTTGGAGATATTCGCGCTTAGCGCGAATATCTCCAAAAGTTGGTAATAGGAGAAAGCGATGTTAGGGACTGTTTCCAGTCGCTAACATCTTGGCACGCCACTTTGCATGTTATTAGTGATAAGTATCACTGACATGCAAAGCGGGGCCCAAGATGGTCGCTATCTCCTTTTAGCTGTCACTAACTGGTGTTAGCGACAGCTTGGTAATAGGGAGATAATTTTATCTCCGCTTTCATGGCTTTTAAAGCCAAAAAAGCGGAGATAAACCCCCTTGATAATATGCCCCACGATTCCTTGGGGGTTTCAGCTGACAGGGCTTGGTATTGTGTTACATGGTAATTTTTCCAGGAAACGTCAGAGGGTCGATGCAGGGGTTCTAGAAGAGGTGATAAACCATTTAAGCCTCATGAACAAGCGCATGGTCTTTTAAAGATTTGTGAAGTACTCGGGGCGGCGGTGTGTGTGTGCCCTCTTTCAGGAGCGGGCGGGGGGGCACTGCCAGCAACTTGCCAGGTCAGGTAGTGTTCAACACGTGCATCACCCTTTCTCTGCCTGCTATTGCGCTCCATGCTTCGGAAAGGTAAGAAAAAGAACGTGCATTTGAGTTTGAAATGTCCGATCCTGCAGCAGCACACTTCCAAAGCCCACACATGACAATAACCCGATTCAAGGCCCTATTCACCCGTTTTAAAAAAAATAGATAACACTCCAACAAAGTAAGATTATAAAACTTTATTAACTTTTAACTATAATGAACGGAACAAAAACTAAAAACATTTAAACATTTTTCAACTCAAAAAGCAACAATGGTTAGAAGCTGTCTTTTGTGCGAATAGTCCCAAGGCCGCACAACGTGCAGAGTTCTGGACGGCACCCAGGTGATGTCGCCTGGGTGCCGCACTGTTTTGGAATCCTACAATGCAGCACAGAAAAACAGCGTGGGGCGTCCCGGGTGGTGCGGGGGGAGGCCTCGTCAGTAGCGGTCTGTTGTGCGAATAGTCCCAAGGCAGCAGAACGCGTTGAGATGTTGATGGGACTGTGTCCAGTGTCCCATGGCTGACACAACATGTACGACAGGCACCCAGGTGATGTCCAGTAAACTGCCGCACTGGTTTTGGTATCCTACAATGCTGCTCCGAAAATTGGCGTGCGGCGCCCCGGGGGGGGGGGGCGTGGGGGAGGCGGCGTGAACGGGCCTCCCCAGGTGGCGGCCATCTAGCTGAGTTGCGCCCGCTCTTGCGGCTACAGCGTCTCGCTCACCATGTTGTTGAGTTGCTCCCACTCTTGCAGTGCAGCGATAGGCGGCTGCCACATGGCTCTTAAAATGGCGGACGGCTCCTCGGTTTTGGGCCTGGTCCACTGAAATGGCCCTGGGACACCTTGGAACTCGGACGCTTGCCTGCTAGGGCTTGGGCTCCATTCTCGAAAAGCGTCCCCTCAGCCGTGAAGATTCTACAAAAGTCTTGGGGGCCCCCGACTCCCGCAGGCTTCCGGTGGGGAGCGGCTGCCATGATTGCTCGCGGAATGACCACGACGGAGCCACGAGATGGTGGTGCTCTCATGCTGACGCCAGCTTCAGTCTGAATGATCCAGAAACAAGGTGGGGCTTTCATCGTTTGGGAAAAAAAAATGTTCTAAACCAATGAAAAGTGTTATTTTTAGGTCATATGACCAAGCCTTCCATCTTTAGGAAACCAAAAGTAAAATGAACCAATGAAAAGTTTTATAAACAAGTCACATGACCTGTTATGCGGCATAGGGCTACAAAAAGCGTAGAAAATCCGTTGGCACGTGAGGCGGCGTCAGTAGCGGACCGATGTGCGAATAGGCCGAAGGCAGCACAACGCGCCGAGATTCGGATGGCACCGAGGTGGTGTCCAGCAAATTGCCGCACTGGTGTGGCCATCCTACAATGCTGCGCCGAAAGACGGCGTGTCCAGCTGAGTTTCTCCCGCTCTTGCGGTACAGTGACTCGAACGCGCCGAGATCCGGATGGCACCGAGGTGGTGTCCAGCAAATTGCCGCACTGGTGTGGCCATCCTACAATGCTGCGCCGAAAGACGGCGTGTCCAGCTGAGTTGCGGTCACTGTTGCGGTACAGTGACTCGAACGCGCCGAGATCCGGATGGCACCGAGGTGGTGTCCAGCAAATTTCCGCACTGGTGTGGCCATCCTACAATGCTGCGCCGAAAGACGGCGTGTCCAGCTGAGTTGCGGTCACTGTTGCGGTACAGTGACTCGAACGCGCCGAGATCCGGATGGCACCGAGGTGGTGTCCAGCAAATTGCCGCACTGGTGTGGCCATCCTACAATGCTGCGCCGAAAGTCGGCGTGGGGTGCCCCGTTGGCTTATGAGGTGATGTCAGTAGTGGACCGATGTGTGAATAGGTCGGAACCAGCACAAGGCGCCAAGATCCGAATGGCAAGTCCTGGATGTTGAGTGCCTCAGTTGAGAGTTCTGAGCAGTGCTTTTAAGACTGTCTGAAGCTTATTTGCACCTGCTGCAGCTTCACTATTGCCCTGGTGTGGCCAAAGGTGGCACATGACATAGGCGGCCGGCTCCCGAGGTCCGGCGGAACTTTTTTCCTTTTCCTTTCTGCTTCTTTTCCTACAATCCGTTTCATCTGAAGACACGACCAGGTCCCTGAATGTGTGCAGGGGGACGCTATTGATTGAATGAAAATGGCGGCTTGACACAAAGCTGACTCAAGCGTTACTGTTGATGCTATACAGACAAAAATTGGTTTTCAGTTTGTACATTCTTCAGGTTTTTTTTTTCCATCCAAGTCTGATTGAGAGTTTGTAGAAAAATGGCTTCAGATTTTCCACATACTACTCTTCAACATTCTTCCTAAATGTAACAATGTGAAACTCACTAGGAGAACGGCTGTTTCTGTTTCCTTTCAAAATGCTGCCAACAATATTTTCTGAATGGAAGACACCATCTTGTAGCATAAAGGGCCGAAAGGGGTTCTGGTCTGGCCGATGGTTGGTGGAGACATTTTGACTATATCTTGGACCTGCCCGGCCTCGCCCAAAATGGCGCCGGTATAAATGGGACTCGTAACTCCTTGCCCGCAAATGTATATCTAGAAAATGTTATTGTAAGTGGCCCTGTCGTATTTTTATTACAAAATGTACGTCCACCGATTCCGCAACTGTTAGACACCTTTGTTCTTGCAACCTAATGGCCCGCTCGTTACGTTCTTCTACAGTGTAAATGTCTCCTCATCATATACGATTTCAGTTTGCTCCGTGGCCGGCCCACGTGGTTATAGGCCCGCATTTGTATACTGACATTTTCACAATAAAGGTTTTTAAAACAAAACACGGTAGTAGTATTTACATTGGTAAAGTTTTTACTTTTAGTCACTGTTTTCGAATCAGTAAAGGCAAGTGAAATAAAGCAGTCCAATTACATGACGGATAAAAGGTATAATATGTAGGAACGCAGTAAAGATAAATGCTTAAGGGCAGTTGTGTTTTTCATGTCTGCAATATAAAGTGATCGATAAGAATCTGATAATCAGGCGTATCGGCGACTAAGACAGCAGGCCGAATCTCTTTTACTCAACGGCTCCGTCATGGAAGGAAGAAATGCCCTTTTTCTCGAAAAAGGAATATATTTTACTTACAAGACAGTTGTAAATTTTCCGGGAAAGTACATTAGCCTGGAATATTATAACATATGTTTGAAAAAAAAATATTGTTCGAAAACAATAAAAAGCGTAATTTTTAGGTCATATGACCAAGCTTTTCATCATTAAATTAACAAAAGTAAAATGAACCAATGAAAAGTTTTATTAACAAGTCACATGACCTGTTATGCTTACGTTACGCGCTGCGCGCCGCGCCTCGGATCACTTCCGGGTGCGGTAACGCGGCGTGTCATATAACGCATTACGCGACAACGTAGGTCAAGAATATAGTCAAAATGTCTCCACCAACCAGCGTTCGGAACACAACCCCTTTCAGCAGTCCAAAAAGTTCTGTTAAATGACAACAGAGGGGACAGGCAACAAGAACCATCAGTCAAAGAGGGGAGGGCAAGTTCTTCTCTTCCGGGTCATGTTGGGGCGCTACCGGAACTGATCGAATTGGTAGTCTACAGTGTTTCTGGATGTTTCAGACTAAAGCTGGCGTCAGCATGAGACCACTACCATCTCGTAGCTCCGTCGTGGCCATTCCACGAGCAATCATGGCAGCCGCTCCCCACCAGAAGCCTGCGGGAGTCGGAGGCCCCCAAGACTTTTGTAGAATCTTCACGGCTGAGGGGACGCTTTTCGAGAATGGGACCCAAGCCCTATCAGGAAAGCGTCCGAGTTCAAAGGTGTCCCAGGGCCATTTTAGTGGACCAGGCCCAAAACTGAAGAGCCGGCCGCCATTTTGAGAGTCCTGTGGCAGCCGCCTATCGCTGCACCGCAAGAGTGGGCGCAATTCAGCTGGATGGTGGGCAAGACGCTGTAGCCGCAAGAGTGGGCGCAACTCAGCTGGATGGGACAAGGTTCAGAATTGAAGAGTCATCAAAAGGCAAAAAGTTCCGCCGGACCCCGGGAGCCGGCCGCCTATGTCGGGGGCGATCTCTGGCTACACCAGTGCTATAAGACCTAGGGAGGGTGTCGGAGCCAAGCGTCTTCTCCGAGTCCATGGCCATCACACCGCCCCTCAGGGGCCTCCGTCAAGCTGTTTAGGAAGGTAACATATCACATTGTTTTCTAATGCAGTCAGGTCCATAAACGACACTCACTTACTTTGAGAATAGTGAAGCTGCAGTAGGTGGAAATAAGCTTCAGACAGTGTTACAAGCGCTGCTCAGAACTCTTAACTATGGCACCCAACATCCAGAACTTATGCCATTTGAGAATGGCAGTGACATCGAAGCAACTCAGGGACCAAAACCATTAACGTACTTTCACGTATGAAAATCTTACTTGGGGAGGGGGCAGGAGCGAAGCGGCCCCTCCCAGTCAGCGCCACCACACCGTATGTTGAAAATTTGAAGCCATCGTTCTACAAAGTCAACCAAACTTGGATTGAAAAATCTAGAAAAATGTACAAACTGAAAACCAGTTTTGGTCTGCATAGCATCAGTAGCAACGCTTGAGTCAGCTTTGTGTCAAGCCGCCATTTTGATTCAACAAAGCACAGGCATTGAAAAAGGCTCAAACTCAGAACTCTGAACTATGGCACCCAACATCCAGGAGCTTGCCATCCGGATCTTGGAGCCTTGTGCTGCTTTCGACCTATTCACACATCGGTCCACTACTGACATCATCTTATAAACCAACGTTATGTAAATAGTTTTTTAATAAAATGTTTTACCCTGTTTCTTTGCTGGTGTGTTGTCTATATTTTTAATATTTGCATAGGGTTTGTCGTTATTTTGTGCGGGATGGGTGATGGAGCCGAGTTGTCTTGCAGCCCTCATGGTGTGGAGCTCAGTTCATCTCACTATTTTCGTATTTCTCATGAAGGGTTGTTCCTAATATTTCTATTTTAGCAAGGTCAAAAAGAGATCCAATTAGTGGCCTACTGATTTTGCTCGATTACTTTTATTTTTTTACACGATTTTTCACTATCTGCAAAGACTAAACAGAGTATTGCGACTTTGTGCTTGTTTGTAAATAGAGAATGATCCAAAGAGAACCAATTCTAAAACAGTAAATGCTTGGACAACAATCAATCAAATGGAGAGACAAGCAGGCACGTCGGATTACAACGGGGGTAAAGGCCTGCGTTAACTACCCTTCAGTATCTGCAAAGAGAGAGTACTACTAAGACAAAAGAGGGGAGGGGGGGGGGGTGCAGCGTTCAAAGCACATCAGTGTGCATAAATACGAAAATGTTTTTATCTATCACGTACTTGACATTTTAAAGCTTTTCATATTTGCTATTAAAAAACCAATGAAATTCACAGAAAAAACCATAGGTTATAGTGGATATATAGTTAGGAATTTGCATTTACAAAACCTTGAAAATTCAATGAAAAAACCATTGGTTTTAGGCCATATATAGTTAGGGATTTGCATTTACAAAACCTTATTTTACTCGCATAAAACCATTGAAATTCCATATATAGTTATAAGCGCTAACTATATATCGCGCACCCGCAATCCACTGCTGATGATGTCACATATTACATCATTCATGACATGGTTAGTGACATCACTGATGACATCACTGATGACATCTCAAATGACATCACTGATGACATCACTGAAAACATCTCATTTGACATGACTGATAACATCACTGATGATATCATTCATGTGATAATACGATGAACCTCTTCAGACTCTAATATAACCTTAGATACAATCAGTGTAAACAGACACTCACAGACTGTCACTCATCCATGGAGTTACTCACACACCTAGTCAGTCATGCAAAGAATCAATCACACCTCCATTTCCTCAAATATACAGTTATACAAACTTTACTTATTCAAACATATACTAACACATATTTACTCTCTTATACAATCCCTGATACAAGTTCACAATGATCCATACAGCCACTCACACATTCACTGGCTCTTATGCACAGTTATTTATATATGTCAACTCTCACATGTACTGTGTTTTACATATGTACTTACTTTGACATGTAGCACTGAGATATCCATTCACTCACCAATACACTCATGCACACAGTCAACCGCCCATACAGCTGTTTCCACATGCACTTTTGAAACGATACATCTAGTGAATCAACTGCTCACACATCTATGCACAGAGTCACACACCTCCCAGCCACCCACACACACACTCAGTATCCCATACAAATACTTGGGCAACCAATCAATAACCCATATAGTTACTCATATAGCTACTTATCAACACATGCAAGAGTTTACAGAACAACAGACATAATGATGCACAAATTAAGACAGTTTAGTCACTAACCCATGCACTCAGTGAGACACATTTAATCACTCACTCATACAGTCAGTCATGCACCTACTAAATCCTTCATCCAGACACTTATATATCCACTCATTCTTCAATATGTAAGAGATATTTTAACTTTACAGAAACATACAGTCACTGGATGATGTCATCAGTGATGTCATCAGTGATGTCATTTGAGATGTCATCAGTGATGTCATCAGTGATGACACTAACCATGTCATGAATGATGTAATATGTGACATCATCAGCAGTGGATTGCGGGTGCGCGATATATAGTTAGCGCTTATAACTATATATGGAATTTCAATGGTTTTATGCGAGTAAAATAAGGTTTTGTAAATGCAAATCCCTAACTATATATGGCCTAAAACCAATGGTTTTTTCATTGAATTTTCAAGGTTTTGTAAATGCAAATTCCTAACTATATATCCACTATAACCTATGGTTTTTTCTGTGAATATATATATATATATATATATATATATATATATATATATATCACGCTCCACGTCCCCTCGCCCTTTCAAAGAGACACAGCACTCACGGGGGGAAAGTCTTAGATTTTATTCCGACTTTCAAACGCACCAAGTTGAAAGTCGGAATAAAATCTACGACTTTCCCCCCGTGAGTGCTGTGTCTCTTTGAAAGGGCGAGGGGACGAGGAGCGCGATATTTTACGGTAGCACTTGCCTTAAGTACAGCACCTGTGTACGAGTGCGTGAATCAAGTGCAAAAGGAGCCAAGATATAAATATATATATATAGTTAGGACCTAGTTACCATTGAAAATTCCGAACATTCTAATGGGAATAACTTTGGCGCCGATTGAGGGATCTGCCTGTAATTTTTCTTAAATTTGCCTCGCTGCGCTCTGCTCCTTCTCTGAATGTTTCGGGGGGATTTGTTAAGCGGGGGCAGAGAAAAAAAGGGGGTCCCAAAACGTGTTTTCCCAATGTTAATTTCCATAGGGACATTCTGACAAGGCTACAGCTCGAACGGCTGAACGGAATTACACCAGATTTGGCAAAATGTTAGGGACTGGTATGCAGCAGTGCCTTTTGTATTTTTGGTGTAAATCCCTCCAGTAGTTCTTGAGAAAATTGACTTTGACATTTTTCAAATGGCATTTCCTATGGGACCTTTAGACACGGCTACAGCCCGAACGGCTGAACGGAATTACACCAAACTTGGCAAAATGGTAGGGAAAGGTATGCAGTAGTGCCTTTTCTATATTTGGTGAAAATCCCTTCAGTAGTTTTTGAGAAAATTGATTTGAGCAAATTATATATCTATATGCTCTCAACATTCTATTGGGAATAACTTTGGAGCTGATTGAGGAATCTCTGTGTAATTTTCCAGAATTTTGGCCAGCTCCGCTCCGCTCCTTCCCTATAAGTTATGGGGGGATTTGTCAAGCGGGGGCCGAAAGGGGGTCCCAAAACGTGTTTTCCCCATGTTAATTTCCATAGGCACCTTTAGACACGGCTACGGCTCGAACGGCTAAATGGAATTACACCAAACTTGGCAAAATGGTAGGACCTGGTATGCAGTAGTGCCTTTTCTATATTTGGTGAAAATCCCTCCAGTAGTTGTTGAGAAAATTGAATTGAGCAAATTATATATCTATATGCGCTCACCGTACGCGCACTGTACGCGTACGGTACGCATACCGTGCGCGTAGGTGCGCGTACCCTTACGTGTGCAAGCGAGTTTCTGATTGGCTGGCAGTCGACTGTCAACATTCCAAACTGTCCAAACCAGGAAGTGTTGGCCACTATCTTGTTTTTCTGGAGAACTGAGGCACAAGAGAGCCCAAAACAAGAGTGGAAAACACGAAAAGGGGGCAGGGTAGAGACTCCCCCACCCTCTAGCCCTTCTCAGGGGGTCCCAAAAGGACCCCCAAGGGCAAAAAATAAATAAAAAAACAATTCAAAAAAATCGCTGGGTATGCGTACATATACCGTGCGCGTACCCCGCGATTGAAAAAAAAAATTTTTTGCACTTGGTTGTCCTTCTGGGACCCCCTGAGAAGGGCTAGGGAGTCAGGGGGTCTATCTGGTATATTTGTAAATTTCATCAATGATATTTTTTTCGTCTCCACTAGGTTTAAAATGTATATACAGAGCCCCCCCACCCTTGGGTCTACATTCTTTTGAGCGGGTTGCCGATGTGTGATATGTCTTGTAACTTTCAATGTGTAATTCCTCTATCATCCACGTTTCCTGGAGGCACAGGATATCAAAGCTTTCAATGAAGTCATGCCAGGCTAAATTATGTTCCTTACTCTGAAGGGCAGCCACTTTCCAAAATAGTGCTCTAATGGTCTTCTGGTTAGTTCGTTCAATCGTGCTTATTGCTTCTATATCAGTTTCAAGCTGATAGTCTAATTCCAGACCTGTGCGGACTTCACGGGTTGTGGTACTAACCAATCTAATAGCTATCTACTCACTTTGTGTTTTTTTAAATTGTTGTTCTCCCCAGTATTGACCTTCTGCCCTCTCTTAACCATTAGTCAGTCATTCTCGTCTAATGATTGGAAGGTTTCAAATCTATTTTGTATCTCCAGATTATAATTCACTTAGATGGGTGGTTGTGGTCTACTGTGCATTTCCTGGTGCGTGTTAAACTGACTTGGACGGTAAAAGAAACCTAAATGGAGAACATTTATACCAGTTTCGGTAATAGTCATTTCCTCTGACCTATTCAGTACTTCCCTAACCAAAGATGGTGAACCAAGGGATAGGACAACATAATCACCACTAAAAAATGTCTTACTGTTTCCTACCTAGGGAACACGCTTTTCCATTTTAAAAGCTCTAAACAATTTTGCGGATAAACCTACTCTATTTCCCAGGAAATGAATTACCTTATTTTTCAATGAGGTCCATGTTTTGGATTCTCCTGGCTTTAGGACAGGGACATTTGCCAGAGGACCACTGTGAGGGGGGCTGCTGTCGGTGGGAGGTCAAGCTTATGTACCACACTTGGGTAGTCATATGGTTTAGGAGTGGCTATTGTTGGTCTAGATTGTGTGTCGTCGAAAGCCTACCTCGCTGTCGTTTCACTGATGTACTCATCCCTAAAGTGCGTGTCTTGGCTGCATTTCTTACATCGCTATCTTGTATTTCTGTGATAGAATTCTTTTGAGACCCATCCCTACATCCTAATTTACTAGCCATTTCTACCCGTTTGTTGGGAATATTTTGGGTTCAAAAGCTAGTTGTAGTGTCTGAGTGGTTAATAATAACCAAGCCATGTGTGCTCTTATTCGGTGTGGTTAGGATCTGATGTTCCATGTTCTTTTCTAGTGTTCTTTCAATCTGTGCTAATCTGGCTTCTAGGCTATCTGTATGTAATTTAATATAGCTTGTTAGCTCTGAGAGCAGATTTTCCATTTTGTTGTTATCAATGACCCTGGGCGAAGCACTACGCTACGCTCGCGTAGTTTGCGAAGTTTGCGCAACTTCACACTACGCGAGCTGCACGTAGCACAGTGCGCACACGCGTAGTGCAGCGTAGCGTAGTGCAGTGGCCATTTTTTGCTTGTTCGTGGTCCTCAAAATCATGTTCGCGACCACGAGCAAGCAAAATGACATCCCGGCAAGATTCTCAACGCGGGAAGGTCAGGTTTCTCATTGCGAGTGGTTGCGCATGCTCGCAATCGCTCGCGATGAGAAACTATCAGTGCGCGTTGAGAAAGCTGCTGCTCGAGTAAAAATCTACTCGACCAGTAGAAAACTACAGCTCGCACTGTGCAAGATGCCGTTTTCAATGATTGCACAGTGCTGGATGCTTGTTCGCACTGTGCAATCATTGAAAACGCATCTTGCACAGTGCGAACATGCTACTACGCAGCTCGCGTAGTGCTACGTGAAGTTCGCGTAGTGCGAAGTGCACTTCGCGTAGTTTCCCGTAGCGCTACTTCGCAAACTACGCCCACCGTTAGTTATCAATTGAAGATTGTACACTACTTTTAACTTTAGAATGGGGAAAATTACCTTTTCCTTTTTGTTTCTGGCAATTTCCTTTTTTCCCCTGTATTTTAATCGGGGCATTCTTGAGAAGACCTTTGTTAACGGGGGCTTGATGGAGTTCTACCTGAGGTTTGTGAGTTGTCATAGGCAGCTGTGGGTTACACTGCCTTTTTGGTGGTGGCAAAGTGTTGCTATCCTGTTCACTAACTGAAGCATTGTCAATATCATCGTTTGTGACTTGAATACAACCATTTCTATTCAACCCAGTGCTCTGAATTTCTAAAAGGGCGTATCTCATCTGTCCCTTTTTTCATAGGTTTTTTCTTGGATGTTGATATTTAACCCCTGCACTCCTATATATAATGACTCTTCTACAGAAGAGATCTGCTTTTCTATGGCGCCCACTGCACCTGTCAGATAATTTAGCAAAAACATTTTCGCTTCTTTAGGATTAGTACCTTGTTTATCAGGTTTAATACAGGGTAATTGTCTTTTCCCCATTTTTGGTATTCAAGCTACACTTTGTAAAAGATGATGTCCATAAAACCATCAGTTAAAAATAGGCACGAAAGTCAAATAAATCCATGGTGGGGCCTCCGCTTGATAAGTACCAATGTATTTTTCCAAGAGTCAGAGCCTTAATAGGTCAAAGGAAACAGTTGCAAAGTTCCTTGTTTAATTGCAAATTATTTTGCCCAACGGTTCCAAGGATGGATGACAGGGAAGTGGCCCAGCCCAGCCTCTTCCGGTCTCAGATGGGCACAGACGGGCCGGCCCTTGGCCTGGGCATGCCTACTCACGTCCCGCGTTGCAGGAGGGCCGCGCTGAATTTACAGCGCCTCCTGCCACCCTGCGATGACAACCTAAGCAGGTGCCTAGCAATGCCTGCTGGGGCTTGTGGTTCTTCCTTGGCCATTCCCCTCATGGCGGGACCTGAAGGAGAGAGTGGCAAAGAGGCAGGTCGGCGTGCAGTTTCCCTCACGGCTGTGGGCAGAGGAGGTAAGTGAAGAGAGCTATTCCCCTTACAGCGAGCCTGGTAGAGGGGTGCACCTCCCAAGCTGTGGGAGGGCCATGCTGAATTTACAGCGCCTCTTGGCACTCTGCGATGATACCCTCGGCAGGCACCTAGCAAAGCCTTCTGGGGCTTGTGGTTCTTCCTTGGCCATTCCCCTCATGGCGGGACCTGAAGGATAGAGTGGCGAAGAGGCAGGTTGGCGTGCTGTTTCCATCACAGCTGTGGGCAGAGGAGGTAAGTGAAGAGAGCCGTTCCCCTCACAGTGAGCCTGCTAGAGGTGCGCGCGCCCCCTATGTACTCATGCAATGACTCAGTCACTAACACATTCACTGCTGCAATACCATGAAGACTACCTATGCAGAAGAGTAATCTCCCTGGTACTACCTATCCAGTCTTTTAATCACCCAGCCAATCCTATGTGCTTATCCGATCACTGCGCCAAAACCCAAGCACTTATAAAATCACCATGCACTTTCCTTGTAGCACTCTAATCATCCAGTCACTACTCGTGTACTCATGCAATGACCCAGACATTAACTAATGGCAAATACAGAGGGGGTAATGCTAATCACAGGGGTACCCCAACGCATAGTGTTCCCTAGTGTATGTAGGTGTTTTCACTGTATTCTAAGTGTGTTTTATCATAGCATTGGCTCTAGGCCTGGTTAGTCAGAGTCAGTTACCACCAGTACCCATCAGCAAAGAGTTGGGGGCACAGGAGGACTTTCTGCTCCTCTGTTGGTTCTTTCAGCACATCTCTTCTTCTTCCTGAACTTTTCTTCGTCTTTCTGGACTTCTGTTGCCTCTCCCAGCATTTGTCTTGCTTCTTTCTGCACTTTTCTTCCTTTTTCCTCACATGTCCCACCTTTGTAGGCATAGTTAGAAATCAGCATTTAAAAAAGCGTAGAAATTTACTGATAAAAACATAGATTTCAAATATGTTAAAGTTGGAAATTAACATTTAGAAAACCTTTGAAATTCACAGAAAATAACCATAGGTTTCAGGGATGTTATAGTTGGACATTTTCATTTAGAAAACCTTTGAAATTCACTGAATGGGATGTTATAGTTAGAAATTAGCATTTAAAAAACCTTAGAATTTCACTGAAAAAAACATAAGTTTCAGGGACGTTATAGTTAGTTGTAGATTTCACTCTTACAAAACCATAGAAATTCAGCCTTTATAGTTAGTAGACCTAACTATAACTCACGCCCCTGCAATGCACTGCTGATGACGTCACATATTACATCACTCATGACATGCTCAGTGACATCACTGATGACATCTCAAATAACTTCACTGATGACATCATCCACGTGATCATCTGATGCACCTCCTCATACCCTAATAAAACCTTTCATACACCCACTCTAAAATACAGACCACCAATATCAAAACCATAGACAGACCAATAGCAGTTAGTACATACCTGCTCGGTGATTCATACGTCTATACACACATCCACCCACTAACTCATACAGTCACTCATGCACACATTCATCTATAAAGCCACTGACATACCCACTCATACACCCATATAGACAGTCACACACTTTCACTCACCCAAAGAGTTGTTCATACACCTGGTCAGTTATGCAAAGAATATTTCACACACCCATTTCCTTGCTTATACAGATCATGGTGGGTGGGGGGTGACTCTGTGCATAGATGTGTGAGTGGGTGAATCACTGGGTGTATTGGTTCAAGAGTACATCTATGAAGGGCTGTATGGGTGGATGAGTGTGTGTATGGGTGTCTTGGTGAATGAATGGATGCCTCAGTGGTACATGTGTGAGTAACTGCATTTGTGAAAGGCAATATATGCGAGTTTTGGAGTATATAAATGACTATATGTGAGAGTGAGTGATTGTGAGAATGGCTGTTTGGATGAGTGTGTGCTTGTATTAGTTATTGTATAAGAGTGTAAGTATGTGTTAGTATATGTTTGAATAAGTGAGGTGGTGTGTGTATAACTGTTTAGGCGAGTAAATAGGAGTGTGATTGATTCTTAGCATGAGTGAATAGGTGTGCGAGTAACTCTATGGATGAGTGGCAGTGTGTGTGTCTGTAAAGATATGTGAGTGCATATGATAGTGCTATATTACTGGTTGACTGCATGTATGAGTGACTGTGTGGGTGAATGAGTGGAGGAATTAGTGAGTGGGTTTGTACTAACTGGTGTTGGTGTGTCTATGGTTTTGAACATGGTAGTCTGTATTTTAGAATGGGTGCATCAAAGGTTATATTAGGTGTGAGGAGGTGCATCAGATTATCATGTGGATGAAGTCATCAGTGATGTCATCAGTGATGTCACTGACCATGTCATGAATGATGTAATATGTGACGTCATCAGCAGTGCATTTCGGGGGCGCGAGTTATAGTTAGCTGATCTAACTATAACAGCGGAGTTTCTCTGGTTTGGTACGAGTGAAATTCCCAACTAACTATAATGCCCCTGAAACCTATGTTTTTTTCAGTGAATATATATATATATATATATATATATATATATATATATATATATATATATATATATATATATATATATATATATATATATTCTCTCTATCTATCTATCTATCTATCTATCTATCTATCTATCTATCTATCTATCTATCTATCTATCTATCTATCGGGTGAGAGCAAGAGAGCCAGTCCTGATGTCTTCCTCTGTCATATGGGTTAACCAAATCCACTCTGTGCACAGGTTATGGCCAGATAGGCACTGCAGCACTCTTCAACGCGAACCCACCTGGCAGACGGGGTTGCCAACTTAGCTCTGTACACTGGTCATAGACCGATCAGCACAACAGCACTTTTCATGGTTGACCTGCCTGGCTACAGAGTCATCGACTTAACCTGTAAAAGAGCGATGACCCTATTGGTGCTACAACAGGCAGGGTACACTTGACAGCCCTCCTCCAGCATCCAGAGATTGCTTATTTTTCCATGCAGTTGGGCAATGACTCAACTGGTGCTGCAGCCATCTCCTCACACCTCGCTCCAGGGAACCAATTAACAGAATCCCCCATTGAACCACACTTCCGCCAGCAATCTTCTCTTAATCACAAGGCACACTGGTGTTGGCAAGCAGGCAGGCACTGGTGCTCCAGGGGCAGGTAGTCTAGAAGTCCATGGGTGATGTCCCTCACCCAGCTGGGAGACTGGTGAGCATTGGCCCCATGTCCTGGTCACGTGCAGAAGCCTTGCAGAGCTTTTCCTCGTTGCACAGCCTGATGTGGTGCTTGAAAATTTACGATTTTGGAGACCTTGAGCTCCCCTTCTTATAGTCCATTTCCAGGCACCAAATGAGATTTAGATTCTTTCAGGGGTCATCTTCCTATTGACTGCCCTCTCCTGTGCCTTGCTCTTTCTCCTTGCTCTAGTCTGTCACAGCAGGAGCAACTCCAAAACTGATAGCCCCACAACACATGCCTTGGGAGTGACTAAAGGTTCACACCTAGATGTAAGCCAAAGTGATATGTGTATCGAAAGACCTCAGCCCACCTATTGATGATCCTCTTATTAGCGTCATCTCCTTCCTTAGATGTGCCCAGACCCCTTTCCTGTGACCGGTCTCTAAGTCAAAAAGCACCCTTTGAAGTGTACTGAAGAGCATCATTCTACTTTGTTCCAGTGTGTCCCACCTAGCTCACAGGAATGCAGCATTTAAAAATCTGCCTGTTCCTTGAGTTAGTCCAGGGTCTCCTGAAATGTAACCCTGAATCTTCCATGTACTGTTCCAGTCATCAGCACACATATACCCAGCACATGCATATAACACAAATGCACTGCACAATACTGCACACCAAACCGATGTAGGCCAAGGGTGATTGAAGAACACAGCAGTGTCACTTTAAATGAGTGAGCCTGTAGGCCTCACTCCAGTGGCACATTTTAAAAACCACAAGTGGATTCATACTGATCACTATACAGTATGCTGCCACCATCACGCTCATGCTGCTCAACTCCTGATAAAGGATAGTAGCCTTTCACCACTATGGGGGTTCGCTTTTGGCACACCTCCTGTCCAAAAATACCTCAATCTGTGAGACAGGCCCCTGTCATATGCACACGTAGGGTCTGTGTTTGCTGATGACAACAAAAACCGTCATTAGGGATCCAGGCATCATTACAGTTGGGAATGGGATGTTATAGTTAGAAATTAGCATTTAAAAAACCTTAGAATTTCACTGAAAAAAACATAGGTTTCAGGGACGTTATAGTTAGTTGTAGATTTCACTCTTACAAAACCATAGAAATTCAGCCTTTATAGTTAGTAGACCTAACTATAACTCACGCCCCTGCAATGCACTGCTGATGACGTCACATATTACATCACACATGACATGCTCAGTGACATCACTGATGACATCTCAAATAACTTCACTGATGACATCATCCACGTGATCATCTGATGCACCTCCTCATACCCTAATAAAACCTTTCATACACCCACTCTAAAATACAGACCACCAATATCAAAACCATAGACAGACCAATAGCAGTTAGTACATACCTGCTCAGTGATTCATACGTCTATAAACACATCCACCCACTAACTCATACAGTCACTCATGCACACATTCATCTATACAGCCACTGACATACCCACTCATACACCCATATAGACAGTCACACACTTTCACTCACCCAAAGAGTTGTTCATACACCTGGTCAGTTATGCAAAGAAACTTTCACACACCCATTTCCTTGCTTATACAGATCATGGTGGGTGGGGGGTGACTCTGTGCATAGATGTGTGAGTGGGTGAATCACTGGTTGTATTGGTTCAAGAGTACATCTATGAAGGGCTGTATGGGTGGATGAGTGCGTGTATGGGTGTCTTGGTGAATGAATGGATGCCTCAGTGGTACATGTGTGAGTAACTGCATTTGTGAAAGGCAATATATGTGAGTTTTGGAGTATATAAATGACTATATGTGAGAGTGAGTGATTGTGAGAATGGCTGTTTGGATGAGTGTGTGCTTGTATTAGTTATTGTATAAGAGTGTAAGTATGTGTTAGTATATGTTTGAATAAGTGAGGTGGTGTGTGTATAACTGTTTAGGTGAGTAAATAGGAGTGTGATTGATTCTTAGCATGAGTGAATAGGTGTGCGAGTAACTCTATGGATGAGTGGCAGTGTGTGTGTCTGTATAGATATGTGAGTGCATATGATAGTGCTATATTACTGGTTGACTGCATGTATGAGTGACTGTGTGGGTGAATGAGTGGAGGAATTAGTGAGTGGGTTTGTACTAACTGGTGTTGGTGTGTCTATGGTTTTGAACATGGTAGTCTGTATTTTAGAATGGGTGCATCAAAGGTTATATTAGGTGTGAGGAGGTGCATCAGATTATCATGTGGATGAAGTCATCAGTGATGTCATCAGTGATGTCACTGACCATGTCATGAATGATGTAATATGTGACGTCATCAGCAGTGCATTTCGGGTGCGCGAGTTATAGTTAGCTGATCTAACTATAACAGCGGAGTTTCTCTGGTTTGGTACGAGTGAAATTCCCAACTAACTATAATGCCCCCGAAACCTATGTTTTTTTCAGTATATATATATATATATATATATATATATATATATATATATATATATATATTCTCTCTCTCTATCTATTTATCTATCTATCTATCTATCTATCTATCTATCTATCTATCTATCTATCTATCTATCTATCTATCGGGTGAGAGCAAGAGAGCCAGTCCTGATGTCTTCCTCTGTCATATGGGTTAAACAAATCCACTCTGTGCACAGGTTATGGCCAGATAGGCACTGCAGCACTCTTCAACGCGAACCCACCTGGCAGACGGGGTTGCCAACTTAGCTCTTTACACTGGTCATAGACCGTTCAGCACAACAGCACTTTTCATGGTTGACCTGCCTGGCTACAGAGTCATCGACTTAACCTGTAAAAGAGCGATGACCCTATTGGTGCTACAACAGGCAGGGTACACTTGACAGCCCTCCTCCAGCATCCAGAGATTGCTTATTTTTCCATGCAGTTGGGCAATGACTCAACTGGTGCTGCAGCCATCTCCTCACACCTCGCTCCAGGGAACCAATTAACAGAATCCCCCATTGAACCACACTTCCGCCAGCAATCTTCTCTTAATCACAAGGCACACTGGTGTTGGCAAGCAGGCAGGCACTGGTGCTCCAGGGGCAGGTAGTCTAGAAGTCCATGGGTGATGTCCCTCACCCAGCTGGGAGACTGGTGAGCCTTGGCCCCCTGTCCTGGTCACGTGCAGAAGCCTTGCAGAGCTTTTCCTCATTGCACAGCCTGATGTGGTGCTTGAAAATTTACGATTTTGGAGACCTTGAGCTCCCCTTCTTATAGTCCATTTCCAGGCACCAAATGAGATTTAGATTCTTTCAGGGGTCATCTTCCTATTGACTTCCCTCTCCTGTGCCTTGCTCTTTCTCCTTGCTCTAGTCTGTCACAGCAGGAGCAACTCCAAAACTGATAGCCCCACAACACATGCCTTGGGAGTGACTAAAGGTTCACACCTAGATGTAAGCCAAAGTGATATGTGTATCGAAAGACCTCAGCTCACCTATTGATGATCCTCCTATTAGCGTCATCTCCTTCCTTAGATGTGCCCAGACCCCTTTCCTGTGACCGGTCTCTAAGTCAAAGGTTATATTAGGTGTGAGGAGGTGCATCAGATTATCATGTGGATGAAGTCATCAGTGATGTCATCAGTGATGTCACTGACCATGTCATGAATGATGTAATATGTGACGTCATCAGCAGTGCATTTCGGGGGCGCGAGTTATAGTTAGCTGATCTAACTATAACAGCGGAGTTTCTCTGGTTTGGTACGAGTGAAATTCCCAACTAACTATAATGCCCCTGAAACCTATGTTTTTTTCAGTGAATATATATATATATATATATATATATATATATATATATATATATATATATTCTCTCTATCTATCTATCTATCTATCTATCTATCTATCTATCTATCTATCTATCTATCTATCTATCGGGTGAGAGCAAGAGAGCCAGTCCTGATGTCTTCCTCTGTCATATGGGTTAACCAAATCCACTCTGTGCACAGGTTATGGCCAGATAGGCACTGCAGCACTCTTCAACGCGAACCCACCTGGCAGACGGGGTTGCCAACTTAGCTCTGTACACTGGTCATAGACCGATCAGCACAACAGCACTTTTCATGGTTGACCTGCCTGGCTACAGAGTCATCGACTTAACCTGTAAAAGAGCGATGACCCTATTGGTGCTACAACAGGCAGGGTACACTTGACAGCCCTCCTCCAGCATCCAGAGATTGCTTATTTTTCCATGCAGTTGGGCAATGACTCAACTGGTGCTGCAGCCATCTCCTCACACCTCGCTCCAGGGAACCAATTAACAGAATCCCCCATTGAACCACACTTCCGCCAGCAATCTTCTCTTAATCACAAGGCACACTGGTGTTGGCAAGCAGGCAGGCACTGGTGCTCCAGGGGCAGGTAGTCTAGAAATCCATGGGTGATGTCCCTCACCCATCTGGGAGACTGGTGAGCATTGGCCCCATGTCCTGGTCACGTGCAGAAGCCTTGCAGAGCTTTTCCTCGTTGCACAGCCTGATGTGGTGCTTGAAAATTTACGATTTTGGAGACCTTGAGCTCCCCTTCTTATAGTCCATTTCCAGGCACCAAATGAGATTTAGATTCTTTCAGGGGTCATCTTCCTATTGACTGCCCTCTCCTGTGCCTTGCTCTTTCTCCTTGCTCTAGTCTGTCACAGCAGGAGCAACTCCAAAACTGATAGCCCCACAACACATGCCTTGGGAGTGACTAAAGGTTCACACCTAGATGTAAGCCAAAGTGATATGTGTATCGAAAGACCTCAGCCCACCTATTGATGATCCTCTTATTAGCGTCATCTCCTTCCTTAGATGTGCCCAGACCCCTTTCCTGTGACCGGTCTCTAAGTCAAAAAGCACCCTTTGAAGTGTACTGAAGAGCATCATTCTACTTTGTTCCAGTGTGTCCCACCTAGCTCACAGGAATGCAGCATTTAAAAATCTGCCTGTTCCTTGAGTTAGTCCAGGGTCTCCTGAAATGTAACCCTGAATCTTCCATGTACTGTTCCAGTCATCAGCACACATATACCCAGCACATGCATATAACACAAATGCACTGCACAACACTGCACACCAAACCGATGTAGGCCAAGGGTGATTGAAGAACACAGCAGTGTCACTTTAAATGAGTGAGCCTGTAGGCCTCACTCCAGTGTCACATTTTAAAAACAACAAGTGGATTCATACTGATCACTATACAGTATGCTGCCACCATCACGCTCATGCTGCTCAACTCCTGATAAAGGATAGTAGCCTTTCACCACTATGGGGGTTCGCTTTTGGCACACCTCCTGTCCAAAAATACCTCAATCTGTGAGACAGGCCCCTGTCATATGCACACGTAGGGTCTGTGTTTGCTGATGACAACAAAAACCAGCATTAGGGATCCAGGCATCATTACAGTTGGCACTCAGGGCAGGGGTGCACGTCCATCACCATGCAAGGGACTTTTCCTTCACAACATAGTGCACATTTGCTGTGGCTGGAGTTGATCAAATCAGGGAACTCTTGACACTTCACAACACAGTTGCTAAGACTCCTTCCAGCAAGTATGCAGAAAGGACTTCCACTGATGGACTTCAGAACATAGCAGGTGCTGGTCGGGAACACTGGCACTGCAGCTCAGACCTGAGAACAGACACTGCAGTGACAGTGAATCAATTGTTTGCATTATCTTTAGACCACATGTTCATTTATTTGCAAATTCAAAGAGGCATGCGACAAAAGTAGCCTTGAGAGGAGCTCTATGGCATGCCCATCACTATTTCAAATGTGCTTAGTTTAGTTTTCTGGGAAAGAATGGCTCAAATGGACTACAACATCAGGCACAGAGCAGCAGGCCATCTAATTTGAGTTTCTGAGTAAGTCTTAGCTATCTTATTATTGGTAGTTGAATTATTATGCTCTACATTTCCTGACAAATCTGGGTGATTGCCAAATAGAATTGTAGCTGAATCTCTGAAGTGTTTTTGATTTTCTAGACTACAGAGGAAACAAAGTGGGTGCTACAGTAAATAGAAAGGAGAAGGGGGACCCCAAAGTGGAGAAATAAATCTCTTATCAACTTGTTTGAAACAGTAACAGCATCAGCTTGTGAACAAGGATATGTTTAGCCCACTCTGAGAACATACACAATTACAAGTACATATACATGTGGACATTTAGGCATCTCAAAGCAGTCAATTTCCAGATGGGCAAAACCTCCCCAAGGAGGCAAGTAGGCATCCAGAGTTGTCTGTATCCCTTTCCCGGGGTTGTGGGGTAGGCAGGTTACCAAGGAGTGCCAATAACTTTAAGCAAAAGAAAGAAAGTAGGGTGCATATCAGCAGATTGCTTTGACTCAAATCATACCATCCCTTATGACATGGGTCATGCCATGATACAACTAGGTCACAGAGGGAAGCAAGAATTGTGGGACAACCCAGGGAGCATCTCAGATAAATCTTTAAAAGTAGGTACAAAATATACATTCATTTGTAAGATATACATTGCAACATTGCCAATGAGAATCAATGCATTTTTGTTGCTGTCTGATCTCCCAACGCATTTCTCAGGCACATTTCAACTAAGATAAATCGATGCGTAACTCACTTTGCAATTGCCACCTTAAGACAAAGCATAAGAGCTTAAGTTCTGCAAGTACATCCTATTCTCAATTGGAATACCCACAGAAGTGAGTATTCTGCATTGTATTAACTGAAGCCCAAAGTTCTGGGCAGCTCCATATACGCGCTTGGAATCTGTGAACAGTTATAATATGTTTAGTAGTCAAAACACATGCATGATTCAGTCCAACAATTCCCGCCACTTTTGCAGAATGCACATAAGGCAAATGTTGGCTTTCAACAATGTCTTGTAAAGATGGAACAGCGTAAAACACCATAAGTCTTCCATAATCATTTCTTAGATATGAGTCATCCATAAAATAAACAAGATCGCTGTTTAACCCCTTCCACGCTGATGACGAGCTGGGCTCGTCATGGCGTAGCCTCCTCGCACGCTGATGACGAGCCCAGCTCGTCACGTAACATGCGTTTTCGCAAATCTCAGCGTGCGAGCGGAATTCCGCTAGCGCGCATGGTGTTAATATAGATGCATTGGATAGCTCAATCCACTGATTTATTTGGTGCCCTGTAACCAGAAGCAGTACCCGATATTTGTAAAGCGCGAAAAAATCATCCCTAAAGGTCTCAAGCGCTGGCGGTCGTCGGGGAGATTAAGTGAGCTATTGCCCAGAATCACATGATGCTGAGCTGATCTGCCTCCGGGGATCAAACCATGAGCTCCAAGCTCTGGAGTCAGCCGCCCTGGCCACTGCGACACACCTTAGGGTTTGGCTAAATCTGAGGTGGGAATTAGCGACACTGGAGTTATAGCGGGGCAGTGAACCAAGACAATAAGAGTAGAGGACAGTAGTGGTGCAACCCTGAGGTGGAAAGATGCTTACAGCCTGATTCATGAAGCAAAATTGCGCTCGCAATAGCTGCGAAAACGCAATCGCGGGCGCAATTTCCCAAATCGGTATTCACCACGAATATTGTGAAATCGCAAACACATAATTACGAAATCGCTAAAATATTTGCAGAATCCCGGCAGTAGACCATTAGCGATTCGGAAATAGCGAGAAATCACGGAAACTGCGAAAATAATAGTGATTTCGCAATACAATCGCAATAGGTATTCATGAAAAATCGCAATTAGCAAAAACCCCCAAAATCGCTGTTTGCAAGGCGCAATTTAAGGACAACCCAAAGCAGGTGGTAACCATCAAAGCCATTGTAAAAAAAAATTCGAAAAACCGTTGGCCAATCAGTAACTGGTGCAGGCCTGACCAAACACACTTAAGGAGAAGCAGCATCAGCATAAGGAGTGTCAGAATGCCAGGACTGTACATGGTGGTCAGGCGGCAAAGGCTACAGTGAGCAGCACGGAGGAGATGCAGAATCCAGGACAGGATATTCCGCCAGCGGGTCACCCTGCTGGGCCAAACCAGAGAGCAAATATACGCAAAGTACCGCCTGAATGGGGCAATGATCATCAAGCTAATTCAGGACCTTGACCCCCTGATGCAGCACCCAACAAGGCGGACCAATGCCGTGCCAACACATGTCCAGGTATTGTGTAGCCTGCACCTCCTGGCCTCCGGGAGCTTCAAGGGGATAGTCGCGGCTGCTTGGGGGATATCCCAGCCCACCATGTCCCGCTGCCTAGGGAGTTTCCTTGACGCAATGCTGACCCAGCTACACCACCACATCAAATTTCCCACCAGCCAACAGGATTTGGATGAGACCAAGCTTCAATTCTACAATGTTGCCCATTTCCCACATGTGATAGGATGCATCGACTGTACCCACATCCACATCTGCCAACCAGCTGCAACGGAGTACATGTACCGCAATCGCAAGTCCTACCACTCCCTCAACATCCAGATGGTCTGCAATGCTAAGACATACATCACGGACATAGTGGCACAGTACCCGGGGAGTACACATGACTCATTCATATTCCGGCACAGCGGCCTCCACACACGACTGTCCAGGGGAGACTTTGGGGAAGGAAACCTACTTGGTAAGTACACTTTGCCCACAATGTCACACTGCGATGAAGTAGCTGCGCTGCACAGACACTCACCCTCTGCTCCTCTCATTCAGGTGACAGTGGCTACGCCCTCCGTGAATACCTCCTCACCTCATACCTCAACCCTGCTAAACCATAGCAACGGCGTTACAATGTAGCACACATGCGCACAAGAATTGCATTGAGAGGACTTTTGGGCTACTGAAGAGCAGATTCCGCATACTGCACAAGACAGGTGGGGCCATGTACTACAGTCCTGATGTGTGCTGCCGCATTGTGGCTGTGTGTGCAATACTACACAACATTGCTACCAAGCGCCGGAAACCTGTAGACATCTCTGGCAGTGAGTCGGAAGGGGACGACCGGCCACCTGCACATGTGCGTCACGCACGCGGGGAGAACCCAGCTGAAGGCCACAGACGCCGCAACCACATCACAATGAACAGTTTCTAGTGCACCCACTCCCCTCACCCAACAATTCACAATTGCATGCAAATGGAAATAATGACACAAGGCCGATGTATGATGCAAGAATAAATATTATTGTTGAATTCACAATATTAGTTTTAAGTTTCTATCATTTCTATGCAAGCAGTATTGCCCCATACTGCTGCAAAAATAACACAGGACAGGCTTGTACTGTCAGCATGTCCCTGCAAAAGATAATGAAAGTCAAGTGCGCCTCCGGAACGCAGCACCCAAGCGCCTCTCCGGCTCCTCCTCTGCCACGGCACGTGACCCTGCAGTGGGCCTGGTTCTCCGGCGTAACACGGCAACCTGTGAGGCATACAGGCTGCTCACACTGGAAGTGCCCTCGCTGGTATCGTCCCCCCCGACATTGCCTGGCCCAGTGGGATGGAGTGCCAGTACGGCAGTGGTGACGTGCTCCAACACTCTGGCCACGTCCTCACAGCATTGGATCAACTGCTGCTGCTGCGCCAGGGACCGTCGCGATAGCTGGGATGTCGCATTCCCTATAACATAGTTAGAGCGGGTGTATGCGGACAGCCGTGTCAGTAGCTGCCGGTGGCGGCGGCGGGCGGTGTTGCGCTGTGATATGAGCGCAGCAGTGTTGGCCTCCATGGCTGCCGTCATGCGGTCCATTCTGTCTGCCACATTTGCCACATTGCGGCAAATGTTATGTAGCTGCATTTGTATCGCCCCTTGGCATCGTGCCTGCAGTTGCTGTATGCGTAGCATCCGACGCTCAATGCTCAAGCCTGGCACGCGCACATCCATCCCCCTCCTGCCGCTGCGTGCATTGTTGTGCTGGCGAGCCCTGCCATGCCTGCTCTGCTGGCTGGCCACAGTGGGTGTGCGCACTGTGACCGCAGTCGCTGGACCAGATGTAGAGGGTCCAGCTGGTGGTGAAGTTGAGGTAGTCAGAGGTGCTGCGCCTAATGGTGGTGGCGCAGATGCTGTGACCCTGGCTGCGGGGGCAGGTGCTGCGCCTGACGGTGGTGCGCGCTGATGCTGTGACCCTGGCTGCGGGGGCAGGTGCTGCGCCTGATGGTGGTGGCGCTGATGCTGTGACCCTGGCTGCGGGGGCAGGTGCTGCGCCTGTTGGTGCAGGATGAGTCGCAGTTGGCACCTCCTCGGCATCCTCTGGTTGCTCGTCGATTAGCAGCCTGTCACTGTCGCTGCTGTTGTCCGCGCCACCTGTGAGGGAAGTGGACGTTCATTAGTTGCATGTATCTGTCACACTTGCAGTTGCTACATGCATGCTGGATGACATTCCCTGACTGGCTGTGGCATTGCGTACTTTGGGACATGTCTGGCTACATTGGGGTACTTGTACATTGTGGGCAGACTACATGTCCCACAATGCTTTAGGGCATTACCTAATGTGCATGGATGGCATGACTTTGGAAGATTATGGGAGGCTATACGGACTTGGCCATTGATAGGGGACAGGGTCGCAGTCGCATGCCACTTACCTTGGCTCTCTTGGGTGGGGCGGGATGAGTCCAATCTGATGACCCCAATGCACGCCTCTGGCTCTAAAGTATCCTCAACGCGGTCCTCCATGGGGGTGTTGGGAGGGACTGTGGGTTCTACCCCTCCAGTGGCCAGGGTCTCGCCCAGCCTCTCGGCCACCCTCTCCTTGGCACGACCTCGGAGGTCGTACCACCTCTTCTTGAGCTCCTCCAGTGACCTGTGTGCCACACCCACAGAGTTGACTTGGGCCGCTATCCCAATCCAGATTCGCCGTTTCTCCTGCTCAGGCACCCTCCTGGATTCTCTCCCAAAAAGTTTTGGGTGGTTTTCCACCACCCCATCAATGAGAAGCTCCAACTCCTGTTAGGAGAATTTAATCTTCCTCTTGCGCCCGGTGTTGCTGGGCCCTGGTACAGCCTCCTCTGCCATTGCTGCAGTAAGTATAGTAGTGGATGTGCAAGTTTGCTGGTGTCCTGGTGGGAGCTCAGTAAGTTGCAGCCTCGAGTTCAGCCTCACTGTTCTGAATGGGGGTGGGAACTGGCTGCCTCCTGGTTGTGATGTCATCATTGTGCTCGAAATGCGACTTCCCGTTTTTCCGATCTCGCGATTTTGCGATCTCGCGTTTTGCGATCTCGCAATTAGCGATATCGCAATTAGCGATATCGCAATTCCTACACGGATGTTGGTGGAAATAGCGATTATTCTGCGATTTCAGTAAATTGCTAACGCTTTTTGCGGCCGCGTGCAAATTGCATTATTTTATCGGTAATTTTGATGAATGCCGATCTGCGATTTCTAAACTGCGATTCGCTATAAATCGCAATTTGAAAATCGCAGATTTCGGATTTCATGAATCAGGCTGTTAGTCTTAATGCTGAGCAAAAGAGCATCAAATGAATGAGGACCAGCACCAATCAGAGTGGATCAAAGCACAATGTTTTCTGATGTATGTTGGAAGTTGGCAACTGTGGCGACCGAGCATAGACAAGAAGGAATCCCGGAGCTGTAGGATAAAAAGCAGAGGAATAAAAGGCAATGGTCTTTTTCTGATCTTTGTGGTCCTGCACCAATATACCAAAAGAAAATCTGTTACATTCATGACAATACAATGTAAAGTGTTCATCATAATAAGGGAAGCTGTAGCACAGGGGCAGAAATTAACACCTGCTTTATTCGTACAGTAACTTGTGTGCCTCTTCAGTCCAATGCAAGGGTTCAGGGGTATCTTTCTCAACATACACGTAAAGTGGTTGAATCATAACAGGAAAGTCTAGCATTTCTTGCCTACACAATCATGCAATTACCAAAAAGGTGCATATCTGAAAGACGGTCAAAGGAGTGCAGCGTCTGGATACCCCTCAGGGTGATTAGCATGCTTTACAAATATTGGCTGATTGACTGATTGAATGAGGGAGGAGTAACGTAAGGATTTGCTTCAATCTAATCAGCAGATATATGACGTTCTCCAACAGATATGTCAAAACCTAAATATCATGCACAGGAGAGACAAAATAGTATTTGAAATCCATTTGTCCCTTTTTAGCTAATTCAGTGAGCGGTAATTTGCCGCACTTTATAAATCTTGATTGATTGATTGAGATACTTGCATTGTTCTAAAGTGACAGTTGCAAGTAGAAGATCACCAACATACTGAATTAAAATAGATCTTTTGGGACAGACCAAATGCACAGATCTCATTTTAGGGCTTGGGAGAAAGTAGAAGCGGCATTGGCCAAGTTTGCCAAGTTTGAAGGCAAAAAGGTAGTCACTTTCTTTATTTGTATGGATAGAACATGGATAGAAAATGAGGAGGAGGATAGAACCACCACAGTGAACTGTCGAGCAATGACCGGGACACAAGAAATAATGGTAGCAAGGTTGGGCACGTCAGGAAAGTAGGGGATAACCAGAAAGCTATCGCACATAGGTCCTGCACAAAATGGTACATGGTGGTCTTTCCTGCCCTTTTGATGGGGAGAACTGGTCTGTAACAAATACTGTCAGTATGCACTAACCCCTTTGTTCTATTAAAACAGCAGTAGCTGGTTTAATCAGTCAGTAGCTTCAGTGTGTAGAGGATAGAAGGTAATTGTTTTATTGCCTTCACTTTATCTTTAACAGAGCCAATGGATGCAGTATGACTGACATCATTGGAATGGGTACAAGTAAATCTTCAGACCCATGAGAATCAAACAATATATTTTGATGCTTTGACTTGCAAAGCACTGTAAATCTCTTGTTCCCCCTAATTTGTGAAACATTGAAGAATACTCATTCACCTGTGCAGATGACTATACAGTTGAGCTTACAGAGAAGGTCTCTTTCTAACAAATTTTCAGATGAAGTGGGACTAAAAAAAAAGGCCATCAGTAATGGAAACAGTATCATTAATGTTATCGGTAGGCCTGTGCGAAATGTAATTTATGCCGGTATATTAGTGTAAATTCTGGAACTTTTTGATAAGCTTGGTATGTGAAAATCCTTTAATTATGCCATTATGCCACTTAGCGATATTATGTGGTATTTGCACTAAATATCTCACAATCTGCAGTAATTTGCAGTGACAATTTACCACAAATACACAGGAACAACAAAATACAAGTGGCTGGTGTTTGCGGTACTCCTGTTTAAATGCATCCTCATGCTAAAAATATACGCATGTATCCCGTTTACTCTAAAATATAGTTCAAACTGATAGATCTGCATTTCAGGTAATGATGCATAATTTCACTAAATATTACCGCAATTTTGCATAATTACATGAAAGTAAACTACACGAATTTCAAACACCTCTACTTACAGGGACGCATTTGAGTTAAGATGCTGACTGTTGGGTGGGCAAGCCAGAGAGAGGTATTGGGGGGAATTTAGACTATTGGAGGGCAGATCAGCTGGCACCGGTATCAATTAGGCATGTAGTGGGTTTATTATTGATAAAACACTTGATGTAGGGACCAGGTTAATCTAATGAACGAGAGCGTTAACAGCATACTTGGCACCTCTTGAACTAAACAAATGATCAATATATTGATTTTGAAAAATCTTTGTGGTTTCGAGAGGGCTGGCTTGCGCGGGAATTCCTGAAGTTACTTTTGGGAAATCTCTTTTCCAAGGTCCCAAGTAACCACAATTAAATCATGAACTTCCAGAAGAATTCTGTTATGTGTTTCCCCTTTCATATGACATTTTGAATTATACTTAAACCCCATTTGCATCTCCTAACATAACTGTATGGGATTATCAGTAGGCTGTGGGGTTTTAGGTTTAAACCTATAATAACTGATTAAATCCCACTGAAAGCGAAATAGCCCTTACCAGTGAAAACATAAACACTGAAAAACATCTGCACAACCACAAACTAAATGCCATTCAAAGAAAGGAAAAAGAGAGTGAAAGAGTCATATTTTTTTCTTCCTGAAGGGGCCATTACAAAGTAACTTTGTGATACAAGCTAGCAGTAAGAAAGACTGGACTAACATTCTGTTTGAGTTTTGTTGTTTAGGGATGCCACTAAAATATTGTTTTTTCTTCCTTTTGCCTTTTTCAGTTTTGTGGTCTTAGGTCTAAAGATGCATGGTTTAGAAACATGTTTTAGGTCTTGTTTAATTATTTTATAAACTGTTGGGAATCAGTCAATATCAAAATTGCATTTGATATTTTGGCTGCGTTTGATTCTTTCACTGATAGGTAAACTGGTTTTATAATAATCTTTCCTAATATGTGTCCTCACATTTACCTACAGAGAATGGGTAGAAACCCTTAATACATCAGCCCACAGTTTCTAGTGGGTCAGTATTGATAGTAGGTGAATTGCCAACACCTCAGTGTTTAAACATTCAATGCAAGGTATAGTGACAAGTATGTGTATAAAGAGTGCTATCACCAAGCATCTGGGATAGTGGTGAAAAAATGACACCAGACTTTTGGAAAACATGGAATGCAGTGTCACTTGGAATGCTCTGCAAAAAAAAATTTTTTCCAAGTTCAACAAAGCTTGGAGTGATATTGTTTATATTTGCAGTGATTCAGCTACGTATATGAAAAGGTTGTGGGATGACCTGTCAAAATTGATATCCGAGCTGAATTGATTCCCTGTAGGAGATCCTTGACACTTGTTAGATGGTATGCTGAAAGCATCATTACAATCTTTAGAGTTAATGAGGGATGCAATTGACGTTTTAGTCCATTCTGGTGCACTGTTTTCTCATGCACAGGACCTAAAACACAAATATTTATAATTTCGTGCTTTGTGTGGCATCAAAGAAAGAGTCATCCAAATTGTGTCCCTTAGCTGATGGTTCCCAGTTCAAAGGGCTATGAAGGCTATATTATTCATGTGGCAACTGTTTACAGAATATTTTCTGAGTGATGATGCCGAAGGCAATAAATGTGAGGATCTTCGTTCGCATATTGGTAGTGATGTGAAAAAAGTACACTAAACTGCATTATTAGTTTTTACAGGAAAACATAACTGCTGTAGTGGACATAATTAAAAAAACTTAAGTCTGAAAAAACCCTTGTCTAACAAGTGTTCAGTATAATTGGTGTAGATATGAAACATCTCCTTGAGAGTAGTCTGGGCAACACCTTTAGTGACTTTGGCACTGCAACATGTTCCACGTGAGAGTGCTTGCCACTTGGTATGCATAGCAATGTTGAAGAGCAATTCTGGAACATTTCTTTTACAATGTACGAGAATGGCTTGCAATGATGCATAGAAATGTCCCTTCACCGCCAATGGCATTTGAAGTCAATGAAACCTCACTGTGGTACTCTGTACAAGTTCTAGATCTCTTCAGTAAAAGGGAATTTCCAGCATAGTTTCAAAAGTGTTGCTTAATTTTTAACCGCTTCAATAACTCTGAGAATATAAGCGCCAAGCTCAATGAAAATGTTCCAGAACCTGCCCTGAGAATCACAATCTTCAAGAGCACCAGTATTGGCTTGGAAAGCTATGTCAGTGGCCAGAGTTAACAAATTGTGTACTGGCTGTTTTGGCGTTGCCCGTCTCAAGTGCCAATGTTGAGAGGGCCTTTTCACAGAAGTTTACATGGGAAGGAAAGAGCGAGCACACTTGACCAAAGACTAATTGAAGAAGTATTGTATGGTGTACTACAATAAGTTTAATTTGCAAAAATCTATTTGGACCTCATATACACTATACGTACACTATCTATATACCATGTTCTATCAGTTCAGAAAGCAAGCAATAATAAAAGCAAAGCGTTCCATAAACGCCAGAAAAACTATTTTTTTGTTATGTTTAGTGGCACGAAAATGTGTAACCACTGATAACAAGTGTTTTTTTAAGGTATTGAAATCACTTGAAAACACTGAAAAAACACCAAAATTTACCAAAAATAGAAACCGAAAACAGGAAAACCTAATTATCATACACATTTCCTGATGCTGATTAAGTCAGCTGGTGACCTGAGATATGGACAGTGATTCTTCTTGTGGGGTGAAGCTAGTCTCTTAAGGAAAGAATGCAATGGAGGAGTTGTCAGAGACCTTTGCCTTCACTGTCACTAGAGAGTAGGTTGTGGAGATCGTCTTGTTATTTTAACTTCTGTGTTTAGGACTACAGTCCGCAGTGAGTGTAAGACTCTTTTGAGTAATAGTTTGAATGTTGTCCCGGTCCGCCTGGCACCATCTCCCGGTGGATTAACAAAAACAGGGTTGCGAATGGGAATGATGAATGGTGGAGGATAAATCTGGAATCAGCCTCCTGCCCTTTGCACAGCCCTGTGTCTGCACGCGGTTCCTGCTTGCGCATTGTTTACCTATGTTTCCACTGCCAGCAGGGCTGCCGGCACAGTTTCCAGGTGCACCCACATCATCTCCCACTGGCACAGGGAATCTTAAGACATCTGGAATGCCATATTTTTCTTCTGTTACTTTCTCTGGTGGTTCAGTAATTTGAAGCTTTTCATGAGTCTGATTTATCCCGCAGACCTGTGTTTAATGCTAACACTTGCTCGCTTTCTCATACCTTTCGAGAAAAACTGGTCACTGTACTGCTACTGCCTTATTTTTAGGATCCTTTAGCCATACCCTTAAATAAATGTGTCGCTCTAAATCTAGGACACATCTTTCTGGAAATCTCTTATTACCGTCTTCATTAGTGAGTCCTACCCACTGCTTTCAAAAGTATACTTTCTTCATACTGGTGATGCATAGCATGGCCAGAAGCCGCTTTCACTGGAGGCTCTTCCTTCACCTTAGACTTCTTGGCCCCAATTATTATTCTACATCAAAAGCACAGGAATACGAAAAAGTGTGTGCCAACCTTGGGCAAAAACTCATCCTGTTAAAGAAGGGAGGGAAATGGTCAAAGAGGGAGCTGTCAATTAATATATCTAACTGATATTGTTGAAGAAGGGTGGGAAAATATCTTTCTCTCACATCCACACACCCCCTAGCACTTGACCGGTAGTACATTGGCACTTCAGGGGAAGTAAATGAGCAGAGGCAGCTTAATCAGTGAGTTTCTTTTGCATACACATTCTTCCTTACATGGCCTGTCATAGGTCGCTGGTCCTCCTGCCGGTCTTCCCTTTTATGCACCTCTCTGTCTAGAGCTTGCTCAGTACTCTGGGAGGCTCCACACTAATAACTTGGTATGGTATGGCATGTGGTATATGGTATTTCTATTCCAGAAACTTAGCCAAAAGGCAGCGGAGCAGTGTAAAGGGTCAAAGACAAGCATAAAGTCAACCAGTAATTGGAGTAGTAGCTGGGCTGTGTATGGTTAATACATTCAAATGTACTGTTCTTTAAAGAGGTGCATATTCAGCTCTTTCCTTAATTGGACCCAAAAGACACACAATTGATGGATCTAACTGGAATGGCATGGTGAGAAAAAAAACAATGGATTTAGGCCCAGATCTCTGTACTGGGGAGAATGTATGACATTGTTCTGCATTCTGTCCATCGACTGTTTTTTTTGCATTTGTCACTCCAAGTGTGGCGGGTTTGATCAGACGTGAGCCCTGTGCTCTCCATGTCACTGGAATCAAGCTATCCTGGCTGATGAGGGCTGTAAGCCGAAACCAGTCCTAGGATGCTTGTTTTCAGTCCAGGAAGGCCCAGTCTTGGCAGTTCGGGCTGGACGGTTCCCATGGGGCACAGGGTCAAGACTGATTTGCATATGGCTGATTTGCATAACGATGGATTTAGGCCCAGATCTCTGTACTGGGGTGAATGTATGACATTGTTCTACATTCTGTCCATCAGTTGTTGTTTTTGCATATTTCCTAAATTGGAGGCGCATTGGGGTGGTCCTGATGAATACAGGATCATGTTCCTGCTGCTGGTTGCAGAGATGGAAAAGGCTGATGTCCAGTTTTTTCTTCTTTACACTTTTTAGTCTGCAGTCTTATAGTGTACTGAATTTTCTATCTGGGACTTCTCTCACCTCTCTACCCAACCAGTCTGATCTTTTCATCTCCTACCCTGATGAGTGATGAGCATATTTTGCAGTCAACAAACAAAAAAATAAGCAAAATTGACTTAGCCTTGAATTCACCTATGCTCACAGTGTCCAACCCTATTACTGGCTGGTGTTCTGGGCCATGCTCCAACACAGCTCCACTGGAGAAACTCTCCTGAGTAGTCCTGTGTAATCTGGTTCAGCTTTCTTCAGTTCACAGCCAAGAGTAGGCACTTCGTGGCCCAAGGCACCATCCTTTGGAAGACAAGTGAAAGTCTTCATTTCCTGACGTCTCAACACATTTATTGAGATAAAATATAACACTCAAGCTCTCAGTGACACAACACTTTGCCTCCGGAGATAAAGAGCAATACAACGCTAACTCCTCCCAAAATGTACGTATTTCTATATACATGCAACCCATAAGCAACAATAGGGAAGGCACACGACAGAAACTGAAATTCTATAATCAAACAGTTTTTTGGGGGGGGGAAAACCTTTATTTATACTTCAACCAGTTACAAATATGGGCCTACAACCACCAGGGCCGGCCGCTAATCAGTTTCATCACAGCAAGTCAGTTAGGACAAGACTCGGCCTCCCGGGAAGCGAATGTACCACAACTTCAATTAAAACTGGCTATAGAACATACCATGCGAATGACAGGATTCTAAAGGCTCCATTTTACAATATAAAAATAGAAGGATCAGGTGCTATACAATATCACAAAGTCGCATAAAGGGCGGGCAAAATAGTAGGATTTCCACAATTAGATCGATCTCATTTAAGACAGTGGCTCTAAGGCATACAATTCAGGATAAACAAGCATACAATCACAGTTCGCACCAGTTAAGCGCCCGCCCAATGATACTGAAATACCGTGAAAAGTATAGGCACAGATAAAAAAATTCGATAATTGACAGAAGAATGGACCCACTACGCTGACCCGAAAAGGGAAGAAGCGAAAGAAAAGGCAAGGAAAGATACGAAAGAGAAAAAAGGTCATAGAAACAATAAGGAAAAACAAAATTCCCCTCCCCCAATCCCCCACCCTGCACCCCTGCAGATGACTACGGCCTACCCCCCTAGCAGCGTGCCTGTCGCCCCAAATAACTGAAACGCGAAATATAGGAAGAACAAAGAGAAAGAAAGAAAAACTAAACCCCTACCCTAAAAGTAGAAATGGAGGAGGGCTATATCATACGCATTCCCGGTCTCTCCCCACCGCCTTAACAAAGAATCCCCCACAAAGCTGACACAATCGAGCAGACCACAATAGAAAATTACACCGGAGGAAACTATAAACCCCGCCCCGGTCTCCGTTAACCTAGTAAAGCAATCCCGTTACCGATGAAACCATAGTGTGAAACCCCAAACAACAGTCTCAGCCTTGGCCCCGTCGATCAAATTTGCTGATTCCCTCCGATAAGTAGAGCCCCATCGTCAAATTGTCAAAATATATACAGAAGTTGCCGAAATATGGTCTGTTAGATGGAGAAAGGATGGCAAATCCCAAAGTAGACGGCCGGTTCCAACGATGCCCCTCCCAGACTCCAAGGCCAGGCACTGTCCCATCCACCATCTTGATGGACTAGCTGGGAAGGGGGTGCGACACAATCCAACACAGTTCACACTTCCGACCAAAAGTTTCCAGAATGGGAACAGCAGTTAAATGTTCCGCCGGCTGCGAAACCAAAGATTCCGACCATATAGTTGAAACGCCGATCTCAGCATGTTCGAACAGTTCCACTTCTGTAGGGGCAGGCACAGCTCCAAGCACCGGGTCTGAATGCACCGCTGGGGTGTCTTTCAGGAGGTGAGATGGCTGCCGGGTCCCGGGCAACGAGTCAGGGTCCAGTCCCGACCCTCTAATTCCATCCGCTGCCGACATCAGATTCCAGACCTGGGCCTCCATAGTCACCTGAAGTGCCTCGAGGGCTGCCAGCACTGACCGCAATGACGAGCCGCACTTAGCCCGCTCCGCCGGGTTCCTCATAACATCAGGCATAGTGATCCCCACGGAGAGTCGCCTTCCCCGGGGTAAGATTAGTCGGAGCAGGAATGAACCGTGAGGGACAGATCGTCAACATGCGTTAGTGCGCGCCAAGTCTCCAACCCAAAGGCACCCGCGATGCAAACGCTAGGCCTCCGGGTCAGGGACCCCCGCCACACCGCCTCGGGCGTCACTCGTCTCCTCACCTCGGATACGGTACCAGGCAGCAGATCGGCAGCAAAGCAAACCAAAAGATGTCGAAAGTTCCATGGACCGGACCCTGCCGCCCTCACCGGTCCGCTGTTGTTCAACTAGGACCCGGCTGGACCAGCACTCGAGACCCCGGCTTCCAGACTGGGTTAGGCCTCAAATCAAACCTCGACATTACTCCACTCCATAATGTCGGAAAAGTCTCGGGATCGCTCCATCGGACTGCAGATTAGTTCATATATACAGATATGGGGCGGGAAATCAGGATAGATGACAGGATCTTCGAGCGAAAGACGGAGGTCAGCGGAGCCGGGAGACTATGCGGCCATCTTGCTTGCTGTCGTAGCTCCTCCCTCCAACCAAACAGTTTTTATTCAGCAGACACATATCAGTAAACACAGCTAGACTGCCTACATCCACTGGCCGGCAGAGCGTGGTCAGACAACGTTGGAACCCAGCCACAACCCGGAGGGCGACCCGGCGGGGATAAACTGTCGGCCAAATGGTGCAACCAGTTTGGACATCGATGCTGCTTTTTGTAAGAAAAGAAAAATAACACCAATAGAGAAACAGAGACCTACCCACCCCCACCAACTCCCCCCACCCTGGACCCCCCTCTTCCCCACCCTCCCTCCCACTCCGCATCAGCCTTACCCGCGCCTCCAACTGCTCCCTTACTCCTCGGAACCTCGCCACTCTCAAAGAGCAACTCCCAGACCCTCACGAGCTTGCCCTTGTCGGTTACAATGGCATAAGCTGTAAAACCTGTAGAAATTTAGGGCATGTTACCTCCCGCAGGTCCTGTGACAGCAAGTGTATAAATGGTGCCCAGAGCTCCGCATACATTTCCCCTTTACCATCCACACATAGGGAAAGCCTCTCCATGCCCAACAGCAACCAAAGCTGCCTGATCCAGTCCCTCGGGTCGGGGGCGGCGGGGGAAAGCCACTGCGCAAGGATGACTAAGCGCGCTGCCAAAAGAGCCAGGGCTATCTGTCAACCCCGCAGGGAGTGCAGGGGGAACGCCTTAGGGTGAGGTAGACCTAGTAGCACATGCTCCGGGGCCCTGGGAAAGGTGATACCAAATGCGTTTTCTATGTCATCCAGAACCTCCCGCCAGTAGCGCACTAGCTTGGGGCAATGCCAAAGCAGATGTGTCAAGGTACCTGTCGCACCGCAGCCCCTCCAACAAAGACTCGAACAATTAGGGTCCCACCCGTGGATCCTAGCCGGTGTATGATACCAGTATGACACTATTTTGTAGGCTGCTTCAGCCCCAGCAACCTTAGCGGTAGTGTGGTGTGCGCGATAGTGCACCCTGTCCCATTCTTTGAGCGTCAGTGGGCGGCCCAACTCCGTCTCCCACCGAACCTGCTCCTTGGTGCGCTGTGTGTGTGGACGCTTCATGATTAGGGCATAGAGTTCAGAGATAAGTCTGCGGTCATCCTTCTTAAAGACTACCCAGCACTCTAAGGTTGTCATGGGGCGCGACATGTCTGCTATGTTAGTGGGCAGCGTAACCCAGTGTGCGACTTGCGAGTAAGGGAAGGCATCCGACTCGCGCAGCTCAAAGTACTCTCGGTGGATGGTGGAGAATGGGATCAGCCCCTCGGGTTGAAAGAGGTGGCCCACTGTCTTACAACCTAGCTCCCTCCAGCGCTGAAACACCGGCGAGGCGCAGCCCGGGGGAACTCCGGGTTATCTACTATAGGCGTCAGAGGTGACGGGAAGGTGGTCCAACCACGCCTGTACGCCAGCCGATCCCACGCAGCCAGCGTCGGTGAAGTAACCGTAGACGAGTACAGGCCCCAGGCCCTACGTTTACGCGGGAGCCAGAGTTCGCGCCAGATGTTACGGCCCGCCACCGTCTGGTCCATAAAGAGCCAGTGCTTGCTGGACAAGGGCCTATTCCATTCAAGGATAAAGCGTAGGCATGACGCCTGATAGTATGCCTCTACACAAGGGAAGTTCAGGCCACCCTCGTCTCGGGGTGCTGTTATCCGAGCGAACGCATCTCGAGGACGTTTATGATTCCACAAAAATGTGGTGAGCAATCTCTGCAACTTCCTCAGGGCTCCCGGTGGGGGGCACAGGGGCAGCATCTGGAAAAGATAGAGGATACGTGGGAGGATCGTCATCTTTATCGCGGCCAGGCGGCCAAACCAGGCCAGCTGCAATCGGGACCAATCCGAAACAGACTTAGCCGTTTAGTCAAGGAGGAGCCTGTAGTTGAGGGCAACAGTCTGCGGAACCGTGGCTGCCAATTGGATCCCCAAGTAGGGGATGTCTGTGTGGACCCATTGAAATTCAAAGTCCATCTGAAGATCCCGAACCTCTTCCGCTGGCACAGAGAGATTGAGGATTTGGGATTTCGAGTAGTTGACCTTAAAGCCGGCCACCGCTCCAAACTCCCGCAGCTCATCGGAAAGATGTCTCAGAGAGGAGCGAGGGTGGGTGAGGGACAGAATCACGTTGTCAGCGTAAAGGCTCACTTCGTGTTCGTCCGCTCCAAAGCGGATCCCCTGTACGGCTGCATTGTCCCACAGGCGCTGAGCAAACGGCACCATGTAGAGCGCGAAGAGCAGGGGCGACAGGGGGCAACCCTGTCGCGTCCCGCATGTGATAGGAAAGTATTCCGATCTGCAGCCATTAACCCTCACCGCGGCTTTGGGGGAGGCATAGAGGCAGCGAACCCAGTTGACATAGGTGTCCCCCAGCCCAAACGTCTTCAGGACTGCAAACATGTATGACCAGTCAACCCGGTCGAATGCCTTCTCGGCATCTATGGAGAGAAAGCAGGCCTGCGTGCGGGACCGGTGGACTGAGTCCATTAGATGCCGGAGCCTCTTGGTATTTTCGCCCCCCTGCCTCGTCGGGACGAATCCCACCTGGTCAGGTTCAATGATTCCATCCATAAACGGGCTAAGGCGCGCAGCTAGGATGCCGGAGAACAGTTTCATATCAATGTTAAGGAGCGAGATGGGGCAGTACGAGCCGCAGTCCTTCACATCCTTACCGGCCTTAGGGATGACTGTGACAACCGCCTCGGCCATAGACAGAGTCACATTCCCCGTTTCCCTGAAGGAATTGAAGAGGCGCGTTAAGAATGGTGCCAGCACTCCACAGAACTTCTTATAATAGGAGGCCGAGAAACCGTCCGGTCCCGGCGACTTAGCTATCTTCAGGTGCGAGATAGCAGAGATAACCTCCTCAATGCGTATCTCTGCGTCGAGAGATGCAGCCGAGCTCCAGGAGAGGGTCGTGACGCCGCAGGTTGCCAGATAATCCTACACCCGATCGGGTTCAGGGGGTCACACGTATATAGCGTGCAATAGAATTGTTGAAAGATGTCCGCTATGCGGCCATCTGCCGACTGCTCTACTGCGTGCGCGTCCCTGAAAGTGGAAACGATCGCCTGCTGCGTACGGGCCCTCAAGCGGTGCGCCAGCATTCTGCCCCCTTTGTCGCCGCTAAGATAACATTTGTGGCGCAGGCGCAAAAGCGCGTATTCGGCCCGATCAAGGTCTAAATGCTTCAGCATGCGCCTCTTCGTCTCCAGCTCTCTCTAGACCCGTTGCGCACCAGTGCGCTTGTGGATCGCCTCTAACCCCTGCACGTCGCGCTCAAGCTCCTCTCGCTTTTCTCTGCATAATTTAGCTAGTGAAGCCGAGACTGCTATACACTCACCCCGCACCACCAGTTTAAGTGCTTCCCACACCGAGCTGAGCGACATGCCGTCCACGTCATTAGTGGCGAAGTAGTGTGTGATCGTGTCTTGCAGGCGGTCCACCACTGAGGTGGAGTTAAGAAGAGAATCGCGCAGGCGCCAGCCCCCGGGTGCCCGTCCGCCGCAGCCCCCCGTCACCTTCACGGAAATGAGAGCGTGGTCGGATAAGGAGTGCGGAGCAATCTCCGCAGAGGAGAACTGGGGCATCAGGGAGGTAGAGGCGAGAAAGTGGTCCAAGCGCGCGCAGGTCTTGTGGGCCGCAGAGTAGTAGGTGTAGTCGCGCTCTAGTGGGTGCAAGGAACGCCACACATCATGAAGCCCCCCTTCTTGTAGCCACAACAGACCCCCTTTGGAAATGGCCCCAGTCGGGTGGGAGCGCTCCTCGGACCTATCAAGGGCCGGGTCCATTACCATATTCAAGTCGCCCTCCACTAGCACCCAGGGGTCCGGGGAAGCTAGGGCGTCCGCAAGTGCTGAGGTCAGGAAGGGTTCTTGCTGCACATTGGGGGCATAGAGGGAGCCCACGGTAAGACGGGTGTCGCCCCATTGAATCCTGACCACTAGAAATCTGCCCTTGACTTCCACCACCTGAGACAGAATCTTACAGCACGCTTGAGCGCTGATCAGTATCGCTACTCCCTGTTTCTTCGCATTGCAAGAGGACCACATCTGAGTCGGAAAGCGCCTGTCCCTCATCCTTTTAGTGTCCTTGGCAAGGAGATGCGTTTCCTGCAATAGACAGACATCGCTTTCCGCCCCTTCCAACAGCGACAGAATAGCCGCACGCTTAACTGGGCTGTTAAGGCCTCGGACATTTAAACTAACAATTTTCAGATCCCTCCCCATCGCAAGGGTAAGACAAGGAGAGCGCTTCTGAGTCCGGGCACAACGCCCCCCGGCAGTATTTGTACTGCACCAAAATGGAGGCATTCAACGGCTGATGCGGAGTAACCCCCCTCCCAAATCCCTCCCCACCCAACTTCTCACTTCCCTACCCTCCTGGAACCCCCTCAAAAACAGAACCCTCAACAGTCTGACAGTGCCCTCCCATGTAGAAGACAAAAGGAGGGAACGAAAGTTCGTCACCAAAGTCCAAAGGGCTGAGGGCATGGACTTAACCCCACCAGCCACCTTGATCCTGATACAGGACAGTATACTCGGGGAACGTGGCAGTACATTACCCATCAAAGTCCATCGGTCAGGTCCCTACGCCACCAGCAGTCATCTTGCAGAGGTTAAGCATTCAGGAGCAGATATCAGGAGCCTTCAGGGGTCTCCGTCACCTTTGCTACAGATGCGACAGCCGCGTCCCTCTCCTACAGACTGATGGACAAATCCGGACCTGAGGGCTTCGCTGGCTTACCCACGGTTTGCCATTCTGTGGAGCGACGGCGTCGCCTCGACGGGGAGGACAAGGGCTCCGCCTGGGGATCAGCACCATCCAGTCCCAGCAGCTCGCGAGCCACCTCCAAGGATCGTACCTGGATCAACTTGCCTTTCCATCGGAAGACCAGCCTGAAGGGGTGCCCCCAGGAATAGGGGACCCCCTGCTCCCGCAGGAAGGCAGTGACTGGCCGAAAGTCCCTTCGCTTGGCCAGAGTGGAGGCCGCCAAATCCTGGTAGAGCAGCGGGCGATGGTCACGAAACACGAGGGGGGTGTGCTCACGCACCTTCTTCAGGATATTTTCTTTGAGCTGGAAATCGTGGACGCACACTAGGATATCCGGGGGAGGTGCATTAGCTCCATGTGGAAGGCCGACCCTATGCGCTCTGTCCAACTGAATCTCACGGAAGTCGTTGTCCTGCAAGATGTGACGGAAGAGGCCATCAACATATTCCAGCAGGTCTGTCCCCTCACCTTTCCACAGGACTGCTCGGATACGGATGTTATTGCGCCGAGATCTGTTCTCTAAGTCCTCCGTGTGCGCCTGCAGGTCGAGATTCTGCTCTGTGAGGCACAGGACATCTTGCTGAAGCCGGTGTATGTCCCCGGCTGTCTCCAGGTCGTGGTCCTCCAGGGTCGTGACTCTGTCACCAATGGCATTGACGTCCCCCCTCACCTCCCTTAAGTCCGAGGCTAGCTGTGTCCGCAGCTCCTGAATGTCCTCCTTTATGGCCGCGAAGAGCTCCCGCCTGAAAGCTTTGGTGGCCGGGGTTTCGTTGTCGTCCGCAGCAGAGGGCTTATCAGCCACCGGCTTTGCTCGCAGCGGCGAGCTCTTCGGAGCCCCGTCCTTTAGGGCCTTCTCCTTCTTCGTCCTGTCCGACGCCATGATGCCGCAGCCCCACCCGCGCACCAGGACCAAGGCACGTCTGCCGTCGCTTCCTCCCAACCGGTGGCACCTGCGGGCTATGTCGCATGGGGCCCCTGCTGCTCACGCAGCCAGGGGCCCGCCAGGGCACGGCGCACAATGCCTGGTATGGCCGTACAAGCAACTCCCAGGGGCACAGTCCATCAGGGCCACCTCGCTGCCCCCCCGCGCCGATCGGCCCCCTGTCGCAATCCTCCGGGGCGGGCTCCTCAGCGTGGATAGTGTCTCTCATCGGGGCCCAGTCCACGGCGTCACGCAGCGGCGGTCGTGCCATGGGGTATCGCTGCCGCCCCTCCTATCTGTCTTTCAGGCCCGCGGCCTCCTCGACCTCACCCCCGGGCCGAGGGCGGTGGTGCAAGTCCGAGTAGGAGGGGGAGAATCTCCGCGCAGCAAGGTCCCAGGGCAGCGTGTTGTCTAGGAGGCCACCAAGTTCGCTGCAGGCCGCGGCCGCGGGAGTCACTCACCACCGGGCCGCCGCACTAAGGCCGACCGCCATCGCTTCCCCCACGTGGGTCTCTAGGGCAGGTAGTGCGCCGCGGGCCCCGCGAGGCCCGTCTTCAGCTCCGCCGATCACTGGTGCTGCAGGTGTGTGGCGCAGGATTCACACCGGTCGCCGCCGCTCCCCATGCGGTTGTCCGCTTGCCGAGGCCCAACCGTTGCTGTCCGGCAACAGGCCGAATCGCCGCCCAGTCGTGTCACTTACAGGCCCCAGGGAGGAAGAGTGCGATCCGAGGCCCTGGCAGCAGTTCGCTAGCCGCTGGTGCGGCGGCGTGACGGCAACAACCCTCGTCGCGAGTCTCTACGCCCTAGGTTTCGCCGCCGGGGACCCCAGTGATTGTACGCCGAAGGTGGGGCCCGGCAGCTCAGGGCTCAACTCCCGGTCTCGCGGCGGCGAGGAATTGCGTTCGACCAGATGGTCCCACTGCCGCCAAACTCCGCCAAAATCCTCCAGGCAGTGTCCAGACGTCCCGCAGCAGCCGCCGGCCGCGGACAGGGACCTCTGCAAGGCTGGAATGAAAGCTGTAGAGAAAGCGGCGACGGAGGGGCCGAGAAAGACGTCTCACTCCGCCGCCATCTTGGCCAGGGCCCCCAGAAACTGAAATTCTAAACAGGATATTTCCGTTGATGTCCGCATTTCTCATGAGAAGAAGGCAAAGATCTGGAAAAGACACAGTAATGTACATTTCGCAGAAGCTCAGCCATTTGCAAACCCACTCTTGTAAGTGCCCATTTGAAATGGAGGCTGAATACGCCAGAAGCACGAGTAAAGTTTAGGCATAGTATAGTAAAACTTTCAAAATGGATGCCCTTTAAACACACCATTTTAATTGAATGCATTATAAATAGGCATACATGAAAAGCAACCAAATCTAGTGCACAAAAGCAATCACTATCATGGTGGGGAAAATGTCGGTAAGTGAGTATATTAATGAAGCAAGCAGAGCTAAGAGACTGGCGACACTGTATCTCAGCATAACTCGACAGGGCCTATATCAGGCAAGGTTCTATGGACTGCTCCGGGATCTGAGGAGCCTCTCTGCGGATGGGCCGAGGGTTCAAAAGAATTCTTCCTTGAGTGTTTCAATGGGGCGTAGAAGTACAACAACGCTTCCCTGCACCCTGATTTCAAAACAGGGAGCATTCGAATGCTGCAGCTTTGGATGTGAGTAGAAGGAAGGGAACAATAATACTAATGTTGGAAGTGGTCGTGCTCTTCTCTTGGGAATTTCTGTGGCCGCTTTTCTGGCTTTCACATGCAGCACCAGAAAGGCCCACGCCCGTTCCCCTGAAAGTATCGATTTTGCTTGAATATTTGGTATTGATGGTAAAACGATTTGTTCGTGCTATTCTGAGGAGACAGAAGAGAAGTGTTGCAGGGAAAGCTAGCGCTTTGAGGTCTGCTCCAAGGTATGTATGTTATTGTTCTCTACAGGAAAGTCTTTATCCAGGAATTGCACCTACCCTGGATCATTTTGGGTAGGTCTCTCTTTTCGTCGAAAGCCCTCTGTCCAAGCAAAGAGCATGTATATGTGGACGATGGGGAAATACAAGCTCTAAAATAAATGCAGTCATAGATCTACTACAATGCATTGGCCAAGCCAACATTTTCAAAAAGTGACTTAAATTATGCGCTATAAGCCCTGGCTACGAAGAGCACAGTGGTTTAAATGTGCATCAGGTCTACGGGAATTCTATTTTTGTAGAAATTCGGTGGGCTCTATGTATTCTGTCGAACTTCCTTTTCATATTTGATCTTGTAACAACTCAATCCAAAAATCTCAAAAGTTGTGAGAGAAGCATGCTCATTATGGAATTGTCAGACTTCCAAAGAAGCTGAACCATTACTCTATCCCAACATGCCTTCCGATCTGTGCTACCTTCTGATCCTTGCGATGCCTCCAATTTGTTTGAGATTTTTTTCCAGATGGGGATGAGCTCCGTTTTTAGCTTAAAGCTGCAGTTCCTTACTGCACGCGACCTGTGGCTACTGTAAGGCGCTATAGGAGTAAACATGGCATTTCCTCCCATATCTGCCATCCCAGGGCATATTGATGTCATAGATGCATTCATAAAATAGTTCCTCGAGTGGTGTGCTAAGTATCCCCCACCCAGGAGGGTGGCTTTTGAAAGGTGGCACTGGGGGTCCTGGGGACCCCAAGAAGATGCCAAAGGGGCAGCCTCTGTAGAGAGGGTGCCTGCACCCCTCTAAAGGAATCCGGGGGGAGCCCATTGGAGATAATGATAGTCCAGAAGAATTAAACACTCTCAGTATCTCTGCAGTCGTACGAAGGTGGATCCTGATGGGAACCCACAAGAGTGGGATCAGTGAAGTGCGACCCTCCGCATTCTGGCTTCAGAGCCCCCTCATGGACTGCAGGAGCCCCCTTCATGGATAGACAGACCAGCACGGCTGCAGCTGCAATGCACCCATGCACATGTGCTGACTTGCTGACATGCTTCCACTGCAAATAGCATGGAGTGTTTCTAAGCGGACACATGGCACCGGTCCGAGCCAAACCCATTGGGGGTGTGGAAAGAATGCAGACTCGGACCATTCGCCAGATTGATCATCTAACCCACGGCGTTTGAAGGTCAGTTCGCTAATGAATAGTGCACATTTAAACTTTCCGTGAACCAAAACAATCTGTTCCTAGGCATCACTCATTTACATCGTGGGCGGCTATCATTCACCTGTCATCGCGCTTAAAAGATTAAATGCAACTCCCAGTTTATCCCCTTTAATACTTCTGCAATTGGAGCCAACACATGTTTGAATAGATGAAACAGTTTTTTGTATCTTCTCCTAGAACGCAATGTACAGAATGTGCTCATTAATTATGCATTGATGCTATTCAATTAGTCTCAGCACTTCGGGGCAACAGCGCGGCTTTGCTTCATATGGACAGGTTAGCCATCATAGTTAAAAATGATGTGTGATCCATCATTTACATACCTCATTGGCTCGGGCGGGAGACGAGTTACAGCAATTTTGAAGACCAGGGTTACAGACAGAAGTAGCATTTGTGTAAAGTTTAAATAGTTATCTGGAAGTGCAATAATTGTGTCCCTAATAGGCGGCTTATTATTTATGAAGATTTCTACATCTTTATTATTGACAGTGCACTGATAATTACAACACAATGTTTTAGAGAAATTGTAAATTATGTTTTCCCATTGATTCTGTGGAACTCTGTGGGTTGACTTGATGCACTGTAAGTGAGAAGTCATTAGCAAAACATTTGTGGCTTGTGATGCCAATATGAGTTGTCAATAAGGACCAATATTCACCAAATATGATTACATTACTTTTATTTTAGGATGCTAATCAATCCAGTATATAAGCAGAACAAAAATAAGTTCAAGAGATACAGCTATGCAGCAGGTAAGTTAAAATATAGCTCATTAGATTGAGCCGTAATAAAATGCGATACCGAATAGTACCTGCCACAACAATTACTAAACAAATCAAAGAAAGTAAACAGGTGTTCCATTAAGACACTTACAGTCTTTCTTCTAAACATATATCGATTACAGGACCATCTATCCAGTATTTCTATTTAGGGAGCATAGAAGGTGTCCGCATAATATAGAATTCTGTAGAAGTCTTGGGAAAAGGGAATAAGTGTTTAGCCTAAACCTTCACACTTACATGAAGAAGGTAAGCAGAGGTATGTCTCTCTGCAAGTCAAAAATGAGTCTGACTGTCTAACTGTGGGAGCACCAACTATAATAACAGGAGTTTAAGAAACATCCTTATCTCCTTTCACACCACTAGGAACCAACCAAATTGTTACTCGAGAGAAGCATTCACAACCTCCTTTAAGTTTCCCACCCCATCAAAACTTACAATGTAAATCCAAACCTTGAATGTCTCGCCGTCCTGGTACTTGTTGAACAGAAGGTCTCTTTTGACCATTAATTCTCCATGTTCACTGCCAAGTTTTTCCCTTCAGGCCTCACTATGGACAGTCTATTACAAACAATACGTCTTTCTCTAACTAACAAGAAGCATGATAATGCACCTTCAAAACAAAGACAAAATACACTGGCAAGGCTAAATGCATTTCAGTTGAAATGAGTACATTCAAACATTTCACACATGTTAAGGAACTGAAGGCACACAGTGACTATAATGTCAGATATGAGTATATAATTGTAAAATTGTGACAAATAAAGGTGGAGCCTAAATTAAACTGCTCCAATCTCTCCTCTGATGGTGATGTAAGCCATCACAACAACGCATGGATCTTATATCATGAGGCCAGCTCAATACCTTGAAGTTTTCAACATTTTACGTCTGGGGGTTTCCAAGTGTTTCATCTCTTCATAAAATCTTCATGGACTCTCCTCTAGTTCAACATTCTTTCTCTTTCCGCTTAATGTTGCTCCTTCCTTTTTGCTTTTATACACTTTTACCCCTTAAATATGACAAACAAACAAATGGCACAAATGGCAATGATTACAAGGGGGTCTCAAAATGGAGCCCAGTTTCCCACTTTCAAGATTTCCAAACCACTGGACTACTACAGCGGACCCATTTCCAAATGCTTCTGAGGCATCTGCCAACACCTCTAAGCCTCTCTTTAAGCTTGCAATGTTCTTAATGTATTTCTTCACCTCGTTACTCAAATCAGGAATATAAATAAAGCATTGCTGAACTTTCAATATCTTACAGACTCAGCCCTCCTTTGCTAGACAGATAGCTAATGCAAGGTAGTTCTGCATCACCGTAGATCTTATAGCTATCATTTCAATGTTCATGGGCAACAATAAATTTGGGGTACTGGCTGCTAATTTATCGACTATAATTGACAGCTTTCTAATTTTGAGATCATTCAAAACTACTCCTACGGAAGGAATCATTGCACCAAATATATCTCCAACCTTTGTAGGAACTCTGCTGTTCTGTTTGGTTCTAACTTGTGATTCCCACACTGGATCATTCAGATGTTGTACATGATAAATCTTCGGGAAGACCATAGCCATTTAATATGTGCCATACCACCCTCAAGGCAATCTGCCATACCACCCTGGAGGCAATTTAAAAATGCGCGTTCCCCACAAACATAGGAGACTCCAGGAATAACAGAATCCTGACCTTCCATGAATAAAGCCAGTTTCCGCCAAATTAAAAAATTTGATCACAGTCACTCCTTCCCATTAATTTAGTGTGAACTGCAGATTTACTTCTACACACACAGAGTTTTCTTTTGTGTTTCCAATTAAAAGTGAGTGCAAACATAGCTCTTGACACTTGATGTTCTAATTCTTCTTTAGCCCACTGAATCTTTTGATCCTTCTTTGTTCTCTAGTATGCATCCATCACCCTTCTCCTGTACTCCACTGAATATATACATTTCTTTTCAAACTCAGTTATGGAACACGTCAAATTATACCTATTAGCATTAGCAATATCTAATGCTGCAAGGGGTTTAAAGAAACAATCAGCTATGTCCATCACGTTAGCACTGGGGTGGGATTCAAATGTTTAAACATAGCAAATGGATTTCCTTCATAAGTTTCTAGTTTTGCAAATGGCAAACCCGAGTTCATGAATCGTATGAAAAAAATATTTACAAAGTTTTCGTGAGTGTTCCTTTACCCTAATCCATCTTCCTCTAAATGACACCCCGATGCTCCTTCAGCAGCCTCGGGCCTAGGGAATCTTCTTAATTCTTTTTAAACAAAGTAAAGATCAGAATCAGTTCAAAGACCATGCCAGTTGCAACTTAGTCAGTTCATTTAATGGTAGAAGCAATTCAAAGCAATGCTCAGTGACAAACTCAGATACATAAAGGTTCAACTGGTATCTCACTACTATCCTCCAAAGCATAATCCCCCTATTGCTGTCATTTGCTACAAAGTATGTCCATTTAGGGGTTGAGTACCTCCGACAAGGTGCTCTGGTTCTTTTTAATATCCTGAGTGTAGATTGTTTGTCTTCACTGCCAGAATCCTCAATATCCTCTGGGATAGAATACAGTACTCGTTCTGCAGGCAGACTTAGTTTCATCCCCTTTTGCCTTCTTGGCCAGCTGTCTCCAGCTTTCACTTGGCTTGACGTATCACTAGCCCTTTGCCAGGGTCTGAATTTGGCTCAATCAGCACCACAGGCAAAGACTCTTTTCCTGTCTCAACTCCAGACAAGATACATCAAGACCACCTCTCAGGCCGAGGGTGTGCTGTTGCAGGTTCTTGGAATAACACAGATTTCTGAGATTCTCGCCAATTTTCTGTAGCTCATTCAACCTCTGCCCACTGCCCTTCAGTTACTGTTTTGACATCTGGGGGAGGTACTGTCACCTCATGAAGGGAACACTCCATTCTACCATGTATCCAGTTGGATAAGCCCCCCATTTAATGGCAGTATTTGTCAAAAGTGTGGGGGAGGTTTCAATAGCGGTGGGCCACCAGGATTCATTCCAAGTGATGGGGTGGAGCCCATGATGAGGTATTCGGTCTTCTCTGAGTTAAGCTTGAGACAGCTGTTCTTCATCCAGACAGCGACAGCCTTCATCCCGTTGTGAAAGTTGTTCTTGGTGACTGTGGGTTCGTTGGTAAGGGAGAGAATCATAAGGGTGTTGTCAGCGTAGGAGACAATGTTGAGTCCGTGGTTCCTGATGATGGCTGTGAGCGGGGCCATGTAGATGTTGAAAAGCGTGGGGTTCAGGGAGGAGCATTGAGGCACTCCGCAGCTGATCTCTGCGGGACCCGAGAGGAATGGAGGCAGACTGTCTCTCTGTGTTTGGCTGGTGACAAAGGACCGATCCATTCCAGAGATTTGTCACGGATGCCAGCATCATGAAGTCTTGTGCATAGGGTGTGGTGAGTGATGGTATTGAAGGAGGCTGAGATGTCAAGGAGGAGGAGAGCTGATGCTTCACCTCAGTCGAGGAGGGCGCAGACATTGTCTGTGGTGGTGACTAGGGCGATCCCAGTGCTGTGGGTGCTTCAGAAGCTGATTTGGGAGAGGTCCAGGATGTGGTTCGCCTTGATGAACTTGGAAGTTCGGCGTTGATGGCCTTTTCAATTACTTAGGCTGGGAAGGTGAGAAAAGAGATGGGTTTAAAGTTCTTGATGTCCGTAGAGTGGGCAGAGGGTATTTTCAGCAAGGGGTTGATCTCTGCATGTTTCCAGTCTTCCAGAAAGGTTCATTATCTTGAGGAGGTTATCTGCTGTGAGGAGGGTCCAGTAGAGTAGGGTCTATTGGGGTCCGATATCGTAGGGTGCAGTGGTTGCAGGTGGGGTGGGAGGGTCTTTGGTATCAAGTCTGTTGAAGCTGTTGTTTATCTCCTTGATCTTGCGGTGGAAGTAGGTGCTGAGGTTGTTGCAGAGGACTTGGGAGGGAGGATGTCAGCTGTCTCTGTGCTGGCTTTGCAAATTCTTTGACCACAGTGAAAAGGTACATGCTGTTGAGTGCATTAGCATTGATCCTTTCTTGTAGGACAACCTTCTTTGTTGTTCTGATGAGGTGGTGGTGTGCGGAGACAGGTCTTGAAGGCTAAGTGGTCTTCCGGGGTCTTGCTGCTCCTCCATCAATTCTAGAGCTGTTTATAGGTGTATCTGGACTCAAGAGGGGTGGGAGAGAACCTGCTAGCTTTCTTGGAGTGTTGCTTGCTTGGGGATTTACTCAGGGGAGCCAAAGTATCAGCACAGTTGAAGATCCATTGGTGGAGGTTGAGTGCTGCATCGTTGGCGTCCCTGGAGGGGTTTCGCTGAGAGCGGTGGTAAGCTGTTCTTCGGTGACCTTGTTCCAGCTTCTAAGTGGGTGGCTGTGGGCATGGTGGTGTACAGTGGTTTTGGAGAAGGCAAAGTGGACGGAGAGGTGGTCGGTCCACTGGAGCTCGGTGGTGTGACTGAAGGTGATGTTGCTGGGGGAGAAATGGGGTCGAGCGTGTCTCCTGTTGAGTGGGTTGGGAAGGTAACAAGTTGTTTGAGTCTGATGGTGGCAAGGTTCTCCAGCAGGGATGAGGAGTTTATATCATTGCGGTTGTCCAGGTAAAAGTTGGGGTTGCAGAGGAGGATGTAGTCTGTGAGGTGAGAGCGTGGGATGCGATAAAGTGGATGTTGAAATCGCTAAAGGGTGGGTGGGATCCGGGGGGTCTGTAGATGAGGGTGCCCGCAGAAGAAGGTGTTGAGGTTAGTGTGGACCTGGAAGTGGATGTGCTCTGTGTTGCCTGAGAGGTTGTCCACGTGGGGGTTGAGGTGGAGGGTGCTTTTGTGTATGTTGGCGATGCCTCCCTCCGGTTTTTGATGCAGTTCTTCTGGATGAACTTATAGCCATCCAGGATGATGGTGGTGATGCGTGGGGTGGAGGTAGAGTTCATCCGGATTTCCGTGAGGAAAGTGATGTCAGGGGCTACAGAGTCGAACATGTCCCAGATCTCCACTGTGTGTTTGTGGAGGGAGCGTGTGCTAATCAGTATGCAGTTCAGGCAACCCTGTCTGGTTTTTGTTGGTCGCGCAGTGGGTGGGGTGTGTGTGAAGTGGCAGGCAAAGGTGCGGCTACAATTCTGGCAGGAAAAAGGGCCTTGAGTGTCCACCGGTGCTGAGAGCATGAAGGGTGTTACATCGTAGTGGGTGAACTGTCCAAGAACCAGGATCCGTGGCGCTGGGTGCAGTCCAGACACAGATGGGCACAGTCAGTCTTGCCTTCGGCTTCCCTTGGCATGCCGTTGACATGGCCGTGCAGTTGCTGCCATAAGTAGTGTGAGGGGTGGGCTGGACAGCTGAGAGGTGGGAAAGTGGGAATCAGTGCTGGAGGGGGTCGGGCTACTGGGGACAAGCAGTGACAGGGAGATGGAAGGGAAAAAAAGCTCAAAAGTGGAAAAGAGGCAAGAAAGAGTGAAAAGTGAAAATACCCAGAAAAATAGAACAGAAAAGCACAGAAAAAAGGAAGGCAAAGGAGATCAGAAGGAAAAGAGATCAGTAGGCAGAGAGACAGAGGGCAGAGCGGTGGGCGATTAGAGAAGCTCCCCACTGGACCAGGGATGAGGAGCAGGCAGGTGCCTGTGGGTGTAGGCTGGCCTCGGACCACTGCCCAGAGGTTCAGCAGCTGTGGGGCCATCAGCTACCAGGTGGAGTTGTGCAGGGAAGGGAGCAGTCTCTAACAAGATCAGTGGATTGCACCTTCACCGGGCAGCAGCCGCCATAAGTAGTGTGAGGGGTAGGACCACCAGGGATGAGGCGCAGGTGGGTGCCTACAGGTGGACTAGGGCCTTGAACCACTGACCAGAGAGTCAGCAGCCGCAACTACAGACAGCAGCTACCAGGGGGAGCTATGCAAGGAAGGGAGAAGTCCACTGACAAGATCAGCCACAAGGGCTGAGGTCATGGCACTGCCATTGATTTGGACGGGTGGCAGCAGCTCCAACCTGGTGGGACACAGAAGGACGACCAGGTTGGAGCTGCAGCCACCCGTCCAAATCAGTGGCAGTGCCATGACCTCAGCCCTTGTGGCTGATCTTGTCAGTGGACTTCTCCCTTCCCTGCATAGCTCCCCCTGGTAGCTTCTGCCTGTAGTTGCGGCTGCTGACTCTCTGGTCAGTGGTTCAAGGCCCTCGTCTTTCTGTGCCCCACCAGGTTGGAGCTGCTGCCACCCGTCCAAATCAGCTAGTTCTTTGCAATAATCAAGAATCATGTCATTTGTAATGTTTACAAGTGCATTTGTAGGCACTGCAGCCAGTCTCATTGCTTGACCCATGATGATGTCATGCTGAAATAGTCATGTCACCTGTCAGAAATGCTGCAAAGGCACATTAACACAAGAGGAAAAGCACCAGGCCACTTCAGAGGCATTAATGCACACACCTTGGCCAGCCTGGATTTCAATGTGTCATGCACCTGTTCCAAAAGGGAAATGGCATTAACCATGCAGCTGAACCATGGATGTCATTACAATCCAAGTATTACAAATCTTGTCTTTACCACCCATATTCCTTTACTACAGATGCCTTTAAAACGATTTTCGTTGTAAAAGCGGTAAAGGCATATGTGTGGTAAAGGCAGAAGGTAGAGGGGGGGAGGTTTAGGAAACTTGGAGGGACATCCTACCCGGACAAGATTGTGAGGAACTCGAAGGATTGTTTTTTTCAGTTTTTCAGTTTATAGTTTATTGCGCAGTTAATTAAAACCAATGCAATACAGTACACAATAAGAAAGTTAAAATGCTCATAAAAAAAACATGCGTTTAAGATCAATTCTATACTATGGTGCGATATGCATAAGCTATTCAACATAAAAAAATATATTTTGCCTGCCGCCCACAATAGGCCGTTCTGTACTTCTCATCCACTTTGTAGGCCTGTTAGTCTATTCGTATTTCCCGTAAAATTCATTAAAGTTTACAACATAGATGATTCGAAGGATTGGGATGCGGCGTGGTGAGTAGTTTTCTGTGCGGAGTTGGGGTCTGAGTGCCAAGTTTTTGGGCTCAGGGTGGTTTGTAATAGGTCATTTTTAGGGCTTGGGACTGGTTTTGAAGCTCAGGGCTTTAACTTTTACCATGTATATATGCCTTTACCAATCATGGCCTTACAATTAAAATGGTGTAAAGGCATGCGTGATAAAGATGCGGTTGTGGTAAACACTGCATTGTTAAAAGATGCAATGTAATTTCATGCATGGTTCTGTCATGCAACCGTTCCACAATACCTGAAGCCTCAGGCTGATCACTGCAATGTAATCTTTGCTCCACTTGTAATGCTGCACACCACATTTCCAGGACCTCATTATTAAAACGAGTTCCTCGGTCTGACTCAAGAGAAGTAGGGAAACTGAACATGGGTATCAGTTCCCTCAAAAACAACTTAGCTACTGTAAGGCTATTTCTCCTGGTTGGGTATACTTCAATCCAATGTGGGAAAATACACACAATCACCAGGACATATCTCAGCTTGATGCACACAGGCATATTTATTAAGTCCAGCTGCATCCTATTGAGTGGCTCCCTCTCTATATGGCTTAATGTCACTGAGGTTCTTTTCCCTACATTCATCTGTGACGCAGTCATTCGGCCATCAATCTGAATCAGGGGTTAAACGAATTCTGTTGAAACAATCTGCAATCCAATTATTCTTTTTAAGACACTGCAATCCTGACAATAACATGTTTCATTGTTTTGGTTTGCCTATTGCTGTCCATTGAAATGCATAAGTCAAACCTAATATTAATATCCTTGTTTTTATACTAGCTCTTCCATTAACTGTTCTGTCCTCGTGGGGACTGCTGGTTCCATATTATATCTCCTCTCTCTTTAGCGGCCGGAACACCAGGGTCTTCCATCTCCTCTTGTTCCCAGAAAGGTACTCAGTGGGTAGGTTATGGGTGGGTTTAATTTTTTTATTTACTTCATATCTTGTCCTGTATTTCACTTTCTTCACTCCTTATCTCTACCTTTTTTTCCTTTTCTTTAAACTCTCTTTCCCTCCTTCAGATGTCACAATCGTCACAGTTCTACAGAATGACTGCAGATTCTCATGCAGCCTTTTTATCACCAGTCGCAGCCTGCATGACTCGCGGGTGGGGGGCCAGGGGAGTCGTGCAGGGAAGTTAATTTATTAATGTAAAAAAATATATAATTAAACTTACCTTTTTGACGGCTGGGTCCCACGTCTTCTCTGCTTCTGCTTTCCTGCCTCCTGCAGGAGCAGGAATCAGGAGCAGGCAGCCAAGCTCCCTCCCCTAGCCAATCACAATGCTGCAAGCTTTATTACCATTTTATGTTTCTGCTTCTCGCACTGCAAGAAAGTAGTGGGGCGACCGACGCTCCTCCACCTTAGTGGAGGAGTCACCTCTGGTTATCACCCTAGCATTCCATCAACCACATTGAACCTTACACCACTTTGCTTCCTTAATAATGCGTATATGCATGCTCGCAAATTCTTACACTCACCATATTTTAATTTGACGGTCTCAAACGGAATTAGAATCCTTAGCAAAGAATACACTAGAAGTGCTCTCTCTTAATACCAAAGGTACCAATCACCCTGTAAAATGCGGAAAAGTTCTAGATTACTGTACTAAACTCGAGAGTGATATATTACTACTGCAGGAAACTAAATTGAGTCCCTAAGATTTCAACTCCCTGCATTATAAAGGTATCCAGAGCATCTCTGCCTTCCCCGCCAATAGAAAGAAAAATTGGGTCATCACTCTGATATCTATAAAAGCCAATATAGAAGTTGTGGACAGTACCCACAACAATGACAGGTAGCTAATCACCAAACATAAAAACTCCTCGTTCTATATTATCAACAAATACACCACCATGGATGACAATTCTGAATTTTGAATCCCCCTAAACAAACGAATATATGAATTATCAAATAACTCTAGCATTCTACTTGCAGGAGATTTTAACATAGCATGGGAGGCTGTATTAGACAGGAATTCCACTTGGAAATACAGACCAAACAAATAACATAAACAATGAGGAATCTAGGTAATACACACTGCCTGAATGATATTTAGTGCCTCCAAAACCCATACTGGAAGCAACTTTACATTTTACTCACACCCACACAACACATTATCAAGAATAGACTATATCTTGACAAATAATGAACTTACATTGGGGGCTACGTCCTCTACAATCAAATTAATATTAATCTCAGACCATGCTTGCATCTCTGTAGATTTACAAATCAATCACAACCCCCTAGGAGAAATTAGTGGAGATTCAACGAAGAGGTTCTGAAAGATCAATTAATCACAGACAAAGTAAAAAACTCCAAACTTCTTCCTTGAGAACTACTCCCATGAAGTCTCTAAAGAAACCATTTGGGATGCTATGAAGACTACCATCAGGAAGGAACTCATTAACATTATGTCCAATATAAACACATTCACTAACAAAGGCATCATGGAATTAGAACAGTCAATCAAACAAGTAGAAAATAAATTCTTTGTTAATAATAATCTGGAACTTCTTTAACAACTTAAAACATTAAACTATGATTACAACACAATTTTAAGTAACCGAGCGCACACCTGGGTACAGCATAACAAAATTAAAAGCTTTAAAGACTCAAACAAGGCAGGCAAAGTGCTAGCAAATTACTTAAAATTTAAAAACGACCAAAACTATATCCCACCTATTAAAAATAATTCCGGAACAATGATAATTGACACTACAGAAATAGCTAACATCTTTAGAGAGTTTTACAATGACCTTTACAACTCCAACAAATAGCAGACTGGAGAAATACCTGGAGAAAATACCAAGGTGATCTATCTAATGAAAAAAATGAGGACAGATGGTGCCCCAGGACCCAATGGGGTCCCCTCATCAGGGGTTAAAGCCTTACATGCATTGCGGGCAGGACAGCTTACACCATTATTCAAGCACACCTACGCCCCTTCAACAATTGCATCGTCATGGAAAGGTTCCATTCTCTTCCCCATTTATTAAAAAGGAGACTACATGAACCCAGAAAACTACTGCTGTATTGCTTTATTAGACATAGAAGCAAAAGTGAATTCAAGAATACTATTGAAAGAACTAGAAGCCTGGGCAAAAGACAATAACATCCTTCCCCTCTTTCAATCTGATTTTAGTCCTGAAAGCTCCATAACGGATAACATCTTAGTATTGGGTCACCTGTCACATCGAGCTACACAGCCAGCACAATCACCTCTTTTTTGCTGTTTTGTGGACTACATCGCAGCATTTGACAGGGTGGATGAAGGGAGACTGTGGGAAAAACTAGACTCCTGGGGAATTCCCCAACAGCTGCTAAAGGCAATAACAGCATTACATCAGGGGACCTTGGTCTGCATAAAGACCAGCCAATCTACAAAAACAGCCAGGGTGCCAACCAACAACGGCCTGAAACAAGCCTGTGTCCTCACCCCCCCCTCCCTCTCTTTAATCTTTACACTGCAGACCTGGGAAAAGCCTTGGATGGCACATGTTTATTAACACCAAGGCTGGGGAAAGTGTGGCTCTAATCCTTCAGTATGCAGACCACATTGTAATAATGGATCACACGTGGACTTGACTACAGAAAGTCCTAAATGCTCCCTACAGGTGTAATCAAAAGAGCAACCTCATGATGAACCAGGAGAAGATCAAGATAGTCGCCTTTGGGAAGTACCAGCGAAAGAAAACAGCTCAATGGCACCTATCTGACCTGAAAATCAAATCATGCACGATCTATAACTACCTTGGCGTCAGGTTATCAGAAGGGGCAAAACCAGTGGCCCACCTAAAACACGTAAGAAGCAAGGGGGCCGTCATAATTTCTAGTCTGAAATGCCTAGATCAGTGACTACACAGTCCAACTGCAGAACCCATTCTGAAGGTTCGGAGAGCAAAACTTGTCCCCTGGCTTAATTACAGTCACCTAGTATTTCACGGCGCACTCATAAGTTCCTCATGAACCTCCAAATCTCCCCTTACAAGAAGGTGCTAACTGTCCCCCGACAGGCCAGGAAAGCCAGAGTGAGACTGAAGCAGGGACTCGCCTGCCCGGATATCATTTGCTCAGGGGACATAATAAAATACTACATTAGTACCTCGCTTGCCTCAGCACCCTCACTGAAAGCCCAAATTAAAACAATCTTTGAAGAGGCTGGTTCCCCATGACAGGTACAGTTGGCAGCCGCTTTAAATCTACTTCAAATAGTAGTTCAGAATTTTTATAACCAGGATATCACGGTCACAGCCTAGAAAAAGACAGTGAGCGCACATGTTAAGAAAATATCATTTGAAAGGGACCTGGAAAGTTTACGCTGCCAACCCGATCTTTCTGCACTGGACGCCTCCAGGCCCGGAGAAGAATCATTTGCATGAGACTTCTCATACTGCCCATGGCGAACTTCAATCCATCCTGGCCTCTGGAGGACAACTCAACCGATTGTCACCTATGTAGATATCAACGTGAATATTGGCTTCACCTGCTGTGCTGCTGCCCAAAGATGGCAAGAGAGTGGCATTGCCTGGTATTCCCAATTTGCAGGTCTCACAGCCTTAGACACTGAAGAGAAGTCTCAGACCTGTGCTTCTCCGCCAACACAGCACAAACTGTGGCCTGACTAGGTACATTTATAGATGTAATTTTGGCTGCTCTTAAACATACCATTAAAGCCACAAGTTGCAATTAGTTGGCCACTAAGCCTGAGTAACAATCACCAAATTGCTTATAAAGCAAAATAACAGTCCGATGCAAACAATATAATCCTGCCTCGGATTTCTCCCAACACAAATCCCAGGTACACAAGGGAACAAAAATCCTCAAGACTGGAGGATTAAACAAGTATGCCAGACAAGTCTACCCATGTACCCTGCACTGAAGCAAAGTAAATCATGTATTTTTAAATGTTTAGTCATAACTAATGCTGGGACAGCTGGCATAAAGGCTTTTTTTAAGCACTGTAAATTAACATTATTTATTGGGCAAAGGGCCCACCTAAAGGCCGTGCAAATTTGGGTCCCCAGATGTAGGTACCATCCTTACGCACCAGCTCTTTAGCTTTAGCTCAAACTATTGCTTTTATGATTATAGTGAACCTAGTTACCCCAGTTGGAGTATGCATGACGGTTATGAATTCAAAACTTTTTTCTTTTTCCTTCCTTCCCAAAACATGGAGAATTAAGTATATTGTAATGATTTAAATTAATTCAACAATGAAAGAATCATCATCACCTGGAGAAAATACAGCACTCTGCTCTCTCAGACTCTGACTAAATTTTTCTCAACCAACCCTTCTCTTGCTTGGAGAGTGCGAAAGTGATACGGTCCTTGAAGGTAGGCAAGGCACCAGGAACTGATGGGTTTTCACCCATTGTTTACAAAACCTTCTGAAATTAATTAATTCCCCATCTGGATTTCCTTTTTACTCACTTTGAAAAATCAGGTAAAATCACAGGCACAACCTCCGTAGTCAACATTACAGTGATTCATGAAGAGGGGAAGGACCTCCATGAGGTCAAAAAACTATAGTCCCGGCAACCAGACTAGAAACACTTTTCCCATCCCTTATTCTTAGATCACAAACAGGCTTCAATAAAGGTAGACATTGCTCTGACAATGTTAGACTTTTCTGACACATCATTGAAAAAGCTAAACTTATAGCATCACCAACTTATAGCATCACCAGCAATGGCCATGGATCTGGACTCAGAGAAGGCATTCAATATGGTATCCTGGCCTTTCCTGCATGCTGTCGCAAACAAATTTAACCTCGGAGATACTTACTTGCATTAACCAAAGATTTGCTCTATATGCCCAAACCTCCTCTCTTATCAGAGTTATTCGGATCCTATCCAATAAAATTAATTTGGCTTAGGGAACTAGACAAGGTTGCCCACTTCCCCCCTTCTCTAGCTTTCAGTCATCAAACCCTTCCTTTTTTCCATCAAAACAAACACTCTTATTAAAGGTATCCCTCTTGGAAACACTCGCTACGAAGTCACCACCTATGCTGACGAAATACTCATATTTTCACAAGAGGCCAATGCTACCATCCCGGCAATCTTATCGGAAATCAATTCCTAAGCTCAGGTTACTCCCTAAATCTTGAGAAGACCGAGGTTTTCCATCTGAATAACTTTACTTTCCCATCCATTGTGAAAAACACCAAACTAAATTGCCAATCCTCACAGGTCAAATACCTATGCCTCTACTTTACAAGCAATCTACAAGACACAATGAAAATAAATGAAGAGTACCTCCTAAAGAAAATCAAAGAAACTCTCACAGCCTGGTCCCGAAAAGTTATGTCATGTTGGGCCCGAGTGGAATGCACTAAAATGATGGCTGCCCCACAAATAAATTTCATTACATCCATGCTACCCTTACTATTATCAAACACCTTCTATAAAAACATCATCCACGTAATTTCACATACTATCTGGAAGGGAAAAAAGGTAGAATGGCACTTAAGAAATGAAAACTAAATAAAAGCTCCGGAGGGCTCAGCAGCTCCAGCTTTTTAAAATATCAACTTGCCTTTCTAATCAAACAAGCCCCCTGGTGTTCACACCAAATAACACTAGACTCCTTGCTTTGGTTGCGGATCGAAGAATCACTGACTAAACTGTATGCCTTGAGCTTGTTGCTAACTATGAAAAACATACTGATACAACACTTTCACGCTATTATCAATGACACTATCTTAGCCCTCAAGTCATTATATAAAATGCTTCCTAATAACATCCAAAACTCAGACTATGGGTCCCTATGGAACAATGCAAATTAAAAATAGATGGCACCTCTCCATCTTGGTCATCTAATAATATCTTGTTCTTCAAAGACCTTTCTGTTTTTTTTTAAACAGTTGAAGAAATACAGAATGGTGGCTGTTCGAGTTTGCTAACTTAGGTCTCCCCAACTCTGAATTTGCAAGCTGATTTTCGCTCATTCCCCTTATGGGATTAAGTCAGCACTTCCAAAAGCCCAGTTTGTTACAATAATTACATGGATTAGATTTCTTCAATGTTGCTACATTGATTCCAGTACCGGGGTCAATCAGGGACACCACAACCTCCACCCTATTTGTAACGATTCCCACCTGCATCACAGGGACTCTCTGTTGATGAACACCACCTTGCACAAGACCAACATTCCCTACTTACAGTTGATTCTAACTTCCCCTCTGTGCTGCTTTCATCTGAGCCAAAATGAACTTTTTCTTCAACTGCTTATGTTTCATAACCAATTCATCACTACAATATTTTACATGCTTCAAGACCTCATCAATTGACTTATTTTGCCAACAAATTAAATGCTGTTGAATCATCAAACTAATCTCAGGTATCAACCCTGTCAGAAACCGAGACACAAAACTTTCCATTTCTTTACCTTGAGTATTTCCCGCCCCACTATGATGTTTAAACACTTACAATAAAAAGCATGCACAGTCTCTTTCTTTAGGCTCTTGAGTTGTTCTGTCAAGCTTAACCCAATCAATATCCTTCACCAGCACTTTCCATTTCAAAAAGGTAATCACCTGTTGATACTTTTTCATCGCCATGGGGCATGAGACATCGTTTTTCTCTGAGACTCCTTCTCTTGCCACTGTATATTCGCGTACGCTCTGCCCATAAGTCAATATCACAATGTCAAAAAGGGTATTCAAATCCACCCTCAATACCTGGGAAACCTTTACAAATCGATCAACCTGGTTTGAGAGGGGACGACAGGACATGGGCCGGTAACTCACCATGCCTTTTCCACGGTCTTCCACTCTCCGACGTCTGCGGCTGGGACCCAATAGAGAGGAAGGAGTTTACACTAACCAATGCCTCCTCCTCACAGGAAGAAGGGTGTTCTCCAGGGCAGGACGGGGAATGGACAGTGTTGAAGAAGGTGGAAGAGGAGGGACCATCAGTATATAAGAAGAGGGAATCCCAAGAGGAGGAAAGAGGAAACCCAGAAGGCGTCAGGTGTTGGAGGAGCACAACTGTGACGGAGAACAAAGACACCATGCCGACAAAAGAAGAGTGCCCAGCTGAAGCTGGAAGAGAAGAGGAAGACACCGGAGAGGACGCAGCTCCGACGACTGGTGTGAAGACTGGTGGACGTCACCGGAGATTGTCTTCAAGCCGCCGCAACTCAGGAGAGTTGTGGCAGTTGTGGTAGGTGACTCGGGCAGGGGGGAGGAAATCCAAGGGTCCGTCACAAAAGAGGAGAGCGGTCACAAAGGGACACCACCCTGAAACAGTGCAGCACTATAACCGGTAATCTCCTGCACGGAATAACCATAACCTCTGGAGAGGGAGGTCGGGACAGGCTTTGGGGAAAATATTCACCCTCTGAAACCTTGCATGCCGAGTTAGACCTTGTTTATTTGTTTTCTTGTTTTCGTGGGGTATGTGATCTATTCCCTGAAACTAATTGATAGGCAGAACCAGGAGAAGAGAGAGCAAAATGTTAAAACAGGGCTATATACCTAGTCTTTTGGCTGGCATGGTCCTATGCCCTTCTCTCGCCTCTTACTCCCTGCACCTTGGTGTGGTGACGGAATTTCATTAGAAGCCCAAGCACAGTACCAATGTACTTACTGCTGCTTTCTTTTCTTTTGGAGACTCCAGGAGATGTCACCCTGATAGCCTAATGGAAGATACCTTGAGAGGAAGAAGGAAAGAAAAGAGTGCCTGTTTGGACCCTCAGGGAATGTCCTTACCCTTTCTGTTCTGAAGTATTGCTTTGTATCATTTCAATAAATCTATACCAAGATTGAGCCGCACATCTAGCCTGTTAGATTCTGTTTTCGCCCATCCCTCCCGCACTTGGGTATACCAAAACACTGGTTTCCCATTCCAAATATATTAAGCATGAAAAAGCAACTCCTCTCTGATCAGGAATTACAGTTTAAAAGTGTATTAAGGAATTCCTAATGCTGGTCTATGAGAGGAGTAGGCCTCACAGTAGTGAAAAGCGAAATAGGCTCTTTTTCACTACCAGGACACGCAAAACATTAAGGGACATGTCCTATCTTTTACTTATATGGCACCTTGACCTCAGGGTTGACATATAATAAAAGGGAGTTGTAGGCTTTGCAAGTAGTTTTAAATACCAAGTCGAAGTGGCAGTGAACTGCACACACAGGCACTGTAGTGGCAGGCCTGAGACAGATTTGAAAGGCTACTGCTGTGGGTGGTCCAATCAGTGCTGCAGCCCACTAGTAGCATTTGAAATACAGGCTTGGAAACATGGTATACCACTTTACAAGGTACCTCCCAGTACAACAATTATTCCAATCAGGTGTACACCAATGTCATCATTTTCAGGGATGAAGCACATGCATTTTCGCACTGGTTAGTAGTGGTAGAGTGCTTAGAATCCTAAGGTCAACAAAAATAATCAGCAAAAACGAGAGGCAAAAGGAAATAGGGGAAGACCATCCTAACAATAACAGGTCTAATACTGCCTAATTTGAATTTTCATCGCTGACATCCTCATATTAGTTATATCACTTTTGTCAAAACATATGCGATAACTTTTCTATAAGGATTTAGTCCGACTTAAATCTACATCATACACACAAGCTAAATCGGACAGCTAATCATGACCTTGTTCAGCACACTTAGTAACATGCTTGCACATGCATATAAGTTCATTTTTTTGATAGGTATCTAAGAATGAAAGATCAAGATTTACTAATATCATCTCATCCAATTCTTAATTTTTATTATGACCACATCCACTGCAGTCTCCCTTCTTGGAGACTGAAGTACCATGCTCAATCTCAAACCCTAACATTCTCACGGAGGACCCACTGAAAAACCAAATCAAATTATCCAACTCCCGTTATTTAACACGATTTTGGACTCCAGAAGTATTGGGCATTATCCCTTTCAGGGACAACTGCTTATAATATATTGAGATCAATTCCAAATAGACAGATGAGAACTTTGTGACCTCTGAGCGGGTTCCTCTGCTGGGATGAGCCTTGTCTTATTCTTTGACAATGATAAAGGAGCGACATAAGGATGGAGTCACCATATTCAGAACCAAAGGAGAGCTTCATCTCCCCCCTATCCAGAGGCAGCAGGAACAATAGTTCATGTGTTTATTCCAGGAGGAACCATCAAAGCATGCATTGTGGTCCCTCACAAATCAGGTTTATATAAGGAAACTGCAGGACCAATAGTAACTGGAAAAGGTATTGTGTCTGGGGCATTAAAAGCAGAAGAATTAACAGGGGCATGAATCCCTGAATTTTCGCCCATAGGTTTCTAACTTGTATTCACTGGGGTGGTAGCTCTCTCAGAGTCCCCTCCAATAACAGCACCAATCATCCCTTCAAATTGGGACATGTTCTAAGGCGATGGATGGGTTGGCAGTAACACATCTATAAAGTCATCACTAAAATCACTATCACTATATTTGCCTGAGCACTCTGTATAATCTATCTTATCCTATGTTTTTCTTCTTCTTGTCCTTCTGAGGTTCCTCACTCATCTATGCAGGGTATAGTCTAATTCCCTCAATTATTTCAGCACAGCATCATTGTTGTTCTGCAACCCACCTGGCTTTCTGACTTTACCCTGATATCTCTCTTTTTCTTTAACATGTGTTGCACGTTCTCAGGCACTGGGTGCCTCTTATGTGCGTCCTCTTGTACAATACCCTTCTCAGATTTCCAATTATTCTCAAATTAAATGTGCCATAGCGGGAAAACCTCAAAGTATCATTTTCAGTGATCTTCTGCCAAAATGCAATGTGGAGCTCACATGTATGGCCATATAATGACCTGCCGTGCGCTCTGAAGGCGCTCCTTCTCCCTCTTGAACAGGAACGCTCACATCTCCCCTAATCAAATCTCGGAGAGCCCTGAAACACTTCATTTTTCAACAATAATATCAACAATCACGAATAGAATTTTCATTTCAGAACAGGAAATACTCTCTTTAACCACAGTTCTTGTTCAGAGCATAGAAGATGTCAGCATAATATTGACTTCTGTATAATTCTTGGAAAAAGGGAATTAGTGTTTAGCCTGAAGCTTCACACTTGCAGGAATAAGATAAGCAGAGAGGTATGTCCCTCTCCAAGTCTAAAAGCAGTCTGACTGTCTAACTGTTGGAATGCCAATTAACCCCTTCACTGCGGCGGCTATTCCGCCCCAGTGCTAAGGGGGGAGGGCGGCAGAGCGGCAGGCGCATGCTGGTGACGGAACCGCTCCGTCACCAGCGTCAGTTGCGCTGTGCTCATGACGGAGCGGTTCTGTCACGGCCCCGCCCGCTCAATAGAATGCGCCGCGCAGGCAGGGCCATGACGGAACCGCTCCGTCATCAGCACAGCGCCACCGCAGCTGATGACGGAGCGGTTCCGTCATCAGCAGGGGAGGGGTTAAAATAACAGGAGTTTCATAAACATCCTTATCTCCTTTCACACTACCAGGAACCAACCAACTTGCTTCTCCAGAGACGCATCCACAACTTCCCTTAATGTTCCCACTGCATTGAAACTTGGACTGTAATCAGGACCTTGAACATCTTGCCGTCTTGGTACATGATGAACAGAAGGTCTCTTTTGACCATTAATTCTCTATGGTCAATGCCATGGTCTTCCCTACAGGCCTCTCTATTAATAGTCTAGTAAAAACAATACGCCCTTTTCTAACAAACAAGATGCACAGTAATGTACCTGCAAGAGAAAAAAAGATTACTCTGGCAAGGCTAAATGCATTTCAATTGAGGTCTGTATTCAGGCTAAGATAACTCAGCAGAACTTCCAATACATGATTTCACATACACAAATCTAACTTGAAAGTGTAAAACATAAATAAAAGAACACAAGATTACATGTTTCAACTGAACATTATACAACTTGTATGTAGATCTCTAATCCCTATGATGATTACCTTTCATTAGTACATTTAAACGCTTCACACGCATTAAGGCACACAGTGAGTATAATGTCAGATATGTACGTTGCTATTCCTCAAACAACCATTTATTAGTTTCATTATAAACATTCACATAATTTTTATTAGCAGTTGGTGCTCAAATATTAATTTGACATTTTCGTCGAGTACTAATCACTACTAAACCGGGATAGATTCTGCCTTACATAGCCGGTATCACCATCTCAGTTCATAGATGCCCACTCTTTGCCAAAAAACTTTTATTTTAGACTCAGTATTATAGAAAGGTGGGTATCATGATGCCATGAGTGTGCACAAACACTAGGACTCCCTTAGTATGCAAACAAAAAAGCAACGGAAAACACAGCACAATGTATCGTTTACTTAAGGTGTGTGTTGTGTGCCTTGCTAATCATAACTGTAAATTTCAGTCGTTTTATGAGTCTGAGCTAGCACATAACTCAGTTGTTAACAGTGTTTAGTGGATGAGCAGGCTATTTGACATTAATGTAAGCGTTATGTGTCTCAGTGGCATGTGTAATGCTTTCCTTTTCGTTTTTGTAAAGGATTGCAAGCCCTATGCATGTTTTATTTTATTTTATCGTTTACTAGACTACAGAATTGTTTTCAAGTATGAGTAAGTAAATAAAGGGTCGAATGGTCACTTTTAAAGATCTCTATTAAGGAAAGATCAAGGATAGAATTAGTTATGATATCAGCCATTTCTATGCCTCTTGATTGCGCAGAGTGACAATTGGCCAATTCAAAAAAGCATTTTGAACTACTAAAGAAGAACATGTGCAGTACTCTTATGTGATCTTGCATGCCTTTGTAAAATGACCTAAAAAATATGTAAAATAGTACTCATTTAAAGGGCTTTTCTCCTTTTGCACTTTTACAAATAGAGAACTGACTATTTCAGTGATAAGTTCACAAAGGTTTGTAAAAGAGTACTCATTTAGTAGTAAATTCCATACCCATACTACTTTTGAGAATCAACTCTCATGTATTTGAGTGAAATAGCTTTCCTGTCACCTAGAGGCATCCTGTGATGTGAATCTCTCTGCAGCCCTGTGCCTTCTTGTGGAGCTTACATGTAGTAGTGTTACATTTGAAATCGCTTGCCTGGTGTGTTCTGTTTGTTGATAGGGAGTGTAGCCAACTGTAACTCTTTCTGTGGCTTGTAAGATGTCTGTTGTTTGTCTCATTTAATGGTGTAAATTTTATTTGGCAATCACTCCTTAAAGGACATTATAAATAAGAAGAGATCAGGGTCTGGTCTGTAACTTTTTGGATTAAAGAAATTATTTGAATTACCCGCATCAGAGTGCTGTCCTTCTTCTCGGGGGGAGGAGAGTTGGTGTTTGATGTTTTGCAGTGCTTGACCGCTGACTGGCACCGGGCTCATGGGGGATGTTTAACATTCTCAGGTGTAAATATGAGATATATATGTCGCCTCTGTGCAGGTATAGTGAGGTGGGAATTTACACAGTAAGAGCATTTTTGTTTTGCTAATAACTTTGAAGCTGTTGGGGAATTTGTATAAAACTAAAACTCAAGTTTAGCCACTTAAGCTCCTTCCTGGAAAGTTTCAGGGTTATCCATAAAGCAGAATATATGTATACCTTATAATTATTGCACGCTCCAGTTATTAAAAATATTCAGCATACTAATTTTCTTAATGGAAAGAATAATCATTAATATTTTATTTTAAGAGATTAGAAGTAGCCTATGGAGGATTTCCAGTGAACACTCTCCATGTCCTTCAAGTGTACATTTCCTATTTTCTCAATGCATTTTTGATCATGCGGTTTCAATGTTGATCTTTCAAATGTGCCTGTTGGCATAATTTCTTTGATCTAATCATCATACTGTGGGACATGTGGAGTTCTCAATTTATTGATCATAATCATTTTTGCTACAGTCAGAAAGGAGACAATCCCTTCTACATCAATCCATCATTCCAACTATTTTTCCAGAAAGCTTTCAAATGTACACAGGTCTACCAAATACCACCTGTATCTCAGCCAGTTTGATCATATATGCAACATTTAGAAGCGAGTTGAAGCTCATTCAGTGACTAGGACAAATGTTATTACACAGGTAAAACTCACATCAATCCTGAACTTTGGCTTAAGTGAAATTCCAAAATGTATTGAAATTTTACTTTTCGTATTTCTGTGTGATTTCAGAAATCCTCTCACCAGGAGACATGATTTTTCTAAAACCAGTTTCCTGCTGTTATCTCACACGTCTTGGTTTTAGGTAGAAAGGCTCACTGTGGGATTGTTTGCAGCAGGGCACACAGGAACTGCTGCAACTATGGGTAGGATTACCCCTTGGAACTGTTTCCCTATTTGTTAGGGCTGGGCCAGAAGTTACACCGCCCACAGGCTAGTGCCAGACATAAATTAGGCATCCCTTGTGGAAGACAGAAGAAGGACTGCACCTGCTATTCAGATCTGTGAGGAGACCTGAAAGGATGGACCTGCTCCCACTTGTACCTAGAACAAATAAGTTGACTCCAAGGGTCAGTTGGCTGACCTCCTGTTACACTACTGGGGCACAACAAGCTACTAGAAGCTGTTACAAGGTGGAATAGTAATGAGAATGGATGGTAGTCCACCAGAAGTAATAATGGCACTATTCTAGTTCGGTCCAGTAAGGGTTTTGGTAATTTAACCCTGGCTTAGGAAAATGTGCAAAACTTTTAGAAGTACCAAAACAGTTAAAAAGTGTTTCCACTCCAATTTATAGAAATAGAGGATATTTTACTACCAGTGTTTATGCCTTGAGTAGAATGCTGGCTTGTGATGTCAGCTGGTGACAGAATGTTTCGTTTTGATGGAACTGCATGTAGTCACGTTTTTAAGCTGCTTCCTTTTCTTAAAAACTCACTGAAATTTGGCGCACATTTGCTTGCGTGCCTGTTCGGATTAATATTCTCTGGAATGGCTTTGCTTACATTTCCAGCTAAGTTCACTGTGAAAAATGCTGATATTTGTTATTGTCCACTTGGCGAAGGAACTATCATAGAAGAATTAACAATAGCAGCCTTACTCGGACTTCAGCATGGCAATATGGATCATATTTATTATATAAACCACATCACTTCCTTGTTTAGTTAGAGGAACATTTTGCTGGCACTGAGAGGTCACTACATGCCATCTGATTCCTGTTTACCTCTTGCAAGGGATGATGCCCAGCTCTCCACCAGGATGGGCACAGGTAACGGAGGAGATAGATCACCATACAGGGATTAAGGCAGATTCACCTACCCTAGGTACACTAGAATATGTAGTGCTAGGTACGAGTATGATATAATACAGTACTTATAGACAAGCATATATTTTCTGTTATAGCACCATTGTTGAATTGTTTATCTTCTTTGCCATTCTCGTAATGCTGATCAAATTATTCTGTTTCCTTCCATTGATTATCGGAGCACATCTGTTTAATACAAGAATCACAATGCGTCAATAAATATTGAAATGCCTTGCTGAGATTTTCTTGTGTAGCTCTTTTGGGTATTCTTAAGTAACCATACAAAAGGGGTCTAGATCTGTTGCCACAATTTCTTTTGGAAGTCAGGGTTGTCATGTGAGGATGCACCATTCATTTGTTACCTGGTCAGGTTTGGGGTGCAGTTGGTACACTGTGAGCTAACTGGGCTACTTCCCACATATCCTGATGGTGTCGCAGAATCAGTCTTGCACCATCATGATGTTTATGTTGTCCAACAAACACACAGTTTTTACTGAGAAAGTATAAGACGTACTACATGGCACCACCAACGTTTTAGCTTGTATTTATGATGATAAATCTCACAAGGGCTGCTCAAGCTACACATCCACAACTGGCTACACCTGGAATTAGTCCAGTAACCATCAATGCAGTCATGGGTAAAGTTTCTATCAGATGGGAGGAGATTCCGTTTTGGAATTTACAAAAACCAAAGCAGCTTGAAGAATTGTTTCGCCATATGAGCCACAGAGAAAAACATAGAATTCTCACAATATATGTGTTAATGGGGATAGCTCCCCAAGTGGAAGACTTCACCACTTGGGGTACAGTCTTTGCTGTGGTATATAATAGAACACATGGTACACCCTCATTAGGTGTTTTGTCAGAGGTGCTTAAACAGATCCAAAAGGAGAACGGAGCACCCCCTGGCCTGTATTTGGGGATGAAACTGATGGGCAATTTTGCTGCAGTCTTCACCATAATGTTAAGTAATATTAAAGGGGAAACAGCAGTGTTGGCTATACACCAGTGACTCACACAGGTTGTCTTGCCCACCAGGAGCGCGAATAACCTAAAATTATTGAGGAAACCTATGTAACTGTAGGTAGACATGCTTTGGGAGCAGACCTAGTAAACCACAAATTAAGACTAATTCTGAAAAGGATAACTTGAAGCAGACATCATATCTTCTACTAAAAATAAATGGGATAGTAAGAAAAATAAAGAACAGACTAAAGCATGGGGTGGATCTCCTCAACAGGATTCCACTGAAAAACATTATAATTTGCATAACTGTGATAATATTAAAACTCCTGATAGGTATCAGGATACTGATACACGTTCCTTTCTGACCTTTCGGGATTCATCTGAAAAACTATCTGAGGGAATCAGACGATAAAAGCGCAGAACATAGGAGTACATAAAACCGAAGATGGACTCACAACACTCTTCAGACTTTATAATAAAACAGGAAGACAAACCTAAAACGTCCAAGCCTCAATTCATAAAGAAGAAGGTGTCTGGTCTTAAATTCAAGCATGCCACAGATATTGAGGACCCTTCTTCTGAGTGGGGAGTGTGTTCTGACCATGCTGGACAGCGTGGCAAAAGTCACAATACTTCACTGGAATGTATTGAGGGAGTAGAGGTGAGTGACTATGTCCAGGTGGAAATACCGGATAGGAAACTGAGTGTCCCTAGCCAATTATATGAATTGCAACTCCAAATGGAGGGGGATATACAACATACCATAAATGTTTTCTTTTCTGAGAACTTGTCATTAGCTATGACATTTTCTTAGCTGAAAAAGATGGGCCACCAGAGTTAGTTATGGATTGCCCCAGAGGACAAATGGTCATTTTACCTGCCTTTTCTGACCTTGTACCAGGTGCAGTAAAACATTCATATGCCAAGAAATGGGACTTAGCGCAAGCTCCTGCGCAACCATGTGGGGTGGGATGATGGTTCCCCTTATCACATAATAACTATGACGTCAGCCCCATAAACACAAAGGCAATATCCTATGAAACATGAGGCTAAAAAAACAGTAAAAGAGATCCTCACACAACTTGAATACCAAAATGAAATAGACCATGAATAATCCTTTGTTTCCAGTAATGAAACCAAACCATTCACATTGTTTGGCCTTAGATTATAGACTTTTGAACACTCGCCTTTCTCATAATGCTGATCACATTATTCTGTTTCCTTCCATTGATTATCGGAGCACATCTGTTTAATGCAAGAATCACATGCGTCAATAAATACTGAAATGCCTTGCTGAGATTTTCTTGTGTAGCTCTTTTGGGTATTCTTAAGTAACCATACAAAAGGGTTCTAGATCTGTTACCACAATTTCTTTGGAAGTCAGGGTTGTCATGTTGTGAGGATGCACCATTCATTTGTTACCTGGTCAGGTTTGGGGTACAGTTGGTACACTGTGAGCTAACTGGGCTACTTCCCACATATCCTGATGGTGTCGCAGAATACGTCTTGCACCATCATGAAGTTTATGTTGTCCAACAAGCACACAGTTTTTACTGAGAAAGTATAAGACGTACTACATGGCACCACCAACGTTTTAGCTTGTATTTATGATGATAAATCCCACAAGAGCTGCTCAAGCTACACATCCACAACTGGCTACACCTGGAATTAGTCCAGTAACCATCAATGCAGTCATGGGTAAAATTTGCTGTACAGAACGTGCACAGCACAGCACTAATGAACAATATAGTGCTTAAAAAATACATAACCACATTAGACATCTCAAATTGATTTTTCTGCCAAAATATAGCACCTGAAATCAGGTAGTTGACCTCATTTAGCGGTGTAGGTTATCAAAAGCACTTCTGACGATTTCCCCATGAGTATAAGAATAGCCCAGGGCTGTTTTCAGGCATGGTTACAGAACTTTTACAAGAAATCAAAAATTGCCTATCTCAGTGTCCTGTTTTTGGGATACGATCTGTCAAGAGAAGGCAGAAGCCTTGCAACACATTATCTAGAGAAGTGTGTGATTCTACAAACACCTAATACATTGAAAAAATTCAAATCAATATTAGGTTTCCTAAATTTTGGAAGAACATACATTCCGGATTATGCACAACTGGTAAAATTGTTTTACGACTTGATTTATCCAGACTTTAAAAGCACACATTGGACATCTGAACACACACACATTCTACATTCAGTACAAGATGACATATTAGCCTTAAAGCAATTACACACATGTGTAAACACCACAAACCTGGGGATCTGTATAATTGCTGGTGCACCAAGATACACCTATGTCACATTCAATGAAAGAGGCACTGTTGCTTTTGCATTTAAATCACATTTATATACAAAAGCAGAAATGCATTTTGCACCAACAGAAAAGAATCTGATGGCAGTACAGACTGCTTTGATGGAAGCGAGATCATTAGCTTAGGGGAAAAAATAATTGTCATGACTCCAGTTCCAGCCTTAGAGTCTGTTACAAAGGCCAGTGTTCCAAATGTGAAAGCTTTACATCCAAGATGGATACAGTGTGCCATTTCACTTACATCAACAGATGTGGACTACATATTTGACTCTACACTACAAAAACAGGCATATCTGTAATATAAACATAAATATCCTCTGCCTAATGAAGTCATGCTTCTGGGTCATAAAATAACATCATCTATACTGATTGTTCTGCCAAGACTGCCGTAGGGACTAAGCACCAATAATAAAATGAATAAATAAATAAAATATTCTGCCACATGTGTAGCAGGTAAAGGTCGAAGGCAGCATGACGAATTCCACCCTCAAAAAACCTGCACGCAGTCACTTGGTGAGTGCACAGCGCAGCTGGTTGAACTGAAAGCTCTAATTCTGGAACTTGAGAATATGGAGCCCGGATTCTACACATAGTGTGAGATTCATATTATTGTGTCCAGTCTTATAATGAATACTTCCACTTCCAGAGCCAGAGATTCTAAGATTCCAAAGGGTACACAATAAAGTATAAGATGCTTTGGGGACAGGTAGCCAAACTAAAAGCATGTTTGCCACAGACTCATGTGATTCAACATGTAGAAATACACGTTGTACGGAATTCCATGGCTGATTAAACTGCAAAAGCAACAGTGCAAACTGCTGCAGTTGCTGCAATTACTTGTTCTAGCATGAAGATAGATGGAGACATTTTGATAGCTGTCAGCACTGCCTGAGATGGCACCCACTTACTGAAAGGTTTTCCAACTAAATACTTTTACTGTTAAGTGTGCAAAACATTCTGTTTGTTTATATTCCCGGAGTGGGGGATAGACTAATACCAAATTCAGATTGCAGGTTAGGTTTAATCCTAGCTGCACATGAGGGTCTAGTATCTGCCTGCGCAGGGGCGGGGGTTGCAATTTCACTATTGCAGCAATGCTATTGGTGGCCAGGTTTATACAAACAGACCAAAGACTTTGTCCTGATATCAGTGAATGTTTGGATGTTTTACAGGAACTGAACAACTCAGACTGAGACACTCAGAGCAATGTCCAGCAGAAACATTCTGCCACTGGTGAAGTGAAGGAAGCACAAGCAACTCCTGGTTGGAATCCAAAGATTAGTGATTTAGTCCAGGAGAAGATTGTGGACAAGATGGAACTTGGGCCATCCTACAGATCACCTGTGCCTGTCCTGGCTGTTAAAAGTAACAGAACTGTACCTTTACCACACATTTCTGGTAGCAAACACAAAAGATTTGTGTAAATTGATCTAATCAAACCACATGATGTGCCCAGTTCTGCACGGCAGGCCGAAAGGACTACTGGGCAGTTACCTGTCCCCTCTCACTACCCTAAAGGAGGTCCCCTTGTAAGCTTTGATCAGCGATGAAGCTTCTTCTCCCAAGCTGGGGACGGATAACAATGAAGTTTCACTTCTTCCTGTTACATTAACAAATACCATACAATTAACATGCACGAAAACAAAGATTTAAATTCTGAAACAAGACACTGATGGTATCTTTACCTCATCATGCCATCATTCAAGTCAACTCCCATTTCTACACAGCCTCAAGACCTACCTAAAATAGATTGATCTGCCTCTGGCTACTTCATCGACATTAATGACTTCTATTTGGATTCATCTAACCCACCAAAAAGAGAAATTCATTTCTGTGTAGTTACAACTTAAAGCATTAATGTGATTTATAAACAATGACACCTTTCTTGAATCAATAATATCCCCAGCTAATCATATAATGCACATAAATTAAATCATAACATAAGATGTATCCAAACAAAATTAGTTAAAATTATGTATTAAAAAAGTTTCATCAAAGGACTTAATGTAAACATTTACTTACATAAAGAAATTTTTATACACATATATTCATGAGTCACAATAAATGATACTTAGTACATAAATACACAATAATCAATTAAAAACAATACTGTCGACGCGTTTCAGTGCTCCGATGTTTGGGACACCTTCCTCAGGACTACATTAAAAACATCTTCTTTCTAAAAAGAGTGCATAACATTTATTAGTATACAGTATATATATGGGGATTTTTAGGTTTTTTGTTCACATTCATACGGTGTCAAGATCAAAGTCATTGTATTTATCTTACATTTACAGCAATTTTATTTTGCAGTATCAGTGTAGATCCGGAAGTTGAGGCTAAGGTAATTAATCCCCTGCAACTCTGCTTAATCGTCAGCGGATCTGTATATAGAATAACATGTTTTTTAGAATCTTGATCAGAAATACTTGAGAAGAAACTAAGCAGCATGAAAAGAAACTTAGTTGCTTACTTCGTATTTTTAATGAGGCCAAGCGAGTCAATAGATGAACTCAATGAAGCTTCGTGTTTGTAGATTATACTCTATATTAGGCCAATCCCACTTCTTTGTTTCTAGGGGATTTTTGCGATAGTCTATCCTCTTTTTGATTTGAGGTAGTCTTTGGCATCTGGATAGACAATAAGAAAAGAAATGTTTTATTTAATGAAGGCGCTGTGTACATGTTACTTACATATACACATCTAGCCACTAAAACTTTAATGTAAACAATGCAGGTGGCGCCACTGTTCACATTCATTAGTTTCAGAAAAAAGGGGAACACAATCGTTCCATCCAATTATATTTTTGCATTTAACCATATGACCGCATTGTATTTAGCATTTTAAAATCTGGACATACTAGCTCTATTACCCATATTGAGGGACCAGATTTTGTTACATCAAAACCATATCGTAATACGATGCTTGAGTTGGAGCAAGAGTTTAACATGCTCCCAATGTTGTTATTAGTTCACTAGTTCCCCTTTGGGTTCAAAGCGAGTAAAGCGGTTCCGTATTTAAACGAAACTCGAGTCCATTTAACAAACCCACTATCAAAGTTTAAGCATAAGCTGCTCTAACCTAAATAAGCGACAAACGCACCGCCTGCCCGGTCTCCCTGGTATCCAGTGTCAGAATAAACACTGTACCGGGCTGTCTCTATTTATACAGACAATAATTATTAATGATTGAACAATTGCGGACACCTTTGTCCAGTTGAGAAGTCTTCTCCCGCGGTATGCGCCATGTTTGTAGTTTTTTTGTTCTATGGACGTCATTAGCGTCCACAGTAGAGGACGGACTGGCCCACGATCACTCCGCATGTCAATGCGGCGTATTCTCCCATAGATATATGCGCCATGTTTGTAGTTTTGTATTTAGTAGGTGTCGTTTTCGTCCATAATAAAGGACAGACTGGCTCAAGTTTATTCCTTCAGTTATCGTTTTTTTCTTCGATACTGTTATATATATATTTGTGATTTCTTGGCCATATTTGGAACAATATAACATCAGAGTTATAGAAAGAGGACGCTGCCGTCATTTGTGGGGATCTGTAGTTTTTCAATAATCCACCCAATTTTGTCAAACCTTAAGGATATATCTGGAAAGATATAGACATAGGGCTTATTGGGACGAGCCAAATGTTATGTACATTTTGGAAAACCAATTGGTTTTATATGATTGGTCAGTACATATACCCACATCAACCGAAGCGTCCTTTACATGATTTTTGGCAGCCCATAGAGCGGTCACATATGTACAATACATCATAAAGTTCATGGACATGTTGCTACCCTTTACATAAAGATTTACCATCAGGCAATATTATAGGTAGATTTTCACATCCCTCAAGTTCATATACAGTTGTCTGATTTTAATTTTATGGTACAGATGTTAGACCTAATAATTAGATGTTATGTCCAGTATATATGTCTGATGACACCCAGAATTACCTGACTAGTCTTTCCCACTCTTCTCTGCTGTTCAGGCCATGGGTGTATGTTCTATATTTTGACATAAACAATACATAGCAACTAATAGAATTCTTTGATAAAAAAAGTATGTTGTTATTACATAAATACCCCTAGATTCACGTACGTTTCAGTTCATTTATAAAATAGTGACCGCTATCTGACAGCGTTTTAAAACCCAAATCCAATGAGATCAAGCAGGTTTTTTTAATCCCAAATTTATATCGTTCCAAATATGGCCAAGAAATAACAAATAACAGTATCGAAGAGAAAAACGATAACTGAAGGAATAAACTTGAGCCAGTCTGTCCTTTATTATGGACGAAAACGACACCTTCTGAATGCAAAACTACAAACATGGCGCATATATCTACGGGAGAATACGCCGCATTGACATGCGGAGTGATCGTGGGCCAGTCCATCCTCTACTGTGGACGATAATGACGTCCATAGAACAAAAAAACTACAAACATGGCGCATACCGCGGGAGAAGACTCCTCAACTGGACAAAGACGTCCGCAATTGTTCAATCATTAATAATTATTGTCTGTATAAATAGAGACAGCCCGGTACAGTGTTTATTCTGACACTGGATACCAGGGAGACCGGGCAGGCGGTGCGTTTGTCTCCTATTTAGGTAAGAGCAGCTTATGCTTAAACTTTGATTGTGGGTTTGTTAAATGGACTCGAGTTTCGTTTAAATACGGAACCGCTTTACTCGCTTTGAACCCAAAGGGGAACTAGTGAACTAATAACAACATTGGGAGCATGTTAAACTCTTGCTCCAACTCAAGCATCGCATTACGATATGGTTTTGATGTAACAAAATCTGGTCCCTCAATATGGGTAATAGAGCTAGCATGTCCAGATTTTAAAATGCTAAATACAATGCGGTCATATGGTTAAATGCAAAAATATAATGGGATGGAACGATTGTGTTCCCCTTTTTTCTGAAACTAATGAATGTGAACAGTGGCGCCACCTGCATTGTTTACATTAAAGTTTTAGTGGCTAGATGTGTATATGTAAGTAACTTGTACACAGCGCCTTCATTAAATAAAACATTTATTTTCTTATTGTCTATCCAGATGCCAAAGACTACCTCAAATCAAAAAGAGGATAGACTATCGCACAAATCCCCTAGAAACAAAGAAGTGGGATTGGCCTAATATAGAGTATAATCTAGAAACACGAAGCTTCATTGAGTTCATCTATTGACTCGCTTTGCCTCATTAAAAATACGAAGTAAGCAACTAAGTTTCTTGTCATGCTGCTTAGTTTCTTCTCAAGTATTTCTGATCAAGATTCTAAAAACATGTTATTCTATATACAGATCCGCTGACGATTAAGCAGAGTTGCAGGGGATTAATTACCTTAGCCTCAACTTCCGGATCTACATTGGTACTGCAAAATAAAATTGCTGTAAATGTAAGATAAATACAATGACTTTGATCTTGACACCGTATGAATTTGAACAAAAAAACTAAAAATCCCCATATATACTGTATACTAATAAATGTTATGCACTCTTTTTAGAAAGAAGATGTTTTTAATGTAGTCCAGAGGAAGGTGTCCCAAACATCGAAGCACCAAAACACGTCAACAGTATTGTTTTTAATTGATTGTTGTGTATTTATGTACTAAGTATAATTTATTGTGACTCATGAATATATGTGTATAAAAATTTCTTTATGTAAGTAAATGTTTACATTAAGTCCTTTGATGAAACTTTTTTAATAAATAATTTTAACTAATTTTGTTTGGATACATCTTATGTTATGATTTAATTTATGTGCATTATATGATTAGCTGGGGATATTATTGATTCAAGAAAGGTGTCATTGTTTATAAATCACATTAATGCTTTAAGTTGTAACTACACAGAAAGGAATTTCTCTTTTTGGTACGACATTTCCCGGTCCTTTCTGGGTTGATTAGGGAAAACTCTCTCTTTCTTCTGCTTCATCTAACCCACCTCCCCCCCCCCAGGGTGGATAATGCTAATTTTACATTTGGCTCAAAAATACATATCCTATTCTTCCATGTATATACGTTTGGATTACAAATGCATCACCTCCCCTCGTCCGTTGGATTGTTTTTTTGTGGCTGTCTTTTTTCTGCTTCTGAACTGACACTATCTCCCAGAAGGTTCTGCTGTTGAACTGGCAAACAAGGTTTTAACACCCTATTCTTCATCACACAAAGACCGAAAAGACCTTTCCCTGATGAACATTTCTGCTCTCCAGATTCCATATGTGTTTAGAATTTTTTTACATATGTCATCACTCCTAGTACTATCTCTGATGATTGGGACATTGATACAGTGCATGAAATGCTAGATGATCTAGAGCATTCTACTCTTATTAATACTGAAGAAATATATGATGGGCTGGCTAATTATGATGAAATGTTCTGTTTTCAACATCGTGGTCATCATGTTTTTGCATAAAGCAAGTACTCAATGTGCAGCATTTAATTACATACAATGGGAACAGAGCCCTGCACCACCACAGGGTGGCTCAAAAACATTTGCACAGACATTTGTGTATTTTTCTGGTCACAATTCAGCAGACTAAGAGTCCTAATATTATTAACTTACATCTTCAAATACGAAGGAAAATATTCTCACTGACACAAAGTTGATTTATTCTGCATCTTTCCTTTCCTAGTTGGCGATACAAGGGTTCGACTTTTGGAAAGACAATGTCATTTGAAAATCTATATGGGGAACTAGAAATTGGAAGATTCAGGAGAACAAGGTTTTATTTAGAGCATGCCTTATACCATACCCATTGATTTTCCTGAACAAAACTGTACAGCAAATATCCTGTCTTGGCCTGGCCAAGATGAAAGATTTAAACGGACCAAATATTCCCACATTTCCATGATTTGCAAATTGGCAACAGTTCACAAATTACATGGAAGAGACATTAGATCACATACATTTCTTTGCCTACCAATCAGAAGGGATAGGTATTGTGGTTGTTAGACACTTAAGGATGTCTGTCACATTTTCTTTGCAAGATTAGAGGGTTTGGATCAATAGGCCCGACACAACACCAAGGTGTGGTGACAACATGCACCGTTGGGAAGTTGTGCCTTGAATGGCTTAACATTCCACAATTTTAGGTCTGGGCAGAGTTCGCAAAGTTCCGCATAGCTGAACCCCGCAAACTGACAGAAAAGCACCTCCAAGCTACTTAGAGTTCTGTAAGTGGCAAAGTGCGTTACCTCACATCATTCGCACAGAATTTTAGCGCGGGGTATATTGTCTGTGCTGTAAAATCAGCACGAACTGTATCACACGCAGCACAAGAGGGCGCTGCTTATTTCAGCCATTTGATTAGAAGTTCTATACAAGCAGCAGCTTCCTCAACGCAACAGGGAGGTTTCTCAACGCGAGCGGTAGCGACCATCCTCAACTGCCTGCGTTGAGAAATCTCGCTGGGATGTGGTCCAGCATTGGATTTTCCTCGCTCACACTCACCAACATACCATTGGCGATCGAGAGCAGGAAAAAAAACTCCACTGCCTTTCGGATCTCTGTGAGCTCTGCAGACCACTGAGTGCGAATAACTCTGCCAACCCCTCAAATAGAGCTGAGTTCAACGCCCAGGCCTACATATTATCACAGGTGAAACAACACTTGTCCTTTCTTTCTGATGACATGGGATTACAGGACTTTTTACTTGGTCCTCTAAAATCACATCAAAAATGCTTTACAAATGCTAAATACAATGAAGGGTGGAAGGTTTCACAGCAGGAAGCTAATAAAAGACTCTGTGAAATTGACAGGACAAATTTAGAAAGGGCTCTGGCAGTAGTTGATAATGATATGACTACTTTGCCCACTAAGATATACTCCTTGGCTCACATTGTGTTGTCTGCAATAGACACCATACAGAGTGACATGTCTTCTTCACAACATGGGCAGCTACATTTTATTATATTACTGAGTTCGACTCCACCGACGCTTTGTGCTGGTTGCCTTCCATGGAAACACCTTAAAACCACTAGCTTGTTTTTAACTTACAACCTTACAAAACAACAAACAATTATGGCAAAGAAGGAAAAGACATACACTATGCCAGACATAGAGAAGTCAGAAAAACTAAATTTCACCTGTTGTAGGATTACCTTCCACAGGATTTGATAATCCACAGCTTTATTTCTCTGCCAATTTTTACTTTTCACTTCCAATTCTGCTTACAACACCATCAAAAGGGCAGATATAATGCACTAGGAGAGGGGTATGTACACGAGTCGTGGAACTTACCTTTCACATACCTTTCACATACCATTGTAGGAATGGGGGAACTGAGGTTTTTCTTAGCGGCATGGGCTACGAGAGTACATTAAGCTATTCTTTAGTTTTCAGGAAGGTAATGCTCCATGGCCCATGTAATGTATACATGGCAAATTTGTTGCATAATCTGAAAGGTTCCCCATCTGCTGTGATCCATCTGGCATTCAGATTTTTCTCTAATGGGAATTTGATGTTGAAAGATCAAGGCTGCTGTTGAATGAGATTGGGAATACCATATCTGGTGATGGTTTCTGGGGTGGTGACCTGTTGTGCACAAGTACTATTTCCACCTACCCGTACAGTTAGGGATGTGACAATTTTGACTTCTATACAGATTTAAATGTAAACCTTGATGCTTTAAGCAGACTGAAAGCCTTATTGTTTCGGACGGAAGTGGCTGTAACATCTGCACAAGAAATTTTTGGTCTAGTTGCAAGTTCTTCCTCTGAGATACAGTCGCTACTTCGGACCAATCTCCCACACCATTTTGGGGAGTCAGCGAATCGCATTTTTAGGTCTTGCCTGGTGAAATCAGCGCATGCGCTGCTCTCGCCATGGGGAGCACCTTTTGAAATCAATTCTCCCGTGGGTTCATGCACGTGTCTGCATGGACAAAGATGGCTGCTCTCACCATCTGTCCAATGCAGATAGCATGCGCGTGTCCGTGGGACAGTCCCACTACATTTTATGTTCTCGTCGCACACATGCACGCATGGTAGCGTGCTTTTAAATAGCGTGGCCTTAGCGTGACCGCTTTCACTTTCAAGCGGCCGCAATCGCTTTCACTTTTGGGAGGCCGCGATCGCTTTCATTTTTGCGCGGCCACGCTTGTTCGCTCTGTGGCCACTCAGTAAAATATTTTTGCCCATTGTTGGCTTAATTCCTCGGAACCTCCTCCTCTGTAGATTAAGGCTTCCCTCTAACATTTCTTTTAATCATTCTAATTCTTCCATGGTCATGATACAGTGTACTCCTCCCGTCTCCCTCTATCTGCCTCCCTCTAATATGTTATTTGGTCTTGCTGCTTTCTTAAGCCCAGAGCTCCTCCTTGGTCTCTTTACCCCGTGAGCCATAGGTTTCCATCACATGAGCTGGTCTATGTTGGGGTCCATCTGAGGCTGAGTGATGAGTGTGAGGCTCATCCTACGGACTGAGCTCCAGGGCTGGTGATCAGCACTCCTCCAGGCTCCAGCCCCCTCCGCGCCAATGGTTTCTCAGCACGCGCCCACGGATTGGGACAGACGGATTAACAGGAAGAGAATGAGCCACCTAAAGCCCTGAGGCATCACTTGCTGATATTAATCCCCATTAAAGCCTCCACAGGTGCGCTGAGGCACTCTGCCTGATGGTAACATTTACATGATTTTAAAACATGTAATTCTCTTCTGTGGGCTGACTACTAGCTCCATCTTAATTTTTAACCTCTCACTCACCCTTCCTGCTGTGTCATCCCCGCTGGACTCCTTGTTCCACCGCGAGCTGATTAGAGCTTGATTGATGCGGAGGGAGCCCATTGGGTGAGACACTTCCTGCCACCTTTGCACTTCCGGTTGGAGGAGGTGAGCGGTCTAGCGCTCCTACATCACTCGCTTTAAAACCGGACATACGGGGTGACGCGCATTGGATGCGCTGAGGCACTCTGCCTGATGGTAACATTTACGTGACTTTAAAACGTGTAATTGTCTTCTGTGGGCGGACTACTAGCTCCCTCGTAATTTTTAACCTCTCACTCACCCTTTCCTGCTGTGTCATCCCCTCTGAACTCCTCGTTCCACCGCGAGCTGATTAGAGCTCGATTGATGTGGAGGGAGCCCATTGGGTGAGACACTTCCTACCACCTTTGCACTTCCGGTTGGAGGAGGTGAGCAGTCTAGCTCTCCTACCTCACTTGCTTTAAAACCGGACATAGGGGGTGACGCGCGTTGGATGCGCTGAGGCACTCTGCCTGATGGTAACATTTACGTGATTTTAAAATGTGTAATTCTCTTCTGTGGGCTGACTACTAGCTCCCTCGTAATTTTTAACCTCTCACTCACCCTTTCCTGCTGTGTCATCCCCGCTGGACTCCTCGTTCCACCGCGAGCTGATTAGAGCTTGATTGATGTGGAGGGAGCCCATTGGGTGAGACACTTCCTGCCACCTTTGCACTTCCGGTTGGAGGAGGTGAGCAGTCTAGCGCTCCTACCTCACTTACTTTTAAACCCGATGCAGCTGACAGCGAGCAGCGGACGCGCCGGTGGCGCGCCAAAGGCAAGCCTGTCTGCGACCGTCCACGCCAGGCCAGGGTCAGGGACCACCCCCCCTGTCGGTCACCACTCCACCAGGGTGTACTCCCCTGAGAAGCTGCTCACCTTACGTGGCCAGGAGCCTTCCACTAAGCACCTTTTAACTCCCTATGATTATTCCGCCCTATCGCAGCATTCTCACTTTCCCCATGTTACCACCCCCACAATGCCTGATGCAGATTTAGATTTTAATGTCTTACAAACTAGCTCTCTCCCTGGTGGTCCTGGTCATGGGCAGGATTGTCTGTCTATCTGGTATTTAAACACCCGCTCACTGGCTAAACACCAAGCCGAGATATTTAACCATTTAGAAACAATTAAGCCTGATATACTGCTGCTGTCAGAAACACGGCTCACGCCAGAGTCTAGCCCCGACATCCTGGCTGCTGTCTCTGACGGCTATTACATCTTTCAAGCAAATCGACCACAGGGTAAAACTGAAGGGGGTGGCCGCTATAATCTCGCATGCTTATAAAGTTAGCTCCCTTATCATGCACCCCATACAGTCGGTGGAGTATGTCATTTTTAAATTTGAGTTGGTCACCCTTCCCCTTACTGTTGCCCTCTTTTATCGTCCTCCTGGACAGTCGCCTGGTTTCTTGCATTCCTTTGACAGCATAGCGGCTGAACTAGCAATTAATCACGCTAGAACCCTTATAATAGGAGATTTCAATTATTGGCCCCACACTCAACACGAAAGTGCTTCGTCTAGGGAGTTCACGGACCTGTTATCTGGCCTAAATTTCCTTCAGCACGTTCATGTCGATACCCATGTCAAGGGTCACATTTTTGACCAGTTGTGGTCCCTAAATCAGGACGTCCTAAACTTACAGATCTCCCCATGTGCTTGGTCCAATCACTTTTTTTATTTCTTTTACTGTTTCTAGAATTCCAGCCACAAAAACGTCCCCCACCATTTGCCCACTCATTCGGAATTGGGGCAAAGTAGACTACCCTCGCTTTGTCTTTCACTGGCCACTACAATTCCCTCCTTGTCGGATGAGACAAGCTCCCCTCTGTCTGTTCATATTCAGGCCGATAATATTCATAACTGGCTTGCAGACGCCAGGGATACTGTTGCTCCTTCAAAGAGGCTTAGGAACAAGCGTCCTCACGATGCACAGCGTTAGTTCTGTAAGACCTTGACAGACCTGAAGCTTGCCCTTCGACAAACCGAGCGCAAGTGGAGAGCGGATTACTGTCCTGTCAAGAAGCTTACTTTTTTGGCCGCATTGAAAGAATACAAATTGGCTATTCTGGAGGCTAAAACCAAGTTTTTTTCGGATAAAATCCTAAATTCTTTTAATAAATCTAGGGAGATTTTTGCCATAGTTGACGAGTTAGCCAAACCTGATCGGATCACGATGACCCCCTCCTTTTCTCAGCACCTCTGTGACTCCCTCAGCAATTATTTTGTCGAGAAGATAGCCTTAATCAAAGCTAGTATCCCTGCACCTGACGCAAGCTTTGATACAGGCAATATCCCCAAGAATTCTTCCTCTTTTTCGAACTTCCCGTTAATCACAGGGGAAATGATCGTATCTCTCCTTAGTAAGGTTCGCACTGGCTCTCCCGCTGACAGTTGCCCTGCCCACATTCCCCGTGAGATCTTCCTCAGTCTTACAGAGGTGCCCCTCTCGCTGCTTAATAACTCTCTTACTGTGGGGACGGTCCCCAGTACATTTAAATCTGCTGTTGTTTCACCCATTCTTAAGAAACCTGGGGCATATCCGGCAACACTGAGCAATTTTCGGCCTATATCCCTGCTCCCTTTCTTTGGCAAACTCTTAGAGGCCCACCTCTCTAGCTGCCTTGGTTCATTTGTGGAAAGCTCCCGGTTTCTAGATCAACATCAGGCCGATTTTAGACTGCAGCACTCCACAGAATCCGTGATGGTGGCAGTTTAGGACAAACTTAGGAAAGGGGCTGATCAAAACATCTCCCAGGCCCTGGTGCTCCTTGATTTGTCAGCGGCGCTCGACACCGTTGATCATTCCATCCTTCTTCAACGGGTCAAGAGCGCCGGTATCAGGGGCACCCTCCTTCAGTGGCTCACCTCTTTTCTACAAGATCGCAAGCAAGGTGTTCGTCTTGGTCCACTGCTAAAGACCTTACTTGTGGGGTCACTCAGGGTCCTTCCCTCTCCCCATTATTATTCAACCTTTATATTTCTACCCTCATTTCCAGGCTACGGGAAAGAGCAGTGGTCATCCACAATTATATGGATGACCTCCAGCTCATTTTTAACATTGAAACCTCTCATGCCTCTATCGAGAACTTCCAGTCCACTATGCCATACATCAGTAATTGGATGAATGCGAACCAACTCAAGCTTAACCCAGGAAAGACCGAGCTTGTACTCACTGGACCTCCGGGCAATCCTTGAAACTCCAGCTTCTGGCCACTCTCGCTGGAAAGTGCCCCCTGCCCGGTGAGCTCAGTCAAGAGTCTTGGAGTTACCATTAGTGAGGATCTGACTATGAAATCTCAAATTAAATCTTTGATGTTGGCATGTTTTTTTCATCTTCGCCGCATCAGAAAGATTAGCAGATTCCTCACTCATGAGGCTTTAGTTCAAGTCACGCTTGGTCTGATTATTTCCCATATTGATTATGGGAACGTATTGTATGTTGGCATTCCCCTTTACCCTTCTCGACAACTTCAGCTTAGCCAGATTCAAGCGGCGAGACTGGTTTTCCAGCAGCCTAGGACAAGTTCAGCCAAGCCTCTTTTGAGGAGCCTGCACTGGCTCCCTGTGATCCAGCGCAGTCTTTTCAATGTGGGCTGCTTGACCTACCAGGCCCTTGCCCATCAAGGTCCGGCCTTCATATCCTCTTGCCTTCATCGATATATCCCTTCCCGAGCTCCCCGCTCTTCGAGCTCCAATTTGTTGCTCATGTGCCACTTTAAGCGGAAAAGGCACGGGGATTAAAATTCGCTTCCCAAGCTCCCCTTTTTTGGAACTCCTTGCCCTCGGGTCTCCGTCCTATCTCTTCCTATCACTCCTTTAGGAAAGCTTCAAAGACTTGGTTGTTCTCTCAAGCTTTTGATTGATTAACTATTGATTGATGTTTCCATCTCGCAGTCTTTTCCTCTGTCTGTCCAAGGCGCCAAGAAGCCGTTGGTGAACGTGCGCTGTACAAATGTTTTTATCATATCAGGTACGAGTCACGGACCAGTATGTGCACGCGGTGCACGTGGATGTTCTCAAGGAAGGCAAGCTGCATGGCATAGATACACCGGGGTCTCTGCGCGGAGGAAAACGATTACTCACCTGTAGGCCTATGGGTAACTTCCTCAGAGTTGTGAACAGAAGTCCTGCAGCACTAACAACCACTAGAAAAACCATTCTAGAACGCTGCTTTGTTTCATGCAGCCCTAGGGTATTTTAGACATTTTGTGACATCGTTCCTGGACGGTCCAAGTTGTAAATGTTTATCAACACGGCATCCAGCTGTGCATGTTTTTGAGCATGGTTACATTTGTTAATAAAACAGCCTGTTTTTCTTAATTCCTCACTTGCACAATTTATTTTTTCCTGGGAGCCAGAAAGGGCTATCCAAAAAGGGTACAGTAGAACCTTTGATTGGGCCTCTGGGTAATGAAAAGACTTAAAATACAACCGTGTTCTCAGGAACCACTGGGAGTCCTCAAACTCCCTTTACAGTATATCCATGAGATGTGGCTAGAACAAATTCGCTTCGAGGGGACTATCTTTACCAACATTGATGACTAAGCAGTGAAAACTGTCCCAGTGCCAAAATAGTCTATAAACATTTTTCTAATCAATATCCCTCATTTCATGTTGCCTCATCGTGTGTGTAGAAGGCAGAGTAACAGAGGGCCACCCTGAAGAGTTGGAGCAAGACATGGTCACGAAAAAGTTGCCTTGCCAAGGGTCCAAAACGATCTTAGAACGAGGCAGCAGGGTCTCAATTCTGAAACCTGAACAGGTATGATTTAGACCACCACGCTTCTCTTCCAAGGGCACAGAGGCTGCGCAGATCAGCCAATTTTTGGGATTCTTGACAGCTTAAAACTCTTAAGGTTCATCTGAGGGCTCATAATGTGTAATATGTGAGCTTCTTACAGCATATGTGTACTACTCCTCCCCATATTTGACACACAAAAAGATATATTTCCTCTGAACTCTCTTCCCTTGGTGTCGAATATGCAGATCCCTGGATGAGCCTTCACAAGACACCTAGTGGTTTGAGGGGCTGGGTCTTTAAGATCCAGAAAACTATTTCATGGAGGAAGTCCCTGGTTCACTTTTTAAAACAAGCATTGGCATAGCCAATAGGTCTCGCTTTAGGGACCTTATACGTATTTAGTTAAGCAGCACAATATCCTTTGTGCAACAACACCAACTGTTGCATGGCTAAATACTTATAAGGTCTCAAAGGTGAGACCTATTGGCTATGCCAGTGCTTGTTAACATTTCCAATACTGGGGAATAGCACACTTTTTATCACATCCGCGACCAGAAGTCATACGGGCAATGGGCAGTACTGTGGAGACTGTAAAGGGGTCTCCTCCCATTCACACGAGCAGGCCCGGTTCTTGGATTCTTGCTCAGGGAGGGCCACGAACATCGATGGGTGGGCAACGAAGATGAATGGGGCATGGACAGTGGTACAAAGTATTGTAAAGATTTGATATTTTAGGTACTTCACTGTCAACGTTTGACATTTTGAAAAACATACGTATCAACCAACGAGGTACCTACTTTGCTTTCTCTGCTTTGCTTCTGGCTTTGTGGAAGGGAAGGGAGGAGGCATACAGACTGGCTGGAGCCTGCTCCTCGCCCTGTGCAGCAGCAGAAACAGTCCTGCTGCCACACATCTCATTGCAGCTTTTCACGTATTTTATTTTAAATGTCATTTTGCAGTTTGCAAAGCGCTGAAGTTTAAAAGTGTGTTGCAGTAAGCACTCTAACAACTTTGCACATGCCTGCCTAATAAAATAATTCAGACTTTGCAATTATTTATCCTCCCTTTCTATGCACATGGTCAATAAAAACACAGTTAAAAATTGAGTTATGTTTTTGCCAAGCATGCAAAAGCAATTAAACTCACCAGTTATGCTAACCAACGCACACATAACGCACGTTGCCCGTCATACTCAAAACTCTTTCTTAACTGGGCCTGGGTCTTTCTCCTATCTCTTTTGAGGCCATCCTAGTTTTTTCTGAGATATTGCTTTTTTGCCCTTCTAGCCTCTGGCTGTCTTCCCTGTTGAGGTAAAACTCCCAGCCTTCACATCTCCCCCTTATTGGAAGAAGCAACAACATACTTGAAGTGCTTGTAGTCAGTTGTCTGCTTGTTTTGTAGTGTGTATTTAGTTTGCAATGTGTAAATGGCCATTAAAGTCTACCTAGTAATAAAAGAAGCTTTATATAGGAAACAAACATGCCTAGGATAGACAACACTACACTGTGCACTAAAGAGCTCGGCTTAGCCACTCATCTAATCAAAAAAGACTTCAAAGGGAATTCGAGTGCAACAGTTGTACACTATGAACCTTAAAACACCTATCTTTAAGGTACTGAAATACATCAGGTAAGGAGCTTTTGAAAGAAATCATAGTGTTATGATGCAAAATGGTTGCAAATTGAGCATTCAGCCTCATCTGTGTGAGTGAGTGTTCATGATATCTGTGCTGTTCATGGGTGCATGCAGTAGCTACCATTCCTGCTGACAACACACTTGTCCGCAAGCCTGAGAGTAGCCTATGTCCTGGCTTGAATCAGGACCAAAAATTGGCATGGGCATCCTAAAACAACTGCCTCACCTTTGCAGATCGCAACTTTTCATGAAACATTGCTGGGATAGTATCAGGGAGTAAATATGGGGAGATATTTGTGAATAATTAAACTTTTCAAATGTTCTAGGACCATTATAATTCTCCACTTGCTGGAAACACTATTTTTTCTCTGCAGTTCACTCACATATCTTCCAATGAATCAGTCCCTGAATCAGTTGCTCACTCTTAGATCTTCTAAGCCTTTACACACCCTCCGAGTCTCTGAATTCTCTCTCTGCAATCAGGTCCTAAAACCCCTGATCATTCCTATGATCCTTGCTTGGCCCTGACCAACGTGACCCCAGAAGCGCATGCAGTTCCTCTTGCCAGTAGGCTTCTGTTCACACTTAAGAATCCATAGGTGCTGCTCATCCTAAGGCCTTCAGACTCATGCTCACCATCAGTTGGCCTCCTAACTACCAACTTATTAAAGGAACCTGAAACTCATTTCTATTCGCCGGTCCTCGGAGACTCCTTAATGTTCACTCTCAGGGTCTTTGGATTCCAGCTCATCGTCTAGTCACCTGATTTCCCTGTTTATCATCAGACCCTAAAGCTCTTGTCAATCTCACTTGGACATCCTCCTTTTACCATGAGATTCTGCATAACTTATATACCCATGGAGCTTCCTTGATGTTTCGCTCGCCCTAAGGGCATGAGGTGTATTGTCACCATCAGATGGCTGAAGCTACTGCTCTCCCTCAATCCTCGCAGTCGGCATTGGGGTGAACATTTGCTTCAGAGGCATAGCTGAGTTTAGGTCCCTGAGCCTCAAGCTCACCCACAGAGTCCTGAGGTTTATGCTTACTCCAAGTTGCCTGAAACCCTGCTCATACCAAGGTCTTCAAGGCTTCTGCTTGTCCCAGTGGCTCTGGCCCACCAGGTTCCTGCTCAGTGTCATTTACTTGTGGCTCCTGGCCACGCTCAAGTGCCCAGAGGTTCCTACTCAGGGACATTAATCATTGAAGATCTGGTACAACTTAGACCCCTGGAGCACATGGCATTCTCAGGTTGCTCAATCTTCTTCTCAATTTCACATAGCAGAGGATCTTGTTTACCTTCACACCACCACCCCAGTTCAGATATGGCCATATGCAAATCAGTCTGACCATGTGCCTCATGGGAACAGTCCAGCCCGAACTGTCAAGCCATGTCTTCCCTGGACCGGAAACAAGCATTCTGGGACCGGTTTCTGGCTTAGCAGCCGTCATCAGCCAGGCTAGCTTGAATCCAGTGTCAAAGTGAGCAAGGGAACCACGTCTGGGAATACCCTGCCAACTTAGGGCGAACAAAGCTATAACAAAGGGAATGATGGACGGAGCGCTGGAACCAATCAAACACTCACCCCCAGTCAACTGATATGGGTTTAATCCATCATCATTCTTTAGCTCACTCCACCACCCCAGTTCAGACATGGCCATATGCAAATCAGTCTGACCCTGTGCCTCATGGGAACAGTCCAGACAGAACTGCCAAGCCATGTCTTCCCTGAACTGGAACCAAGCATCCTGGGACCAGTTTCTGGCTAATCAGCCGTCATCAGCCCGGCTGGCTTGAATACAGTGGCAAAGTGAGCAAGGGACCCATGTCTGGGCATACCCTGCCAACCTAGGGCGAACAAAGCGATATCAAAGGGGATGATGGACGGAGTGCTTGAACAAATCAAACTATCACCCCCAGTCAAGTCCATTCCATTGGTCAGGGGCAGAGGCTCGCGCCACGGAACGGATTACAATCACTTCCGGGCGCACATTTGTCCAAACTCTAGGCCGGTTAGAACCGGCTTGGCATCCATAGTCTGGAGGAATAAAAGGCTGGGGAGCGGCAAAATCTGCTTCTTTGCTCGCCGCTCCCTCAGCCTGCGTTTAGGTTATACCATGCTTGCTTGGAGGCTGTTCTCAAATTTTTGTCCTTATTTTCCAGAGCGTTAAGGATATTTGCAGCATCGTCGCAGGCCGGCATTGCAGAGGTCCAAGCCGGAGGTCTTTTCACTTTGGGGGCAGACTAGTGGACACTTTTTGGGAGTACCGAAGCCGGAGGATTTTTATATCGATTCCAGGCGCTGGTAGCAGGGAGGCGGTCTGCAGTGCAGTTGCGGCCGGCGCCTCCGTGTTGTGGAACACGATTGGCCAAGAGGTTTGGAGCACTTGCGTGGGGCTTAAAAAGCAACCGGTCTGCAGTGCGGTTGCGTCGCGCGTCTCCGTGTTGTGGAAAAGGATTGGCAAAGAGGTTTGGAGCACTTGCGGGGGGCTTAAAAACTAACCGAGCACTGTACAGCACGATCGGGGAAAAAGTCAATATGCACTCTGCAGCGTGATCGGGGGCAAAGTTGATACGGGCCTAAATCTCCCGTTTTTTGTTATACGTTAACAGGGCGCTTTTGTGAAATACATAGGGGCATGTGGGTGCTGGCTCGTTGTTGAGGCGGTTTTTGTAGGATTGTGGGTTGGTACTAATGCAGCTAGTAGTTAAAGCAACAAAGGGAGTTTGTCCCTATACTGCGTTTTGACCTGTGCTGGGTTTGGGGCCTGGTTTACAACAGCCCTTTCAGCCTTAAGTTTTTCCAGCCTCAAATAGAGGCTTCACTTGATCAGTTTTTCTGTTCCAGAAACAAGAGTAATTTGTTGTCATCTGCAGAATATTTTCTGGGATTTGGAAAAGTAATACAGGAACATAATACACAAGGCGACCAAGCTGGGAACATAGACAGGCCTGCATTCCAGCGTTTCCGGGAGCCACGCAGGTTTGAGAATACTTCCTGACCCACTTGATTAGCTGGTGTGGAGCGGTGGTTGCCCGGGTGCTTGTGGCCTGTTGTGTACCTCCGACGTGTGTAAGGTAAGGGCTTGGACAGTGTTGCAAGCCATTGGGGTGCAGTAGGGTGTGTCACCCAAATTTGCAACATCATTTCGGTGATATTGATACATTGCTGTAGAAGGGATAATGGCCAGTAAGGCAAAACAAGGTGAAAAGCCTTCTCGTATGGAGAGGCTGATGCAAACCATGATGCAAAAATAGTGAATATGGAGGATAGACTGAAGAAGGTTGATGCGATGGGGGTGGATTTGGCAGACCTCAGGAATAAAATGGAAGGGCAGGAAGGGGTAGAAGAGAGACCAAGGCGCACTATTGTTGCCCGAAGCGGTTTTCCCCTGCATTCCAAGAAGAGTGGAGCCATGAAAGGGGAGGCAAATGAACTTGTTAAAACAGTAGCTACTGTACCAATGCCCGACCCCAGGGGTGTATGGGAGGAAGCAGGTCCATCTGGGGCTGGTGGGTAGCCAATACCAGGGGGTGTAGCCCTCAGGCCCCGGGGGCCCCACAGGGGGTGCTCCCATGGGAAATAGCCCTCAGGTCACAGTTGCCTATATGGGCGAGGCTCCCATTGATATTAGCCCACAGGCCCCAGTTACCCATAAGGAGGGAACTACAAGTGTAAGTGGTCCAATTCCTCAGGACTTAGTGTCAAATTTAGCAGTGGTTCTCTCTTCGTTGGGGAAAGTGGTAATTGGTCTCCAGCAGCTGGGACATCTGTTAATGGTGAGGATTTGCTCGCAAAAGCCAGGCAGATAGTGACTCAGCTGGACAAGGGTCCTGGAGACAAGCCAGAGGGAGAGGTGGGTTCACCATCCCTTGTCATCCCCGGGGGTAGAGTGTCCCCGGTGGAAAAAAGCAAGGAACTGCCAGCAACTGTGGACGTGACAAAAGGAGAAGTGGACTGAGCCTGCAGTGCCATTAGGTAAGCAACAGACACTGCTGTTGTTAGGTGTGGGGGAGGCTCGCACTCCTAGGGAACACTTGGCTAGACATGTCACACAGGAAGTGAAGGAGCAAATCTGGAAAGAGAGCTATGTTAGTATGTTTTTGTATGTTTTCTTTGCTGCTGGATAGACAGAGAGGGAGGAGGCCAAGAAAAAGACTGGATGCGCCCAAGGGAATGGGCTACTATAGGATTGAGGAGAATTTACATAACTGGATCAGAGGCTTCTCAATTTACATGGCAATCATGGCAGAACGTTTTCCCAATATGCAGGCAGAAATGGCATGCTACCAGAGCAGGATCACTGGGGCGCATGACAAGAATGGTGGGGTGGGATGGAAGGAGTATGACAAAGACTTCAGGAGGGCAAAGGCATCTGACCCCTACTGGGGTTGCTGGATAGTTTCAGGTATGGTTTTAGGATTCCTGTGCCAGAATATGTTGGGACTGCAGAATGCAAGAATCAGCTCTCTGTAAGGAATAACCCCAGTGTGGCGGCAACTAAAATTGAAAAGGAGTTGCGCTTGGGTAGAGTAGCAGGGCCTTTTGAACACATCCCAGTGAAGAATTTTGTCTGCTCCCCTTTAGGTGTGATCCCTAAAAAAGAGAAGGGGGAGTTCAGGTGGACACATAATCTATCTGCACCTAGGGGAAAATCCTTGAATGATGCTATCAGCGATGACTTGTGTAGTGTAAAATAGTCATCTTTTGATCAGGCGGTGGAGATACTCAGGTGCTTACGTCCAGGCGTATTGCTGGCAAAATCAGACATTGAGTCAGCGTTCCGCTTGTTGCCTGTCCACCCGTCAGACTTCCATCTCCTGGGCTTCCAGTTTCAAGGGAAATTTGACATGGATATGTGTATGCCCATGGGGTGCTCTGTCTCCTGCTCCTACTTTGAGAAATTTTGGAATGGGTTTTCAGGCAGGTGACAGGCCACCAATATGTTTTGCACTACCTCGATGACTTCATTTTCTTGTTGTCACCGGGCTCCCGGGAGTGTGGGTGGGTGCTGCAGGAATTTTGCGTGCTCATGCAGACTTTTGGGGTCCCTTAGGCACCAGCGAAGACGGTCGGGCCAACAACAGTGGTAGAGTTTTTGGGAATAGAGTTGGACTCCATCCAGGGTTGTTTTCGGTTGCCTGAGGAGAAGATCGTTAAATTTAGGGCAGGGTTTCAGCAATGCTTGGCTAAAGACAAGGTCATCTTGCACCAACGGCAATAAACTTTAGGGCAGCTAATCTTTCCTTTACGAGTTATCCCTATGGCACGACCATTCTCAAGATCCATCGCCCAAGCCGTGTCACGCCTCAAGGTGAAACACCACCACACCAGGTTGTCAGCTGAGGTTTGGCAGGATATGCGGATTTGGTTGGCATTCCTGCAGGACTTCAATGGCATGGTAGTGTGGCCCGGTCTGCTCACCACTTCCGCAGAGCTGTGTTTAATGATGGACGCTGCGGGTTGTGAGGGATTTGGGGCTATACTTGGTATGGAGTGGGTGGCACAGTGCTGACCAGCATTGTGGGTACAAAGCGGTTTGACAGATAACATTGGTTTTTTGAAACTGTTCCCCATCTGGGTGGCATTGTCAGTGTGGCCTGAACAATTGTGTAATCAATCAGTTGTGTTCTGGTCAGATAACATGACAGTAGTAGAGTGCATCAATCAGCAAGCGGCACAGTGTAAGATGATTCTACGTTTGCTGAAAGAAATAGTCTTGTTATGCATGAGATTGAATATGCAATTTAGGGCTAGACATGTGCCAGGGGTGCTGAATCATGCTGCTGACGCACTGTCTCGCTTGAAGATGCAGGTTTTCAGGGCACACCTCCTGAATGCAGCCGAGAATCCCACACACTTCCCAGAACTACTTTGGCAGATTGGTGCCCTCAACTACTGGACCTCGTATCAGCAAGTTTAGCACCCAGGATCAGGAAGGCATATGAAGGGGCGTTTTGGGCATATTTTACCAATTTGGGACAAGGGAGGCCAAACGTTGGCATGACAAGGGGCCGGTTCTTGCTTACCTAGGGGCATCGAAAGGCTCCCCCGTCTGGGGAGAGAACACCCCTGTGCACAACCGTGATGGACCGGAGTCTTATTCCATATACATAGGTTCAGGAGTCCAGATTAACCATCATTAGGTTTTATTCAGCATGATGTGAAATTTTGAATTTTGAATTTTTTTTTTTTTTTTCAAGAAGTTCTTTTAGAAATCAAAAAACATGTCTTCCATTTAAATCTTTAGGTGACATGGTAATCCTCAAACATCCCGATGCATTTCGGGCAGATGCCCTTTGTCAAGGGATTACTCTACAAACAAGTAAGAAATGACCAAAATCAGTAACACAAGTAACACACATAGAAAATGCTAAAAGCAATGATTAGCGGTGTAGGTGAAAGAAAATCAGGTGGTTTGGTGAAAGTAAAAAAACAAGGAATTATAAACGTGTACCATACAAGTGGCATGTATAGATCCATAGTTTCCCAGTAAGTATAGGAGTCTGCTAGAGGGAATGGAGTCCCAGCGTGAGTCTACGGCAGGTTAAAAAGCCGATGTGCGGTAAACAGAAAGACCTGTTAAGCAAATAAGAGCGGAGCGTAGAAAAGTTAGACCCGCGATGTAACTAGACCAACCAAGTGAGAATATAGAGATAGTCTCCGGAGGAGTACTTACGTGCACCAGTTTGTGGGCTCGCCCGCAAAGATACGGAGGAGCAGTGAAGAAGGAGCAGAGCAGCCATAGCGTCAGACAAAATAACCGGAGTGTGTGAAAACAAACAAAGGACTATAGTAAAAACGGGCCTCAGTGCAAACGAGGATAAAAGCAGAAAAATACCGCCATATTGGAATGTGACAGGAGTGAGGTGAAAAGGATGAGTGCAATAAGGATTGTGTGAGCGAGAAAACTGTATATCACAAAACTTCATGTGTAATCAACAAGGTACATAATTATAAGTAGCACAAAAATTCGATGCGGTCATTGAGCCCATTGGGCACCATCGTAGACAAAAATCGGATCCAGTAGTTTTCACGTTTCAGTAAGGTATTCTTGTTGTTGTGAGTGATAGGAACTTGTTCCAGAATTTGAAATTTGAGTTGTGCCACAGTATGTCTATACTCCGTAGAGTGAGTGGCGACAGTAGATTTTAAGTTGTTGGTACGGATGTTGCTTTTATGTTCTAAGATCCGCACACGGATCTTTCTTTCGGTATGTCCAACATAGCATTTTCAACAGGGACACTTCAAGATATAAATGACATTACTGGAGTTGCATGTCGCGTTCACCTTGAGTCTGATCTGATATCCTTTCATCGGGTGACAGATGACATTACCAGAAATACAATTGTTACAATTGGAGCAATTATAACAAGGTTTTAATCCTTTATACTGTTGCTGTGTCTCTTGTTGTTGAGGTTTGCATAAGATTTCTTTGAGGTTCCTGCCTCCGGTGAATGCAAATATTGGGGATTGATTGAATAGACCGTTAAAGTCAGGTTCTAAAGCAAGGATAGACCAATGTTTGCGAATAATGGCTTGAAAGCGGTTAGATGTTCTGGAGTATTTAGAGACTACTAACATGCGATCTGATTGTTCTTTGATTTTTGGTTGCAATAAAGCAGTCCTGCTACATTTTTCGCTTCTTTCCATGGCTAGATCTAGTATAGGGTTCGGGTATCCACGTGCTTTCAACCGGTCTAGCGTCAGTGTCATTTCCTTTTTGCATTCCACATCTTTGGAAACAATACGTTTGATCCGCAGAAGTTGGGCATATGGTAGATTGTTTTTTAAACCAGTGCGGTAAAAGCTTCTATAGTGAAGCGTGGAATTTCTGTCCGTGGGTTTACGGTATACGGTGGTGGACCAGTCTCCTGGACATCTGTGTATTTCCACGTCTAGATAATGAACTTGTTGGTCATTATGTTCCCAGGTGAATTGGACTCTTTGATTGAAGTTGTTCCAAGTGTTTAGAAAGGTGTTTAACGTCTCTGTAGTGCCCTCCCATAGGAGAAAAATGTCATCAATGAAACGTAGATATAATATACCGTGTTCATGCCAGCTGTCTTGGCAGAGAATGTGAGACTCCTCAAAATGTTTCATATAAATGTTCGCGTAACAAGGAGCAGCCGAATTTCCCATGGCTGTGCCATTAAGTTGTAAGATCCATTTGTCTCGCACAGTGAAGTAACTGTGATACAATGTAAACATGACACACATTATCAAGACAGCATTTGAGAATGGTACCATTAATGACAAAACTCGCAGGTTTCTAACACCTTCCAACCCCAAACCACCGGTCCTATACATGCTGCCCAAAATGCATAAGCATCCTACTCACCCACCTTTCCGACCCATCGTGTCGACTAGAGGCAGCCTACATGAGAATGTGGGCAAATTTCTGGATAAATATCTCCAACCGTTTGTACTTGCTACCAAATCACATGTCAGAGACACTACAGACTTTCTAGTGAAAATTGAACCCATCATGAATGAATTGAAAAACAATCAACTCATATTGTGTACAGTGGACGTCTGTTCACTCTACACCTCCATCCCCCACGATGGAGGCATTGAAGCTATCGAGAATGTACTAAACACATCAGATTTGGATGCAGATTTCAAAGTATTTCTTATGCAATTATTCATGTTTACATTGTATCACAGTTACTTCACTGTGCGAGACAAATGGATCTTACAACTTAATGGCACAGCCATGGGAAATTCGGCTGCTCCTTGTTACGCGAACATTTATATGAAACATTTTGAGGAGTCTCACATTCTCTGCCAAGACAGCTGGCATGAACACGGTAGGTTATATCTACGTTTCATTGATGACATTTTTCTCCTATGGGAGGGCACTACAGAGACGTTAAACACCTTTCTAAACACTTGGAACAACTTCAATCAAAGAATCCAATTCACCTGGGAACATAGTGACCAACAAGTTCATTATCTAGACGTGGAAATACACAGATGTCCAGGAGACTGGTCCACCACCTTATACCGTAAACCCACGGACAGAAATTCCACGCTTTACTATAGAAGCTTTCACCGCACTGGTTTAAAAAACAATCTACCATATGCCCAACTTCTGCGGATAAAACGTATTGTTTCCAAAGATGTGGAATGCAAAAAGGAAATGACACTGACCCTAGACCGGTTGAAAGCACGTGGATACCCGAACCCTATACTAGATCTAGCCATGGAAAGAAGCGAAAAATGTAGCAGGACTGCTTTATTGCAACCAAAAATCAAAGAACAATCAGATCGCATGGTAGTAGTCTCTAAATACTCCAGAACATCTAACCGCTTTCAAGCCGTTATTCGCAAACATTGGTCTATCCTTGCTTTAGAACCTGACTTTAACGGTCTATTCAATCAATCCCCAATATTTGCATTCACCCGAGGCAGGAACCTCAAAGAAATCTTATGCAAACCTCAACAACAAGAGACACAGCAACAGTATAAAGGATTAAAACCTTGTTATAATTGCTCCAATTGTAACAATTGTATTTCTGGTAATGTCATCTGTCACCCGATGAAAGGATATCAGATCAGACTCAAGGTGAACGCGACATGCAACTCCAGTAATGTCATTTATATCTTGAAGTGTCCCTGTGGAAAATGCTATGTTGGACATACCGAAAGAAAGATCTGTGTGCGGATCTTAGAACATAAAAGCAACATCCGTACCAACAACTTAAAATCTACTGTCGCCACTCACTTTACGGAGTATAGACATACTGTGGCACAACTCAAATTTCAAATTCTGGAACAAGTTCCTATCACTCACAACAACAAGAATACCTTACTGAAACGTGAAAACTACTGGATCCGATTTTTGTCCACGATGGTGCCCAATGGGCTCAATGACCGCATCGAATTTTTGTGCTACTTATAATTATGTACCTTGTTGATTACACATGAAGTTTTGTGATATACAGTTTTCTCGCTCACACAATCCTTATTGCACTCATCCTTTTCACCTCACTCCTGTCACATTCCAATATGGCGGTATTTTTCTGCTTTTATCCTCGTTTGCACTGAGGCCCGTTTTTACTATAGTCCTTTGTTTGTTTTCACACACTCCGGTTATTTTGTCTGACGCTATGGCTGCTCTGCACCTTCTTCACTGCTCCTCCGTATCTTTGCGGGCGAGCCCACAAACTGGTGCACGTAAGTACTCCTCCGGAGACTATCTCTATATTCTCACTTGGTTGGTCTAGTTACATCGCGGGTCTAACTTTTCTACGCTCCGCTCTTATTTGCTTAACAGGTCTTTCTGTTTACCGCGCATCGGCTTTTTAACCTGCCCTAGACTCACGCTGGGACTCAATTCCCTCTAGCAGACTCCTATACTTACTGGGAAACTATGGATCTATACATGCCACTTGTATGGTACACGTTTACAATTCCTTGTTTTTTTACTTTCACCAAACCACCTGATTTCCTTTCACCTACACCGCTAATCATTGCTTTTAGCATTTTCTATGTGTGTTACTTGTGTTACTGATTTTGGTCATTTCTTACTTGTTTGTAGAGTAATCCCTTGACAAAGGGCATCTGCCCGAAATGCATCGGGATGTTTGAGGATTACCATGTCACCTACAGATTTAAATGGAAGACATGTTTTTTGATTTCTAAAAGAACTTCTTGAAAAAAAAAATAATAATAATAATAATTTCAAAATTTCACATCATGCTGAATAAAACCTAATGATGGTTAATCTGGACTCCTGAACCTATGTATATGGAATAAGACTCCGTTCCATCACGGTTGTGCACAGGGGTGTTCTCTCCCCAGATGGGGGAGCCTTTCGATTACCTTATAGACTTACACACTGCCTGGCCAGACAGTGTTCATACCCCAGTTGCACACCACAGCCCGTTACAACCCTGCAATTTAGGATTATATCGCTGTGCGAGCTCCCTCCTACTTTGAAATTACCTAGGGGCATTACATGAGGAAGGATGAACAGTGGCAGCAGCTAGGCGACACATAGTAGCAATTTCTTTCTTTGCGCAGGCTAAATGGAAAGGGGATCCCACCAATACTTACACATTCAAAAAAGCTTTAAAAGGGTGGCAGCGATTACAGGGATCAGAACCAGACACAAGGCGTCCGATAGGAGTGGAGCTCTTAATATCTCTACTGGAGGCTCTATATCATATTTGCAAAAACACAGAGGAAACTCGGTTGTTCGTCGCTGCCTTTACTTTGGCATTTTATGGAGCATTTAGAATTGGGGAGCTGGTGGCAAAAAACAAACAGGATGTACAGGGTGGTCTTCAGCTTAACTGTGTTAAGATTCCGGGTAATTTATTGTTGATATCTATTAAGAGGTTCAACACGGATCAAGATGCCGGGGGGGGGATAGTGCTACATCGTGCACAGGATAATCCTTGCTGCCCTATTACAAACCTGGAGTGGGGGGGGCATTGTTAACTTATGCTGATGGCATCCAACTCAGGAGATTTCAATTTAAAAGAGTCATGGATATGGCAGTACAGAAAACTCGTCTAGACCCAAGTTGTTTTGGTACACATTTATTTAGGATAGGGGCTGCGACAGAGGCGTCTGCAAGGGGGTTGCCCGGAAGGGATGTGCAGAGAATTGGCAGGTGTCCTCCAATTGTTACAAGCATTATATGCGATTGCATATGTTATGAATATGTTTTGTTCCATGTTCTGATCCTTGTTTTCTTCTCTGCTCAATTGTCAGTTTCTCCGGCCTTTCACGCAGAGGGAAAACCAGTGGTAGCACAGCAACAGCAGTGATCAGTGCAAGGAAAAGTGCATGCCCTCAAGCAAGGCCTACATGTTGTTTGGGGGGTTGGTCATTCATATGTGAGGCCCTTGAATAAATGTTTCTTTTCAGGCAATTATGAATCCAGAGCAGGGCAAGCAGGTTTTAGGGTGTCCTCACGGTATGCGTACTCCGGTTGGAGGACGGGCATAATTTGATACGGATCTGACGCCAGTTATTGACCATGCCGTAAGCTCAAAATAGGGATATGCAGAAAAGTAATGCTATAATTATTATTTTGAATAGGGTATGTTTAGATTTGGATCGGAATATCTTTGTTTTAGAGATATGTTAAGGTTAACAATCTGATATCTGTACCTATTAATGTAATCAATGTAATACTGCTGCCTTACCTCCCCACCTCAGCTGGGAAGACCCTAGTTAGCACCTTGGTATTTTCCAAAATTGATTATGGAAATGCCCTTTTTCTCAACACCCAGAAACTTGTGCTGTCAAAGCTACAGTCTATACAGAACGCGGCTGCTAGAATTCTCTTAAACATTCCTCGCCGCCAGCCTACTACCCTCGCCATTCGCCAGCTTCATTGGCTCAGAGTAGAAAGCCGAATTAAATTCAAGGCCCTCTGCATTGCCTACAAGGCAGTGCATGGCAGCGGACCCAAGTTTCTGACTGAGGCATTTCAGCTGTACACTCCCAAAAGACTGCTGAGATCTGCTAATACCTGCCTCCTACCTGTACCTCGCACTAGAACGGCAACTTGGGGAGACAGACGCTTCTTAGTGGCTGCACCAAAACTTTGGAACCTTCTGCCACTAAATATCAAAAATGCCCCCAATCTGATGAGCTTCCGGAGGCTCTTAAAGACATGGCTGTTTGATCAGTGAACTCTATCATTGCGGTCCTGCTAGTTCACACATGCGCCGAGACACCCCAGGGTAATTGTTTGCGCAATAAAAATCTCAAAAATAAATAAATAAAATAAATAAATAAATACAATGTTTTCTGCGTATTATGTAAATAATGTATATATTAATTTTTGTTTAAAATTTTTATGTTAATAAATACGGCCGGGGGGTTGTCACAACCCCCTAATCCAAAAACTTTCATTCTAGTAGTAAAACGTGTTACTATTTTGGGATACTGAGAAGAGAGGGGGTCTAGGCCGTACCTGGCCATACAGATTTTGCCGCAGCAGGAAAGTCGACCCAGGCATGTGGGCCTGCTTTTCCACTTCTGAATGGCCTTGGGTGGGCCAGGACTTTTCTTGGGTGGGCCTGGCCCACCCTCTAGAACCGGGCCTGCACACGAGTAGCTCATAAGGCTGCAGAGTTCCTGTTTGCCTCTTGGATTACTGCCCACTGAGGCCGTTGCTACCGATTCCTTCATTCCCAAACAGTGTTACAGTGAAACTTTAAACAACCAGCTAAGATGGCCACTAGTATAAGACTATCTGTCACGAAAATGTCTGGCACCTGATTGTTTTTTTAATAAAACCCTCACACACCAACCTGGTTGGTGTCATTTTTCATCATCGGGTCCCAGCTGATTAGCCGAATGCTACTCAGCTGTGCTATGACACCTGTTTACAGTGGAGCAGGTGTTGAGGTGTTAGTGAGTGTGATGAAGTGAAAGTGAATGTTAAAAATACCTCGTTGAGTTTATTCTTGTTGATCCTGGGTATATTTAAAAACTAGAGAGTGGATAAAGGGTACTATGTGTAGCCGTATATTTATCCAATGGTGGTCAACATGTTTCAGCCCACTAAAAAAATAGGCGGGGCTTTCGTCATAGGCATAGGCAGGAACCAACGAACCAAGGCACTCTGCTGCAGGAGAAGAATAGTTTGCCTTCTGGGATATCAGAGGACCTTTGGAACTGTCTTTTTGGAGTAAGCACACAACCTCTGCCCCATTAAATTGCGTACTCCTATTTCCCAATATGCGGGCGGAGCCAACATCGCTTTCTCCTGGTGATGCTCACTCACATCATTATCTGGCGACCGCTGCGTTGTCACGTCAGACCCTAAAAAGACATTCATTAAATTGGTGATTACGTCACTGGAGAGGTTAAGGTGTTCGAAAAATACGGGATGAGAGTAATGAATGGAGCAGAGGGATGAGGTCTGAGTTTCTTTAGTGAAGTTTGTGTTGGTTCTAAGATGTCTGTAGATCAGGTTGAAGGAAACTGAGATGCTGGAAAAGTTAAGGTGCAGGAGAGAAAAGATGTTATTTGCAACTGATTTAGGCATGGGAATTAACGTGTGCAAAAGGTATTTGGTTCGATTTTGCATGTGCTATTAATATTTGTGCAATGTTTTGCAGATGTATTCTAAATGTAAGTGTCCAGGCAAACAAAGGAACAAGCAGTATTTGAACTTTGTGCTATTAGCTGATAGTACTAACAAGGACTTCAATCGCATGTGCACCCCTTGAACTGCTAGTGCACATGACTAAATGCCTCTGCCAAAGGAGGGTGGGCACAGGGCCAGCCACTCTTTTAAAATGTTGTTTCCGCTCACACTCAGATGTTTTCTCGAAGCCAAAATTACGGCTACTGTTTACTTATTAAATCACGGGACCGGGTTCTCTTGAAGTCATGTTAATATTTAGTTACTTCTCTCTACTGCCAAGGGTGGCTATAAATATGTTGTTTTAGGGTTACTTCAGGGCGCAGTTATATTTTGCTCTCTAGTGCTAATGTTAAGAATGTACTGTTAAATCTATTGTAATTACCCCAGTTTGGTAATTATGCTAGCAAAGTTTGGTTTTATCTTACCTTGGATTTTGTGTTTTTTAGGTACATAAATAGTGACCAATTAGCAGCAACTATACGTTTTGCTCCCTCCATACAGTTGGGAGAATACCACTGTTATACCCAACATTTAAAATTGATAAATGTATGGTAATCTGATTGAGTTATATTTATCACATTTTTTGGAATTCTTTTACATTTGACTACCGAAGTGAAATCTTCATACTATATAGAAATAGTTCGAATAAGTACATCTCATTCACAGACATTCTCTCGGTGTTTGATGATCCAAAGTTCAGACAACATTATAATATACATATGATGCTTCCTGGCAAGTTTCAAAGAGATTCCCAACCTTTGGAGGGGAAGATCAAACTCTTTTGCCACATTATTTCCCGTTCGCGAGGTCACTTACCCTGGCATGTCATCGTGCCAAAAACAAATGTACAAATGTCTGAAGGTATGTTAAGGTATATTCCACCTCATTTACATACAACACTGTAAGGACCTCTGGGATCTCAATTAAAGGTTTAGTCTTGTTTGAATGGGTGTGGGCGGTGGTGGGTAATATTGGAGGGCCTGCTCAGTCTTGCCCTTGCTGGCCAGTACCCTGCTCACTGTGCTTTATCTGGGCATGCACAGGATATATGTATGTGTGTACTTATATAATATTTCTGTTGTGCGAACCCTGCTAAAAGGCTGCTGAACACTGTGTATGGTCAAAGCCAAGCATAACGCCGATGAGTAAGTGGAAACAGAACAAGGATGAGGGTGGTTAATGCATCGTGATGTAGTGTTCTTGATGTAGTGTTCTTTAACATGGGCGCTTTCAACTCTTTCCAAACTGGAGCATTGCTAGTGCGATCCTGAAGGATACTTGGATGTTGTTCCTGTCAGGCTCCTCTGTTCCAGTTCCTCAGGGTCGGGCTGAGGCTCAGCGGGGGCCCACCCCTGAACCACCCCAAGTCTGGATTATGAACACACACAGACTTTTGAGATGATTGAGTGGGGGAAGGAAAGGGTAGGAACTGCGGGGAGGGAGATCTGTGAGGGATACAATAAAAACGAAACAATGTGAGCGTGGTACTAACTCGATTGTCTATTTTCTTTCACCTTAACATATGTAAGCAACCCCTCTGGATGTCAACCCCTACCTGAAACAATAAAGATGGATAGCAGGCTTCAGAAGAAAGAAGAGGGTGGTGGCACGTTCACAACGACACTATAAATAAAATGCAAAACAAGAGAAAACAGATGAGAGAAGAATTCCTTAGCCCTAGACACTTCCTCTATGCTTTGTCTTCATGAAACACATACCAAGGATGCTTGCATCGTACATTGTGTCTGCCAGACTGTGTCTTCGATAGCCCTCTTTGTGACCTCTCTCATGGGATTTAAATATAACAAAAGGAAGTAGCATCAAAACATGAACGAGTTATTGCGTGCTTATCTAGGTTCCCGATCGATACTGTGACCTTATGCCCCTATTCGGCTATAAATCCATTTATTCCCTATATTGGCATAACCGTTCAAGTGCGATTTTCTGAAAAGTCATCTCTGGCTTCACACGAACAGAGCCACATTCCAGCATGACTCTCTGCTACTTCCTTTGCGACCAATTAGTGCAATGACAGAGCAGCAGTCACTATCTGATATTCCTAGATAACACTCCGAGTTCTTCAACAAGATAAAAACTCAGCAAACCTGGAAATCCCTGCTTGCTATGTTTTGATTAGTAATGGAACTCTAATGAGCAACTGATAACTGTCACTTCCTAGTGACATCTTTAATTGACGTCTTATGTCCAGCAAACTTGCGTCAAACCCGGCACCTGTCAGGTATAAATATTACCAACGTTGCCTTAAGCAAGGAGAGCTGTGAGCTGCAAGCTACTGTTGCTGATGCTAGCTGCCTGCATGACCCTGTGTTGGTAAAAACTAGCACTCTGTCGCTGCAGCCTGCTATCCTGTGGTGGTGAAGCTGCTGATTACCATTATCGCCGCTACAGCGCGAACTATGGTGCAGTACGCTTGAGGAGCCGAGCAGCCGTCCTCTGCGAAGACATCCAGCCGATTCCAGCTGCCCGCGGACGCTGTCACCCCTCCTTCCTCGACGCGCTGAGAGAAGCCGCTGCCTTTCTCGTGCAGAGAAATCCAGTCCCGGCGCTTCCGGTTTACCCTCGCGGGTGACTGGGATATCGAGAGAGACCCCTGAAGGAGATACCAATCCTCCATCATTCTATTCAGAGGTATGGTGTTGACTAAACCCTTAGACGAGAATTCTTGAAACAAACCTTGGCAAAACCAACTTAACTTAAGCTACTTACTTGCTCCCCTTCTCACGTGTTAGGCTTAGGTCAGGCACACTGGGGTAGGCTTAGTTAGAAGCACCAGTTGAGTATGTTAGCCTAATGTATATATGACTGTATATATGTTTTATTACTTTTAAACCATTGTATGGCTAAGAAACCATATCAATGCTTTTACAGTTCTATTTCGCAATACTTATCTTACTGTACGTACTTTTTACAATAACAGTTATTGCAATTGTGGCAATACATTTCTCTTGTACGAGAAGAAAGACTGTTCAATAAATGTTAACCCTTTATTGATAAACGCCCGTCTCTCTATTCTCTACATACTGTGAAAGTAAACTGCACTAGACTGACTGAGTGAAATCTGTGTCTATTGTTTCACACGACCCTAGAGATCGACTCTTGATCTGAGGAGCAAAGTTGTCATGTTGCACGGTTGTTGGAAAACTGAATCCCTTCTTGTCTGTGCCAAGGAAGCTGATCACTTCCTATGCAGAGAAGAAAGTTTCCAGTGACCTCTGAGCTAGTTGGTAACACAACCCAATTAAGTTTAGCATAGTCAGTGGAGGCCTGGAATATCCGCAGTTCCACGTCGATACTACTGTTTATGTTATTCCAATGCGCAGGGCCTAGTGGGAAACTAGGAACTACACTACATGGCGCCCTAACGTTTGGTAAGGTGATAAACTAACGCAAGACTTGTAGAGTAACTCAGTCGTGCATATTTCACACCCTTTCTCCCGTAAAATACTCCAATAGACGTCTGGAGTGGGTGAAAGGTTAAAATCCGCCCGACCTTAGTAGGAAGAGATTCCTATGTAAAGCTCTGGTTTATTCAACGTTGAAGGATACAGTGTTCCAAAATATTGTGCACCTAATCTTTGTCTCCTTGGAGACCTACTCTGCAAAAACTGCATTTATACAATGTCAGTAGAAAACAACGGCACCACTGGGGGCGCAGCAGATGCGACTCAGCGAGGTCCCGAATACACAGACCCGGGTGCTATTATCATCCCGGTCCAATTAAGAAGATCTATAACTTTAAAACTTATAGAACACGGACTGACACCTCAAGGTGGTACAGTAATTTTCGTGATAGAGGCTCACGAGTATCGGCAGACAGAGGTATTCTATTCATGGATAAACTTTCCAGCGGTAAACGCTATAACACAAGAGTTTCACTATTACAAAATAGAGGAACCTCCGGGAGAGTACGCTCCTTTCGAGGAGATTGAAATCCCACTTAAATTTCAAGAGCACCTGCTCTGGTTTAATGGCGCCCTAAAACACAATGATCACATAACTAGGCTCGGTCCACTAGGTAGACCAGGAGCCACGTGGCCGGTTCTAGCCAGCTACACACCACATCCTGACATTGCAAGAATGTCTAGAGAAGAGCTGTTAGCACAGCTAAACACATTAATAAAAATACATAGGCAATTAGTCCAATATGTAATACGGACTGCAACAGTCCAGCCAGCTGTTAATACACCACAGCTGACCCCTCATCAGGGGAACACAAATAAAATTACACCACAGAACATACAGTCATGTCTTGGTAAAACACCCGTAAAACGGGAACAAATTCCTTTCTGGTTAGCACAGAAAATCACTCAAATAGAGGCAGTATTTCCTGATACTACCCCTATTGAGAAACACAGAATCTTGACCATCTGCCTTCCTATGGGAATCGCACCACACGTGGAGGACTGCGACACTTGGGGTACAGTCTTTGCTTCCATTTACACAAAAACACACGGTGTTCCGTCTATGGCGGTAATACCAGAAGTGCTAAAACAGATTCAAAATGAATTCGGTCCAGAGCCCGCTTTAAATCTAGGTATGAAATTACTGAAAGATTTCAAGCAGGTCACGGCTATATTATTAGCCAACATAAAGGGAGAAGCAGCATCTGTGGCGATCCGCCAGAAGTTGAGGGAAACAGATATAAAAGATCCTGTTGAGCTTGCAAAAATCATAGAAAAATGCTATGAAGAATTAGGTAGAGACAGCTTGGGTGGAAAACCAGTTAAGCCCCAACTGCTCGAAAATCCTGAAAAATTATTTATTAAAAATAATTCAAACACTCCTAAAAAGAGCTGGGATGGAAATAAACAATCCACTCCCAAGGAAAAAGTTTTCCAGTCCAGAGGAAGGTCTCCTCGACGGAGGGAAAGAACTCCGACTCGAGAACGCCAGTCTCCCCAGCGGGAGCCCTCTGAGAAAAGATATAACCTTAGAAATAGGGATAATCTAAAAAAACCTGATAGATATCAAAGTATTGATACACGTCCCTCTCGATCTCTTCCACAGAATTCGGAAAGAAGAGGACGGTCAGACCCAGGAGAGCACACCAAGTCCAAAGACAAGGAACCTGCTCAAAATAAGAAATCTCAATTTCAGAAAAAGAAGGTAGCCAGTATTAGAGTAATCAACCATGCCGAGAATACTGAGGACACAGTTGAAAAACGGGGAGTGGGCATTGACAATGTTGGACAGTGCAGCAGAAATCAGTATAGCGCGCAAGATCTTGATGCGTCATCTGGAGACAGTGGACACGAATGAATACATTCAGGTTGAAACTGCCGACGCCAGGCTTAGCGAGCCCCATAAAATATACGAAATAACATTGCGTATGGAGGGTGATAAGACTAGGAAAATTAAGGGTCTATTTTGGGATAAGCTCTCAAAAGGCTATGATATTCTGTTAGCTGAAAAAGATTGGCCCCCGGAGTTTGTCAGGGAGTGCCCTCGTGGCGAAGAAGTGATTATGCCTGCCTTCTCGAATCACATACCGATTCACAAAAAATACGCATATGCAAGGAAATGGGCAGTAGCCCAGGCACCTGCATTGTATAAAAATCATGTAGGATGGGATGAGGATTCACCGCCTCACAAAATCCAACTAAAAAGTGAACCAACTGCCCAACGGCAGTATCCCATAAAGCAAGAAGCTAAAAAACAAGTCAGGGAGATCTTAGATCAACTTGAGTACCAGGGGGTGATTGAAACATGCACCTCTCAGATGAACAATCCTTTGTTTCGTGTCTCCAAGCCAGACAATTCATATCGTCTAGTTTTGGACTACAGACATCTTAATACATGTTGCAAAACTTTTGCAGTACAAAACTCGCATAGTGCAGCCCTAATGAATAACATAGTTAGGAAAAAATACAAAACGACATTAGACATTTCTAATGGTTTCTTTTGTCAAAACATTGCACCAGAAAGCAGATATTTGACCGCTTTCTCCGCATTTGGGTCACAGAAAAAATTCTGTCGACTCCCACAGGGGTTCAAGAACAGCCCAGGACTATTCTCAGCTAGGGTAACAGAGTTACTACAAATCTATGATGATGAAGCATTGTCTTACGTAGATGATATTTATCTCACAGATGACGACTTGGATACTCACTTGAAAAGAGTGAACACCATTATACTTGGGTTCGCAGCAGAGGGTTACAAATTCAACTTTAAAAAGTCCCGAATTGCCCATCTGACAGTACTGTTCTTAGGGTACGAATTATCAAGTGAAGGGAAAAGCCTAGCGGACAACTTCTTAGAGAAGTGCGCTGTACTCCAAGCTCCAAAAACGCTGAAGAATTTACAATCAATACTAGGTTTTCTGAATTTCGGAAGAACTTACATTCTAAATTACGCAGAAAGGGTTAAACCTCTCTACGAACTAATAAAACCTGATTTAAAACAAATCAATTGGACTCAAAAACACACAGAAATTTTGAGATCACTGCAAACAGACATGTTAGCAAAAACAAAATTAGATACACGTGACAACACGATCGATCTTGTAATCCGAGTCATCCCAGGAAGATGCGGATTCACGTACCTAACCTCTAATGAGGGAGAAAAGGTACCAATTTCAATAAAATCTCACTTGTACACACAAGCAGAAAAAACATTCAGTCGCACAGAAAGAACTGTGAACGCAGTGCAAATCGCATTAGCAAATGAACGAGAACTGGCACACGGCAAACGGATTAATATCCTTACAGCGGAATCCGCCTTCGAGGCGCTATTCAGCCCAGTAAACCTGCCTACAGTGTCACTGGATCCGAAATGGATACAGTGCATAGATTCTCTAGGGGCGGAAGACGTGAAATACTATTTCGCCCCGCAATTTGAAGAACTGAATGATTTAGAATATGAAGAAGAATATCCTCTGCCAATCGAAATCCTGCCTCTCCCACAATACGCCTGTATAATCTATACAGATAGCTTTGTACAGCATTTCAACGTAGAGAGAAAATCCTACAATGCAGCATGTGCGATCATTAAAGGTCGTTGGCTGTGCGGTAAATTCAGACCGAAAGTAACAAAAACTGAATCTGTAAGAAACTGTTCGGTTCAAAGAACTGAAATCAGATCTTTAAAGATGGCGCTCGAAAATGCAGAACGCGAATTCCCCACACTTATAGTGTGCGATTCTCATTTTTGCGTCAACTCTTACAACAATAAACTGCAGAGTTGGATCGAAAACGACTACAAAGATGACACAGGTGCCACAATAAAGCATAAATTGCTCTGGAACGAGGTAGCTCTTTTACACAAAGAACTACAAAAGACTCACGTGATTCACGCACAGAGTCTTCAGCGTGATGGCGTTCACGTTGCAGGGAATTCATTGGCTAATACAGCCACCGCGGAAGCAACTAAACCGGCTTCCGTAGCCACTAAAAAGCGTACAGATAAGTACATAGACGGGGAAACCATGCTAGCAGTAAAAACGACCGTAAAAGGCGACTGTGCAGCACTACCCGTAAACTATCCACTCAATTATGCATACATAATCGATGCAAACTCCGTTCCTTTTGCTCGAATCCTTGGAGTGGGGGACAGAGTAATTCCAAACAAGAGCAGGAGGGGCTTCCTCTTACTGGAAGCACACATGGGGTTGGGTCTGAGACACCAAACAATTAAACAGTCTCTAAAAGAATTACAATCAGAGTACTGGTGGCCAGGAATGAGTATAGATATTCAATGTTTTGCTCAAAATTGTGAAGACTGCAACAGGGATCGCAGTAATGCACAGGCCAGTGTAGTTTCAGGATCCCTTCTAGACAGCATAAGGCGGTCTATCTGCGCAATCAAAGAAGAGAAGCGCGTCCCAGTGTACACCATTAAGACGAAAAGCACTTAAAAAATGAGGCCTCCAGCGCTCGGCTGACGCTAGAACGGTTATAAAAGATTTGCGAGTCTATATCGGCACATACGCAATTACCACGTTCCATTCTGACCAGGGTCCTGCTTTCAGCTCTCGAGCCTATAAGGAGGCCATGGCCAGCATGGGAATTGGGTTGCGGTATTCTTGTCCGTCGCACCCCAAAGGGAATAGTGTGGTAGAAAGAAAAAACCGGGACATAAAGCAATCTATAACAGCGAAGGTATTAGGTTCAGGCGCTGGGTGGGTCAAACATTTAATAAGTGTCCAGACTAGTCTTAACAACATGCCAAGAAATTCTCTAAAAGGTTTCAGCCCATACGAACTATTGTTCGGAATTAGAATGAATGTTCAGGACCTCGATAGTCAGATGTCAGTGGTACAAGAAGAAAAAACGCAGTTTGATGTAAAAGACCGTTTGGCTGTTTTACAGGAACTGAATGAAACAAGAAAATCATTAAGCAACATAAAGTTAAAGCAACAGCCAAGTACCACTGACGAGGCACCACCCGCAACAGCCCCAGCAAGGCCTGTCTGGATTCCGAAGATTGGGGATCTAGTCAGAGAAAAGATCGCGGTTAAGAAGGAATTTGGGCCTTCTTACAGAAAAGCAGTACCTGTCTTAGCAGTCACCGGAACAAGATCAGTTGTGCTACCGCCCCTTGCTGGTAAAAAGGAGAACAGAGTTGTGTCTATCGATCTGGTAAAACCACAAGCATGTGGCCTATAATCAACAGTAGGCCCAGTGGACTCCCAAGAAACAACAGAATACCCAAACTTGCAACAATCCAAGAGGTTCAAACTGAAAGACTAATCACATTCGATCAGCCTGCAGTGCACAATGAAGGACTATGCAATACAGCCATGGAACTCGTGCCTCTTGAAACACAGATTGAAACAGTTTGTCAAGAAACAACACCAGTCTACACTAATGTGGCATCAGAAAGTGCTACCGAGAGACAGATTGAAAGAACAATCCCATCAATTGACAGAACTGCCTCTGGTTATTTCATCAACTTCGACAACTTCTCTGAAGATTTAAACGACCCCGAAGTGATGCCAGAAACAAAAAAGTCTTTTAAAGAAAAAGCAACGGAACTCTTTCATCAATTGAAGGAAATCTACCTAATTTCCCCTTGGCTAGAGTTCTGGTTCGGTCTAGGTGTATTTTTCCTCCTGCTTTGGCTCATCATGGTACTGTGTTTGGGAAAATTCATTGAAGGAAAATATATTACAATGGACACAGCAAGTCAGAACATCAACCTAGTCCTGAAACCACACAGATCATCCCACGTGAAGAAAAGAGAACTGTCAACAGTAAATGTCACAGCAATTCCAATACCTGGTGGGGTAGTATGGGAGAAAACAGACTATGAGATCTATGGTCCGGTCGAAATCCTGAAGTATCCTCATCAACTAAAGGTTTCCTTAAGTGACTTTGTGACACCAAGTACATTCTCTGATGATTGGGACTTTAACAGTATTAATGACATGATGTCTGATTTAGTAATGTCAGCTAGATTCACAGATCATGATTATTTACAAGGTTCATCTAGTTATGAGCAGTTATTCTGTTACACCCATTATGGGGATCATTACTTGCATAAATCTGCACAGCCTAGAAATGTTTTTATGTATAATCAATGGGAACATTGTGCTACACCACCTAAAAGCAGTTCTAAAGCATTTTTTGAGAAATTCAAATACTTCTCAGGGTTTAACACCAGTGATGCAGAAACGTTTTATTACAAACTGTTAGATAAAACAGGAATGAAAACAATGCTGACAAATTCTAAATTGATATATTCAGAAGCATTTTATGACAAAATGATGACATTTGGTTTTGATTATTGGAAAAATAATATTGAAACGAAAACAATTTGGGGTACAAAAGATTGGCAGGTGCAAGGCATTGAAGCACTATTTAGAACCTGCATGATACCAGAACAAATGTTATTTTTAAATGACACTGTACACCAAACATCTTGTCTTGGCCTAGCCAAGAACAAAGACCTTAAAACACCGTCTATACCAAAGCCAATACCTGAAAATACAACAGCTGATATTGAGTTAGACGTGTCACACATTTTACATTTCAACAGAACACATCCTGATTGGAAAAAGTGGTTAATCTGGCCTACAGACACAAATAGCTGTCAAGATAGGTTCCTGAATAAAACACAGGGTTTAAAAATGACCAGATTAGACTCTAGATACTCCCAGAGACAACATCCAGGGATTATAACCACATACAGTGTAGGGAAACTCTGCCTAGAATGGCTAACTACATCCACACTGGCTGAAATTAAGCAACACTTGTCTTTATTAAAAGATGGTGCTGATTTGCGCGATTTCATTCTTGGTCCACGCAAACAGCGTCAAAAGCGTTTCATAGCGACCAGCATCTATGCTGCTTACAACGAGGCTTGGAAAGTAAAGCAAATTGAAACTGCTGAAAAAATACGAGAAATTGATCGTATTAATTTGGAGAAATCACTTTCTGTGGTAGACAATGGGTTAATGACTCTGTCTTCCAGAATATATTCTTTGGACAATATTGTATCCTCTGCCTTTGATGTGATAGACAGAGATTTGCTAATGTTACAACATGGCCAGTCTCAATTACGCTCTATTATAGAATTAGGCTGGACGCTGCAAAATCTTCGTTCAGGTTATGTGCCTTGGCGTTTAATCAACACAACGTCATTATTTTCCATTTTTAACCTTACTGATAAACAGATCAGTTTGGCACAGAAAGGAGCAGACTATACAATCTTGAGCATCGAAAAACTCGAGAGATTATCATTGACAATGTCAGAGAGTCCTGTCATTGAATGGATAATACACGGAATTATCACAATTCCGATAACAACTCTCCGATTTCATAAATGCCTTGAGTACATACCTGCTGGCCAATATGAACAATTGGGTAAGGGATATGTAAAATCCGAATGGAAATTACCATACACTCATTCTTGCTATAGTGACAGTGACAAAAATGTATTTCTTAGTGGTGACAACTGTAAACACTCACTAAGCGGTATACTTTTGTGTCAGGGTATTAATTTACACGGAGCATGTGATGGAAATTCAAACAACCTTTCATGCCACCAGCTAGTCACACCTGCAACTCAGATAGAGCCCTTCTTTATGCAACTCGCGAACGGGAGTTACATTCTTAGAACGGATCACAGGTGTTGTGGCCTCGCGCCAGGGAAAAGTTATCTAGTACAAGTAAGGTCCATGGTCAAATGTTGTATGCAAGCATTGTTTCCGAGCGGGCCTCCAGACATAGTGACTCCCCTCTGGCCTCGTCTGAATCTCTATTCTATACGAATTGATACATTAAGCAATATGAAATCTGTGCTTTTACAGACAACAGTGCCTATAACGTCATCTAAAGAGACGTATGATCTTCTAGTCGCAAGGACGGCTACTGAAGTCCATGACCTTTTATCAACAAATTGCCCCGTGCATTTCGTAGAAATGTTCAGCCAACTCCTTAACATGTCTAGTGCAACAAGCATCCCAGGCATATTTAAGACAGTCTTTACGGGACTGCTAACACCCTTCCAGGCAATTTTGGGAATCTTTCCTAATTTTGTACACTCCATTTTTTGGCGGCATACCACTATTTTTGGGACTCGTTGCAGGGATTCTATTTTTGACCCTTCTGCTACGTTATGGCAAGCCTCGGCTCAGACATAGCTCCCATGGGAATGGAAGAGACAATCCTAGCAATGCGCTACAGGGACAGGATAACTAACGTCCTCGGATTGGCCAGGCTGAGAGATCTAAACATGACCTGGTTCCTTTCATTCAGACCGATATGGCAAAATTGCATTTTACCTGTGCTACGGTGTATGCTTTGCGGCGATGAATGCGTGTTGGACATCTGTCTTTCACTTCCATCAGCAGTACCAATGGACGTCGATACTTTGCTCAGTCCAATAACGGCTCACGCATTGTGTTGTCCCCAGCGGCTACCAATCCTGATGACGGCATTCGTGGAGACTCCTGTACTACAGCCAAGTGGTAACAGTGGAGCGAGTGACAAAAGCAACATCATCCAGGTACAACGTTCTGTGAGCATTGCTGGTCCTGCCTTCGATGACAGCAATCATTCTCACACCTGCCAAGTTACAGCGCTATCTAATTTGGTTGAACTATCACCTGATTTTGTAGACCAATTCTTTGCGAGCCTGTCTGATACGATGTTCTCACCCATAGAGAAACAATAACTTTTGAAAAGCTTTCCGACACACAGCGTTCCCATGAACTCTGAATTCGGCCTTCAGTTTTGATCAACAAAAACTGCCAGGAGCTTTGGAAATCTATTTTTCTTTGAATTGGACACATTTTTTTAAAAATATTGACCCTCTCTTTTTGGCACGAATAATTCTTTGCTTAACGTAAAAACTATTCTTAGTGAACAGAAGCTCCACACTTCTATTTCTAAACACATCTAGAGACATAACAACATAACACCAGCCTCTAGCACACATGTTATTACAATGCATTTTTATGTGATGATTTATCTCGCATTTCTTCTGTCAGAGATACTTCATGTGTAATTCTTTTTGCATAATCGCTCATTGATTTCAGATGCAATACCTTTTGAATGATTACTATGCTTTAAAAAACGTACCGTACCTAAATTCCATGTATTACAAGTACGCCTATTTCGAATGCATTTATGTATTTTGGGGTGGGCAATGTTACACATGCATCTTATTGCTTAGTTTTAGTAATTTTGATGGACATGAAAACGTGGAGTGGGTGTTGCGTGCTTATCTAGGTTCCTGATCGATACTGTGACCTTATGCCCCTATTCGGCTATAAATCCATTTATTCCCTATATTGGCATAACCGTTCAAGTGCGATTTTCTGAAAAGTCATCTCTGGCTTCACACGAACAGAGCCACATTCCAGCATGACTCTCTGCTACTTCCTTTGCGACCAATTAGTGCAATGACAGAGCAGCAGTCACTATCTGATATTCCTAGATAACACTCCGAGTTCTTCAACAAGATAAAAACTCAGCAAACCTGGAAATCCCCGCTTGCTATGTTTTGATTAGTAATGGAACTCTAATGAGCAACTGATAACTGTCACTTCCTAGTGACATCCGTAATTGACGTCTTATGTCCAGCAAACTTGCGTCAAACCCGGCACCTGTCAGGTATAAATATTACCAACGTTGCCTTAAGCAAGGAGAGCTGTGAGCTGCAAGCTACTGTTGCTGATGCTAGCTGCCTGCATGACCCTGTGTTGGTAAAAACTAGCACTCTGTCAATGCAGCCTGCTATCCTGTGGTGGTGAAGCTGCTGATTACCATTATCGCCGCTACAGCGCGAACTATGGTGCAGTACGCTTGAGGAGCCGAGCAGCCGTCCTCTGCGAAGACATCCAGCCGATTCCAGCTGCCCGCGGACGCTGTCACCCCTCCTTCCTCGACGCGCTGAGAGAAGCCGCTGCCTTTCTCGTGCAGAGAAATCCAGTCCCGGCGCTTCCGGTTTACCCTCGCGGGTGACTGGGATATCGAGAGAGACCCCTGAAGGAGATACCAATCCTCCATCATTCTATTCAGAGGTATGGTGTTGACTAAACCCTTAGACGAGAATTCTTGAAACAAACCTTGGCAAAACCAACTTAACTTAAGCTACTTACTTGCTCCCCTTCTCACGTGTTAGGCTTAGGTCAGGCACACTGGGGTAGGCTTAGTTATAAGCACCAGTTGAGTATGTTAGCCTAATGTATATATGACTGTATATATGTTTTATTACTTTTAAACCATTGTATGGCTAAGAAACCATATCAATGCTTTTACAGTTCTATTTCGCAATACTTATCTTACTGTACGTACTTTTTACAATAACAGTTATTGCAATTGTGGCAATACATTTCTCTTGTACGAGAAGAAAGACTGTTCAATAAATGTTAACCCTTTATTGATAAACGCCCGTCTCTCTATTCTCTACATACTGTGAAAGTAAACTGCACTAGACTGACTGAGTGAAATCTGTGTCTATTGTTTCACACGACCCTAGAGATCGACTCTTGATCTGAGGAGCAAAGTTGTCATGTTGGACGGTTGTTGGAAAACTGAATCCCTTCTTGTCTGTGCCAAGGAAGCTGATCACTTCCTATGCAGAGAAGAAAGTTTCCAGTGACCTCTGAGCTAGTTGGTAACACAACCCAATTAAGTTTAGCATAGTCAGTGGAGGCCTGGAATATCCGCAGTTCCACGTCGATACTACTGTTTATGTTATTCCAATGCGCAGGGCCTAGTGGGAAACTAGGAACTACACTACAGAGTGTCCTTCAAATTCTGAAAACAAATGACGGCATTTTCCTACTCCATTTGTGTAAAAAGCAAAGCTTTGTTAGAGAGCACAATACCCCTGTAGTGTCTCGATAATTGCACTAGTCTTTTTCTGCAGACTGATCAGTAGAAATACCACCTAGTAGTGGTTGGCGCGGAGGTTCTTTATATTACGAACGATCCAAGACCTTTATTCAAGAATTCCAATAAACAATATATATGCCACACAAAATTTGGATTCCTAAGATCGCGGTCGTCTTATATCTCCCTGCATGAAACCGGTAATCCTTTGGTTTCTCCAGCAGGGAGATGGCAGACCCAAACACCACTGAAGGCGCCTAAGCTCCTCTGCATGAGACCGCTAGCAGATGGGTCCCAGTCAACAGAGGAGTCAGTGATTTGCGGTGAACCCGTCACCGTAATATTTGCAGAGATGGTGGTTCGGTTCATTTGTGCAAACGCACACTTACCGCCCAAATGAAGAGATGTCTTTGGGAGAAGTCCGACTCTGGCACATCGAGTCGAATAATCGGTGGTGCTGGCTGGTTTCCGTCGCTTTTAACACTGTACCCAGCAATGCATCTGAGTCACATAATGCGGGACTCCTGTTGGACGCCGGGAAGTGTAGTTCGGCAATGGGTGTTCCGGAGCCAGGTGTGCGCGAGGAGGGCAGTTAGTGCGCTACCGGCATTCGGATCCTGACAGTTCCAGGTCTTAGGTCTATAGATGGAAATGGCCTGATGTCTAGTTTTTTATTTTTTACATTTCTTAGTCTGCAGTCTGATGGTGTCTTAGCTGCCGGTGTGCCAAAATCCACCAGAGATGGTGAGCTTCTATGCAAGATAAGTGGGGTGCTGGTCATGATGAGTTACAGTCTTTTGAAGCCTTACCTAACTATAACTCACTTATATGGTGTTGTGCCCTGGACAAGGGCACTAGAACCCTGGGACACAGGGCAGGACACAGGGAACACCGGACACCACATCTGGTCAGGGGAGGGGACCAGGAGACATTGTGGAGCAGGACCTCGAGGGAAGAGGTCAGGGGATCAGCACGCTGTACGATAACCAATAAAGACATACCTGAGCAGCCCGCCGTTTCCTGTGTGTTTCCTGGGTCGGGGAACACGACATCCGGCGACGAGGGTTTACGACATCCATTGTGTGCCCATCGATGAAGAAATCGCGATTTTATACCAGGAGCCCACCCTGGATTGCGTCATGTTCAGAAAGGAAGATTACAAGTGCCCAAAGAAAAGAAGTGCAGCGATGCGGGACCCCAACCCAACCGCTGCAAGAAGAAGACTGGTTGTGCCTGTAAGCGCCGTGTGAAAAGCGTGAAGTTTAAAGAAATTGGCACGAGCTCTCGCAATAGTCCCAGGGGCCATTTTGAGGTCAGGCGCGAGAGCCAATCATCGCGAAGGAAAGTCGGCGGCCATTTTAAAGTCAGGCAGTGCCCCGATAGGCTCAGAAGTCTCGCGAGGGTCTGGGTGGCCATTTTGGGGTCAGGCAAATTTGACCAATAAGAAAAAAGAAAAGCGTGGCGGCCCTTTTGAAATCAGGCAAAAGTCAAAAATTAACCCCTTGGGCGTGGGCGCGATTCTGCACCTGTGCGGCCGTTTTTAAAAGTGGGCGGGTTCATGACGGCCCCCAGCCGTCATCAGCACACGAGCACCGTGATGCATGACGGCTGGGGGCCGTCATCAGCATGGAAGGGGTTAAGAAAAAAAGTGCCGACTGAAAGGAAAAAGACAGAAAGAAGCACAAGAAAAGACAAGAAAGCGATAATAAAGGACAAATAAAGGAAACAAAAAAGGGAAGAAAGGTAAATAAAGGATAAATAAAGGATTTCTCACAAAGTAAAAGAGAAACACAACAAGAAGGTGACAAGAAGAAAGGAAATCAAAGCAATAAGAAAGACACAATAAAGGAAATAAAGGAAACAAAAGGAAAGTGGGGCAAATAAAGGATAAATAAAGGATTTCTCAAAGAAAAAGAGAAACATAACAAGAAGGTGACAAGAAGAAAGGAAATCAAAGCAATAAGAGCAAGGGGGATAACAAAGCACAAGGCAGAATGGCAGACCCGAAACCAAGCGCGCAATATAGAAGACCACTACCATTCAACTTATCCGAGCCACAAACATGAATTCGATGGGAAAAATGGGTCCGACGTTTCGAAAGATACATGGAAGCAACAGATGTAACAGATGCCAAGCAGCTAGGTTTGTTTTTTAATTTAGTAGGGGATGAAATGGAAGACCTATTAGTGACATTGCCAAAAGAGGAGACTGCCACCTATGCCAAACTAAAAAAATGCCTAACAGATAAATTTGATCTCCAAAGAAATGTCGATTTTGAACGATACAGCTTTATGATTGCATTTCAACAACTGGATGAAACATTGAGAGGCCCTTGAGGTTTCTGCCTATGTGAAAAACATAGACTGATATTCCACTTATTATCATTTAGCATAATTGTATAGAATGGGGCAGTAAACACTTGCCACTATGAAAACGCACACTTTTAACAGTATGACCCAATGCACATTTAACATAGCAGCAATATACTCAGCTATCATAATACATCCAGTAACACTAGCCCTTCAGATACACTACCAATAGACGCCCTCAGATGCATCTCATAAATACCATGCTCATTTACAGGGCTGGCTTTAGGGTGGTGCAGCCAAGTTAAAAAAAATAAGTTTTTAAACGTATTTGTTTAAAAAAAACTTCTGAAAAGTTATTTGTGTCTCCAGCACTTTTCAGGCAACAATACAAATGTCAAAATAACTCTACTGATTAATGTTACTTTTGTAGAGCAATTAGTGTTTTTCCTAGTGGCACTTTTGACTTATCATAACGTAACACAAAGAATTTAATATGCCATCTGCAAAGAACATGTACCCTGCCGATAACAGAACTGTATTTTATGTTAATAGCTCATTGGGTTACTTCTTTTGTCCCAGAGATGTGTTTTCTATTTGAAGTTCATTAGTTATTCTCCTAATATAGCACAGTGAACTGTCATTAAAGAGCTGCATGCAAACTGCATGGTATAGTTTAGAACATTATGTTTTTCCCAAGTGTTTCATTATCCTAATGTTGCTAAAAGGGTTAGTTTGGGTAGTACAACCAACCCCAACTACTGTGGTACATTTTAAATCCGGAGTTTATGCTTCTTCAGATCAAACACTCCTAAATTACACTGCCTTCTAGTATGTATGACATGTGATTCCTACACCTTGTAGTCCTCATTGCCTTATATACTCTTTCCTATAGGCTGATTTACACACAGATGAGTCATGTGTCTCTGTATAATGTGTGTGTTTGTGTGTGTGCTATGTAAAGTGCTTTGACACTCCATACTGGTATGAGTAGCCCTATAAAACAAATAAAATCTATGTGAGAGAGGGGCTATGGAGAGATGAGTGACACTGTTGGAGGGTGGTAGTGAAGGATCCAAGGAGAAGGAGGTAATTTGGAGGGGGGCACCAAAAAAGATTGTCATACTGGACTGGAGTTGGGCTTGACTAATATACAATTTAAATATAAGCAGAGCATACTTAATTGTTGGGCCTGTCTGCTAAAGTTGGATGAGGGCTCCCTGATGAATACAATACCACTGTATCTGCAGGAGAAGAGCCCGGAAGAGCCCAGGCCAATGGACGGTCAATTTATAAGATATTCAGGCCCCTTTGGCTATCCCACTAGGGTTTGGCCAGCAAAACCTGTCTGTAAAATACATATTAAAATACATGATGAAAGAGTGTTCCAAGAACAGTGATTTAGATGATATGTGTAAAAGAGGTAACCTGCAACATCTAATTGAGTCAGATTATTGTGGTCATATCCAGTGTTAGTTACTTTGCATACAAAGCAGCTGCATTGGAAAGTGGGTCTTAAAGGTTAGGCTACAGCAGCTCTTTGCCTTTGTAAAGTGGAAGTTGACTAGAGCTGGTGTGGCAGAGAGTGGCATTCACCCCTACTGTCAAAATTCCCCATTGTCCATCTTGCAAACAATGAAAAAATTCCTAACTTTTGTAACAAAAGTTTCAATTCTATTAAGGACACGGAAGCGAGGATTAGGCTTTTCTTTCCTCATTTATTTTCACAGCGGCCATTTTAAACATAAACATAACAACACTGAAGACTACATATCCCATGAGTCTTCAGAAAAGCAACACATTCTAGAACATGATGTCTCTAGCCAATCAGGCCTCTCCTGGCTCTATAACTGACAACGAGTCCTGCAGCACTTCTTCTTTCTAACTGTGACAAAGCCGAATGTAGAAGATCATTACTCCTGTTTCGACGTCTCTGAACCAATGGATAAAGAAAGGAGTTGTAACCTTCTGCGTGCAGGAAATCCATCGCATACACTTTAAAACAGAGTCCAACTGGACAAGACCTCTGGGGGAATAAGGGCTCCTGAAGCCTTGGCATTCTCTGCCATGTCAAACTGTTTTACCAACTGGCCTCTGACGTCCAGAAGCTTGTCCTGGCATGCTCAGCAGGACCTGTCAATGCCCTTTTTGGGGTCCTTGATATATTTGGTATGGAACCTTGCCATCCTAGCATCTATTTCGGGAGTAAGGGCTACTTTACCTTCGAGGGAAGGTCGAGGGCACTTCGCCCCGAGGCGGGAGCAGACCTTCTGGTCCAAAGGCTTCCGCAGCCGACTTGCCATGTATTTGGCTACTTTTTTACAAGGGGCCCACTGTGATGATCTGGGTTGGTGGATGATCCTCCAGGTGAAAGAGATCAGATTGAGGATCCGCGACAGTCTCGGAGGTCTGCAGGGCAACCTGCTCTAGTGATGGGGAAGGGCGCCAAGACGTGCTATGGTCGGACTCTCTGTCCGGACCACCCTGAGAGTCATCTGAGGGTTGAGGAGATGCCTCTGCAACTCATCCCCCTAGGGGAGGGACCTCCTGTGGGGCAGCAGCCAAAGGCGTGGATGGTGCCTTGGTGTCCAAGAACGCTTGCTTTAATCTGGCAAACGCATCCAAATCCACCCCTTCTGGATGTGGGCGCTTGTGCGGGTTCTCAGAGGGGAGAATAGTGGCTTGCTCTGGGGATCAGAGGTCCGAGGGCCCTGGAAGCACTTTCCTCCCAAGGAAGGGTTGAAGGCACTTCTGCGCCAGATCCATTAATTTCCTCTCCAGAGGGGCCACCGCCCTGACTATGGAGGCGTCAACAGCATCCCAAAAATCATCTATGACCGACGGGGTCCTCGAGAAATGGAGGACCAAAGGTGAGAATCAGGTAAGTAAAGTTAAGTAAGGAGGTCACCCACCAGATCAGAGGGCTTATTTATAATGGGTGAGAGCACCCAGAATAATGGTCCCTGACTAGGGAGTGTTCAATGTCAGTAGGGGAGAAATGGGCTGAGGACAACCACTGAGACACAGCCAGCACTCAAGACAATAATGGAGCTGGTAACAACTCACTAAGCAACAGAACCAACTGTCCACTAGGACTGACAGGAGAATAGCTCCTCGCAGACAAACGCCCTTCAAGTCACACGGGCAACAGAAAGCCATTGCCTGAGTTCGTCTGCACTAGCAGGATGTGCAACCTGCTGCTCTTACCCCCATGAGGGGTGTTCAAACTTCAGGCAGACCGGGAGGCTCAATGGACACGGACAGAGGCGCTCAGTGAAACCAGCAACTGACATGAACTCCGTTCACGCCCGTCAAACTAAGAGCATCTAAAAGACACGAAGAGGCGTGCGTCCTCTTGCGGCCGGCATAGTTCAATTACCTTACTGGATCACGTGACACATTGGTCCCTTATTACTCGCGCCCCTTTCAGGGCGGAGTGTAGCAAGGCAATCCCCCGGTTGTTCAGGCCCACATCCGTCCGAAGGGCTAAGGGGGCGCCCACGTCATTGTTCCAGGACCCTCCCCTGAGGATCCTGGGATTTGGCTCTGGCACCCTTATTATGCTCTTGCAGAGGTATCTTTCTGTACCCAGACTGCTTCCAGATCGCCCTGTAACTCCGCCTGCAACACAAAGAAAAAACATTAAAACATCCTCAAACCCTCTTGCCTGCCCCAAGCCGGGACGCGTTAGGGTGGGAGATGGCATGTCGGGCAGCAAAGACGCCCAACAATGGCGGGGAAGGGCTAAATACCTCTCCCCATCTTGGGCGCGCCGGACATGACGTGTCCAGCGCGCCCTGTAAAGGGACTCCTCTCATAGTCCCGGGACTTGGATGGGGAGGCGCCTAAAAGGAACTAATGGTGGCCGCCCTCTGAAGTTGCCCCCTGCGGGAGCCGCGGGCAGCCGGATAGTTCCATTATCGGCGCAGGAGGATCCCCACCCACAACAAAGTAAGAAAGTAAGAAAGGCATGCATAAATAAATACACCACACAACTTTTTGTTTGGAGAAAATTCTGGCTACAGGTTTATTACATACAACAGTATGCAAATTATGGTGGGTTATCTTACAGGCGATCCAAGGGCAGGTAGCCATACTAACCTATGCTACCCTGCCCGCCTGATGAGCCAAGCACTGTGGAAAACCCAATCAGTGCTACCCTTATAGGGGTGATCCCCTTACTGGATCAAGCGACTGTGGAAAACCCAATCAGCGCTACCCTTATAGGTGTGATCCCCTTACTGGATCACGTGACACATTGGTCCCTTATTACTCGCGCCCCTTTCAGGACGGAACGTAGCAAGGCAAGCCCCCGGTTGTTCAGGCCCACAACCGCCCGAAGGACTAAAGGGGCACCAACGTCATTGTTCCAGGACCCTCCATTGAGGCTCCTGGGATTTGGCTCTGGCACCCTCATTGTGCTCTTGCAGAGGTATCCTTCTTTACCCAGACTGCTTCCAGATCGCCCTGTAACTCTGCCACAGCTCTGGAGGCGGCCCGTCGCCTACTGAGCCCCCACCAGCAAACAGCACTTAACTCACCTGCAACCGGCTCCTTCCAGTGTCTCTTGCATGTATAAGAGGATCAGGTACATTCAAACCTGTGACAAGTGCACCTTATCGGCATCGAAATAGCCTCTCACCTTCATTTGTATCAGCTCATGCCTGATGAACCCAAAACCACTTTGGTCTGAACTTGTGCCTAGCACTATACACCCTTAGTGGGAATGCTCCACTGCTTCATTGGCCTTGGCCCCGTGCCCAGGTAGGCATAGCTCATGCCTGCTGAAGCCAAAGCCCCTTGCTCAGCAAACTTGCGCATGGAGCGGTTTATCCTTCTCTGGGAATGTACCAGTGCCTCACATGCCCTGCAAGACTGTGATGGCTTCCCAGGAGGGAGCTCTCTTGAACATCGCTATCACGCCCTGCAAGCAGATGTGGCTCACACCTCCTGCCCTGTAGTTGTAGTCCTTCTAGCATGTGTGCTCCCTACGCCTGTATCCCCAATATATAGTATTGGTTTTGCTATGTTGCCTGCCCTCCTAGCCTGCAAGCACCCCCGGCTGACCGCAGACTATCTGCTGTGTCGCCCGTGCAATGACCGCACCCTAGAGCAAGCGTCCCTTCCTGCACCTCTGCTAACAGATTGCCTTTGGTGAGGCTGGAGTGAACGGTCGTAAGTTGGGCATCTGACCCTAAGACGTTTGGTTTGGCAGGGATCAAATTGTTGCATCTGTCACACTCGAAATAGTGGCAATGCAGTTCATTTGCATTCTACACTTCCGAGTGCGATTACATACCCCACAAGACCACGGAGTCGTGTGGATATTACCAATGACACTATTAGAATCAAAGGTTCCCAGTGTCATTTGGTGACTCTCCTGACATGGAATATGTGACATTAAGCAATGGGGTCTACGTGTACTTGTCATTATCCCTCCTGTCATACCGTAATTTTGCCTTCACAGTATAATCCATGGTATTCGACATCAGACTTCCCAGGCTGTTTACTGCTGGCTATGTGCGCTGCTGCTGACGTAAAAGGGAAATTCCTGTTGCAATTTGCAATAACCACGCCCGCTTGTATGTGCTACGTTTTAAGCAATAAAGAGCCTAACGTATCTCTTCCCCTTGAAAAGATAGCTCAAACAGGCTGGTCATTAGAACCATAAGCAGCACCCAATTGTCACCTGGGCATACTCTACCCGCAGTGAAGCCAGAAAAGCAGTCTTTTACACCAAGCTGTTGCCTGTTAGTTTAATCTGCAGTGACTGCACCTGGCCCTCCCAGGCACCTTTGTTGCTGACAATGTGACCAGTTGCTTAAATAGAGGGAATCTCACGCTTACCACTTGCAACTAAAGCAAGTATTTAATTAATATGATAAAGTGGACCTGCAAGAACTATGCACGGTAACTGACACTCTCCCACGTGCAGTTGCAGTGAAACCTTTTGGACTCGTCCATCAAATTACGCCAGCCACCTCCCTAGGTGGATTTTGGATTCCCAACCTCTGCTAGTTTCAACCACGGTCACGCCTCTTGTTTAGTTGAATTTAGTGATTAATGACACTGACAAACCCAAGGACCTAACACTGGGCTGTGTGTATGAGGCACAAGATGACCTTAAATAATCGGCTTGGAGTGGCTGGGTGTTAACACTGCCCAGCTGAAAAGCAACACCTTTGACTCCTGCCAATATGTGCCACTGCAGGCAGAAGTCAAAATTATCCAGCCCGCCTTACATCCTCTCCCAGCCATCTGTGTAAAGCGCTTGTTGGAGCATGAAGCCCGTGTATTTTTGACATGCAACTGTTCCTGCAGGTATGTTGCAGCTGGCTGAGAGATCTTTCTTACCCTGCTACTGCTATACATTTTACCAACCACATAGAAAGGGAGGTTGATTGAAACCTGAAAGTGGCAAATCGCTGACACCCCCGCGGGACCTGGCAGTCGTATTTGAACTTTATATTCTTACAGCACGGCAACACTCACCGCTGCACTTTGCCATGGGCATGAACGCCTGGAAGTTGCACTACTACGTACAGCGATTAATCAAATAAAAAAACTGTGCATACGATTAAGCTATACACCATCAGCTGAAAACTTCCACACGTTAGTAACTGTGAAACAAAGTGGATTTGTCCAATACATAAAGCCAGTCACCCCCTAGTGAGGGCTTGCCCTACAACACTTCTGCTAGTATACCAGGGAGCAGACAAGAAAATTGGAACATGATGAGCCATTGCAGGTAGAAGAAAGTTATTCCACCCGCGTTACTTCTAGTCCCAGTTATCTGAGTAAATGAGTGACCGATGCATGTTCGAACACCTGCGAATGCTCAGCTCAGAGCAGCCGGCTAGACAATGGTTTCCATAGAAAGGTGGACCAAACAGAACTCCAAGCACTTAAGGCAGTACCTCGGAGTGGGATTCTTAATATAACAGATGCCACTCGCATCGGACACTGCATCTGGCTGAGAGTCGCCAATGCTCCTGATTTCCTTGGAGCTTCCTGGCCCACCGCCAGCTTAATCCCGCTTGTGACTGGGACTCAACAGTGTGGTGAAAGCACGGGACATCCTATCCTGACCTTAGCCCTTCACTGGTATCCCAACCAGAGCCCTCCACAAACCTTGTGGCCTTAACATTCGCCCTGTGATGCGGTTGCGAATGGACTGCAAACAACTCCTAGGCATTCTTGACCAATGATGTAAATGTTTCTGTTTGGCCAAGGTATACACCTAAGCCTGGCCGAACCCACCTCTCTAGTCAGGAGAAGGGAATACACACTTAAGCTGACCCATGCCCACCCCCTAGGTGGCTAGGCAGAGACTTTGGCTTATCCCCGAGGCAGTGTAACTTTAATGTGCCAACCGCACTCCCACTGTGGCACACTAGGCACCCTACAGAAGAGACTCCATACCAGGTTATTTTAATTACCCTTCGTTACCTACAAGAGAAACTTAGTTCCATCTGCCCCTAATGCCCTAAGCTTCTAAATCTCCTCATGACCTTAAAGGGATTACATAACACACTAGGTAAATCGGGCCACCCTTCTACAGCTCAGTCAGCACCACCCCGTAGTTGCTGGTAGGAACTGTACTTGGCATAACACAGTATGCATCCACTCGGTCAGCGGTGTACCCTACTAACACTTGCAGCAGGGTGCCACTCATAAGTACCTCATGCACGAGCTGAAGCCCTTCGCGTCGCCATCACCAGAAAAAGGGCAGGCCCAATATGGCCCGAGCACACCCAGGCTACAGACCCTCAACCCCTGCCCCAGCTGCCCCCCAACCTGGAAGCCGCCTAGCAGGCGGCACCTGGACGAATAATAAACAACCCAACTGGCACAGAGCTCACTCCGCAAAATCCCAATTCTGCCCTTCGGCACACAAGCGCAACTCAGTGTCGTTCAGCCGGAACTCATCGGTTAGCATGTAGTCCGACGAGGGGAATATTCGGTCTACTCTGAGGGCACTGCATGGCATCAGCAAGACACAGCGGGTACGTCCAAATACCACGTGTACTGGGCAAGGCTTCAGCCACTAGATGACTGTTGTGTCGGGTGATAGGGACAGGACTGCCCTAGGGAGATCTCTCTGGGACCTGCACTCAGGGGCATCTAACCCTAACTAGGCCTGACACGTGGCCCTAGAATAAACTCAGCCAGACACTGGGAATAAGTTTGCTTGCTCGGTCTGTGCGTCTCTCTCTGAACGCCCGCGCACGTGCTAGACCTCTTTTTATTATGGGGAGTCACATGACCAACACGTCCAGCCCTCAGGGCACCGGGGGCGGACCTTCAGGAACATAACATTCCTCCTAAAATAAGGAAAAACCAAACGACTGCACACATTGAACACAATTCAACCATAACTTTTCTTACTCATGAAACATTAGGACCGATGCCTTCAGCGTCCTTTAAATGCTAGTGCATTCAGTTCAAACATCACATGTCTATATGTAAATGGGAACAGTCTTACGTGAAGTAATCTCTCAGCCAGCCGGAGGTTGTGGGATTGTCACGTAGCTGACGTTGGGACCCCCGATGAGTCATCAGTTCCGTTCCAACCTCCAACTCGTGTCTTGGCGCCTCTCTGTCTGCCCCCTCCGGATCTGGGGCCTCATCCAGGGCCTCCGCGTCACCTCCCACTTCTTTGCTAGAAACCTGATGCTCGCTACTTTGCCTGACCTCGTGCCGAGGTGTTGATTCAACGGTCGGCAACGTGGTTGCAGTTTCGGTTTGTTCACCGCCTTGCTGGCGCCTTGGCTCGATGCTTGAAGGATGATACAGTTTGAAATGAGACACATTGCGAGTCACCCTGTCTCGTCCTCGAGTGGCCGTGATGCGGGTCCCTTTCACTCCAATGATTCGCCATGGTCGCTTTTCGTAGTTAAGTTTGAACTTGCCACCAGTTACGCGATTTCTGATGAGCACCACATCGCCTCTTTTGAAGTGCGGGGCTACAGCCCGGCGTCTCCTACTGATCTTGTCACATGCAGAGTTTCTTTTCTTCTCCACTGCGTGTTCATCTATCATTTCAGGTGCCCACTGGGGGTGATGAGGGATGGAGTCAGTTATTATCCTTCCTAGAAGGAGATGTGCGGGGGCCACCCCAGTGGTGGAGTGCGGGGTTTGGCGATAACTTCGAAGGAACGTGAAAATGGCCATTTCCACTGACTGCCCCTTGTCATGAGCAATGCGGATGACCTTGTTCAAGGTCCTCATGAACCTCTCGGCCTCCCCATTGGCTTGAGGCCACCTCGGTGTGATGCGCCTATGCCGTGTTCCCAGGGACGAGAGATATTCAGCAAAGTCTTGACCCTGGAATGGCGGCCCATTGTCTGTTCTGAGCTCCCTCATGGCTCCATGAGTAGCAATGATTTTTTCTATTTTGGGGATGACACAGTCTGCACTGGTGCTGGTGACAATTTCGACTTCAGGATATTTTGAGTGGTCGTCTATCATTACCAGCGTGAGTCTTCCATCCGGAAGGCTGCCAAAGTCCATACTGACTCTCTCCCAGGGCCCTCGTGGCCTGGGTTCCACAATGATGGGGGCCTCACGGGGGCTGTCGCCCGTGACTTGACAGGCCGCGCACGTTCGCACCACGCTCTCCACCATGTCATCCATGAGCGGGAACCATACCTTGGTCCGCAGCCGGGCCTTCGTCTTGACCATGCCCTGGTGTCCTACGTGTGCCAGTTGAATCACTCGTCCTGTCAGAGCCGTCGGAATTACCAGGCGATGCCCTCGCAGGAGGCACCCCGCCGCATCTTCATTTAATTTTGCCCTCATGTGGTACAGACTGTCCATGATTTTCTGAGCCTCCGGTGTGAGTACTTTCCAGCTCTCCTTGGCTTTCTGCCAGTTGGCCGTTCGGAGCAGGTCCTTGGCCCGCTGTATGCAGGCATCCTGAGCCGTGGTGCTCACGACCTCTTCCAAGGATATGGGGCGCGGGCATGATCTGGCCATGACCCACTGTACATAGGCTTCCGTCTCTTCTGCCTCATCCATCTCCTCAGGGGTTGCAGGCCTAGGGTGTCGTGATAGGTAGTCCGCCGGATTCTTTGCCCCTGGCTGGTATTCGATGGCGCAATTATATTCTTGCAGTTGTAAGATCCACTTTTCAATTCTGGGGGGTGGCTTGGAGGAGGTGCCTGAAAACAGAGCCAGCAGTGGTTTGTGGTCCGTCACTACTGTGAAGGGCTTGCCATATACGTACAAGTGGAAGTGACGACATCCCCAATGTATTGCGATGGCCTCTTTCTTGATTTGGGAATATCTTTGTTCTGTGTCCGTGAGGGACCGGCTGGCAAAAGCAACAGGGGCCCAGTCTACCTCATCTCGGGCTCTCTGCATCAGAACGGCCCCCAGTCCCGCCGGTCCGGCATCTACTGCAATGAGAGTGGAGTGTCGTGGGTCAAAGAACGCCAACGTGGTGTTGCTGGAGAGTGCGCTCTTAATGTCTTGGAATGTCCTTTCATGCTCAGGTCCCCAGTTCCATGGGGTGGAGTCTTTGGTTAGTTCGCGCAGAGGGAGAGTCAGGTTGGCTAAGTCCCTTATGAAACGGCCACAGTAGTTTACCATCCCGAGGAAGCTTCGGACCTCCGTGACCGTTGTAGGCGGTGGTGCATCCTTGATGTCTTTGACCTTGTCGGGATCAGGGTTGACGCCGTCGGCTGAGAACACATATCCGAAAAATCCTAGTTTGGTCTGAAGGAACTCGCACTTGTCTCGGTGCAGAGTGAGTCCGGCACTGCGGAGCCTGCGGAACACCTGGGCCAAACGTTGGTTGTGTTCGGGGATTGTTCTTGCGTGCACCATGATGTCATCACTGACGTTGATCACCCCCGGTATGCCAGCAATCAGTTCCTGGATAACATTCTGGAAAACTTCGGCAGCACTGGATATCCCAAAACTCAGCCTGGTGTACCTGCGCAGTCCGATGTGGGTGGAGAACGTCGTGATGTTCTGGGACTCTTTGTCTAATACGAGTTGATGGTACCCCGCCCGGAGGTCCAACTTGGAGAACCACCGGGCCCCGGCCATCTCTCCGATCAGGTCATCGATCGTGGGGGTGATATGTTGCTCCCTCTTGATGGCAGCATTGGGTAAGCGCATGTCCACGCAAATCTGGACCGCTCCCGGCTGTTTTGGCTTCCTCGTGACCACGATGGGCGATACCCAGGGGGTGGGACCGGACACCTTCTCGATTATCCCCGCTGCTTCCAGCTTCTGCAGCTCTTCCTCAACCAGTGGTCTCAAATGGAACGCAACACGACGGTGTCGCAGGGCCACCGGTTGAACAGTGGGGTCCACATGCAGATGTATCTCCCGACCCTTGAAACAGCCAATCCCTTCAAATAGGTCAGAAAAGTCTGCAATCAGTTGCTGTACCGATTCCTCATGCACGCCGAACGCAAATGAGACTACCCCCAGATCCTCTGCCGTCCGGCAACTCAGGAGCATACCTTGACCTTCTTCCGACACAAAGATGCTGGCTCGCGTGATTTTGTCCCCGTGTCGGACCGCTGCTTTGAATTTTCCCCGGATGCGGAGGGGAACGTCCTGGCCGTAGGCAAAAACGGTGATCGGAGTGGAGCGGAGGCTGGGAGGAGTAGCCATGTCTCCGTAGAGGGATGCACTCATGAGATTTATCGAGGCGCCCGTGTCAACTGTCGCCATGATGTCCTGATCGGCCACTTGTATGGCACACTGTGGTAGTGTCCTGGTGCGTCTGGTGGCGGTGCACCTTGTGTACGGATCGCTCCTCCTCGTCCTCGTCATCGTCCATATCACTATTGCTGGGTTCTCCTTCAGCGCCTTCGGGCTCAGCCACAGTGTGTATTGTCTGGCGAGGCTTGCCGAACTTCTTGGACCGGCACACTTTTTCAAAGTGATTCATCTTCCCGCAACCGGAGCATCTCTTGCCCCGTGCTGGGCATTCTGGCGCCGGATGTCTTGGGCCGCCACAGTAACCACATGACTGCGCTGAAGCTCCGCCCTGCGGAGTTGTTGTTCGCTTTGCCCACTTGGGCTGTGGGCGGACTTGTAGTTTGTTAACCGGCTCCATTTTCATGTTGGCTTGTAGTGCTGCTTCCATGTGGGCTGCCCTGGCCTTGGACAGCTCCTTTGTGCGGCCCAGCATGAGAATGTCTGGTAGGGGCTTCCCCGACTCCTCCAGTATTCTCTCGCGTAGTTTAGCAGAGGCACATCCCTGGATTATCTGGCCTCTGATCTCTTCTGTGACATCCTGAAATCCACACGTTAGTGCTAGTTTCTTTAGCCTGGAGTGGTAGGCATCCAGCGACTCGTCTGGTAGTTGCCGTGCTTGCCGAAAAATGAATCGTTCATAGTCTTGGTTGGCCATTGGTTCAAAATGCGCGTTGAGTGCATTGATAAGTGTGTGGTGGGTTTTGGGAGTTGCCTCCGTGAGGGTCCGGGCAATAGAGTGGATGTCCTTGCCACCAAGATGGAGAATCATGGCGCGCTTCTGTTCTTTATGGACCTTGGTGGCCTCGAAGAATATTAGGAGCCTGTCCACCCACTCCTTCCACTTCGGTGCGAGAGTGGAGGGCGCACCCTCCACCACAAACGGTTCAATGGGCGGAATGGTAGCCATCGCCCTGGACGCTCTGGAGTAGGTCCGTGGGCGGCCCGGAGATGATCCGAGGAGGCACTCCAATCAGTGCGGATGGGGCGTCGAATGCGCTCCGGCGAGGTAAATTCCACGGGCCGAGTAAATGATAGCCCTGGCGCTCCAACGTCTGGAAGTAGGGTGAAGGCCCGGGACGGGTCAGCACCACGTCCCCTCGAACAGCCGAGAAGGACCGGGCGCCGACCGGAGCGCCTCGCCAGGCGCGCCAAGGTGCGATTCACGCACGTGCAGCCAAGCACGGTGCGGCACCGGGCGTGGAGGGTCCACAGAGGGAACACCTCGCGCGACCAATCGAGCTCCTGTGTGCAGCAGGAGGGTGCAAGCCAGCGCCGCTCACCTGTCGAGAGCCAGGGATCAGAGTCGTTCCTCCAGGCGAGCAGACCGGGGGGGTGTGTGGTGGCAAGGCACGAGCACCGCAGGCAAGTGGGAGTGCCCGCAGCCGCCTCACCCCAAGAGGGACACACACACACCCCGAGCGAGGGATCGACAACCACCCTCGTCGCCAATTGTTGTGTCGGGTGATAGGGACAGGACTGCCCTAGGGAGATCTCTCTGGGACCTGCACTCAGGGGCATCTAACCCTAACTAGGCCTGACACGTGGCCCTAGAATAAACTCAGCCGGACACTGGGAATAAGTTTGCTTGCTCGGTCTGTGCGTCTCTCTCTGAACGCCCGCGCACGTGCTAGACCTCTTTTTATTATGGGGAGTCACATGACCAACACGTCCAGCCCTCAGGGCACCGGGGGCGGACCTTCAGGAACATAACAGATGACGAGAGCCCAAACTGGGTCTATTACAACCTGTGTGCCATAACTGGGGTCCTACAAGAAGCTTGTTTTTGGGCTATCGCCTGACACACAAACACCACCCCACAACACCCGCAGAGGACTCGGGAGGCAGGGCACCCTCCTCCTGATCGTTACTAACCTAACCAAACGAGGAGAATCTGTCCCTCCCTGCCGCAGTGGCTCCGTGCACTCTATGCCACTGCGGCGAACGGGCAAGCTGCCCCACCAGTCCTGCAGGACTCCTTGATCAACAGTCTGTGAGGAGGGACGCCAAATTATTCTAAAGCCAAAGAGTTGAGCCTAATGCCTCTGAGCTAGCTAGCGATACACAAACCAACCTGGTGGAATCTGCATCCTGCTGCTGCCCCGCAAACCTTTGGACCATGACTCTGCTCCCCCACCTTACGCCAGTCAGGCGAGCCCCAAGGCGGCAGGTACAGGACCACTACTCTTGACATGAAGCACCGCCAGGAAGGCTGCTGTGACGCCACCGCCCAAGGTCGACCCTCGCTGCCTGGCAATGCACAGACCCTTCTGCGATTACCCTTACAACCTCGTGTGACTAGCAACGTCCAGACGCATCACGCAGTCTCGCCAATAGAAATGCTGGTGTTGACTGGAGACTAAACCAGAAACAGACGAGCGTCACCGACACTAGGGACATCACTAAAACAGTAACTAAACAATGCGCTGGTGGAAATGGGCTACCATTTCCCACCTCCTGTCCAAAGAACCAGAAAATGTCGATTTTATTAGACAAAATTGTAGCGCCACGCTTAAACTTTGACCCCATGGGAGCAGGCTTTGTTATCCGACTTTAAAGCCATAATTGTCTCATTATTGCATCCCTGCATCACTGGCCTATTTTAAAACCCACTGCAAGCCAAGCAGTTTCTGGTACTGTACAACAATACATGTGTGCTGTATTCTATAGGCCATACAATTCATCTCTGATTGTGACCCCTCCTGGCGGGCCCGGCTAATTGTAAACCTAAAGTCCACGTGACTTGCCACAAACCAGGCTCATGGACCCCGCCCATAAGCCAACACCTGCAATGAAATGCCAAACCAGCTGTAAATTGCTCCTTTAAGTGGCAATCCCATCATAAAATAGTGCTCAGGAAGTGGCCAACATATGCACACCGGAGGGGGCGAGTTGACGTTCTAGAGCCAACCTCTCTAGGATTGTGGGCAGCGTTCCAGGTTTGATCTATAGCCCCTGAGAGAGCGATGGAGAGAGAGTTCCATATCCCGGATTGAGGGGGGGGGGGGGTTAAACTGTATATGTGACCCCAGCAGTATTTGAACCTTCAGTAGTACTGCCTTATTGGCCAAATCAATGATTCTTCCCTACTCTGTCAGGCTGGGATAATAGAGTTCTCACACCCTCTCGCCCATCAAGGCCCCCAGAATTAATAAACATCAGCTTACAGTAGTAAAACGATGCTTCAAGAGGTTGTGGCAACGTGTCAAGGCCACCCGAGAACATGGCAGCCTTCCCCGAGGGACATTTCCTGAGGGCAACAGGATATAAGAACCCAGTTGTCGCAGGGGTCCATCCCGCCTAATCCCGGTCGGCGGGACTGTGTGCCAAGGACCATGGTGTCCCATTATTACATGAAGTGTTGGTGGTTTCCCTAGCCAAGGGTGAACCCCAGTGCTCCTCTGCTGCCCGGACAGCGTGACCCAGAGGGGCAGGATTGGCCCATAACCACCTTCTCTGAATCTGGGCAAGGCCACCCCCAAGGATGGTTCTGGCCTCGGGAATGTGACTCGTGCATCTGAGCTAGGCCATCCCAGTGATTCAGGACCGTGCTGGAGCCCGGGGCAGGCAGCATCTATAAGGTAACACTAACATAGAAAAATTATATCGGTCACTTGGCATGCCCCAGGCCATGACTTTGGCATCCTGTGCCTATAGAAGTAATGACTGCTGGCTTTGTCAATGGTCGCTAGTTGCATGAGGAAAATGAGAAGCACTCAGGTTCCAAGTCAGGACTGAGACGTTGCCACTGGTCGCTCATTGCCTAAAATAATCAGCAGCACTTGAGCTAAGCAGCACTTATTAATCCTGGTGGCGTTGCCAGAGCTGGGAGACGAGCCGGAACCCGGGTAAAGAGGCCCAGAGACCTAGCACCGGAAACCCTGCACCACAGCTACGAACAGAGAAGCACCGCTCGAGGCAAATCAGTAATTTCAGAAAATGGTGCGAAAAACATGATTGAAGTGGGCCTGACCATCCATCAGTCAGCCTTCTGGAGGACCAGCAAAGCGGGCGAATGTATTGGAGCGCTTTACATGAGGGCCGAATTTACATTAGACATTCAGGCACGGGGAGAATAAGTGCATTGCTCAAAATCACAGGATGTGTACGTGACCTTTATGCTTGAAACCTTGGGGCCTTATTTATGAAAAGTGACGCATCGCTGCGTGAAAACAGCGATGCGTCACTTTTCACTGCGCACTCCTTGCGACACCAATGATGCGTCATATTTAATGTATGACGCATTATGTCGCAAGGAGTTACAGATACGTCAGTATTTCTGACGTATCTGTAAGCGCAAATGTGACGCATTGCTGGAGTGTGTCACAAAAGTGACGCAACTCCAGCAATGCGTCCTTTCACATGGGGAAAGCCCCATGTGAAAGGGCTTGCGTCAGTCCTACGACTGCTGTGAGGCAGGCGCAAGATTTTGACGCAACAGCGTCCTAAAAGTGACGCAGTGAAATCTCATAGATTTCACTGCGTCACTATTACGAGGCTTTTTGCGGGGGAACGCCCCCTCTGCATACATTATACCTGACGCAGGTATAATGTGGCGCAGGGGTTTAAAAAGTGACGCATCTACCTAGATGCGTCACTTTTTAAATATGGCGCAACAAGGCGCATGTTTTATGCCGCTGATGCGTCACAAAAAGTGGCGCATCAGCAGCGCAAAACTGACGCAAGGCCTCATAAATGAGGCCCTTGGTTTCCAGCACCAGCGTCGGGCGTTCATGCTGACGGACCACATCAATTCAAACATCCCAGAGAATCGTGGTATTCTTTCAGCGTCGCGCTGTGGATGCCTTTTTTTATTTTGTTTTTATGGCTTCTGTTAACCCGTTTCCTGCCGCAGCCAAACCCAGTCAAGCACAAATCCCAGGGACAGCTGCCTTCCACTGGTAGGCATGCTCCCAAAAGAGCCCGATTTCTATTTAGAGTTCCACATTGCTGATTAATCCGTCTTATAAGTCAGTCTCCTCAGTGGTGCGTTGTTTTAAATATGAAGGTTTTTTTATGTTTTTAAAGCAAGAACTATTCTCTTCCTCTAATGAGAAAGAAGGTTCCAGGAAAATCTGGTGGCCAGATTAAGGAAGAATATAAGAGACGCTTGTGTATTAAGCACGAGAATGTGCCATGTTATAGCAACATGTGCATAGTATTGCCTGAAAATGGAAACGTCCATGCCACCCTGCGCAAGCTCACACAGACATTGCAAGCTGCTGCATGGATTTGCCTATCCTTTGCCTATCTCATTCGTGTGTGAGCCAAACTAAAGGTCACACGAAAAGCTAAAAACAATGATAATGTCGCATTTGAAAAATGCAAAAAAAGGATGCACGCAACTGTACTGGCTACAAGCTTCAGCCATTAACGTTGTGAAATCTGCGGGGGGAGGGTAACTGCTTCAAACGGAGACGACCAGCTTCCCGGAGCCATGCCTGTAGACCCCCCCCCCGAACTACGATCATCTGGGCCGGGTCTCACCCCCCACCCGCTAAAAACATGGGGAGCATGCAGAAGGACTCCGACTGGAAGACCCCACCCAGCCCATGACCCCCGCACGCCCAGTGCCCATTACCGCCAAGTCCCGTATTGTCCCCGAGGAGAAAGCCTGAACTTTTGTGATAGTGCCCCAAAAAGTGCTTCGCATGAGCTCGCAAATGGCAGACCTTGCCATGGTCCCTGTGCAACCTGGAACTGTACCAGGGACGGGGGGGGGGGGGGGGGGGGGGCTACCATGCACTCACCGTGACTAATGTCGCGTGGGCGCGCAAGAGGTCCGGCCAGGGATGAGGGGATGGGACGACGATCTCTCTAGACGGCGTGTCGGGCAACAAAGAGGCCCAACAATGACTGGGGAGGGCTAAATACCCTCCCAATCTCGGGCGCACCGGACATGACGTGTCCAGCGCGCCCTCTAAGGGGACTCCTCTCGTAGTCCCGGGACTTGGATGGGGAGGTGCCTAAAAGGAACTAATGGTGGCCGCCCTCTAAAGAGTGGCCCCCTGCGGGAGCCGTGGGTAGCCGCAGACTGCTGCGTGCTCTTACACCGGCATGAAACTGACAAAGGTGGCCGCGTGGGCGCGGACAAACCGTTCCCATGGCCGCGGAAGAAGACGAGTCTTGTAAACAACACAAGGGGATCACTGACAGAACATCGACAGACAAAATATCGAGAGGACAAAATATCGAGGTCAAAATATCGACTGCAAAAATATCGACTTCCTATCTTCAAACAGGTAAGTACAAAAACATCGACTCCAAAATATCGAGTGTAAAAAATAAAGACTGTCAAAATATCGAATTTTTTAAATGTCTTAAAAGTGAATTAAAAGTAATATAATAATAAATTAAATTAATTTAAACATATTTAAAATACTTAAATAAACGTAAAATTTAGAAATAGTTAATGTAACTTTAAAAAAATATATATTTTTAATACATATATATATATATATATATATATATATATATATATATATATATATATATATATATATATATATATATATATATATATATATATATATATTATTTTTTTTGCAAACAATGATGGGTTTTTCCGAGATCCATCCCTTTGTCAGTTGGAGCAAAGCCGGCAGAAACCCAAGCTGGTCGAAATTGATTCCAGTTCAATTGTAGAAAGTAATTTGCGCACTTAGAGGAAGGTTGAACAATGTAAATGTAAATTGATACTTGTATAGCGCACTACTCACCCACAAGGGTCTCAAGGCGCTTGTACGAATACTGCTGTAGAACCCATCCTGGCTTTCCCTGTGAGGCGTCCACTCCTGGGCACCCCCAAGGTGGAGGCCAGGCATCCTTAGCGTTGTGGGGGCCGTTGTGGAGATTAAGCAAGCTATTGCCCAGAGTTGCAGAGTGGGACTCCATGATTCGAATAGGCAGCGAGGCGAGAATTATCAGGTCCGTGGAATTCTGAGCCCAAGACCCGTCAAGGCGGGGAATTGAACCCTGGTCCCGGGCTAGACCTCTGCATCAGGGTCTGCCACTCTAACGATTGAGCCACACTTCTCCACATTCACCATTTATTCCATGATACCGCTACGCGTTTCGCCACCTGGCGGTGGCTTGATCACACGATACATTCGCGTTCTCATGGACGTGCATAAATAAACATTGTAAGCTTCCATGTTTAGCTTACAATGTTTAGTTATACACGTCCGTGAGAACGCGAAAGTATCGTGTGATCAAGCCACCGCCGGGTGGCGAAACGCGTAGCGGTATCATGGAATAAATGGTGATTGTTCCACCTTCCTCTTAGTGCGCAAATTACTTTCTACAATTGAACTGGAAAATATATATATATATACATATTATTTACAAAATATATACAATATTTTTACCGTAGGATAGCGGAAGGGTTACATTTACTGTAACGACTTCAGTGAGTGCAACAGTAGGGAAAGCATTGGATAGCGTAGGGGTAAAAATTACTATTCCCACTCCAGAGAGTGCAACAGTAGAGAAAGCGTTGGATAGCGTAGGGGTAAAAATTACTATTCCCACTCCAGAGAGTGCAACAGTAGGTAAAGTGTTGGATAGCGTAGGTGTAAAAATGACTATTCCCACTCCAGAGAGTGCAACAGTAGGGAAAGCGTTGGATAGCGTAGGGGTAAAAAATACTATTCCCTCTCCAGAGAGTGCAACAGTAGGGAAAGCGTTGGATAGCGTAGGGGTAAAAATTACTATTCCCACTCCAGAGAGTGCAACAGTAGGTAAAGTGTTGGATAGCGTAGGTGTAAAAATTACTACTCCAACTCCAGAGAGTGCAACAGTAGGGAAAGGGTTGGATAGCGTAGGGGTTAAAATTACTATTCCAACTCCAGTGAGTGCAAAAGTAGGGAAAACGTTGGATGGCGTAGGGGTAAAAATTACTATTCCAACTCCAGAGAGTGCAACAGTAGGGAAAGCGTTGGATAGCGTAGGGGTAACAATTACTATTCTCACTCCAGAGAGTGCAATAGTAGGGCAGGTAAATACTTCTTATTTAAATATAAATAATATAAATAGTAACACCAATTTCAAATTAATTAAAATATTTTACAATTGTGAAAAATATATGAAATAATCAAATACAAATAAAAATACAAATAAAAATTATGTAATCATAAAAATTACCTACTAATAGTAAATATTTACCTATTAAAAATAAAATAATTAACAATTTAAAAGTATTTTTAAAAATTAACTCAATACATTTTTATTCAAAAATGTAATTACTTACAATTAAATTACTTCACAAGCTATTCCCCTAAAAACACACAACCCGCCACAGAAATTAATTTAATACAAGTAACATAATTATCAATTAATCAATTACAATAAATTTCAAAATATATTTTAACTAATTACAAATTAATAATTAACTTACGATTAATTCTAAAAAAATACCAATAATTAAAATAACATATTTAAATAATTATAATTAAATTACTTCCCACCCTATTCCCCTATAAACCCACAACCTGCCTCAGAAAATAAATTACTAAAATTAACATATTTATCAATTAATCAAATACATTTAATTACCAATGATTTTTTAATAATTTGCCAATTAATAATTAACTAACAATTAATTTTAAATAAATACCCAAAAATTAAATTACATATTTAATTAATTATAATAAAATTAATTCCCACCCTATTCCCCTATAAACCCACAACCCACTACATAAACAAATTAATAACATTAACATATTTATCAATTAATCAATTAAAATCAATTACCAATTATATTTTAATTACTTGCTAATTAATAAATAATTAACAGATAATTCTAAATAAATACCCAAAAATTAAATTACATTATTAATTAATTATAATAAAATTACTTCCCACCCTATTCCCCTATAAACCCACAACCCGCTACATAACAAAATTAATAACATTAACATATTTATTAATTAATCAATTAAAATTAATTACCAATTATATTTGAATTAATGGCCAATTTTCAATTAATTAACAAATAATTCTAAATAAATACTAATAACCAAAATAACATATTTAATTTATTATAATTAAATTACTTCGCACCCTATTCCCTATAAACCCACAACCAGCTACAGAAAATAAATAACAAAAAATAAAATATTAATCAATTAATCAATTAAAATTAATTAGCAATTATATTTTAATTAATTACCAATTAATAATAATTTAACAATTCATTCTAACTAAATACCAATAAATAAAATAACATATTTAAATAATTATCATTAAATTACTTCCCACCCTATTCCCCTATAAACCCACAACCTGCTACAGAATTATAATACACAAAAATTAAACATTAATATTAACTTACCTTAAATTCGATATTTTTGTTGTCTTTATTCTGTCTAGTCGATATTATGTCCATTCTATATTTTTGATTCGATATTATTGCTATTCTAGTCGATATTAACTTTTTTCTAGTCAATATTTTTGTAGTCTATATTATGTCTAGTCGATATTATGTCTATTCTATATTTTTGACTCGATATTATGTCTAGTCGAAATTAAAAACTCGATATTTTGACTAGTTACCACACAAGGCATGTAATAGCCAAGAATAGACAAGGAAATCACAATAAATTACACAAAGGTGCCAAATAAAGCGTCCCAAAACAAGCCCCAAACCCTGAGGAAGTGAGGCACTTAACTGACAGAGAGGCTGCAGCAGCGAAGAAAGAGGAAGCGCTGCAGATAGTTTTAAAAATGTTTATGTTAATGTTTATGGGTGCAACTACAGTAATTTATGGAGGTTTTAAGAAGTATGTTGCTGTTTTAATTTTAATGTATATCAATATATTGTTTGTACTGCCTTATTGGCAAGGTATCAAACTGTTAAATAAACAAAACTAATAGATCAGATAAGTAGCAATTTAAAGAAGCTTGACAGAGTCAGTGTCTTTGTTGTAAAATGGAAAGAAGAAACAAGTGGCTAGAAGAAAATCACATTGCCCTCCCCAGTGAGATTTTAAGGATTTTTGGGGCCCAGAGCCGAAAGTATTTTGGGGTCCCTGTTCAGAACAGCTTTCAATTTATGGCCCAATTTCAGCTCTTTCATGCCCTCTTTGACAAGTTCACTCACAGTGCACAGGCACAGTCGTCTGAAATCTAAAGCTGTTTGTTACATCATATATTCAGGAATAGTGAGGTGAGCTTTCAATATTGTACTAATATTACTACAAATAAACTCTGTGACACCCCTATTTCTCACATATGAGGTCCTGTTTTTATCTAATAGAAACATTATTTATGGATGTTGCATGAATCATAACCATAAAATGTCTCTGCAAAATGTCTGTAATAGACTTTCACACATCACTAACATTAAAAATAATTTTAAGGAAAACAGTATTTAGAAACAATCTGTTGAAGAATTTTACAAGGTGATGAGGGCAATACTCTCTGCAGAACAAAGCGGGGTCTGGATCTATATCGGGACCCCTTAAAAGGCTGAGGCCCAGGGCCAGAGCTCACTTTGCCCATGCTTTAAAACGTCTCTGCCTCCAAGGCTAGGAGGGAAAGCTGTGCGAATTCTGCAGTATACAGATGATACAGTACTCCAAATGGTTTAGCTTATTACTATAGTGAGAATTCTAAGGGCCAGATGTGCAAAGTGAAAATGCTTTTATTGTGTACAAACACCAATTCAACAAAAATTGCAATTTGAGTTTGCGATTAGGCATTTGGAAGGGGAGTGTATAGGGTGTCGCTTCCAAATACCGAATCATAGAGGTAGTCTAATGCATTGCGACCTACATGCCTCATTTTGAGAAACAATTACTTGGGGAGGAGAGAAAGAGCCGTCCGCAGAGATCTAAATCATTAGTATGGTTACCAATGTGAAAAATATTTGGTTTATCTCAAACATTACCAATGCAAAGTTTAGTCAAAGTCTGCAGAGTGTTAATACAAAAAAGATGACTTTTAAGACATGTAGAATTGTGCCTATAAAGGTTAGTCAAATTGTGTGTTTGAGAGAGTGTGTTGTTAGATGAGTACTGAACTGCAAATTTATATAATGCTTATAGAGTGGTTTGTTCTCATCATCACCCTATCTGCAGAACTCCGATTTCCAGCTCCTTGAGACTCAGTTCATAAGCCAACAACAACCTTTTTCTCCTTCAAGGCTCTCTCGGCCTCAGCTTTTCTCTCCTCTACAGCCAACAGAGCCAGCTGCAGACCCAGATCCCTCTCAGCCGGTCTGACCTTGAGCTCCTCAAGGGACAGGGTTTGAGAGGGGATACTGCTCCCAGCATAGGCTCCAGTAAGGGACTCCTTCTCTGTGGGTTCCCCTCTTACCTCTGGAGCATTTGCCCAGTCATTTTTCTGTTTGTCTCCCTCCTTCTCAGGGCCCCTGTCTTCTTGGCCCCGGAATCCGAGTTTCTGCCTTGTCTAGAGTACTGAAGTAGTCCTCTACAGACTTTTCTGGTGGTGCGGATTGCATTCTGTGGAAGTCTTCCCAGGCTCTAAGGGCAACCGGGACTCTAACTTTGGTTCACCCTTTGGGATTCTCATTTCCCTCTCTCTGCACAACCTCCTCAGCTCAGCATTGCTGTATCTCTCAATGTTGTTGATATCCAAAATCATATGTGTCAGGCCCCTGGTATATGCACTGCACCATCCCTTTAGCTGAGGGTCCTCATCCTCTGTTGTTGCTTGCTTGCAGGTAGCCTCCTGACTTCCTAATAATCTCTGAGGGCTATTTGCAGGTCTGCTGTGGAAGCTTTCCTGCCCACATTTAGCCCCCCTCTCCTTGCAGAACTGTCTCCGCTCACGCTCAGTGTAGTATGCTAGCCAGTTGAGAGCCATGGACATCCAAAAAGATGAAGGTGAAGTGGAAGTCAAATTTAGAAAAATTACCAATTAAGAGAAGAAGGATAGAAATCAAAAGCTCATAATGTTCTTTGTAGAGCTGTAGTGAACAATGAATTACTATGGTATTGCACAAACACAAGTCCTATCCTCACCGCTGATCACCAATGTTAGAAATGGAATTCCTGGTTTGCTAAGGTATGCACACAGGCCAGACAGGAACCACCACTCTAGTCAGAGTAAGTAAGATACACACTAAAAGTTTCCCTGTGCTTACCCTCTGGTAATTTGGCACAGAGCAGTCAGGCTAAACTAAAGAGGCAATGTGTAAAGTATTTGTACAATACACACACACAGTAACACAATTAATACACCACAAAAAGACTCCACACATGTTTATAAAAACAGGTTATTGTATTGGCAACAAAACAAGATCAAAACGATAAAAATGCAAGTAATACTTTGTATGTAAAACTGTGCTCAACACATTCTTCATACTTCAATGATTATAGGCAGTCACACTGGACCAGTAAGAAGTGACAAAAACCAATTTGGGGTCCTCCAAAGAGGTTGCCATCTGGTATCCCGATCAAATAATAATCCCTAGTTACTAGGGAGTAGGCAGTGAGTCTCGGGGCCACTCAGTCCAAAACAGCAGAAATGTCTGGAACCGTCTGTGAAGGAGCGCTGGCTAGCAGCACATCTTTCACAGGCCTGCTAATTCACAGTACCTTGTGGGAAGAGATCACTGAAGTCACCAAGCATTGGACACTGTTGATAGAGGTGCTGGGCTAAAGGGAGGACTGCATAGAACATGCTGCGTTGATCCTGGGAAAAAGATGGGCTGACAAGCCTCACTGACCCATGTCTCGGGCATGCCCCTGGTCTCCTAGGCAACATGATGCTGGAGATTTGCACTGGGTGGCGCTGCCCGGGGGTCCAAAAAAGGCAGGGATTGGCCCAAACAGCCGTAGAAGGTTGCAACGTGAGCTTAATGGGAGGCGCTGATCCTGAATCAAGCAAACACACTTGATTTGTAAACAGGCAAGGCACTTCCTGTTTCACAAGGCTGGCAATCAGGCTAACTCTGCTCTTTGTCAAAGTTCAGCTGCCAGACTTATGGTGTACAAAGTCTCATGGCAGCAGTAAGACGATGAGGTCTATGACGGCCCTTAGACTTCCGAAACAGGGGATTAGCCAGCAACCCCTCAGAGATCACTTTGGCAGAAGGCAGAGTCCAGTTCTCTTTCAACCATGTCAGGGAGCATTATGCAGAAGGGCAACAAGCAGAAAACTAATACTTCCAGAAAAGAAGTCCAGTTGAATCATTTCGGCAGCACAGCAATTCCTCTGGAAGAGCTTATTTGCACGTCCAGTAGTGTCTGATTTTAGGGGGTCAGAGACCCAGTACTTATACCCAAAAGTGTTTTTGAAATGGAGGTGATTTCAAAGCAAAGCTTTGAAGTGCAAATGGCCCCTTTCAGCCCAGTCTTCTCTGCCAGACTAACTGTAAGGAGTTGCTCAGAGCTTTGTGTGAGGAGATGACACTGCCTATGAAGTGTAGGTGTCAGCTCCCCCCTTCACTCTTGCCCAGAAAGACCCATCAGTATGCAGATGAAGCAGATGCTCTTAATTATCCTGTGTTTGTGGCTGTCTAGAGGGATTACACAAAGTGTAGCTATCGCCCTACCCCAGACTTGTTTTGGAGACAGGCTGTAGGGCACATAGAGCAGTAAGTGTAGAGAAATGTCCACTTTCAAAATGTAAAAGGAACAAATGATGGGCAGAATGCTGAACAATGCAAACATTTACCCCCAGTCACACAGTTTCTGGGTTTAATCCATCGTTCCTTTGCTCACCACGCCACCCGAGTTTTGACACAGCCATATGCAAATCAGTCCTGACCCTGCCCCTCAAGGGAAAAGTCCAGCCCGAACTGCAAAGTCAGATCCTCCCTCGACCAGAAACAAGTATCCTGGGACCGGTTTGGGGGCATCACCCCTCATCAGTCAAGCTAGCCTAAATCCAATGGCGCAGTGAGCACGGGACCCAAGTCTGGGCATACCCTTAACAATTAGGGTGGCAGAAGGAACAAAGGATAGACGGTATACTGAACAATGCAAACATTCACCCCCAATCACAAGGACCTGGGTTTAATCTACAAATCTCTTGCTCCCCACGCAACCCAAGTTTTGACCCAGCCATATGCAAATTGTTATGTACGAATCTAGGACCCTAGTGTAGTTTTCCCGATTCATGCCCATATGTAGGTATAAATCACCCAATCCTTATATAGGCATAGAAATCATACCCTTATTTAGACTATGCAGCCCAAATATGGCATGGCTACTTCCACTAAGTTCCGAGAATCCACAACGATTTCATGGAAAAACCCGCCTCCAGCAGCTAGGGACTTCCCCATGCCTGAATACTAATTTATCTAGGAAATCATGGAGTTTTCAAAGAACTGAGTCTTTGATGATGTTATTATGTCCAATCATACATCAAACTCGGCACCTTCAATGTATAAATATGCCTACATTTGCCCTGATAAACACAAGGTGGTTTGGAGCAGTTTGACTATCTATTTGCCCAACGCGCCCTGCAGCAGCAAGTGCCGAAGGAAGCCGACCCTCCTGTTGACGCACTGAGAGACGCTGTCTTTTCTCCTGCCGAGAAATCCAGCTCCAGTGTTTCTAGGTAACCCTTGTGGGTTGCTGGGAAATCAAGTCCTGAGAGTGAGAGATACAAGACCTCCTTCATTCTAAAACCAAGATACGGAGCTGATTAGACCCTTAGGGAATTCTTGGAAAAGATTCTTGGCAAAAGAATACTAAACTTAACCTACACCTCACTTACTTCTTCCCTCGTACTAGACCTAGGTTAGGTACACCGGGGTAGGCGTATTTTAGAAGCACCAGTTGAGTACTTTTAGACATTATTTATTAATGTATGTATCTTATGTTATTTTATATGGCTTAGAAACCATACCATGCTTTTACAGTATTATTTTATAATACTATTCATACTGTACGCATTATACTTTGTAACCAGTATTACGATTGTGGCAGTACATTTCTTATGTCTGAGAAAGAAGACTGTTCAATAAATACTTTTTATTGAAAACGCCCGTCTCTCTATTTTCTCAGCACCTCTGGTGAAATGAAGCATGCACGATTGCCTGAGTAAAATAGCCATCTATTGTTTCCACCACTCTAGAGATTGATTTCCTGTTCTTGGGCAACAAAGTTGTCATGTTTATGTGGTTGTCAGAAACAAACCCCTTCTTGTGAATTCGAGAAAGTTTCTAGTGACCTCTGAGCTAGCTGGCACTCACAATTAAGTCTAATATATGCGATAGAGACCTAGTCGACCTCAGTCCTATGTCTAAACTATAGTATATTTTATTCCAATGCGCAGAGCCTATTGGGAATATAGGAACTACACTACATGGCGCCCAACGTTTGGTAAGGCGATAATTTAATGCTAGATACTAGAGAGACTCAGTCATGCTTTTCACACAGACCTTTTTCCCGTGAAATACTCCAATAGACGTCTGCAGTGGATAAAAGGATAAATATCCGCCAAAACTGAGTAGGACAAAAATCCTATGTATTCGTTTTTAGTTTGTTCAACGTTGAAGGAAACAGCGTTCCAAAATATTGTGCACCTAATCTTTGTTTCCTTGAAACTTGTTCTGCAACAAAATGTCGACTAGTGACGACGAATTAGCTAGAGCTGCAGCGCAAGCAGTTTTAGATGACAGAAATCTCATACAGAATGACCCAGATGTTATAATCATCCCGGTAAATGTAAGAAAAACTATAACTTACAAACTCATAAATAATAGGGTATCATTGAGGGGTGGTAAAGTAATCTTTGTTATAGAGGCACATGAATATTGGCAGACAGAAGTATTCTATTCATGGATTCATTTTCCTCCAGCAGATGCAGGAACACATGAGTTCCACTACTACAAAGTAGAGGAGCCTCCAGCAGAATACGTTCCTTACGAGGACGTTGAAATTCCATTAACTTACCAAGAGCATCAGCTCTGGTTTAAAGGCGCCCTACAACATGAAAATCACATAACCAGGCTTGGTCCACTAGGTAGACCAGGAGCAACATGGCCGGTACTAGCCAGCTATACACCACATCCTGATATTGAAAACATGACAGGTCCAGAACTGTTAGTATGGCTAAAACAGTTAATTAAAATACATAGACAATTGATTCAATATGTCATGTGGACCTTAACAGTCCAACCTGCTGTAAGGATTCCACAGCACACCCCTCACCAGGCGAACACAAACAAAATCACTCCACAGACTATTCAATCAGTCATTGGTAAATTGCCCGCAAAAAGGGAACAAATTCCGTTTTGGTTAGCCCAAAAAATTACTCAGATAGAGGCAGTATTTTCTGATAGTACACCTCATGAGAAACACAGAATTCTGACAATCTGTTTACCAATGGGGATCGCACCACATGTGGGGGACTGTGACACTTGGGGTACAGTCTTTGCTTCAATCTACACAAAAACACATGGTGTTCCGTCTATGGCGGTAATACCAGACGTCCTAAGACAGATTCAAAATTAATACGGACCAGAACCTGCCCTAAATCTTGGTATGAAATTACTGAAAGATTTCAAGCATGTCTATGCTATATTATTAGCCAACATTAAAGGTGAAGCAACATATTTGGCAATCCGCCAAAAAACTAAAAGAAACAGATATTACTGAGCAACCATATGAGCTTGCCAGAATTATTGAAAAATCCTATGAAGAACTAGGTAGAGATAGTTTGGGTGGGAAACCATTAAAACCCCAACTAACAGAAAATCCTGAAAAAGTTTTTATTAAAAATAATCTCACCACTCCTAAAAAAGTGGGAAAATACTAAACAGACACTTCCGAAAGAGAAGCGTTCTCAATCCAGAGGAAGATCTCCCCAACGGGGAGGTAGGTCTCCCTAGCGGGAGCCCTCTGAAAAGAGGTATTACCTCAGGAATAGGGATAATTTGAGAAAACCTGAAAGATATCAAGATACTGATACACGTTCCTCTCGTACCTTTCAGACTTCCTCGCAGAAATCCGAAAGAAGAGGACGATCAGAACAAAAAGAAGAACGCGTAAAGTCCAAAGACGAACAACACGTTAAAAAAAATAAGAAAACTCAATTCACCAAGAAGAAGGTAGCGAGCATAAAAATCAGAAATGCCGAAGATCCTGAGGACACAACTCAAGAACAGGGAGTGGGCCCAGACAATGCTAGACAGCGCAGCAGAAGTGACCATAGCTTGCAATCATCTGGAGACAGTGGACTTAAATGAATACATCCAAGTTGAAACTGCCTACACCAGGTTTAGTGTACCCCACAAGTTATATGAGATAACACTCTGGATGGAGGGGGACATACCTAGAAAAATAAAAGCACTCCTTTGGGAGAAGCTAACAAAGGGTTATGACATTCTTCTAGCTGAACAAGACTGGACACCTGAATTTGTCAGGGAGTGCCCACATGGTGAAGAGATAATTATGCCAGCCTTCTCACATCACATTCCAATTCATAAAAAATACACATACGCCAGAAAATGGGCAGTAGCTCAGGCTCCAGTATTATATAAAAATCACATAGGATGGGATGAGGATTCTCCTCGCGATAAAATCCAGTTGAAAAATCAGCCTACTGCACAAAGGCAGTATCCAGTTAAGCAAGAAGCTAAAACACAGGTCAGGGAGATTTTAAATCAACTTCAGTACCAAGGGGTGATTGAAACATGCACCTCATCAATGAACAATCCTTTGTTTCCTGTCTCCAAACCAGACAATTCATATTGTCTAGATTTTGGACTACTAACACTTAAAATCTTGTTGCAAAACATTTGCAGTCCAAGATGCACACAGTGCAGCATTGATGAATAACATTGTGCGGAAAAAATATAAAACCACGTTAGATATTTCAAATGGGGTTTTCTGTCAAAACATTGCCCCTGAAAGCAGATATTTGACTACTTTCTCAATAATGGGGACACAGCGACAATTTTGCCATCTCCGCCAGGGATTCAAGAATAGTCCAGGGTTATTTTCAGCCAGAGTAACAGAGTTACTACACACATATGATGATGAGGCATTATCTTATGTCGATGACATATATCTTACAGAAGATGATTTGGACGTGCACTTGAAAAAAGTGAACACCATAATACATGGGTTCGCGTCTGAAGGGTATAAATTCAATTTTAAGAAATCACGAATTGCCCACCTCAATGTCCTATTCTTAGGCTACGAGTTATCAAGTGAAGGCAAAAGCCTGGCAGCAAACTTCCTAGAGAAATGTGCGCTGCTCCAACCTCCAAAAACGCTGAAAACCTTACAGTCAATTCTAGGTTTTCTGAATTGTGGAAGAACGTATGTTCTAAATTACGCAGAAAGGGTTAAACCTCTCTATGAACTAATAAAACCTGATTTCAAACCAACAAATTAGACTCAAAATCACACAGACATGTTGCGTTCAGTACAGAAAGACATGTTAGCAAAAACACAACTACAAACACGCGACAACATGTGCAACATTGTGAGCCAAAAAATCCCAGGGAGATGCAGATTCACGTACCTGACCTTTAATGAAGGTGAAAAGGTACCACTAGCATACAGATCACACTTGTACACGCAAGCTGAAATAAAATTCACTTCAACGGAAAAAAAAATTCTGACAGCGGTTCAAACTGCAGTAGCAAAGGAGAGAGCTCTCGCGCAGGGAAAACGCATAATGATTGCTACACCTGTACCTGCCTTAGAGGCAGTGACAAAAGCAAGCATTCCCAATGCTAAGGCTTTACGTCCGAGATGGATACAATGGGTTAACTCTCTTGCTGCTACAGACGTTGAATACATGTTTGATCCCTACTTGGAAACACAAGAATTCTTAAAATACGAACACGAATGTCCTCTGCCGACCGAAGTTCTGCCTCTAGAACATTACGGTAATTTAATCTATATAGACGGATCAGCACAGCCCGCAATTGGGGGTAAACAAGCCTATAGTTCTGCGTGTGCGATTGTTAAAGGACGCTGGCACGAAGGTAAATTCAGACCAATGGTCACTGAAACTCATTCACTCGGAGACTTACAGCTCAGCGAGCTGAACTACAGGCTTTCAAGATGGCGCTTGAAAATACCGATCGCCAATTCCCCACACTCATAGTGTGCGATTCTTACAACTGCGTCAGGAACTACAATGAATATCTGCAGACCTGGGTTCAAAATGGTTTCAGAAATACAAAAGGTGGCACAATCAAGCATATAATACTTTGGGAACAAATAGTTCTTTTATAGAAAGAACTACAAATGACTCACGTGATTCATACACTGAGTCATCAGCGTGATGGCGTTCACGTTGCAGGGAATTCATTGGCTAATGAATCCGCAAAGGCAGCTGTGCAAACGGCTTCCATAGCTACAAGCAATCGTTCAAAAACAATGATAGATGCTGAAACATTGCTGGCAGTAAAAGCCTCAATGGAAGGCAGCTATGCAGCGTTACCTCGGAACTATCCACTCATGTATACATACATAATTGATGCAAACTCCGTTCTTTTTGCTCCAATCCCTGGAGTGGGGGACAGAGTAATTCCAAACAGGAACCGGAGAGGTGCTTTGGTTCAAGAAGCACATATGGGAGAGGGTCTGACACATGAAGGGATATTAAAATCTCTAATAGAATTAGAAGAGATGTACTGGTGGCCAGGAATGAGCATCCAAGTATACGAATTCAGAATCAACTGTGATACCTGCTACGAATATCATAGCTTTAAAAACCACCAGATACCTGACTACAATGTAGCCAGCCCAGTTCAGACACCACTGTTAGACAGCATTAGACTATCTACACGCAGACGTCACCAGGAACAGATGCAGTCCCATAACTACTAGGACAAGATTTATTTGGATGTGGCCCCAGCGCTCGGCTAACGCCAGAACTGTTATAAAAGATTTGCGAGTCTTTATCGGCATATACCCAATTGGCACGCTACATTCTGACCAGGGTCCTGAGTTTAGCTCTCAAGCTTACAAAGAGGCCATGGCTAGCTTGGGCGTTGCATTGCAGTATTCTAGTCCCTTCCATCCTGAGGATAATGTGGTAGTGGAAAGGAAAAACAGTGACATAAAGCAATGTATAACAGCTAGGGTATTAGGTTCGGGTGATGGGTGGGTCAAACATCTAATAAGTGTCCAACATAGTCTTAACAATCTACCAAGAAATTCTCTGAGTGGAATCACTCCATGCGAATTAATGTTTGGTACTAGAATGTTAATCGAAGACATCGATTATCAAACTTCAGTGGTTGAACAAAAACCTTTTGATGTCAAAGATCGTTTGGCTGTTTTACAGGACTTAAATGAAACAAGAAAAAGTCTGAGTAACACGACAAAAAAGCCAACGACCACTGAAGAGAAACCACCTGTCCCAGCAAGACCTGTCTGGATTCCAAAGATTGGGGATCTAGTCAGGGAAAAGATCGCAGTAAAAAAGAAATTTGGGCCTTCGTACAGAAAAGCAGTACCTGTCTTAGCAATCCACGGTACAAGATCAGTGTTACAACCGCCCCTTGCTGGTAAAAGGGAGAACAGAGTTGTGTCCATCGACCTGGTCAAACCACATCATGTGGCCAATAATAAGTAGTAGGCCCAGTGGACTCCCAAGATGTAGCAGACAACCAAATCTTGCTACAATCCAAGATGTTCAAACTGAAAGACTTATCACCTTTGATAAACCTGCAGTAAGAAAGGAAGGACTATGCAACAAAGCCATGGAACTTGTGCCTCTGGATACCCAAATAACAGTTCATCAAGCTTCACCGGTCTACAATGATGTAGCATCTGACTATACAAACATGACAAAGGAAGAAGCAACTCCAGCGATTCAGAACAATCCTGATGCAATTGCAACAATTGAAAGAACTGCCTCTGGCTACTTCATCAACTTTAATACATTTTCTGAGGATCCCACTGAAACTGAAACAAAGCCAGCAAATAAAACATTCAAAGAAAAAATAACAGAACTCTTTCATCAACTTGGGAAAACATATCTGGTTTCACCCTGGTTTGAATTTTGGATTGTGTTAGGTGTACTTTTGTTAAGTTTGGGAAAAATGATATACGGAAAATATAGTACAATGGACACAGCAAGTCAGAGCATCAACTTACTCCTACAACCTTACAAATCATCTCATCATGAACGAAGAGACCTGTCATCAGTGAACATCACAGCAGTTCCTATACCTGGTGGTATAGCATGGGACAGAACTGGTTATGACATGTATGGCCAGGTGAAGCTGTTGAAGTTTCCACACCAGTTTAAGGTTTCTTTAAGTGATGTTGTCTCACCCAGCACATTTTCTGATGATTGGGACTTTGAAACTGGTAATAACATGATGACAGATTTAGAAATGTAAGGTAAATTTACAAATCATGAACACCTAGAAGGTTAATCAGTTATGAACAAATGTATTGTTTTAATCATTATGGTCACCATTATTTGCATAAATCTGCAAGCCCGAGAAATGTTTTTACTTATAATCAATGGGAACATTGTCAAACACCACCAAAGGGTAGCTCAAAATCATTTCATGACAAATTTCCGTACTTCTCAGGGTATAATATAACGAGTTCAGAAACGTTTTATTTCAAAAATATGAATAAGACAGGAATGAAAACAATGTTGACCAGTACTAAACAAATTTATTCTGCAAACTTTTATGCTCAGCTGTCTACATTAAGTTTTAATTTTTGGAAAGACAACATTGGGACAAAATCTGTCTGGGGCACAAAAGACAGGCAGGTGCAATGTTTAGAAGCCTTATTCAGAGCCTGCATTATACCAGAACAAATAATGGTTTTAAATGACACTGTTCAACAAACTTCTTGTCTTGGCCTGGCTAAAATAAAAGATTTAAATAAACCGTCTATACCTAAGCCCAGATCTAACACTAATGATACTACAGAAGCGGAGGTATACGTACCCGATATTTTAAAACAAAACAGAACTAATCCTGATTGGAAAAAATGGTTAATCTGGCCTACAAAGAAAAACCAAAAGGGATGATGGACGGAGCGTTGACAATACAAACACTCACCCCCAGTCAACTGATCTGGGTTTAATCCTTCACCGTTCTTTAGCTCACTCTGCCACCCCAGTTCAGACATGGCCATATGCAAATCAGTCTGACCCTGTGCCTCATGGGAACAGTCCAGCCCGAACTGCCAAGCCATGTCTTCCCTGGAAAGGAATCAAACTTCCCAGTACCGGTTTCTGGCATTATACCCGTCTTCAGCCGGGCTTCCTTGAATCCAGTGGCAAAGTGGGCAAGGGACTCACGTCTGAGCATAGCCTGCCAACTTAGGGCGAACAAAGAAAAACCAAAGGGGATGATGGACGGAGCGTTGACAATACAAACACTCACCCCCAGTCAACTGATCTGGGTTTAATCCATCACCGTTCTTTAGCTCACTCTGCCGCCCCAGTTCAGACATGGCCATAGGCAAATCAGTCTGACTCTGTGCCTCATGGGAACAGCCCAGCCCGAACTGCCAAGCCATGTCTTCCCTGGACCGGAATCAAGCATCCCAGGACCGGTTTCTGGCATTACAGCCGTCTTCAGCCGGGCTTGCTTGAATCCAGTGGCAAAGTGAGCAAGTGACTCACGTCTGAGCATACCCTGCCAACTTAGGGCAAACAAAGAAAAACCAAAGGTGATGATGGACGGAGCATTGACAATACAAACACTCACCCCCAGTCAACTGATCTGGGTTTAATCCATCACCGTTCTTTAGCTCACTCTGCCACCCCAGTTCAGACATGGCCATATGCATATCAGTCTGACCCTGTGCCTCATGGGAACAGTCCAGCCCGAACTGCCAAGCCATGTCTTCCCTGGACCGGAATCAAGCTTCCCAGAACCAGTTTCTGGCGTTACAGCCGTCTTCAGCCATGCTTGCTTGAATCCAGTAGCAAAGTGAGCAAGGGACTCAAGTCGGAGCATACCCTGCCAACTTAGGGCGAACAAAGAAAAACCAAAGGGGGTGATTGACGGAGGGTTGACAATACAAACACTCACCCCCAGTCAACTGATCTGGGTTTAATCCATCACCGTTCTTTAGATCACTCTGCCAGCCCAGTTCAGACATGGCCGTATGCAAATCAGTCTGACCCTGTGTCTCATGGGAACAGTCCAGCCCGAACTGCCAAGCCATGACTTTCCTGAACAGGAATCAAGCTTCCCAGGACCGGTTTCTGGCATTACAGCTGCCTTCAGCCGGGCTTGCTTGAATCCAGTGGCAAAGTGAGCAAGGGACTCACGTCTGAGCATACCCTGCCAACTTAGGACGAACAAAGAAAAACCAAAGGGGATGATGGACGGAGCGTTGACAATACAAACACTCACCCCCAGTCAACTGATCTGGGTATAATCCATCACTGTTCTTTAGCTCACTCTGCCACCCCAGTTCAGACATGGCCATATGCAAATCAGTCTGACCCTGTGCCTCATGATAACAGTCCAGCCCGAACTGCTAAGCCATGTCTTCCCTGGACCGGAATCAAGCTTCCCAGGACCAGTTTCTGGCATTACAGCCATCTTCAGCCGGGCTTGCTTCAATCCAGTAGCAAAGTGAGCAAGGGACTCACGTCTGAGCGTACCCTGCCAACTTAGAGCGAACAAAGAAAAACCAAAGGGGATGATGGACGGAGGGTTGACAATACAAACACTCACCCCCAGTCAACTGATCTGGGTTTAATCCATCACCATTATTTAGCTCACTCTGCCGCCCCAGTTCAGACATGGCACAGGGTCAGACTGATTTGCATATGGCCATGTCTGAACTGGGGTGGCAGAGTGGGCTAAAGAACGGTGATGGATTAAACCCAGATCAGTTGACTGGGGGTGAGTGCATGTATTGTCAACGCTCCGTCCATCATTTCCTTTGGTTTTTCTTTGTTCGGCATAAGTTGGCAGGGTATGCTCAGACGTGAGTCCCTTGCTCACTTTGCCACTGGATTCAAGCAAGCCGGGCTGAAGAAGGCTGAAATGCCAGAAACTGGTCCTCTGTAGCTTGTTTCCGGTCCATGGAACGCATGGCTTGGCAGTTCGGGCTAGACTGTTCCCATGAGGCACAGGGTCAGACTGATTTGCATATGGCCATGTCTGAAATGGGGTGGCAGAGTGGGCTATAGAACGGTGATGGATTAAACTCAGATCAGTTGACTGGGGGTGAGTGCTTGTATTGTCAATGCTCCGTCCATTATTTCCTTTGGTTTTTCTTTGTTCGCCATAAGTAGGCAGGGTATGGTCAGGCGTGAGTCCCTTGCTCACTTTCCCACTGGATTCAAGCAAGCCAGGCTGAAGAAGGCTGAAATGCCAGCAACTGGTCCTCTGTAGCTTGTTTCCGGTCCAGGGAAGGCATGGCTTGGCAGTTCGGGCTGGACTTTTTCCATGAGGCACAGGGTCAGGCTGATTTGCATATGGCCATATCTGAACTGTGGTGGCAGGGAGGGCTAAAGAACGGTGATGGATTAAACTCAGATCAGTTGACTGGGGGTGAGTGCTTGTATTGTCAATGCTCCGTCCATCATTTCTTTTGGTTTTTCTTTGTTCGCCATAAGTTGGCAGGGTATGCTCAGACGTGAGTCCCTTGCTCACTTTGCCACTGGATTCAAGCAAGCCGGGCTGAAGAAGGCTGAAATGGCAGAAACCGGTCCTCGGTTGCTTCTTTCCGGTCCAGGGAAGGCATGGCTTGGCAGTTCGGGCTGGACTGTTCCCATGAGGCACAGGGTCAGACTGATTTGCATATTGCCATCTGAACTGGGGTGGAGGAGTGGGCTAAAGAACGGTGATGGATTAAACCCAGATCAGTTGACTGGGGGTGAGTGCTTGTATTGTCAACGCTCCGTCCATCATTTCCTTTGGTTTTTCTTTGTTCGCCATAAGTTGGCAGGGTATGCTCAGACGTGAGTCCCTTGCTCAAATCCCCATTATTAACCTATGGGAGGAGCAGGCCTCACATTAGTGAAAAACAAATGTATCACTACTAGGACATGTACAACAACCAGGTACATGGCTTGACAGTTCGGGCTGGACTGTTCCCATGAGGCACAGGGTCAGACTGATTTTCATATGGCCATGTATGAACTGGGGTGGCAGAGTGGGCTAAAGAACGGTGATGGATTAAACCCAGATCAGTTGACTGGGGGTGGGTGCTTGTATTGTCAACGCTCCGTCCATCATTTCCTTTGGTTTTTCTTTAATCTGGCCTACCGACACAAATAACTGTCAAGATAGATTCCTGAACAAAACACAAGGGTTCACAGTGGATAGTCCAGATCCAAGATAGATCCCTGGAGAAGCATGGCTCAATGGTTAGAGCGGCAGACCCTGATGCAGAGGTCTGGCCTTGACCAGGGTTCAATTCCCGCCTCGGCGGCTCTTGGACTCAATTTCCCCGGACTTGATCATTCTCGCCTCGGTGCCTAGTCTAATCATGGGTCCCACTCTGTGACTCCGGGCAATAGCTTGTGTAATCTCCACAACGGCCCCAGCAGCGCTGTGGATGCCTGGCTTTGCCTTTGGGGTGCCCAGGAGTGGACATTTCACAGGAAAGCCAGGATGGGTTCCACAGTGGTATGAATACAGCGCTACGAGGCCTCCGGGTAGAAGTGCGCTATATAAATACTCTACATTTAAATTTACAAGATACTCCCAGAGACAACATCCAGGGATAGTAACTACTTACAGTGTAGGAAAACTATGCCTTGAATGGCTACAGAAATCCACACTTCCAGATATCAAACAACACTTATCTTTACCTAAAGAAAGCAATGATTTGCGAGATTTCTTAATTGGGCCTCGCAAACCACGTCAAAAACGTTTCATATACGCCGGTTTATACGCTGCTTACAATGAAGCTTGGAAAATCACGCAAATGGAAACTGCAGAAAAGATACGAGAAATTGATTGTAATAATATAGAGAAAGCTCTCTCTGTAGTGGACAATGGGTTAACGACTCTGTCCTCCAGAATGTATTCTTTGGACAGCATTGTATCATCTGCCATTGACATAATAGAGCAGGACTTGCTAATGTTACAACATGGCCAGTCCCAATTACGTTCTATAATGCAGCTAGGCTGGACGTTACAAAATCTCAGTTCAGGCTACGTGCCATGGCGTCTAATCAACACCACGTCATTGTTTACTGTATTTAACCTTACAGATAAACAATCTCTTTGACACAAAGAGGAGCAGACTATACGGTGCTGAGCATTGAAAAACTGGAAATATTACCATTGACAGTTTCTGAGAAGCCTGTCATTGAATAAATAATACATGGCACCATCACAATACCAGCGACGGTTTTCCAATTTCAGTATTGCTTAAGTCACATACCAGCGGGCCTGTATGAAAGGTTGGGTAAAGAATACATTAAGTCAACCTGGAATTTACTGTATACACACAAATGTTGGAGTGGGGGAAAGGAAGTATTTCTTAGTGGTAAAAATTGAAAGGACTCACTGAGTGGTACACTCTTATGTCAAGGTATTAATTTACACTGAGCCTGCGAAGGTTCCTCAAACAACCTTTCCTGCACCTGCACGGGACACCAGCAGCCTTGATAGAACCAGTTTTCAGGCAGCTTTCAAATGGCAGCTACGTTATGCTCAATGATCACAGCTGTTGTGGCATGTTGCCCAGAAGAGCGTATCTAGTTAGTGTGTTGGCCAGGGTCCCTTGTTGTATGCAAGTAGTGTATCCAAAAAGCAAGACAGACAGGGAGACAGCGTTATGGCCTGCACTGAATATCTCTTCTATATGAATTGATACTTTAAGCAGAATGAAAGCCATTCTTTTGCAAAAAACTGTGCCACTGACCTCGTCCAGAGAAACGTATGATCTGCAGGTTGCAAGACTTCTGCAGAGATACATAAATTATTATCAACAAACTGCCTAGTACATTTCGCAGAACTGTTAGGTCAAATCTTAAATATGTCTGATACCAATGGCATTGCACATGTATTTAAGACGATTTTTTGAGACTGTTAGCACCCTTTGAAGCAGTCCTCTGCATTTTTCCAAATTTCATGCACTCTGTGTTCGGCGGCCTGCCTCTCATTTTGGGACTCGTAGCAGGAATTCTATTTTTATTCTTTCTGCTCCGATATGGCAAGTCCAGTCACCAGCGACACCCAGGCTACCATGGAACAAGCTCTCCTTGCCATGAGGTATCGTGAGCGCATTACACAGATTCTTGGCTTGGCTCGTTTAAGAGATCTGAACACCACTTGGTTCCTTTCGTTCAGACCAATCTGGCAAGATTGCATCTTACCTGTTCTAGGATGCCTGCTTTGCGGAGAGGAATGTGTGGTGGACATTTGTCTTATACTTCTATCAGTCCTGCCATCGGATGTTGACGCCTTGCTAGGTCCGGTAATGACTCATGCATCATGTTGCCCCCAATGGCTGCCAATTCTGATGACGACATTCATTGAGGTCTCACCGGCAAGTCTAACTGAGTGTGAGATACGTGACTCTACAGGCACACAGTTACCACCTACTGCGGACATTGCTAATGCATCAAACGCTGACGGCGATGATCCTCATCTATGCACATTTGACCTGCTAACTGAAGTGGCTCCACTTTCTTCTACTATGGTAGACGGTTTCTTTGCCAGCCTAGACGATCTGATGTTTTTTCCTGACACCGAGAATAACTTTTGATTCATGCACACAGCGTTCCCAGAACTCTGAAATTCGACCTTTGTTTTTTCAAAACAAACGTCTAACAATTTGAACTTTTTCCAAAATAGAACTTTTGGCACAGAGTAATCTGCTTAAAGTAGAACTATTCTTAGAGAACAAGATTTCTTTTGGAAAACTTCCTAAATAACAATATTTGGCCTTGTCCTTAAAAATAAACAGTTTATATATTATGCTATGGGGTGGTCTCGACTTTTTTTCTGTACCTTAATAGACATTTCATGAATGTAATTTCGTATTTCATAAAGGTTACAATATATGCTCTCATAATATGCTTCATATCTGTTGAGACTTGTTTTTTCATACAGTTTATACTCATTTCATGTGAACAAACCTTTTCAAATGCAATATGTATTTTGGGTGGGATTGTAAACACTAGCCTTAGATATGTTCAGTGCTTATACATTTAGTTTTATTGAACTTAATATCGTGGAGTGGGTGTTATGTCTGAATCTAGGACCCTAGTGTAATTTTCCTGATTCATGCCAATATATAGGTATAATTCACCTGATCCTTATATATGCCTTGAAATCATACCCTTATTTAGACTGAGCCTATGCAGCCCAAATACGGCATGGCTACTTCCACTAAGTTCTGAGAATCCACAACGATTTCTTGGAAAAACCAGCCTTCAGCAGGTAGGGACTTCCCCTTGCCTGAATACTAATTTATCTAGGAAATCATGGTGTTTTCAAAGAACTGAGTCTTTAATGACGTTATTATGTCCAATCATATGTCAAACTCGGCACCTTCAAGGTATAAATATGCCTACATTCGCCCAGACAAACACACAGTGGTTTGGAGCAGTTCGACTATCTACTTGCCCGACACGCCCTGCAGCAGCAAGTGCCAAAGGAAGCTGACCCTCCTGCTGACGCACTGAGAGACGCTGTCTTTTCTCCTGCCGAGAAATCCAGCTCCAGTGTTTCCAGGTTACCCTTGCGGGTTGCTGGGAAATCGAGTCCTGAGAGAGAGATACAAGACCTCCTTCATTCTAAAACCAAGGAGCTGATTAGACCCTTAGAGAATTCTTGGAAAAGATTCTTGGCAAAAGAATACTAAACTTAAGGTACCCCTCACTTACTTCTTCCCTCTAAACCTAAGACAATACATTTACCTACCATTTACCCTCGTTCTAGACCCGGGTTAGGTACATCAGGGTATGCGTATTTTAGAAGCACCAGTTGAGTACTTTTAGTCATTATTTATTAATGTATGTATCTTATGGAATTTTATATGGCTTAGAAACCATACCATGCTTTTACAGTATTATTTTATAATATTATTCATACTGTACGCATTATTCTTTATAACCAGAATTACAATTGTGGCAGTTCATTTCTTATGTCTGAGAAAGAAGACTGTTCAATAAATACTTTTTATTGAAAATGCCCATCTCTCTATTTTCTCAGCACCTCTGGTGAAATGAAGCATGCACGATTGACTGAGTAAATAGCCATCTATTGTTTCCGCGACTCTAGAGATTGATTTCTTATTCTTGGGAAACAAAGTTGTCATGTTTATGCGGTTGTCAGAAACTAATCCCTTCTTGTGAATTCGAGAAAAGTATCTAGTGACCTCTGAGCTAGCTGGCACTCACAATTAAGTCTAATATATGCGATAGAGACCTAGTAGACCTCAGTCCTACGTCTAAACTAATGTATATTTTATTCCAATGCGCAGAGCCTATTGGGAATATAGGAACTACAATACAAAATAAGTCTTGACCCTGCCCCTCGTGGGAACAGTCCAGCCCGAACTGCCAAGCTAGGTCCTCCCTGCACCAGAAACAAGTGTCCTGGGACTGGGTTTGGGGCATCACCCTTCATCAGCCAGGGTATCTTGAATCCAGTAGCGCAGTGCACACAGGACCCACATCTGGGCATACCCTTCCCACTTAATGCGACAAAAGGAACAAATGATGGCCAGAATGCTGAACAATGCAAACATTCACCCACAGTCACAATATCTGGGTCGAATCCAACGTTCTTTTGCTCACCACACAACCCCAGTTTTGTCCCAGCCATATGCAAACCAGTCTTGACCCTGCCCCTCATGGGCAGGGTCATTCCAGCCCGAACTGCCTCTGATCTCTGTACTGGGATGAATGTTTGATATTGTGCAGAATTCTGTCCATTAAGTGTTCTTTTGCATTTGTAACATGAGTGGGACTGGTATGCCCAGACGTGGGTCCTGTGCTCTCCATGCCACTGGAGTCAAGCTAGCCTGGCTGTTGAGGGATGATGCCCCGAAACTGGTCCCAGAATGCTTGTTTCCAGTCCAGGGTGGACCTGGCCTGGCAATTCGGGCTGGACTGTTCCCATGGAGAACAGTGTCAATACTGATTTGCATTTGGCTAGGTCTGAACTGGAATGGCACGGGGAGCAAAAAACCAATAGATTTAGGCCCAGCTCTCCATACTAGGGTGAATTTTTGACATTGTCAGCATTTTGTACATCAGTAGTTCTTTTGCATTTGCTACCCCGAGTAGGACGGGTATGCCCAGACATGGGTTCTGTGCTCTCCATGCCACTGGAGTCAAGCTGGCCTGGCTGATGAGGGGTGATGCCCTGAAGCGGATCATAGGATTTATGATTCCAGTCCAGGGAGGACCTGACCAGGCAGTTTGGGCTGGACTGTTCCCATAGGGAACAGGGTCAAGATTGATTTGCATATGGCTGGCTCAGACCTGGAAAGGCATGGGGAGCAAAAAAAATGGATTTAGGCCCAGATCTCTGTACTGGGGTGAATGTTTGACATTGTGCAGCACTCTGTCCATCAATTGCTCTTTTTGTATGTGTCACCCCGAGTGGAAAGAGTATGCCCAAATGTGGGTCCCGTGTTCTCCATGCCCCTGGAGTCAAGCTAGCCTGGCTGGTGAGGTGTGATACCCCGAAACCGGTCCTAGGATGCTTTTTTCTAGAACCTGAAAGAAGGACCTAGCCTGGTAGGTTGGGCTGGACTGTTCCCATGGGAAATAGGGTCAAGACTGATTTGCATATCTGAATATAGGTTCTGAACTGGAAATGCACAGTGAGCAAAAAATAAAATATATATGGATTTATGCCCAGATTTCTGTACTGGGGTGAATGTTTGACATTGTGCAGCATTCGGTCAATCAATTGTTCTTTTTGCACTTTCTAAAATTAACACTCCTAAGCTAGTAATAACAAATCAAACTTTAGCACTAAAGAAGATTTGTCATTACCAATCCAAAAATATAAAACATAAAGAAGCTACTGCTCTGCAATCAGGAATTACATCTAAAAAGTGTTTTAAGGAATCCCCATTATTAACCTATGGGAGGAGCAGGCCTCACATTAGTGAAAAACAAATGTATCACTACTAGGACATGTACAACAACCAGGTACATGGCTTGACAGTTCGGGCTGGACTGTTCCCATGAGGCACAGGGTCAGACTGATTTTCATATGGCCATGTATGAACTGGGGTGGCAGAGTGGGCTAAAGAACGGTGATGGATTAAACCCAGATCAGTTGACTGGGGGTGGGTGCTTGTATTGTCAACGCTCCGTCCATCATTTCCTTTGGTTTTTCTTTAATCTGGCCTACCGACACAAATAACTGTCAAGATAGATTCCTGAACAAAACACAAGGGTTCACAGTGGATAGTCCAGATCCAAGATAGATCCCTGGAGAAGCATGGCTCAATGGTTAGAGCGGCAGACCCTGATGCAGAGGTCTGGCCTTGACCAGGGTTCAATTCCCGCCTCGGCGGCTCTTGGACTCAATTTCCCCGGACTTGATCATTCTCGCCTCGGTGCCTAGTCTAATCATGGGTCCCACTCTGTGACTCCGGGCAATAGCTTGTGTAATCTCCACAACGGCCCCAGCAGCGCTGTGGATGACTGGCTTTGCCTTTGGGGTGCCCAGGAGTGGACATTTCACAGGAAAGCCAGGATGGGTTCCACAGTGGTATGAATACAGCGCTACGAGGCCTCCGGGTAGAAGTGCGCTATATAAATACTCTACATTTAAATTTACAAGATACTCCCAGAGACAACATCCAGGGATAGTAACTACTTACAGTGTAGGAAAACTATGCCTTGAATGGCTACAGAAATCCACACTTCCAGATATCAAACAACACTTATCTTTACCTAAAGAAAGCAATGATTTGCGAGATTTCTTAATTGGGCCTCGCAAACCACGTCAAAAACGTTTCATATACGCCGGTTTATACGCTGCTTACAATGAAGCTTGGAAAATCACGCAAATGGAAACTGCAGAAAAGATACGAGAAATTGATTGTAATAATATAGAGAAAGCTCTCTCTGTAGTGGACAATGGGTTAACGACTCTGTCCTCCAGAATGTATTCTTTGGACAGCATTGTATCATCTGCCATTGACATAATAGAGCAGGACTTGCTAATGTTACAACATGGCCAGTCCCAATTACGTTCTATAATGCAGCTAGGCTGGACGTTACAAAATCTCATTCAGGCTACGTGCCATGGCGTCTAATCAACACCACGTCATTGTTTACTGTATTTAACCTTACAGATAAACAATCTCTTTGACACAAAGAGGAGCAGACTATACGGTGCTGAGCATTGAAAAACTGGAAATATTACCATTGACAGTTTCTGAGAAGCCTGTCATTGAATAAATAATACATGGCACCATCACAATACCAGCGACGGTTTTCCAATTTCAGTATTGCTTAAGTCACATACCAGCGGGCCTGTATGAAAGGTTGGGTAAAGAATACATTAAGTCAACCTGGAATTTACTGTATACACACAAATGTTGGAGTGGGGGAAAGGAAGTATTTCTTAGTGGTAAAAATTGAAAGGACTCACTGAGTGGTACACTCTTATGTCAAGGTATTAATTTACACTGAGCCTGCGAAGGTTCCTCAAACAACCTTTCCTGCACCTGCACGGGACACCAGCAGCCTTGATAGAACCAGTTTTCAGGCAGCTTTCAAATGGCAGCTACGTTATGCTCAATGATCACAGCTGTTGTGGCATGTTGCCCAGAAGAGCGTATCTAGTTAGTGTGTTGGCCAGGGTCCCTTGTTGTATGCAAGTAGTGTATCCAAAAAGCAAGACAGACAGGGAGACAGCGTTATGGCCTGCACTGAATATCTCTTCTATATGAATTGATACTTTAAGCAGAATGAAAGCCATTCTTTTGCAAAAAACTGTGCCACTGACCTCGTCCAGAGAAACGTATGATCTGCAGGTTGCAAGACTTCTGCAGAGATACATAAATTATTATCAACAAACTGCCTAGTACATTTCGCAGAACTGTTAGGTCAAATCTTAAACATGTCTGATACCAATGGCATTGCACATGTATTTAAGACGATTTTTTGAGACTGTTAGCACCCTTTGAAGCAGTCCTCTGCATTTTTCCAAATTTCATGCACTCTGTGTTCGGCGGCCTGCCTCTCATTTTGGGACTCGTAGCAGGAATTCTATTTTTATTCTTTCTGCTCCGATATGGCAAGTCCAGTCACCAGCGACACCCAGGCTACCATGGAACAAGCTCTCCTTGCCATGAGGTATCGTGAGCGCATTACACAGATTCTTGGCTTGGCTCGTTTAAGAGATCTGAACACCACTTGGTTCCTTTCGTTCAGACCAATCTGGCAAGATTGCATCTTACCTGTTCTAGGATGCCTGCTTTGCGGAGAGGAATGTGTGGTGGACATTTGTCTTATACTTCTATCAGTCCTGCCATCGGATGTTGACGCCTTGCTAGGTCCGGTAATGACTCATGCATCATGTTGCCCCCAATGGCTGCCAATTCTGATGATGACATTCATTGAGGTCTCACCGGCAAGTCTAACTGAGTGTGAGATACGTGACTCTACAGGCACACAGTTACCACCTACTGCGGACATTGCTAATGCATCAAACGCTGACGGCGATGATCCTCATCTATGCACATTTGACCTGCTAACTGAAGTGGCTCCACTTTCTTCTACTATGGTAGACGGTTTCTTTGCCAGCCTAGACGATCTGATGTTTTTTCCTGACACCGAGAATAACTTTTGATTCATGCACACAGCGTTCCCAGAACTCTGAAATTCGACCTTTGTTTTTTCAAAACAAACGTCTAAACAATTTGAACTTTTTCCAAAATAGAACTTTTGGCACAGAGTAATCTGCTTAAAGTAGAACTATTCTTAGAGAACAAGATTTCTTTTGGAAAACTTCCTAAATAACAATATTTGGCCTTGTCCTTAAAAATAAACAGTTTATATATTATGATATGGGGTGGTCTCGACTTTTTTTTCTGTACCTTAATAGACATTTCATGAATGTAATTTCGTATTTCATAAAGGTTACAATATATGCTCTCATAATATGCTTCATATCTGTTGAGACTTGTTTTTTCATACAGTTTATACTCATTTCATGTGAACAAACCTTTTCAAATGCAATATGTATTTTGGGTGGGATTGTAAACACTAGCCTTAGATATGTTCAGTGCTTATACATTTAGTTTTATTGAACTTAATATCGTGGAGTGGGTGTTATGTCTGAATCTAGGACCCTAGTGTAATTTTTCCTGATTCATGCCAATATATAGGTATAATTCACCTGATCCTTATATATGCCTTAAAATCATACCCTTATTTAGACTGAGCCTATGCAGCCCAAATACGGCATGGCTACTTCCACTAAGTTCTGAGAATCCACAACGATTTCTTGGAAAAACCAGCCTTCAGCAGGTAGGGACTTCCCCTTGCCTGAATACTAATTTATCTAGGAAATCATGGTGTTTTCAAAGAACTGAGTCTTTAATGACGTTATTATGTCCAATCATATGTCAAACTCGGCACCTTCAAGGTATAAATATGCCTACATTTGCCCAGACAAACACACAGTGGTTTGGAGCAGTTCGACTATCTACTTGCCCGACACGCCCTTCAGCAGCAAGTGCCAAAGGAAGCTGACCCTCCTGCTGACGCACTGAGAGACGCTGTCTTTTCTCCTGCCGAGAAATCCAGCTCCAGTGTTTCCAGGTTACCCTTGCGGGTTGCTGGGAAATCGAGTCCTGAGAGAGAGATACAAGACCTCCTTCATTCTAAAACCAAGGAGCTGATTAGACCCTTAGAGAATTCTTGGAAAAGATTCTTGGCAAAAGAATACTAAACTTAAGGTACCCCTCTCTTACTTCTTCCCTCTAAACCTAAGACAATACATTTACCTACCATTTACCCTCGTTCTAGACCCGGGTTAGGTACATCAGGGTATGCGTATTTTAGAAGCACCAGTTGAGTACTTTTAGTCATTATTTATTAATGTATGTATCTTATGGAATTTTATATGGCTTAGAAACCATACCATGCTTTTACAGTATTATTTTATAATATTATTCATACTGTACGCATTATTCTTTATAACCAGAATTACAATTGTGGCAGTTCATTTCTTATGTCTGAGAAAGAAGACTGTTCAATAAATACTTTTTATTGAAAATGCCCATCTCTCTATTTTCTCAGCACCTCTGGTGAAATGAAGCATGCACGATTGACTGAGTAAATAGCCATCTATTGTTTCCGCGACTCTAGAGATTGATTTCTTATTCTTGGGAAACAAAGTTGTCATGTTTATGCGGTTGTCAGAAACTAATCCCTTCTTGTGAATTCGAGAAAAGTATCTAGTGACCTCTGAGCTAGCTGGCACTCACAATTAAGTCTAATATATGCGATAGAGACCTAGTAGACCTCAGTCCTACGTCTAAACTAATGTATATTTTATTCCAATGCGCAGAGCCTATTGGGAATATAGGAACTACAATACAAAATAAGTCTTGACCCTGCCCCTCGTGGGAACAGTCCAGCCCGAACTGCCAAGCTAGGTCCTCCCTGCACCAGAAACAAGTGTCCTGGGACTGGGTTTGGGGCATCACCCTTCATCAGCCAGGGTAGCTTGAATCCAGTAGCGCAGTGCACACAGGACCCACATCTGGGCATACCCTTCCCACTTAATGCGACAAAAGGAACAAATGATGGCCAGAATGCTGAACAATGCAAACATTCACCCACAGTCACAATATCTGGGTCGAATCCAACGTTCTTTTGCTCACCACACAACCCCAGTTTTGTCCCAGCCATATGCAAACCAGTCTTGACCCTGCCCCTCATGGGCAGGGTCATTCCAGCCCGAACTGCCTCTGATCTCTGTACTGGGATGAATGTTTGATATTGTGCAGAATTCTGTCCATTAAGTGTTCTTTTGCATTTGTAACATGAGTGGGACTGGTATGCCCAGACGTGGGTCCTGTGCTCTCCATGCCACTGGAGTCAAGCTAGCCTGGCTGTTGAGGGATGATGCCCCGAAACTGGTCCCAGAATGCTTGTTTCCAGTCCAGGGTGGACCTGGCCTGGCAATTCGGGCTGGACTGTTCCCATGGAGAACAGTGTCAATACTGATTTGCATTTGGCTAGGTCTGAACTGGAATGGCACGGGGAGCAAAAAACCAATAGATTTAGGCCCAGCTCTCCATACTAGGGTGAATTTTTGACATTGTCAGCATTTTGTACATCAGTAGTTCTTTTGCATTTGCTACCCCGAGTAGGACGGGTATGCCCAGACATGGGTTCTGTGCTCTCCATGCCACTGGAGTCAAGCTGGCCTGGCTGATGAGGGGTGATGCCCTGAAGCGGATCATAGGATTTATGATTCCAGTCCAGGGAGGACCTGACCAGGCAGTTTGGGCTGGACTGTTCCCATAGGGAACAGGGTCAAGATTGATTTGCATATGGCTGGCTCAGACCTGGAAAGGCATGGGGAGCAAAAAAAATGGATTTAGGCCCAGATCTCTGTACTGGGGTGAATGTTTGACATTGTGCAGCACTCTGTCCATCAATTGCTCTTTTTGTATGTGTCACCCCGAGTGGAAAGAGTATGCCCAAATGTGGGTCCCGTGTTCTCCATGCCCCTGGAGTCAAGCTAGCCTGGCTGGTGAGGTGTGATACCCCGAAACCGGTCCTAGGATGCTTTTTTCTAGAACCTGAAAGAAGGACCTAGCCTGGTAGGTTGGGCTGGACTGTTCCCATGGGAAATAGGGTCAAGACTGATTTGCATATCTGAATATAGGTTCTGAACTGGAAATGCACAGTGAGCAAAAAATAAAATATATATGGATTTATGCCCAGATTTCTGTACTGGGGTGAATGTTTGACATTGTGCAGCATTCGGTCAATCAATTGTTCTTTTTGCACTTTCTAAAATTAACACTCCTAAGCTAGTAATAACAAATCAAACTTTAGCACTAAAGAAGATTTGTCATTACCAATCCAAAAATATAAAACATAAAGAAGCTACTGCTCTGCAATCAGGAATTACATCTAAAAAGTGTTTTAAGGAATCCCCATTATTAACCTATGGGAGGAGCAGGCCTCACATTAGTGAAAAACAAATGTATCACTACTAGGACATGTACAACAACCAGGTACATGGCTTGACAGTTCGGGCTGGACTGTTCCCATGAGGCACAGGGTCAGACTGATTTTCATATGGCCATGTATGAACTGGGGTGGCAGAGTGGGCTAAAGAACGGTGATGGATTAAACCCAGATCAGTTGACTGGGGGTGGGTGCTTGTATTGTCAACGCTCCGTCCATCATTTCCTTTGGTTTTTCTTTAATCTGGCCTACCGACACAAATAACTGTCAAGATAGATTCCTGAACAAAACACAAGGGTTCACAGTGGATAGTCCAGATCCAAGATAGATCCCTGGAGAAGCATGGCTCAATGGTTAGAGCGGCAGACCCTGATGCAGAGGTCTGGCCTTGACCAGGGTTCAATTCCCGCCTCGGCGGCTCTTGGACTCAATTTCCCCGGACTTGATCATTCTCGCCTCGGTGCCTAGTCTAATCATGGGTCCCACTCTGTGACTCCGGGCAATAGCTTGTGTAATCTCCACAACGGCCCCAGCAGCGCTGTGGATGCCTGGCTTTGCCTTTGGGGTGCCCAGGAGTGGACATTTCACAAGAAAGCCAGGATGGGTTCCACAGTGGTATGAATACAGCGCTACGAGGCCTCCGGGTAGAAGTGCGCTATATAAATACTCTACATTTAAATTTACAAGATACTCCCAGAGACAACATCCAGGGATAGTAACTACTTACAGTGTAGGAAAACTATGCCTTGAATGGCTACAGAAATCCACACTTCCAGATATCAAACAACACTTATCTTTACCTAAAGAAAGCAATGATTTGCGAGATTTCTTAATTGGGCCTCGCAAACCACGTCAAAAACGTTTCATATACGCCGGTTTATACGCTGCTTACAATGAAGCTTGGAAAATCACGCAAATGGAAACTGCAGAAAAGATACGAGAAATTGATTGTAATAATATAGAGAAAGCTCTCTCTGTAGTGGACAATGGGTTAACGACTCTGTCCTCCAGAATGTATTCTTTGGACAGCATTGTATCATCTGCCATTGACATAATAGAGCAGGACTTGCTAATGTTACAACATGGCCAGTCCCAATTACGTTCTATAATGCAGCTAGGCTGGACGTTACAAAATCTCAGTTCAGGCTACGTGCCATGGCGTCTAATCAACACCACGTCATTGTTTACTGTATTTAACCTTACAGATAAACAATCTCTTTGACACAAAGAGGAGCAGACTATACGGTGCTGAGCATTGAAAAACTGGAAATATTACCATTGACAGTTTCTGAGAAGCCTGTCATTGAATAAATAATACATGGCACCATCACAATACCAGCGACGGTTTTCCAATTTCAGTATTGCTTAAGTCACATACCAGCGGGCCTGTATGAAAGGTTGGGTAAAGAATACATTAAGTCAACCTGGAATTTACTGTATACACACAAATGTTGGAGTGGGGGAAAGGAAGTATTTCTTAGTGGTAAAAATTGAAAGGGCTCACTGAGTGGTACACTCTTATGTCAAGGTATTAATTTACACTGAGCCTGCGAAGGTTCCTCAAACAACCTTTCCTGCACCTGCACGGGACACCAGCAGCCTTGATAGAACCAGTTTTCAGGCAGCTTTCAAATGGCAGCTACGTTATGCTCAATGATCACAGCTGTTGTGGCATGTTGCCCAGAAGATCGTATCTAGTTAGTGTGTTGGCCAGGGTCCCTTGTTGTATGCAAGTAGTGTATCCAAAAAGCAAGACAGACAGGGAGACAGCGTTATGGCCTGCACTGAATATCTCTTCTATATGAATTGATACTTTAAGCAGAATGAAAGCCATTCTTTTGCAAAAAACTGTGCCACTGACCTCGTCCAGAGAAACGTATGATCTGCAGGTTGCAAGACTTCTGCAGAGATACATAAATTATTATCAACAAACTGCCTAGTACATTTCGCAGAACTGTTAGGTCAAATCTTAAACATGTCTGATACCAATGGCATTGCACATGTATTTAAGACGATTTTTTGAGACTGTTAGCACCCTTTGAAGCAGTCCTCTGCATTTTTCCAAATTTCATGCACTCTGTGTTCGGCGGCCTGCCTCTCATTTTGGGACTCGTAGCAGGAATTCTATTTTTATTCTTTCTGCTCCGATATGGCAAGTCCAGTCACCAGCGACACCCAGGCTACCATGGAACAAGCTCTCCTTGCCATGAGGTATCGTGAGCGCATTACACAGATTCTTGGCTTGGCTCGTTTAAGAGATCTGAACACCACTTGGTTCCTTTCGTTCAGACCAATCTGGCAAGATTGCATCTTACCTGTTCTAGGATGCCTGCTTTGCGGAGAGGAATGTGTGGTGGACATTTGTCTTATACTTCTATCAGTCCTGCCATCGGATGTTGACGCCTTGCTAGGTCCGGTAATGACTCATGCATCATGTTGCCCCCAATGGCTGCCAATTCTGATGACGACATTCATTGAGGTCTCACCGGCAAGTCTAACTGAGTGTGAGATACGTGACTCTACAGGCACACAGTTACCACCTACTGCGGACATTGCTAATGCATCAAACGCTGACGGCGATGATCCTCATCTATGCACATTTGACCTGCTAACTGAAGTGGCTCCACTTTCTTCTACTATGGTAGACGGTTTCTTTGCCAGCCTAGACGATCTGATGTTTTTTCCTGACACCGAGAATAACTTTTGATTCATGCACACAGCGTTCCCAGAACTCTGAAATTCGACCTTTGTTTTTTCAAAACAAACGTCTAACAATTTGAACTTTTTCCAAAATAGAACTTTTGGCACAGAGTAATCTGCTTAAAGTAGAACTATTCTTAGAGAACAAGATTTCTTTTGGAAAACTTCCTAAATAACAATATTTGGCCTTGTCCTTAAAAATAAACAGTTTATATATTATGCTATGGGGTGGTCTCGACTTTTTTTTCTGTACCTTAATAGACATTTCATGAATGTAATTTCGTATTTCATAAAGGTTACAATATATGCTCTCATAATATGCTTCATATCTGTTGAGACTTGTTTTTTCATACAGTTTATACTCATTTCATGTGAACAAACCTTTTCAAATGCAATATGTATTTTGGGTGGGATTGTAAACACTAGCCTTAGATATGTTCAGTGCTTATACATTTAGTTTTATTGAACTTAATATCGTGGAGTGGGTGTTATGTCTGAATCTAGGACCCTAGTGTAATTTTCCAGATTCATGCCAATATATAGGTATAATTCACCTGATCCTTATATATGCCTTGAAATCATACCCTTATTTAGACTGAGCCTATGCAGCCCAAATACGGCATGGCTACTTCCAACAAAGTTCTGAGAATCCACAACGATTTCTTGGAAAAACCAGCCTTCAGCAGGTAGGGACTTCCCCTTGCCTGAATACTAATTTATCTAGGAAATCATGGTGTTTTCAAAGAACTGAGTCTTTAATGACGTTATTATGTCCAATCATATGTCAAACTCGGCACCTTCAAGGTATAAATATGCCTACATTTGCCCAGACAAACACACAGTGGTTTGGAGCAGTTCGACTATCTACTTGCCCGACACGCCCTGCAGCAGCAAGTGCCAAAGGAAGCTGACCCTCCTGCTGACGCACTGAGAGACGCTGTCTTTTCTCCTGCCGAGAAATCCAGCTCCAGTGTTTCCAGGTTACCCTTGCGGGTTGCTGGGAAATCGAGTCCTGAGAGAGAGATACAAGACCTCCTTCATTCTAAAACCAAGGAGCTGATTAGACCCTTAGAGAATTCTTGGAAAAGATTCTTGGCAAAAGAATACTAAACTTAAGGTACCCCTCACTTACTTCTTCCCTCTAAACCTAAGACAATACATTTACCTACCATTTACCCTCGTTCTAGACCCGGGTTAGGTACATCAGGGTATGCGTATTTTAGAAGCACCAGTTGAGTACTTTTAGTCATTATTTATTAATGTATGTATCTTATGGAATTTTATATGGCTTAGAAACCATACCATGCTTTTACAGTATTATTTTATAATATTATTCATACTGTACGCATTATTCTTTATAACCAGAATTACAATTGTGGCAGTTCATTTCTTATGTCTGAGAAAGAAAACTGTTCAATAAATACTTTTTATTGAAAATGCCCATCTCTCTATTTTCTCAGCACCTCTGGTGAAATGAAGCATGCACGATTGACTGAGTAAATAGCCATCTATTGTTTCCGCGACTCTAGAGATTGATTTCTTATTCTTGGGAAACAAAGTTGTCATGTTTATGCGGTTGTCAGAAACTAATCCCTTCTTGTGAATTCGAGAAAAGTATCTAGTGACCTCTGAGCTAGCTGGCACTCACAATTAAGTCTAATATATGCGATAGAGACCTAGTAGACCTCAGTCCTACGTCTAAACTAATGTATATTTTATTCCAATGCGCAGAGCCTATTGGGAATATAGGAACTACAATACAAAATAAGTCTTGACCCTGCCCCTCGTGGGAACAGTCCAGCCCGAACTGCCAAGCTAGGTCCTCCCTGCACCAGAAACAAGTGTCCTGGGACTGGGTTTGGGGCATCACCCTTCATCAGCCAGGGTAGCTTGAATCCAGTAGTGCAGTGCACACAGGACCCACATCTGGGCATACCCTTCCCACTTAATGCGACAAAAGGAACAAATGATGGCCAGAATGCTGAACAATGCAAACATTCACCCACAGTCACAATATCTGGGTCGAATCCAACGTTCTTTTGCTCACCACACAACCCCAGTTTTGTCCCAGCCATATGCAAACCAGTCTTGACCCTGCCCCTCATGGGCAGGGTCATTCCAGCCCGAACTGCCTCTGATCTCTGTACTGGGATGAATGTTTGATATTGTGCAGAATTCTGTCCATTAAGTGTTCTTTTGCATTTGTAACATGAGTGGGACTGGTATGCCCAGACGTGGGTCCTGTGCTCTCCATGCCACTGGAGTCAAGCTAGCCTGGCTGTTGAGGGATGATGCCCCGAAACTGGTCCCAGAATGCTTGTTTCCAGTCCAGGGTGGACCTGGCCTGGCAATTCGGGCTGGACTGTTCCCATGGAGAACAGTGTCAATACTGATTTGCATTTGGCTAGGTCTGAACTGGAATGGCACGGGGAGCAAAAAACCAATAGATTTAGGCCCAGCTCTCCATACTAGGGTGAATTTTTGACATTGTCAGCATTTTGTACATCAGTAGTTCTTTTGCATTTGCTACCCCGAGTAGGACGGGTATGCCCAGACATGGGTTCTGTGCTCTCCATGCCACTGGAGTCAAGCTGGCCTGGCTGATGAGGGGTGATGCCCTGAAGCGGATCATAGGATTTATGATTCCAGTCCAGGGAGGACCTGACCAGGCAGTTTGGGCTGGACTGTTCCCATAGGGAACAGGGTCAAGATTGATTTGCATATGGCTGGCTCAGACCTGGAAAGGCATGGGGAGCAAAAAAAATGGATTTAGGCCCAGATCTCTGTACTGGGGTGAATGTTTGACATTGTGCAGCACTCTGTCCATCAATTGCTCTTTTTGTATGTGTCACCCCGAGTGGAAAGAGTATGCCCAAATGTGGGTCCCGTGTTCTCCATGCCCCTGGAGTCAAGCTAGCCTGGCTGGTGAGGTGTGATACCCCGAAACCGGTCCTAGGATGCTTTTTTCTAGAACCTGAAAGAAGGACCTAGCCTGGTAGGTTGGGCTGGACTGTTCCCATGGGAAATAGGGTCAAGACTGATTTGCATATCTGAATATAGGTTCTGAACTGGAAATGCACAGTGAGCAAAAAATAAAATATATATGGATTTATGCCCAGATTTCTGTACTGGGGTGAATGTTTGACATTGTGCAGCATTCGGTCAATCAATTGTTCTTTTTGCACTTTCTAAAATTAACACTCCTAAGCTAGTAATAACAAATCAAACTTTAGCACTAAAGAAGATTTGTCATTACCAATCCAAAAATATAAAACATAAAGAAGCTACTGCTCTGCAATCAGGAATTACATCTAAAAAGTGTTTTAAGGAATCCCCATTATTAACCTATGGGAGGAGCAGGCCTCACATTAGTGAAAAACAAATGTATCACTACTAGGACATGTACAACAACCAGGTACATGTCTTTCCATTTAGTTACATAGCACCCTGCTCTTAGGGGTGATTTATATGTAAAAAGGGGGAGTTTAAGGCTTGGTAAATCGTTGTAAGTGCCAAGTCAAAGTGGTAGTGAAACTTCACACACAGGCACTGTAGTGGCAGGCCCGAGACAGGTTTGAAATGGCACTTCTGTGGGTAGCACAATCACAGCTGCAGCCCATTAGTAGCATTTAACGTACAGGCCCTGGCTATATCACTTACCACTTTACAAGGGACTCACAGGTAAACTACATATGTAAATCTGGTATATACCAACGTCACCATATTTTAGGGGATAAGCATATGCACTTTAGCACTGGTTAGCAGTGGTAAAGTGCTCAGAATCCTAAGGAAAACAAAAAGAGCTCAGCAAAAAGAGTAGGAAGGCAAAAGGTTAGGGGTAACCCTACACAAAGGGCAATTTCCAACACAGTCTGTGTGGTGGACATGTGCCCTCATGAGAGGAGGCAGCCTTTTTTTAAAAGCTCTTATTTTCTCCACTCCACAGTGGCCCTATTGCTTTTATGATTGTAGTCCTTTCAGGAACTACATGTGTCCCTTTAGGACTGTGTCACTGAGTCACATTAAAGTATTGTAGGTGTCTTTAAGGCACCCATCATTGCACATATACCTTCACTTAGACAGCAGTTTTTACAACCCAATGGTGTTTGAACAATTGGTAAATTGATCAACTGTAAATTACGGCCAGAGGCATATTGCCAAGTGGCCTGATTTTATAAACCAGACAAGTTCCTCCATTCTTTCACTTCATTCCAAATATCATACCTAAGTGCACCACCATATGTAACAGTACGCTAACATCCATTAGAGGTTGGCAGATGCAGGGCATTGGCCAAAAAAGAAGTCCATGCTGGGTCCACCACCCTCACAGTTTGACATAGGGGAATCACAGGGTTTTTTAAAGTTGTGCCTCAGTTGACTTTGAAAAGCAGAAATCCTTCACCTGGCAGTCAACCTACCACAAGACTGCTGGTCACAATGGTGGCAGTGAGCATAGCGCATGGAAGTTCAGGATAGGGGTCAGGGCCAATACCAATTTGCACAAGGCGGTTCTCTGTCTAGAGCAGTTCAGTTGGCAAATAATGTGTAGGAAGGCTACCTAAAGCGATTAACAGTTGTTTAATCTATTTACAAAGCTTTCGCCCACTAACTTTTGTTTCTATGATGCAGGCCAACCATATTCAGGGTTGAATTTCCTAGCCTGGGGCACGCTTCAGTCCCAGACAGGGAAAAATCAATGGCACTGACTTGCAAAAGTCACTTTAAGTAGGGAGCTCCCATGATCTCTCAGCAAAGAAGATAGTTTTTACCCCGGAGAGCAGAGTTCACCATACCTCATAGTGTCTATATGACCCCCAGAGCTGATTATAGATCCAAAAGCCCTGTTTGTGCCTTATTGTATGCATTTAGTGCTTTAAATACTTCCAAGCCCCAAGCATTTACTTTATTAGTGCAATCTTTGATGCCATTATCACTCAGCATGACACAATTACCATTGACCACATACTCCACGTGGACTGGTCGGACCATCACATGATTCTATTCCATTTCAACAAAAAATTGCTCTCTCAGCCACCTGTACAAGACCCCCCAAACTGGGCCAGAAACCTCACCCAGATCCCCCTTGCCGCCCTTGAAGAAAGGATTAGCTTGCTCCTCCCTAGCTCTAACGACATCTCACCACAGCCACACTCACCTCGCTCTATAATGCAAATATGATGACCATGCTTGACTAACTATCCCAGTTGAAAGTAAAAAAAGCCGAGCCACAACATCCAGATAATGGTTTAACACCGACAGCAACTCCGAAAGGAGAATACTAAGAGCCACAGAAAGATGCTGGAGGAATAATCCTTCGACTACTCTCCGCGAACAACAAAGAACAGCCCACAAGAAATACAACAATCATCTCAAGATCAAAAAATCCATGTGTTTTCGCTCTGCGCTGGACAGTGCAAAAGATAAACCTAAAGAGCTCTATATATAACACTAGCAGCCCGCCCCAGCGTTGCCTGGGGCAGAAAGGGGCTGGGGGCAGTACACCCGCTCCCGCCCCGACCCCCTCCCGTCCCGACCCCCTCCCGTCCCGACTCCCTCCTGCCCGACTCCTCCCGCCTGTCCCTCTGTGCACACCTGCTACCCTCCCGCCCGACTCCCTCCCGCCCTGACTCCCTCCCGCCCTGACTCCCTCCCTCCCGCCCTGATTTCAAGCTTTACTTTACCTGAGCTGCCGCTCCGCTCCTCTTCACCATGACACGCCCGCGCTCCTCACCTCACCGCAGCTCCATGTCAGCCTCTCCTCCTCATCGTCATCACGCACGTCAGGGTCATCACGCACGTCGCATCGCGGCCAGCGCTAGGTACCGGCCGGCGCTACTTTCAGGGGACTACTTTGTTTTAGAACTTAATTTTTTTAATTTAGTTTTTTTTTTTATTTATATAGCCTATGTCCATCTACACACCCTGACATTTTCATAGATGTATCGGGTGTGTAGATTGGCGCTGTGGTTCTTGAGTTTACCTGGCCAAAAGGTGCAAGTTCTCTCTTTATAATAGTAGTATAGATTATCAGGCAACAAACCTCCAAGCCTGAAACTTTCTCAATACTGGCATCCAAAGAACTCTGCAACAACTTCGTCAACTTCCTTAATCAGAAGATCACCGAGATCAAACTTTTACTGGACACCAACAGCACCCCCACACATAGACCTAACCTAGCCTAACCTCATACGCAGATGACACATAGTTGGTGTTGGCCATTAAGGGTGACGGACAGGAGGTGGCAGAACGGTTCCAAAGAGGCATGACAGCTATCGGTGAGTGGATGGCAGGAAACTGCCTGAAGCTCAATTCCGAGAAAACGGAGGTGGTCATTTTTGGCAATCTCTCGCCATCCTGGCCGACAACTTGGTGGCCATCAGCATTTGGCACTCCACCTTGTCCTACCCCCAAGGTGAGAAATCTAGGAGTTACCTTTGACAACCAGCTCAACTTTATGGCCCATGCCAATAAGGTAGCGTCCACGGCCCATTTTAAACTCAGAATGATAAGGAAAATCCTGCCTTTTCTGCCTGACACGGCCGCTAAGACCCTGGTTACGTCATTGGTTTTAAGTTCACTAGATTACTGCAACGGACTCTTCCTGAATGCACAATCCAGAGTCACAAAAAAGTTGCAGACGGTACAGAATGCGGCCGCACGCCTGCTGTCCTAAAAACCAAAATTCGCACCCATCTCAGATACTCTGAGGACCTACCACTGGCTGTCTATCCAAAACAGGATAAAGTTTAAAGCTATGTGTATAGTCTATAAGGTAATGCAGGATCAGGGGCCTCGTTTCCTTAAAGATCATCTAATACCTTACAGTCCAGCCAGAAAGCTACGATCCTCATCACTTAATCAATTAGTGGTCCTACGTAGCAGAACAGTCACATGGGGTGACCGCCGCTTCCTAGTTGCGGCCCCCAAAATCTGGAATACCCTACCATACCACGTCAAAGCCAGCCCATCACTCTTACAGTTTAGAAAAAACTTGAAGACCTGGTTATTCAACCAACAATATAGTACACCCACCCTATACCTCACCTCTAAGGAATGACATTACTGCAGTCTAGCGCCGAGACACCCAAGGGTAATCGTTCGCGCTCTATAAGTGTTAGTAAATAAATAAATAAATAGAGCAACATGGCGCTGGCCCTTGATAATGGCACCACACCCCCTAACAAATCCTGGCTAATATTCCACCCCATACAAGAAGCTGAGATAGTCAAACTCATTTCCACCTCCAAACCCTCTTCTGACGCCCTAGACCCCATTCCCCCTCCCCCCAACTGACCCAAAAAACTGAAACTCTCCCTAGCACCGCACTGGTGCATGATCATGAAAAGCTCCTTGAAAAACTGAGTTATGCCAGATTGCCTTAAAGTAGGGCAAGTCACCCCAACTCAGACCCATCTCTAACCTTCCTCTTCTGTCCAAAAACCTAGAAAGATGTGTACTCCAACAACTAACCCAACACCTGACAACATCGACCTCCTTGACTCCCATCAGTCTGGCTTTAGAAAAGGATGCTGCACTGAAACCGCGATCCTCAACTTCATCGATGATATCCATAAATCACTAGACTCAGACCATTGCTGCCTCCTCATCCTCCTAGACCTATCAGCAGCTTTCGACACGGTAGACCACAAACTTCTCATTATGGCTCTCCAAGAACAAGCCGGACTTGGCGAGGTGGTCCTCGAATGGTTCTCATCCTTCTTACACAACCGCACCCAAAGAATCAAAATCAAAAACTTTGCATCCAATCTGCATCCAGTCATTAAGGGAGTCCCGCAAGGTTCAGTGCTCTCCCCACAACTTTTTAACATCTACATGGAACCCCTCAACAAACTACTAAAAAAAGCCAAAATCCACTTCCATCTTTATGCTGACGATACGCAGATCTACCTGGAATCCTCCTCCATCAAGGACATCCAAAGACTCAACGACATACTGAGAGAGGTCCAACATTGCCTGTCTAGCAACCACCTCAAACTAAATCCGGATAAAACCGAAGTTCTCCTTATCTCGAACAAAGAGGAGAACCCCCAAATTGCTGAATGGCTAAAAGCCATCGATGCGCTCAATGGTAACCTCACCCTCGCCGACTCTGTCAAATCTCTGGGTATCACGCTAGACCCGAAACTGGACATCACCTCACACATCAAGAACTCAGCCAAGAGCGCCTTCCTCAACCTAAAACTACTGAGCAAAATTAAACCTTTCATCCCGTCCAATTATCTCAAACAGGCCCCCCAAGCACTGGTGTTGTCAAGACTAGACTATGAAAATGCCGTCCTCTCAGGAGTACCAAAATCACATCTTGCATTCCTCAAAACAACGCTCAACGCGGCAGCCAGATTGGTCACCGGAATCAAGAAATTTGATCACATTTCTCCAGCACTCAGAGAACTTAAATGGCCCCCAGTGGAAATGCAGGCTAGCTTCAGAACAGCCTGCCTCATACACAAAGCCTTGCACACTGGCAAACCGGAATATTTAGTGGCCAAACTCAAAAAAGCCGGTCAGACCAGGAACCTCAGAAGCTCGAACTCTCTTCTACTCATCCCACTGAAAACTCGGAAACAAAAAACTGCGGCTTGATCCTTTGCCCGGAGCGCACCCAAAATCTGGAACTCTATTCCTCCCCACATCAGAACTATTAATTCCTTTGCAAAATTCAAAAGCCAGCTCAAATTCCTGTTCCTCGACCGATCCCTAGGGAATTGATAGGAGCAGCCAGAGTGTGGAAACAGTCTCCTCTCACAGCTGCGACTCTATGTCCACAAGCCGCATAACGGAACTCGCCCCTAATCGACCTACACTATTCTGTATTTTGTGATTCTCTGCATCGTTACTGTTGCAAAGCGCTCCAATACTCTCAGGTCAGGCAAGCCCTATATAAAACTTCTTAAATTAAAAAATTAAAAAAATAGAGAAGGTAAGGGGTATCATTGCATGAAGAACAGCTTCCTCATCTGTAGTCTGAAAATTAGTCTCCACCTTATAAATAGATACATTAATGTAGACCTATGGTAAGCAAATAATCGCAAAATGTGCTTCCTTAGATATTGGTTTCTTTGCTTGATCATATCTTTAAATTTGTATCAAAAGATTAAAGAATTTCCATCCAAGGCTTTAGATGCATGAATTTAAAAAAAAGAGGGAAAACTTACATTAGATCCTTTTTGGACACCGGGCTTGGAGCAGGCTGAGCATCTAACCAAAACTGTCCTACTATGCACATTATATTTTGTTGCCAAAGCTGCTATATGCAGTGCAGATCTACACAAATTCAAAAATACTATGAGTCATCTAACTATGCTAACATCTGCCAATTGCCATGCTCATACTCAAATGGCACTAAAGGTATAGGCAAATAGGTCAAGGAGAGGCAGGATGGCGTCTGAGTAGCAGCTACCCGACTCAGCTCCGCCGGTCTGACCCTTAAACAGACACAAAGAAGCTCCTTTATGTCACTGTGATCACGCTCAAGAAGCTGAATATTACCTGCTAAATTCCCCATCGTATGGACCAACAGTATAGCACAACGGTCGCAGTGATCTTTGCGTGGTTCAGAGATCGGAATGGGCGGCGAGTTGTAACGCGATGTCTGGCAGAAGCTTCACTAACAGAGAACTGCCCAGCTCCAGCATCTTTGTCCCGCAGAGCCCTGCGGCGGCTCTCGCCGACGTACAGCCTCGAAGTAACTCTATTGGCGCTCCACATTCTCCTGATGGCTCCGACAGGCACAGAGAGAGGCGCTAATCTCTGCAGCGGGTCCCAGTTTAGAAGTCGAGGGCGGAGGATACCTTGTTTCCAGGATATTCGAGGAAATCAAGTAAGGATGACAGGGTGAGGGGCAAAAATAACGAAAGCTAAAAACAACAATCTGCTAGTCCCCGCGGTAACCGAAGCTGCACAGCAAAATTACTCAGAAGTCCCCCAGAGGCACCCGGAGACACGGGGGGGTGAAAAGCAGGGAGCAAGCAGAAAGGGTGAATTCCGCAGACAAGGCTGAGCGGACAGCTAAGCAAGGGAGAAGTAAAAAAATGCTAAGCTCACGAATAACACCCAAACGCACAACTCTCAGCCCCTAATTTCCAATATGTTTGGCTCAATGGAGGGAAAAACATATAACGAGTTAGCTGAGGGGGCCGTATCGGAGGGTCAGATCACCTTAACCGCTCCTGGCGTACCCCCTGCAGACGCCGGAGAAGTGCCTCAAGACCCTGTAGCTTCTCTGCCGGCGGTTCCGGCAATACCAGTCCTAATAACCTCTGCACTGCTAGAAAATTCAGGTACAGCCGCAGAGCCAGTTACAATTGTACGTTGTGAGCAAGCAGAGAATGCCCCCCCAACAGATCTTCCAAATCTGGATAAAAGAGTCTCTGAAACTGAGCCCAGTGCTAAACAGATTCCAAATATTGGAGCCATGGTACAAAGGAATCCAGCAAATAAAGTAAACCATCAGCTAAAAACACCTGACAACATGGAAAAACTCTACTCTGTCATGGATGAATCAGAGATATCAGACTGGTACATCCACATCCAGTGATGGAGGGAAAAATGACTGGGGAAGTAGTACGGACTCAGAGGCCTCATGGAACACTGCTGCACAAAAGAAGAAGTTGTTGAAGAAAAAAAAAGGTAAAGCGGACGCAAGAGTGGGGGGACCTTAAATCAAGGGAACAATGCCGAGCTCAGGTGGTACTACTCATCCTGTCAGTTAGTGACTCTATCCAACTGTACTGTAAGCTCAGGGGGTATCTCTTTAGCTATGGGCACATTGGGAACTGGAAACTCCGGAAACTCCAGAAGCAGGGAAGAGCCTACTCTCGCCGAAGTTCTGCACTCAATCAAGAGCTTTCAAGAAGAGGTTAAGCTGGATAATCGAAAACACTGACAAGCCATACAAAAACAATAAAATCGCACTAAGGAAAGCTTGTGCTACAATTGCTGACAGAATGTCGTTAGTCGAAGTGCGCACCGAGAATCTGGAAAAAGACGTCTCCTCCTTAAAAGTACAGAGAATTGCGCATTAAGGCATAGTCAAACATTTAATGTTGAAGATCCACGAGCAGGAGTATAGATTGCGACGTAACAATCTCCACATCCTTGGGGTTCTGGAAGGAGTTGAAGGGAGCGACCCGAGGGCTTATATGATCAAGCTTTTCAAAGGAGCATTTCCTGATCTGCACTCCTGGGACTGGGTCATGGAGATACAGTGTGCTCACATCTTCCCATTATCACCTTCCAAACGTTCTATGTCCCCAGTGCAATACCCTCATTCTATGTTAGTATATTTTGGCAACTTTCTTTTACGCCAGACACTCTATGACTTAGCAAGAACAACAAGCACGAGGGAATTCAAAGGCGTTACCTTTTTCACCAGGCCTGACTTTGCCCATGCCACAGTTGAGCGAAGATGGAGGCTGAGTCAACTCGTTGCCCCTTTTCAACAAATAGGGGCAACGGTATATTTACAGAATCCAGCACACCTAACAATTATTTTCAAGGGGGTCACGTGCAGTTTTACGTCTGAATTCCAGGCCCAATCCTTTCTACAGGAGATCACGGAGTCAAGAAGAGACAGAACTAAGGACTAAAATATTTAAGACTTGAGGCTTAATGCTTCAAAATTGGGGACTTTTAGCAAGATCAAATGGCTACAAATTGATTTCTGCACAGATAGAGTGGATAGTTTAGGGAAGGGGTTGGACCAGGGTGGGGCGCGGGTTCCTGATTGCTCAGATGCCATCACCCTGGCTCTTGCAGGACCAGGTAGCCTCAGTGGTAGGTTGCGGTTGGTGGGGGCGATTCATGGGGGATAGGGAAGGGGATGGCACTGAGAGGGATGACTCGAATTATTTTTTCCTATTTGGTTTGTGGGCATTTGTATTGGAGTATTCTTGCTATATTTAATGAGTAAGTTATGTATAGCAACAATTAACGTATGTGACCTTAATGATCCCAAGAAACGACAAAATACGGCTTTAGCACTCCGGCTACTAACAGCAGATATCCTATGCTGGCAGAAAACGCATATCGAAAGAACGCTGATTCACCTGTTAGACTCGCTTGGCTATACAACACAAAATGCAAGGACAAGGGTGGTGGCATTACTATCTGCTAAACGCTCGCTTCAATTTACACGTACATTAGCTGATCAAATTGGGACGTGGGTTATCACAGAATGTCGAAGGGAAAAGGAGATTTACTTACTGTATGCACTTTATATGGTAGCACCGCAGATGATCCTGCAATCTTTGATTTTATGAATAATGAACAGGCTGAGTGGCCGCTACCTATAATCATCTCCGGTGATTTTAATATAAATTTGCCAGCTAATAAGAAAATAACTCTAGATAAAAATTGGATCTATAGCAGTCGGAAGCCAAAGGTCTTTAAAGCTTTGAGGGCTTTATGTCGTGAACAGGAACTCACTGGCATCTTGTACTCACAACACCCCACCGATTCTGGTCACACCTTTTATTCTTTTCCACATAACAAGCTTGTAAGATTAGATTTAATTTTTGCATCTTACTCTATTCTTCATGGGTGCTCAATAGAAAAGACCCCACGTATTGTGACAGATCATAATCCCTTGGAGGTGGAAATAAGAGGGGTAACAATGGTTAATAGAGATATGGCTAACTGGACCTTTGAACGATCTTAACTTTCAAATGATGAATATTGTAAACATATGAGGCACTGGATCCCTCAATTTATTAAGGAAAATCTAGGCAGCACAGGGATTGAAGTAGTTTGGGATGCATTAAAACCAGAAATAAGAGGTGAGACACTGAGCTTTTTGCTTTCCTTAAATAAAGAAAAACGCCAACTGCTGGATAATCTGCAAACCTGATTGGCTGTTGCAGAAGAAAACTTAATGACTGTTCTCAGAGATGGTGACGCTCCTGCAGATGCGCATGCAAAAATAATGTCAGCCAAATCATCTGTCATGGAGCTAATAGCCAGAAGGGCTGCAGACAGACTAGCGATTTGGAGGAAGGAAGCATATGAATGTAGCTAGCAGGTCGGACATCACCTTCCGATTAGGGCAAGATAAAAAGCTAGAAGGAACAACATTACTGCAATTAAAGACTCCAAACAAGATATAATTTCAGATCAGAAGGGCACTTGGAAAGACTTTCTTGCCTATTATTAAGATTTATACCATGAAACCACTATGTCTCATTTAAATGATATTGTGACTTATTTTAATCAAATTCTAGCGGTGCCATTATCTCAAGATGACCAGGCTCAGGTTGAAGAGCCCCCTAAATGGGTCGACACTCTGCTTTGCATTAATAGCCTTCCTAATAGTAAAGCAACTGGCTTAGATAATATTCCAGCTAAATTTTATTTTGAAAAATCCACTGAACTAAAAGAGGTCATGTTCCACCTATTTGTTTTCAAGGGGGGAGAGCACCTGAATCATGGTCTCAAGCCAAATTTATTGTGTTCTTGAAAAAGCATAATCAGCGCTAGACCCTGCCTCTTACAGCCATATAACCCTGATAAATGTGGACCGCAAAATCTATTCTAAAATACTAGAAGTTCGAGTAGCAGGGGAAATACATAAAGTAATATCACATAGGCAACATGGATTTATCCCTGGACGTGGTACCATAGATCATATTAGAAGAACTATTTCACTTTTCGATGCCGCCCAAATTTCCAGAGATCCAATAGCAGTTATTCTAATTGACGCAGAGAAGGCCTTTGACAGGGTTTCTTGGCCTTTTTTATGGGAGCCCCTGTCAAGGGTCGGGATAGGCCAGGGACTTATACAGGCATTCAAGATGCTATATTTTCAGCCTACCGCAAAATTATTTCTAAATGGTGCAATTACTGATACTTTCAAAATAATTAGGGGTACCCGCCAGGGATGCCCGAGCTCACTACTTTTGTTTGCACTACATATAGACCCCTTTTTACGAATCCTGGAAGACAATCGAAATATTAGCCCCATTATTTCTCACGGCTGGAAAACAAAGGTGCTGGCCTATGCCGACGACATTGCTCTGGTTACTTCTAATCCTGGAACATCCATGGCTGAGGTTGAAGCAGAGGTGGCTAGATTTTGACTTTTTTCAGGATACTGCCTTAATAGTCCTAAAACCCAGATAATTTTTAAGAATGTCAATATGGGCAACGACACTAGACAGTTCAAAAAGGCTACGTATCTTGGAGTAGATATTATGGCTAGCATTGAAAAGATAGTTGACAGCAATATTGACCCCTTGATTGATAAAATTAAACCCAAATAAGCCCGACTACATAATTTGCATTTTTCGATGATTGGTAGATGCAATATAAATAAAATGTTTTTTTCCCTAAATTGTTGTACCTTATAAGAGCTATCCCGTTAGAATTTAGTATTATTTGTTTGAAAAGGATTGAAGATCTGTTCTCTCGATTTATCAGGGCCTATGAAAAACCCAGAAGAACATATAAATATCTCTCCCTACCAAAGGAAAGGGGTGGGCTGGCTCTTCTAAATATAAGACTTTATTATTGGGCAACCACTCTTTTGTAGAACCTCAGTCTTTTTTCCGATAAACAAATTGATAACCCATTGGAAGATATACCTACACCTATTGAACTCATAATGGGCAAAGATGCATGGGGATGGATTTTGACGTTTCTGAATGATTTCCACTATAAGAAGGTATGTTTCAAGACGTTGGTTGTTGGTTTCAGAACTATGAAATTGGCCCGTAAAATGTTAGGACTGGGTCATTTGAATTATTATACACTGATTTATAACAAAACTAAATTGCCCTAAATTTTTAAAGACTTAGTAATCAAAAAGTGGCAAGACAAAGGCCTGCCCATACTCAGTGATTTTTATTCTCTATCCGATATAGTATCTTTTGAAAATCTCAAAGAAAGATATGAATTGAATTGGAGGGATTTCTACAAGTACCTGCAAGTACGTGATATTTTTTTAGTAAAAAATGTGGCGGCCCATCAGGATTTATTAATAACCCTATTATAGACAACTTGAGAAAGAACCTTCCATCTATTGGAGCCGTGTATAACTCATTTAACTCATTAATGCCGGATGATTTGGAAATGCCGGCCAGGAAGTGGAAAGAGGAAATTGATATTTCTGAAGACTTATTTTTCCAATCAACTGAGCTAGCACAAAGTCTGTTAATCCTGGCACGGCTCTAAGCTCAGTATTATAAATCGTGCTTTTCACTTTATTATACTCCGAAAAAGATTGCGAAATGGGGGATAGGTAGAGGGACTTTATGCCCCGATGATCTTTATATCAGGCGGATCTAAAACACTTGTTTCCCTCTTGCGATATGTTAAACAACTTAAAGCTAGAGATCGCAAACTTTTTAAAAGAGGTGCTAGGGAGGGATATTTTTCTTTCGCCTTCCCTGATTTGTCTTGGGGTGGACCAGGAGATCCAAGGGAAGCCGGGAGAGGAATTGGTTTTCATAGGCATGGCTGTATATTGACTCTGCCTAGCCTCAGCCTGGCTAGATCCATCCCCGCAGGTTATCATCAATGGCTAACATGATTAGTGACGAATTATAGCTTTGAGAAACCCATCTATGAAAAGAGAGGGCCACGGTCCTGCTGGAAAAAGCTTAAAAATCTGGGAACCACTGACCAGATGGCTCGAGAGGTAGAGCGGGGATCAAGTGATCTCCGGTCCAGCGCTTTCAACGTCTAATGCTTATTTAAGTGCCTCTGGGGTGGGAGAGGCTGTAAAAAATATATAAAACTGTGCATGAGAAAATGTTGCTGATTCAATATAAGCTCTTCTTTCACAACAGGGTATTTGATCAGTTGGCATGTGTAACTTTGCTGATATAATATTTGTATGTTTTTTTCCTTTTTCTCTTTACCGCTGTACTTGTAAACTGTTTGAAAATCGAAAAGAGCTACTTGCAACATTGTAATCATGCACTAAATAATAAGACCAAAAAAAAGGTATAGGAAAATAAAAACAAATTCAACAGCTAAGATGTTACTATCTTTCTAGGTTTTATTGACAGGTCTGCTTAATTTGAGGCCTAAATAAACCACTTTTCTAATGCAAATTTCATGAAAATTACTGAAAAGATTAACACCAAATCAAAAATAAGCACTCCTTTACGTAAAGTTCTATTTTCATGCTAAGTTTGAGCATTAAGAATATGATAATTTGTCAATGTCATGTTTGTAATTCCTTGAATATAAATTGTTTGTGATTGTAAAAGCACAACAATATGATGTATAATTTATTTGCATCTTTTTGTTACAAATTAAATATAACACACGTAATGATGTGATTGATATGATTTACTAATGAATAACAATTTCCATAAGAAATAAAATTGTCCATTGTTTCAATCAGCGTTGCATTGAATTAAGATAAGAAACAGAAAAGTCAGTTCTAAAGGAACAGTGCTTACTGCACTCAGGATCTTTATCCTGTTAGACTACCAGTTTGAGGTACAATCAGTTCAGCCAAATTATGCAACAAGATTATCTAAAGCCAAGTATAGACACTAGTGATATCTTTTGTGTAGCGTATGGAAACCCTCTATTATTCACACGTACTAAGACCTGCCTAACCCCTCTAGAGCGATCCCAAACAATAGATTTTGGCCCAGATCTCTGTACTGGGGTGAATGTATGACATTGTTCTGCATTCTGTCCATCAACTGTTGTTTTTGCATTTGTCACCCCGAGTGGGACAGGTATGCTCAGACGTGAGTCCCGTGCTCTCCACGCCACTGGAGTCAAGCTATCCTGGATGAAGACAGCTGATATCCAGAAACCGGTCCTAGGATGCTTGATTCTGGTCCAGGGAAGACATGGCTTGGCAGTTCGGGCTGGACTGTTCCCATGAGGCCAAGGGTCAAGGCTGATTTGCATATGGCCATATCTGAACTGGGGTGGTGTGGTGAGCAAACAAATTATGGATTAAGGCCCAGATCTCTGTACTGGGGTGAATGTATGACATTGGTCTGCATTCTGTCCAGCAACTGTTGTTTTTGCATTTGTCACCCCGAGTGGGACGGGTATGCTCAGACGTGAGTCCCATGCTCTCCACGCCACTGGAGTCAAGCTATCCTGGCTGAAGACGGCTGATAGCCAGAAACCGGTCCTAGGATGCTTGATTCTCGTCCAGGGAAGACATGGCTTGGCAGTTCGGGCTCGACTGTTCCCATGAGGCACAGGGTCAAGGCTGATTTGCATATGGCCATGTCTGAACTAGGGTGGTGTGGTGAGCAAAATAAAAACGATAGATTCGGCCCAGATCTCTGTACTGGGGTGAATGTATGACATTGTTCTGCATTCTGTCCATCAACTGTTGTTTTTGCATTTGTCACCCCGAGTGGGACGGGTATGCTCAGACGTGAGTCCTGTGCTCTCCACACCACTGGAGTCAAGCTATCCTGGCTGAAGACGGCTGATAGCCAGAAACCGGTCCTAGGATGCTTGATTCTGGTCCAGGGAAGACATGGCTTGACAGTTCAGGCTGGACTGTTCCCATGAGGCACAGGGTCAAGGCTGATTTGCATATGGCCATGTCTGAAATGGGGTGGTGTGGTGAGCAAACAAACAATGGATTTAGGCCCAGATCTTTGTACTGGGGTGAATGTATGACATTGTTCTGCATTCTGTCCATCAACTGTTGTTATTGCATTTGTCACTCTGAGTGGGACGGGTACGCTCAGACGTGAGTCCCGTGCTCACCACGCCACTGGAGTCAAGCTATCCTGGCTGAAGACAGCTTATATCCAGAAACCAGTCCTAGGATGCTTGATTCTGGTCCAGGGAAGACATGGCTTGGTAGTTCGGGCTGGACTGTTCCCATGAGGCACAGGGTGAAGGCTGATTTGCATATGGCCATGTCTGAACTGGGGTGGTGTGGTGAGAAAAAAACGACGGACTTAGGCCCAGATCTCTGTACTGGGGTGAATGTATGACATTGTTCTGCATTCTGCCCGTCAACTGTTCTTTTTGCATTTGTCACCTCGAGTGGGACGGGTATGCTCAGATGTGAGTCCCGTGCTCTCCATGCCACTGGAGTCAAGCTATCCTGGCTGAAGAAGGCTGATAGCCATTAACTGGTCCTAGGATGCTTGATTCTGGTCCAGCGAAGACATGGCTTGTCAGTTCGGGCTGGACTGTTCCCATGAGGCACAGGGTCAAGGCTGATTTGCATATGGCCATCTCTGAAATGGGGTGGTGTGGTGAGCAAACAAACAATGGATTTAGGCCCAGATCTTTGTACTGGGGTGAATGTATGACATTGTTCTGCATTCTGTCCATCAACTGCTGTTATTGCATTTGTCACTCTGAGTGGGACGGGTATGCTCAGATGTGAGTCCCGTGCTCACCACGCCACTGGAGTCAAGCTATCCCCACTGAAGACAGCTGATATCCAGAAACCGGTCCTAGGTTGCTTGATTCTGGTCCAGGGAAGACATGGCTTGGCAGTTCGGGCTGGACTGTTCCCATGAGGCCCAGGGTCAAGGCTGATTTGCATATGGCCATGTCTGAACTGGCGTGGTGCGGTGAGCAAAAAAACAATGGATTTAGGCCCAGATCTCTGTACTGGGGTGAATGTATTGTAGAAAAAGGTAGGGCCGATGTTCACCGAGAACCTTTTAAGTATTGCCCGGCGCTAACCACCTCTCATACCACTCGAATCTTTCAAACAAAGAGGCAGGCGCTGGAGACTGGAAGGCAGGAAACAGAAGTTTTATTCCGACGGAGCAGAACACGTCAACTCAGACAACAGGGTATCTTCTCGAGGTGCTCTAACCGCATCTCTGAGGCCTGGCCTCTTATACACAGGTTTATTGCTTTATTGCATGAAACACATATTTGTCAATACTTTGATGTACGGAAAGACAACCTCGGAATCCCTGCTTCAAGCCCGTTCCCACACACATTTACAGTAGAAGTCCTCACCCCAGTCACAACAGGTGACGATTGTCGCGCAGCTGGGCATTCCACCGATTCCCGGAATGCATGTGGTCGATCGGATCTCATGGGGTGGGGGCTTTGATCAGTTGTGGATACTTTGGTGGGGGAAGTTTCCTACTGTATGGGGGCAATAAACAGCATCCGCAGGGCCAGGTGGCGGCCTGGGAACGAGCAGGACAATCTGGCACAGAGGAAAAAAGGGGGTTTATCAAAGGATACGGGATCATGAAAGGAACGGAGGGAGGTGTTGAGCTGGGAACAGGATGGGGTTCCGAGGCAGGGTTGCGCTGAAGAGGGGTTTATGGCCCAAGCATGTGAGAGCGGAGGCTGTCAGCGTGCAGGGGGGGATGCTTGTGAGGTTAGGGGAGAGTGAGAGAGACGCGCTGGCTATCGGCAGTGGGCAGAGAGGCCATGGCATTCAAAATGGCTGCCACTGATGCGCACGAATGAGCCTAAAAAGGGACAAGATGGCGCCGATAATTTTGAAGTCGCAAACTAGATTTTAATAGTCCTCCCTTTTCAACATATCTAGCCAACTTGTCTAATCAATATCTATCTTCATCAAGTTCCTAACCTCGACATCGTACAATGCTCTCATGCGTTCTTTTTCAAAGTCCAGAGTTTTAGGGCAGATACAGTTTGCACATAATGAACATAGAGGCGGCAGGCATTGGATCCCTAGGCAGAACCCACATATTACGACAATGGGTATCAGTATGATCGTAAATAACCTCCACTCCCAGTTCTTCACAGTAATCCAGAACCAACCACCAAGCGACCATTCTTCTTGTTCCTGGTGTACTTCTGAGGAAAGTCTGTGGAGGTGTTCAATGGCTTTGTACACAGAGGGCGAATTGTCCGGTGTATAGGTGCAGCAGCTGGACCCAATGATACGGCATGCTCCTCCACGATCCGTTAGAACCACATCTAGAACAAGGCGGTTCTGGAGAGCCACCAGGCGGACCGCTTGAAGCTTGGCTGTATTGTTCGCAAGGATGCCAGCTGTAATGTTCATCGTTGTTTCAACTGCCTGGGTCAAATGTCGGATGGCACGGCTGTTCGCCACCGGACCCCAGAGTGGAACAAGTCCCTTCATTGCATCGAGGAACTGTGCTCCGGTGGAGTCGGCTTGCTCAATGTCCTTTGCTCGTTTTTCTCTGTGATGATTCGCTGGAGCCACATAGGTCGGAGGAAGGATGAAGGCGATATAACAGGTGCCCCCCCAGCCTTTGGGGAGCCAGGTGTAAGCCTTTGTACCACAAACAAAGTACATGCTCGGAGAAGTGACAAAAGAGGGTGGATCAGTGGAGTCCAAAGTTCTGGTGATGCTGCAAGCGCTGCGGCCTACCAGCTGTGTCCCAAGCCCTTCGATACACATAAGGCCTGTGACGTTGATGACGGATAGGGCCACAGTCAGGGTGGCAGCTGTTCGTTTCCGTAGGTAGGAGAAGGTGGGTCTGGACTGGATTGTTGAACACCTGCATTTCAATCTGTTCTTTGACGGGGATGTCCATGTGGATAGAGTCGATGGATGTCTGTGGGCAAAAGTGTGCAGCAGTTTTCTTCGTTTTGTTCTGCCAGACCCCATGAAAGAAATGTGTCATAGTTCTGCTGGAGGTAGCATTATCCCTATAGCTTTCTTGCAAGAGGATCAGCCAAGCAAGGCAGGAGCCGTGAACTGAGAAGGGTGAAGGGATGAAGGGTATAGAATGTCCAGTGGCGTGGGGTAGCAACCCACAGATCCAGCAGTTGGTGGCATTGGTGGCAAGATTGTGCTGGTGCAGCAGTTGCACGAAGGAGTTGTTCCAAAACTCCTTACGCCTTTCTCTAAGTTGGGGTGAAAGAGAAATCAGATAATGTTCTTTCATCGTGGTAGGCTGTGCAGTGGTCAGGAATGTCTCATGAGCTGGTGCGCTCTCTTCCACAAAAGAGAAGGGCGACAAAAAGTGCAATAGTCTTTGAACTGTGGATTTTGTCCGTCTTTGGGTTTCTGTAGCGAATCTTCGGATGTCCGGATGCTTCCATCATCTTCGTGCCGGGTGCTTCCATCATCTTCTTGTCGGGTGCTTTCATCATCTTCAAGGGGGCTCGGTAGTGGGCAGAACCACAAACTTCGTCTGGCTTCTCTCCTGACAGCCTTAGTAGTGATAGGCCACCGCTCTGAGAATTATGACTAAGTCAGTGGTCTGCTTAGCCGAAGCTCCCTCCTTTCGTCGCAGGTTATTTCCTTCTCTGGATGGCACAGTGGGATCGAGAAATTCTGCTAATTCGAGTGTCTCTGTATCAGGATAGCAGTTCAGAGATGGTCGGTCTTTGTTCAGGAGCTCTTCCTGGGTGGCCACGTCTTCGGTCGTTGTCAGAGTCGAGGCCATCCTCTTGCAGTGGTGTGCATGCACCTAATTGCGCTTACCCTCCACTCGAAGAGCTGTTCGGGTGGTAATCAGGACTTGCCAGGGGCCTGTCCACCGGGGTTCCAGACTCTTTGCACGCTGGAAGTTTCGAATTAATACGTAATCTCCGGGTTGGATGTCGCCCCGGGACCCCTGGAAGTATCTGGAATGGCATGCAGCACCTGTTGGTGGATAACAGACAGTGTCTTAGTCAATTTGTACAAGTATTCAGACATTAGGACGTCCGGGACGTCGTGAATGGAAGTCGGTTTTGGTGCAGACCAGATGCTCATGGGCCGGCCGAAAACGACCTCATAAGGTGTCAAGTGGTGTTTAGTGGGGGTGGAACGCATTGATAGCCAGTGGGAGAGCGTCTGGCCATTTCAGTCCTGTGGTAGCCACTATCTTAGCTAGCTTTAGTTTCAATGTGGCGTTATGTCGTTCGACTAGTCCAGCAGATTGGGGGTGGAAGACTGCGTGGAACTTTTGTTTTACACCCAACCCCTTCAAGGTGAGTTGGATAACTTCGGCTACGAAGTGGGGGCCATTGTCGCTCCACAAAATTCGACAAAGGCCGTAACGAGGGAAGAATTCTTTCAGTAGTACTTTTGCAGTGGCAATGGCAGTGTTGTCACGGGTTGGATAGGCTTCCACCCACTTGCTAAATGCGCACACCACAACAAGTACATACTTCAGGCCTTGGCATCTTTCTAGCTGGATGTAGTCCATCTGCAGGCCTTCAAACGGATGATTGGGAACCCCAAACCCTCCCCGGGGAACTACAGTTCCTTTCCGGGGGTTGTGTTGCAGGCATATCAGACATTGTTGGACCAGACGTTTGGCGGAGTCTGCGATCTTGTCATTATGCCAAACTTTTGGAGACAAGCTCGGTCATAGGGGCAGATCCTATGTGTGCAGGGGAGTGTGCCATGGTCAGTATGGGGATTAGGTATGAATCGGGTAGCAACCACTTGTTCGTGTCTTTTGTCCGCCAGCAGCCTTCATCGTCTTTCAGTCCCACCCGTGCCCATTCAGTCAATTTGTGTTGTGAGCTGGCCATTTGGATGTCCTTAATAGTTTCCCTAGCGTCTGTACATTTCTCTGCTTGTGACCTGGTCACGTACATGCGTGTCGTCGTCCTATTCTCAGCTGTGGTTCGGGCAGTGAGGTCGGCTAGTGCATTCCCCTGCCCAATGATGTCTGTCACCTTTTTGTGTGCTTGGCATTTGATTACTGCAAGTTGTTTGGGAAGAAGGACTGCTTCAGTTAGGGCGGAGACTAGATCCCTGTGTAGGATGGGGGTGCCGTGAGAGGTCAAGAATCCCCTCTCCTTCCAAAGGAGCCCAAAATGATGAACCACCCCGAAGGCGTACTGGCTGTCGGTGTAAATGTTTGCGGTGGTTCTTGCTGCCAGGATACATGCTCGTGTGAGGGCAATCAGTTCTGCTGCCTACGCAGATCGTTGTGTGATGCGGGCTGTCTCTACTACAGTTCGGGCTGTGGTAACTGCATAAGCAGCTGAGGTGGTGCCATTGGGGAGTTTGATGCAAGAACCGTCCACCCACAGCTCTCCGTCAGGGTCAGGGAAAGCTGTGTCTCTGAGGTCGACCCTACTCCTAGTCTGTTCGTCCGTGAGGGTCACACAGTCATGTACAGGGAGACACATTGGGATCGATCTCTGGTAGGGGTAACAAAGTCGCTGGGTTCAGTGTGGTGCATCTTTTCAGGGTGATGTGGGGGGCAAGCAGAGTCAATTCGTATCCAGTCAGTCGTGCACTCGTCAGGTGTTGGGTCTTAGTCTGGTTCAGGAGGGTGTCAACCGCATGGGGTACTAACACCGTGAGGGAGTTCGAGAGCACGATCCCCTCACTTTGTCGGATAGAGATAGCAGCGGCAGCTACAGCTCGAAGGCAGGCAGGCAAAGCTCTGGCTACGGGGTCAAGAGTGGCAGAGAAGTAAGCGCATGGGCGTTGCTTTGGACCAATGGACTGGGTCAAGACAGACAAAGCACATCCCTCCCTTTCGTGAGTGTAAAGGGAGAAGGGCTTCGTGTAATCGGGGGTTCCTAGGACAGGGGCCGAGCAGAGGGCATCTCTTAGTTCTATGAAGGAGGATTGGCATTCAGGGGTCCAAGGGAGTGGGAAGGGAACATCTTTAGCTAGCAGAGAAAGCAGCGGTTTCACAATGAGGCTGAAATTCGGTAACCACTGTCGGCAGAAGGAAGTGAGGCCTAGTAGGGAGCGGACTTGTTTCTGGGTCTTAGGGACAGGGGTCTCTAGAATGGTTTGGATTCGGTCGGGCGTAAGTTTCCTTCCGTCTTTGGACAAGAGGTGGCCTAGGTAAGTGACCTGGGGTTGGCAGAATTGCAGCTTCTTTTTGGAGACCTTGTGGCCATTTTCCGTGAGGAAGTGCAGGAGTTGGATGGTGGCTGTGATTGCAAGTGGAGTGGTGTCGGCCGCCAAAAGGATGTCATCGACGTATTGTATCAATACCACTCCATCTGGTAACTGGACTGCGTCCAGTTGTCTCTTGAGGGCCTGACTGTAGATGCTGGGGCTTTCAGTGTAGCCTTGGGGTGCTCGACAGAATCTATATGAGCAGGCTTTTAGGGTGAAGCCAAGAGGTATCGGCTATCTGTGTGGATGGGGATAGAGAAGAAAGCATTCTTGAGGTCAATGACAGTGAAGGTGGTGGCAGTGGAAGGAATCAGAGTCAGAATAGTGGTGATGTATGAGACCACGGGGTACTGAGGTACAACTACTTTGTTGACTTCTCGTAGGTCGATGATGAAGCGGTACGCTTTCTCATCTCCCTCTCCTTGTTTCTTTATGATGGGTAGGATAGGGCTGTTGCAAACATTGCTAACTACTTCCTCTACCACTCCTGCATCTATTAGGGACTGAATAATCTTTACCAATGCCTTCTCGCCCTCGGGCGATATCCGATATTGTGGAAGTTTTGGGAGCATTGCGTTCTGTCGAACAGTTATGTGCACTGGGTCGATCATTATCCGTCCTACGTCCGAGTCAGTTTTGGCCCACAGATACGGAGGCAGAGTGTCAAGTAGGGACAAGTCAGCGTCAGAAATGGAAAACATGCGTCGGGGAGAACAAAATCTGAGCAGAGCCGGGTTGTCATACAGAAAGACCCGAACTCCATCTTGCGAACACCTAATAGTAGCCCGGAAATGTTTCAGCAGGTCAAGTCCCATAATGGCGTCAGGGGTATTGGATGAAAGCAAAAACGTTGTGTCAGTGATGTTATTTTCTAAGTCAAAGGAGATCGGTGTGGACAAGGGGTTAGTGGAGGGCGTTCCATCGAAACCTATCGATGTTACAAGTGAGCCAGACAAGGGTGCCTTTGGAATCAGTCATTTAGATAACGCACTACGTGTCACGCCAGTGTCTACCAGAAATGGAGACTTCGTACCCAGGATCTTAGCGGTGACATAAGGACCTTGCTGGTCAACATAGAGCTCGACTGGATCCCTCCCTTGCCCTAGGCAGTCCTATGCGAAGTCGTGGGTGTCATCGCAGTCAGACTGTTGGTACTGGTTCTGTCGAGGACGGTCAAATGTGTTCGGTCTGCCTGATCTGTCGTTAGTCGTGTCATTCGAGGACCCTCATCCCTGTCCTCTATTGTTTGGTCCACCCGATACGTCTTTGGGGTCCCTATTCTTATTCATCTCCAACAGAACCGGACACTGGGATTTCCAATGGCCGAATCCCTTGCAAAATGCACACTGGTCCTTTATGTCCAACATAGGGTGCAGGAGTCTTTAGGGGGTGGGTTCCTAGGGGCATTCGTCTGGTAATTTCCCTTGTACTGCTCTCGTCCTATAGTCACCCCTTGCAACTGTGCAATCATCACCCTCTCCTTCAAGTCCTTTTTCTTTTTCTCAGTCGCCCTATCATTTTCGTTTTTCTGATGCTCATAATATTGGGCCATCTGGAGGATAGCCGCGGGTTTGGAGGCTGCCCAACTACTCTCGCTGGCCTGCAGTTTCTGAGAGACTTCTTGCGACAGACCTTTGACATAATTCTGGACAAACAGATGGTGTCCGGTTGCAGTGGTCATGTCCTGGTCGCTGTAATCGGAGAACACCGTTTCAAACCGGGAGAAGTATTCTGATACGTCTTCCTGAGGTTTCTGACGACAGGCCGTTACTATCGACCAGTCTACTTTCTTTTCTGGGATCAGGGTTTTCAGTTTCTGCACAATTTTGTCTGGGAGTTCTAAAATGGATTTGAAAGGCTTCTGTCCAGGCTCTCATTGTCTATCTATGCCATCGAGTTGTGACCAGGTATGTCCAAACAGCTCAAGGTGGTCGACTTTCCGGATTTGCTTCCACACATCAGCTGGCAGACATAACCCGAAAAACAAGTCGATGTCAGCTTGGGTCATAATCGTTGAACCTAAGGCTGTACCTAGTTCAGTATAGAAGGCAGTGGGGTTTTTACGTAAATCGGGCAGGGATTTTCGGAACGTCAGAATATCTTGCCGATCCCATGGTTGGTAGACCCAGTTATACACTACCCTCCCTCTTGCGTCTTGGTGGTTAACGTCATTGTGTGTTCCCTGACCTCGTGGGGGGACCCAGTAGGGAGCGGCCTCTCTTATTGGCATCATGGCGCCAGCTTGCTCTATTCGTGGTTCGGTCGCTACAGAAGTCGTAGGTTTAGCTTCCGACCCTTGTTCTGTGAGGTGGCGGAAAACCTCAAGCGTACACACAAGGAGGTCCGTCACGTCACACTCGCCCTCATCCCCGATATCGACCTTTCTATACAGAGTCGTTAGGCTCTCGGGACCTTTGTCTCGATATCGGTCCTCATACGCATTTAGGGCATGATAACATAATCGTACAACAAAGTGTCGTCTGTGGCTCCCAGCATATGAGTTGAACATATCCATGATGTGCTCCTCACTCTTCTTCCGTTCTACTAGTGTCCTTACTACCTTGTCAATCCCTGCTCGCTCATCTTTGCTCAACCTGTTCGTTCTCGTGGAATCTGTCTTTCGGGCCTCAGGGTCATCTAACATTGTTGCTTGTGCTGTATCGAGTACAAGGGGTTCGGCCGGCGTGGAGGCCACGGGGACCGAGGCCCTGGTACTACTCTCGCCTGTGCTTGGGGGCGGCGGGCGCTGCGCTAAAGGTTGGGAAGGGGCATATGGAGGGGGCATGTAGATGATCGGAGAACCTAATAAAAGATCATCATTGGCTCGCTGTTTCGAGGGTAATTCAGGGTAGAGCGTAGAGGGTGTTCTAACAGGACATTGGCTCGATGTTTCGGATTCTTGCTTCCGTTTGGCTTCCTCTCTCTCCTTTATCTCCTCTTCTAATTTTCTAGCAGCTAGGTGAGCTGCTTTTCCTAGCTCTTTCTCTAATCTAATTTCGTTTCTCTTTTTACGTTGTTCTGTTTCTTTGCGCCACATGCCGAGACTATCAAGCATAGTGGCCGTTGTTTTATTGCTACAAAGGGCTGTTTCTAGCGCGCTTATTTTATCTTCGTCGAAGGATCCTATCAGTGGCCACTGACTTTTCTGATCCTTTCTTGTATATTTATGCCATAGTTTGCTATAGGCTATGGCGATTAATCCATGCTTCATGAACATGTCCTCATTAGGGGTGCCTTCCAGTGGAGCTGGATGGTTCATCTCTAATAAGCGGTCCGGGCTGAACCAACTACCAATCAGTGGGGAGAAGATAGGCATGACAGATTACAACAGGGGACAAAGGTCTGCACTACCTATCCTTTCACTACTTGCAAAGACTAGATAGAATATTTCTATTCTACGTTATTTGCAAACAGAGAATATCTCAAAGAACCAATTTCGAACAGTCAATGTTCGGACAATCAAACAATCAGTGGGGAGAAAGAATAGGCACGACGGGTTACAACGGGGGACAAAAGTCCGCGTTACCTACCCCTCACTACCTGCAAAGGAAGAGAGAATCTTTCTATTCTTCTCCGTTTGCAGACAGAGAATCTCCAGAGAACAATCCGCGAACAACAATGTTCGGGCAAACAATCAATCAGTGGGGGAGAAAAATAGGCACGACGGGTTACAATGGGGGACAAAGGTCCGCGTTACCTACCCTTCACTACCTGCAAAGGAAGAGAGAATCTTTCTATTCTTCTCCGTTTGCAGACAGAGAATCTCCAAAAAGAACTAACAATTCGAAGAGTAATATTAGTATTTTCCAAACAATCAAACAATCATTTCGCAATTTGTCGTGTTACGCGACCTTACCCGGACCGCATGGACAGTTTCTTGTCTTCCGAATCCAGCGCCCGATCGTCCTCTATTCTCCGTGACTGTCGCGGCACTCCTGATGGTTCCCAGTCAGGACCGTAGATCACTCGAGAGAGGTCTGTTCGGAACCAGTGAAGTTCGGATGATCGGCTGTCAGTCGAGGGTCTATCGGACAGGAGCCCTCCTGATCGTTGCAGTCGTTCACTCTGTCGTCAGGACCTCTCCCACTGGATCCACGGGTCACTGATGGGCCCCACGTTTGGGACGCCAATTGTAGAAAAAGATAGGGCCGATGTTGACCGAGAACCTTTTAAGTATTGCCCGGCGCTAACCGCTTCTCATACCACTCGAATCTTTCAAACAAAGAGGCAGGCGCTGGAGACTAGAAGGCAGGAAACAGAAGTTTTATTCCGAAGGAGCAGAACACGTCAACTCAGACAACAGGGTATCTTCTCGAGGTGCTCTAACCGCATCTCTGAGGCCTGGCCTCTTATACACAGGTTTATTGCTTTATTGCATGAAACACATATTTGTCAATACTTTGATGTACGGAAAGACATCCTCGTAATCCCCTCTTCAAGCCCGTTCCCACACACATTTACAGTAGAAGTCCCCCCCCCGGTCACAACAGGTGATGATTGTCGCGCAGCTGGGCATTCCGCTGATTCCCGGAATGCATATGGTCGATCGGATCTCATGGGGTGGGGGCTTTGATCAGTTGTGGATCCTTTGGTGGGGGAAGTTTCCTACTGTATGGGGGCAATAAACAGCATCCGCAGGGCCAGGTGGCGGCCAGTGAACGAGCAGGACAATCGGGCACAGAGGAAAAAAGGGGGTTTATCAAAGGATACGGGATCATGAAAGGAACGGAGGGAGGTGTTGAGCTGGGAACAGGATGGGGTTCCGAGGCAGGGTTGCGCTGAAGAGGGGTTTATGGCCCAAGCATGTGAGAGCGGGGGCTGTCAGCGTGCAGGGGGGGATGCTTGTGAGGTTAGGGGAGAGTGAGAGAGACACGCTGGCTATTGGCAGTGGGCAGAGAGGCCATGGCATTCAAAATGGCTGCCACCGACGCGCACGAATGAGCCTAAAAAGGGACAAGATGGCGCTGATAATGTTGAAGTCGCAAACTAGATTTTAACAGTATGACATTGTTCTGCATTCTGTCTATCAACTGTTGTTTTTGCATTTGTCACCCCAAGTGGGACAGGTATTCTCAGACGTGAGTCCCATGCTCTCCACGCCACTGGAGTCAAGCTATCCTGGCTGAAGATGGCTGATAGCCAGAAACTGGCCCTAAGAAGCTTGATTCCGGTACAGGGAAGACATAGCTTGGCAGTTCGGGCTGGACTGTTCACATGAGGCAAAGGGTCAAGGCTGATTTGCATATGGCCATGTCTGAACTGGGGTAGTGTGGTGAGCAAAATAAAAACCATGGATTTAGGCTCAGATCTCTGTACTGGGGTGAATGTATGACATTGTTCTGCATTCTGTCCAACAACTGGTGTTTTTGCATTTGTCACCCCGAGGAAGACGGGTATGCTCAGACGTGAGTCCTGTGCTCTCCACACCACTGGAGTCAAGCTATCCTCGCTAAAGACGGCTGATAGCCAGAAACCGGCCCTAAGATGCTTTATTTCGGTCCAGGGAAGACATAGCTTGGCAGTTCGGGCTGGACTGTTCCCATGAGGCAAAGGGTCAAGGCTGATTTGCGGATTGGTGTCACTACAACGCATGCTTTTACATCGCATGCCTTTACAACGCGGTTTTTACCACGCAGTCCATTACAACGCATAATGCTTTTAGGCGCTGGATAGTGAATTATTTAATTTACTATTCCAACTCCAGTCCCCGTGGATAGCAGGGAAGGTGTTGATACTAAATTAAATATATTCCCTATCCTAGAGCGCCCCCCAGCGCAATGCGTTGTAATGGTATGCGTTGTAATGGTTGCGATGTAATGGTAGTGCGTTGTAAAAAATGCGTTGTAAGTGATGTTCCCCCTGATTTGCATATGGCCATGTCTGAACTGGGGTGCTGTGGTGAGCAAAGAAACGATGGATTTGGCCCAGATCTCCGTACTGGGGTGAATGTGTGCCATTGTTCTGCATTCTGTCCATCAACTGTTGTTTTTGCATTTGTCACCCGAGTGGGAAGGGTATGCTCAGACATGAGTCCTGTGCTCACTACACCACTGGAGTCAAGCTATCCTGGCTGGAGACGGCTGATAGCCAGAAACCGGTCCTAGGATGCTTGATTCTGGTCGAGGAAGACATGGCTTGACAGTTCAGGCTGGACTGTTCCCATGAGGCACAGGGTCAAGGCTGATTTGCATATGGCCATGTCTGAACTGGGGTGGTGTGGTGAGCAAAAAAACAACGGACTTAGGCCCAGATCTCTGTACTGGGGTGAATGTATGACATTGTTCTGCATTCTGTACATCAACTGTTGTGTTTGCATTTGTCACCCCGAGTGGGACGGGTATGCTCAGATGTGAGTCCTGTGCTCTCCACGCCACTGGAGTCAAGCTATCCTGGCTGAAGGCTGCTGATAACCGGAAACCGGTCCCAGGATGCTTGATTCCGGTCCAGGCAGGACAAGGCTTGTCAGTTCGGGGTGGACTGTTCCCATGAGGCACAGGGTCAAGGCTGATTTGCATATGGCCATGTCTGGACTGGGGTGGTCTGGTGAGCAAAAAACAATGGATTTAGGCCCTGATCTCTGTACTGGGGTGAATGTATGACATTGTTCTGCATTCTGTCCATTAACTGTTGTTTTTGCATTTGTCACCCCGAGTGGGACGGGTATGCTCAGATGTGAGTCCGGTGCTCTCCAAGCCACAGGAGTCAAGCTATCCTAGCTGAAGAAGGCTGATAGCCATAAACCGGTCCTAGGATGCTTGATTCCGGTCCAGGGAGACATGGCTTGTCAGTTCGGGCTGGACTGTTCCCATGAGGCAAAGGGTCAAGGCTGATTTGCATATGGCCATGTCTGAAATGGGGTGGTGTGGTGAGCAAAAAAACAATGGATTTAGGCCCTGATCTCTGTACTGGGATGAATGTATGACATTGTTCCACATTCTGTCCATTAACTGTTGTTTTTGCATTTGTCACCCCGATTGGGACGGGTATTCTCAGATGTGAGTCCGGTGCTCTCCAAGCCACAGGAGTCAAGCTATCCTGGCTGAAGCAGGCTGATAGCCATAAACCGGTCCTAGGATGCTTGATTCCGGTCCAGGGAGACATGGCTTGTCAGTTCGGGCTGGACTGTTCCCATGAGGCACAGGGTCAAGGCTGATTTGCATATGGCCATGTCTGAAATGGGGTGGTGTGGTGAGCAAACAAACAATGGATTTAGGCCCAGATCTTTGTACTTGGGTGAATGTATGACATTGTTCTACATTCTGTCCATCAACTGTTGTTGTTGCATTTGTCACTCTGAGTGGGACGGGTATGCTCAGCCGTGAGTCCCCTGCTCACCACGCCACTGGAGTCAAGCTATCCTGGCTGAAGACGACTGATAGCCAGAAACCGGTCCTAGGATGCTTAATTCCGGTCCAGGAAAGACATGGCTTGGCAGTTCGGGCTGGACTGTTCCCATGAGGCACAGGGTCAAGGCTGATTTGCATATGGCCATGTCTGAACTGGGGTGGTGTGGCAAGCAAAAAAACAATGGATTTAGACCCAGATCTCTATACTGGGGTGAATGTATGACATTGTTCTGCATTCTGTCCATCAACTGTAGTTTTTGCATTTGTCACCCGGTATGGGACTGGTATGCTCAGATGTGAGTCCTGTGCTCTCCACGCCACTGGAGTCAAGCTATCCTGGCTGAAGACAGCTGATAGCCAGAAACCGTTCCTAGGATGCCTGATTGCGGTCCAGGGAAGACATGGCTTGTCATTTCGGGCTAGACTGTTCCCATGAGGCACAGGGTCAAGGCTGATTTGCATATAGCCATGTCTGAAATGGGGTGGTGTGGTGAGCAAACAAACAATGGATTTAGGCCCAATCAACTGTTGTTATTGAATTTGTCACTCTGAGTGGGACGGGTATGCTCAGACGTGAGTCTTGTGTTCACCACGCCACTGGAGTCAAGCTATCCTGGCTGAAGACGACTGATATTAACAACAACAAAAGAGTTTTCAGAGCTCGTCGGGAAGGACGGGTTTCAGAACATAAAGAGAAGAAAGTAGAAACACCCTCTTGGTGTTTATAGAAAGCCCTCTCTCGCCGACCTCGTCGGTGACATGCTTCATCATCGGGCCCCACTGGGAGTGGGGCCCGATTACCGAGGGAAGACGCAGGTACCAAGCGGGTGCTAGATGCTGAGGGCGGTGTGCCAATTGCATCACCACCCCCCTCCCGAGGTCTATGGTGTGATAGTTTCACACCTGTCAAGTGCATTTAAATTTTTGTGTGGTCTCCAAAACTGCGAGAACCTACCATTTTGTTGCACTTCTTTTTTGACAGTATTTTTATTTTTACTTTCACGTCCCTTGGTAGGGTGGGCCTTAGCGCGTCCATACTGCCGGGGTTTATTACACTATAGGTCCTGACGAATGCCAGGTAAATTACCACCGACATTGGCAGAAACATGTTGACCAGCACATAAATCTAGAGGAAACAAGCCACTTAATTTATCTGGCTGAGTTTTCCCACACATATTTTTAATATGTCTTATTGATCAGGCAATAAAGAATTTTTTGATACAATTAAGGCATTTTTAATCTCACCACTTACACTTTCTTTAGTCACTTACACAACCACTTAGCCACTCACGACTTCACATTACCCACTCCGCAGTAAATCTGGCGTTGAAACACACTGGGGTGGCACTCGGCCACTCCCAGTGGGGCCCGATGATGAAGCATGCCACCGACCAGGTCGGCGAGTGCGGGCTTTCTATAAACACCACAAGGGTGTTTCTACTTTCTGCTCTTTGTGCTCTGAAACCCATCCTTCCCGACGAGCTCTGAACACTCTTTTGTTGTTGTTAATGATGATCAGTGGGGAATAAGAGTGTTCCCTTCTCCCTACCTCTCTCCTTGTTGATAGCCAGAAACCAGTCCTAGGATGCTTGATTCCGGTCTAGGGAAGACATGGCTTGGCAGTTCGGGCTGGACTGTTCCCATGAGGCACAGGGTCAAGGCTGATTTGCATATGGCCTTGTCTGAACTGGGGTGGTGTGGTGAGCCAAAAAACAATGGATTTAGGCCCTGATCTCTGTACTGGGATGAATGTATGACATTGTTCCGCATTCTGTCCATTAACTGTTGTTTTTGCATTTGTCACCCCCTAAAGACCTTCCTCCATTCTACAGCCAACCGTATTTAAAATTCCTAAAGTAATTAACACTAGAAATTAGCTTGATCTATTAAACAGTTGATAATGCACGCAAAGCAATATGCCTTAATCTCCCTGGCATCAACCTCACACAAAAAAATTGACCTGGTTTATAAAAGAATCAACCTACGGAGCAAATCTCAATTACTTCTAACAACAACTAGGCCCTCATTATGAGTTATTTTATTATCTGGTGTGGTAAATCCTCATCCAGTAATAAAATTATACCAATAAAGTCCCACCTGTATTGGAGTTTGCACCAGGTAAACCACAAGTGATTTTACTTCATTCCAAATTACCAGGTGGTGTAAAATCACATGTGGACTTACTGCTTTTGTGTATAGTATTCTGAGGCTCCAAAATCTCATTCCCAGGAAATAGATCATTTATGTGTGGGCCGAACACAGGAAGTTGTTTAAGGTTATGAGTGATTGGTTACTTAGACTGCACAGTGTCTTTAGATCATGTTGCTGCATAATTTGTCTAATTTGACAGAGGTTGTTGGTACATAGGAGCGAGGTACAGTCCAGAAAATGTCCATGTATATTATATGTATAAAATTAACCTATTACTTAACTAGTCGCCTGTTGAAACCCAGGTATGGTATAATGCAAAGGCAATCATGATATTTGTCTTCACAGTATATGGGCTAATCCTAAAATGCTAAATATGAATAAACAAATTGAACATGCATTTGTATGTTTGGTGATGGGTGCAATGTTCATAGTTTCAGAGTGTTTCCTTCAATAATTCTAAAACAATTAGTATATTGTTTTGATAAAGCCAATAGGTCTAGCTTATACAAAAGTAATTTGCTTTGGCAATGTATTTTTTGCCATGTTGTACACCAGTATGGCTGCTGTTTAGCATGGCTAAAAGTTGAGACGCGCGAGCGCGTCAATCAAGATGGCCGCCGCCACCGGAGCTCCCTGAACTTCACAGCCCATAACTTTGTTTTTACGACGAAATTCTGTCACAAAGTCGGCGAAAATACCGGCGCTTGCCTCCTGATGCAACTTCTCACCTGTGGAGTCCTTTTCAGACGAATTTCTTTAACGGAAGTGCTTTTCCTGCCTCCATGGTTCCTGCTCCCAGCTGCACCTTCAGGTATTGCCGGCTTTGAGTGCCTGGGGGCGGAGTAATGCATATGACAGAGCCTGGCTTAGGCCTAGCCACGCCTACTGTCCAGTTTAGCTGCTGCACCTGTTGTTTTGCAGAGTTTTTGACGTTTTTGTCTCTATTTACAACATTTCTCTCACATTTTGAGGTTGTTTTTCCTCATTATAATATTCCTGCGTATTAGTGAATATTTTTTCACCTCAAAATGGATTCTAAGAGTTCAACCACTAATAAAAGGAAGCAGCAGGTTTCTCCTACTCCAACCAAATCTAAGGTGGTAGAATCCTCAGAACCTTCTCTTGCACTAATTTTGGAGGAAATTAAAGCTTTACGTCTGAATACTGACACTATTGCCTCAGAAGTCAAAAATGTTCGAAAAGATATGGCTTCCATTTCAATGAAGGTTTCTGATAATGTCATTAAAATTCAAGATAACAAAAACAAGCTGGACGCTTTTACACCTTTAATGGCCAAAATTGTTCCAATGCATACTCAACTACTGGACATGGAAAATCGCAATAGGCAATATAATCTTCGCATTTTTAATTTGCCTGAAGATGTTGAAGGGACAAATTGTCGGCTCTATCTTGAATCTCTTCTGCCTGGTCTTTTGAATATTAAATTCTCAGAAAAATTTGAGATTGATAAAGCCCATAGAGTCCCGTCACACCGGAATCCTCGTCATATGAAGCCAAGGCAAATGATATTTAAGGTGCTGTGTCATCATCACTTGGTTCTCATTCGAAGAGCTGTGAGAGAAATTCCATCGATGTTGTTGCACGGAACCAAAATCTTTATCCATCAATATTTTGCTAAAGAAACTGTGGCTATTCGTAAAGAATTCTCTTCCCTTCGTCCACAGCTGAGGAGCCTTGGTTTCAAATATGGACTTTTTGATCCTTCTACAATGCGTTTATGGAAAGACAATGTCTCCAAATCTTTTCAGCGCCCAGAAGATCTTCGACTATTCCTTGAACAACAAGCCCCTCCATCCATGGATACACAAGATCTTAATTCCTGAATTGATTTCGTTTGACTTCATGTGGCAAATTTATGCATAAATGTATTCATGGGCTCCAACGGTAACTGGCCATGCTTGAGGAACGGGTGTGCGTTTCCTTGTCTTTATTCATGTTACTTGTTTGTTCCTTACTCTCTCTTTTATGTGTCTCCCTTTCCTATTTTCCACATAGAGTTACTCTTTTAACCTGTCTTTTTCTTCCTTCTTCTTATTCTGATTTCTTTCTTTCCTTTCTCTTAAATCCTAATGGCTAATATTCATAATATTAAAGTTGTTTCTCCAAATGTAAAAGGTTTAAGACACCCAATAAAACGTATGAAAATTCTAGATTATTTAGATAGTTGTAAAGCTGATATTTGTTTTGTTCAAGAGACGCACGTTGAAAATAAAGTTTTTCAATATATGAACAAAAAATGGGTAGATTCTATTGTCTCCTCACCTGCTAAAGGTAAAAAGAATGGGGTCGCTATTTTCTTTGCTAAAAGATTACATTGTCAAATTATAAATAAGATTTCAGATTCTGAAGGCAGATATATTACAGTCAAAATCAAACTTCATGACTCTATTTTCTTTTTGTTTAATGTGTCTGACCCTACAGCAGATGATCCTGTTTTTTGGGCTACTGTTACGACTGAAGTTCTAAAGTTGGGAAAAGTTCCCTTGATTTTTGGGGGAGATTTCAATGTTTTTGCAGATCCCTTGCTAGATAGATTGTCTACCTCTAGATTTCGACCATCCAAGATTTTTCATGCCTTTAAGACTTTTCTTCATACCATAGAGTTAGCTGATATTTGGAGATTACATTATTCCAATAGTAAGGAATTTTCTTTTTTTTCCAATCCTCATAATTCCAATTCCAGAATTGATTTTTTTTTACTTTCCCCCTCTCTCATTCAATTTGCAAATAATCCTACCATTGGTACTATTGACATATCAGACCATGCCATGATTTCTTTTGTTTTAAATGTTTTGTCTTCTTTTGCTAAGCAATCTAGATGGCGTATGAATACTGACATTGTCCTTAATGACACTCATAAACCCAAATTGTTGCAAGCGATTCAGGATTATTTTACATTCAATCCGGAAGACTCTACCTCTGTTATTAATCAATGGGATGCATTTAAAGCCTATATCAGAGGTTCTACAATTTCTATTATGGCACATGAGAATAAGAAATGTAATTCTAATATCAAATCTTTAGAGAAACAAATAGCTCATTTTGAACGTTTATTTATCACGTTTAGTGATCCTCAGTATAAACTTAAACTACAAAAACTTAGATATGACTTTAATGCTATTCTTAGTACAAGGGCTGGGGTCCAGCTTTCTAAGTCCAATGCTAGATTTCGCTTTAACTCCAATAGGTCTGGTAAGCTCCTTGCTAATTATTTACGTATTAAAAGGGATAAAACGCAGAATACCTCCATTCAAGGTCCTCAAGGTAAAATTGCACTTTCCCATAATGATATTGTTCAAGAATTTTTACATTTTTATTCCACATTATATAATAAACCAGATTTTTGTGATGAATCTATAATTGACGTTTTTTTAAATCATTCTGACTTACCTCATATTTCTCCCTCTGATAGACTTGGGTTAGACTCACCTATTACTACTGATGAAATCCTGACTGCCATTAAATCACTTCCAAAAAATAAATCTCCTGGTCCTGATGGCATCCCTGCCGAATTCTATAAAGAATTTCAAAATCATCTTTTTTAACTTATTTGTACCAGATTTTTTCTCATTTTTCTTCCTCAGGTACCATTTTGGGCTCTTTTTCAGAAGCATTAATTGTTGTACTTCCCAAACCTGATAAAGACCCTACCCTTGTTGCTAATTATCGTCCAATTTCTTTGATTAATCAAGATTGTAAATTATATGCGGAAATTATTGCTTCTAGGTTATCTCCTGTCCTTCATTCTATTATCCACCCTGACCAATCTGGTTTTATGAAAAATAGATATTCTGCTAACAATACGAGAACGTTATTACATGTTATTGAACAAAGCTCCACTATCCTTGTCCCTGCTGGTGTTATGGCATTAGATGCAGAAAAAGCTTTTGATAAAATCTATTGGCAGTTTATATTTAAAACTTTATTATCTTTTAATTTTGGACCATCCTTTATTCGTATGATTTCTGCTTTATACTATGCTCCCACTGCTCGATTGTTTATTAATGGCCAGATTTCTAACCAATTTTCCCTTTTTAGAGGAACACGTCAGGGTTGTCCCCTATCCCCTCTTTTATTTTTATTGGGAATTGAACCATTTCTTAATTTCATTTGTAAATGTGAAAACATTCAAGGTATCACTATCAAAGATGTTACTGTTGAAAACTTTGGCATATGCTGATGATGTGTTATTATTTATTAGTAATCCTGCATCGTCTGTTCCATTTTTGCTTGATATTATTTCTAAATATTCAGCTGTATCAGGATATAAATTAAATGTTAGTAAAACTGAATTTTTTCCTTTAAATATGCTATGTACTCCTGATATGTTACCTTCACCGGATATTGTTTGGCAAAAGAGTAAGTTGAAATACCTTGGTATATTATTTTCATCATCCCTACATGCTACCTTGAAGTTAAATTGTGAATTCATTCTTGATTATATTAAACAAAAAACTTCCAAATGGTCTTCCCTTCATCTTTCCTGGTGGGGGAGAATGGAGTCTGTTAAAATGACTATTGCCCCAAAAATATTTTATTCTCTTGCTTTGATACCAACTCAATTTCCACTCAAATTTTATAAAGATATTGACAAACTGTTATCTAAATTTCATGGAATAATAAACCTCCCCGTATTGCTTATAAAAAATTGAAGATTCCTAAATGCCAAGTTGGTTTTGCCCTACCTGATTTCTATTTATATCATAAGGCATTTATCTTAAAACAGAGCTCGTTATGGTTTAATATTTCACCTGTTGTTAGTCCTCCTATTTGGTTTCATATTGAAACTTCCCTTGTAAAACCTTTTCCTTTCCTTTGCTTTCCTTGTTAACTATGTCTCCTACCTCTAAGATTATACATTCCTCGTCCATAATCAAATCATCAAGATTAATTTTTATTGATTTAGACTCTAATTTTGCATCCCCTTTACTTTCTACGGTGCATTTGTCCTTATGGCACAGCGCTTTAATAAAAATTAAATAGAAATGTCTCTTTTTGGTCTTCTTGGATTGCTATGGGCATTTTCTATCTTAAAGATGTTTTCATAGATGATGCACTTATTCCATTTACTCAATTCCAACTAAAATTCAATTTACCATTGTCAGATTTGTTAGAATATCAATTTCTGTATAATTCCATTTTAGACTCCTTCCCAACTGGTATCCCATCTATAGTCCCAGCTGATTTTTTAATGTATGTCTATACTGTTTCTTTATCTTCTAAAGCAGTTTCTGTATTTTATAAGAAACTTACCTTTTCATTAGGCTCCAACGTTGATACAATTTCCACTTTTGGAATACTGAGCTCTCCATGTCCCTATCAACTGATTCATGGTCATTAATTTGGACTAATAGTATTTCTGGATGTTTACCAGTTTCACTTTATCAAACCAATGCTTATATTTTGTTTAATTCTTTATGGACTCCATTACGTTTATTTAAAGCTAAATTATTACCATCAAACCTATGTTGGCATTGTAATTTACATCCTGGTTCTTTACGTCACATGTTATTTGATTGTTCTATTATTATGAAATTTTGGTCTGAAGTATGGAATGTGATATTGAAAATTTTGCCTCTTTCTGATTTGCTTTCTTATAAATTGATAATATGTAAATCAGTTGTTTTGATTAATCCTCTTGATGATGCTGAAGCAAAGTTATTAAATTTTTTGGTTTTGGCTGCGTTAAAATCAATTACTTTTTGCTGGAAGGATGCTACTTCTCTTTCAGTTCATGCTTGGTGGTCTTGGATTATCTTTACAAGAAGAGGTGCTCAATTATCTTTACAAGGTGTTCATCATAATTCTTCGCATTTTCAGTCCTTTTGGTCTCCTATAGATTCATATGTGCAGTTGTGACTCATGTTCTTTCAATGTTAATATTTTATTCATTGATTATCATACTGTTTTTTATTGGTAACTCTATTTATCTAAGTTATTATACTATGAAATGTATATTTCCCCTTTCCCTTCTTTCCCCCCGCTTCCTTCCTTCCCTCCTGGTTTTTAGTTATCCTTTGATTGACGATGGTACTCTGCGATGTAATTTATTTGTGACTGCTTATTTATGATTGTTCTTATTCGCTTCCATGTAATTTAATGAATTAATGTATCAGTTTTCTGTATGCACCGCTGTGTTTTCTCCATTGCCAACATTCGATAAAATCATTCTGAACATAAAAAAAAAAGCATGGCTAAAAGTTAGTGACAAGGAGTGTCCCCCAATGGAGTGTTGGGAGTGGAGTGTCTTAGACTGGATTTGTTGGGGTACAGTGTAGTACAGGGAAATAGGGGAATAGAGTTGAGTAGATGGGATTGGAGTTCAGAGGTTCAGTGGCATAGAGTGCCTCAGAGCACAGTGCCATAGAGTGCAGTGTCATAGAGTGCAGTGACCTAGAGGGGAGTGGCGCAGAGTGGAGTGGCATAAAGTGGATTTGGTTGGGGTGGGTTGAGGTAGTAGTTTAGATTAGATTGGAGTAGATTGGGTAGACTGGGGTAGATTGGGCTGGATTGAGTAGGGTGGGGTGGATTGGAGTGGGTGGACTGGATTAAAATGGGGTGATATGGATTGAGGTGAATTGGAGTGGGGTGGATCAGATTGGCGTGGGGTGGATTGGATTTAATTGTGGTGGGTGGACTGGATTAGAGTATGGTGGTTTGGAGTGGGGTGAATTACAGTGGAATGGAGTGGGGTGGATTGTCTTGGACTGGACTGGTGGGGGTGGATTGGATTGGAGTGGGTGGATTGGATTGGAGTGGGTGGATTGGATTGAAGTAGGGTGGATTGGATTGGAGTGGTGTGGACTGGACTGGATTGGAGTTGAGTGGGGTTGTTTTGTAGTGGACTGGATTAGAGTATGGTGGTTTGGAGTGGGGTGAAATACAGTAAATAGAGTGGGGTGGATTGTCTTGGAGTGGACTGGTGGGGGTGGATTGGATTGGAGTGGGTAGATAGGATTGGAGTGGGTTGATTGGATTGAAGTAGGGTGGATTGGATTGGAGTGGTGTGGACTGGACTGGATTGGAGTGGGGTGGATTGGAGCTAAGTGGGGTTGTTTTGAATTGGAGTGAGGTGAATTGGAGTGTGGTGGGCTGAATGGATTGGATTACGTGGGCGGACTGAAATGGGGAGAGGCAAATTAGTTTTGGGTAGAGTTGAGTATATTGGAGTAGAGTGCGGTGGATTGGAGTAGACTGGGGTAGATTGGACTGCAGTGGAGTGTGGTGGATTAGAGTGGGGTGGACTGGATGGGGTTAGTTAGATTGGAGTGGAACGTATTGAAATGGGGAGGGTGAGGCACATTGGATTGGGGTGGGTGGGCTGGAGTTGGGTGGATTGAAGTGGGGTGGGTTGGACTGAAGTGGGGTGGAATGGAATGGGGTGAATTCGAGTGGGGTGGATAGGATTGGTGTGGGGTGGATTGGAATTAGGTGATTGGATTTGGCTGGATTGGGGTGGACTGGTTGGGGTGGATTGGATTGAATTGGATTGGATTGGATTGGATTGGATTGGGTGGGTGGAATGGGGTGAGGTGGATTGGATGACAGCGGGGTGGATAGGAGTGGGGCAGAATGTTTTAGATTGGAGTGGGGCAGATTGTTTTGGATTGGAGTCGAGCAAATTGTTTTGGAATGGAGTGGGGCTGATTGGAGTGGTTCAGATTGTTTTGGATTGAAGTGGGGCAGATGGGTTCGGGTTGAAAAGGGCAGATTAGAGTGTGCAGATTGGAGTGAAGCAGATTGGAGTGGAGCAGATTGGAGTGGGATGGATTGGTGTGGGTATGATTGATCTGGATTGGAGTGGAGAATACTGAAGTGCCTGGATTAGAATTAGGCAGATTGTTTTGGTTTGGAGTGGCCATATTGGTGTGACCGGATTGTTTTGAATTGGAGTGGGGGAGATTTGAGTAGGGCGTATTAGAGTGGGGCAGACTGTTTTGGATTGGAGTGTGGCAGACTGGATTGGGGCAAACTGGAGTGGGGTGGACTGGAGTATAGCAGAGATTGGAGTTGGCGGATTATGTGGGAGGATTGAAGTGGGACAGATAATTTTGGATTGGAGTGAAACAGATTGAAGTGGGGCAGATTGTTTTGTATTGGAGTGGAGCAGATTGGAGTGGGGCAGATTGTTTTGGATTGAAGTGGGCAGATTGGAGTGGGGTGGATTGTTTTGGAGTGAGTGGGGCAGATTGTTTTAGATTGGGATTGAAGTGGGGCAGAATGCTTTGATTTGGAGTGGGGCAGATTGGAGTGGGATGGGTTGGAAGGTTTGGAGTGTGGTGGGTCAGAGTGGATTGGATCAGGTGAATGGTTTGGATTGGAGTGGGGTGGATTTGATTGGATTGGTCTGCAATGGATTGGATTGAGTGGGGCGGATCGGTGTGTGATTGATTGGAGCAGGACAGATTGGAGTGGGATGGATTGGGGTGCACTACACAATTATGGGTTAAAGCATCCTTTCAGAAAGAGCACATGAGAAAGAAACAATGTCACTTTGCAATAAGATAATCCTCATCTTTTGAGAACAGCGCCCACCAGCAAAAACAAAAGAAAACATTAGGGCAATGTGAGAAAAGAAAACTTGGCACATTAAAAATATGTTAACTATAGAAAATAAATCTTTGTAATTTTGTTTGTCCTGCTGGGCACGTTTTTGCCAGTTACACACCTTCTGTTTGAAGGGCGCTAAAAGTTTAAGCAACCAAAATAGTTCCTCAATCACATGGGGAGCAACAAACAGGCACTGATTAAGTTGAATCAATCAGTGCTTGGTTCTTGCTCCACAGAGGGGAACAGAAACTATGTTAGGCCTGCCTTGAGGAATTTCGAGGCTGTAAAGAAGAGTGCCACGCAAGCCAACAAATGGTATACAACGGGCGGGCTCCAATTCCTTTTGTTAGTAACAACAGTGTCTCACAAGCCGGATGAACGTGCTAGCTCAAGCTCTCCTAGACTCAATACTAAAAACACCTCTGTCTCTGTCTGTAGTGTGTGATTGCATACTATTTTAATTGAGTTTTTAGTTTATAGTATTGAAAACATTAGTGACAACGTTTTTGTGTTTGAGGATTTTAAAAGGGTAAAAATTGTATCATTGTAATTCTAGGGGAAATTGCAGAGGAGGATGAGAAAGACCTGGTGCACCTTCAACTACCCAAGCTAGATTTTCCAAACCTCATAGAAATAAGATTTCAGATGCTGCCGCAATCACCGCCAGTGTGACTATCCCTGTAACAACTACTGCCACTACAACTCCTACCTCAAGAACTGGAGATAAAGAAGCCTTAACTACTCTGCTTGCTAACTGTTCTTTCATCTGTTCAAATAATGTCTCCTTTATATACAGAGTAGAAATCACAACTTGAAATGGATGCCTATATTTAACGAAGGCAAATGCTATCCAATTGTCAACATGTTTCTCTATTTTTAAAGATAGTCATAGCTAGAGGAATGAGGCATAGAAGACGAGACATAGAGCAACAACAAACACTATCTGAACCTCTAAGACTTGAGTCATAAAGGATTGTAGCCCAGCCTTCTGAGCAATCGTTGCTTTCACACAAACCTTGGCAAACATTTGTAGCAGTTTGTGAGCAATGGCCTCTAGCCAACTCCATAGGAGCATCTTTGGAAGTATTCCCGTTTAAATTTCATGGGTGGGGAAAAAAAAGTCGGATTATATGCTGTTAGAAATGGGATCTCTGGCTGGCCAAGGCTTGCGCCAAAGACAGTCAGAGACCACCACTCTAAGTCAGGGCAAGGGAGTTACACAACAAGATAACCCCTGCTCACCCTCTAGGTAACGTGACCCGAGCAGCAAGGCTAAACTTGGAGGCTATGTAGGTTAAGTGTTTGCGCGCGCACCCAGCAAAAACACCCAAGGCCCACCACAAAGGAAACTCTACACAAGGTATATGTAAAAATAGCCTTTGTATTGCAAAACACACAAGTGAATTATCAAAAAACTAAATTAAATATCTAGGCGTAGTGATATTACAAAATATCAATGAAATTGCACAAACAAACTTTGAGATGAAGATAAAAGAGACAAGGTAACTCCTAAAAACTTGGAATAGTTTACCACTGTCCTTCCTGGGAACATCCAATGAATAAAAATGGCGATTTTTTACGTTCTAAATTTACATTCTAAAATTACGTTCTAAATTTACGTTCCTATTTAATACCATCCCATTGGAATTCAAGACACAATGGCTTAAGAAAATACAAGGAGAATTGAATAATTTCATTTGGTCGTCAAAAGCAGGAAAGAAACTGCGCAGAAAAAAATAACAAGGGGGTATTGCTAGCCCGGATCTCTTACACTATTTTAGAGCCTTTCAATTAAAAAATATGAGAGCATTACTCAAGGAACACACTTTCTATCCTTCCTAATATAAATTCATATTATTAGAAGACTTCTTTCTATATAAATTTGGCCACCCAAAATATTTAAAAAAATTAAACTAAAGGTCTTACTTACTAAAGGCCTGTAACCAATGGTATCAAATCAGAAGAAATCTGCGAATACCGTATTATTGTACTACAGCTCCAATATTGGACTCTCCAGGCACATCAGAATGATTGAAGAATACATTGGCAACCCCAATAGGACAAGCAGGGTAACAAAATGGGTCAACTGATACAATCAGGGTCACTGGTTAGTTGGGACTCCTTACAACAAAGCACGGATGGGAAGCTATGAAGGTTTAAGTTTTATCAACTGACAATCTGGTCACAATGCTTGGAGAAGAGAGTTGCAGAAAAATCAACTTCACAGGAAGAATTACAAAGCAATCCACCAAAACAATAAGTATCAAAATGGTACTGGTTAATGATACAAGCAGGGAAAGAAGACTCTAAACTACTGGTTGAACTCTGGGAGAATGACTTGCCAAAGAGCGGCATCCAACACCTACGGCAAGTATCTATGATTACATTATGGCGAGTTGTACAATCTGCACCTCTTAGGAGAAACCATCTTTTTACATTACACAGGGTATATTGGACCCCGGAAAAGCTATCAAGTATCATGGATAAATAAACAAGGGGTGAAAAGATGTCCCAAGTAAGTTGAGACAAAAGCTAATGACCTCCATGTTTCAGAAATGCCCGCAACTACAACAATTCTGGGCAAATGTGGGTAAGGTTATAAATGAAGTATAAAGACAAGACATAGATGTAAGCATAGATTTATCTATTTTTGCAATTATGAATGATATTGGTGGCTAATTTAATTTAAACAATAAACAGATGGACTTACTGTTTGTATTAATGTTACTTGCCAGACGGGAAGTATGTATAAAATGTATAAGTGTAAACCCTCCAACCGTAAATGAATGGCTGATCTCGGTGAATCAGATTAAAAAACTAGCAGTGAATAAGGAGGGAAGAAAGCAATTGAATTTTTGGGAGATGTGCGATAGGAATTAACCTTAAAGTAGTGAGAAGGGACAAGGTAGGGAGGGCAGTCCGATGATTACTCTTGTGCAGTATGAATTACGGGCATGGTTCAGTGGAGGAACCACGAGTGACCTGCCTAAAGAATTCGAGATAAGATGGCCAGACCCCCCCTCAGATTAAATAAGGTTCCAATGTCCGAGAAGAGGGGAGAAAAATCCTGTCCAGTAAAGTTGCATTTGAGGACAAAAAAAAAGAAAAAGCAGTTTGAGAGCAATGGAAGCTGCAGATACTGACCCTATGGATCTAGCGGAGTGTATTACGCTTAAAATGAGATTAGAGACACACTGATGGAGCAGGTCAGTTTGTATCAGCAGGAGGCATGTTCCCCAATGTTGCATCGCATTCACCAGAGAGGTAAATGGCATTCTTCTCGGTATGCCATAGCTGTGTCCTCAAGATATGAGAGAACTAGTAGAAGGATCCATGGGAGATGGAAGATTTGGAAATACCAAACAAAACTATGTAAATCAACTTGCATTAATATATACTATACTATACAGTGGCGGGTCCTCTATGGGGGCGTTTGGGCGCCGCCCCCCCTGCTTTCTCGCCATGTGAGAAGGCAGAAACAAATGGTAGTTATTACCATAATAACTACCATTTGTTTCTGCCTTCTCGCACGGCGAGAAAGCAGTAGTTCCTGGTTGAGAGTGGCCAGTGTTACTCGAGGGTAGGGGGGAGTGGCTTGCCCACTGTTGGTAATACTGTCTGTTTGGGCAGCCCGAGGCGCCCCAAACAGACAGTATTACCAACAGTGGGCAAGCCACTCCCCCGTGCCCTCGAGTAACACCGCCCACTCTCCCTGTTGCTGCAGCATACAGAGAGAAAATGACGCTGGTGGGGCAGCAGCCGGACCAATCAAAGACACTGCGGTGGAGGGGAGGGAGGCCTGCAGCCGTCCAGATGATGACGAGCCCAGACGAATTCAAAATTCAGGACGGCGGGAGTCGGGAGTCTGCAGTCTCGAGACTTAAGAAAAGCGGGAAGCCAAGGTAAGTTTTAATATTTATCCCACCCCCCATTCCCTCCGCCGCCACAACCCCATTTCCTCCCCCAGTCCCCTCCCCCCCACACGCGCCCTTAATGCCGGCCTGGCTGCAACTGCTTGACATGGTCAAACATATTCCTTTGCTTTGGCAGTATTAGTTTATTTTCAAGCAGAAAATTATACGCATGATAAACTGTCATTTAAATTGTCTTCCCAGTGTGAAAACCCAATCGAGATACAATGTAATGGTTAAGCGTCAGTGATTATAAAGACGATGATGCTGGGGCCTAGTATTATTAGGCTCCTGTAAGCTTCCTTGCTTCGCTTCAGAGTCTGTATCTGCAGTTTTACAAGGATCATGACCGGGGCTACCGATGATTAACTACTCCTGCATGGCCTTCACAAGGTGCTCGCACTCTCAGAGTTTATGAATTTCAAATTGTGCGGGAGCTGCTGCTGGCTCACAACATTGGGTTTATTCAGAAAACCATCTGGTTTGCCCTCCGAGAAGCAAGTCAGTGTTCATTATGTAAAGAGACTGCTATTATTTATAATCCTTCATTCTTATTTTTACTCGGATGAGCATGGTTATCAGACAAAACCCCAGGCTCCAAAACAAATGCAGATTCACCAATAAAATGCCTGCTCTGCTTCGATAGCTGAACACTGTCACCCAGCCTCACTCCATCCCCAAACAGAGAAACAAGAGTATACATTTCTGCATTTGCCTGATTCAGGGGTCTCCATAAATAAAACCCTTCTCTATCTAATCTCTGCTGACAATAGAGGACTGTGGACTGGAGAGAACACCAGAGGGGGATTTAATAAGAGATGGTCAAGTGAAAACCTGAGGGTGCACAGAAACGGGCCTACTCTGGGTGATGGTTGAGTGCCTCCCAAAGGTGATGGTCCAGTGGACCCCTGGGAAGCCACACACGAGACAGGCATTCCTTGAGTGATGTTTGATTGCAGACAAGAAGGGCCACACAGGAGGGGCGCTGTATGGTTGAGTGTCCAATGCTGACTCGAAATGGCATGCCATAGGGCATTTTAAGGTGTTTGCCCAGAACAGAGAGGCTGCACCAAAGAGACATTATGTGGGTCATAGTCTAGTGAATATCTAATGGTGCAACCAAGATGGGAATTTTAGGGATGATGGTCCAGTTTATACAAGAGCGGAGATGCAAATGTGGCAATTCTAGCTCTGAAGAATGCTATTTCCTCCTCTAATTTTTTCAAATGTTTTGTGACTGAGAACCCCTCAAATCTCCCTAATGTCTTTAAGCCTTGCTCACTATGGTCACTCACTAGGTCAGGCTTGCCCCTAACATTTACGCCTTAACACTTTGAAAAGTCACATGCCACACCGAATTCTACCTTTGAAGAACGCCATTTCCTCCAATTTCTTCCAAATGTTTTGTGAGCAAGGACCCCCACCCAAATCTACCTAATGTCCATCAGCCTCCCTCACTACGCTTTCTCAGTAAGTCAAACTTGCCCCTAACATTTACACCCCACCACTTTCACCAGCCACCACTCATACTATATCATTTAAGAAAATCCGGAAATGCATAAAATCCCTGCTTTACTGAACCATGTCTCCTCAGAGGCTAGTAGCTATATTGCTCATTCCGCTTAACCATACAAATCCTCCCCTTCACAAACCTCCCAGCAGCTTTCACCAGTGAGGCCAGGAACGTGCGACCCTTTTTCACACCCTGCCAAAAAAAGGCTCCTTAAGACTTTATTAGAAGCATTTAAAAATAAAGTATGTTTGCTATTTGATCAATGCTTATTTTCTACATGCAAAGGTATGTATGTATTTGTATATAGAAAAATAAACAATAATTTTAATTTATTTTATTTTGTAGTGCGATGCTTATGTACATAAAGATAGCTATACGTATATCAAAATGTATATATTATAAATATCAAATGTATTTTTTAATGAGTTTGTCTGTTATGGCTGCAGCATGTTGGTCCTGTTGTTGTATGGCCTGTACACCATCTGTGCTATTCTCTTGGTCACTTGAGCTATAATCTTGCTTGTCTGGATCTTTTAACATGGCCACATGTCAATGCAAAAACACACTGTACAGCTTGCAGCATAGGATTGTAATTTGACTCCCTTTCTCTGGTGTAAATGCTAACATCCCACCACTACAGCGGAGGCATCCAAAGCAGGTTTTAATAAGTCCAAATGGCGTATCGAATTTCAGTGAGTCTGCATATGCCGCAAGTAACTCTTTGACATAGACCAGAAGTTGGCACGGAAACTGGAATACAAAAGAGGTGTTTATTAGGACCCCATGGGGTGGTGGTACATTCGAACAGCACCCTTCGGTAATGCAAGAAGTATCACCCCGAACAGAAGGCACGTGGTTCTTTTATACTCTCACACGAGTTTGGAAAGTAGGCGGCACACACGTAAGACGAGTTTATGTACATATAAGGACATTTCTGGAACACATCCAACATGTGGGAGTAGTTTTAACAACTTGACCAGTTTGGAAAAACATCTTTTAATGATGATTGATTAATAACAGATGTGGTTTGATGGCGCATGCGCAGATCTTGACCAACAGGCTGAATATAGCCTGTTGCTGGGCAGACCATGTGGTCAACTGGTGAAGAGGTAGGACAAAGAGCATGGTGACCACCAGGTAGTGCAGATACTCAAAATGGAGGAAATGTAAAATGGCCTCTGAAACCTGGTCAACATAACATTGAAATCGCGCATAGCTTCAGCGAATGCTAACCTAATATCAGCTAATTTACGACAGACAATCCTTTTAGCATTTAGCTGAAGCTACCTCCATACCTCATCAATGTCAATGAGCATTATCTTAGCTATTTCTTGGTTCATCATTTGCTGTTGAGCCTTTATCTCAGTTATACAGAACATAGCGTGGGACCGCACTGCAAACATGAGCAAAGGATAAAGAATATAGCAATTATTGCGCACAGAATAGTCACTAATTTCCAACCCCAAGTAGAGAGCAGTGTCCATATCCAACCCGAAAAAGTCCATGTACCGTTCCCAGGATGAATTTCAGCAGCGATTTTATGCAATTTAGAAATTGCGCCATATACTGAGGGTGAATTGTCAGGTACGAACACACAACAGCTATTTCCGATAATGCAGCATGCAACTCCTCGATCAGCCAATATGACATCTAGAGCCATTCGGTTCTGGAGCACTACAATTCGAGTGATTTGAAGCTCCTCAGTAATATTCCCTAATGCCATAGCAGTTTGATTAGCAACAGCTTCCACAATACGTGTTAATCGTCTCACTTAGCTACTATTCAAAGCAGCACCCGCAAAAGGAAAAATGCCTAAATTAATATCAACATACATCGTTGTAGTGATGTGTCTGTCTGGTCCACATTATCTATGCTTATAGTTCTCTTAACTCTATTTACAACCAATTCATGGAATAATACAAAGTTTTTATGATACATTTCGGGTGCTATAAACACAGGGGCTAGTAAAAACGGCACATAAAATATTCCTGACCATCCCATTGGAAGTCGGTGATAACCTCTATTTCCACAGATAAAGAATGTATTATGCAATGTCACAAATGTAATATCGTTCTTTCCATCAAATGCCAGGACAGTAGTACATTCACTTTCCCCAACTGGAATTGTTCCCTCATTTTTAATACATAGGTCTGCTTTAGCCTTAGAAACAGAAATTACAAATAAATCAGTTGTATTTGTTGCTCTTATCTTGGTAAAGATATGTGGCGAGGAGGCATTGTCTGGTCGGTACTCTTCCCACTCCAATCTAGTCCCCTCCGCTTATGGGTATCCATTTTCATCTTGATGACAAACTTGGTTGAGGCGGAAAAGAAGCCCACCCTTTGATGGCCATCTTAAGGTGAACAAAAGTGCATACCAAGCATAGCAGGAACCATTATGGGAAAAAGGGAGAGGAATAAGAGGCGTTCCTCCTTCCTTTTGATGACCTGGTAACATTCCGCACACCCAACAGTTTGTAGTGTTCGTAGTATTGTGCGTATAATGTAACATCTGAATGAAAGTGTTATTTACATAAGTTTGTCTGTGCGTTTGTTCATGGGATGGGAGAGTAAAATGAAAGTGCTCAGGAGGAGCGGGAGTAGTGGCAAACAAATATTCTCGTGCTGGGGGCACTCTTTCTGCAAACCAAGCTGTTGTTGCTATGACCATCGTGGTAACAGCAAAACCTAAAACACAAATTATCTTCTTGTCCTTTATGTTGACAGCACCATGAACAAGTTTGTCTAGCAAGAACTTAGCAAATGAGCGCTGAGCCCAAGGGGCAGCCGTTGATTTCTTCACCGAAGTTCAAGACGGATGTTACTACACTAGGCAAAGCTTATCCCCCCCTTGCCATTTCCGCATTCCGTTTCACTAACCCCGGGCGGTAGCTCAACCAGTCTTCTTCACAACAAATGCTTTTCTTTTTTTTTTTTTGAAAACCTTTATTAGTCTTGCAATCAATTACAGGTACGGGCCTACAACCTTCTCGGCCGGCCGCGAAACAGAGTAAAAGTATAGCAATCAATGCGGAGAGTCAGAACAATTCAAAAGCCGGGACGATACGTATTCCAGGAGACAACTCATAGGGAAACAATCAGGTCCGAAGTCAGGATTACAGAGGTTCATTTTTAAAATATAAAGAACTGAAAAAGTGCCATACAATCACGCGCGGTCCTGCAATACAGCGGGCAGATCAGGATAACTACAATTAGTATAAATACAAACGAAGTAGTGGGGTAAGGCACACAAATCAGGAGAAACGTAAGCACAAATCTGGTGGATAGCAAACCCTAACCCCACCTCCCAAAACTGTACACGTTACAGGAACCATGAATGAAGACGACACTATAGAAAAAGAAAAAAGACTAAAGGGCCATGGAAACAAAGAACGAATTAACCCCGCCCCCCTACCCCCACCCTGCACACCCACGGAAGGCCAAGGCCTACCCCCCCAGCCGTGTGCCTGTCGCCCTATTGGAACCCGAAATTTAGAAAAGAAAAAGAGAAAAGACAAGAAGCATAGGTGGAGGAGGGCCCACAAAGTCGCCGCCCGGCCCCGCCCATCACCCCTGCACATGGGGAAAATCCAGAAGCAAAATAGAGTATCATGAAGAACATCAAGGACCAATTACATCAGTAATACAATCCCAATGTAACACACCCAAAGCACAGTCAGTTAACGTGAGGGCCACCGAAACCTAAGATGCATCATCCCTGGCCCCGTCTAGCAACGGAACCACCAAATGACCCCCTGGCAATTGATGTACAGTACTTTTTGGAGGATCTGGAGGATCCGAGCGAATCAGGCCCGAACAGCACCAATAAAAAGTTCAGCAGCTCGAGTCCATCAGGACGAGTGCAGCTGAAATCCAAGGGCGTCGGTACCAAGCCCGCGGGTGTCACAAAGTCCAAGCACAATAAAACCATCCATGAAGAGGAAATCACGCAGTCCGGCAAGTGCCGCGGTGTTGTCGGGACGGCCCGAGAAGAACAGCGTCACGTCCCTAGACTCAAGCTAAGCACGCGTCCCAAACAGTCACTCACGCGCACAACCGCACTGTCCAGAGAGGACGAAGTAACCAGGTCCCTCGGCAGCTTTAAAAACCCAGGCGGGGCCAGAGTCCTCCCCAAGGAAGTAGATACAGGCACGTCAGCACTCCATTGGAATCGGGCCACGTCCCTACAGGGCGGTGAAATAGCAATGGCGGCCATTCTTCGATCTAGGTCACAAGCATTGCAAATCAGGGTCTCGCGTAGATCCGTTAGGGCGGCCAAGACATCCTTGGGTGTGGTCTCCATTGTGCGCTGCCAGCATCCCAGCTCGGCGCCTACGGCAGCCGTCCGACCGGGACATGGTCTGTGAGGGAGGGTGTCAGCCGCCATCTTTGTCAATTCGGCCCCGTCCCTCTGTACCGCACTGTAGGGACCGGCCCCAGCACAGGACGCCACTAAATGTACGCCCGGAGCACAAAGTTATGAGGCGGGTTCCCCAGGGAGAGTCACCAAAAGGCTAAACAAAAGACCCCACCACTCCCTGGGGGCCTCCCGCCTGTCTCGGGGGCGATCCTTGGTTATGTCCGGGCGCGGAGTCCGAAGAGGGGGGCCAGGACCCACACACCCCCCTCGACTCCAGTACGCCTCGCAGGCCCCCAAGGCTCTTCGTTAAGGGACCGGGCTGATGTCGCCGTCAGCGGCATTTCAAGACAACAGCACCCTCCGACCGACTCCCCACCATCAGAGGCGGCCGCTGTTGTTGCAGTTGCGGCCGGCTGCCCGTTGCAATCAACACCCCGGCTTCGTCACCGCACGGGCCGCAGAGCAGTGGGTGGGAAATTCTCCGGATTCACAGCACGCAGGAGTCTCAGGAGCAGGTGGTAAGTGAACGCTCTCCTTCTTTAATCCAAATACACCTTCGTAGTTCAGAACGAACAGCAGGATGGGTGTGCAGGGCGAGAGGGCTCACGGAGCCGAGCGGCTATGCGACCATTTCGGATGCTGACTTGGCTCCTCCACTCACAAATTATTTTCTTGGTCTCAGATGGTATCTCAATGTTTCAGGAGTAGTGTGGTCCGGGAAGACTTCCTCAGATCCGTCAGGTGTTATGGCTGGACTCTTCTCCGTGTCCAAGATGTCTCGGTAGTCGGTCAACGTAGCAGGTTTCACCAAGTCGGGGGAAACACGGCGGCAGTGGGTGGTATGTATCCACCTTTTCTGGTTGGTCACTCGCACTGCTGTTCTTGTTGCCAGAAGGACTTGTTCCGGTCCACGCCACCTCGACTACAGACTGCTCAACCTTTCAAATGACCAGATCATCATGTGGTCGTCAGGTCGAAGATCATGAGCCTCACCCGTGGATCTGTCTGGAAGAGCTTCTCGAACCTGCTGATGAATACAAAGCAAATTATCTGTTAAGCGTGCCAGATAGTCATTCATCAATATACAAGGTACATCGTATATGGAGCGTGGCTTAGGGACTCCACAAATATTCATAGGCCTCCCAAACACCACCTCATAGAGCGTAAGACCAGATAGCGAGTAGGGTATCGATCTTATAGACAATAACGCCAGAGGCAGTGCTTCCGGCCATTTCAAGGACGTGGAGGCCACAATTTTCGCTAGTTTAAGCTTCAGAGTAGCATTGTATCATTCCACCAATCCTGCTGACTGCGGGTGAAACACAGCATGACATTTTTGTTTTATTCCTAATCCTTTCAGGACATCAAGGAAAACACAAGAAAGAAGGTAGTGGTGTCCCTCTACGAGGAATATCTGCACAATCACAAGCACATGTAGAGTTAAGAGCAAATAAAGGACAATAAATATTGGACTAGTATAGTAAAACTAGCGGAGTGCAACAACAACCCAAGTCACTCACTACCAGGGGTGACCAATATGTTGAGAAGCAAACTCAACATGTAAGTATCAAGAAAAAAGAACTGGGTAAAGTGTGCACCATCCTAGATAGCAATAATACCACTAGGCAATCTAGTAGTCACCATCAAACAATATATTAAATGTCAGTAAATAACACAGGACAGAAAAAATCAGTCAAAATCCTTCAGAATCTGAGAATCTTTTCTTTTTTTTCTTCATATAATCATAATGCAAACAGCCGACACATGTTTCGTAAGTACTAGATAAGTACCATAACTTTCTCAAGGCTGAAGAAAAGATAATAATTGCTGTGAAGAAAAGCTGGCGAAGGAGAGACAGGAGTCGTGTAATTCCAGACAAGCTAAATGGATGGATATTCCCAAATCTTCGCAACAATAATTTCCAAAGAGCACCATATGTAGTTGCATCCCTCACAAGGAATATCAAGCTTGATATTCCTCCTGAGGGACGCCGTTTGCTTGACACAAGCTCCAAGGTATCGGACACGAATACCTGGAACTCTTTGGAGCCACGCAATTGTATACTTTAGTGGCTAGATACTTCGCCTCTTTGCTTGGACTCTCAAATACATGACAATAGTCATCGGCCTGACTCTACAGATGACTTATTTACTGATACTTATGACTTGATGCCTCTACTTTCTGTGCATCTTTGGATTGATTGTTGTGAAGAGTTGTGAATACACACCTTCTTGGGCTTGCATATAATTGTCTTGATTTTATGGATGTTTACCTTACAGACAGCTATTACTGTACGCAACTACATATGGTGCTCTTTGAAAATTAATGTTGTGAAGATTTGTGAATATCCATCCATTTAACTTTTCTGGAATTACACGACTTCCTGTCTCTCCTTCGCCAGCTTTTCTTCACAGCAATTATTATCTTTTATTCAGCCTTGAGAAAGGTATGGTACTTATCTATTTCTTATGAAACACATGTTGGCTGTTTGTATTATGATGATTTGAATAATAAAAAGAAAAGAAGATTCTCAGATTCTGAAAGATTTTGACTAATTTTTTCTGTCCTGTTTTATTTACTTATCCAAAGAACAGTGGTTCCTGTGGCATAATTACTTGTACAATTTATACTTAGTACAACAGCCAAATGGCGCTTTTAATTTATCAGAGAGGGGTTGGCAAAGAAAAAAGCACGCTCATACCAATTTATAGAAATTGCTTTTGTATTTCTGGTAAGACGGATAGTACTGTAATCATATCAGCGACATACATACAAAAAAAGTGCAATGTGTCCCCAGTGATATTGTGAGCGAAAAACACAAAACATAAAACAGTAAGTGATCTGTACAATTTTCAGCTATGGATATTTACAAAAGGAAAATGACCAAACGCGATAATAGAATCAATGTGGACACAATTACCACTTAATGCGACCACACACATATTTATACACTTTTCACTTTTCCCCTTAGATGTCCCTCACTGTTTAGTCCTGACGAGACCCTCACCCAACGGGTTGAAACGCCGTCGACGCCATAGGAAATGAACCCTTCAAACACAGTGTTCTATAATTGCAGATAGTCACTGATTATAAATTGATTCTATTATTGCGTTTGGTCATTTTCCTTTTGTAAATATCCATAGCTGAAAATTGTACAGATCACTTACTGTTTTATGTTTTGTGTTTTTCGCTCACAATATCACTGGGGACACATTGCACTTTTTGTTGTATATATGTCGCTGATATGATTACAGTACTATCTGTCTTACCTGAAATACAAAAGCAATTTCTATAAATTCGTATGAGCGTGCTTTTTTCTTTGCCAACCCCTCTCTGATAAATTAAAAGCGCTATTTAGCTGTTGTACTAAGTATAAATTGTACAAGTAATTATGCCACAGGAACCACTGTTCTTTGGATAAACACATTACCCTGGTTCCGTCGTGAGTAGGGTCTCCCTTGTTCTCCTTTTTCGCTGTTTTATTTACTGACATTTAATATATTGTTTGATGGTGACTACTAGATTGCCTAGTTGTATTATTGCTATCTAGGATGGTGCACACTTTACCCAGTTCTTTTTTCTTGATCCTTTCAGGACATACTCCACAATTTTCCCTACAAAATGAGGTCCATTGTCGCTCCACAAAAGTTTACAAACACCAAACCTTGGGAAGTACTCCTTCAGTAACACTTTTGCTGTAGTCAATGCTGTATTATCTTTCGTAGGGTAGGCTTCTATCCATTTACTGAACGCACATACCACTACTAAGACATTCTTCAAATTGTTACAGCGCTCAAGTTGAATGTAATCCATTTGTAGTACTTCAAATGGGGCGGTCGGTGGAGCAAACCCTCCCACAGGGGTGGGTGTCCTTTTTCGAGGATTATGCTGCAAGCATATCAAGCAGGACTGCACTACTCTCTTAGCTGTACTGGCAATCTCAGGATGCTCCCAGACTCGTGCAAGCAATTTAGTAATTGCGAGAGCTCCAAAATGTGCCAGTCCATGTGCCATTTGAACCATCGGTTGTAAATAGGCCGCAGGTAATTTCCACCTCTCCATATCCTTGCTGCGCCAACAACCTTCATAATCGAGTACCCCTTCTTTAGACCACTGCTCGAATTCTGCTTCAATAGCAGATTTCTGTATGTCCAACACTTCCTCTCTAGCATCATGCCATCGCTCAGCTTGAGATTTTACTACGTACATGGAGGTAACATTTTGTCCCCTCGCAGTTTCACGAGCTATTTGGTCAGCAAGAGCATTACCTTGCCCTATTTTATCAGTCACCATTTTATGTGCACTGCATTTCACAATTGCTATCTTCTTTGGATACGTTAATGCAGTTAAAAGGTTGTGCACCAATTCTCCGTGCATTATTTGTATCTCATGTGATGTTAAAAATCCCCTCTCCCTCCAGAGCAGACCGAAATTGTGTACTACTCCAAAGGCATAGCGACTATCTGTATAAATATATACACACAAGCCAGCGCTAAGCTCGCATGCTCTTGTCAGTGCTATTAGCTCAGCTTCCTGAGCTGATCTCTTTGGTATGCGAGCTGTTTCGACCACTGTCTCAAGTGTCGTGATCGCATAGGCTGCGGAAGTTGTACCATTTGGCAGCTTCAAACATGACCCATCAACCCACAGTTCCCCATCGACATCTGGAAGGGGCATGTCTTGCAAGTCAATGCGACCCTTCGTTTGTTCCTCAGTAAGAAAAATACAATCATGTGATTCCTTCGACTGAGATTTAGATGCCGAATATGGCAGCAAAGTAGCTGGATTTAAAGTCGCACACCTCTTCAAAGTAATATGAGGCGCCAGTAACGTTAACTCCTATCCTGTTAGACGGGCACTAGTTAAATGCTGCGTTTTTGTTTGATTCAGTAAAGCATCTACCGCATGGGGTATTAGCACCAACAATTTGTGCGACAAAACTATTCCTTCACTCTGTCGTATAGATACAGCTGTTGCTGCAACTGATCGAAAACACCCAGTTAACCCTCGTGCAACAGGATCGAGTACTGCTATAAAGTATGCGCAAGGACGCTGTTTATCACCGTGTGTCTGCACTAAAACTGACAATGCGCACCCATCTTTCTCATGTACATAAAGTGTAAAGACCTTCGTATAATCTGGTGTGCCTAACACTGGTGCTGAACAAAGGACATGTCTTAACTGACAGAAAGCATTCTGACATTTGTCTGTCCATGATAGGGGGATCGGTGTGTCTTTTGCTAAAAGTGCTAACAAGGGTTTTACAATATGTGAAAATCCTAATATCCATTGTCTACAAAATGAAGTCAGACCAATGAAAGCACTAACATCTTTCTGAGTGGAAGGCACTGGTGTATCTAATATTGCTTGAATACGGTCTGGTGTCAGTGCACGTCCCTCCTTAGACAGAAGATGACCTAAGTAGGTCACCTTCGGTCTACAATATTGCAATTTCTTCAGTGACACTTTATGGTGATGCGTGGCAAGGAAGGAGAGCAAGGATAAAGTACTTTCCTCACATTGTTCAGGCGTATCGGCTGCCAACAATATATCATCAACATATTGAATGAGAGCCACTCCTGTCGGTAGCTCAAAAGAATCCAGCTGCCGTTTCAATGCCTGACTATAAATACTTGGACTTTCAGTATAACCTTGAGGACCTCTACAAAATCTATACGATCGATTATTCAAAGTGAAACCGAATAAATATCGGCTATCAGGATGAATAGGGATCGAAAGGAAAGTGTTCTTCAGGTCTATAACAGAAAACGTAGTTGCTGTGGGTGGAAACAAAGTAAGCAGTGTAGTTATATCAGAAACCACAGGATATTGGGGCACCCCAATTTTATTTACCTCCCTTAAATCAATGATAAAAAGATAAATCCCAGAATCAGTGTCTTTCTTTAATATAGGAAGAATGGGGCTGTTGCAGACATTGTAGGGTACTTCTTCCACAACTCCAACTTTAATCAAATCTCTAATAATGTGTGTCAATGCTTCTTCTCCTTCTCGTGAAATATTATATTGTGGGACCCTGGGCAACAAAGCGCCCTCCTTGACACTAATGTGCACCGGGGGAATAACCATCTGCCCTACATCAGTATCAGAAGTGGCCCACACAACGCTTGGGAGTGAAGCTAATGCAGCATCTTCCTTAGCAAGACACGATCTCTCAGCCATAGGATGATTCTCATTCAAAATTACGCGCACCCCTTTAGGAGAGCAGCGTATTGTAGCCCTAAAGTGTTTTAGCATATCAAGACCCACAATATTGTCTGGTGTGTTTGGAGACAACAAGAACGGACAGGGAGCTGTAAACTTATCAATGTGAATGGAAGTGGTTGTGACAATGGGCTAAGAGAAGGTGTTCCATCGAACCCTGTTGATGTAATCGTTGTGCCAGACAGGGGAGCCCTTGGAACCAATTGTTTAGACAAGGCGCTACGAGTAGCTCCTATATCAACCAGAAACCGATCAGTAGAACCCAAAATATGCACTGTAATATATGGACCTTTCTGATCTACTGGAACTTCAACCAATTCCATACACCATCCTAGGCAATCCTATCAATAGGCAGCATCTTGAAATTCAGAAGGCATACAATCAGATATTTGATACTGGTTCCGCCTATCAAAGGTATTGTACCCATCTTGCAACGCCCACTGGATTCAAACCTAGCATGATCATTCGTACTTCCCCTCGGGCCTGAATATCCTGTTCTGTTTCTAGATTGGCCTCGGCCGCGTTGGTTTTGCTGGGCACGTAGCACAGGACAGTCTGAGATCCAATGCCCAAACTGTTTGCAGTACGCACATTGATCTGCAGATAAACCAGGATGAGAATAAGGTGGGGCATAAGACCCACGTCTGCCCCTATCATTTCCTCTAGCAGGTGGGGCATAAACCTGAGCCATCATAACCTTTGTCTTTAGGTCTTTTTATCTTCATTTTCTTTGGCCTCTAGCTCCTGCCGCTCATAATATTGAGCCATTGTTAAAAGGGAAGCGGGAGACGCGGTGGTCCATGAACTTTCACTCGCTTTCAAGCGCTTAACAATCTCCGGTAAAAGGTTTGCTACATATTTATCAACAAACAGATGTCTACCTGTATCATCTGTTAAGGACTGTCCACTAAAATCATGAAAAGCTTCCTTGAAGCGCGTAAAGAAATCCGACACTGATTCATCTGTCTTCTGTTTACACGAAGCTAACATAGTCCAATCAATCTTTTTAGGCGGGATGAGTTATTTCTATTTAGTCAAAATAGCTACTGGAAGATCTAGAATTACTTTACACAGTTTACGTGCAGGTTCCCTATCTCTATCCGCTTGTTCCAGATCATTCCAATCTCTCCCAAAATGTACTCGATCATCAGTTTTACGAATAGCCCGCCACATATCAGGGGGTAATATTAGCCTGAAAAATAAATCGATGTCAGTTAATGTCGTGACACAAGAACTAATAGCACCCTCTACTTCTTTATAAAAGGCTGCTGGGTTTTTCCGCGGATCGGGCAAAGCATGCTTAAGAGCCATAAAATCCACTCTATTCCATGGAGTATAAACCCAATTATAAATAAAATAACCCTTTGCATCAGCAGACAGTTTATTATCATCCGTCCCATTGCCTTTAGGAGGAATATACAAAGGTGCGGCTTCCCGCATGGGTTTTGCGTGTATTACGTGACTCTTATCTGATTTGAAGATAGAAGCTTCCACTTCATCTGTTGTCGACTGAAGCGCAGCTGGATCCGCCGCCTTCTCTCCTCCCGTATGGTGCGTTGAGGAGTCCCGTACCTTAATCAGACGACGGACAAAATCTGGTGTCTCTAAGAGAACAAAAACAGCATTACTCAATTTCTGATAATCATCTGTTACATCTTTAGATTCCAACGCAGGCGAATATTTCTTAAATCGTTCAATAACCTCTTCAGCCAAATGTTCCACAAAATACAACTGCTCCTTTTCTAACCACCCTTTCATACCCACTAAAACATCAGGGGCAGAAGCAGTATTAAGGCTAAATTTACGAGCGATGGATCGTAACTCAGAAGCACGGGAAGCAGAAAGCATGGAACGAGTGTTCCGCGCCTTGTCCCGATCTTCAGGGGATTCTCCGTGTCCGCGTCCGGGGCCGAAGACATCGCATAAGGTGGTGGAGAACGATCTAATAATGAAAAATCATCAGGTAGATTATTAAGGACAGGGTAAAGGGTGCGTCTATCAGGGAATTGACCATTAATCTGCAAATTATGCTCCCTTTTCTCCCTCTCTTGTTGCTCACTTATTTCTTTTTCCTGTAGCTGTAAAGCTTCGACATGGGCAGCCTTCCGATGCTCTTTATCAGCTAAGGCCTGCTCACGCTTCACTCGCTCGTGCATCGCTTTCTCCCACATACGTACACAATCAAACATATCTTATCTAGCCCGACGCTCAAGCAAACACTGCTCCACATACTGAAACTTTCGCAAATCAAATGACATTGCATTGGCCAACGTAATTCAGGATCCTTTCTGGTATATCGATGCCATAACGTACTATACATTATGGGAGGAAGTCCAAATTTAACATACATTTCCCTATTAGGTGCCCTGTGGGGGAGCCGGCTGTGATTCATTTAATCGTAAACTGGTACCACCACAAACGCAACACATCTTTCGAAGTGTGCTAAGGACAGGCATGTCAGAAATATTGCAAAATATGCAATAATATACAAAGTAGCACTTAAAGTATTTCACATACGTTGTGCAGTTCAAATAAACATAAGATCAGAAAAATATCTCCACATTACCTGCCTATGTGAGGTGCACTCCACATATGATGCAAAACATAGATCCAAATGTTAGCTAACGCGTACAAATTCCTAAGCCACAGTAAGTGTCAATAGACTACCTTACCAATCAAAAGCTTACCGATCAATTCATCCGTCCAGATTCCAACTGCCAAGTTCCTGAATCGACCAAATGGTCACTGCACGGCAACCCAACGATCAAGATCTCAGTCGAGGACCGGCGTCGCCTGGAAGGTCAGATCAGAAAGAAGGGGAAAACGCCGCAGATGCCAAGACTCGGGTCTCTTCTGGCAGCGATCGCGTCTGGGGCGAGTTTCCTATCCTTCGTCTCGGCCAGTCCTTCGGGCATCCGAGTCGCCGATGAGTCACTGTTCGGGCGCCAATTTTTCGTATCGAATTTCAGTGAGTCTGCATATGCCGCAAGTAACTCTTTCACATAGAACAGAAGTTGGCACGGAAACTGGAATACAAAAGAGGTGTTTATTAGGACCCCATGGGGTGGTGGTACATTCGAACAGCACCCTTCGGTAATGCAAGAAGTATCTCCCCGAACAGAAGGCACGTGGTTCTTTTATACTCTCACATGAGTTTGGAAAGTAGGCGGCACACACGTAAGACGAGTTTATGTACATATAAGGACATTTCTGGAACACATCCAACATGTGGGAGGAGTTTTAACAACTTGACCAGTTTGGAAAAACATCTTTCAATGATGATCGATTAATAACAGATGTGGTTTGATGGCGCATGCGCGGATCTTGACCAACAGGCTAAATATAGCCTGTTGCTGGGCAGACCATGTGGTCAACTGGTGAAGAGGTAGGACAAAGAGCATGGTGACCACGAGGTAGTGCAGATACTCAAAATGGAGGCCGGGAATCAATCAATCAATCAATCAATCAATCAATCATCGAATTTATATAGCGCACTACTTACCCAGAGGGTCTCAAGGCGCTGGGGCGGGGGGTCTGTTACTGCTCGAACAGCCAGGTCTTGAGTTGCTTCCTGAAGGCGAGGTGGTCCTGGGTCAGGCGAAGGTGGGTGGGGAGGGAGTTCCAAGTCTTGGCGGCGAGGTAGGAGAAGGACCGTCCCCCTGTGGTGGTTCTACGGATGCGGGGGACGACGGCGAGGGTGTGGCTGGTCGAGCGAAGCTGGCGTTTGGGAGCGTAGAAGTTGAGGCGGCTGTTGAGGTATCCTGGGCCTTGGCTGTGTAGGGCTTTGTGTGCGTGGGTGAGGAGACGGAAGGTGATTCTTTTGTTGACCGGGAGCCAGTGTAGATCTCTCAGGTGTCCGGAGATGTGGCTGCGACGGGGGATGTCCAGGATGAGTCGTGCTGAGGCGTTCTGGATCCGCTGGAGTCTCTTCTGGAGTTTGGCGGTGGTTCCGGCGTAGAGGGTGTTGCCGTAGTCCAGACGGCTGGTGACGAGGGCCTGGGTGACCGTCTTCCTGGTCTCGGTGGGGATCCACCGGAAGATCTTGCGTAGCATGCGCAGGATGTTGAAGCACGACGAGGAGACGGCGTTGACTTGTCTGGTCATTGAGAGGGAGGAGTCCAGGATGAAGCCCAGGTTTCGTGCGTGGTCTGTTGGTTTGGGTGCGCTGCCTAAGGCGGGGGGCCACCAGGAGTCGTCCCAGGCGGAGGGTGAGGATCCCAGGATGAGGACTTCCGTCTTGTCCGAGTTCAGTTTCAGGCGGCTGTTCTTCATCCATTCGGCTACCTCTTTCGTCCCTTCGTGAAGGTTGGCTCTGGCGGTGGCGGGGTCGTTGGTAAGGGAGAGGATCAGCTGGGTGTCGTCGGCGTAGGAGATGATGTTGAGGTTGTGCTGGCGTGCGATGTCTGCGAGTGGGCTCATGTAGATGTTGAAGAGGGTTGGGCTGAGCGAGGAGCCCTGAGGGACGCCGCAGATGACTTCGGTGGCTTCAGATCTGAACGGGGGGAGGCGGACTCTCTGTGTCCTCCCGGCGAGGAAGGAGATGATCCACTCCAGTGCCTTCTCCTGGTCTCCGACGTTGCTGAGGCGTTGTACTAGGGTACGATGGCAGACAGTGTCGAAGGCCGCGGAGAGGTCTAGGAGGATGAGGGCCGCTGTTTCTCCACATGGCACCGGAATATTTCCTAAAATCATGGGAAAGTGTATTGATCCGGAGAAACAGACAGAGCAATGATCAACAATGTATTGTAGTGGAAGTTAGAACAGGGCACCCATCATCTGCTTCAAAACTTTTGATAAGGTAGGCTGTAACATGGCATGAAGTCTTCCCAGTGGAGCTTGTATCCCACCTGTAGCCAAACAATTTAGCACTGCCAGCAATTTTAAAAGTGGTAGAAAGGCAGAGTTTGTTCTAATATTGGGCTGTAAAGTAGTCCCTATGGGATCCAAAAAACTGAGGATGGTGTCCACGTCAAGGCGAAAGTTGGTAAGGATATACTCCCTGGACACATTTAAAGGATTGAGACACCTCCTGATCATTCTTGGCCTTCTTCTACGCCTATTGGGAGCGTTTTGTCTTGGTTGTTGGGCCTGTTAGTGTACGTGTGCAGTTACAGCTGTAGAACTATTAAATGAATCCCCTGGAGATGAAAGGTCCAGTGCTTCAGCCATGCGACTGTATTGCAGAATGAAAGAGTAATGGTATTGTCTGCACTTATATATGCAGGAGATTAAAAAACTGGAGTATTTGAAGCTGGTGTGTTTGACATTTTCGATAAATATGTTTGTGGTACAGAGGTAATGTTTTATTTTATAATAAACTCTTGTAACCACAAATATACAGTTTAAAAATGAGTTTGTGGTGTCCTCAAACACAAAAAAACAGTGTTTTTATTTTTAATAAAGCTACAAAAAATACAACATAGATTCAACCCACCTAACTATTGTACTGCTGTTCTCTAAATATGTTAAGTCACTGTCAATTAATATTTCCGAAATATATGTACAGCTCTCGCTTGTCTATTTAATATATTTACTATGCCATTTCTCTTCCACTTGCAGTCTGCAAGTTCTTATTCTATACACATTTACAGGGATAAGAAAACAACAGTCATATGTGGCCTTCGCCTTGCCCTGGTGGACTGGAAAGCCATGAACCAAGATTGACTTTCAGCTTCTTTTGAACGGACTTTGAGGCCCAGAGGACTTGCGGCTAAAACCAGGAAGTGAATGTATTATTTCCTCCCCGATTCTTTACATGCTAAAGAGCACATCATTACACGGGCGCTAGCACAGCAGGAGTAAACAAAATAGTTATGGAAAGCTGGACAGGTCAAAGTACAGTAAGAGAGTCCGGGGCAGCATATTTCACACCCTGTCCCGGGGTGCTGTTTTATATTCTGACTGGGTTCGTGCCAATGTTACCATTTTAAAAGAGTGCATGCTGTGCTTATGGAAAGAGCCGCTTCGTTGCCGCGCACAATCATCTCCTTTCAGCTGTTGTTTTATACGGATATAATGCCTCGCACAAAAAGCTCTCTTTCGGCGTAAAGTCGGGAAACATGAATCCGAGTTTAAGAAATATGAACGCTGGCCAGCTACTGTGCTGTGTGGGAGCGCGTTCATTCCCTTTCATTACCCTACCCACAGGTGTACCTACCCAGACCTATTGTTAGTATCCTCTGACTTAATTGGCAAACTCCATTGAAACTTCTGTCGTTTCCATAGAGATATCTCCATGGCTCGCCCAGCCCTCCAGGGAGGGTAATGCTGCGCCTTTGAATACACAGGAACCTGTTATGTCAGTGTCTGTGACTGCACCCAGAACCCGAGCCTGCAGGTACAAAAGTCACGGCGGTTCCTTCTTAAGTGCGCCTCCGATGACTTTAATGAACTAGATTCTCATAAACTAAGCAAGGGAATGGGGAATGGGTCTACCAGTTTAAAGTCTGGTTCCGGAGTTGGAACAAATGTCGCCCGATTATAAGCCCTCAAAGTTGTTTGGCAACAAGGCGGCGTCACGGCTCAACATACCCGGAAGTGTTCGGTGTCGCCTGTGGCAGAACAAGCTCGAGTTCATGGAGAGAGTGCTTTTCTAGAAGGTCTGCACTGGTGAGGTGAGAATTCTGCTACAAAAGGTACAGAGTTAAACTTATTCTTTTCTTTGGAGACGATGCCTATTATTGACGCAAGGCAAGTATTTTGTCTGCGTTGCGGATAAATACATACAATTTTATAGCTTAGAAGGGCGCTCTTTCAGAAACCAAAATACGCACTTTAATGTGCTCTGTTTTAACAAAGAGGTTGTCGTTTGTCGCCGTGCTAGTTTTGGAAATAAATAAAAGAAATAAGAAGAGGAGATAACTCAGGATCTTTCCCGGACTAGGACAATACGTTTTAGTTTACATTCTTTCCCTCAGAAAACGATGTGTGCCACGGAGCGCTGAGTCTAATAGGGTTGCATGTACTTTGTAGAACAAGAAAAACTCATTTAAATGGACACTCCTAATTAACACTCTGAAATGTAACGTTAAAATCGCTTACGTGGTGTGCCTATTTCAGCTATTGTTTGCAATAAAACTGCTTAAAAGTTGTTTGACTGTATAATACACAAACAGCCTTTAGTTAGTGATTTTTGCTTCATGATGCATGCCAACTCCGTGTCACATACCTTCCCCACTATTGGGTTACTTTGCGTTTGGTTGCGCTGACAGTGGCTGGCCTGTGGTTGCCTAGCACAATTACCTTGTGGGTTAAGTATGAGTGGTTCATTGTGCGGTCGCTTTGTCTGGGATGCGCAGGTATCTGAAATGAATCCAGCAGATAACGGGAAGCCAGCTGGAGTTAGTGCAAAGAGGGTGTAATGTGAGCCCAGAGGCTAAAGGCTCTTGCAAGTCTTGTGACTGCATCTTGGACTCTATGATTGCAGGCCAGGCTGCCTTTTCTATATTCAGAAGACTAGTTCATCTCATAATTAAAGTCACTGGAGGACTAAGGTATGGAGAGTTCTTTTAAAGTGGCTGGGAGAGAAAGGGTGAATGGACTCCGATCATAATGTTTTTTTTTTTCTTTTTCATGGTCTGGCTAGACAGCGCAGCTGTCACCAGACAATTATGTGAGCATCTCTAGAGAGGGGTGTTGGCTCCCCTTACAAGTTCGGAGGCAAGAGTACATGTGTTGATTGGGCAGCCGTTGGGTGGATCCACAAAAAGGGGCCTTTTCTCAGTAGTAGTGGGAGGTGTCAGGGAAATGTGGTGAGTCAGCACGGGGGCTGAAACTAAATAAACAATAAAAAACATATCTGCCGGTCTTCTGCTTGCTGCTCTTCTGCTCCTCTGGGCACAGGCTGAAGCTCGCATACTCCCCTACGGTCAATCCAGACGCAGCTGTGTTGGAGAGATGTCAGTGTGCATGGCGGTTTGGTCATCCTAACTCGGCCGGCCAAACCGTCATGGGCACTGACAGCAGTGTCCACCACTCCTCCTCCCCACTGCAATGCTGTGGCCCCGCCCTCCAAGACACTTTATTTTTCGTTTGCCTCTGCGGGCATGGGGGCAACACTCCGCCTTAGCGGAGGAGCCGTTGCTGCTTTTTCTACAGGTCGAGACAGCTGTGATCATTTTATTTATCTAGCTGCCCAAGCTTAAACTTTCAGGGCACATGCATGACAAAGGAATGCTATTAAAATGTCTTAGATTAGTAGACAATTTATGTTGTTTTCCTCTGGCAGCAGCACAGATGGGAGAAGGGCAGCCATTAACCTTCATTGATTTTTAGGTCTGGCTTGACAGTGTAATTGTCACCTGACCTTTTAACCTGCACCAATATTATTCTACAGCTCTCTGTTACCACAGAAATACATATGTATCCCCATGCTATTTACATATAATGCTTCACATTACCATACGACATTAATTCAAAGCCAGACCTATTGGCACTGCCAATGTTTGTTTGAACTTTTTTCTGACCTCTGTTAGGTCTGCTTCAGCTAATCTACATTGAAGGCGGGTATGAGTTTTTGTTAGTGATAATAAATAGCACTTGCCCTACACCTGTGCAAATAAAGGTGGTTTGTATGAGAAAGCAGAGTTTCAATTACACATTGTTTACATGTGCACACAATGAAGATAAAGTCTCTTGCGGGGAATTATGTGGCAAGCAGCAAACATTTCCAGAGACTAAGTTAGATGCCCTGGTGAGCAGGTTCGTCTGCGACTGAATCCATTCGGGATTTACAGCCTCGCAGGGCACGGGAGGCTCACACGCACATGCATCTGCTTGTGCTGCTCAGAAGGATAGGCAGAGTCCTAAACAGCACACAAAAGCACTAATTGACTCCTGTAGGCAGAGGGTATTTTGAGTGGTCACTGCTCCTCTAAGTCCAGTCCACACATTATTCCATAACAGCATCAAATGCAGTCTTGCCTAACAGCACCCACGTAGTCCCTTGGTCAAACACATCACCCACTCTCCAGTGCCCTGCTCCTTTCAGTATTCTGCCTTCCCCCAACTCCCTTTCTCGTACGTCTGATGGGATCACATGGTGGAAAGTTTTCAAAGATTAGCTCATCTGAGAAAGGCTGATCTGCCACCGTGTAATTTAAGCCCAAATCCCAGAGGTAGCTTAAACATAGCACAGTACATTGAATCTTCAGACTGCCACAGAGTTATTTATTCACTGTGGAGCTTTCATTCGAGACTGTTCTTCTAGAAGTCTTTCTATTAAACAGACATGCTGTAGTTAAACACCTTGCTTTGGATCGAAAGTTCTTTACTTTTGAGTATGTACGTATCAACACACTCTTGATTTCCACCAAAGAATAATAATCTTCGAAGACCTGACCTCAAAAACACTGTATTGTGAATAAGGAGCAAAATGAGTCCACCAAGGGTTAAAATTAACTTTTGTCTGCTTAAAAATATATGTGTAGTAAAAACATTATTCCAGTCGCTCTAGAAAAGCCACATAAATATTTAATTAATCCAATTAACTACACATTTGCCCATGCTTACTTTGTTGCAAGTGGCAGAACAATACCAGATTGTTTTTGTGTCTCGGTATTGGTTGCAGATCTACTGTTTACAATAGATAACATATACTTAACGTGGGCTTTGGGCAAGCCCTCTGCTTATGTTTGGGTGTCTTTAATGTCTATCTCTGAAACCTGCTCTTGATTAAGTGGCTTCCCTTCCTATTCTTTTGTTTGTCCCCTCCAGGGTCATTTCTGTCTCACAGGGTCCGGACTGATTGACTTAAATCTTTCTCTGCCTGACTTGAGCGGATTTTGTCCCACTTTCCCTTTCGGTGCCTCCCTGTTTACTATCATTTTGTGCTCCTCTGATACACCTTGATGATCCCTGTTCCACTTCTCGTTTACAAATGTTTATGATGTCTGGGAGCTGCAAAGTCCTCCTTTTTTTAGAGCTGTTGCACATTTTTTGAAAATTTGTATTTATTTTTCTAAAATGGCCATCGGCTGTATGGAAACTTTAAAAGAAAAATGCCAACATGGCTGCACGTGCATCACAATTCCTGTGCATCTGCATGTATTCCCGTGGGTCATGAGCATGTATGTGCAGGCCTCTAATGGACTAGCAGCCATTTTGGAATTTTCTAATGCAAATGCAAAACAAGAATTAGTCAAACCAACAGCTCAGCCTTATACAGATGAGAGCTATTGATTTTGCCAGTACTTGTTTAAGTTTGATTGAAATCAGAATTTATGAGCTAGTTTTAGTCCCTTTTATGAATGCTAGTTCTTGTCTGCAGACGTTGAACTCTATAGTGGAAGATGGCCGTTTTAGATGATAGTTTACAGATAATCTATAAAAGCACTGCCATTTTTCAAACTAGGAGGACAAGCCTCTTGTCTGACTGGACATCAGTAAAAGCATGTCCCACTTCTCTAGTGACATTGGAGCAGGGTGACGGATGGAACCAGTGTAAACACTTGCACCAGCAATGAATGCCATAAACCCATAGTTTGATAGTCTTACAGCCCATCCAGATTAAGGGAGTGAAGATCCGACTGTACGAGTTGTACATCTTGGTGGTAAAACTATAACATCGCTCCTCAAACCTCGTCTTCAGTTCTTTAAGGCATTAACTAGGAGAAAAGCAAATGTTGCAAGTTGCAGCGAACTACTGTTACATTCGTGTCAACAAGAACATATTTTGCCAAAGCCAATAGGTCTGGCTTTCGTGTGCCCACGCATGCAAACTGCACTTGTGCAGGTCTATTCGCGCGGTTGGTAGCAAGTTAAAGCCAGACCTGTATGTCCTATTAATGAGATTAGTCCAGGTTTAAGAATGTAGATTACAACGGCGTTGATGTGTGGCCAATAACAATCCTGATTAACTGGAAGGAGCAAATCTAAATTGCATGTGATGAACTGGATTTGTTGAATATTTAAATGAGTTACAATAATGTAAAGTTGAAACATCTGTAGGTATTATTCTTTACTTTTGTCCTTGCAATTTCCTCGCGTAATCCTCCCTATTCTCTCACAAGTAAACTATTTTATGCATACATTTTGTTACTGGGATTCTTTGAATATGTTCTCATAAATGCTAAGGCCGATCCAAATACAATAATGTTTGTAACATGCACCTCCATCAGACTGCACGTTTTCTGTGGTGAGTCACTCGTGGTACTTATAGAAGCAGATTCCTATTGCCAGAGTGTACATGTTTTTACCAAAGACTTGTAAACTGGTCCAACTTTGTCAGTGAGGCACACAGCTCCTCGTTTTGTTTTTCATTTTGATTTTAGCATACGTTTTAAAGTTTTTTTTATGCAACTATGAGTTTTAGCCTGGTGACCAGCAATTAAAGCTGCACCTCCATTCGTACTGAAAAAGGAAAGTAAAATGCTATTGTTTAGTGCAAATGTCCTTCTACTTAATGCCTCGCTAAAAGTATGCAATCACTACATAAATGACCATATAATGCATAGGATTCTTGTGTTTTTTAGTCATAAGTGACATCGACGGTTATGAATGAATGAGTGAATACAGGTTTACAAAGTGGTACAAAGCAAGGGTGTCCTGGCACTGAACCAAGTTTTCAGATACTCTCTGAAAAGCGATCCCGGGAGCATTTTCTTTGGGTCTAGTGGAAGATTATGCCAGATTGTTGCTGCTGCTACAAGAGCAACAGAGCGTCCTTCACTCTTTAATCAAAGGTAACGTGGGGCTTGTACAAGAAATGCCTTTTCAGATCTACAAAAGTGTGGAGTTATTATGATTGCATTAATTTTTTAAGGTAAATTGGGCGTTTCTTGTTAAGGAGCGGGAAGGTAGGAGTGGCCTGCTGGAGGGCGGCCTGTGGCCTGCTTCACTCCTGTCTGAGATAGTATTATGCGTTGTGGGCGACACAAGGGAAACATTGCAAGGGCTGGCTTCCGTGGCGTAACGAAACTTGAGAGCCCCCCCCCCCCTCCCCCCCTTTCTGGCCCACCTGGCACCACCTAGCACTTTTGCTGAGGCCTCGGAAGCTCGGCCCACCCTCGGCGATGGTGGAAGTTCCCAAAATCACCTGGCCCCCACAGCGAGATCCATTCTTCCCCACCCACTTTGCCCTGAATGAGAAGGGCTGTGGGAGAGGTGTTAATGCAAACACTGTTTCTGGGCTGCATGCGGCCCAGGGGGCCGAGGTGACAATGGCTCAAAGGCCTGAGCAACACCTTGCCCCCAGGAAGGCCGATTCTGGCACACAATCACCCCAGGCGTCCACAATGAAGGGATCTTGAAGTCTGCACATTGAAATATGTCCATCACAGAAGTCGTCTGCCGCATGTAGATAAAATGCAGCACTTGTATGCACTTAGAAGAATACGGTGAAATGAACATACAATAAACTTCAAGTGTGCACATGGAAGAGTTCTCTGTTGTGTGCACACTGGTCATCGGCCAGGTGCACACAGAAGCTGCCTGTAAAAAAAAGCTGTTCACAGGAGTACAATAAATTTGAAAAGTTCTGGCTTACATCTCCTGTTGCCAATAAGAAAAAAGAATAAATGTGATCGGGTCTTCTTCAATCTAGAAGCCCTGCAATTGGCTTCAGGCCACTATACTTCACTCTTATAATCACAGCTCTGCATATTTATTTGTTTTGTAGCGCTCACATGGAGAATTAAGGAGCATTGCTGCAAAGCTATGAAATGGGGCCGCCAATTAAAACAAACGGAGAGATGCAGGTGACTGGCAAGAAGCTGGACCATGTAGGGGGGGGTATTCTGAGTCACTGCTGACGCTTCCAGAAGGGGGCGCTGATGTCAAGGTGTGTGTGGGGACAGTCTTTTTAAGGACGCCTGTCTTTGGGTTCTTTTCACGGCTGACAAATGTTGGAGTCCCCGGATGTAGGCTCAAGTAAGGGTTACAAGGGTGTGATTTGCAAAGCCTCCCCTGCAGATTGTGATGGGATCCCCGAGTCTCACATATATCACAGACACCATCAGCGTGATTGCTTGGCAGGGCAGGGTGGACTGGGAAAGTGGAAAAATAAACCGACCCACAGAGGGCACTGAGATACCGGCCCTTCGGCCCATGCCCGAGTGCCCGCACTGCCAATCCGCCCCTGCCCAGAAGTTCTGTAAACTGGAGCTCAGCCCACTGAACAATCTGCACTTTATAATGTTCATAAGTGGGACTGGACCTGCAGATGACTTAGCAGGAGGGTTTTTTAGGTCCTCTCAGCGTCAAAAGGAGGGACGCTTGGCCCAGGGTGCACAGAGAACCTCACATGGCTTTCTCTGCACCACGCGCGGGGGCAGCCTGCATAGTGGATTCTATAACCAGACTACTTAGCCAACCACATGTCGACCTCAAAGCTGGGTAAACGGGTTCGAGTCGTGGCTGGGATGCTCAACATCCTGTGAATCTGGGCCAATCACTTTATCTCCCCATGCCCAACAACAATTAATGTCAGTAACAGAACTGGTGCTCGTGTAAAGGGCTCTGATACCTTCGGGTCGACTTCGCCCTATATAAGACTGCAACAACAAAACAAAAAAAACTGAAAAGTTCCTTTATTTTCTTCACTATGTGTAAGAACAGTTTTGTGTTGTGTGTAGTACTGACATGAGCTCTGGTAGACAGCTCCACTTTCAAATGAGACCTAACAAGAATACAACAGAGAACAGCATAATCTTGGTAAATGGGCGCTGCACCAGAAACATTTTAGAAGCCCTTCACTGTAGGAACTCAGTGAGAATTGTTTCCCTGATAGAACAGTCAAATGTTAAGCTAACCGTTCACAGTGACCTAATCCCTGCCTAATGCAAACTATATCCATCCCCTCTTGGCCTAGAAAATGTTAAATATTTACTGCAACACCCTATGCCTAAAATCCTATTGTACAATTAAACTCGGTTTCGGCTCTGGGAAGGGAACTATTGTTTGCACCGTAAATATTTAATGCTAATAAAATCTTATTATTTTTGGAATATCTTTTGGTCATTACTTTTTTATTTCATAATTATTTTGCATTTGATGCCAAATTTCCAAACTCCTTACCACCTGTACAGGATTCCACTCTTAGCTCAACCACACTATGAGCACGCAAGGCAGGCAGAAGACTAGTCCAAAAACCTGTTTTGTGTTTTCTGAGTAAAGTGCTTTGTTGCCTTCTCTGCTTCTGAGAAACCAGCACCTTTTGCAGCCCCCCCTCACACTTTCTGCCCCCATTTTGACTACCAGATGCTGGTTTTATGTCTCTGATTGTTCCATGGGCCTTGCTAACCATGCCCAGGGCCAGTGCTCTGATCAAAAGGTATACGCTAATTAGCTGCAATTACAATGAATACGGACAACATACCTGTAAGTTCCTAGTGTATGGTAGGGCACATAGTTTTAGAGGCATAGCAGATTTAATGCACTTAAGTGTGCACAGCTGTGTTATATGCTGTCATTTTAAAAGTCAGCCTTGCTTTGCAGGCTGCTTTTAAAATTATATGCAAATTCCACTTTGGATTTAAAGGTACTTCCAAAGGCTTAACCCTTTCCATGCTGATGACAAACCCCAGCCGTCATGCACTACGGTGCTCGTGTGCTGATGACGGCTGGGGTTCGTCACGGCCCGCCCCTGTTCGTGTTGTTTACAGCACACCAGGGGAATCGCGGCCGCATGGAAAGGGTTAAACTACTTTAATTGTACACAAAGTCACCCCTAAGACCTCCCAAGGTGCCCCAGGGGTAGGGTGCCTTGTAACTATAACCAGGGACATTATAAACAAGCATTTGCAATGCAGTCGGTCTCAACTTTGGGATCTTTTAAGTATTTAGCTCTGAAGCACATTATTGTGGGTATAACAACATTGTTATACTGTGCCGGACATAAGAAACTCTTGGACTACCAGCAGTAGCATAAGCAATAAAAGAAAATGTACAAAGCAAGCTGTTATTAGGTGTCCCTTGGTACATCTTTTGGCCACATAAAGTACTGCACCGTGAAATATGGATGAATCCAACACATCCCAATGACCCTTCGCTCACTCAGGACCAGGTCTTGGCAGGAGCCATGACAATGCATAATTATACCACTGGCACAGACAGTCTTATATGCAAGAGAATGCTCAAGCTTTACGTTAAAGAAGCAGACATGAGTGGAGGGGCGGGTGGGAAGTTCAAGCAACTATGGGAGGGGTGGGGAAGAATAAGCAACTACAATAGAAAAAAAAGCACTAGACAAGATCTAGAATCAAGCCTAAACAGGAGGAGGGGTTATTGTGCTCTGGAACGGTGAACGCGTTGAGATGGCCAACACTGCATAGAAAGGCAACGATGGGAGGGGTGGGGGTGAGTAAGGAACCACAGCAGGAAAATCACTATGCGAGATTTAAAAGTAAAGCCCAGCTGGTAGGAGTGCATGCCGTGATGTAGCATCATGTTCAGTTTGTTTGAGGCACGGACGTGCTTCACACTGACAATGGGAGGCGGAGCCTGGACAGCATGAGACAGGGAGGGAGGAGCTACTAGCAACATGGACAAAGTGTGAATTGAAAGCAGGATGCAGGCAGTGCTTGGCGCTACGAGCTGGAGTTGGAATAACTTAATTGCAGGTGACAGCAGTATCTTGCAGAATGGTGCGGAAAGGCAGTTGTCAGTCGATACACACCAGTGCTCATGGAAAGCTGAGTTAAAAAGTCAATCTCCGATTGCCTAAAAATGAATAAGTCCATTTGTAATGCACCCAGTGCTCATGGAATGCACTCTGATAACTTTGGGTCGGGTTCATGCTATTTACAACTGCGCAAAACACAAACATGAAAAACACCTACTATCCCCAGGGGGCTCTCTTTGTCCTCCATGCTGCAGAGCAGTGTGGACAGCGGGGGATCAGTTGCTGAAGGGGAGGTGGGCAGGTCTGAGGCCGGCCACGGCTGATCACTGTTGCCCCTGCAACAATGCGATACAAAAGGGGATGATGGATGGAGCGTTTGAGCAAATCAAACACTCACCCCCAGTCAACTGCCAACCAACCTTGCCCCGGAAGCCCCGTCCAATTATAGACCAATTTCGCTCCTTCCAGCACTTACCAAAATCCTGGAGAAACATGTCCACAGCGTGCTCTCCAACTTCTTGGAGTCGAATGAGCTTCTACATGCGTCTCAATCGGGCTTTCGATCCAACTTAAGTACCGAGACGGCGCTCCTGGAAGTCTCAGAGATTGTGAAGGAGGTGCTGGATGCCGGAGGCAGGGTGATGTTAGTTATGTTAGACCTGTCGGCGGCTTTTGACACCGTCCCCCATGAGGATCTCCTCACAAGACTACATGACATCGGTCTAGGGAGGTCGGTGCTCAACTGGTTTCGTTCCTTCTTAGCCAACCGCCGACAAATGGTCTGGGCCTCCTCTGGATCTGCCGAAATGCCGCCATTGGGAGTCGGAGTTCCTCAGGGCTCAGTATTGAGCCCTACTCTATTTAACATCCTCATGACCCCTCTGGTGACTCTGGTGGAGTCCTACGGGGCCCAGATCGTCTCATATGCTGACGACACCCAGCTTCTTTTCACCTGCCGTAAGAGCGAAGAATTCGATGGGGAATTGTTCTTTTTGCATTTGTCACCCCAATTGGGAGGCTTATGCCCAGACGTGGGTCCCGTGTTCTCCTTGTCACTGGAGTCAAGCTATTCTGGCTGATGAGGGGTGAAACCCCAAAACCGGTCATAGGATGCTTTGTTCTAGTCCAGGAGGACCTGTCCTGGCAGTTGGGGCTGGACTGTTCCCATTGGGCACAGGGTCAAGACTGATTTGCATTTGGCTGGGTTCAAACTGGAATGGCATGGGGAGCAAAAAATGATGGATTTAGGCCCAGATCTCTGTACTGGGGTGAATGTTTGACATTGTTCTGCATTCTGTCCATCAATAGTTTTTTTTAAATTTGTCATCCCGAGTGGGATGGGTATACCCTGAAGTTGGCCCCATGCTCTCTATGCTACTGGAGTCAAGCTATCCTGGCTGATGAGGCGTGAAACCCTGAAACCGGTCCTAGGATGCTTGGTTCCAGTCCAGGGAGGACTTGTCCTGGCAGTTCGGGCTGGACTGTTCCCATTGGGCACAGGGTCAAGACTGATTTGCATATGGGTGGGTTCAAACTGCAATGGCATTGTGAGCAAAAAAAATGCATTTAGGCACAGATCTCTGTACTGTGGTGAATGTGTGACGTTGTTCTGCATTCTGTCCATCAATTGTTCTTTTTGCACTTTTAGAAAGTGGGCTTATTCTTGATTTACCATCCTGTGCCTCTGTCTGTCTATGGAATCAACATCTGGTTTAGACTAACAGCTGGGTTGTTTGTGCATTCACTCTAGACAGTCACACAAAGGGAGCTAAAGTGTGTCCTGCATATCGTTGAAGTCCATCACCAGGCTTATGGGCCTTCCTGAGCTAGAGTGGTGGGAAGAGTTGTCACTAACACCTGAATAGGGCTTTGCCTGGCATCTAACAATGCAATCTCCACCCCCTGTAGTGTTTCTGGAGCCAAGGCAGGATCCTGCGGAGAACAAAGACTTTCCTTTGAAGTATGCGTACTTCAAAGGCCAAAATGTGTATGAGTATTGGAACTGTAAGCCACATTTTAAAAGCATTTCTGGATTGAGAACTCTGCCATGAAGAAGAGCTGCCAGGCGGAATGCTGCCCCTTTGCTGTATGTTGCTGTGCTGGGATGGCCTGCAGTTGCTGCCTCAGTCTGTAGGCAGTCAAAGAATTGGACGTTTCTTTTGAATCCTGCTTTTCCAGGGCTCTCAAGGTTCTAAAAGGGTTGGTTTGTGCTGACCTCTGGTTGGAAGTCTTGGAGCCATCAAATACTTCACCTGCAGCATCCCTGAACTCTACTGCTGGGAGGTCTGAGCTGCCAAGTGGTACCAATTTCAGTTCTGGGCCCTTGGAGGTTGGTCGTACTGCAAAAGATTGCAAAATCAATGCATTGTCCTGCAAGCGCCTGTTTTTCCAATGCAGCACTGTTGTGTGGGGGAAATTCGCACACAGTACCGCCATGCAGCCAGAGAAATCGACACAGTGCTTGTTTGTGGCACGAAGAATCGCCGCAGCCCGAGTCCAGATCTCTGTGTCTCTGACGTCTGGGACCACTGCACTAACTCCGATGCAGGCCCTGCTGTGTGACTGAAAGAATCGACGCATCACAGGTCTGCGGCTGGAAGAATCGATGCAGCGCCTGTTTCCTGCTGCCTCAACCTCCAGTGCATCCATATTTCTATGCATCGCACCAGTGCTCCAAGTTTTACACTGCATTACCCACAGACCAGAACTGTCTTCAGATTTAGACGCATCGCTTCCACTTACAGTCGAGAACCAATTCATCACTTCTCCTGCATGCTGCAGAACTAACGCACCACTTCCCCAGAGACTCAACAACTGACGCATCACTGTGTTTTCCGATGCTTCCTTCCTCTACAGCTGTTTTTTCTTGTGGAATTTGACACATGCAAAGTAATTTGTGTAAAACCACCACATCCATAGAGTTTTATGGACAGTTTTGCTTAAACCTTTTAAAAGTGATATTTTGAGTTATGTACATTGGACTTTTGTTGTTTTGTTCTTGTTTTGTTTAGATAAATATTGGTTATTTTTCTAAACTGGTGTGGTGTCCATTTGTAGTGTTTTTACTGTGTTGTTGTGTGTGTTCTGCCCAAATACTTTACACATTGCCTCTGAGACAGGCCTAAGTGCTGGTGCCAAGCTACAAAGGGGGTGAGCAGGAGTTATCTTTGATGTGTAATCTTCTTTTCCTGACTAAAAGGAAGTGTCCCTACTTGGACAGAATGCGTACTTCTGACAACTAGAAGTCCCCCCTTTCTAATACTTATTTACTGCTTTGGTGATATTAAATGCTTTGCACACCTGTCTCCTTACTTAAGTCTGGCTGCTTGTGAGCGAAGCTACCAAGGGTTGAGCAAGGATTAATTTATTGAGACTTGACTGGGCCTTATTTGTGATTATGGTGTTATTACTAGCTTAGATACACACCTGGACCTACTAAAAAAAACTCCTTCCAACAATGTCACCTTTTCCTTACTACTGATCCGCTCATGACAGGGATGACTTTGGACAGGCCCACACATATGCACACTCAGTCATATCCATGCATTCACATGTTTGCACACATATATCTACCATTCAAAAGCACATAGATGCTTACACTCTCACAACTATTCACAGCACACACTCAAAAATATACATTTTAAAAAAAATATGTTTTATTGGCTTTTTGTTTCAAACATCGAAACAACCAGCAATGGTAGTACAATACATGGATAGAATCATGCAGAGCAACAGCACCAGGTCATCGGATCACCACTATATATAGTCCAGAATGATGACAGCAGCAGAGATTAACCCCTTGTGCAGACATTATACCAAAGTTAAACTCAGTGCACACTGTGTATTATACAGATTAGAGAAAACATGAGACAATGCAACGTAGCAAATATTGATGTAGTGTCAAACATTATCCTAAGATCAAGTTATAAATGTGGCAGATGAGGGGAACGTGGAGTCCGCTCATTTTCAATCGGATGCTCTAGGAGATAAGACTTGAATGGGTCCCAAATATCTTGAAGGCGGCACTTGAGGGGTAGTAATTCAGCATAGGTATACACTTGATCCTGCCAAAATAACATATCACCAATCTATTCCTTAAATGTGGGCGCTATTCCCCAATCAGTCCCTTAGTCATTGATGCTGGTGGAATGGTGCCAATCTGATTAGGAAAGCATCTTTTCCAGGAGGCCTGGTTCTCACATCTTGTCAGAAGTAATACAGCAGTATGGGCTGAGTGTGTCCCTTTTCAGGCACTAATAATATCGGAAGAGCTCACCCATTTCATTATAGAATTCCTAGCGGGCGCCACTATAGGGACAAGTTTGCACAACTTGCTCTAGTAGAGGTATGGGACCAGCTCCGCAAAAAGGGGGTGCATCTCTTAGAAAATGCACATACGCTCTTTAACCATATTTTACTATTGGCGATTAGGAAGCACTGTCAGCGCCGAGGAGGGGGATGGTGAGAACGCCGGCTTGCTTCTCACCCTATGGCGGAGCACTGACAGTTCAGCAACTGGATGGACCCCAGCTGGGGGTAGGAACCATGTGTGCAGAGGGTAGGTGGAAAAGAAGGACTGACCTGCCGGTGGTCCTGGACTTTACTGCACTACCCGCAACGTATGGACTGAGTAGACCCTTGGGTAGGCTGCTTGTGTTCAGGCACCCCAGTGGGCCGGTGCGTAATGCGGTGCCCTGGATTTCAAGTAATGCAACTGTTTGCTGAAGAGCATTGGGGCCTGCTGGTGCAATGTGCGCAGCTGAGTGGAGATCTTGGTGGGATGAGTCGGTCAAGTTCCATCGTAAGGCCAAGCTCAAGTGCTGGTGAAATGTTGGGTGTTATGCGGTACCCTGGATTTCAAGTAATGCAACTGTTTGATGTTGCGCATGGGGCCTGCCAGCGCCATGTGCGCAGCTGAGTGGAGAGTATGGCGGGATGAGTTGGACAAGTACCATAGTAAGGCCAAGCTCAAGTGCTGATGAAATGTTGGGCCTAATGTTCTTACTACTGTTGACATGTTGTTGCCGCAAAAGGGTACGGCCAAAGCTGAAATTCAAGTAATGTCTTGCCTGATTTACTTAATGCCTTTGACAGGTTGAGGCGACTAAGCATGATGCTCTGAATAATGTATACATCCAAATAGGATGGTTTTCTCCTATTGGTCTGTGATGAATTACCTGGTTTGATGTGAATAAAAGGCTACGCCCCAGACAACATGCTCTGACTCTGAGAGTTATTGGACATAGCGGGGAGTAGAAAAATGTTGTAAATGATAAAGAGTGAATGTCACGTTGTGCGCATACTAATGCTCACTCTGTTTGCAGCAGTATGACCACTGTTGGTCAGTGACTTCCTGTCCCAGTTCAGTGGACCATCTATTCCAGGAAGTTTAGGAGTGGAAGCGGGAGCAGTATAAAAGCTATGGTAAGGGTAGATACCAAATGTGAGGCGCTGTCAGTACGTAGTATGTGGCGTAATGGAGCAACTTCAGGGTGTTCCTTAGGGTAGGAAGGCATATTTTCTTTGAGGCCTTGACAAAGTCATACGTAAAGGAAAATATCCATAGGGGAGGGCGGGATAATTGAAAAGAGTTGTTGTGACGTGCGAAATTTGCTATTGAGATAGATTCCTCCCCAGCAAGTAATGTTATATTTGGCTTTTTTTCTTTAAAAGGCACCCTCGCACAGAACTGGCATGTTTGGATGATAAGTGAGGGGGAGTAAGGGCGGGTAGAACATGGGAGCCTGTGAACATTTGGTATGTGGCGCCAGGCTTTAACAATGCTGTCTACAGAGACAGGAATATGGCGCGGCGGTTGGAGTAGTCAGAATGACACCCTCTAAAGGGATGGGGTCCGCCAACCAGTTTTCCGTTGCAACTTGTGCTGTGTATCTGTGGGGATGAAACCAGTAGTGGGCGTAATGAGCCTCAGCGCAATGATAGTACATTTCGAAATCTGGGATGTCAAAGCCGCCCTGCCAGTAGGGTATCTCATCGTAGACAAAGTTGTCTACCACCCCACACCAATCTGGTTAATTCCAAGTGCAGGGAAGAGAAAAAGTGGCGGCCAGGGTCATGAGGAATATTTAAAAATAGATATAAGAGTTTGGTCAGGATGACCATTTTTATCAGGGAGGTGCGTCCCGCCATGGTGAGAGGAGGAGCATTCCATCTTGTTATGCTGCTAGTGATGTGATCTAGTGTTCGCCCGTATTTCATTTCAGAGACGCACCATTCAATGGGGAAGTCGGGGATGAATGGTTGCACTGAAGAAGTGAGTGGAAAGAGCTGAGATTTGACCCAATTTATGCAATTGCCCTAGAGGCCGCCAAACCGCAAAAATTCTCGGAGCAATGGATTTAAGTTTTGCGACGGCCCTTTGACATATAGGGTGACGTCATCTGCATAAAGAGAGATCAGAATGGGATGAAGGAAGCAGCGAAGAGCCTTGTCTTGGTGATGTTGTCTGATTTATGCCGGCAAGGGCAAAAAGTAGCGGGGATATGGGGCAACCCTGCCGAGTACGGCGGTTGATGGGAAAGGTAGGGGATACATGCTCATTAATTAAGACTGTGGCTTCTGGAGAGGTGTAAAGGAGACGTTGTCCATGCTAGAAACCCTATTGGAAGCCCCATGGATTGCCGAATAGCGAACAAGTAATCCCACTCTACAGAGTCGAAGGCCTTCGGGGAATCTAAGAAGACCGCCACTAGTGCCAATTGGGGATCTGCATTCTGCAATATAGAGAAAAGGGTGCAAAGGTTATAGGAAGTCGCCCTCCCAAGAAAAAAACCAGCTTGGTCTGTCAGAACTAATTTGTTCATGAGGAGGCTGAGGTGGTTAGCCAGCAGTTTGGCAAGAATTTTAGTATCTACATTGATAAGAGAGAGAGGCCGGTTGGAATGGCATAGAACTGCAGGTTTGCCAGGTTTCAAAAGAGAGGTAATAAGGGCCTCCCTCATTAAACAGGGAAGTATCTGTAATTCTTGGGCCTCGATGTATACCTCCTTTAGTACAGGAAGTCATTGATCAAGATAGGTTTTGTAAAATTTGATGGGTAGACCATCGGAGCCCGGGGCCTTCCCGGATTGCATCTGCATAATAGCAGCCCTAAACTCGTCATTCTCGAAGGGAGCTGCCAGGAATTCCCTTTGGTTGTCACCTAGCCACTCCAGTGCTACATCTCCCAGATAATGATCCAGGTCAAGGGTAGCAGTCCTGTGCGTGCCTCTAGAGGTCAGTGTAAAATTCAGTGAAAACGTGTAAAATATCAAGGCTGTCTCTGTGGCGTCTACCAGCTTTGTCAACAATGTCAAGAATGTAGTTAGAGAAGCGGGCCTGGCAAATTTCCGTCGCAAGCGCCTTACCAGGCTTCTCACCTTTGCCATATTTGCGGGCTAAGAGGTGTTTGCCATTACAGCTCGTTTCTCTCTCTGCTGCGTCGGTGTATTCAGTGAGTTTGTCCCAGAGTGTAATACGTTTGCTCCAGAAGTGTCGCGCCAAAGGTCTTTTTCCAACTGTCTCAGTTCACTCTCCAGTTGACGCAAGCTACGCCGGAGGTCTTGGAGAACACCGAAGCCTTTTGAAATGCAATAGCCCCAGATTGTGACTTTAAATGCCTCCAAGATAGTGCTCATACGTGCAACCCAGCCTCTGTTCCTTCTAAATAACTCAGTTATTTCCTCACCTAATTCCACCTTGAAGAAGGTGTCTAGTAGCGCTTCGGGCACTAGGCGCCAACACCGAGAAGTGGTTGAGGAGTTAGGTGGTGAGATTGACAGACAGACAGGAGTGTGGGCTGAGAGCGTTCCGGCCAAGTGTTCACCTGAGAGAACCCAGGGGGCTAACCCGCGGAGTATGACCCAATAATCCAGCCGGGACCAGGAAGAATGAGCTGATGTATAATATGTACCCTCTCACCCGTCTGGATGGACAAGGCGCCACGCATCAATGAGACAATGGTCAGGGAGCAACCGTGCGAGAGTGTCTTTGGTGTTGGTGTAGTGGTGAGGGAGAGGATTTGATCTATCGATGGCAGGCTACAAAGCAGTGTTAAAGTCTCCTCCCCAGATAACATGAGTGGACCCCACCTCAAGAATCTGACCACATAGTGCTTTGAAATAGTCAGGATCATCAATGTTTGGCGCATAGCAGCATACAAGCGTTACCATGCCATCTCAAACCAGCCAATGTGAAGTACTAGGTAGGTGTGTTTCTTGTCATCGGGGAACTGTTCGTCTTTATCTTGTTCCTTCTCAAGAATGATAAACAGACAAACACACTACGGAGAACACCTACCAGCCCCATGAATCCTATAATGAGTTAGGTAAGTTGGATTCAAATGTGCCTCCCAGGAACTATGCACTAGGTTCTTCACCCCTAGAATTTGGTATGCAATCAAGGCCCAATGTTCAGCTATCCAGTGAGTAGATAATAAAACATGGCTGCTTTTGGCAACACATTTTTAATCACGGTGTGGAAGAAGAGATTTACTATGGCCCACATTCTAAGCCAGCACTGAAACTGATTTTTCCTTCTATTCCCAAAAGTAACTAAATGCCACATGAACATTTTCCAAAGACTCATCTTCATTGCGCCTCAGTTATAGTGCTTGTTGCTCAGCAGCAGCTTGAAGTTCATGTTTTGCTTTAGTTAATAAAAACCTTTCATATTTCTGCTTTTATATTGTTGAGATCACCTGCTTAGCGTGCTGCAGGCCTTTAATGATAACTCAAGACAAATAAAGTAGTTTGTCAAAAGATCTCATTCTACTCAAGTGCATAAGTCATGGTCTTTAAGCTTTCAGGCTTTTACCTTCATACAAACGCCTCTCTCTCTGTCACCTTACCAGCATTTCTATATTTTTTAGATGAATAGAACATTAACTCACAGGCTCAGCACATACTTGGGGCCTTCCATTTGGCTCAGACTGTCACCCACACACAGGTTAAAAGTCGTTAATTACCAGATTCTTTTAGGTTACTGGCCAAGTAAAGCTAGAATCATAAAGCCTCCTCTTCCCACTCAACCCAGGCCGCAACAAGCTAGCATCACTGGCCGACACCCACGGACCCTTCAGCTGTCACCGCTGCCGGCACACCTGCAGCACCACCAAGACCGCAGTCCCAGCGCAACCTGCCCCAAGAACTCAACCAAACCGAAGACCCTGTAATGCATCCTCCTCAATGTTCGATCCCTCCACAAACATGCCACCGAAATCAGGGACCTCCTCGACAGCACCACCTTGGCTGTAGCGTTCTTCACCGAAACCTGGAACAACACCAGCTCGGGACCGGACACCGCCATCACCATTCCCCAAGGATACAAGATCTCCAGGAAGGACCGCCCCACCCGCCCAGGGGAGAGATTGCCATTGTCCACAAATCCACCCTCTGTTTAAGCACACTCCCCGACGAGCCCACAGACCTGATGGAACACCTTCACTTCAAGTTACTGGCTAGCCCCACCGCTACCCTCCCAGGAACCCTCATCTAATGACCCGCTGGAACCTACAGACTTTTCCCCAACTCCATAACAGACATCATCTCCCTGCATGCCATCGCGTTCACCAACTACACCCAACTGCGAGACCTGAAGTTCCACCTCGACAACCAACTGGACCCCAGCACCACATCCCTTCTGGACAACCTCCACAGCATTGGACTCAACCAAATCGTGACTGAACCCATGCACTCAGCAGGACACAACCTTGACCCCCCTCTTCAAAACAGGAAATTCCATTACCTTCAGTGACACCACCAAACTCCCATGGACTGACCATTGATGCGTTCACTTCACCTTCACAACACCCACCATCCACAGACACAAGCACCTGCTCCCACGAAGAAACTGGACCAGAATCACAGACGACCAGCTAACCTCATCACTCAGCAACTCCACCCCAACCATCGTGGAAAACGACGACCCCAACATCGGAGCCCCAACCCTGCACATATGGACCTCCAACAGTGCCAACACTGTAGCCCCCTCAAGAAAAACAACAACACCCACGCGAGGAAAGCTAGATGGTTTACCACCAAACTTCGAGAGCCCAGACGCACTTGCCTCCAACTCGAAAAGGACTGGAGGAACACCAAATCCACAGAAGCGCACAACAACTTCAGAGCCGCTACCAATGCCCACCACCACCAACACATCAAAAAAACGAGGAAAACAGCAATTGAAGACGGAATCTCCACTCATGCACACAACAGCAAAGAACTCTTCAACATCATCAAGGAGTTCGCCCAACCCACCAGCGAGTCCACCGACATCCATCCCTCACAAGACCTCTGTGACAAACTCTGCGCCCTTTTCCACCACCAAATCAAGAGCATTTACGACAACTTCGACGTAGACAACCAATGCACTGAACTGTCACCAACCACCTGACACCCTGTAGCCAGCGATCTACAACTGGACAGCCCTCACCACCGAAGACACACTGAAGACAATTAAGTCAATCTACTCCGGGGCCCCCATGGACCCCTGCCCCCACCACATTTTCAACAGAGCCCCAACACCATCGCACCCATGCTCTGCCACATCATCAACTGCTCCCTGGCAACCGCCTCGTTCCCGCAGCCTGGATACACGCTGAGATCAACCCCCTCCTGAAGAAACCCTTGGCGGACCCCATCAACTTAACAAACTACAGACCCATCACTCTGCTTCGGTTTCCAGCAAAATTCATTGAGAAAGCCATCAACAGCCAACTCGCCACATTCATCGAAGAGCACAACATCCTCGACTCCTCCCAATCAGGCTTCAGAAAAAAACACAGTACGGAAACCACCCTCCTAGCCGCAACAGAAGACATCTGCACCCTACTGGACGAAGGAGAAACAGCAACCCTCATCCTCCTCCACCTCTCAGCAGCGTTCAACACAGTCTCTCACCGCACCCTAATACGCAGACTCCACGACGCAGGGATCCGAGACAAGGACCTCGACTGGATCTGCTCCTTCCTCTCCGGCAGAACGCAGCAGGTCAGACTCCCCCTTTCCTCTTGGACCCCACACCAACCACCTGTGGAGTTCTCCAGGGATCCTCCCTCAGCCCTACGCTCTACAACGTCTACATGGCTCCGCTCGCCCCCATCGTCAGAACCTATGGACTCAACATTGTGTCTTACGCAGACGACACCCAACTCATCCTCTCCCTATCCAACGAACCCAACACCACCAGACACAACTTTCGAGAAGGCATGGAAGCCATTGCCAAATGGATGAAAAATAGCTGCCTACAACTAAACACCAACAAAACGGAAGTACTCATCATGGGTCCACACCCCGACGCTTGAAACGACACTTGGTGGCCCCCTGCCATCGGAAGCCCACCCGCCCCCACAGACCAGGCATGCTACCTAGGAATCATCCTGGACTCAGAGCTCAAAATGGACCGCCAGATCAACTCCATCTCGTCTTCCTGCTTCCACACCCTCCGCCTCCTTCCTAAAACGTTCAAATGGACCCCCCTCGAACACAGAAAGACCGTCACTCACACCCTGGTCATCAGCAGACTCAACTACGGCAACGCACTCTATGCCTGAATAAACAAAAACCTCACCCACAAGCTACAGAACTTCCAAAACGCCGCCGCAAGACTGGTCCTCAACCTGCCAAGACACTGCCACTCTCTCAGCACCTGCGCACACTCCACTGGCTCCCCATCGAAGCTAGAATCACCTTTAAGATGCTCACCCACGCTCACACGGCCCTCCACGACACCGTACCAGCATACCTGAACAACTGACTCAAATGCCACGCCCCCCAAAGGACCCTGTGACCAGCCCAGCTCTCCTACGCTGCAGTCCTCCGTACCAGAAAGACCAGATTGGTAGGCCGCTCACTTCCTTCCTCACGGCCAGAGCCTGGAACGACCTTCCGCTCCACCTCAGACAGACAACATCGCTCCCCATCTTCGCAAGAAACTTAAAAAACCTGGCTATTCGACAGACCCCCTCCTTGATGCGCAGACCCCACCAGCGCCTTGAGAGCCTTATGGGCGAATAGTCACGCTTAACAAACACCTTGATTGTTTGATTGATCTTCAGTTTCTGGTCAGACATGAGGCAAGCACAGGGAGGAAATCTGACTTCTATGACGTAGAAGTAAATAGATCACAGCAACCAACTAATCACTGCTCAAGCATGCCCACCATGAAAAATCAGCAACCCTAGGGAGATTTCCCTGAATGCGGCAATATACAACGCTGAAAATGCTCATGCAGGCACAAAATAGAAGTTGCCTCAGGAACCTCGATAATGTGACATAGAGAGCTATTTTCAGTTCAGTTTACAAAATGCTGAATTTTAGGGCAAAGCTCCCAAAATGTAAAATGTGATTGTTATAAAGCAAAATCCTACATGATTGAGCTATCTGTGATATGTTTCTTGTGGGGCAACACATTTTATTACATTAATGAAGCCTAACGAGATGTCAAAAGGACATTTGCCCCATTTCTTTCTGCATTGCCCTCTTTAGTCAAGATTAATAAAATCTAATATCAGTCCAGCGACTGTAGAGAAGGTATCCTTGTGAACGCGGAGTCTTTGATCTTTTTACTGAGCAACATTGAACAAAGGACCGCAAATAATGCAACCATTATATCCAGAAAATTCGTTAACAATGCCGTGAAGTATACAACAAGACTAAAATAGTTTTCTGTTTCCTCGTTGACTGACGGAGGAGGGTGGGTGTAGTTGGGAAGAATCTTCGATGCACGCATGCTACTCAATAACCACTACAGTGATCTTGCAAGAACTAATATAGATATACTGCCCAAGTCAAAGTTGAATAAGGTTTATGAAAGCTTTTTCTAACTATTAATATGTATTGATTGATCTTGTATGAAGGACATGAGTGCCAAAAATGCTAAACTAAGCTAAACTTTAATTCCCAGACATTTACCTCACTAGGGTATTGTCACAACTCCCAGCAGGGTGTGACCCACACTTTGAAGACGACTGTAAGACATTCTTTGTGAAAAGGCAATCAGCTCCTGTGAGTTATTTCCGATTTTAACCAGTCATACAAAGACAAATGCTTATTTTCTGCCATCTCCTCTACTCTTTGGAAAGCTCTTCTGTTATGTTATGCCTTGTTATATTATGTTTTGTAATGATTTATAGAGCACAGCTGTTACCCCATCGGCTGTTCTGGTATTAAAATGATTGTACCACTTCAGAGAAATTAGAGTTCCTAAAAAATAATGGTCTTCTGGGATTTTGTTAAGATTTAAGGAATGTAATCCTGCCTGAGAAGAAGGGAAGAGCATTCCCTATTTTAGGTTTAAAGTATTTTATTGAAGCAGGGTGGGGTAGGACACAAAGGGGCAAGGAACAAGTAAACCACAGGAACCGCACAGCAATGCGCATTGTACAGCAAGTACATCAATGCAATTACAATTTCGTAAGAGGCCCCATCCGACTCGGGAGCATAGCTTTCTCACCTGTGGTCACATACAAACAATGAGGGGGGGGGGAGGGGGGAGAAAGGGAGGGAGGGACGGGATGGGGGGGAGGAAAGAAAATCAGGGGGGGGGGACCAAGAGAGAACGGGAGAAAAAAAGGAAAAGAAAAAAAGGGGGGGGGGGGAGGGGAAGAGGGGAAGGGAAAAAAAGGGGAGGGGTGAAGGGAGGAGAAGCAACCCCGCTCCAAGAACCTACCCAACCAAACAGAACCCCCAACTACCGAACCCAAACCCACCCCCTGTACTGTGCCAATATCTACAGTCTCCGCTACATGCAACTCTCCGAAAATCCCTGCTATACAGTACCGACCCCACCCAATCAAGCAGGCGGGTCCGGTGGCGGTGTCAGCCTTAACAACCTAAGGTATCTAGGGCAGGTGATCTCCCGAAACTCGGAACATAGCAGGCTGTGAAAGGGCTCCCACAGTTCCTCAAAGGTTTCAGTATCCCCCAAGGCTACTAAGGACATCTTCTCCATTCCAAGGACATGCCATAATCTGTGCAGCCAACCAACTACAGAGGGAAGTGTGGTAGTGCGCCAGTGTATGAGAATATTCTGCACCGCTGACCCCAGCGCAATTGCGATCTGTCTACCTCTCTTAGATCTAAGGGGATACATCAGCCCATTCGGCAACCCTAGCAGAACATAGGCCGGGAATCTAGGCAGTTCTATCCCAAAGCATTTGTCTACCTCGCCCAAAACCTCTTCCCAGTAAGGAGCCAGCAGGGGACATTCCCATAGTATGTGTGTTAGTGTACCAGTATTGCCACAGTTGCGCCAGCACGTCCCTGGTATTGCCCTGTCCATCTCGTGCAGTTTCTCCGGAGTACGGTACCAGTAGGTCGAGATTTTAGTGAAGGTCTCCGTAAGACCCGTGTGGTAGGCCGAGTGACGTGCGCGGAAGGAGATGTGTTCCCATTCTTTATGGCTCAACACGCGCCCGAGCTCACGCTCCCAACGTTCCCGACCGGGGTTGTGAATATGAAAGGAGGGGGGCTGCAGCATTTTATACAGGTCTGAGATCAGTTTAGCGTCCGACGTGCGAGTAATTAACCAACGCTCATACGCCGTGATTTCCCGGTGTGCCGCGTCGCGCACTTGGGGTTGCAATGCCCAGTGGCGCGCCTGCATGTATCGCATGCGCTCCGTTTCCGGGAGGCCATAATCCCTCCTCAGGTCCGGGAAGGGGACAACCCCCTCAGGGCAATACAAGTGATACAGAGTGCAGCAGCGGGCCACCCTCCATCGCTCATAAGCGCCCTGCTCCATCCCGGGGCCGAAGTCCGGGTTGCCAATGAGCGGCGTAAAGCTGGAGAGGGGAAGGTGGTAAGCTCGCACCTGGCAGCCACCGAGTCCCACGTCCGGAGCGGGACCCGCGTTACCAGAGACGCATAGAGATTGGGGGGTCGATGGGCCCGCTTCAAGAATGGTACTTCCTGCAGCGTCCTACCCGCCACCGCCTGGTCCTGGAACAGCCAGTGCTTATCAGACTCCCACCGGCTCCATTCCACTAGATAGCGGAGCTGAGCGGCCTGGAAATATTTCCGCAAGTCCGGTATCCCCAGCCCCCCGGATTCCGGTGACAGCATAGCGATGCTTCTCTTGATCCTCGGCCTACGGCCCTGCCACACGAACCGCGCAATGGCAGCCTGTGTCTCCGCAAGCCACCCCGCGGGGAGCTGGAGCGGCAACGCTCTGAAGAGGTAAAGCACCTGAGGCAGGAGAGTCATCTTCACCGTGGCCACCCTACCCAGTAACGATAGCGTGCCCTTATCCCACCGGCCCAATTCCTCCCTGATTTTCGCGCCCAGCGCCGCGTAATTGGCCGTGACCATCTCCGGGAGGGAGGGCGCCAATAGGATCCCCAAGTACGGGATCCGGTCCCTGGACCAGCTCAGAGGGTAAAGCCTCTGTAGTTCCGCTCTAGTGGCGTTAGTAAGCGAAATGTCAAGGGCGGCCGACTTCCCCAGGTTCACCTTGAAGCCCGCCACGTCGGCGAATAAGTTCAGTTCCTCTACACAGGCCGGCAGCGATCTCCGCGGGTCATCCAGCGTCAGAATGACATCATCCGCGTACAGGCTGATCGCATGATGGAATTCACCCATCTTGACACCGACAATGTCGGGGTTCTGCCTAACCCTCTGAGCAAAGGGCTCCATGTACAGGGCAAAGAGCAGAGGGGAGAGAGGGCACCCCTGTCTCGTACCCCGCTCAATGGGGAAGGGTCGAGAGCTGCCGCCGTTCACCCGGACTACCGCAGAGGGGAACCGGTAACAATTGAAGATCAGATGACGGAACTTCTCCCCAATCCCGAATTTGCTCAGGACCTTCTCTAGGTAGGGCCAGTGCACCCTGTCGAAAGCCTTCTCCGCGTCTATGGACAGGAGCATCCTCTCCCCAGGGATCCTGGAGGCCTTCTCGAGGATGTGCGTCACCCTCTTTGTGTTATCTACTGTTTGCCTACCGGGCACGAAGCCCGCTTGGTCCGAGTCAACCATGCCCGGGAGGTGCAACGCCAGGCGTGCAGCTAATATACTGGTGAACACTTTCAAATCTGTGTTCAGTAGCGAAATGGGACGGTAGGACCCACAGGCGGTCCTGTCCTTACCCGGCTTCGGAATCACGGAAACCGTGGCCTGGAGAAATTCGGAGGGGATGGCTCCCGGTTCTGCGAAGGAGTTAAAAAGGCGGGTCAGTAGAGGCGCCAGTTCCTGACAGAAGGTTTTATAGAACAGCGGGATAAAGCCATCCGGACCCGGGGCCTTGCCCAATTTAAGCCGGGATATCGCCGTGATCACCTCCTCGATACGGATGTCACGCTCCAGATACTGAGCCTGCTCCTGAGACAACGACGGGAGCGGGACCGAGTCCAGATAGGCCATCTCAGCCCGGGCCGAGGGGGCCTCCCCGGTGTAGAGGTCAGCATAAAAGCTGCGAAAGACGTCTGCTATTTGCTCATCAGCCGTGACCCTACCACCGGTCGGGTCCACCAGTTCCTTCACACGGTGCTGCTGGTGTTGCACCCTAAGTTTATTAGCCAGGAGCCGCCCACACCGATCGCCCCCTGTATAATATTTGTGTTTCAGGCGAAGCATCGCATACTCCGCCCGGTCCGTGTCAAGGGCCGCCAGGAGTTTCCGTGCCGCCTTCAGCTGCCTCCACACCCTGGGGGCCCCTGTCCTGTGATGAACCTGCTTCAGCTCCCTCACCTGCTGGGTGAGCTCATCTCTCTTGAGCTGTCGGTCCCTATTCTCGGCCGAGGAAATCGCTATAAATTCGCCTCGGAGCACCGCCTTCAGGGCTGCCCACTGTGTCGCACGAGAAGTAGCCCCAGTATCATTTATGGTCTGAAAATCCAAAATGGCCGCCCGGATCTGATCCACCACCGACCGCCTGTGCAAAAGCGTGTCCCGGAGCCGCCAGACCCCTCTCGGCCGAACCACCGGGGGCAGAGTGAAAGCGCCCTCCACCGGGGCGTGGTCAGAAAGAGAGAGGACCCCCATGTCCACACTCGAAGCCAAAGGGAGCATTGGGCCCGACACAAGGAGATGATCTAATCGCGCATAAGATCTATGGGCATGTGAGAAGTAAGAGTATGCGCGGGTGGTGGGGTGGAGGTGGCTCCACATGTCATGCAGATCCAGCTCCTCAAGTCGAGCTCGAATCGAGCCCGAAAGCTCACCCAACTGGTGGCGCCGCTGCACAGACCTGTCCATCGCCGCGTCGAAAACCAGGTTCAAATCACCCCCCAACACTATGTGCCTATCAGAGGTGGATGCTACGTCCTCCAAAGCCCTGTGTAAGAATTGGTCCTGGTGATCATTGGGGCAGTAGATGGTACCAACAGTCAGTGCTAAACCCCCCATCTTGATCCTGTACACTAGAAGTCTCCCTTTCTGTTCTGCTACCCTGCACACGACCTCTCCCCTGAACCCCCTAGAAAACAAGATCGCCACCCCTGCCGTCTTGGAGGCGCTAGAGGAGAACAGCTGCGTGGGGAACTTAGGGGTACGCATCCTCGAGCAGTCCTTAGCCAGCAAATGGGTCTCCTGCAACAGACAGATATCCGCTTGTGAGTTTTCTAACAAGGATAACACTGCCCGCCTCTTAACCGGATTATTCAGCCCTTTCACATTGAGAGTAAGCACCTTAAGAGCCATCAAGGAGGGGGATCAATGGAGCACATGTCAAGAGGCAAAGCCCCGCAGGCAAACACAGAAGGCACCATTCAAGGCCCCAAAACAGAGCAACTTTGAACCGTCCACTGGCACAGTACAGTCCCCGAACCCCAACACCCCACAACTAGAAAAACCCCCCTTGTCCCCACACAACCAAATCTACACCACCCCCCGCAACTGGCCCCACCTCTAGTCCCCAGAATCAAAACATCTGCCCGCCTGTCCCAACCCCATTCCCTGCTACTCAAACTTTTCAAAAAAGACATTGTCCCAGTCCGGCCCGTAACGGGCAGGGCCGTGGTAAATCAGTCTAGTGGACGTCCAGCCACCTCCTCCAGCACTCGCCATACCTCCCAGCCCACCCCCCGGATCCCCGCACCTGCAAGAGGAATAAGCTAAAGTAGACTCCCCCCGGAGTGAGTTCAGGCCGTCAGGGCCACTTCGCCGTTCGCCGCCACTCTGGAGGCCTCCTGGATGGCGGCCGCCATGTCCGCCCTGATCACGGGCGAGCCCGGACGCTCCGACGGAGGAGAGGTCCCCCCTCCAACTTGTTGCCATCCGTCACGAGTGCTTCGCCTCCGCCGCGGAGCCGGGGTATCTGCATCCGATGCTGTGAGGCCCAACACCGCGCAGACATCCTGGAGGGACCGAAGCTGATGCAAAACACCGTTCCATCGAAATATCAGACGGAAGGGGTGCCCCCAGGAGTACTGTGTCCCTTGTTCCCGGAGGAAGTCAGTGGCGATCTTGAATGATTTCCTCTTCTGCAGCGTGACTGTAGATAAGTCCTGGAACAGGGTCACAGGGTGGTCCCGGAATCGGAAAGATTGCTGCCCTCGTGCTTCTCGGAGGATTCGCTCCTTCAAGGGAAAGTCCGGGAGGAAGGCCAGAATGTCCGGGGCGGGCGCCGTAGCTCTGCGGGGGCGGCCCACCCGATGTGCTTGGTCTATGCGGATCCAAAAGTCCTCCGACTCTCCCAGGATCGCACGAAAGAGGGCCACCAGATAAGCAGTCACGTCTTCACCCTCCTCACCGGACGGCACACCGCGGACCCGTATGTTGTTCTGCCTGGACCGATTTTCAAGGTCCTCGGCGTGGGCCTGTAGCTCAATCTGTTGCTCCCGCAGTCGCAGGACCTCCTGCTGCAGATGGGTGATCTCTTCATCCCTGGAGTGACCCGCTTCCTCCACTGTGTTCACACGTTCCCCCAGGGAGTCCATCTCTCTCCTTACTTCGCGGACCTCCCCGGCCACCTCACGCTTGAGCGTTTGAAAGTCCTCCCGAAGGGAGCTAAAGAGCGATTCGAGAAATGATCTCGTCACCGGGGGTTCTCCGCCATCTGCACCCCTGGTCGGGGCCGGGGAGGTCGTGGCGGGTTGGGCTCCACCGCTGCGTAGGGCGCCGCGTCCCAGCATGTCCGGCAAGGTTCGGTCACCCCGTCGCTGTCCTATAGCGTTCGACATTGCAGCTGAGTAGAGGACGTTGAAGGCAAAGAAAGCAGCTATATGCCAGCCGGGGGCAGCGCCACATAAAGAGCACCAGGAAGGCCGAGCTGCCCGGCCGGAGACCACAAAATGGCCGCTCTGTGATGTCGAGGGGCCAACGCCCAATATGGAGAACCCCTCTCCGTCTCTGATCCGGGACCCAAAAATCCGGCCAGTGGGCAAAGTCACGGTGCGATGGTCGCCGGGGGCCGTAGTCTCAGGGGGAGATCTGCCCCGGGAGCCCCGTTCCGCTGCTCCGCTCAGACAACCGGCCGGAGCGGCCTCTCCCAGCGGGCCTCTTCAATCCACGGGCTGGCGTAGTGAAGCGATGTCGACTCCGCCTCCGCTCTTCACCTCCGCTCTGCTCCGTTCCGCACAACCGCCGTCGGACAACACCGAGCCGATCGCGAAGCCGCTGCTGACTCCCACTCCGACAGTTCATGCACCGCTGCGGGCTTCACACGCAGGCGGCTGGGCGCTCCGTCACGCTCCGAGGGTCGGGAGACTCGCGGCTTCCAGCTCGCTCACGGGCTATTCAGCGGGCCCCGACCCGAGCTTCACCGGTCAGGATCTCACCCCCGACGGCGCAAACCGGGCTCAGCAGTCGCTCCACACCTCCACCGTGGGCACCAGGCTCAGTCGCCGCGTGATCCGGGGGGGAATCAGCGGTTACAAGCGGTGCAGGGATTCAGGGGTCCGGGAGCTCTCGGCAAGTGCGACCTCTCAGCCCGCCATCTTGGCCACGCCCCGCATTCCCTATTTTAGATGGTTGTGCCGATTTTTTTTTCTTATTTGTCATTCTTTCTTGTAAGAGGAAATACTTAGGCAATGTAGTAGCAGAGGTAGACTGAAGTGATATTTGGGTTGTAGTATTGAATGTTAACCAGTTGAAGAAAGCCACGATGTTTAAGTCCTAGTGCTTTTGACTTTTTTTCAGGGGAGTAACACTGTTACTGAGGTAATATGTTTTTTCAGGGGCGTAACACTTTACTCCGGTAATATCCTCTTTAGGAGACTACTGAGAGAGTTGTTTTGCTGCGTAAAATAATTGTTACTCGTAATTGGTATGGCATAAAAAGGGTGATTTTCTAACACCATTGTTTCTGTACTGGGGTAATAAATTCAAAGTTGATGCTTACCCTGTAGTGATGCATTAATGTAATTTGGACACATTACATAATAACTACTATTATATATACATATATATATATATATATATATATATATATATATATATATATATATATATATATATATATATATATATATATATATATATATATATATATATATATATATATATATATATATATATATATATATATATATATATATATATATATATATATATTCCATATATATATATATATATTCCTGTATTCTCCTCGCCCCCCACTTGTCGGCAGAAGTCACAGCACAGCAGCAGGTACGTTTTTCAAAACTTCTTTATTATTCACACACCATGTGCAGGATGCAGCTCATCAAAAAAACGGACGGCCTACGCGTTTCGGCTACTCTAGCCTTCCACTGGACCATATATATATATATTCATTGAAAAAACCATAGGCTTCACACATGTTACAGTTAGCTGGATATTTCACTCATACAAAACCTTTGAAATTCCCCTGTTATAGTTAGTTCAGCTAACTATAACTCACGCGCCTGCAATGCACTGTTGATGACGTCACATATTACATCAATCATGACATGGTCATTGACATCGCTCATGCCATCACTGATGACATCTCAAATGACATCACTGATGACATCATCCAGTGAATGTGTGTCTTTCTGAAAAATAAATATTTTTTATATATGTATATCTAAAGGTCGATGGAAGAATAAATGGGTTAATAAGTGTCTAAATGGATGGGTTCTTTTTTGCAAAATTGATTGTTTAACTGACTTATTAAGTGTAACTTAGTGAATACATGTATTAGCGAGTAATGTTTAAATATGTAAATATCTGTATCAGTGTCTCACTTTGTGTATAAGTGGCTGCATGGGTTGGTGAGTAGCTACATGAGTGTCTATATGGGTTATTAGTTGGTGTTTTGAGTATCAGTATGAGTGTCTGTATAGTTTGGTGGGGGGTATTAATTAGCAGATAGATGCATGAATGAGTGACTCACTGTTTGTATGTGTTTTGAAGAAAGCATTTGTGCAGGACTGTATGGGTGGATGGGTGTGTGTATGGGTGTGTTAGTGAGTGAATGACTGTCTCTACAGTGTCTTTATGAGTAAGTACATATGTTTTAAACTAGTATATGTGAGTATTGATCTATATAACTGATTATATATGAGAGTGATAGATTGGAAGAGCTCCTGTATAAATGATTATGTGTTTCTATAAGTGATTGTTTAAGTGAGTAAGTATGTGTACGTTTCTGTAAAAGTAAGTGTAGTGGTGTGTGTATATCTGTATATGCAAGTAAATGGTTGTGTGATAGTTATTTGTATGTGTGAGTATGTGTGTGAGTAACTCAATATATGAGTGTAGTTATGTAACAGGATGTATAGTTGTATGAGTACACATGATGAGTGAGTATATGTATGAGTGGCTCTATAGAACTGTTGGTGAATGAGTGGATGTGTATGTAGATTTTGCAATTACTGAATAGGTTGTTCTAACTGGTATTGGTATGTCCATTGTTTTGAAAATTGTAGTTCCTATTTTTCAATTTGTGTATCAAAAGTTATATTAGGGTGAGAGGAGGTCTGCCACTCTTTCACAAGGATGATGTCATCAGTGATGTCATCAGTGATGTTATGAGTGATGTCACTGACCATGTCATGAGTGATGTAATATGTGACGTCATCAACAGTGCATTGCGGGCGCCTGAGTTATAGTTAGCTGAACTAACTATAACGGGGGAATTTCAAATGTTTTGTATGAGTGAAATGTCCAGCTAACTATAACATGTGTGAAACCTATGTTTTTTTCAATGAATTTGCAAGGTTTTTTAAATGCTAATTCCTAAATATAACGTGTGTGAAACCTATGTTTTTTCCGTGAATAAATATATATATATATATATATATATATATATATATATATATATATATATATATATATATATATATATATATATATATATATATATATATATATATATATATATATATATATACACTGGAAAACTAAACACCCACTTCCCTTACAAAGAAATGGAAAGTTTGCATCTCTGCAGCCTCTCTTATATTTCACCTTAATCATCTTCTGCTCAATCAACACATCATCTACAAATACACACACCTACTTGCTGCCTTTCTTGGCTGCCTTTCTTGGCTCAATTATTCTTCTTTAATTCAAATTCAAAGTGCAGGCCCTTTATTCAGCCTTCTTGGTAACTACTACCCGTGAATAGCAGTGGGTAACTTGCACACTTCTGTCCTTTCTTGCGTCCTTTCTACCGCACACTGTCTGTACTTTATGCACTAGCTTGCTTCCTTAGATGTGGTACTCGTTTCTCTTGCTCCCACTGTGGAATCCAACACCCTATCTGTGTAATGAGTTGGAAATCCAAAGATCCATTTCACTGACAAGGCAGTGGGTAGTTAGCGTGTCTCCAGCCTTTCTTATTTTTCACCTGTTTCATCTTCCATTCAATCAACACATCATCCACAGATACACACAACTACTTGCTGCATTCCTTAGCTGTGATAATCAACTATTCTTCTATTTCATATTCCTATTCAAAGTGGAGGCATTTATCGAGCCTTTTCATTGTAACAACTACCCCGGCCGAAGGCACTGTAAATTTGCACACTTGCTCCCTTTCTTGGCTGGGGTTATCAATTAATCTTCAATTTCATATTCTGATTCAAACTCAAAGCCCTTTATCGAGCCTTTCTGTTGTAACTACTGTTCCAGGAATTCTGCTCCTACACAGAACTGTGCATAAAGACTTAGGACCTCAGTCAATTACAGTGTACCAAAACCCACCTTACTACACAAACCCCCAACCAGACTAGCAATCAGTGCCTCATTGGTTCTTCGTCCTGTAGCAAAAACACCAAAGACTAGTCAACCCAGAACATGCGACTTAGATTACCTCAAGTAAGGTGGATAACAAGAGCACTCTTTCGTTATAGTTTTACACCAGTCCAAAACAAGTAGTAAATGAAGACACGTGCAAGTTTGAAATGTTTATTTCAAACACCGTGATCTCATGTGCAGTACCTTAGATAATACAACCAAACCTATTATCAAAAACAAGTTTGTCAGCATTGTTACTATTCCATAAAATACAAAGGGAGAAAGCATCCTATAATGCTAAAGGGAAAAACACATTTAAAATATACCTACATTTCACCCTCCCTACCTAGCAGGTTAGTTTATAACTACAGAAGGTCTCATAGGATTACATGGGCGGACCCATACCTCTGGTACTCAGCAGTAGTGGATCACATAGAGTTTTGCACAAACTGTCAGGTTACCAATGTTCTCCAACTGTGTGTAATTATGCCTCCACAATGCATTATTAAACGCGCCAGTATCAAAGGTGGCCACAGCTGCATATGTGTTATGAGTCGAACGTGCGATGATCATTCCGAATAACAGGCACAGTACCCAAGATAACCTTGATCTTCCATGCTCTCACTATACACACTAAACTAACGAGACAGCTTAGAAATGCAGCAAAACAAGTTATTCTCAGGTGAAGCAAAATACTCAGTGTTCCCTAAAGAATAGCGTAAGTGCGTGTCGTTGTGTAAAGCAGAGAAGGAAAGCAAAAATGGCGTTTAAGCTTCTAATAAACCCATGCTAACTTAACGCGTTGTGAGTGCAAGGCTCGGCCCACGACACCCTCCCTCGATCGAAGCATCGAAGGCGAATTAGGAACGCAGTGTCCAAGCCTGAAAGAGTCAAGTTCGAATTTGCAAAAAAAATTCTTCGCTGTTTGATAGAAAACAGTAACTAAATAATAAAGAATAGGTAACAAAATCAAAGAGTCTTAATCCAACAGTGTATAAGTACAGTATGCAGCAACAGCCTCCAAGAGGAAGTCATTGTTCTCCTCTGAAAACATTTCAGCCATCCAATTCAATAGTGAGAATGAACATACATGTTCCTCAACGACCGGAGCCTCTATCACCATCACAGGAAAACTCGGGTCATCTTCAATGTAACTGCGTGCCAAGAAGTCAAGCGCCGCTGCAAAAACATTCCAACGTCCCATTATTCCATGTATCGCTCCTAAAGCCATAATCCCGCCGCCAGAACAGAGTAAGTCATGAACCACTAAGGAGCTCATCAGATGGTCATAATCCGCGTTGGGAGACACCGTGCTGCAGAGACACAAATCCAGGGCCCAGTCAAAATCGCAGCTCAGGCAATGGAAAACAGGTTGAACGCATGTGAAAAAGGAAAATCGAAACGATAATCCATAATCTGCACTCAATGTAGCCAGAGGCAGCGCTCCATAGTAACTAAGCATTCGGTTGCGGAGCAGCAACAGCCGGGACATATTCTCGTGTGCTGCAGGATGTGCATCCATATTTAAGTAAACAAATTTCTAGAAGCACACCGGCAACTAATGTGAGTATTAACCCCTTCGATGCTCATGACGAGCTCAGCTCATCATGCAGTACACTGGTCGTGTGCTTATGACGAGCTGAGCTCGTCATGAACAATGGGAAAGAAGTTCCTCCAGCACAGAGGGGGAATTGCTGCAGCAGTGATAGTGTTAAGGGGAATCCACCAAAGATGCTGGCAAAAATATAGTTTGAAAAAAGTGACAAGGCCACTGCTTCCAACTTTAAAAAAGTAAGGTAACCCCGTAGTCTAGGACGCATTAAAGATACTCTGAATTACCTCCCCAAAATGCAGGAGCACGTCTGTATTAATTAAATCATGCACTTCTGTGCGGGGGTTTGCTACATGAAGGACAAATGTTTCTCTAGCAGATGTAAGAGCGACCTCTTTTTGAGACAATAGCGCTCTTATGCGGCTCATTTCGTTGACTCTACTTTCAAGGTCGGAATCGAAGACCAGAGGGAAACATCCAGCTTCCCATGCAGAGGAGTACACACAACCTTTTATAGCAAACCACACGCTCAGTTACCGTAATCATGTAAGAGATACCTGCTAACATCGCACAACAATCTGCATTATTTAAATAACTCCCTTTGCACGTTGGTATGAAAGCCGGTGTCGGAGTGCCTTTCAAAACTCAGGCCAAATTAGGCGCATCTTGATTACAAGAGCCATGCAATTGTATGTCTCTACAAATTAAGGAGTGATCTGGTGCAATTGTGCAATCCTCGCCATTTCGACAGACTTCTTTTACCTCCCTCAGGCATCTATATTTAAATGATAATAACCAAGCTTCAAAGAGATAAGCGCAGCCTAAAGATCCATATCTGCCTATAGCATAGTATTTCATGCAAACCTCAAACAGGCTAAAAAGTAAAGTTATGATACAGTGGATAAGCCACACAGATGAATCGGATCTCCAATGAGTGACCACTTGTAACCATTCTCATAGCTCGCCCTGTGCTCTGATTTGACAGTGAGAGAGTGATCGCACCATAGTTTGTACTGCTAATCATTCTCAGCATACACTTCAAATATGCTTTCACGTTACGCGTCGCATCAAAGCTTCCGTGTGACGTCATGTACGGCGCCCCGTACGCAAAGACGCGAATGTTTTTAATTGTTTAAAAACATATATTTATGTATTTAATGAACATACTAACAGAAGACATTATCTAGGATAATTATGAAAACATTTCGCATCGTAAGAGTACCGTAAGCACAGCGTAAGCGTACGCAAAGCCATGTGACTTTAAAAGAAGAGATTTCATTGGTTCGTAACACTACCTATTACAACTGTTGAAACTTCCGTCCCATTTTAATAATTCTACTTTGACTTCCTAAGAAGAAGCACCTCTTCTGAGAATCTTGTCAAATAGAATGAAGTTTACCATAATAACATCAATGGAGTAATCTTCCAGCCATTCTTCAGAGAAATATTTCATTCCTGAAGAACCTCCAAAGAAGAGGAAAGAAGCTCTAATTTGGCAGTTATTTACTTTTCCAGAAGGGCAAAAAAAGGTTAATGCTCCAAAAGTAACCAGTAAAATTTTCCAAACTCTTTCAAGGGGTGATCCATCTCAAAAATACTCCTTTGGCACAGCAAATATGAAGCGACACGTGAAGAACTTACACCCCAACAACTTTGCTGGAGCTGCAACATGGA